>NC_142068.1:63942500-65372500 GCF_059756535.1 Pantherophis guttatus
TTGTGTTACCAGGGGACACCCCCCCCCAACCATCCTCCAAGGGTGGGGGTGGGGGGGTGAAAAGATGTGTTAGAAAGCAATCTATTTTGCTGGTGTTGAGGGTTAATGACTATTGCTAAAGATAAGTGAATTATCAAAGCTGTTGCTCTACCCGATCTCAAAATCCATTACATTGTTGGCCGTCTAATTAAATACGTAAGTATAATAAAATCATATTTTATGACTATTTGAGGGTAATGAGATTAGTCTTTAGAAGCGATCGCCACATATTAAAGATGCCACTGTCTATAGAATGTTAATAATGTTAAATCAAAGTGTATAGAAAACTATTCATGAAAAATTAGAGGGGGGGAAAGGCTGTCTTCATAATAATATCCAAGTGTTATTATTGGGGTATACTGGCAGATGTCACCGTTCTGCTGGACTGCAATTGCAGGCAAAAGTAAAGTTACAAGAAGGTCGGTGCAGAAAAAAATAGAATCGCTTTTCTTTCTCATTCTGTGGTGTGGATTTTATACAGCAGTTTGACCCGGTAAAGTTTGCTGCAGTCATTATTCACAAATAACGGTTGTCTGGTTTCTTTTTCTGGTCTCCCCCCCACCCGACCTCTTCTTTTAAAATACTTTTTTTTAGCCTGGAGCAAAGATTGCATGGTTACTCCTTTGGGGAAGAGAGGACCGGTGCTGAAGTTACTTCTAGTCCAGGTTCACAATGTCACCACGCTTCAGCCCATTTACTGTACAGTATCTTTAATTCAGATTACACATGCCAAGGCGATTTAAATCTGATTACCAAATTAGAAGGTTTTTAAAACAAATCCTTCTAAATCTGATACTGTTGACTAAAAGGGGAGAGGGAGGCTGGGGGAGGGAGTGAAAGTTGCATAAGCCCCCATCACATAAGGTAACGATCCTGCCCGAGAAAAAAAAAAAGGAGACTTTTAAACCTTTTTGACAACAAATGCAGCTGCCCCGCTATTTTGGACGATATTAAGCGAAAATGAATGCAAATCTGTGTTCAGAAGCCATCTGGCCAGAAATAGGGAGTCAGCTGCTCTTCACATTAGACTCTGAGGCTGAATCTATTTCAGCTCATTTTCTAGATCATCTGGTCCTGAACCCAAAGCGTGGAAAATACGGTCTTTATCGTTCACCAACTTTGCTTTTCTTTCCTCCTTTCTTTTCTCTTCTCTCTCTCTCTCTCTTTTTCTTTTCTTTTCTTTTCTTTTTTAACTAGAAGCCATGTTTACAGAAAAATTACTCCCCGGGAAGTGTCAATTCAACTCCAAGGACTGGTTTGTCTTTAGCATCTTCTTTACTAAAACCCCAGGTTTTCTATCCCAGCAAAGGGCGCAAACGCCTCGCCTCTGCCCCGGGCATAGGGAGAGGAAGGGCGGGGGATTTCTGCCTCCTGTTGAAAAGGCTACTTAGTATGAGAGGAAGATTGTTTTTAATAATCCTTCGGGGAAATCAATGCGTTTCGAGAAAAACGTGGTCTTTCTTCTCCTAAAGTGGGAAGGAGAGAAGGAGGAAGAGGAAGACGGAAACAAGTGTCTTCTCTAAGCCATGCTGTTAAGGTGAAGTTCGCGGGGACCAGGACGCGTCCGGGGGAAAAAGCAAGCATTGTGTTTTCTTCTGGAAGGGGGAGGGAAGGCGTGGGGAGAAACTTGTTGAGGTTTTAAGAACTTTTGCGACTCGCGATGGACCAGTCAGGCCTAGTTCAACACAGGAGCGGATTCGCCCTCGCCCTTTCCTTATTAGAAGCGCCTCTCACCGGTTCAAAGGTGGAAGCCAAGAGCTGGAAGCTTCAGCTGAAGCTGGTACAAACCGGGCTGGGGTAGAGCCCAGCTACCGCCAATCAGTCCCTTCCCCGCACATTCCCCTCCTCCCCAAAGACTTGACCTTAGCAAACTTGGTCAGGCAGAAGGTACGGTGGATTTGAATGAGATTTGCATACTGCAACTAAGACCTCCCGAAGTCGCAGCCCTCCTCCTTCTTGGAGTGTGTGAAGTGTTCCTTTTGTGTGAATTTACGGGGTGAGGCTTCAATGATCCCCCCACAAATTTGCATTTAAATAGCGACATCAAGCGATTCGCGTGCCACACACCAGTGGGCTCCCAGATGTCAAGCCGAAGTCAGTCAGATGGCCATTGCCCAGCTGTCCTTCTAAACATCATACCAGAGCATGCCGTGACCTTAAAGGGACAGAGCCCCTTCCTTGGCGTCAACCACCATATAAGCTTTTTCCCAATGGGGGAGTGGGGGGGGGGAACAGCGGACACATCCGAACCAGCCGTTCAACCTGTTCCATTGTATAACCCCCTCTCTGTTAAAAGGCCAGAGAGAAAAGAAATAGCACATTGCGCCATAAATCACAACCCCTCCACCCTTTCCCTACTTTCCTTTCTGTGTTCTCTGACAATCCACGGCCATAATGATCCATAATCTTAGACCGTACAAAATCCCACTGATTCATGCTGATAGATTCATTTCTCAAGTTTGGGAACGGGCTTCTCTCCCCCCTCCCTCTCCCCGCGCAGACACACACACACACACACACACATTTTCGAGATAATACTGCCGGGACTATTATCTCAAATACTTCTCTTATGCCACCCACCTGAATCAAACAGAACTGTTACACTTCAGTTGTTCAAAATCTCTAACACGTCCCACGTGCAATTCCTTATATATTCTGCCTGATGCTCAGTTCCACGTTATGTCTTCCTTTCTGCTTATTGAAGCCCCCCTACCCACCCACACACATTCCCGCAACACTTGTATGTTTCTTCTTGCTAAAGAAACTTTGGAGAAGCGAAAAAGTTCAGTTTGGAGGGGAAAGAATGATTCTACGCCCGGTAGCCACACACACACACACACAGGGATAATTTCATCCCTGTCCGGTCTTAATATTAATAGTCTCTGGTGCTGTCTTCTTCAGGTGGCCAAGAAAAGAATTGGAACGAACGTGCCAAAATCCGTGTTTCGGTTTTAAGGCTATTCTTGGACTCTTTGATGAACCAACAACATGCTCCGTTCCACTTGAAATGATTTATGCAGGGTTTCGCCGAAACAAATCTCGGCAACCTTTCCCGTCCCCCGCTCCCTTTGCTGGCTTCTAAGGGACAGGTACCTACACTTATTTAAAATCTGCCACTTGCAAAAGAGTTTGGAATGGTAAAGTGGCCCAGAGAGAGAAAATTAGAAGTGTGGTGCATGTGCGACACTATCTGCATACACAAATGCACATCCATTCATTCATATGCGCTCCCCCCCAAACACACATGCACACACACACACTCACACACATACACAAACAGGCGAGAGAGAGAGATCTCAGGCTGTTATTTCATGACAACATACCCTGTTGAACCGAACGGCAAAATGCCCTGACCCCAGACTCTGCCTTGCTGCAAACGCCTGCAAACGGGAATCTACCGCGTGGGCGCTATCTAAGGGAGGGTTCTCCTTGGCAGATATCACCGAGCCGCGGTCTAGGGAAGCTGAAACTGGCGATGGAGACCTTTAAAGGTCCCGAGGAGTTAATTCCACAACATCCGATTCCAAACCTCCCCTGGCTTTCCGCTAGGCGCACAGCAGCTTAGAGCAGAGGTTGGCTTGAGGCCCCTGTTCGCAATGCCCGACCAAATGAGCGGCATTCCTGCCCGGGGAAAAAGCGGAAGGCAGTGGAGTCGCCCTCCGTGCCCTGCTTGGATGCCTTTTCCAAGGCGGTCGGCCACCTTTTCTTCCCAAACAGATTCCACCAGCGCCAACACCATAGACAACAGTGGCTGGGGATTAAACGTCAACCGGTTACACTTTCTCGCTTCTAGAAAGCCACATGCTCCTGTGCCGGTCCGAAGTTGGCTTCAAGCTCAAGAACGGGACTCCTGGCAGCCCTGTGTAAAAGCCAGCCAAGCCCAATTTCGCTTTTCTAATTACGCTCAGCAAGCCAGATTCTTTCACATTCAGGTGGACGGGTTTGTTGGTTTGTTTTACTAACAAAAAGATAATAGCAAAGGGAAAGTATGAACGGCCGCAAGAATAACAGCAGCCAGAAGAAACGAAATGGGGTGCCTTTTATACGGCCAAGTAGAAAACCGAATCTTTTCTCCCTGATGTTTTTAAAAGGCGCCCGGTAAGTTTTGTAGCAACGAGGGAAAGAGTTTCTGTGTGGGGTTTAAGACATCCTCTTTCTCTTTTGTTTTTGTTTCAGTTGTTAAGACTGGACATGTAGGGGGAAAGGGGGAAACGCAGAGGAAAAGAAAGACCCCGCTAGACGAATGTTGTGAAACATACGAACGCGCGCACACCCAGTCGCCCTGAATAAAAAGATTGATTTCTCAGAGTAAAAAATCCGAGCGCCTCGGAGTTGAGCGGCGGCGAGGAAGTTTGACGAACAGCGCCTCCTTGGGTGGGAAAAGAGATTTTTCAGAGTAAATAAGATGGAGATCGTAAGTAAGAGAGGGACGGAAAAGTAGCATCTTTCTCGCTTTCTCCCTTTCCTTCGCATTGTATATTGAGAATTAACGAAACAGAAGGTTCCTTTTTTACTCTTTGTGCCAAACAAACCAATAGATTTCTTCACGGGAAAACTGTTTTTGGCGTTTCTTATTGAAGGAAACTGAATAAACGGGATCTGTTTGGAAGATGCAAAATTAACAAGTGTTTTCTCCTCACTTCTTAAGAATTAGAGCAATTAGAGTGCCCGTGCCCGTGAAGAGAAACTTTTAAAATTGCCTCTTCGAACAACGAGATAAAGTCATATTTGAAAATTGCAACGGGCTTCGCATTTGTGAGCAGTATGTTCGTGGAGGGGTCAAGGAGGACAGAAAATGGCTTAATGTTAGGAGTTGGGACACTTTTGATTTAAGTCAGGGGGCGAGTTTGGGAAAACGGCAGGATTTCAGGGAAATGCCACTGGTATCCTGTGTGTCTAAAATTAGAGAGAGCGTTCAATCGGAAGAGACACGATAAAATGTGCCCTAATGGGTCAGGGGGCTTCAAACGTCTTCATTTAGGAAGGTGGCACAGAAGCGATGCGTGTCCGGAAAAGATTTGAAGGCAGGCAGGCGGGAGTGGCGGGGGGTGGGGGGTAGGAGGCGAGGAGGCCAGGGCAGACCGCAAGCTTTCCATCAAAGGCAGCAAAAGTGAATCAGTCCAAAGCGACTTCAGTTGGAAGGACGTGGTGTTTCTCCTATTGCGAGAAAGGGAGGAAGTCTGATGGCTGTAAAAGAGCAATCCAAGATCCCGAGTAGAATGAAGGCTGGCGGACTGGCGGCGGGGGCGAGAGGGAGACGAAGTTTCACAGCCTTTTCGGCCCGGGGAGTAGCTCGTCCTCCTCGGGCTGGCAAAAGACTTCGCCGCGGACTTGGCCGGCCCTTCTTCCTTCTCCCCTGTTGTCGTCGGGGGCTCCCCTGTAACTGAAGCACCCCAATATTTCGCAAACCATCCAACAAGCGCCCCCCCTTTTTTTTCAAGTGGGAAATTGGCAAGCCGACTTGATCCTCGTTACCCCACTTTTCGCATCCCCCCCCCATTCAACCTGTACCGACAAGGATCGATCCGGCCATTGCAGACATTATAATTGGCTTTAATTAAACATACTTCGTTCTAATTAACTCTGCAATTTTAGCATGCTTTGGACGCCGGTGTCGAATTTGATATTGTCAGTCCAGATGTCCTAATAAAATTCAACCCTCCACTCGAGGCTTCCATGTGCGTCGCGAACAAAATGCAAATGAACTGTAAAACCTAAAGTATTGTCAAAGGTATAATCAAGAAAGGTGTCTCCAAACTTCTCACTTTTTAAGTGATTATCACGCGGCAGTTAGGAAACGCAGATTTCCTGCGAACACCGCGCCTGCATAATAGGGACCTTAACTCTTTCCTGCTCCAAGTGGCGCCCCTAAACCCAGCATCCTTTCCTTACTCTGCCCCGTCAGGGCTCGCCGCTTTGCAGAACCTCGGCCACACACACCTCCTGAGATGCGCCCTTGGAGGACGAGCAATAGGGGTGGATGCCTTGGGGAGCCTCTTGCTTTTCCCAGCATTTTCGAGGTTATAAAATCCTCCGGAGGTCTGAACTGGCTACGCTGGTGCAGTTTCTTTCCCAGGGGGCGGAAAGGAAACGGACCTTTGGTCAGATGATCCTCCAGTAATTCAACAATGCTGAAGGAGGCCACCCTCATTTAATCCAAGGCCAGAACTAATTTCTCTTCCTTTCCTGCCTGCCTTCGGAAAGAAGACAGGGATTTTCCGCCTCCTTTAATGGCCGGGGTCGTTTTGGAGCCCTCAAAATGTGGTCTGCCTTAAACACCTTGAAAAGCTGGTCCAGCAAGCAAAGAAATTGATATAATTTCCTAGGCAACCTTATACACTTTCTCGTGGGTTTGTGTGGCTTGGGAGTTTTGATCCTCCGTTCAGGAGTGGCAGGCGGGCATAAATGATCAAAAACTCTTAGCCCTAAAGAACAGGAGCGCGTTAAAAAAATGCTCGTGCACTACATGCATATATACCACTACATTAATGGAATCATTTAAAGCGGTTGCTAACTTCACTTTAGGGGGAGAGAGGGAGGGTGGGAGGGAGAGAGAGAGGGAGAGAAGAGGGAAAGAAGATGAAGCGGACAAGCGTGTGCTCCGAGCGCGGGTGATTTGCATTTTCTTTCGGATATTGAAATGAAGAGAGAGCTGCTGGGCGGTTGGGCTGCCCAGAGCATAGCTGGGGGCCATGCAGAAATAAAAACAGAAAAAGGAAAGACGAAAGAAAGAAACCGGCTTCTCTTCTAGACTATTAATAAGCAATTTGTCCCGCTGAAATTTACATTGCAAAGCGGACGGGGAGGGGAGGCCAAGCGGTGCGCGCGTTGTGGGAGAAAGAGACGAACCGGCCCTCCGCGCGTCTTTCTGTAGCTTTTTCCGCTGCGGCAACCCGCGCCTTGGCTTGAGTTGCGGAGGGAAGGACCAACTCCCCCGCAAGGTGATTTACTGGGAATGCTTGAACTTCCCTCCGTACAACTATAGTTGTACATTTGCATATGTTACCCTGGACCGAGCTATCCCTTTTCCAAGTGAGAGTTTTTAACCCGTCCCTGCAGCCTTCCTCCCTTTGGACACCTTGATTGCAAATCGATCGGCTGAATTCTAACTCGATTCCTTTTGCTGAAAATAAAGATTGCATTTTGTTTTTTTTCCCCCAAAAGCATAAATAGGAGTCTGAGAAATAAACATAGATTACCTTAGATAAACAAGTGATGGGGTTGTCCCTTCCCCAACAAAATTGTCCTTCTGGCTTTCTTTTTTTTTTAAAAAAAGGGGGGGTGCATTGAAGACTTTGTGAGCACTAAACAGCGGGTATAGTCTGCCACCTACAGGACATTCGGCGCATCAAATCCCCGTCGTTGGTTCGTGTTAGATTCTTTAGGTCTTTGATTGCTGTTTAAGTCACTTATCAAAATTACTCGGTTATTTCTCTGTGCCATTTTGCTTATGAAACATTGATTGCTTTGTTATTTGAACTTTGGAAATCGCTGTCTCAAAAAAGGAAAATAAATAAAAAGAAAGAAACCACTGTTCCTCACTTTCCAGATAATAAAAGAGTTGTCATTTTTAAAGACATTCGATTAAAAGGTAGGAAATGTAAAGATAATACTGTTTGATTTGTTAATCTAACTCCGCGATTTCAGAGTTGATGTCCCCAAAGACCAGGCAAGCTTTTTCTCTTTATTTATTTTTATTAAAACATCAATCTACTCTAGAGCTGGGTGAACTCAGTTTCACCTAGAGAACATAAAATTCTCCATACCAAGGAAATAAGCACCTTTCATAAATCAACAGTATTCCTGGCAGATCGATCAATTTTTGGTTGTTAATCCGAGAGGAGGAGTTTTAATTGCTTCCACCGTCTCTACACCTCCCCTCCCCAGTTCACACATCTTTCCCATTTCCAGACCGGTCGAAGGTAGTTTTCAGTCTGATTTCAATATTTGGAATGGAAGACAAAGTCACCTTCTTTCAATCAAAACCACTTCCCCAATCGTTCAGCGGTGCCGCTTTCCTGTTCTCGTCCCCACCAGGGACGATACAAGCACAAACAAAACCACTTCAACTTCAACTTTCTGACTTATCTTCCAATGGACACAGGCACGGTTTGCCTCCAAAGTTACTGAGGACACCAGACCAGACGTAAAGCGACAAATAATAATAATAATAATAATAATAATAATAATAATAATAATAATAATAATAATAATAATAATAGTAACTGGGTATTGGGGGAAAGGGAAAAAGGACGCTTCGAGGTCACCCTTTCCATCCTCGGACCTGTTTGATGCCTGTTTCGCGTCAATCACGGATCAAATCAAATTGGCAGCAGCATCAGGCATGCGGCTCTGCCCGATCAATCTGCCCTCTAGCCTAATTGGAGGACCAGAAAGGAAGCGCAGTTTCTTTTGCTCTCTTCTCTTCTCCTCTCTCCCCACCCTCCTCCCCCGCCTCTCCTTCCTTTCCCCAAACGCAGCCAGGCACCCCATCCCGCTCGGGCCACCTTGCCCGTTTCTTTCCAGAATCAGGACCCCAGCAGAGACGGTCCAGCCAGCGAGCGACATGCTGTAACGGTGGGGTACCCGGCAAGCCCCAAATCGCTTACCTTTCACGGCTAATTAGGCAACAGACAGGTTTGTTTGAGTTCACAAAGAAGGCCGGGGGTGTTTATTGTGTGGACGCAAAGCTGGGCTGTGTGTGTGATCTGGACTATTTAATACATTACTTACCCTGCAACCATCTCGGGAAAGCTCCACGGGCCAAAGGGATGGGAGAAAAGCGCAGCAGTGCGCAAGCGCCCCTCCCCGGTTCAACTAAAGCGGGCGGGGGGGGGGAGAGAAAGTGAGCGAGAAAGGAGCGGGACTTGCGGGAGGAGGAACGTTCGATCCCGGCGAGTCCCGTGGCGGGAAGGGCGGGGAAGGGGAGGCGTGGTAGCGGCGACGACTCTGGAGTTGAAGGAAAAGGCACTTCAGCCCGGAGAAAGTTTCGGAGGGGGAGCTGGCTCTCCGGGAGAAGAGCTGGAGGCAGCAGGGTTAAAGGGAAGAAGTGGGGCGAACAAGCTCGGAGCTGTGCCGTTGTGGCGCCGCCGGCGGGGCATCCAAGCCCCCTTAGCAGCCGGGAAGGGGTTGCCCAGGAGCCTCCGAAACTAACAGAGTCGGGCTAAATTTCACGTCTTTTAAGCGTTCCTGCTCCAAGCTGTGGAAAGGCCGCTTTTTCCCTGACGCGCCGTTTCCAACGCCTGCTTTTGAGGCGCGCGCTCCTGAGCTAAAACGTGGCCATCGATGAACTTGGGCCGGGGGACACCCCAGTTTTGTGACAGGAAATCTGCTTTGGGAACAAGGGGGAAAGAAATTGTGCTGGGGGGGGGGGCTCTTTTTTCTTTGAGGAAGGAAGGAGCTGCCCTCCCTTCGCCAGAAGGATTCCCGATTTCTCCTCCCGCGCTTTTCTCTCAAGCGGGAGATTCTCCTCAGTCCTGACGCAATCGCCCTCAACTCCCGCTGGGGGTCCAATAATAATGTCGTTCAGCGGGGGTGTGGGGTGGTGGTGTCAGTCGACCGCTTTGCCTATTTTTTTTGTGCCGGTATGCAAATCTGGAAGTCCGACCCTAAACCAATTTACCAATTAAAAACCCCTCGGGTCTTTCCAGCTCTTCTCAGGCGACTCAAGACTTGCGCCAGGCTGGACTGCGGTGAATTTCGACGGGAGGGGAAGAAAAAAAAAAGTCGCCAAACGTGAGAGGCTGAAGGGCGGCCGGAGTGAGGCCAGCCCAGCCTCACGTGTTCCCCTCGTTCCGGGAGCAGAGTTTCTGGGTCGTCCAGAATTAGGGACAAAATGACCAGGCTTTCCCTCTCTTTTTCCCTCCCGCCACGTCTGCACCTGTGGGATGCAGATGAAGCAAAACCCCACCCGAGAAGCGGCCCAATTGGTCGCTTTCGTTTCCCGGCCGTTTCCCCTCAGACCTGCTGTTGAAGGCGAGAGGGAAGGCTGCTGGCGCGAGCCCCGACCTGACGTTTATGTGCCAACTGCAAGCAACCGGTGGCATTTGCCAACTTTGGCCCCGGGACATTTTGAAAAAGCGTCCCTCCGCCTTGGGGTCCTTCTCCCCAAGAAGGCTCCGGCTGCCTGCTTTAAAAGTGGGTTTCGTGGCGTTCCTCTCCCCCGTACAGCTCCCGCCAGCTGCGAAATCAATGCGGCGGGGGAAAGGTAAGGTATGAGGCGCATTCCTGCCTTAGGAGCAAGAATCCCAACGGCAATAGGCCATTCCTCCATGCGCGCCGTCTTCGGAATAAGCCTTATTCCCACCAGCGGGAGTTATTTACAGGCAAAAATAGGCTTTGGAAGCGGCGTGCGTCTGATTTCCTGTTTTAAGTGGTAAGTGGATGTCGCACTTCATCCTACGGAGCGAAGCCAAACGTTATCGCCGCTACGTCCTTGCCTCGACTCCTTCCGCGAGGCGTTTTATGATTTAAATCTTAAACACGTTTCAGCATGGGCCCTCCTCACCTTATGAACCTCCCGAAACCTAAGTGAAATAAAAATCACATGTTTAAAAGCAGTCCACACGCTTCCTGAGATTTAAGCCACATTCATTTTTTAAAAAGCAGTGGCAAGTCACCTTCCTGGGTAGATCCTTATATTTTAAAAAAAAGAAGAAAAATCCCCTGAACTGTGTTCTGTATTGAAGTCCTCAGTTAACTTGGTTTATTGACTGGGACGTCGTTTTCTTGTACACTGGTCTCAGAAAGTAGAAATATTTTCAAGAGTTTTTTTAAATTCTGCTCCCCCAATAATCTTTACTTGGAAAAAAAATGGTTTGCCCTGTCCTGAATAAATTATGAGAATTCACATCGGATTGGACTATGCTAACTTTTTTTTTCAAAAAAGATGATCAATGATGGAAGCAAAACGATTTTTACAGTAGAAAGAAGAGGTGAAGACTAGACTTGTGGATCATTCAGCAGTTTCTTCTTGAAATATTAAGTATATCAGGGAGGGGGAAAGACCCTGATAAGAGTACAATATTCTCCATCTCTTCACTAGCCCCAACTGACCTTTGGCTACAAATTACATCACAAGTACATTTTTACATGAACTTTATTAAAAATGAATCTGCATAGATAAGTGTCCTTTTTCCTAAAAATAAAGATGCAAGTGTGGAATGAACTATACCCTAAGATAGTGTTCATGAAACTCAAGTATCGATTTATTTTATATACAGCTGAGGTTGTTTGATTGTGGTGTGATATAAATGTAATAAATAATTTAATTCTTTGTATATCTAATTAAATACAGGTTCTCAAGTTAAATAGGTTTAATTTGGAATTTAACTCTGTCCTCTTGCTTGGGAACAACACCTACTGGATGGAGTAGATTTAATTTCTAGCACATAGAATTGCAATGTCATGAAATGTGTATATTAATGCTAACTTTTATTAACCTAGTGAATAGAAAAGCTATTGAATGTAATCTAAGTCTGCAGATTGAAATGCTTTTAGGGAAATGCTCCATTGAGAAAAGTAGGATGTACTTATAAACAATAGGATTGCATTATTAGGGAAGTATAAATGAGCGATTAGTAGACTAGAAAATCTGAAACTCATGAAACTGATAGACTCTTAATATTATTAATACATGTCATGTAGAAAAGTCAATATATTAAATTTTCATACTGATATGCTTTAGTGATTTTCCCTTCACACTTAAACAATATTAACTAAATACGCTACAAGTGCCTGCATCCAGAAATAAATTAAGTCTAAAAATGGTCTAAAATTCTAATAGCTTGGTTCATACAACTAAGCCAAAATGAAACAAGTCATTTTATGATTTGGTGTAATATATAAATGTGTGGATCAAGTCAGTGAATATTTAGAATACAAAGCGATATTAGGTAGTTGGCATTTAATATCTTCTCTAGAGTGACTTCTGGTGTGTGATCATCTTATCTTATTCATAATGAGAACATACCATAATATACCATTGATAAAGTGGCTTGTTAAATGCGTTGAGCCAATTTGGTATAGTGGTTAAGGCACGGGTGTCAAACTTGATCGTGTCATGTGACGTATTGTGACTTTTTTGCCATTGCGGAGCCGGGATAAGCATGGCCTGCATATGATGCATCCGGCCCACGGGCCACCAGTTTGACACCCCTGGATTAAGGCATCAGACTAGTTACAAGGAGATCATGAGTTCTAGTCTTGCCTTAGGCACATAGCGAGCTGGATGACCTTGGGCCAGTTACTTTCTCTCAGCCCTAGAAAAGAGGTAATGGCAAATAACTTCTGAGAAGCCTTGCCAAGAAAACTTCAGGGTCTTGTCCAGGCAATCTCTGAGAACTGGGCAAGATTGAATGGAAGAAATATGTTAAAGGAGAAAAAGATGTAAAAATTCCACAGTCAACGTAACTAGTAGTACTGGGAGTCTCCCTCTAGACCTACTTTCAGATTAGGCTCACTTTTAATTAATTAATTCAATTGCTTCCTGACTCCCAATGATTCTGGTTTTATGATTTTTATAGTACAAGTAGTCCTCAATTTATGATCACAACTGAGGTCCAAATTTATGGTGCTAAGCAAAAAGTTGTTAAGTAAGTTTTGCTTTTTTTATTACCTTTCTTGCCACAGTTGTTAAGTGAATCACTGCAATTATTAAGTTAGTAACGCAGTTGTAAAATGAATCTGCCTTTCCCATTGACTTTACTTTCAAAAGGGGGCAAAAGTTGATCATATGACCCTGGGACACTGTAACTGTCATAAATATGAGCCAGGTGGTCAGCATCTGTATTTTGATCATGTGGCCATGAGGATGCTACAATAGTTGTAAGTGTGAAAAATGGTCATAAGTCACTTTTTTCAGTGCTGTTCTAGTTTTGCACGATCACTAAACAAAAGATTTAAGACAAAGATTTACCTCTGCACAAAACAACAGCAAGTATCTTTCTATCAAGCTGAAAATAGGAGCTTTTTAGACTTGCACTATCATTTGGAACTAAATGCATTCAAAGGTACATTTGAACAAATGGGAAGAACATTGTATTTTGTTAAATTAATAGCATATAAAATTAAATGCTTATTTCTAAACAATCTAGAAATCTTAGGAGCAGTGCAGGAAATTAATATAGTAATTGAATGCAGAAATCCCTAGAAGTTATGGCTGTCTCCTGAGTTTGCTGCTCCTGAAGCTTTTTGACGACACATACAACATTAGGCCAGTGTTTGCCATTTGATTAGCTGAACATTTATTTTGACATGTGAAATTTACATACATAAATTTAATGTAGGGAAATTAATAAAATCCTTCCCTGTCAATTAAAACACCAAACTGTTTTCTAATGAATTTGAATTTTGTTAATGTAATTAATAATTAAGCTTTATATGGAGCAAAGAAAATGATAAGCCCAATTGTTCAAGATTTATAAAGGAATAACCAATAGTATAACCAAGAGCCTGTAGTACAGTGGACTGTTATTAACACCTGCTGCTTGCAATTACTGCAAGTTCAAATCTCACCAGGCTCAAGGTTGACTCAGCCTTCCATCCTTTCAAAGGTAGGTGAAATGAGGACCCAGATTGTGGGGGCAATAAGCTAACTTTGTATAAATATACAAAAGTATGAAGGCTATTGCTTAACGCATTGTAAGACGCCCTGAGTCTCCGGAGAAGGGCGGCATATAAATTAAAGCCAAAAAAAAAAAAAAAAAAAAGATTATCAAGAACACAGTGATGTGGCAGAAGAAAACTGGGAACTCAGTTTTAGTAAAGTTAAAAGTAAAGTAAAGTCAAACTAAACTTTTAATGATTTTATTAATATATCTTCAACTTTAATGACAATAACAAGGAAGACATTTGCAACTGCTTCTTCCAAAATACTGTATTTCTTTTTAAACTTATGACCTAATTTACAATTCTAGTTAGCATATTTTAGTGGCCTTACCCAATCACTAATTAAGTATGGTCTGCCATAGCTTTTCAAGGAACTGACACATAACTAGGTTTAATATATTAAACTGGGTTTAATATACATCAGGTTAGGAAATGAGCAAAGTGGCATTCAATGATCCAAAAAGCAGATCCTGCACTTGCGGGAATACACTAGGAAGAAGAAGGTTAGGAAATGACCATTTAAATGATAATAAATAGAAAAGGAGCAGTCATTTTGTCTGAAGAAAAAGTAAAAAGCTGCCTCTGTTGCAAAATGTGCTTTGAATTTGAGATTTTTAACCAGTTTTAATGGTAAGAAAAGCAGTTATAGGACTAAAAAAAACTGTTTTCTTGAACATTTTTTCCAATAACCAGAAAAATAAGGAATTTTTGCTTGTTTCAAACAGATATCACTGGGAAATTCCACTTTTTTTCTCATTTAACTATTGTGGGTGATTTCTTAACGACTGTGATGGAAGTGGAGTTATAATTCCATTATATAATGTCTTGCTTAATTACTGTGTTCCTTAGCAACAGTGTTGCTGGTCCCAATTGTGGATGTTAAACAAGGACTACTTTCAACTCAATGAAAGTTTGGCAGCAAACAGGTCAAAACTCATCAAGTGGGGAACACAAAATCCACCATTAACTCTCTCCAGGAAGTGCCCGAGCCCTTTTACATCAAAAGTGTTCTGTCATCACTAGAACATTCCCAACTGACCAACCATACAGCAGCAGATGTGTTTTATAAGCTGCAGGTAATCAGTGGCAAAAGAAGATTTCACAAAATTGCAATACAAGTAGTTCTCAATTTACAACGGCACTGAAAAAAAGTGATTTATGACCATTTTTAACACTTATGACCATTGCAGCATTCCCATGGTCATGTGATCAAAATCGGGATACTTGGCAGCTGATCCATATTTAGGATGGTTGCAGTATCCTTGTGTCATGTGATCACCTTTTGTAACCAGACAAGCAAAGTCAATGGAGAAGCCAGATTCACTTAATAACCGTGTTACTAATAGCTGCAGTGATTCACTTTAACAACTGTCGCAAGAAAGGTCATAAAATGAGGCAAAATTAACTTAATAAATATTTTACTTAGCAACAGAAATTTGGGGCTCAATTGTCGTAAATCAAGGACTACCTGTATTTCTTGGCTGAAAGTTCAGAGAGCACTTGGACATTCAACTGACCAATCAGTAATATGAGATGTGATTATCTTTCAGAATTTGGACATTCATAGGGGCAGAGGGGCAAATGACAGCATGTATATGTGGTAATGCCAAAACAGACATAAAGTCACTTTTATTATATTCATGTGCTCCTGATGATTTCCCCCCTCCATCCCAACACATGATCACTCATGGGATGGGGAAAACTCAAGAATTCTGGTATGGTCTCTAAAGATACCTGACCAAGACCACTGTGAACTGGTATAAAAGGTGATTTAGGCTGGCTTGCTTATCTACAGTAAAATGTCTGACTTGTTGAGTAAGCTACCTTATTCCCAATAACACACTAATTATATACTGGCCACAGTTTTTTCCCCTAAAACACAAAGCTGTGTTGCATGATTTCTTCATCAACATAAGCTGCTGTTCTTATTCTGGGAATAAAAAGAAGGGAGATTCCTATGTAAGCTGTCTTGAGTTCCTAGAGAAAACTCAGAATATAATTCTCCTCTTTGATAATAATTGCTATTGATATGATTGTTCTGCTTACTTATATCATGATGTGGCTAGAAAAGGGACAGGTGCCAATCAAAGTAATTGAACCTGAAGAACATAAATTGTCTTCCCAATATCCTACCATATCCAATTGTCTTTGGAAACCCAGGAAAACTGTCATATTTAAAACTGATGCAGGAATTGTTGTAGAATGAAGTTTTTGAGGACGTTCACTAAAGCTAAAATAGGCTTTATGCCTAGTTACACCGGTTTTCTAGTATAGGATTTCTTTTATGGATGACACTGGCATATCTGCCTTCTTATTTAATACATATTTATTTACAATTGGACAGTAGGGTGATTTGTAAATACTTAAAGGTTTATCTCCCTCAACTCTAGAGCGCTTGTAAATAGCAATAGCATTTTAAAGCTTACATTTGAAGTCCCACAAGAAAGATTCAACAATATATTTCTGTGTTAGAATTGGTCATGTAAAATGGGTTATGGAAGCCAACAAGAACAGTCTATAGAGTGATCACATATAACATGTGTCTAAGAGCATGAGTGATTCATTTGTTTGGTAATCCCATTCCTTGTTATCTGAGTGGAAGGTTTGTAGGATGACTTTCAAGTCAAATGACATGTAATTATCTCGTCTATGCTTTACTTTAAACAATAGGCTCTATAAGATCTCACTTCCACAGGACTATCTTCCTCATACCAAATTTACACAAGTTGCTACCTCAGGTTAAATTCAGTTGTGCTGGCATTTCTAACTAGTTGGGGAGAAGCCAATAAGGCTGTTTGTCCCTTTCTTCTTTCATTTGTGTGTTGTCATGAAAGTAGCTGAGTTTTTTTCTTGTGCTTTAGCCTTATTCCTATTTCTTTCTTGTTATCAGTTGGCTTTATTCAGTGCTTAGACTGCTCATGTCACCCTCTGCGGAAATGCTAAAGAACTTGCCCTTGGTATTAGCTTCTTGCTTTTGCAGTTGCACACTTCCACAAGTACTGAAGCAACTTTTCTGCTTTCAGATTTGTTGGTTTCTTTACATTTACTGATAGGCAAACTGTATAATGTATGAAATTCAATTAAAGTCTATAGAGCAAAAGATTATTCTCTATATTCACTTGTGCTTTCTTCCTTTCACAGAAATTATATGGTTTCCTTGTATATAGGTCATCTTATGGGACCCAGGAAACAAGCCTTCTCTGTGGCCCCTGTCCTCTGGGATGTATCCACCCAGAGATCTATACTGCTTCCACTCCATTGATTTTTCACAAATTGCTGAAAATCTGATATTCTAACAGACTTTGGTAGTTTCCTTGAAAAATGTTATATTTAAATTTTAAATTAACTATAAACTGTATAGAGTTATTGAGAGTGGTCTCAAAATTAGAATATTAAATTAAGTTAAAATACATAATATTCAAAAAGAACTTTCTACATTTTCCTATTTTTCACAGACTCCCAAATATGTATTCCTTTCTATTTCTGAATACAGCTTTGCAACTACTCTTCTTTACTCTAAATATATAGTAAGCAAAGGTTCATAGTAGGAAAGGTCACACTTTCAACAAGCAATGCCATTTCCTTTAGCACATGCTTTCTTTAAGTAACTGTCTTTATGCCATAGATTCTTCCAATTTCCAAATTGGAGATGAGGTTACAGGGTAAGAGGTTATGTATCAGGTGACTGAGTTCAAGAAAAATGTGCCAACAATAAGCACTAGGGACAGCAAAAGTGAAATCTTTCTCTCCTCCCTCCTTCCTTCCTCTCTCATACATATGCAAACTTACATAACTTCAGTCGTAAGAGCTATATTAGGCAAAACCGAAAATAAAGACATTAGTTTCTGTTTGTATATCCACAATTAAATGAGAGCAAACATTGAAAATCACCTTACTGACTAAACAGAAAGTCTTAGGATCTACACCAAAAGACATTAGGGAAAATAAATGAATATGATAAGATGTTTTATCAGGTATAAAAATTACTAACAAAACATGATGGTACTAGCATTATATAAAAATTTAAGCAAGACTAAAATATTAAGAATTTCTATTTTTTTAAATAATGAATTTTAATCATAAACATTTCTAACACATGTATACTTACAAAAATGTATAGATGTATATCAAAAAATATGATTTTAAAGAATAACAAGTACTGAATATACTTGGAGAGAATTCAAGTAGAATTATCAGTATATTTCTTGTCATAGAAGAAAGTCATACAAACTTTTGAATTGCATATGATAAAATTACACAACAGTAAGACATATGCACACAATATCCTGCCTCATTATTTCATGTCCTAGAACAAATATTATTTCCCAAATTAATCAAATGTTACAAACAGAATTAGTTATTGTGTCTGGAATTTTGGAAAGCTACCGGTTGCCATAGAACTCATGCTTTCTAGCTGTAGGCACGCCTATGAATGCTATCTCAAACATCACAGATTTATGAAGAATTAAACCTACATGGGATCAGTACCAAAAACAAATTCTTAAAATCATTACAATTTTTTTCTAAAATAATTCTAGGTTGTTAGTAATGGAAACTCCATCCCTAAACCACCAGATAGAAAAACATGGATATAGCTATAGCAGTAGAATAACACTTAGACTTATATACTGCTTTACAGTGCTTTATAGCTCTCTAAGCGGTTTACAGAGTTAGCATATTGCACCCAACAAACTGGACCCTCACTTTACTGACCGTGGAAGGATGGAAGCCTGAGTCAACCTTGAGCCGGTGAGACACAAACTGCTGGCAGTTGGCAGAATTTGCCTGAAATACTGCATTCTAACTGCTGCGCCACCACAGCTCATATAAAGTCATTCATGTAATTTTAATAGCTATTAAAGTATCTGGAAGTTGCTACAATGCAAGAGATGTCAAATACTGGGAGAGTATCTATAGTCATTGTATACTCAATCCTGCTAGCCTCTTGTATTGCAAAGATTCAACCACATGTGGAAGCTATGTCTTTATCTTTGCACACATACCGGTATTTGCAAATTAGTGCTTATGATTTTGTGTAAGTTATGATACAACTGATTGTATCATTTATTCTATAAGAAGTACTTGTGTTATGCTAGTTGTGTGCAATTGCTAGCAAAACAGTGCTGTCTCACGACTTTGTTGTCTGGTAATTTATCATTGGAAATAAATCAAAGGTCTTCCATGAGAAGACCTTCTATACAGAGACAATTATTTTAAATGCTGATTAAGTTTTGTGTTAGTATTAGTGTTTGCTTTCACTCAGCATCACAGTAAAAATAGCTCCACTAGCTGCAGAAGATGGACAGCAGGGAATCAAAAGTTAGTAGGGCATAAGTCTGAAAAAGAAAAAATATTTTAAAATTTAATTTGTCATATTCTATTTTATCCATTCACAACAGAGTCATGGAATTATTTGATTTTGTTACTTTCCTTAGATACTTCACAGATAAGTGAGCGCTTTTATTTCTATTCTTAGTATTATCAATGATGCTCAGAGGAACACTCCAAACATTGAAAGGTAAATGGTAATCAAACATAGCAGTTCAAAAAGAAAGCATCACAACAGAAATTTAGATATGCAAATTTAAGCAGATTAAATGTCCTGTGTATAGTTTTTAGGGAATGTTATGGCTATGGAAAGAAGTTACTTTCACTCCAGCAAATGCCTCGTCCCTTAAAGGCATTGTGGTTAGCTGTCTTCACTTATATTGAGCCAATTTAACATGTGCCTATCCAGGTAAGCAAACCATGGTTTTGGGTTGCTGTGCGCATTTGGAAAGTGCATTTGAAGGTTCCCATCAAAAGGCTGTCACGGTAGATTACTAATATCTGAGATTAAAGTATTATTATTAGAATATATGAATAAGACACATTGCTATTGTCATGCGATGTTTAAAATACAGGAGGTCTATTGCCTGGATTTCTTGCAGGTACAGTATTAGAAAATCAGTAATTATATTTAAAATATTTTTCTTCAAGTGGATATCCTGGTTTTTTATTTTATTTTAGTTTTTTATACTGCATTACCAACTTGGAAACAAGTTGGTAATATAGTCCACTCAAATTATATATATCCATCTGGACATAAATTTGATACTGGGAATATTTTAAAAATCAACACCTCATAATTCCTGGATCCTTGGTGTGTAATGTCCTGTAGCGCTATCCAAGTGGAGGAGTTGAAACAATTTATGTCCAGGATGTGAGGAGTCTGTAGATATCTTCTCAGCCCTCCTTCTGATTCGCACAATATACAGATCTTCTATAAAGGCAGGCTGGTTGCCGTTTTAACTATCTGTTGGAGTCTGTATCAATCTCTGTTTTCCTAACAGTTCTAAAGCACTTTGCTGTAAAACAGTTTACTTCTCTTTTATTAAATCCGTTGAACTTTCCCCGACTCTCTATGATTCCTTATTTTTTTCCATGTTATCAGCATGTTGAGATTCTTTCCCTCTCTCTTAGCTTGTATCCAATTACCAAGTATCCAGGAGCACTGGGTAGATCATGTATGTTAGAAGCCAATTTGCAATGTGTTTCCAACTCAAATCCTGCTGCTTAGACATTGAATGACAACAAATTTACCATCAATTGTTTGGATATTCTTCCCAATTGACACCTTAAGGTGAACATTACTCTCCTTTGAAATGTATATTCATCCCTCTGCTGTTCCTAAAGTTTGTGAAGTAGTCAGAAAACTCATACATTTATTTGTTTATTTACTTGTGTTCTCACACACACACTCACAGATCTGGTCCAAGTATATTTCTAATCATGGGAAACATGGACACCAAATACATGCAGTTAATAAACACTATACTTATAATATCCTTGATGGTTTGCAGTTTGACATGCTCTGAGAGCTTGCGTGCATCAGTGATGATGACAAGTATGCCATTAGTAAATTGTCTACTGGTCACAATGGACAGATCTCAGTTAATGTGCCAGACTAAGACAAGTCATCTAGCTACACAGATAATGTTGGTGATGGAGAGTTGTGTGGACTTGTGTGACAAAAGACCCAACACTGAAATTATCTGCATAGAATAATTAGTACTCTGGAAGTCTACTCATCTTGCCTGGAAAACTGAATAGTCAAAACAAAAGAAAGTCCAATATATTATTGACAGATGAATTTGTCACATTGGAGGACACTCAACAAACTTCTGGAGAAATGCTGAAGTCTCTTCAGAGGAAAGAAGGCATTTATGATGTTGCAGCCATGCTCTCAGGCTGTCTGACTGTTGATGTATCTGTGTATGAAATGAGAGTCAAGTGGTAAATATGTCCTACAAATCGTAACATCAGACACATGAAGCAAAGAGATAAATTGTCAAGGTGAATGGAATACACTACGTTGTTCTGTTTGATATCAGTGAACTGAAATTCACCGATATCAAATTGGCATCAGGCACTTTGAGTTTGATGATCACACAGTGTATTGTGCAGAAAATGAAGGACAAAGAAGAAAATACATTGCATTTATAATCACAAAGATTTAAAGAGTTGTAATGAAATGCAGTTCAGTCTGTGAACACTTAATTTCTACTCAGTATTGCAAATTACTACTGTATATACACATTTCACTCAATGTACTAAATAAAAATGATGGACAAACTCAATAACATCAACAAACAAAATTTGTAACAGGTAGTGGTACAGATTTTCAACTATTGGTATGCAAAAAATCCAAGCTAAAGTTGGAAAAAAGAGCAAGCCAGTAATGACTATAAGAAAGTATGACTTTGAAACTATACCAACATAATTTAAAGGGTGCCTACAAAATCAATTTGCTCCATTGGATAATGATAACAGAATTGCTATGGGAAGACAATAAGAAAGCAAGAAATATTTGCATACGTTGAAAAAGCAGAATCAGTATTAAAAAACGCAAAATTTCTCAGAAACATTGAGAAGAAATGAGAAACATTGAGAAACAAGGGACAAGGAGTCTATTATGGAATGGCACCAACATTTCAAATGTGCTTCATAGTAAGACAGACAGAACTACTCTAACAATGCACACAAGGAAATAAAACCAGAAAATAGAAGAACAACAAGATCTGGTTCCAAAAGCTACATAGCTAAAGTAAAAATTCCAACCTTGAATTGGAAATACTAAATAATGCTGAATGATATTGATCAAGCAAAAATAGAATACACCATCATTATACCATAAAAAACAAGTAGATCAACTTGTAATTTATGATTAGGAAAAATAATGATGAATGAAGAGGCGGAAGCAGCATTGAAGATGATGTTAAAAAATAAAGCACTGAGGACTGAGGGCATTCTCACTGAAATATTACAGAAATAAGATGTGGCTGTTGCAATATTACGAAGTTTTGCTAGGAAATTTGGAAGACAACATCATAGCTTACAGACTGATAAGGTAAGCATTTACACCAACACTGTAGAAAGTTGATCCAAACTATTACATTATTGTCCTGATCCCACATGCAAACAACACTCTTCTTGAGATTACTGTATTCAGTGGAGACTAAAACGAAACAATTCTCTATCTGTACTTTGGTTACACATATCACTCCTGTGTTGTCACTTGTGTATCATTTATCATTTATCATCTAAGTTGATCTTGTGATTATGTATGTCAGGCTGTTCTTGTACAGCATTTCTTTATAAAGCTCTAATTCCACTATTTGACATTATTCCTAACACATATTTATACCTAATTTTATTGCCTATAACTTAATAGTAGGTTCAGAGGACTATGTACGTAGACTGGTGTTTATAATTTCTATATTGATAGTCTACTGTAGGCTGCCCAGTAGTGAGTTCTAAGACTTGCCAAGTGCATCTAGTACTACGAAAAATATGTTTTTTAATTATTTTTTCAGTCCAGAAGATTTAATAGAATTTAATAAAACACTTTGAAAAAGCTATAAATACAGTATCTGCTATAAGAAAACACACACACACACACACACACACACACACACACAGAGGAGTTTTTTTAAAGGCAAAAATAGAAAATAGTAAGACGATGCATTTCTATATATGTGCAGATATATAAAGGAGTTTATACATCCATGGTGGCGCAGTGGTTAGAGTACAGTACTTCAGGCTACTTCTGCTGCCTGCTGCCTGCCTGCAATTTACCAGTTCAAATTTAACCAGACTCATGGCCTATCATCCTTTCAAGGTGGGTAAAATGAGGTCCCAAGTTGTTGGGGCCAATATGCTGATTCTGTAAACAACTTAGAGAGGGCTAGAAAGCACTGTAAACCAGTATATACTGTAAGTCTAAGTGCTATTGCTATTATTTGAGGCAAAATTAGAAAACAGTAAGAACACAAGATGGGAGCACTCATCTGGAGATTCAGATTTATAGGTAGAATTCATTCCAGAAAAGATGTTGTAAGATAAAACATATTTGTCTTCTAATCAAATGTTAGGAACACCTAGGCTAAGAACAAAATCTAAAATTTTGGCATCTGATCTACTAAGCCAGTCTCTTAGTAAAGAGTCCTCTTTCCTCATTCTCTAATATCCTCTATTTTTGAAATAAACTGTATACAAGCTATCAAAATGATTGTGCTTTTAAAGTATAAAAAACTGACTCTCTCCAGTTTGACCAACTTTTTGCAATAATGTTTAACTATTGGATGTGTACTGGGGTACACAAGGTGAGATTTGATCTTTTCAGATTTTCTCGTATGCTAATTTAATAAATATTTCATAGGACACCATTGAGTTACATTAAAATAGAAGCATGTTTCACAGGGAGTATGTTCACAGACTTCATAAATTAATATGCGCTAGACTGCTGCAAAGAAAAGTAACCAATTGTGCTGCAAAACAACAGTAGCAGAGCAATCTGATTAATACATAAGAAGCCTGTTAAAACATTTAAAATGTTTTTTACTTTTTGTCTGAAGTTGAAGCTGCAGTGACTTCTCAAGATCTTGGGGATGAAAAGTGACTACAGATCTAAATCAGGACAAGATTTTTAATAGATTTTGAAAAAGTATAGATTATATACAAAATGACTTGCTTGGACTGTAATTTGAAATGGAAAACCAGCATGGGGAAGATAATTCATATTGCTCCCAAATGATGACAGATGGAATGGGGTTTATTCTTTTTTCCATTGGGAAACTGGCATAAGCAATAGGGATTTAAAGGATCATCTCTCCCTTTGCATGTCTTCAGCTTCATCCACCTAAGTGGCTAATCTGTATTTTTAAAAGTCCTCTCAAAGAATTATAGATATGCAGTTTGGCTTCAACCTCTTACAGACTTATAGGTCACATGAAATACCATGGATCATGTTTAGAAGTAAACTGGCAGGCAATGCAACTGAACAAGAATAGGTGCAATATGATTCCTTTGCCTTGATCTATCCAGAAGGTGATAGACACATTTTTTACTAGCTATATTGTACTGGAAAACTTTGAAGACTAGGCCTTTACACTGCTGTCAACATACAAATGTATTAGTGTTTCTTGTCAATATTACACAGTGCGAACAATGCTTTGAAAATGCTCCTCAGAAAAGGCTGAAGTTCATAATGGAGATTCCACGTTGCCGAAAAAATACCTAGATTACTAAGAAATACTCTGATATTCTGAAAAGATGTTTTGTTTAGTATTAAAAGACGATGTGAAAACCCCCCCCCCAGCTGATATATAGAACATATTTATGACTGTTCCGCTATCCTGGTTTATGTGATCACCATTTGAAGCCTTCCCAGCTGACAAGCAAAGTCAGTGGGGAAAGCCAGATTCGCTTAATGACCATATGATTCACTTAATAACTTAGTGATTCACTTGACAACTGGCAAAAACTGGCAGAATTTATTTAACAACTGTCTTGCTTAGCAAAGGAAATTTTGGGCTCAGTTGTGGAGGACTACCCATAAAGAAGGCAGGGTGAGTTTGTTGTTTTATCAGTACGAAAAGTTTAGGAATCAACAAAGTCACATGCACTCTTTCCCTTTCAGTTGTCTATAGACAAACATTGTTTCACTGTTTCCACTTTTGTTTTTTCTGTTCCAGTCTAAGCTATGTTGCATCACAGTTCCTGAGATGAATCCATCTTAACGTAGAAAATAAAAGAGTTCAGGAATATATGCTAGTGACTAGTAACTTTATCCTCATCCAATGTTGCTGATAAATAACTCTGAAATTGCAGTCTCAATATAACTGAAACTGTAAATTAGCAATTTTTGCTAATTACCGTAAGTCAGTGACAGAAAAGAAAGTTTAAAAAATCATGGAAAATGATTTAATTGGAACAAAATGGAAAGAAAAGAAAGAAAGGCTCAGTTACTTATCTTGATAATTAATTTTCTTTTCCCCAATATTGTGCAATATTAATAAAATATGCTGCATCAGGGACAAATAACTCCCCTAACCCACTATTAGATTGATTCACAGAACACTATGGCCTAGTGCCGTGATGGCGAACCTATGGCACACGTGCCACAGGTGGCATGCGGAGCCATATCTGTGGGCATGCAACTGTTGCCCTAGCTCAGTTCCAGTGCGCATGCACATGCTGGCCAGCTGATTTTCAGGCCTTCTGGGCCCACTGGAAGTTTGGAAACAGGTCATTTCTGGCCTCCAAAGGGCCTCCGTGGATGTGAGGAAGGCCATTTTTGCTCTCCCCAGGCTCCAAGAAAGCCTCTGGAGCCTGGGGAGGGTGAAAAACGGGCCTATCAGGCCCACCATGCCATCACGTGCCAAAAGCGGGGGTTGCGCTGGGGGGATCGCATGTGCATGCTGGGGGGTGGGGTGCATTGAATTATGGATGTGGGCACGCACATGCGCGACACCCCCATGTTCCCCCCGCTTTTGGCACTTGACGGCAAAAAGGTTAGCCATCACTGGCCTAGTGCCTAAAGAACTGACAAGGTAGGGACCATCTGGATCCCAGGAGAAACTGATCCACAGGACAAACACCTTTGGGTTCCATGAAATGGAATTATTTTTTGGTGGAAACTAGATTATACCAATCCTGTCAGATTTTGTAGGGGGGGATAAAAAAAATGGATTCAGATGGTCCCACACTATCCAGCCCTGTGCTAATTCCATCTTTCCAGGCATGTGAGCTCTCTCCCAACTCGTGTGCAGGTACGCATGCGCCCCAGCTGGTGTTTGGGCCTCTGGTGCGCATGTGCGCAATTCCAGGAGACTTAGGTGGTCTTCGTAGCTCTCCTGCACATGCACGCGTGTTTGCGCATGCATGTGAGAGCACCTGTGTGCAGCACGCACATACATAGACAGTGTTCATGCATGTGCATTGCACATGTGAAAACTGCACATGTGCAGATGGTGTGATTGCGCATGCAGTGCACAGGGGGAGCATGAAACCTGCACGCATGTGCAGATGGTGCAATTGGGCATGCAGCGTACAATCACCATGTGCATGCACAGATGGTGTTGCGGTGCAGCGCATGGGGGGGCACACGTGAAAGCCATGCACATGTGCAGATGATGTGGTTGCACGCGCAGCGCATGGGGAGGAGCCACGTGTTAGTGCGGATAGCACGCAAGCGTGCAAAGTACGTACCTGTTCAGCACTCGGTGAGTAAAAGGTTTGCCACCACTGCTATATAGAATTTGTAGGATATAACCACCACTTTGAAATGGTCTTGGAAGACTACTAACAATCAATACAGTGACTACAAAATAGCTGTTATTCCATAAGGTTGTAATTTGGCTGCTTGACATTTATAAATTCCCTTCAAAGATAGCCCAATGTAATAGTCCAGCTGTTGGAAGAGAAGGCTTGAGTTACTGTTGCCTAGTCTTCCTAGTTCAGGTAGGGCTATAAGTGGTGTACCAACAGAACAAAGATCTCTCTAGACATGATTTTCATCATTGATTAAACAGGAATTATCAGTCCAAGTGGACCCATAAGCCATGGACTTGCTCAATCAGGGGAAAGAACAATCTCATCCCAAAATGTTACTGAAAACAATCTGGATAGCCTGGAGATTTTTGGACAACCAGCAGTTCCAGCTTGCGAGTGTTTAGTCTGAGCTTGTTTCTTTTTCTCCAATCCCTCACAGCCAGTGGTTCAAGACTTTCACAGCTGGGGATGATCATATTATTGAGTATCATAAGTATACCTTGAGTATAAGTATAAGTAGTAATAATAATAATGATAGTTGATGATGATGATCTTTAATATTCTATTTTCCCTTCTTCATGGATATTCTGCAATAAGAAAAAAGATGAAATAAGTGATAGGACTACTCAAAAGGAATGCAACACTATCCAGATTTCCCATAAAACTTGGTGAAGGAGATACTTGATTGTTTAATAATAGCTTCACCTAAAAGGACCCTTTATTTATTGCATAGGTACTCCAGGCCCAATTCCCAAAATACATGTGCTTGTTATTTATTTATTTATTTATTTATTTATTTATTTATTTATTTATTTATTTATTTATTTATTTATTTATTTATTTTCTGTCTTGTTCATTCCATGACATACATGAACTACTTAACACTTAATGTTTGGTTCCACAAAAGTCTGAAATGGTTATAACAATCCTCACTATTGAATGGATGAGATTAATTCTTAATGTTCAGCCCAATGCTGAAAGAGTCCCTGGGCACAAGTCTTGCTGAAATGAACAAATTTTATTCTGTGGAAGCTGTTTAAGGATTTGTACTTGTAAAATGTCATCAATCTGCAATCAACAGGTTTTCTGGAGTTTGCCCTTTGCAAAAGCATTCCAACTAATGGCATTGTGCTAATAGTGTTTCTTTGTATCTCAAACCACAGATTGATAGGCAGCTTCTATAGCTGAAATTCCTCGAAACTATAATGAGAGAGCAAAATTTCATGCCCATGAGGCCATAAGCGATGACATATGATTTTTATACAAGGAAGAAAATTCCCCCCAAATTTTTTTATATTGTTACAGTAAGAATCCACTATGACAGACCCCTCAAGTTTCTTCCACAATTGGCCTGAGGGTGTCTTTATATTGTCTGTGACCCAAGGATTAAGTTGACTTTAGCCCCAATCTGCTCACACCAAAACATTGAAGTTTAGTTACTGAAACACTTAGACTTCTCTTCAGTGCTGCTTCAACCACTTATAGGATAGTATCTTAGGTTGTTTTTTTTTTTTTGCTTTAATTTATATGCCACCCTTGTCCGGAGACTCAGGGCGGCTTACAATGCATTAAGCAATAGCCTTCATACTTTTGTATATTTATACAAAGTCAGCTTATTGCCCCCACAAACTGGGTCCTCATTTCACCTACCTTTGAAAGGATGGAAGGCTGAGTCAACCTTGAGCCTGGTGAGATTTGAACTTGCAGTAATTGCAAGCAGCAGATGTTAATTACAGTGCTTTAGTCCACTGTAGTACAGGCTCTTCCTGTAGTACAGGAAGTAGTTATACTGTTCCAGCAGTGATCTTCCAAGCTCTTGGATGACAAAATGTACCATTCATATTCTTTTATAAATAAGAGTTTCCTATCTTTCTGGCAATTTGTCAACTCATAATGTAATCAATGCCACCAAAAAATGAAGGTTGCATTTTTTTTCACTTTTCCCTGATGTAGAATGGTAAGAGGTTAGCTTTTGTGGGGAGTAATGACAATAGCAACTATAAACTGAATTTCAGATGCCACAGCATATCCCATACATGGCATCAGTACTCTTCATTACTTTTCTCATGAGAGAATCATTATTATGTACCCTGGTGGCATCTTAGTCTGGGCAAATCAAGATTTACAGGTTTTTCATCTGAATTCATAGCTGAGCAGAAATGGAAATTCTAATCCGCCTTCCAATTCTTAGACTATTCATTGCTCTCAGACTGAGTTACAACGTGGAAAGAAAACCAGTTTTAAACTATCTCAGAATTTGAGTTTTATTTTTATTTTTTATAGAAAAAGTTGGAGAGGCATGTGAGACTTTACTGTTGTATATACGTCTCATTTTTCCTCCAAGATTATTTATTTATAAAATTTATTGGCCATCCATCTTACATATGGTAACTCTGGGTGTCCTACAATCATAAAAGAGATAGATAGATAGATAGATAGATAGATAGATAGATAGATAGATAGATAGATAGATATGTGTATATATGTATATGTGTATATGTATACATTGCCATATTGTAAATAAATATGTATACATGTGATAGACATTCACGTGATATACATGTATATATGTATATTTATGCTAAAAATATAAATTCCAGCAAATGCTACGATCCAATTACCAACAGGGAAGACCGGAACAGGGAGGGAGAGGGGGAGGTGGAATCTTTTGTTAATCGATCAACCACTTCCACTGTGATGCTCCCCCACTGGGATCCCAAACCAACTGGCAGAGCCAGGTTTTTTTTGTTTTTTGTTTTTTATTGAAAAGTGTTACAAAAAAAATACAAAAATTTTCTCCCCCCCCTATGTTCCCCCCACCCTTCCCCCCCTCATCCCACCCTCCCCCCCAAACTTCCCAGAGCAAAATACAAGGTATTTCATTTAATCAATCATAAAATAGATTAATCTACTTATCCTCAAAGTACTAACTCCCCCCCCCCCGGAAACCTTAACTCCACTATAGATAACCTAATACTTCTAATACTAACATTCATTCATAAGCTATTTGATATTTTCTTGTCTGATACTTATTTTGAATATAATCAATCCATCTTGTCCATTCCGATACGTATCTTTCTTGCGTGTGGTCCTTCAAATACGCTGAGATTTTCGCCATTTCTGCTAGGTTTGTTACTTTCAATATCCACTCTTCAATAGTAGGCAAAGAGTCCTTCTTCCAATATTGAGCTACCAACAGCCTAGCTGCTGATATTAAGTTCAAAGTCAATTTAGTCTCTGATACTGTGCAGAGCCAGGTTTTTAAGCTCTTATGAAAGCCCAGGAGGATTCAGGCCAACCTCACACCGGAGGAGTAAGATGTAAATGTACTTTACTAGCAAATATATATCCTTACCAAAAGTTTGTTGCGTTAGATTAATTTATTTATTGTCTTGATTGTATACTGCCCTTTATTCAGGATCTCAAAGCCATGTACATAGCACCCCCTCTTCCAATTCATCTCACAACAACAACCCTGTGAACTCCTTCTCCAGTCCCATTTGTACTAGTTTACCAGCCCTTTAATTAATCTCTGAAACAAGAACGTTGGCTTTGCTCTCTAGAAACTACGGTAATATTTAAAATAATGAAAGAGATTATTAGATGTGAAAGGGATGTATTTATGTAGAATAAATTCTTCATATGTGTGAAATTGTAAGCATTACAGCATAGATCTATTACAGATGTTTCAATATAATTGTAAAGCTGGTGTATTTTTCACATAGTGAAAAATCATATAGGCCCTCAAGGAATAATCAAAAACTGGGATAGATAGCATCTAATTTGCTAGTACAAACTTTTTATTTTGTTTCTTTTATAAAGAGTATATAGATTATAATGAAGATGACATATATGAGTTGCATAAATTGAATATTATTAGACAAGTAGATTATTATTATAAAGTAAAAGATTCATACTTTGTCATGTCTCCTTTATTGCAAAACAAAATATTTTGGTAAGAATGTAATGCTCAGGCTATGTAAAAGATAGATAGATAGATAGATAGATAGATAGATAGATAGATAGATAGATAGATAGATAGATAGATAGATAGATTACATAGCATTTCTGATGCAGTGATTAAACACATAATTTTATTAAATTTTAAATGAGAAAATGATGAATAAAAATAATTGTTCTTTATCTTCAGGAAATGGTTTTAGATTATTATAGTAGAATTTAAGCATGGAGGTACCAACCCTTAGTTAATCTTGACTAAGAGATTTTGAGATTTTGATCTCAAAATCTTGATAGGAAAAGCACTTAGTAATACCACAGCTGTAGATTAGGCTAGACTAGGAACTTGAAAAAAATCCTGGATGAAGAGAATTTCAAACCATTTCCATAACACTGCCATGAAAATTGTATGAATATAGTCAATAGTGTTCAGGTATGAATACAGACAACTAGGATATCTTTACCTGTTTTTAACACTGCTATCTACTGGTTAGACGTTTAAATTGGGTTAGGGAAAACGTCTTATAATATCCATGTAAGTATTAAATAGTCACTTTAAAAATCTTATCAGGCCTTATTAGTAAAATAAGATCCTGCCATGAAACACACAAGCATGATAGAAACAAATAAGAACCAAATGTGCAATTGGCAACGAATTTCATTGGTTTCATTTATTTAATGATGTCTGTCTGATAATATCATGTTTGTTTTTTCATTCCCTTTCTTTGCAGGCTAGAACCATGTGGGACTATTTTTAAACTAAAATCTGAGACTTAAGGAATGCTACATCTTCAACTCTAAAATCCCAGCAGTTGTTATTCACTTATAGATGACCTGCAGTGATGACAGAATGTACCATAAATATTAAGGGTAGGAAATAAAATAGCTGCTAGGTTTCTGGAGATTTTAAGGACATGGGTATCCCAATATTCTCTAGTTGTCAGGTATGCTTCTGTTCATCCGTGAGTAATCATCTAATTATAAAGGCAGCAGTGATCAAGCCCCCTCAAAACCACAAAACAATTTAAGCTAGAGCAGAACTGTAATTTTTATTTGGTTCCATTTCAGTTTCTGCAGAGATCTTGATTATAAACTACAGTCTATTACAAGACATTTTACTGACCATAAGAATATAGGACAGTAAAAATAATCTTTACATACACACGTACACACAAACTGTATTAAAGAAAGAGACATATCAACACAAGTACACATTTATTTAAAGATTTTTCAGTGGCATAGTGTTTGTTTAACTTAATATATGTTCTAAAATTGCAATACCTTGCTTCAGATTTCACAAATGTGGGGAAAAGTTGCCTGTTCTTGGGATAATAAACCCATTCTACTGATGGCTTTACAGTGTTCTGTGCACACTGATTATCTTGGGGAGTGGGGGGGGAATGCAAGAGGATTTTCTGTTATAAATAAATCCTGTGACTTATTTTAAGAAGATAGTTCAAACTGTGGCAGATACCCATCTCTCATTTGAATGCATAAGGGAAGAGGGTTTGCAACTGAGTGAAGGATTGTGTTTGTGTGTTGCATATGGAAAGTATAGCCAAGGGAAAGTTTTCTTTAATGCTGAGGCCCTCAAGTTTCTTCCTTGATATGTTTTAAATAATTTGAATGTGATATTAAGGTGCCCCTTTATCCCTATTTCTTGGTTCCAAATTTATGATGCTACTAGTTGTGTAATTCAGGGACAAGTTGTAATTCTGGTGTAAAACAGTATGTAACATGCAGCCTATAACATTTGTTAAGATACTTTAGGCTTCCTATAAATAACTGAAATATAATATATCTTGAAAATGTAAAAGAAGAAAAAGAAAAGAAAAGGACACAAAAACTACTCTATCTGCATGACAACCAGGCCTATCACATGAAGCAGGAAAAGGGCAGCCTTATCTGCAGTTGGCTTATGTTTACTAGCCCTCTCTCCTCTTGGAAGCTTCTCTGGGGAAATAGCTGAAGCCTCCCCAGAACATAAGCTTAGATCCTGCAATTATCTTGTTTGTGCTGAAAGCACACCACTGTCTTGTTCATGCAGGATTTTGATAAATATTATTAGCACAGCCTTCTAACTACCCTACTATTGCTTCAGATTTTAATAAGAAAAAAGGATTGAGAAATGGCTACTATATATAATTGCTTTTTTACTTTCATTTTAAATCCATTTTTAATTTATGTACAGACAGCTTGCTTTGATGCTTGAAAACAGGGAACACTGCTGCTTGTCTCAACGTTCTTTCATTGACTATTAGAAGACTCACTATTTTGCATTTAATGTTGGGATCAAGATCAGATCTGGCTAGATTGGACTTTTCCAGCCTAAGTAGAGACTGAGACTGTTACTCCTGGTCATATTGACTTGAAATCCCAACAGATTTGGACTACTGCAATGTGCTTTACATGGGACTGCAGGAGGCACAGAATGCAGTGGTATTGGCAATAATATGTGCTTCCTGATCAGTGCATTTTCTGCTCCATGACTTGCATTGGTTGCCAGTGTCCTATGCTTAACAGTAACTTGTACAAGTTAATGTCCAACCTTCATGGCATGGAGCGCTGTTATTTCAGGGATCACTGTTTCCTCAGTCTACCCATCCCATTAGGTCTGAGAGGAGAGGCATGATCTGCATTCTATGCATTAGGGAAGGCTATCTAGTGGGGCACAGGAAGAGAATCATTCTTGTGATACCGACCTTTTGGAACATCGTATCCCAAGAGAATAAATTGGCCTGATCCTGCTGACCTTTCATAATGCCTTAAAGACATGAATTTATCAACAAGCTAGATAAGTCAGATATGTGGCAGAGCTCATGCAATAGCGATGTTGCTGGGTTCTTGGCTGATCTGTTTAACTTTGGTTGATGACATGAGTTATATGTTTTATGATGTTTTTACCTGCCCAGAGATAGGAAATTGAAATTGAGATGGAGGGAGGGAGCATATCAATTGAAATAATGAATGCATAATTGAATAGATAAATAAATGGAAGGATATAAATGTAGAAGGCTAAGTTAGTCTAACATGAAGATGTTTTTATACTGGGCTTCTTGGATGCTGGTCTAATTATACAGCAGATCACATTCAGATCCTATACAATTAATAAAGTGGGACAATTCATATTTTGTACCCCACATTTTGGGAGTGCTGAGACAATATATTTTCAGTATCAAGACTGGATTCAAGATATTTTTTTTAAGTGGCATCCAATGGTTTTACTTACATAGTTCTTTCTGTTAATCAAGTCTGAAATGTGCCATAGTGAGTTTGTGTCTAAGTTTCCTAATCTTGCATATTTTAAACCATGCATGGAATAATCAGTTTTCTCTATGTTCTTTCCTTTTTTAAATCTCTTATAAACTTTAAAAGATGCTTTACTTCCAGAATGGAAGTCTGCTGCCCTGGTAGTCTGCTGCCCTGGTAGCGCAGCAGACTAAAGCACTGTTATTAACATCAACTGCCTGCAATTACTGCAAGTTCAAATCTCACCAGGCTCAAGGTTGACTCAGCCTTCCATCCTTTCTAAGGTAGGTAAAATGAGGACCCAGATTGTGGGAGCAATAAGCTGACTTTGTATAGATATACTAAAGTATTAAGGCTATTGTTTAACGCATTGTAAGCCGCCCTGAGTCTTTGGAGAAGGGCGGCATATAAATCAAATAAAAAAAAATGATATGTAATCTTGGGAAACTTTCAGATGAATAAGAGGGTAAACAAACGGATTCACCCATTATTTTGTTTTATGATTGCTATTGCTTTAATTCAGTGCTGGAGACAAGTGCAGCAGGTCTGAATGCTGAGATGAAGCCAAGAGACAGTAGAATTGCCCAAGATTAATAGGCATTACTGATAATGTTGTTTATAGCCATATTGTTCTCAGGGATCAACTGGTTATAGTTGGGTCAAAAGATGTCTGAGAAGAAATGGGCACAAGTCAGTTCAAGGATTTGGATAAATGATTCAGAGGGGATATGAAAATATCCATAAAGGGACCCAGTCACAAACAACAGGACAAATCCACCCAGCCTCCTTGCCTAGTATGAGGATAACTCACTGTTTCCTGAAGGCATGTCTTGTATCTCAGGGTCCCACAGGTGAAACATGGCTTAAGCGTGGCTTAAGTTGCTATGCTATAAAGTGATTTTCTCCTAATTATCTCCCTTAGAATGCTATATTTTGACAATGGAGGGGGGCACATTGGTGTGCATCAGGGAAGCAGCTTCAAAATACATGCTCCATGCTGATAATTCTCTGGCTCCAAATGGTTTCGTGGGAACATACACTTTGAACCCTGGTGTCTTTGTCTGCCTTCAATCTTTTTTTGGCTACAAAAGAGACTGGAATTCCCACTTCTGCAGACCCTTCTCTCTTTTTTTTATGGGTTACTCAGCCCATTAAAATAAGAAACCTTGCAGTTGGCGGGCTTCAATTATGTAATTGAAATTAGAATTGAAAGGACTGGCTCCTGTAGTCTGCCTGGCAAGGGATTCCCTTCCCAGAGACTGCTGCTTCTAGGAGCTCTGGTTCCTCCCTTCTTCTTCTGATGAAATGCTTTGGGGTAGTTTATATCTCCTACAACAATCAATCCCAACAGTTAAAAATCCATTTCCCAAACTCTACTTTCTTCATCAGCAGTAGTGCTGAAGAAAGTGACATGTTAGCTGCTCAAATCCAGATGACCAGCAGAGGGTGCCAGGAAACATAATATCCTGTAATCCTTTGCTGCTCAAGCTCAATTGGTGAACAGTACAATGGGAAAGAAAGAAAAGAAGTGCATGGAGTAATTAGAGTGTTTGGTGTGTTATTTGGAAGTCTTGTGCTAGATGATGTGGGGTAGGGCTGAAATGTCAACTGAAGGAGCCATTCATCAGGTTTTTATAGTATTGTGCATTGAAATTGCAATGAATAGCAACACAGCATAGATTTGTGTCATCTTTGCTCTAAGAGCCTCCATTTTGCCTCCATTCTCTTAGACTCCAAGGAGCCACAGATCCCAACAGTTTATTTCCAGTTTATTCTATTTGGGGAAACTGATTACCTGAAGGAATCTCCCACATCTGGATGGGAAGAGGCAGATACCTATCGATTACTGTAAGCAGAGGCCTCAACTGGATTGCCACTTTCATCTATGAATAAGATTTATTTCCATTCACAAAAAAGACTGTGCTGAATCCAGTTCAATGCCATCACATGCACACACTACTTCTCACATCTTTAAATTATACATTCAGAAACTGCAAGATATCAGATGTGGGATTTGTCAGAGGACAGTAGAACTTCCTGTTTGTAGTCAACAGTTTGTAGCAACTTTTTGGTAGAGTTTGCATTTAAAAAATATGTTATAGTGTTTAAACAAAACTCAATAAAAATTCAAATTTCATCTATTATGAACAGCGAAATTCTCAAATCAAACTTTTTAAAAATAACATTCTATATAAATAAGATTTTAAAACAGAGAACTTGTGGAAAATGTATTCACTTTCACTTCTATCTATAACGTGGTTTATGAATGACATTCCTGCTGAAGAAAAATTATTGCTTGGGAGCTTCTTAGTGGCTGGGAACTGGGTGTTTTGACTGATTATTTGATTTCCAGGCAGAAAACTTTATTAGTCCTGGTTTTACATCATTACTTTCCCATGGAAGTTTTAGAGTAGTAAATATGATCTGGCATTGCCTAAAATATTAATGAGTTCTGATTGGTCATTTGCATTTAGAGATAAGATTTAAAATACTCAGTTAAATGCAAAGCACATGATGTATTTAAAATATCTGAAGGAATTAATCTATTCTGTCTCTAAAGTAGATGACTTGATGGAGTATAGCGAAGGAGGCCTCCACTGAAGATACACTATGAGGTAAAATGCAGCCAAACCACTGTATTTTATGAACACAAATGAAAAGAGCTCAGTAACATCTTTAACATCTACTCTCTTTTACCAATATTACACATGTATGATGATGAGTCTTTTTATTGATCTTGTTGTCTTGTTATACAAGATGTTTTTGCAGAGATTTACCATAATAATGCTCTCTAATGAAGCTGATTATGTCTCCCATAAGGCACATTAATATATGAATAAATTGTTCTTAAGGTAGGTCTATTTATCACAAGAACAGCAATAAGCATAATACAGTGTTCCATAGAGCATAGTATACCCTCTAATATATGTATGCATCTAATATTTATATATTTTTCTTAGACTCATTTCAAGAACAATGAGCAGCCAAAACTCTTGATATTAAAAGAAACAGACAGAGAGCAAGGAAAATGTTAGACAATCTGTGTAAAAATGCCCTTCACTTAAATTGGTTGATAGTGGTCAGATTAAAAACCATGGGCTATTTTTTTAACAGAAAAAAACATTAATAGTGGTATGACGGTGCATAATGCAATTGGAGATAGTTGACACTAAGTAAAGTACTGTCAACATCAAAGAAACATGTCACATCGATTTAAGTGAGAAAAATAGGAATGTACCACCACTTTAATCACTCTTACATAGATCTTCTTGTGAACAATCTCTAATATGACAATCACAGTAACAGGATGTCTGGAGCTGTTGAGGCTTGAACTGCAAACACCTCATTGGGTATCATGCCAAAATTCTATCTTGTCCAGGATTCTAATTCTCATTTTGACCAATAAGGTGCACTTGAGAAGACTACAATCAGAACATGAGAGCTATGTAGTCTCCCAACAGCTCCCAAATTCTGAATTGGCCCTGCCTAGGCAGGCTAGCTATTGGGTCCTTTTAGTCTGAAGATTGAAATAAGAAATTTCCCTTGTTCCAAGTCCTTAAATCATCTAAGATTATTGTTTATGATTCAGATATGATGATTTTGGATATAGGTGGGAAACAGGCTAACATAATCTTGGATTTTGCTCATTTTTTCCCCATTTAAATACATCTGGAGCTGGCAGGCTGAAAGGCAATTTAGTAAATTCCAACATAATTTATTATCTCTTTTCTTTTTTACAAGGTATCTCTGTTCTCCACGTAGGTGCTACAGGATCCTGAGATATTAATAGTAGATGGATGTAGCCATGTGCTTTGTTTCAAAAAGTGCCCAATGATTCAGTAAGAAGACAATTTCGGTCAGATTGGTAAAGTATATCCCGTGGAGTTAATGAGAACCACTTCATCAAACTTGTTTTTGGAAATTAAGTGCTTTGTTAACTAGCTAAACCACTGGCATGACAAATTTTCAGAGTATCGTAAAACTCTCTATAACAACCATTTTATGAGATTGTCTAAAAATGGTTTCGAAATACCAAGTTTGGCATTGTCCCCCATCTAAACATACAATAGAATGTATAACATGCAAAATCAATGGGTCCTTCATCTTAAATAGATGTAGGATAAACTAGGAAGACAACAGGTAGGAGCATAAATTATATCTTCTGAATCTACCAGTTCATTGCTACTCTTTGTATGGCTTCCACTAGATTTTAGATTCCCAAATGTTTAATAATATCAACAATAAAATACACCTCCCCTGTATTAAATTATGGTGATGATATAAAAGATACTGTATACACACACACATATTTGTGAGATTGTAAGAGATCATTCTTTAAATGGAAAGAAAGGAGTCCTGCTCAGTTCTGATACTCAAAAGAAAATTTCTGAAGGCAGCTTAATCTTGAAGGCTGAATTCTTCCCCTTCCTAAATTAGTAGCTTGGCATAAAGAAATGCCATCCTGCAAGTTATATTTCATTATTTTCTTGCAACTTTAGAACATAGAATAATAGGGTTGGAAGGAATTATGGCAAAACAATATATAAATGAATATCCCACTGAACTTATTTTGTTTTTTTATTGGGAAAAACAAGACAGAGTAGATTGGAAAGATTAAAGTTGATTTAAAAAATGCTCGTTTCCCTAACAATAGCAATGCTGTTTAGCAAAAAGCTAAGCTATAAGAAAATAAAGATTTTCAGTTGGACAGCAAAGTTCGTTTAGTATTTTGTGATATCCTGCTTGCCCCTAATAAATGTTTACTCTGCTAATTTTCACCTAATTGAATTCACTTTTCATTGTTGATTTGCTTTTGATAAAATATTTAGAAATTTTGTTGGCATAAGACAACTTTTCCTGATCGAGTATCCTCTAGTTGTGTGGGACTTCATCTCTTAAAAGAAGCAGCTATGCAGGCTGATAAATTGGTTGCTTGGTTTAAGTCTTGAGAATATTAGGTTGGAGAAAGCAGCATAAAATGTTAAAATTATGTTTGTTAATGAAGACTAACAACAACCAGTGCAGAAAACTATTGTCACGTTGCCATGATATTATATTGATTTTAACCTCCTCATGTTGTAAAGGATTGGAACATTTTATCTTATGTCGATCTCTTTGAGATTTGCTCCTGAGCAGCCTGAATTGTCCATGTCTTTTTACCCATCTGTTATTTGACCTTTCATGTTTGCAGTTTATCTTTCAATGTTTAAGAGAGAATTAATGTGAAATAATTTTGCTAGGCAGGCACCTGGCATCTCAATCATTCTTGGGAGTTAATATTTGATTTAAATGGAACTTACTTTAATTTTTTTTTAAAAAAAAAAAGTTTAGGATGTAGATTGGATTACTTTATATCATTGCAAACTAGAGACAGTTGTATATAATGAGAAGCGTGGAGGACCATATAATCCAACAACAATAGTCAAATCGTTTTAAAAGCTGAAAAAAGGCTCTGTTTACTCCTCAGACTTAAATTTGTGTAATTCACAGTGTTTGTTTGTTTTTTTTACTGCATGAATAATGTGTAATCTGCATGTATGATTGGGAATACCTTTTTCATCTGAGTGCACTCCATTTTGATTTGTTTATCTCTGGGGTGCTTAACAATGAAGATGCCAGTTGTGTGGAGAGGAAGAGATTTGCTGAATCACAAAGAGCAGACTTTATCAGAAAAATCTAACAATGTGCCGTGCTTTGCTAAAGTGAGCTAAAGTGTGGCCAGCTGGAACTTTGAAATTTAACTGTAAGCCACTGGGACTGTTAAATCATAACCGAACTTATCTTTAATGAAGTTTTCTGAAATGGCACCCGACTACATAATCATCACAGTATAACTCTTTTTAGCTGTAGTGTAAAGAGAAGACACAGTAAAGCTTTCGACAAAAACTGGGATATACCGTACATCTGAATATTTGAAATTAAGAACTGGTGGATGCAAATATCTCTCAAAGACAAATGAAGAAGTGAGATAACCTGCCTATGACATGGTGCTATCTTCATCCATCCACTCTATCTCCTAGCATCACTGACTAGTGCTAAACCTTTGAAGAGCATTCAGAAGCTACAGCTGGCGCACGGGTAGTTTTGGGGCCCCCAAGAATGTGACACTACTGTTTTGTGAGCTGCATTGGTTACCAGTCTGCTTCCGGATGTAATTCAAGGTATTGGTGATCACCTTTAAAGCCCTTCATGGCATGGGTCCAGGTTACTTGAGGGTCCGTCTCATCCCACTGGATAGGCCCATACCACTTGCGCCAGTAGAGGAGGAATGCTGCAGGTCCTATCAGACTGATTATTCCAGCTGGCGGAGTCCAGGAGGAGGCCTTCTCTGCTGTTGCTCCTGCCCTATGGAACATCTTGCCCCCAAATGTGAGGTTGGTCCCAATCCTTTTATCTTTTCACAAAGGCCTAAAGACGTGACTCTGTCAGTTGGCCTGGGGCCCCAGTTGGGGAACAGCACAATGAAGGTAGTTGATTGAGTAATAATAGATCCCACCTTTCCCCAATCTGTCCCCGCTCCCCCATGTATACTTGGTTTTGATGTCTGATTGTAACTTTTTATGTTTTAACTGTATATGTAACTGTAAACTGCTCAGAGTTACTCTATGGTAAGATGGACAGCCAGTGAATTTTATAATTAAAAAAATAAACATTAATTCTACAATTTTGAATCGTTTTCATTCAATGCTACTGATTTTATTTAATTTGTCATTACACAAAAATTATTTACATTTTTTTCGGAAGAGAAGAAAAACGCCATTAGTGTAATCTGGGATTTTTACACTCATCCTAGTTTTGAGGTGGCTAAAGAGAATGTAGAAGTGTCCAACCCTTCATTGTAAAAACTCTCCATTAGACAGTAGCTTCCCTGGCTTGTTGGACATCTTTAAATCCCAAGGGAGGACATGAAAAGGAGTTACATTTCAGAGAGTTTTCTCGACTTAGGATGTGTGGGCTGCCAGGGAGGTTGTGGAGATGAAGAGAAGTGTGTCAAGAAAAACCAAAAGCAAACCACCACATCCTCAAATTACTCAGAAATGCTATTTCAAGAAAATAATGAGAAAAAGGATTTTTTAAAAACAGGTGATTGTTCATAGCAAACAAATGACTCATTGCCCATTTCTTGGCAATATAGAAAAGTCATTATATATGATTCACCTCGGTGGATAATATAGCTATTAGACTTAAGGCTAGGTTTAAGGTTACAATCCTTTGTTTAGCAGCTGTAATGGAGGGTTGCAGAATTGTTTCCCGAACCAACCATTATATTGTCTAACATAACTCATACCATTATTATCCTTCAGTTGAGTACCTGCAATATATTCTATGATCTTTGAAAACCACCTGGCATCTGTAGGTGGTTCAAAATAAAGCATTGGAATGGTCCATTTCCTGACTGGTGCCTGACACCTTTTGCTTATTACAGCTACACTCTAGACCCTGCATTTGCTGCTACTGGTAGTAGGTTTCCAATGCAATTCACAATGCTAGTTTTGACTTACAAAGATGTCCAATGGCTTGATGGTGAGGTCCCTACAGGACTGCCTGTTCTAACCAGAGTTAACCAACCTGAATTGGGGGGTATCTATTTTTGTGAAGTGTGAATGCCAGGATGCATGTTTATGTCATGGCACTGAAAATATGGGACACCTTACTTCTGGAAATTTGATTGGGCTCTTTATGGATCACCTTTTCAAAGCTGTCCTGGAAAGCTCTCAGAGCGAGTGCTATGTTTGTGTTTATCATGGACCTTTTAATTTTCTTACTGTATGATTTTTATTGCTGCCATTGAACAAAGAGTCTGGGCAAAAGTGGCAGCATGCAAGTGAAATAAGTAAATATGCAAACTAAATAAATGGCTGGAGCACAAATCTTCACCAGGAGGAGATGAGAAAGACATGGGGAAAAAAAGGCAGTTTATCGGACATTTTGTCAGTACAAAAGGACAGACATGGTACAAAAGCTTCCTATGAATGATTTTGGAGGTATGTGGTATTTCTATCTATTCTATTGTGTTGTGTTGTGTTATATTATATTTATTATATTTTATTATATTAGATGTGTGTGTAATTATATATATAATTTTACATTTGAATTTAAAAGGCCTTTGGAATCATTGCAAAAGAATATATATATATTCTTTTGCAATGATTCCAAAGGCCTTTCAAGACTTCTTCATTCAGTCTGCATATCATATTATAACACTAATAGTATATACAATTTCAACTTCAAAATTTTCATTATGCTGACATCTAAACAGTCCACCATCTCTCTCCATCCGAAATGGCTTTAAAAAAGAGCTCCAGATAGAGTTACCAAGTTCCTTGTAATCCAATTGGGAAGCAGCGTAATAGAATAAAATTGCTAGAGGTAGTCATAGATTTACTTTTACATTCATACTTGAGGGTTAAAGGTTGGGGGGTTTTTTTTAGCCAACAACAACTACACACAAATCTAAGTCTACTTAAAATTTGGAATAGCTCCTCAACTGTTTAGAAAGCTTGTCCCTGGAGTGTTCAGCCACCATTAAGGCAGCTTTTACTGATGTTTGCACCTTTATTTCAAGAGAATGAAATGGCAGCCTGTCTATCACATGATGAGTGAAAGTAGCAGTAAACAGAGACTGAAACAGAAGTACAATACACCAGGGAAGAACCTGCATGGGTTTAATGTATTCCCACCAGAAATCACAAAAGTCTTTCGGAATCTTATGTATTTATTGTTAAAGATCTACACTGTTTATGTGGGTAAAGGCATCTGTGTACTTTATATTTTGTTGTTACAGAGAGGCATTTCATAAGCATTTGCATTGCAAGTAAGTGCTCCTAGCACTTGCAAACATTGACAGAAATGTAAATGCAGTTGGAGAGTGACTTTGGCATATTCTTAATTATGTTGGCACACTTTTGTATTGATTTTTGCTCTGTTAATTACTAAAGTATCAATACGTTGTAAAATAACATGCATTCATTATCTTTGCTTGCAGTCCATTTAAATAATTACAAAAAAAAATCCCCCACCAAAACATCTACTCACACAACACTCAAACATATACACAAACATGTTCTCAGTCAGCAATTCCATTGAACCAGAAATTAACTTACTATATTTATTGTTACTGTGCACACTTAATTAAATAAAGCATCAGTCATGTAATGTCCATGTCCTCTCATCAATAATAAGCATGCTGAATGTTTCTCTATTTGTTGAGCCTTTGTAAATGAGGGAGACTCAATGGAAACATCTCTGCATTTTTCTTTGAGTGCAACTGGAGATGGTTGTGATTTGAAATCTGTTGGGGTTATCTGTGATTTCCAGAAAGGTTTGCCTAATTTAAATTTTTGGGTTCTTTTTCACAGCCCTAACATAGGAGCTACCAATCTAACAGGCCCATCTATTTATTATCAAAGTTCTTGTACCAAACTGTCAACCTATTCTTTATGTGCCTCTGTTAGTAAAAATATGAGAGGGAAAGAGACAAAAAGATCAGAAAGAAAAAATTCAATGACTATGCTGATTTTTAGCTACAACTCTGGCTTCAATCACCAATGACATCGACTTGCTTATGATGACTCCCTTGAAAATGTTGTTCTCAAAAGACAACAATAGAAAATCTTCATGCAATGGCCAAGAATTATAACTTTGAAGGAAATGGCTTGACAGAAAAAAAGTGCAAAGTGGAAATTTGTATATAATAATTGAAGCATCTAAAATATTCATATATGTTCATGTGTTCATATGTTCTAAAATGTCTCATATATGTTCATATAAACATATGAGAATAAGATAAACAGAAGAGCACATATACATACCACTAATTCAGAGTCTGAAATGTGAGTTTCTCAAAAAAAGCTTTGCAATAGTTTTATCTTCCAGAAAATTCATTTAAATAGATTTCTCTTCCAAAGATACTTTTTGTTGTTGTTTTTACAGGAAAAATTAAGGCACAGTCTGTGGTCAGGCCAAGCTGGGTTATTTCCTTCAGCAAATCTGTGGTCTGCGGTACAGTCTATGTTCCTTTGTGACTGTGAAAAACTGGAAGAAAATCTGTAAAAAGGGAAGGCAGCTTGTCTGCTATTACTTGTCTTCTTGTCAAAGATAATCTCCTGGATTTACTAAGAACAGAGTTTAAAATCTGGCAAGGTAAGGCATTCATATCCTTCTCACCAGATGCAATTCGTGCTATGACCTTACATTACTCGGTATAGCAGCTGTGCATGTAGAAACGTGTTCCTGTAAACAGATTGCATTTTAGGGGCAGGGTATTTAGGCACCCAAAGGGCTGAATATAGGAATTTGATAGTAGGTGGAGAGAGGGGGGGAGGAACGGGGAAAGAGAGAGAGAGAGAGAGAACCTGGTATCAGCCAAACAAATATCTCTCTCTGTGTGTGTCTCCTGTCTGTCTATCTATCTGTCTGTATATGAGATGGTGATCATTGTTTTTAAACTTAGTAATGCAATTGGTTCTGCCCATTTAATAGTTATGTAGCATTACACTTTGCCTACTGAATATACAAAGGAAATACCTGACTAAATGTACAATACGAATTATATAGATCATTGATTTTCAATAGTGGAACTGTTGAAGCAACTGCCCATTTATCTGTAAAATTGCCATCTGTTAACATCACAGTAGAACAGTTTTACAGAGTCTAGCAAGGGCCTCTATTTATCAGACATTGGTCAGCACAAATTCTCTGTACTTGGTGTACCTTCATCCCACAATCAAATATAGAAGTAGTATACAACCTTCAATTCCAGAACCAATGTACTACTTTCAAAATTCTAATTCTAAATTTATAAGTGAGAAAAGAGGCATGCTATATTTAATTAACCAATTAATCAAAAAAATGACAAAATAAATTTGAGTTTTATGCTGACCTTTCTGATATTTGGTAAAGCTAAACGTGGCTGTTGGCTTCCAGATGTATATATTCTGAAGTACAGGAAGAATAACAGATACTAACAAACCGCAGAAAGTTTAAGGGAAAAAAAACATACAAATTTCATTCCATAAGCATAGCGACTATTGTCCTATGAAAAATACCCAGAGTTGTACAAAAGCTGGAGTATGCTGTCAAATGGTAGCATGTTTGTTTTCTACTTTATACTGTTTGACATTATGTGTTAGATCACATCAGTTCAGGAAACAAACTTGTTGAATGAGATTTCACATTTGGGGGCAGAAAGCAGTCCCTGAAGGAGCTACAGACCCTTAACAGGAAAGTCCACGCATAACATTTTTTGGGGAAAAGGAAGATTTTATTGACATATTGACATAAAGAAAAATACAAGGCTGCAGAACCAACCAGTGTAGTAATAGGATCTTCTAAGGTTGTGCAATACATACCAACACACACACACACACACACACACACACACACACAGTTTTGGATAACATGTAAATCAAAATCCTTGTGGGAAAGACCAGCTCTTGAGCCAGTCTGGAAGTATCTCCAATGCTCTCTTTCACTTCTGCTTTACATTATGCTTTTGTATTTTGTCTTTCTTATATAAGCTGCAGGACCAGCTCCTATGAGTACCAAACGGAAGGGAAGGGAAGTAGTGGAAGGGAAGCCAAGACTGGGCAAGTAGCGAAGTATTCACTGGCTGCAATACTGCTGGTAACTTTAAAAAAGCCAACTACGATCTCATAAACAATGAACTCTCATCTCTTGATTGGCAAATTCTATTCACTGGCTATAATACTGCTGATAACTTTAAAAAAAAACATTTGGGGAGAAAGAAGTAGTGAACGTTATTAGAAAAATTATGCAGTACTTCTAGAAGCATGGTAAATAGTTGGAGAGCTTACGTACCTTATTAATAGTGAAGCCGAATCTGCCCATTATTGTGATAAGAAAAAAATCCTCAGGGTGGATAACCCAATAGCTTCTCCATGCCATTTTTGGCTACAATGATTATAGCCATATGCTTCTTGCAAGTGGAAGATGACTCACATCATAGTGTAGACATCCTTCATGTCCAACTCAGAAACTGTTGAAAATTTTATAAAAGGAACTGCTCATTTCAGGTCTGGCTTAAGTATTTCTAGGGGACTTAAATTTGAACATATTGAAATTGGTCGCCTTCATCAATTCTTTTGTAGATTCTTTTCTTTTCTTTCTTATAAATTTAGGATCACTGTATTATTGCATGAGTCACTTGTGTTACACCTTAGAACGATGGCGAGAGGGCCTGCTACTCTTCTCTAGAATTGTCTCATATGAATTCATATTTTCTCTCATGGTGGCAAGTTATTCAAGTCTTGCAGCAAAACATTTCCAAACCTTGTCATTATCACCTCTAAGCTTGACAGCAGGCATGTTATTATGGAAAGTGGTGTTTCTTTTCTCATGAAATAGCAGCACTCGTGCAACCTGAAATGTTCAAAATGATTCTGTAATGTTTTTCAGACTGATATGCATTTATGGCTTTTTGTAGGGTCTTGTTATTTGAATAGAACCTGAAGGACATTTCAGATTTGTTGGTAGGATCTTTACTTGTTGAGGGGAGCCAAAGTTTGTGAGATTTATATTGTGTAAAGTTGATCCAATTCAGCCCTGACCATATAGTGAAATACTCATAACTTTCCCTAGTTAACTAAATTGACTGAATTAGGAAAAACTCCTTTTTTCATTGGCACATTAATTTTGAATGACTTTATTTATGAACTAATGGAAAAAAGTGGTATCTTCTTTGTTTATTTAGATTTCCTTTATCCATCAGTACATAAAGCTCATGCTTAACGTTACCTTGCAGAGATATGCAGGAATTCAGAAAATCAGAAATGGAGTGAATACTTTTTCAACTAGTTAAATTTTACTTTTGTACTATTTTTTTTTACTAATTTTACTAATGATTACTAATTATACAACTAGTTAATAGTTCCAAAGATACATATCAATTAAAATATTGCATTGTAATGATAGGAGTGGTGTTGTTAGGGAAAATATTTTAAAAATTAATTTGAGGCATTTAATCATTTATTTATTTCCTCATTCCATTTATTCCCACCTCTATCCAAAGAGATTCTGGATAGATTCCTGATAATTATAATCCTAATTCATAATTAGATGGATACAGATACATGTAGTATAGCTTTTCTCTTTTGAAAGGATTTACAGATTTTAAGTAAGATGAAACTCTCCATACTGTATTAATAATCTTGAAAGGCAAATTATTCTTAGGGTGGAAATATACCATGTGTGTATGTTACAGGCATACATTGTAATGTGATTTTTTTAAAATAGTAATGTCTTCTTTTAATAACTGTTTATTGACTGTATTCATTCCATGCAATCTAGTTAAGGAATTCATTTGGACGGTTTGCATAATTCATTAAACCATAAGTTACTAAATAAGCTGAATTTGCATAATATGTTAAATCACAGGAAGACTAACTAAGGTTAGCACTAACCTCATGTAGCAGGTTACAAATGTAGTTGCTAGAACTGGGCTAAATGTGTTATAAGACCTTGGGCATATAGTTTTCTTTCTATATGATCGCAAACAGAAGAGATCAGCAAAACTGTCATTTTTATTCTTCCTTCTCCATAACTAGTAGAACAATTGGGAAAGATTAATTAAGTAATAAACACTCATATAATCACTGTATAATCAACACTAATATACAATACCTCTTCCTCATTTCCTTTCCCATACTAGATTTCAGATCTGCTATCATCTTCTTCCCCCAGTAGGCAGGCTGTTTTCAGTTTTTATCTTGCCAACTTCACTTTAAGGAGCCCTGAACAGAATCTTGTATTTTATGTGTGAGTGTATTTTTTAAAAAAGTTACTATAGTTTATGGCAGTAATGGGGCATTTGCTGCACTTCAAATGTTGTATGTGAAATTATTGTATATGTATTGTGAAATTATTAGGGATGCTGGAAGTTGTAGCTGAATAACTGAAAACCTCCTCTGGCTTATACAAATCTTCACCAGAAGGCTTTAAATGATACACTTTACCTTAAACTGGACAGATTATCTTAGCCTCATATCAGGACCGAATGCCAGGCTGAAAGAGTGCAGATAATCCATTTTTTCTATGTGCTGCATAGTGATCCGCCTGTTTAAACAACGTTTCCCAAACAAAGAAGTTTGGAAACTGGCAGATAGTTATCAAGGACTCTAGGTCCAGACATGGCTTCTTCAGAAGGAAATATATCACTGCCTTCTTCATGGCTGCTGGCAGTTTCCTCTCAAGCGGGGAGATTTGAGCAATCCAGGTAGTCATTACTGCCCACACTCTTTGCAGTGGTTAGTGTTACAATGACCCAAACTGCATGTGGCAAAAGACAATCTAGATAGATCCTATCTGCTTCCCTCAAACCAAGTTTTACTTCTTCCTCTCACTCTCTAGGCTGACCTCCCTCTCCCATTGGAAGGCTCCAATTGAGATTTTCTTGCAGCATCTTTGAAATCTAGTGAGAACCTCTTTAGTTCCTTCTGTGATCTCTTTACTATTACCATCTTTACCATTATTTACTTATATACATTCTCTTTCCTGTGTTCTGCCTTCAGTTAATTACAAACTCTAATTTATAGCACCATTTTGTTTCTTTGCAGTTTATGATAAACTCCGACCAGTTTGCACCAGTTTTGCTAATTTCCCCAACTTTACTGCAAACCCCTGGGTTGCAATAACAAAGGAAGTTGTGTTTTAAGAAGCTTACTTAGTTAAGAATTAATGTATAAATTACTTACTATATCTCAACACTGTATTTTAATACCTTGCTCAGCATATTCTTTTATTCTTTTTTACCTGCAGCTACATCTTCCTAGTAATTCTGTTCTCGTTGACATTTCACGTTAGGCTTATTTCTGCTTTAATTCATTGCCAAACCAGTTCAAAAGTGTGCAACATATAGTTATGGATGCTGGTGTTGGCTAATTAGTACTTTATTTACCTCCTACTGAGCTGTTGCAAGGCCATGCTGTCTAGAAACATTGAGAGTTGAAATCCAACACATCTGGAGGCATCAGATTGAAGAAGGCTGAGTGAATGTTTGAGAAATAATTGGCAATCTTTTTTATGTATTTCAATGAGACATTGAGAAAGGTATCATATTTTCCATCCACTTAAATTTAGGGTGCTAATAAACTTAAGTGAGGGCAGGGGTGAATGGAAAGAAAACGCTGTGAGTTATCTGAAATCTGGAAGAAGCTTGGAGATGCACCCACTCGGTGTTTTGCAAAAGGTTCCTAAACTGTTTAAAGTAAAACAAATATTTTGAAGGGTTCCTCATGTAGCCAATATTTTCTTATCCCAAAGATACAATACTCAACTTGCATTTTCTTTGAAAGTCCCCATTCAGTTCAGGATAGTGAAACAATATGTCTTTGATTATAACACAAAGTTCATTCAAACCAATCATAAAATTCCTATGATAATTTTATGATCATCCATGGGCTCATTCACATCAGATTTCATTCTAAATCTTTACTGTAATGTTAATAAGAAAACCTGTTTTTCTCCGAGTTTTCATTATGTGTTAAATACTAGCACATTATGTCTTGAGCATTGCAGATTGAATTTCTGATACTTCATGAGTCTATTGAATAGTTTCAGGCTTTCATGAGAGGGTACAATATGCAGCACCCTACAATCTGTACATAGTTGTAATGACTGCATATATTAACGACATAAGAGTATCATCTAATTCAGTATTCGATATAGTCTAATAATAATTCATCTTGAATCCAATTCATTCAAAGGCTAACTATGTGCAGGATGTGGTTTTGACTTTAGTTTTTCCAGCAGATGTTCATCCCATATGTAGAGTTGGAAACTCTACATTTGGCAGGTCAGTGCCAAAATGTAAGAATTCTCCCCAGAACACTGCTGTCATCCTGCTTTTTGTGCTTGTGTTTTGCTCAGAAGATCCATTCTGTTATTGAGAAAGTAGTATTGCTTTTTCAAGGCCTATCTTGTTGATAATACTATTTGTTTGGTAATGGGCACTCATTCTTAATTACAGGACAGGCCCAAATTGACCAAATCAGCTGAGTGGGAAAGTGCCTAGTGGAACTTTTCAGAAGATGCTGTGTTATCAGGCTACCTGCTTGGCATCTTGAAGATCTTTTGTGCAATTTCCCCAATTATCCCTATTTGGAAAGAAATGAAAATGAACAGGTAACAATTGATTGAACGACTTTCATTGAGACAAGGTCCCCGACCTCTGGGCCACAGTTCACTACTGGGTCATGACCAATTTGCAACCAGGCCGCCTGAAAGGTGGGCAAGCACGCATGTGTGTGCAGCTCGACTAGTGCAAGCGGTAGAATGACATGCGTGCACATGCATACACAGCTCAATTTGCACATGTTGCGCTGTGTGCACATGCACGTGCATGCCAGATCGCCGCTCGTGCGAGTTGAACTGCATCTGCACATGGGCGTGCTGAGATGCCATTCACACAGCCTGTTTCCCCTCTCTTGCTCCAGCCGGCCTGCCAAGCCACAAGGCATTGTGCAACAGGTGGGGACTGCTGCCCTAGACAGCTACTTATGGATGAAATACACAGTATTGGGCGATATGGAAATTTGGTTTGCTTTCATTTCAGGCAGCTTCCTAGCCTATCTAGAAGGCTGCTGAATATATTAAAACTATTCAGTGAATAAAATACTATCCACATAATGCACATAATGCTTAACCCACTGCTTGTCTTGAGATTGCAACTGGGAACCCCAGCTTTATTTTATATGTGGGTCATCTTTAAATATTTGCCTTTTTATAAAGGGCATGTCGACAGAGAGCTGAAGAAAGCAGCTCTATAGGATGATTGTTAAACAGGCTTCATTTGCTCTGACTAAATCAGAAGATGATCTCTTATGCATCTGTTTCCCCTTGTTTCTACTGCCTGAGCGACACTTGCTTTACACTAGCATTAACTGTCAAAATATTATTTAGCTAGTGGATACCTTCCAGAACAACTTTTATTAATAAGAGATCAAAACTTGTTGTGATAATTGAATCTCTCTATAATCCCTCTATTACTGAATGGAAGATGCCGCTGTTCGGACCAGAGTGAAAAACTCATTTGGGTTTCTTCTCTGCCCCTAAGACCCTCTCTCCTCCCATACATTATAATAAGATTTGATTTTCAGTACCACAGAGGAAGATAAAATTTGCAATGGGTGCATACAATCAGTAAGGCAATAGCATTTCTCTATTTCTGTCTTCTTTTAACCCCTGCAGGAATCATGTTAAATAAATATGTAGCATGCTGCATTGTCACAATAAGCGGATGTACAATTATGAGTCCAAATCCCCAAAGGAAATCAACTTGAGACTTATTAATATCCTGACCCTACAGAAGACAACTGTCAGACAATTGGTCAACACAGTACATACTCTCTGATAGATACTGACTAACCCATTACGATCTTTATGGAGTGTCCTTTTGGGGTCTAGATCTTCAAATATGAGTTGGAAGACCCTTTCCTTTTATTAGTTGCTAAGCTCTTTATACTTTTACCATATTGCAGCACGTTAGAAGTCTGGGCTTTATTGTCTTATGTTATTGAAAATCCAGATTCCCTCAGCCTTCTCCCTCAGGTCAAGATTTGTCTGCGAATACATTCTCATTTCTCCATGTACAAAGGCTGTCTGGAGAGAGGCTGAAAAAGATTATGACTGTAATATACTTAAATCCAATTTATTTGCCTGACTAGAAACTTCCACACTTCACAATTGCTTCCTACAGAAGATTTTGTACTTAATTCTTTCTTGGCAGTAAAGAGCAAGCTCGATTCAGCTCATCTGACAGGTATATACACAGCACACACATCTGAGCCCCATCGTGGAAGGCACTGGAAGAGACAGGGTGAAAACAGCGAATTTGCACATTTACCATTATGTGTTCACACTTTATTTTAATTTAGACATGATTAATTTGCTTCATAGAAGCAGCTCTTTAAAGTTCATGTGAAAAGCCAGCATGATAGAGAGAGCAATGTGGCTTAAAAAACACACACACACACCAACCAACAACAATTAGATGACTAGCAACCTGATGTAAAGGAATTTTGGAGAGATGTACAAGTGTTTGTATTTCACCTGAATACAATCCCTTTTTTACCTGTTTTATAATGCAATACTCAAGTTATTGCTGAATTTTCACTATGCCTTAAAGGAGCGCATCTATATCGTCGGCATTACAGTTGAGAAAGGGAGAAAAAGAGCGTTTTGAAAAAGATTAACTTGTCAAGAGCACTAGAACTCAAACTGGGCCAGTGGATCTTTCTGGAAGCAGTTGTTGGAACTTTACTTAATCTGGGTCTGCAGAGTTACTTGGATATAAACCATAAAGCACAATGAAATCCGTAACCTACTGGATAGAAAGACATTCCTAACAATATAAGACCAATTTGACAGTTTGACCAGTATAAGACAAATTACTTAGAGAAATGGTGATCTCTTCTTCACTGGATGTACTCTAATGAAACTAGGCAGCCATCTCTGTGAACCTTAACTTAGATTCTGGCGACCTTTGATACAAGGCCTCTGCTAACACTTGATCTGTAACATTTAGGCATCTAAGTCAGGGCCAGAGGCTCTGGCGGAAGAAAACAAAGCAGAAGAATTGTACAAGAATACAGATTGGACCTAAACAAAGATAAACTGCATGGTGGTTTTCTAGGCATCACAAGAAGCAAGAAACTATTGCATAGAGTGGTTCTCAGCTGTCATACTCGGAAGAGGAATTTTTCTATAATTTAATCAGAATCTGCTTTCCTGAAACTATAATTCATTATTCTTCTATTTCTTGTGCTCAGGGGCAAGAAAGGACAGGTGTAGGTGGCATTCCTTTGGATCTCTCCCTCCATTCCCTCTCTCCCCGTAATCTTTTGGTTCTTTTCTTAAGGTTAAACATAACCATCTCCTTCAATTTGCTGTTCATTGGACTTTGTTTCTAATTCCATTCTTTTTGAACCTGTTCCAGTTTATCTAACTGCATGCAACACTCAAATTGATGTCTGATCCATGAAGAATGGCATGGAATAATTTACTTCCTATGATCGGAATACTGATTATTGTAGTAGTCTAATATTGAATTTACCTTCTTTTCAGCCCCGCCATGTTTCTGATTCAGATGTGGTTTGTGGTCAAGTACAATTCCAGTATGTTTGACAGGCACGGTGAGCAAACCAGGTATTTCTCCATTTTATACTCATATAATCAGATTTTGTTTTATAATAAGATTCATTCATTCATTCATTCATTCATTCATTCATTCATTCATCACATTTATATAGCCACCCATCTCACAACAAGCTACTCTGTGTGGCATACACTTTCCACATGTTCCTATAAATTTCTATTTTGCTACATTTGGAAAAGAAATGTTTGCATTTCAGGTTGCTTATTTCAAATGTATTCTTCACATATTGCTGTTCCCAATTTTCTACAAGCTGTATTGTATTGTATTTGAACTTTGAATTAACTTTAGCTATACTTATTTTGCAGAAATAAATTATATGAAAACTAAAGTGTGCCATAGTGGTTAAGGTGTTTGATTCAGATCTAAGAGGCAAACATTCAACATTACCTTCAGCTATGAGAAACTATCTGTCACTCAACCCAACCTATAGCTGCCCTGTCACTTTGCCTAACCCTCACAGGGAATTGCTGGAAAAGGCAGTTTATTTATTTATTTATATAGCACATGGTATATTATACATGGATTAGCAATATATATTAACAATTTGTCTTCAGATTAGTAAAACACAATAAAATATAAATATTAAAAAGATCAATGTTCAAATACCAAAGTCTAGGCCATCTAACCACTGAAGCAGGAAAAGGTAGTATTACACATGTTTACTTGAGCTTCTGGAAAAAAATGAGATATAAATCTAATAAATAAATAATAATAAACTTTTCTTCCTTAGGAATAATATATCTGGATTGCAAACTCTTTGTTCCTATCTCATGTATCGTATATTACCTCTCTACTTCCAGGTTATATTAGTTTCCATAGTCTTGTGGCTTGTTAGAAACTAAATTAGTACTAAGACATGTAGAAAAATTAGATGACAATTTAATGGCAGATCACAGTTATCCAGACTTTTGCAATCAGATCTGACAGCTCTATTTATTTAAAACTACATTGTAACTAGTATTTCCTATACAAAACCTATGAGAACAGAATTTAAACTCTCCAATTGTGTTTATTTTAAAAATATTTTATACACAAGACTCCAGAATATTAATTGACTAAAATTCTTGAAGTAAAGTTTACTTGGAGGATCTAAGGCCTGAAGAGTATACTGAATCATTTTCCAGTTGTCATGCTGGTTAAAAATAATGTTATGCTTATCTGAAATCAAAACAGTAGAATTGCTTAAGATAGCTTTCTTTCAAGCTGCTGGTTCCAGAGGTAATAGAGATGGCCAAGTGAAATCAGTGTCATCATGTCTTGTCTTTAGAGCCTGGCTTTTTGTTATAGTGATGTACACCTTTGTTTTGCAGTCAATACAGAAGGACCATAATTCAGTGCGGTATACATCTAATTTGCATGTGAAATGTTCTAGGTTTAATCTCTGGCATCCCCCAGATAGAACTAAGAACGATTCCAATCTCTGACTCCATGAAGCTCTGTTGCTTATGGTAATTTGAACAATATGACCAAGATAGATTACAGGTCAGACTCTATAAATAAGTTTTTTACATACTTAAAAAAAAAAATTCTCTCCTCTTCTTCTCTTCTCGTGCAATTTGCAGCAAAAGGATTTATGTTTGCTTTTTTCACTTTCACAATGTAAGACAGAAAAAAAGCCCTGTTCAATAAAAGAAAAAAGATTTTCATTAATTTCTTTTTTACACTATTAGCAACCTATTGTATTCATAAGGCCCCCTCTTGTGGTGACTGTATTATGTGACTCACGTAAAAAACGAATGCTCGATACTTAAAAGTTGCACTATTACTCCCCCCCACAATTCCTTTAACAAATATTTCCAATCTTCTTTGTATAAGTAATCTTATAAATCTTCTCAAGGGATTCTCAGGATCCTCCAAATCTTCTTAAGGGGGCTGAAAATATCAGCTGATTTACAATATTATATTAGGCCAAAATAAACTTACTCCTGGATGTATTCAGTAATAAATGCCTAAATCACAATAAAATTCGAAACTAAGGATGTTTAAATAATGCTGAAATATTCAAAATGACTGAAATCAGTATGGCTTTGAAAAGTGACCTATTAATCTTATCCCAGAAGAAAGTGCTGGGGCTCCTCCTTTTCCTCACATTTTTGAATTATAAGGATCAGTGCATTTCAACAGGAGATTATTGCTTAGAGTCCATGCTTGGCATAAACAGGATCCAGAGAAAGATCAAAGTACAGAGATGGGGATTATGCCACCTCCTTGTGTTTAGCCAATGTTTCAGAGTTTATGGACATCGGCCACATTTGCTAGGACTGTTGGAAATTGGGCCAAGACATTAGGCAGGCACTACTTACTTCCCTTTGGTTTAAGGATACTGGATATGTTATTACATGAATGAGATTTCAGGCTTTTACAGTACTATTTCAAGCAATCTGAAAAAATTGCTTGGAGTAAAAAGAGTAGATAAATGGGATTTTAAGCACACAAACACCTCTGATATGAATGCGTGGATTATGTGCACAGCATAAAATGACTGAATTGGATCCCAACTCTAAACTACAAATTAATAAATGATTAAGAAGCCTTGGCAGTGCCAAACTATACATGTCAGTAGTAACCATGAATGATTTCAGTGGGTTCTATTCTTACATAAGCAAATCACACATTCTTCAACGACACATATGCCAATATTGAATCTATTTCTTCAATAGGCAATAATTCAAAATTCATATACATATTAATGGCTGAGTCCCTATATGGTAGCATACAACACAAGAAAAAGAGAAACAGTCGGTTACCATGATGGCTGCTTTTAAGCTCAGTAGAAATTGGCAAGCAAATCACACATATTTTAAGAAACATTTCTCAACAAATCATTGTTTCATTGCATTTCTATCCCACTCCAATGAAAACAACTGTTGTGTGAATGTGTGTTTGTATAGGCCTGCAGAGAGAAAAAAAAGGATGTGCCATCAATATAGGTCAACTCTTAGTCTCTCAGTGAGTGGATGGATGGATGGATGGATAGATAGATAGATAGATAGATAGATAGATAGATAGATAGATAGATAGATAGAAAATCTAAATGAATATTAATTTACATATTGTTAATCCAAGTCAAAAACTTTTGCCATTTGTCTGCAAAATAAAAATAACAAAAAATAAAATTATTGTTAGAAATTTATTACACTGTTCTTATGTACAGTCGTTACAAAAATAATCTAAAAACCATAGATTAGGATATTGATCAATACAGTAGTCTCCTTGTATGCATTGCTCATCATTTGTAAAACAAGACGGAATACTGTATAATGTAATGAATAATCCTGGGTTTAAGAACTGCCAGTACCAACCCTTCTCAAATCTGTTACCTCAACTGATGAGCTCTAAGGGAAACATTCCTGGAAGGAGAATCATTGATTTGGTTATACGGTAGATGGAAATGTTGAACTGTTTGCTTGCCCTGCTTTCGGTTTTTGCAATGCACAATGGCAATCCAATGGTTAGTATTTAATAGGAACCCCAATAATACTAGTTGACTGGATGCCATTCTCATATATATATATATATATATTGATATAACTGCAACTCATTTACCTGCCCCGCCGCTCCCATAATCACCCGCGCGGCCGCATTTTGGACCAGCTGGAGCCTCCAGATGCTATTCAAGGGGAGCCCCATGTAGAGAGCATTGCAGTAGTCCAGTCGGGAAGTGACAAGGGCATGAGTGACCGTGTGCAGGGAGTCCCGATCCAGAAAGGGATGCAACTGGCGGATCAGGCGAACCTGATAAAAAGCCCCGCTGGGGCTTATTTGTGGGACTGTAATAGTAGGTAATGATTCTTCCTGAGTATAAGTTATCAAGTACAGAGATGCCTAATTAACCGTAGCTTTCAAGAGGGTGCAAGCTGTAACATGTTGTATATTATGAGTTGCAGGATCCAAGCAATCTGTGTGTACAGCTTGAAGGATAGGCCCCTGGGTGGTCTCTCCCTATCTGCTGATCCCATACCACTTTTTGGTTTTCTCAGGAACTCCATGAAATGAAGCAGTAAAGAGAACCCTGGAATGGAACTGGTGGAAAACAAGAAGTGACTGTGACTGGACCTAAATAAGAGCCCATATTCAAGTCTACTTGTGGCAATAAAGGTAGCAAAGTGTAACTACCTCTCTACCATTCCATTTGCAGAATGTTGACTAGTTACACTGTTTAAAATGTTGCACATTCTTGGGAGAAGTATGAGCCAGGAGGGCTAATTGGTGTAAACTATTATATGGCTAAGCAATCTGTCGCAGGTTGAACCATTCTAGATCTAACAAAAATGGAGAATTATTGCTATTATTCCTTTTTGGGAAGAGTTTATTGAGGAAGTGGTAAGACTGTAGTTACAGAGATCTCTGGAAGATATGCATATAGAATGGAAATGACATATGCACAACTTGTATAAATTGACTCTTTATGGGATTGGGGTGCCCTGGAAACTTGCTGTGTTGGATTGCCCTGGGCTCATAGCTCCCACTTAGGAACAGGGTGAGCTGGGACCAAGAGGGCTATTGCACACTTTGGGCTGGTGCTCTAATACCTAGAACAGGATTGTCATTCATGTTTTTCCTGCTAGATGGTACTGTTCATCTCTTCTCTCATTGGACCATCTAGAAACTTCAATTGGTCCAGAAGGTAGCATATGTGTTTGGATTGTGTAATCTCTTGTCCAAGTCTCTCTTTAACAATGTGTTCTTTTCTCCCATTACAGCTCTTTTGTACTTCCCCAAGGTTGGTTTCTAAATTCCTTTACAGGTGAAAACATGATTTTTCTGTTGTCCCTTTGAGGATCAATTGTTGTAAAGCAATGCTTTACAATTTTATAACTTTTAGCTTCATATTGTTAGTCACCAGTTTAATTTTTTTTCAGTTATGCGGTCTGCTTTTAATATTTAAACTCTGTAAATTGCCTGGAGTCATGCTGGTTTCTAGAAATCAGATAAATTTTATAAATAAATAAGATGAACTGGTAACAGTCTATGAAGACTAAGTTTCTCTCTTCCTCTCTTTCATATCCAGAAAGCAAGAAAAAAAGACATGGTCCTTAGGAAAGGGACAGAAAATGCTTTAGTCTGTTCATTGGAACATGTAGCCATGGGGTTCATCCAACCATCTGGATTTTATTTTTATTTCTGGTTTTGTAATTTGATTTGATTGTACTATTATACTAGCTCAATTTGTCCAGATTTTCCCTCTTTTTCTTCCATCTTTCTTTAAGATTTGCTTTCATATTCTTCCATGGATACTGCTTCTTTAACTGGAGACAATAGGGTGGGCTTTAGTTCTGACCTCTTCTGAATGAAGTTCTGTCAAGAATACTTATCAAGATAAGATAAGATAAGATAAGATAAGATAAGATAAGATAAGATAAGATAAGATAATAAGATAAGATGATAAGATAAGATAAGATAAGATAAGATAAGATAACATTACATAACATAACATAACATAACATAACATAACGTAACATTATATATATACATACACACACACATGTATATATACACATACATATATACATACATAATATGTATATTTCTCCCTTCCCTCACTTTATCCCCTCTATTTTCTTTCCTTCTCATTTTTTCACATTCATATACCGTATACATGAACACTAAGATAGGCCTAGAACTGACAGGTTTCTGGTTTCTAGCCTGGGGCCTTAACCATTACCCCAAAATGGCTCCCAAAACTATTCTTACAAACTTATTTTTAAGTGGACTTTATTTTTGACCTAGCTCTTCCATTAATATTTTATATGAATTCCTATCACCTCCATCAATGTTGCTGAAGGGTATGACTAAAGTTGGAGCAATGTTTGAAGTTATAGTGGTATTTCTATTATTTCAACAAAGGCCATTTTCATCTGTGTGGCATTTTATAGGTTAAATTTATTAAACTGTTAAACTTATGGATGGGTTAATCAACCTTTTTCCTTTGTACTCCTGTAAAAACATTGTGGGGAAAATATATGTGGGTAAAATATGGCTAATTTTCAATATTTTTCATCAATTGCTGATGCCTGCTCATGGGAAATATTACAAAAGGGATCGGGCCACCTCCAGGCACTGAGCATACCTCACACAGAATACCATCAGATCAGACCATGTCTATTTTATTAATTATAGCAGGGGAGTGTTGCAAGGGAAATTATGCACATTTCTGTAGCTTCCTGTATCCTGTTTGAACTGTTCTGGTTGGCTGATAAGAGACCATACTTGAACTTCATGCTGTTTGCACAATATGTTAAATTTCCCATGGCATTATATAGTATTAAGCTTTCTTCCCTTAGAAATACACTCATCTTTCTGAAGTGATGTATAATCTTAACTATTTGTGAAAGTATTAAGGGATCATGCTTAAGCTGGTACACTGAAACTTTTGGTATATTTTCAAACTATTTAGCTTAATTTTATTGACTTTTTTAAAAAAAACAAATGCTTCCCTATGATTCTGTTATTTTAGGTTTGTTTGCTTGATTGGGTAAAACCTTAAACAGAGGTTTGTATTTTGATCTGACCTCACAGGAGAAATTCAACTCTGGGAGGACACCACCTTGAGGTAACACAAAAACCCAAAAGGATGACACTATTAAGTCTTCTTGCATACTAATTCCTATCTAAGAAACACATGGTGACAAAAACAACCTAGGGGGTTTCTGAAGTAGAATCGTTGGCATCCAAGCATCTTCATAAGGTATTTGTATCAGTGGGTGATTAAAGCAGCACGATTCCAAGAGAACATTGCAAAAATTAATTCCTCCATGGTTGCTTGCTCAGATAGTTCAGGAAAATATTTTCCAGCTCTTGGTATGTCAGAACTCCTTGAAAATCCTGACTTTTCATCGCCATATCCAGGGCTATGATATGCCTGCTTCCGGAACTCTTATTATTAGAAGGGAGTCAGACTGATTATGTGGCTGTCTCTGTGACCTACAGCTAGCAGGGTGAATCTGAAATTTGCTATTGGATTAACGTTAATGATAAACACAATCCAACCAAAGTTAAAGTGCTCTCTGCATAGCTCCAATGATTATCTTTTATATAGCTTGTTTCAATGGTGGGGATGGGAAGATACTGCCCAAACAGCCTACTGCCAATAGCATTTAAGCATATATTTAACTGAATAATGTAATGTCGTGCTTTGTGAGCTGCCCTGACTCCCAGTGGAATTCTGTGTACAATTTAAAGCACTAGTGATTACCAATAAAGCCTTGCATTGCACAAGGCTAGTTTATTTGTACATCTCCCCAACTGGGTAGCCTTAAAAGCCCTGGCTTTTACCCCAGGCAGTGAGACCAGGCTGTTAATGGAACTTAATATGTATATATTTTTGATTGGGAGATGTCTTTTAGGGTCTTGAGTACATTTTGGTGCTTTTATGAAAGTCTATATATCTATATTTTTTTCTATTGTGAGTTTCCTAGAGATACAAAGTAAAGACGTGTGGCTGTATACCTTCAACAAACAAACAAACAGATAAATGAATGAATGAATGAATGAATGTTCATTGTTTTGGATTATCCCTAATGTTTTCCAACATACTTTTTATAATTCTCTAGTTTTAAAGATTACATCTACATTATTTTCAGGAAATTCATTTTTAAAACTGTATTAATTTTTTTAAAATAGCCTAAATAGAAGCATAAGATATTATAATCCACTATTTTGATCATGTGACTATGGAGATACTGCAACAAAGTAAGTGTGAAACATGGTCATAAGTCACTTTTTTCCGTAAAAATTTCAGTTAAAAATTTTACAAAATTCCATTGTAAACGGTCACTAAATGAATAGTTGTAAGTGGAGGACTACTTGTATATCCTGACAGATTCTAGGTTATTTTGAATCTCTTTTCCCCCCCCCTTTAGTTTGGGACTACATAGTCTCTTAATCTGGACTTCTATTTAAAAGCACTGCCTCCTTCCTGGGAAAGCTCTGTGTTGCCAAGAGTCCCCTTGGCTGATTCTTCTGTCAAACCTGTCCAATACAGTATAAGCCATGATGACATCTTGCACCATAAGATCACCATCCAATGGATAAGAATTATGTAATTTATACAGCTGTTTGTGTCATCAGAACAGAAATAAGACATAGTACAACATTGGCATTATTTATGGAATAATGTCATAAATGTGTGGCATCATAGATGAACTTCAACTCACTGCTGTAGATGGTCATGCTTCAGAGTAAAGTACCAGAACGTAAGGCTACTATGTAGCGCAGAACCATTCTGAGTAGAATTTATCAATGGATCACAAACTATATTTGTGATCCATTGTTGTATCCATAGTTGTATTTTCAAGATTTTTTTAATATCAGTTCTCACAATATACATGCAGCTATATATCATGGCTTAGAAAATAATGACATTGCTAAAGGAATCAAATCACACTCCCTGCGCAAGAAAATCACTTGTGAGATTTGGTTCTTTGGATCTGTGAAATGCGGAATGCAAATTCTGTAGTTCCATTCTTAATCCCTACTTTGCTATCTTATCCATGGAGCCTGATGAGCACAAGTAGAGTTTGCAGAGCACATTTTCTTAGTAAATCTAATATAACTTTTTTATTTATGGTGACACTGATCATTCCTTCATACTTTTAAAGTTCTTATTCTATTTTAGCTGAAGAAGGCAGAACTGAATTGCATAGCAAAGGCAGTATAAGCTTAATCAAATTGCATTATTATCTTTCTCCAGGAAATTCTTTTTACTAGACATGTACATAATGTTTTATGACATACACCTGGTCCTTCCTCTTATGGCACAGGGAAATATCTCACTGATACCTATCCTCTTGCTGTTTATCCCTCACAGTTACTTTGTGTTTACATCTGAATGGAGGTGCCTCCAGCTTCATAAATCTGTATGCAGTAGTATGGGCTCTCTAACAGCCATTCATTTTAATTATGCGTGACATAAAAGGACCACCTACTGATGAGACAATACAGCTGTAAGATTTTCAAGGTTGCTACAGGGAATACTTCATAACTGAAGTATGTTTTCCCTAAGGAGTTATACTACCATTTGATTTAATTTTTAATTTTTACATTTTAATCAAAAATAGATCAAATGGTAGTGGTACCCCCTGGGAAGCATACTTCAGATATGAAGCTGTTCATGTTTCCTTTAAATATGTAAAGCTGCCATTTATGTATAACTCATGAATGACATCCTGTGTTGCAAGCAAATATCCATGCAGTAGTTTCTATACTACTCTAGTAACAATAGAAATGCATACATGTATAGCCAGATTCAGAAAGTAACACTACTAAAACATTTCAAGACATAATTCAATTCAGTATGAAGTCAGCCCTAATTAAATACTGTATGTTTAGAGAAAGCTTGGAGTCATATTTCTAGTCTTTGTCTTATACAGAAATTACACAACATTTCCCTCTAAACGTGAAAGAATGTTATATGTTTATTAATAAGTACCTAAATGCCTATACATGCCTATAAGTGTTAAGTGCCTATAAATAAGGGGATTATATGATCTAATCCAAATTATTTTAAGATTGCTTTGTATAGAAGAAAGGAATGAGGTAGTGAAGGAAGTGTAGGAGGGGAAGGGAAGGAAAAGAAGCATGTTGGCATCACAAATATGTAATAGAACCAGATAATCATCTGATCTTTGAAGTAAGCTTGAATCCATGTATGAAAGGGAAAGTATAGTTTAATGATAAATGAAAGATATTTATCAGAAATGCATGTCAGAAGGTATGAATTAGCGCCATCTAGATTGCTATGGGCACTTCACATAATAAACTGATAATAGGAACTGGATAATATATAAATATTCATAATTCATAGGTTGGAATAATATGAAATTATTTTGTTACAAAATGCCACTTATGTTTGTGGAGTCATGCTAAAGTAAAGATGCTTACTTGGAACGATGAAGGAAAGGTATTATGGAAGAGAAAATGCATGACCGTAATTATGGTACAAACTGAAGTTGAGGAAAATGCATTGTGCAATTGGTATATAGAGAAAATGGACAGTTGTAAAGAATTTGTTCAAAGAGAGCAAGAAATAGTTAAATTTGAATAGGATGCAGAAAATTCAGAGTGAACTAATGGAAATAAAAATGGTTTTGGAGTAGACAAAAAAAAGTGAAGAAAGCTTAACACAAAGTTAAATGGCAGTAAGGGTAAAAATGGAGAAATCAGATGTAAAATGTTAATATAGATAAATGCTGTAAATGTTAGTCATCAAGGAAAAATGTGGTGAGGCTGCAACTTCTGATGATTCACTGGAGGGATATTATCCTTGTTTCAACCCAAGACTTAGAGATGGAACACAAATTGTTCTATTATTGAAACCTTTGCCCAGGTTCTTATCAGTCTATAGTAATATACTGGTATCTTGATTATATATGATGCCAGCTTCCTTGTTTGACTTATTACTTTGGTAACTGACACTTTCAGATTACTCTACATTTATCTAAGGTATCCAACCTTATTTATTGGGATCAAGCAATGTTTCCTAAATTAAAGGTAATGGGCCAAGGAAGGCAGTATGGTTATACATTTCACTCAAAAATAAATCCTGCTGAGTTCAGTTAAATAGGCTCCCAGGTAAGTACATATAGGATCAGAGCCTTAATTTTTCCATGTTATAGTAGAATAGAATAGTTTCATATCTAATCCATGGAAAAGTTATTTATATATGGAAAATTCTGGGGAGTTATTTATATATGGGAAAGTACCAGGTAGAAGCTCTGAGCAGAATTGGGACTGTACAAGTCAGAGGCTATCAGCCCCTCTCCTGGCTCTCTGAACTGCTTTTTCTTGATGGTTTTAATCTGCAGGGATATGGGCGGACGGATTGGCAGATGAAAATGGAAGGATCTCTTTCTGGTTGATCTTTTTTAGGGCTGGAAGGGAGGACATCAGGCTAAGAAAGTCAAGGCCTTTTCCTTGAATGTTGGTCTGGCTCTTCTGCCTGGCCTGGAAGAATAAACCAGTGGAATGGCTTCTCTCCAGAGGCTGTGCGCACTTCATCACTAGAGGCTTTTAAAGAGATTGGACAACCATTTGTCTGAAATGGTATTGGGTCTCCTGCTTGAGTAGGGAGTTGGACTAGAACAGCGGTCACCAACTGGTGGTCCGTGGACCACTGGTGGTCCATGAGAAAATTTTGGTGGTCTGCAGAAAAATTATTTGCATTTTTTAATATTGCAATAAATCAGGGGTTCTCAAACTATGGTCCCTGGGCCGGATATGTGCAATGAACATTTGTGTTGCTGCAGAGTTTCCCCCTTCTGGGTCTTTTTGTGCAGGTCGCAAGAGGGCAGAAATTCCATCTTGGGGTCTGCTTCAGCCTCTTGGTGCGGGGCTTTGGGCAAAGGCTGGAGGGAAGTGCAGCTGGTGGCGAAGAGCCGGAGGCTCATGCATCATGGCCTGAAACTGGCTGACGATCTCATCCCACTGAGCTTCCAGGCACCTGTACCTGGCCTTGCACTCCTGTAGGTCTTCCCTCTGCTTGGAAAGCCTATGCTCGTAGTCCTCAGTGACGTGCTTCTGCTGAGCCTCCTTCTCGGTCAGATCCAATTTGAACTGAGTCAGCTGTTTTGCCAGCTCTTTCTCATGGTGGCTGTTTAGCTCCAACAACTGCTTCCTATTGGGGCCCTAAGGAGCCTGTGCAGGCAGGCGAGGAGTAGTGAGTAGAGGCTGGCAGGCGCGCCTCAACGTGAGAGACATTGAGTTGGCTATGCCCACCCAGTCACATTACTACCTTGCCACGCCCACCCAGCTGGTCATTAGGCAGATCATATTAGTGGTCCGCGGGATTTAAAATTATGAATTTAGTGGTCCCTGAGGTTTGAAAGGTTGGTGACCTGAACTAGAAGACCTCCAAGGTCATTTCCAACACTGTTATGTTATTTTGTTTTGTTATTGTTATATAATCCACTATAGTACGATACTTGAGATATTTGCTACATTTCCCGCATTCTACTTATTTAAATAATATATTCCTTGTTGATGTTTATCTATAAAAAGTATTCAGGCCTAATTTGAAACTAAAGTGAAAGTTATATCCACCTGATTCATTTTTGTTGCATATCTAACGTAGAATGTGTGATACTGTATGTTATAAAGTGCAACTATTTAATATTTGGTTATGATAAATAGGAGCTAAAGTATTTTTACAAGGCACACCTGGTCACAAATGTGAGGTAGGGATACTTCTTCAAAAGAGAAAAAGGACCACCAAGTAGTAGACTGACCAAGCAAATTCAGAATATAGTAATGTAATGAATACTAAAAAGACGAAGTCTTAAATTCTGGGGGAAAAGAGCTTTGAGGTCAAACTATGAACTCCAGGGATTCTTCTATAGGTCAATTGCTGAAGAAATAGGTTGTGGAATGCAGATTGAGAAAGTCTAGAAAGAAATTAAGAAATGAAAACAAACTTGGAGAAGTCTGAGAATCAAGCGGTCTGTAATGAAACTTGAGCTTTGAGTTTTGAACAGACCTCTTTGCAAGTAAAGTTAGATTCAGAAATCTGCCTTTTTTTACATTTCCCTGAAATGTTTGTTTTCTTTTTGAATAAATGCAAGTTGCTGAATATATACTATCTATATCATCTTGTCTCTATTTTTCACATTATAGATGAATGCTTACATGTCAGGGGAGGAATATTCCCTCATTTTGTCCTACTGAGCCTTCCTGAGAGCAATCCTCTCATGGTTTATATTTCACCAGAGTTCAAGAATAAGTAGTTTGGGAATATGCAGACATCCTTCTTGCACTTTAAAAGCTCCCATCCTTAATTTGGCATAGGCTTTTGTGGATTACAACCCACAATGGATGCATGAAATGTTATCTCCCTATTAACGTGTGTATAGTCATCCCAAATGGGTGGGGAATGAAGGATGGAATAGTACCCTGTTTCCCCGAAAATAAGACATCCCCTGATAATAAGCCCAATCGGGCTTTTGAGTGCATGCCCTAAAATAAGCCTCCCCCCGAAAAATATTTAAACACAGAGCTGGAAATCAGGTAAGACAGCAAGAGAAGCCTCATCTTGCTCCATGCGCCTCAAAATAATAAGACCTCCCCGAAAATAAGGCCAAGCATTTATTTTGGGGTTTAAAAAATATAAGACATGGTCTTATTTTCAGGGAAACACGGTAACATGACATCACGTTGAAAATTGTTTCATTTATTTACTTGTGCCTGACATCATGGGAGGTTTCACCTTTTATGTCACTGCAATCTGTACCAGATACTCATGCAGTAGGAGAAAGTGTCAAACTGGATTGCAAAATATACAATCTATGAGAATTACATCAGATCATAAATACATGGAAACATTTAAGGAACCGTGATCTTTGTTCAAAATAAAACTATTTGATAACAGAAACATTTCAATATTAATAATTGAAGCAACATATATAGTAGAACTGGAAGCCATCATCATGGGACAAACTGGAAGTGACAGCTCTACCATATGATAGCTTATATTTGAAATTTCACATAAGAATTTTCCTATTGAATCACTAATGATGAGCACTTTTCAAATGTGAAGAACGTCAAGTTCTCAATTACACAGCAAACTAGTCTTCTAAATTCTATTTTATTTATTTCTGAAGAAATAAGTGAAAGGAGAACATGAAATACAATTTACCTGGGCAGACTTGGAAGATAAATTTTAGAAAGGTAAAATAAATTTTTATTACACATTAACAGATCTTTTAAAAACATAATTGTCAGCCTTAACAGCAAATATGCTATTTAATACTCCAGCTTAAAAAAATAAATTATAATTTACTAAATACAAAGTTTTAAAGTTATGCAACAAAATGTAAATTGCTGTGTCAATTTCTTTGTTTTACATTCAGGAAAGTAGCATTCTTACATTTTATATACAAAAAATATTACAATGTATCTATATTTTTAATTATTCTATTATAAAATGAAAAAGTGGTTAACATTTCTCAAAACAATTCTGTGGTTATCCAATTTGATTTGGAGACAAAATTTATAGTTAGTTTGAGGGCAAAAATCCCAAATGTTTATTCAATGTAAGGTTTAAAAGGTATGATGTACAATATAAAATTGTATTTCCCCACTGAATGCTCGCCAATATAAACATTCTAGGATCTCTTAATTTAAAAAAGTCTAAGAGTCTTTGAGTTATGAATATAATGGAACCTGCCAATTAAATTCGTAACCTGAGGATTCATTGGAGTGAATCGCATAAAATAAACGTGATCACTCTCTGCTTTCGCAGGGAGTGCACATGAGGTATCTTAGGGTGGGGAAGTCATGCAACCACCACAAATAGATACCAGTTGTCAAGTGTCCAAATTTTGATCATGTGACCACGGGAATGCTGCAATGGTCGTAAGAGTGAAAAACAGGAATAAGTCACTTTTTACAGTACCATTGTAATTTCGGTTACTAAACAAATAGTTATAAATGGAGGATGACATGCATGTGTTTAAAACCTGCTTCTACAGAACAAAATCAACCTTGGGTTATACTAAAAAGTATACAATAAATCATACATATAACTGAATAAAAGTCTAGGAAGTCTTCCAATATACATACAAACAACAACTTCAGATTTGTGAATGGCACTCCTACATTTATTTTCCAGTAAGTGGTGGGAGACATAAAGGAAGACAGATTTACCTGTCATCCTCTTTGCCACCTATGTTTCATAATCTATGTGGAGATAATGTTGAAATAAGAAAATGTAGAATCTAATGAATGATTCATGTAAGCGTCAGCCCTAAATTTAAAGGCAATGATTGCATGGATGGAATCTACAAAATGCTGGATTCTATATAATAGTCTATAATAGGCTGTAGTATATTACACTACAGCCAATGTTGCCAATATCAGATGGGCCTGGTGAGATGGGATGCACCTTGTCAAAAATCCTGTGAAATTTAAGGAAGTCTTTCTTAATGTATCTTAATGTATACACTTAATGTATTTATTGTCCAATGCAGTTAGACTCTGGGCAACTTGTAGAATATGTATTAAAATATTATAATAATATCTAAACAATAAACAAAAACTGTATGCTAAAACTAAATCAGCAGCTTTGGAATCAATCGTCCCAAATGAAGGCTTTATAACTCCCTGGCAGGTTGTAAGAGTGAAGGTCATCCTCACTTTTGCAGGTAAAGTATTACATAGAGAAGACGAACCCTGACAATTTGTTCATTGAGACTCTTTCAGAGATAAGGGTCCATCAGAATGCAGTCATAGGTCTCTTCAAGCTGCTGATTTGGAAACTGCTTTGTTGATAACATTCTAAAGGAATAAATGAAATATCTCAGTCTCTGGATTGCAAAGGCATAACTGTTTTGTGGTGGAACAGAAGAGAATTGTACTCCCTTTCCTTAATTATATTCTTAATAGTTTATTCATAACTATATTACAATCACGAGCAAAAAGTATTTGATTGAACTGCAAAGTCAGAAGGAGCAATAAACCATTGGTAGTTTAATTCACCAGGTTTCAGTTGCTAAATATTTCAGCTAAAATACATAAAATCATATGACAGAACTTTTATTTAAATTCTGATATTACATTACAGTGCTGGCATTATTTATACACTTTTGTTAATTCACTTAGCAGAAAAATATATTATTTTTAAAAGGTCCTAATGTTTTAATATAAAGTGCTTCCATAAACTTTGTTATTAGAAGCAGGTCTATGTCTTCTTTCTGTAATGCTGAATTACAAATATATCCATGAAAATGTACCAGATGTATACTTTTTAAAAATTGTTTTAAAAGTAATTGATTTAATCTTGCATTTTAAAATAATTTGAACAACCTCAAGGGCATTTTATGACATAGTCAGCAAATATGCAGATTAAAATAAGGTTTACTTGCAGCAACCAAAGAACTGCAAGCAATTCATTTGACTCATTTTTTATTTCATGTAAAAAAGAAATAGTTCTTATCTTAACATTTTGTTTTTTGTCACTCAGGATTGATTCAGCCAGCAAGAATCTCTCCCAATTTATTGCTCCCCAGGTGAGTTAATTCTAAAGTTCCCCAGTTCCCCTTTCCCTAGAATTTGTGGGATTGTATTAGAAAGTAGTTTTACTAAATGGTGGAAGTGCACAGAATATTGCTAATCAGCAAAATTTAATTTCTTTGATATTGTTTTAAGATTGGGAGAATAGATCTCTATTTGAAACAGATGTTTACTGCTGACCATTACTGTCAACATTCATTTAGAAACAACACACATTTTGGGTGTTCAATGCAAGATGTACCAGTGAAAATAATGCAATTAAGAACTTATATTCAGGAAAATATGCTGCTAGTAATACATGATACGTATGTATTAGAAGTGGAGAACTTTTTTTTCTCTAAACAATAGATAATATAGAATATTAAAAAACAAATCAAACTGGGATTCTACTGAAAATACTTTTAAAAATATTACTTATTTACGTCTATAAGAATTTTTAAGAGAAGTAGAGAAAATATTAGCAGCTCAAGCTTATCATACGTAAGTTTGATAAGCTTGAGCTTATCCTCTGTATCAATGTCCTTTGATCTTCTATAAACCCATCATGTGACCAAAGTGTCCCTGTAATGAAAAACAAATTGTATTAATTGAAAGCAAGGTTTGTTATTCAGATAAATTTTCTATCACAATAAAGATAGAAAAGAAATGTACTGCAGTAAGATTTGCAGTTTTGTCGAAGTTGGAAGGTTATAAATACTACACTAAAAAAAAATCATGTTGCTGGCAGCCAGATACTAACTAGAGCTGGACATGTTCATTCAAATAAAAGCTGAACTGACATCCAGCATGAATTGCTGAATAAACTAAGTTGGTTGGATTAATTTATCACATGGATATACAAAGCAAGCTTATAGCCTACAATGGTTGGTTCTATATAATTCACTATTAAAATCAAATAGGTCATATTAAATCTTAGCACAATGTGTGAACTCCAATGCAATTTCCAAAAATCCTATGTTTTCTGAATTGAATCTGCAGTATTTTTTTCTTTCTTTTAAAGAACATAATAATGGCTTTGTTAAATGCACAATGTCCAGCTTTCTTTCAAAGAAGGGCCAGGAAGACAAAATGTGAATACAACTAAAGTAGCTATACTCCATTTTCAATTCTGGTAACAAGAGTAGTAGCTCTCTCAGCTACTATTTATGAAAACATGTTCCATGAAATGATATAAGCCTTCTTTAAAGCTACAGTATTTAAGCAAAGAGATACCACTTCAGCTTCTCAAATGTTTCATAAGTTTATGGCTAATGAATGTTAGAAACACAATGCAGCCAACCTATCCTAAGATAAAAGGCGTATCAACTTTTAATTAAAAACCATTGCCTCCTTTGTCAAGAAATCACTGTGGATTATATGAAGGAGAACCTACTTCAAATATTACATAGAAACAAAATAAAACATTTACTAATACTTAATTTTCTCATTTATCAAATTTGTTCATAAATAATTCTGTTTTCACTGGCTTTCATAGTATTGGAATATGAAAGGAGATTTCAACTCTAAGGGTTAGTGTAGTTTAATGAAAACAAGTTAAAAATCATACCCTTATTTACTTTGTTTTAATTGTTTATTTCCTTAGGTTTGCTCTGACCAATTGTACTGTCTTAATTTTTTTTTAAAAAAATCCACAACTGGGAATATTAAAGTATTTGGAAATTTGCACTAAGAATTTTGGCTTGGAGGAATATCATCTTCCTTGGGTTGAAAGCAACTCTGCTTAACCTCAGAACTGTAGTTGAATTAAGTTATGTCTTAGATTGAAGGTATCAAAGAATAATATGCACTTCCCCCCCCTCCAGTGTTGTAGAAATACTTCTAAAATCTCTTTGTAAATCTCAAATGTTTCCAAACAGGAATAGAGTAATACATGCCTTAACTTGCATTGAGATTAATTTAGGTGAATGAATTCTGCTTTCTAGAGTGTGTTTGAAAAACGAGCCTGCATTCCCTATATTTTCAACCTAATGCAGGAAACATATTAGTTTGCACTCTGCTAGCATACCAAGAAAAAGCTAAATCAATCTGCTGCTTTTATTTACATGCTTTATCCCTGAGAAATGTAATTGCTGTTTTTTTTATTAACCTTATGTTTTATGGCTCTAATATTTAAGAACAAGCCTATCTTATGTCACAGTAAGAGGGTTAATATACTTACAGATTCACCAGCAATACATCTTGGACACGGCTGGGCAGTAGCTTTGGCTTCATTATCCGTAAATATCTGATTAATAAGCACATATATACAGATTTCTCAAAACAAGGTAAAAATCACTATTTGACCTCTTTGTTATAAAACAGTGAACCTAATAGCATAGATCCCAGTTTATAAAACATACCATATAACTTGGTTTCTCCTTCATAATCTGAGGACTGAACAATTCAGTGAGATCACTCTCCTTCAAATTCCACTTCACAGCCCAGTAATCCGTAAAACAGTTGCTTAATGGATGGCAGGGATTGATTGCCTGTGGAACAGTCTCCAAATTTTTGCACACTCGTTTCTGTGAAAAGAAAAAGAAATTAAGTCTAAGGGCTTTTCCCATATGCTTGTTATACATGCATCTTGGCCAAAGTGGCTGGTTCTTGAGAAATCATGATTCTGTCTCTATTGCAACCACAAATTATTGCATGACCATGAGCAATTGATGGTCATTGTTCTTATTTGAGAAATGATACATCTCACTATTATAAGACTGCAAAATATTTCTGTATTAAGATACAAAAAAATAGACATCATATTGTCAGGCACAAAAGTTCACACTAATTTTCAATTAAACTGATTTATTGCTCATATGCACAGGAATCTAGTCAACAGCACTATTTTGATGCTAGATAAGGGTTAAGAGAATTTAAGAGGGGTTGGACTTAACACTGCTTGTGGGAATTAGAGACTCTAGGCTAATTCCTCTTTTGAACCAACACCCAGGTTCTGCCACTCCTTCTCTTAACACATATTTACCTAACAAGGAAGCAAGTTTTCCCCCTAAACAATTACCTATGATTTTGAAGAAAGGTCATTTCATAAAATTAAAAGATGCTGTGAAAATGAGGAAACGGATGAGAGGTGTAGATGGCCAAAATTTAGAAGTGTTCGTAGATGAACAGTTGCCAGTCTGGGGCTTCTTACCTAGAATTCCAACCCTTTTGGTAATACCCAACAATATTTCCCTTTTCTTTTGTGTGAATATCTCTACCCTTCTTAACCTAGTATTGTTTTCTCTCCTTCTTTCTCTATCCTTTTCTCCTTCATTTTGAGTCTATTAGAAGGGGAAGGAATGTATACATGTAAACTTGTGCAATTTTGGGTTTGGGAGTGATGCTTTGGTAGGGCTAAAAAATAAAACAAAAGAGTATTTCCAGTGGTAAACACATCCTGAATGAGATAAACATTATGGCTGAATTGGTGGATAGATATTGGACCTGACTACTGAAATCTCTCCTGAAAAAGGAGAGACTAAGATCATCCATATGTACTTTGGACACTTGCTATTTGTGACTAGATGGCAGGAACTGACATTCCTGAGGTTGATTGTGTGTCAAACAACTGGGACCTGAGGGATTTCATCAAGTTCAGGAGTATAATGTAGCCTCTAAGGATTTTATGTTAAATGGATCCTCATTTCTCAGTAACTATTGGGATTAATTTTATTGTTTTTTAAATATAGAAATATTGGAACAGCAGGTTTTACAGTATTCACTGGGTGAATCCCCTTCAATTCATAGTGAAAGGATTTGTAATTTATGAATTCAGAAAAAAAAATCTTTTTGGAGTAAACAGAAAAGGCGTGATTAGATCTTGGAAAGATTTAAATTCTCTAAAGATTCAGATAGATGTGAAATAGGATTTAAAACTCCCTGCAAAAATAAAATGTAAGATGGATCTTGAAGTTTTGGACACTAGAGGGAACCAGAAAGAACTAAGGATTGTGTTTAAAGAAGAAACACACAAATTATTTGCCCATAATAGAACACAATATTTTAACATTAGATGTAATTAAGGACATATGGGAATAATAGAAAGAATTTTAAAAATATCTGTCATTATAGATAAATGGATTGTAATTTTTGTGGAAGAGGAATGAGTTTTATTTCATAAGACTGAAACTAGTTTAAATGTGGAATTGGAATTGAGAAGTTATAAGAATGATACAATATGCAAGCAGATAATAAACTGCTTATATAAATAAAATTGGACCATGCTTCCACAATTAAAAGGGACATTTTAATAGTAAACCAGAAGAGGAATATCCTGTAATGGATGTACAAAAGAGACCTGTTAAAAATTAAAATTTCTGCAACAAGAGCAAACATGAAAATAAATTAAACTCTAAGAAAGATCAGTTAAAATTTTCAAGGTTTTTCTGAGAAGAAAATAAAAAGAAAGAAAGAAGGAAAGAAAAGGAAGGAAGGAAGAGAAAGAAAGAAAGTAAAAGAAAGAAAGTAAGGGCATTATTTGTGGGGAATAAAGACTAAAATTTCAGGGAATAATGAGAAGGAATATAAAGTTGGCTTATTTGATCAAGGGTAAAGTAGATAGGTTGCTATCACTTACAACCATTAAAGGACTTTTGGCTGATCAGGACCAAACCAAAAGGTTTTAAGGATCTGTTTTCAGGTAAGAGATATTAATATACTTTGTATTTTATATCTTGATTAATTTATATCTTAATTATTTTATATCTTTGATTAACATTAATCTAGTTATGTGTTAAACCCTGATGGATTTTCATTAATTATGATTGAATGATGGGGTTTTGGTGGTTTCTTTGAACATAAGGGATGAGATATAGAAGGATAACGTTTTTTTAAAAATTAAGTTTAAAATAGATATTTTGTTATTTATGGTAACACTTAATGGACTTTTCCTGATTAAACTGAATGTTGAGTTTCTAAATAAGGAGATGAGATATGGAGTGAAGAGATATTTTTTCTTATTAAAGAAAGGTGATGAGCTGTTTTAAAAACACTAGTAACAAGCGGGAAGTTACGTCTTCATTTTTTCTTTTTTTCTGTTCTCTATTAAATTTTTCTTTTTCTACTAGTTTTATCTGTATAAGTGTAATCGCTAATTAAATTAATATATAAGAGTGATCAGTATATGATTTATTTTATAAACAGGCTTCCTTCATATATGCAGTTAATTTTAGTCAGTAGATATTAATTCAATACACAGACACATTCCTAATCTTGCTTATAGTCAGATATATATGCCCACACATATATGTATATACACATATACAAATAATAAACATACATCTGACTGAGTGATATTCAGAAAGATTTCAGATGCAGTTTCCAGTCTAAGGCTGGCAAGATGGAGAAATTGAGGTTTGCAGAACATTATTGTTTGATTGTTGTCACCTTTCTTTTTCTTTATTGAAGGAATTATCTAAGATTCAGGGGTATTTTCTTTTTGGAGAACTATGATGCAGGTAACAGGTATTTAGAGAGGAACATAAAATACAAAGAAAAACATTACATTATATAATGGATTTTGGTATCAAAATGATGTATTCTGATTTCTGCAGTTTTCTATTTTATAATAGGACAGAGATGGAGGATGCAATCGGAACACATTCGGATGAAGCTGATCACAAAATCCATAAAGTTCCATCCACAGTAACATCTGAACTGAACCTTTATACACCTTTATAATAAATGGTTTGAGTAGGATGCAAGAGAAAAAAGTTTTCTCTCTCCCTCTCTACTTTCATCAAGTCTTCCTGTATCTTCTGAAAATGGCTTCATGGTTCCTGTCTCAGGTTGACTGGACACTGGAACAGAAGTACTTTATTTTGCAAAAGATACACCTTTATAGAAATCAAGTTTTAAAAAATCTGAATATAAACAAAAATGAAATGAAATAGAATAGAATCCTGTTAAGTTAAAACAAAGTGGATGAGCACAAGAAGAATATCCAAGGGAAAAAGGCTGAAGCATGACTACTGTTGAAAATGAATCAGCATACATCTAGAGGAAGTGAATCAGAAACAAAATATGTATTATAGTAAGAGTGTACAAAATGTAATAATAAAAATCTGAGAAGACCCTCTGAAGACAGGCTGCTTTCCACTGGGAAAACATCCATCTCCTTTGTTCCTGGAGAATTTGTCCTTTATTAAAAGCTATAGCAGGCAAGTACAAGCAGCATAACTAGCAAGATGCATGAAAGGATAGATAAAAGAGAAAACTGATTTACTGCTATGCATTAGAAGAAATTTTCTCTTATCAAAAATAAAACCAGGCTATTGCTTTGGGTCTAAAGCACTTATGATCAGAGACAGGAATTTAGCATACAGAGTAGCTGGTTATGAATGCTACACTAATGCAAGCAGAACCTGCAGAGTTTCTATAGAGACTCCCAAATTATTCTGATATTTGAAGGCATCAGAAACATCTCGAGGAACTGAAAAAACAGACCTGTGTAGAATTCTGATTGTGGAGACGGCATTAATAACTCATACCTAGCATGTCTGTGGCAAGGCCCAATGGGTCAGAGAGCTATGGAGACCTTCACATTGAATTTCATAAAAATGATGCATAAATGTGGCAACCTCATTCTTCTGCAGTTGAAAAGTCCAAATATATTAGGAAGGATTATGCTATCGAACAAAGTTTAGGTTAAAATGATTATAATAGCATCTCATATGATTATTAATGGTATGTGTGTTTTGTGTGTGTGCGCGCATACACACACATAACTGTCCACATTCTGAACAGGAAATGAATTTTTGCTTTCTGCAATCAGTAGAAGAATAAAACTTGGAAATTGCACGAGGATTCTTCATGAAGTTTCATGATATGTATACCATGATCACAAGGAATAACAACTTATCATTTGGAGGCATATGCTTTAGGTAATATTAACTGCAGCTTTAAACTACAACATAAAGGCACCTTTAATATTATTATCCCTCTTGCTTTTAATATTCTGCTTACAGCCTCTCATGTTCTGTTCAATATGAACAAAATTTAGGATAATTATTGTGGTTTTCCTGTTGAGCAAGGTTACATTGTTTCCTTTGTGATTGTACTTGAACTTCTATCACCATCAGCTACAGCAAGCAAGCTCACTATTTTCAGACAATGAGTGCTATTCTCCAACAGTGAGTGGTCTTTTCACAGTCCTCCTATAAGAGAGTGTGCAATTTTCCTTTTAAATGCAGCTGTTTTTCCATATACAATGCATGGAGGTATACATGGCATTAGGTTTGAGGATGAAACATCCACCAAGGACAAACCAAAGGCCAAAAAAAAGATGGTATAGCAAAAGTTAACACTTTCACTAAATAAAACAAATTTCTGTAAACTCCCAATTTCTCATTCTGGGTTGCTTTATCCATAATACTGTAGGAATTTGGGACAACATGCACAATTGAGTTAAATCTAAGAAGACATAATACTTGACTTGCAACCATTTGTTTGGTGACTGACTGAAGTTGCAACAACACTAAAAAAAAAAGTGAATTATGACTGGTTTTCACCCTTATGACAGTTGTAGCCTCTCCATGGTCACATGTTCAAAATTCAAGCACTTGGCAACTGGCATGTATTTACAACAGTTGTGTTGTCCCAGGATCATATGATCACTGTTTATAACCATCCCAACTGGCTTCTGACAAGCAAAGTCAATGGAAGAAGCCAGATTCACTTAACAGCTGCATGATTCATTTAACAGTTTAACAACTGTGGCAAAAAAAAAAAAGGGGGGGGGAGAACACAGCTCATTTAACAACTGTCTTGCTTAGCAAAGGAAATTTTGGGTTCAATTGTGGTCGCAAGTCTAAGACCACCTGTAGAGGAAATATAACTGTATATGCTTCAGAAAAATGGCAGTAGTTTTATCCTACATATTTTGCCTTAATTGGAATGTGTAGCAAGTTTTTTTCTAATGAGTTAGCCCCATAGCACATACTAGAGCCTGTATTATGGATTTCACAAACAAATGCATTAATAAAATTAATGTTCTATGATTAATCCCGATTTTATATAAAACATAGTTTTATAGTAATATGGCAAAAATAAACACAAAAGATTATCTGGTATTGATACTGTTCTTAGTTAAATTTCAGCTCTGCAAGGGCACTGAGATTCAATAATAGGTAGCTTAGAATATCTCAGTCATGTATCCTTGTTTAAACTCCAGGAAATGTTCTATATTGCTGCATACAATGGAGCATATGCTTAAGTTCAATACTCGGTTATTGATAACTGCTGACAGACATTGTCTATTCTTGTTATTTGTAGAAACCTTGGAAAAAAACACCCTATTTTCTTTTATCTTGGCGTGATATCTTTTGCAATACAATTTGAATCAAGAGAAGGCTGGGCTAGGTAACTTATGCTTGTCGACTGGTATGGCTGCATGTTCATTTGGCTGAGAGCACTTCCTTAGCTAAGTATATCAGTGGGATAAGAATTAAAGGAGACGCCAATTACCATCTCTGATCTCAAAAGCTGCAGATAAGACCAATCACCCCTTAAGGGTGATATTAAAACTCACTCTACTGAATATAAAGCATTAAAGTAGATGGCCTTTAGACAGACAAGGAAAATGAGGATGGCATTAGCTTGCATTATTCTGATCAACCGCGCCAACAAATCCAATCCTCCGTAGAAATGCTATTAGTGTCAGCCCTCTCCACCCCCCCCCCCCAAAAAAAAGGGAGAGGAGGGAAAAGGCTTTGTATAAAGTCCCTGAAGGAAAAGAAGCAACTAATGTCATTAATGTGTTAACAGCCTCTGGTCACTTAACAGAGTAGTTTTAATAGGCTCTAGAGGGGAAACATGTCCAGCCCTTTTCAGCCAAAGGGTAGGTTAGAGCTGTGTGTGGGTTTTGAAGATAGTGGGTTAAGTTCCTGGGGGATTTGCCTGCCTTGTTATATATTTGCAAATGTACTTTTAATAAAGCAAATGATGGCTAACTACAATTAAGTACCAAAGGTGGCTCTTTTAACAAGCACATGCCATTGCACTGATAGGTTTAATTACATTATAAAGCTCACTGGAAAACACTTCAGGAAAAAGATATAGGGGCATCACCGTTCGCAACATTAGCATATAACAAGTCACTAGTGATTTCACTTTCCTGTCATAAGTTTGCTCCTGCATTTGAATTCTGAATTACATTTCAAGTCTCTTAAAAATAGATTTTTCCTGTAAACCCCCCCCACCCCGTTACAAACTCTTTACGAGAGTTTTTTTCCCCTCCTATAATAAAAGTACTATGAAATCGCCAAAGGTCTAGGCTCAGCACTGTTTAATTATTAACACTAGAGGGCTAAAAGAAAAGGTAATATCGAACAATTGAATTCTTAGAAATATGAAGCCAAGTTTTATTTTAAAAATGAAATGATATTTTCAGGTAGATGTTTTGCTTACCAAAAAAAAAAAAAAAAGATGGCCAACTGTTGTTGACTTTTAAGGGATGACATTTAGGACAGTTCTCATTGTACTGTAGGTTTCTCCTTAGCTATGAGGGAAAAACACATTAGCATAGGAGAATGCAATGAATATTATTACCAAGGAGTGCAGTACTCCACCTCCTCAGACTTCTAAATGCCTTTATAAATAGATAGATTTATTGATTGATTTATTGATTGATTGGTTCGATTTATATGCCGCCCTTCTCCGGAGACTCAGGGCAGCTTACAATGCGTTAAGCAATAGCCTTCATACTTTTGTATATACTTTCGGGCCCCCCTAAGCAGTGTTCCTTTTTATACAAAATCAGCCCCCACAATCCGGGTCCTCATTTTACCTACCTCGGAAGGATGGAAGGCTGAGTCAACCTTGAGCCTGGTGAGATTTGAACTTGCAGTAACTGCAGGCAGCTGGTGCTACTTAACAGCACTTTAGTCTGCTGCGCCACCAAGGCTCTTACAAAATTGTACTGCCTGTCTTCTCCTCCTGTAATGGCGTGTAGGTGTGACCTTGGGAGAGAGAAGGAAGATCCACGGACAAGGAAACAGCCTGGTAAGAGATGGTTCAGTCTGCAGGTAGGTGATAAGCATGAGAAGCGTTTATGAAGGGACCTTCCCTAGTTTCTTGGGAACTAAAAATAGAGGAGGGGAGAAATACTTTCAGTCTTGCAGAATTGATGGCAGCTCTGTCAGGTACTCCAGATAAGAATAACAGAGTAACAGAATTGGAATGGATCTTGTAAATCTTCTAGTCTAATCCCTTGCTCAAGAAGGAAACCCTATACCACTTCACACAAATGGCTGGCCAGTCTATTCTTAAAAGTCTCCATTTGAGACTGGACAGCCATTTGTCCAGTGTTGGAGCACTCACAACTTCTGGAGGAAGCTGTTCCATTGATTAATTGTTCTATCAAGAAATTTCTCCTTAGTTCTTAGGACGCTTCTCTCCTTGATTAGTTTCCATCCATTGCTTCTTGTCCTGCCTTCAGGTGCTTTGGAGAATAGCTTGACTCCCTCTTCCTTCTGGCAGCCCCTGAGATATTGGAACACTGCTATCATGTCACCCCTAGTCCTTTTTTTCATCAAACTAGACATACCAATTCCTGTAACCGTTCTTCATGTTTTTAGATTCCAGTCCGGAATCATCTTTGTTGCTCTTCTCTGCACTCTTTCCAGAGCCTCAACATCTTTTTTATATTGTGGCAACTAAAACTGGATGCAGTATTCCAAGGGTGGTCTTACCAAGGTATTATAAAGTGGTGCTAACACTTCATGTGATCTTGATTATATCCTGTTAATGCAGTCTAGGACTGCATAGGCTTTTTGGGCAGCTGCAGTACACTGCTGGCTCATATTTAACTGATTGTCCACTAGGACTTCAAGATCCTTCTCACAGTTACTACTATAGAGCAGAATCTTGCCAGGCTGAAAGTAATTCTCCCTTTCTCTCCTTTTAGTTTACAGAAATCCAGGGAGGGTCCCTTCTGAAATGCTTCTCATGTGTTCTCCCCATCTGTGTACAGGTAGTCCTCGACTTACAACCACATTTCTTTTGCTAAGTGAGTCATTGGTTAAGTGAATTTTTGCCCCATTTTACAACCTTTCTTGCCACACTTATTAAATGAATCATTGCCGTTCTTAAGTTAGTAACATGGTTGTTAAGTGAATGCTCATTGACTTTGCTTGTCAGGTCACAAAAGGGGATCACATAATCCTGGAACACTGCAAACATCATAAATATGAGTCAGTTGCCAAGCATCAGAATATTGATCACATGACCATGGGGATGCTGCAATAAATGTGAAAAATGGTCATGAGTCACTTTTTCAGTGCCATTGTAACTTTGGTCAATAAACGAACTGTTGTAAATTGAGGACTACTTGAACTGACCTGCCTCTTATCAGAATATTGCCTAACTTGTGGGTCCTCCTCTGTTTCCCAAGGTTATTCCCACATACCATTATATTTCTCCACCATCCTGTTCTCAGAATAAGAGAGGAAGGTGATTTTATAGTTTAATGTTTCAAATTACAAACAAAAATCTTAGATGCCAGCTACCTGGATATTTTTCCAGCCCCAGGCAATATTTTTAAGTGCACACAATCTACCCTGCCTCTCCCCATCCTTTTAGCTTTCCACCTGATTCTGTACTTCTGAACCAGCAAAGAGTTATGCCAGTAGCATCTGCGGTGTAAATTTATAACTGAGTGATGGTTTCTGACATTTATGTATATACAAGCTGCTACATCTTTCTCCATTCTCCCTTCCATGACAGCTCATGAAATTTCCTTGTCAGAATCTGCTATTTTCTTGCAAGAGTGGCACAGCCTGATGGATGAGAGGACCCTCCAGGAAAGGAAGGTGATGTAGAATCGTTTGAAGATTTTGAAGAAGCACTAAAAGTATCTGTCAAAGATACTTTAGATTTACAAATACTAGAACTGGTCCATGAGGCTGAAGTTTATGGCCCAGACCTGAGTTTTAAAATAATTGCTTTGGAATTCACAAGGGTCAGAAGAAAAAGCTTGGAGCAGAACTTAGAATATACTCTTACCGATCTTATATTTGCAAACAGCTATTATTAGCTTTCATGATAAAAGTCTAAGAAATGTCTTTTTTCAATTGCATTTTTAGCGCTCTCTCTCTTGCTCTCTTTCGAGAAAATATGGAATATTGGGAAAATTTTCCCTATGTAGTATTGTCCAGATATGGTGGGCTACAATTCCCAATATTCTTTATCAGTTGGCTTGGGATACTAGGAGCTGTACTCCAATGAATCTAGAAAATATGAAGATTGAGTAGAGAAAGCTGTACTATATTAAGAGTTTTAATTAAAGTCTGCATTTGTCTTACTGGTTGTGAAACCAGTATGTGGGGTAATTCTGGTTCCCATGGCTAGCGATCACTACAATTTTGGCAGGCTGGATCTGGTAGCCTCACTCAAAATGCCAAATTGCACATAGACCTCATGCTGAGCAGCACTAGCTACAGCCAGGAAATTTGAGTAGCCCAAAATGATTTGCTTTCTTTTCAATCAACAAGAAACTCAAAGCTGATCTGATCCCCTTCCAGCAAAATAATGTATTACCGTATTTTAATTATTATTTCCTGGTTTGCATTAGGCTACCAGAGTTCTGCAGCTAAGCTCATCCTCTAGTGTCTGAGGCTCAAAATGGGGATCAGGAGACCTCTGAGGAGATTCATTGCCACATTTTGGTACATTGGGGGTGCATGTCTGGGTTCTCCTAACCTGCTTCTCTCCTGTGAATCTAAAGGAAAATCTCAGGAATGAGGGAGACAAGAAAGCAACCACAGCACATTTTGAGCCCTGTGCCCTCTAAACTCTTCCCAACTTCTCTTCTTAATCTCATCAGAGATCATTCGAAGGACGAGGTCATATTTAAAACAGAGGAAAAGAACCACATAACATTCTCCTAAGGAACAGCAATCCACCCCACAGGAGCCCGTTATGAAACAACGGAGAAGTCTGAGAAGAAAAGAAAAGAAAAAAAGAAAGGGCTGAAATATTCCAGCTGGTCAGATCTGCAAGCCAGACCCACTGTTACTTTGGATTAAGACCAATTCAAGATACGACGCGATGCAAGATTACGACTTTAAGAAGAAGTGCATGATAAAGAGGAGGAGGAGGAAGAGAAGTTAATTTGCCAAGAACGTCTTGTCACCCTTCTGAAGTCCAACCGCAGCTACAGTAAAAGTTTGGATTAAGGCGGAAGCGAGCGGCCCCCCCATCCCACCCCACCCCACCCCATGAATTTTATTTCCCTTTTCCCATCATATTCCTTTCCTCGCAGTTCTTTCCTCTTCGTCTCCCGGCGGAAGCGACGGGCCTTCGGCCAAATTTAGGAAGGCAACCCTTCAACGTGCAGCCGGCTTGCTTTCAGCACCACCGTCCCTCCAGCGCTTTGCAAAAGAGCGAAGGCGCAGTCAAGTGAGGGCAAAGCGGCTGAAAGGACGGGTCGTTGTAGCGTCGGGGACTCGACAGCGCATGCTCAGTGCCACTGCCACCCGTTTTTTTTCAGGCAGGTTTGGCGGCCGGCCTGGCAACGGCGCTGGCTTGCGCAGTCCTAAAACGCCGAGCGGGATGGACTTACGCGCTCGGGCTGAGGGGCGCAGAAGTCCTCCGGCCGGCTTCGCCGCCGCTCCTCCAGCAAGTTCATGGAGGCCCGGCCCAGGCAGGCAGCCCACCTCCGTCCGCGCTTAAACTCGCTGGGCCGCTATTCAGGGGACTTCGCTCCCGGCACTCCGCCCCCTCTTCTCGATAGCCAATCCTCTTAATTTAGCCGCGGAAGGCAAAGCCTCCGTTGCCCGCGCTGCTTTTGCTTAAGAGTGGAAAGGCCCGACGGGCAGCCCGGGAGCTCTCCCGGGGGCAGTTCCGTAACACCCAGAAGTATCGGGGCTAGAAGCCCAGGACGCAACTCCGGGGCAAAATGGGACAACTTGCAGCAACTAAGTCGCCAGGGCCACCTTGCCTTCATCAGTTCTCTGCAGCCAACTCACAATGGCCAATTCATCACAAGACATCTCAGCACAGGACAATTCAGCAATTCCAGTTTAATTATTTAAAATAATTAAAACATTTTGTCATTCACGTATCATTTTGTGCCTCCTTTATTATCCTTTCTTCAATGATTCTGTTCCACCATTTCTTCCATAGAAGTGTAACTCTTGTCTCGCATCCAGTTGTCCTGGGATGAGTTGGCCGCAATGAATTGGCCACTGCAAATTGGGTGCGATGAGTTGACCTAGACCCAACTTGGCACTCCAAGAAGTGAAGAGGGGGGGCTCTCGATATCCCTGGAGTTGTCGCCAATTATTAAGGAAAATTCTGGTTCATGCATCCCGCTAAAGTATGGTTTGTTTAACTGGCTTTTTGAATGCACTACCCATGGCTGGCTTCACATCGTGCAAGTGATATTCTATGTGTTGGTGTCTGGTGTCTTTGACTGGGATGAGTGGAAACTTTATTTTCTGCAGCCTGGGGCATACCAAAAGGCTTTGGCTATTCACAATACAGGTAGTTCTTGTAGACCACAGTTGAGCTCAAAGTTTCTGTTACTGAGGAAGACAGTTGTTAAGGGAGTTTTGCCCCATTTTATAACCTTTCTTGCCACAGTTGTTAAGTGAATCATTGCAGTTCTTAAGTTAGTAACACACCTGTTAAGTGAATTTGACTTCTCCATTGACTTTGCTTGTCAGAAGGTTGTAAAAGGTGATAACGTAACTGGAGACATTGCAACTGTCACATATACCTGCCAGTTGCTAAGTGGCTGAATTTTGATTATATGATTGTGGGGATGCTGAAATAGTCATGTGTGAAAAATGGTCATAAGTCACTTTTTTCCACTGTCATTGTAACTTTGAATATATATAGACAAACTAAACTTTAAAAAGAATAGTAAGAAGGAAAAAGTGGAAGAAAAAGAGGAAAGAAAAGAATATAATAAAGAAAAAGAAATATATAAAGAAATAATGTCCAACCTTCACAAGTATAAACCAGTTTAGTGGCTCTTCACCCTCTCTAAATTACCTTTTTATCTCTTCATCCCTATTCCATCCTCTTACCAATAAACAAATCCATAAAATACAATCTTTTCAGTCCTGTCAGCAGAAAGTCCATAAATGATTGCCAGAAATAATGCATATTTTAATCTTGATAAAAAAAAACAACAACCTTATATTCCATCCTTTTATTTCTAACAGCTTTAAGGTTTAGTTCATTCAAATACTGTTTTAGAATTTGATTTCTCTTTAATTTTTTTTTTGTCCCACAGAGTTCTTCAGGATTAAGGTTAAAGTTAGGGTTCTTTTGTAAATCTTTTGTAAATTGTAAGATTCTTTTGTAAATTCAGTAAGAAAAAAATAGTCAGGTTACTCTCTTGGCTGGTCATTTTTATTTTGGCTGGTCATTTTAAATTTTGAAACCTTTTAGTAGGTCCAATGAAACATCATTTTCTAATTTTCTTGGCCTTTTGGTTGTAAATTCACTTTTAATACCATCTCTACCTTGTCAAATAAAATGTGTTATAGACCTGTCATTTCTTCAATAATATCTTTCAGACATAGTCTATCTACTGAAGCAGACATCATTACTGACCCTGTTGTTGTTGTAGCTACTAATTTCCAACCCATTATTCAAAGGTCCTTCAGTATTTTTATTGTTACAATGTTTTGCAACATTTTACAGTCTTTAAGTAAAAAAAATAGCCATCTCTAGGGTCTAGATTTTGAAATCATGAAATTGCTTATCTTATTTGTGTCTTGTAAAAACAAAATCTAATTCCCATGAGAAGTTATTTGTTTTATTATTAACTCCAAAATCTTATTGCAAAAGTTCATGTGTAATTTTTTAAGATCAAAATCTTATTTCGCTTTTTGCTGTTAATTTCAGATTCTTTAAATTTTTAAGTTTATGGGTGATCTGTCCTCTCCTTAACTTGAGAGGTTTCAAAGTACCAGTCTTCTCACCAGTTCCTTGGTGTTTGCCATTGTTATTGGCTTCCATTTTTGGAACTTAAGAGCCATGTTAACTTCACCGTACTTTCTCTCAAAGTCCAGATTACTAGTGTTAAGTGCATTGACATTAGCTAGCTGAAATAATATTGCTAACCCTCACTTATTAACTTCCTAATAACCTTCTTTGGAAGATTAACTGAACCACTTACCTTCAAGGAGTCTCATCTAGATGACATCCAGAGAAAAAAGTAAATTCCTAAAATTGTTGTGTAACTCTCCTGATAGATAAGAAGATGGTGGTAAATGGTAATATAAGTAGTCCTCAATTTACAACTATCTATTTAAAGACTGTTTGAAATTACAGCAAAACTGAAAAAAAGTGACTTATGACTGTTGCAGCAGTGTTACAGGTATGTGATCAAAATTTGGCTAATTGGCAACCAGCATGTATTTATGGTGGGTGCAGCATCTTGGAGTCTCATAACTGCAATTTGCAACCTTTCTGGAGGCTTCTGAAAAGCAAAGTCAATGTAAAACCCAGATTTGCTTAAATATTGTGTGATTTGCTTCACAACTACTGCAGAAAAGGGTATAAAATTGGACACAATGATCACATCAATTTGAGATGAAGTTCTGGTCCCGACTGTGGTTGTAAATTGAGGACAATCTCAAGTCAAAAGCTCCCAATTCAGCAAAAGAAGATTCTAAGAAAAAAAATGGTTTAAGGATGCTAACTATAAAATCACTGGATAAAAATCTAAAACATAATTCCTAATCTACAGAGAAATAAGTCTTTAGCAAGCATACCTAGTAAAACAAAGATTAAACAACACAACATTCCTTGATAAATATTTTTACTGTTTAGTGGTACCTGTTTCCTAAAAAAATCCTCTGCCTGAATTATTTCTGGAGTTCTTTTGATTCCAATAAATTAATGATAAAGCTGCTGTGAAGATAGGCGGTTCTTTTCCCAAGCTTGGTCTACAGCTTAGGCATTCATAATGTCCTATTCAAAATGCAGAGGTGAATGCCATTAGAGGTTCTAAGGGAGATGGACAACCTTATTATGTCCTTTTTCTTAATCTGAATTCCACTTGGGCAACTAATGTGGCTATCAAAGTCAACAATATTTTTTCTTGGTAATTCCTGTAGGAACTTTTAACTGTACAGCATGATGATACAACTCAGCAATTTTGAAATTTCAATACCAAGATTCTTTTTTCCACCATGTGGAAGATGTGAATGTTCATATATTACAAGGATCAGAAAACCTTATGTATCAACTTCCTTCATATAGATAAGGGTTTTCCAGACAGCTTTAAACAAAAGAATGTTCTGGAAAGTTTCCTCATGTAGACAAGTGTGATTCTATTTACAGTATTCATTTCAATATTTAGAGCTTGTTCAAGAATTTCAGGTACATTATTCAATGTTAAAAAAAAAACCTAACCTATTTTATAATATAATAATATCCCACTATATATTAAGAGAAACTAAGAGCTTTATTATATGCATGGGGAAAAATAATCTCTATTGGAATGTTGGAAACAGTATTGTGCAATAAACAATGACATTTTATACAAATTTTAACTTGTCAAAAGTAAAGCATTTTCTGCAGAAATTGTTGACCTTGAAACTTTTACAGTCCATACTTTATCTCTCCCTATTTCATTTTCATCTAACTGATTATTTCATTCTTTTTCCATATTCCAACTCACCCCAGATGTGTCTCATACACATACTGAACCTAGAAGTCTAAAACATTGTAGGAAACTCTAATTTTGTCCTAAAGACAGGAATGTTCTTGGGTACAGTGATACTTGTGGTCTTCTAATATGAAAAAAAAAAAATAGCAATAGCACTTAGCACTTAAACTTATATACCACTCCATAGTGCTTTACAGCACTCTCTGAGCGGTTTACAGTGTCAACATATTGTTCCCATCTATCTGTGTCCTCATTTTACACATCTTGGAAGGATGGAAGGCTGAGTCAACCTTGAGCTGGTTAGGATCGAACTCTTGACTGTGGGCAGAGTTAGCCTGCAATACTGCATTCTACTTACTGCGCCACCACGGCTCAGGAAAACATTCATGAATATTAAGAATTGCTAGCTTAAACAATAACAAATTACATCTGGATATTCCTTCCTTTTGTAGATGTTAAATATTATGCTATTACCTCTAATTCCACATCTGTTTGTGCTAAATATAGATACCTGCTACTGCTTGTATGTCATGCAGCATTCTGCTAAAACAATATGCAGCACTCGCTATAGGTCTCAACTCTAATCAGTAATGTTCTCTTGTAGTTTTCAGCTTTTCTGCATAAACTGGAATTTAGGATAGGGTTGATATTTCAAGGGTTGTCATTTTAAAAAAGAGATAAGTGTATTATACTTATTCCCATGCTCCTATCTCCATCCCACCCTCCCTTTCTTCCTTCCTCCCTCCCTCTCTCCCTCCCTCCCTTCCTTCCTTGCTTTTTCCTCCCTATCACAAAGGAGAAAAAAACTATGATTTTCAGGAAGAGTAATTTAGAATTCTGATTTGTTAGGAAAAGAATCTGGTCAGCAGAGAGTGGTTATAGTTTCCTCCACAAACATTTTCAGATCCACATTAGTTGAATTACACTACAGTTCCACCAGGTTCAGGACAGCGGAGACTTCATGATATAAAAATGATTGAGGATGTGTATATAAAAACTTAAGGGACTGCACTGAAATAAACATTTTGAGAACTAAAGCAATTGCCATCTTGTTTTACAAAAATGTATCATTGTTCAAATTATTATACACATGGCTATATGCATGAAATCCAAAAACATTAGATTATGACCTTAGCTTCTAGGCAAAAATATTAAGATTAGTTTGTTAGTTGGCACTTAAGAGCCACCTATGGAGCAGATGCCTGCTCTAACTCAGTTAATATTATATTAACATATCTATGTTAATATATGGATGTTGACTCTTAGCAACATGTAGATTTTCTCCATGTTTTTTAAGTCTTCCAATGGTTTACTGATCGCCACTGTTACTAAATCATTTTTTTCTTCTCTTTCCTTCCCTTCCACCTTTCCCAGCATTAAAGCTTTCTCTGGAGAATTAGGTCTTTACATATTATGCTTGAAGTAGAATGGTTATTTATATCCTAAGTGTGTACTCTTGGTTGATTTCTTCAATGGTCTATTAGTTTGTTTTCTTGGTTGATTATGATATTTTCAGAAGTCTTATTCAACGTTGAAATTCAAAGCCATCAACATTTTTCCTATCCTACTTCTACCAAGTCCAACTTTTATTTCCATAGCATGTCATAGAGAATATTATGGCTTGCCCTATTTTGATCTTTGTAGTTATAAACACACTCCTGATTTGATAGTTGAAGAAGCTATCTATCATTTTGATACTTCATTGTCAATTTTCACTACCCTGTTTCCCTCAAAATAAGACATCCCCTGATAATAAGCCCAATCGGGCTTTTGAGAGCATAGCAATAAGGCCATGCGTTTATTTCAGGGTTTAAAAAAATATAAGACCGGTTCTTATTTTCGGGGAAACGTAGTTGACTAAAGGAAATGTATATATTTAGCAGGAGACTAGGAACGTGTGTCTCAAAAACTTATGTTGGCTTTGCTTTTCTCAATAAAAATTTCTTGTCTCTCTCTGTGAACGAGTTTCAGGCCTTTGTTTTATAAAAGGTCTTTTCTTTGTTTTATAAAGAAAAGAAAAGCTTTGTGTAGATAGAGAAGATCCAAATGACCTCACATGTGATTCATGCAAAATGAATTTATTTGATAATAAAACTGTAAGACTTTGTACAATTTCTAGATTTCTTCTTTCTGCAATTCTTATCTGCTCTTCTGGATTAGAGCCCTGGCTCATCTAGTCTATTAGTCTCTTCTCACAATGTCCAGCCAACTGCATAAGAAAGTCTACTAGTTATATTTCCTAAAGGAAGGCAAGAAGGCACCAAAAGGAAAATAGATAAATTATATTAGGAAATTCATTAATGTGTATCACTCGCTATTCTCAGGATCTAGTTTTAAGAAGTAGTGCCTCCAGGTAAGCAACACTCATTCAGCTATTACATTTGGCAGCTGTGAATGTATACAAGCAAGATGAGAAATTGATTTCAGTTAAGATGCCATATCTATGGCTCTCTTTATTTTATATTGAAATTATAATTATTTGTAAAACATTGTTGTAATAAGGTGCTTACCTAGAAGTGCATTCTAAATTAATTCTCTCATTTTTCTACAGCATAACCACATTCTGCATTAAATATTGTATTATCTGCAGAATAGGTTGTCATGGAGATTTTTATGTAGTATATTTAAAAACACACTTATTTGATGAATGACCACACTATAAGAAGGCTTAGGGAAACCTGTCTTTTAATAATGTAATGATATTGTTCTCTTATTATCAATTACCTTTGATTATATGTAACATCAGTAAATCGAAGTGTATGACATAGTCACTCAATGACAGATATTTTGATTTGATTATTAAGCTCTGGACTCCAGATGCATTGTTTTTCAGATTGGCATTTATTTCAAGACTTAGGGCTTACTCCAATAGACCCTGCTTAATTTGGTTGTGTTACTCCAATAAAATGCGGAGGGGGGGATATTCTTCTGTACAATGTGTTTTTGATTTACCTCAAAATTGTAAGTTTCTTTTTCATTTTGATAATTAAAACTTTAAGGTGCTTAATTCTTACACTGCAAAGTTGAAATTCACTGATCATAATGTAGTGACCAACTGTGTCAGGTGCAGAAAAACATGTCCATATGTGAAAGTTCTAATTTACTGATTTATTGCTAAATCCTATTCACAGGAATCTTCTCAGTCTAATTGTCTGCAATCTGGGCAAAATTAGATAAAGGTCAACTGGCATTCGGGGGGGGTGGTTTGAAATTCATTCTTTTGTGACTACCTAGTGATTCTAAACTAATGTCTCATTTAACTTCTCTTCCCATTTCTGCCAGTTTTTCTCCTATACATTTAGATTGATGTACTAATTTAGATTGATGATGGGGTACTTGAGTATGAAGCCAGTGGGTCAGCCCATATTAATCAAGCCCAGTTCTTTGCCAATATAGAATATTGCATAGCACATCTATAAAAAAAGTGGGGGAATTTGACTTTTTTAGAATCATAAAATAAATAGTGCTGGAAAGAACATTTAGGCCATGAAGTTCAACTACATTGTAAAAATAAAACTGATTCTGCTGAAAAAAATCAAACCCCGCATTTAACAATGTATTTTCTCACGAATGAAGGCAAATACACATGTCCCAGGCAACTCGGGAGACTAAACCTCTGGTCATGGTGACCGACCCACATTGGATCCTGCAATGTATTTTCTATTTCAAATCTGAATTATGGATTCAGTTAGCACTGAGATTTCTTACTAGGTATTCTGACAATCCGAACAGTTCGACATATTTTCAAAATGCATTTGTTTTTTCCAAATACACTGAGATGTTTGGCCATATTTCTAAAAATATTTAAGGCCTACTTCACTAACACCCCCCTCCCCGCTCCAATAGGTTATAATAAGAATGAAAGCTTTAAGAGAGAGTTGCTCATCTTTAGAGACTGTTAATGCCACCTACAGACAAAGAACTATCTTTACAACGCTGATTTGTAGCAAGAGTCATTTCTATGTTAAGAGCTTAATTAGCTCTGTTAGTTTAAAAGCAAAACATGAAATTGTTAGATTGCTTCTTTCTTAATAAGATTAAAAGGATTTAGGGATCGTAGGTATTTGCTATCTAAATAACTTTCTGCAATCTGATTTGACTCTTATATGTTAAAACAAAGTATGGAAGTCTGTGCTGGGTTATTTTGCACTAGAGAAGCATATGAGTTTACAAAGTAAAATTTATTGCATTTTCAGACATAATAAAAATTGCTTATGGCAGTTTCAAACGTGGATTTATTTTTAAAGAATATAAAACTAAGGAACAATTAAAACATTTCCTTAATGGACCCCAGGTGATATTTTGTGGAGTGCCCACAATGGAGAAACTCACTTGGCACTTATTGTACAGTTCTCTTGGTTCCTGTGTAATCTTGGAAATATTTAAAAATAATTTCCAAGGCTGTCCCAATGGTGCTTTTTGAAGAGGCAATTGGATTTTCTGGTTTTTCTTCGAAGACGTTTCGCTTCTCATTCAAGAAGTTTCTTCAGCTCTTCGATGAGAAGCACCTTTGGGACAACCATGACCTGGATTACTGACAATCTCCATAGACAACTTCCAAGGCTGTTTTACAATTACTTTTATTGTGGTGTTTTTTAATGTACTATAATGTTATTGACACCTGTAACTACACTATTTGCTGTTTTACTTTAACAATTTTTGAAGTTACTTTTCAAGAAAATAATGTGTAGTACTATACTATATAGGGTAGAAATATAGTCTTCAATTTACAACCATTCATTTAGCAACCTTTTGAAATTACAATAGCATTGAAAAAAGTGATTTATGACCAATCCTTGCAGTTACTATTATTGCAAGCATCCCCAAGGTCACATGATCAAAATTTGGATGCTTGGCAAGTGGCATATGTTACAATGGTTGCAGCATCCTGGGGTCATATGATCACCATTTGTGACTTTTCCAGCCAGCTTCTCACAAGCAAAGTGAATGCGGGATTCACTTAACGACGATTTTTCATCAGGTTCGCCTGATTCGCCAGTTGCGTCCCTTTCTGGATCGGTCACGCACGGTCACTCATGCCCTCGTCATTTCCCGCCTGGACTACTGCAATGGTCTCTCCGTGGGGCTCCCCTTGAGGTGCATCCGGAGGCTCCAAATGGCACAGAGTGGTTATGGGAGCGACATGGCGTTCCCATGTAACACCTCTCCTGCGCAAGCTGCACTGGCTCCCAGTGGTCTTCCATGTGCGCTTCAAGGTCTTGGTTACCACCTTTAAAGCACTCCATGGCTTAGGACCTGGTTACTTACGGGACCGCCTGCTGCCACCAGTAGCCTCCCACCGGCCGGTACACTCTCATAGAGAGGGACTCTTCCAGGTGCCATCGGCCAAACAATGTCGACTGGCGACCCCCAGGGGGAGAGCCTTCTCTGTGGGAGCACCTACTATCTGGAATGAGCTCCCCCCGGAGATACGGAGGATCCCGGATCTACGCACCTTCTGCCGCACTCTCAAGACCTTTTTATTCCATCAGGCTGGCCTGGCCTAACTGTTTCCCTTTCCCCCCTTTTTAAAATGTAAATTTTAATTCGTTTTTAATTTATTGGGGTGTTTTAAATCTGTCTTCGGCCAAATTGTTTAATTCAATTTTATTCATTTTTAAATTTTGTATTTATGTTTTTTATCCTGTGGCTGTTCACCGCCCTGAGTCCTTCGGGAGTAGGGCGATATACAAATCAAATAAAACTAAACTAACTAAACTAAACTAAACGACTATATCAGCATTGAAATCCGGCTGGATTTATCCGGCTCGTGCGAGCCGGTAGGGCCGATGGCAGGAGGCTCCGTCCACCCACCAGGACGTCATCACATCCCATTTTTTACCTCCTGCACATGTGCAGAAGGCTCTGCACATGCACAGAAGAGGCGCGCACGCTCACATTTCCGATCTGGTAGCGAAGGTATGTGCATTTTACCCCTGGACTATATGATTCACTGCAGCACAGTGATTTGCTTAATAACCATGACAAAAAGGTTGTAAAATCAGGTTCGATGCACTAAACTGTTTGCTTAGCAACAGATATTCTGCTTCCAATTGTCATAAGGACTATTTGTATATAACAAACAAACGAACAAACAAGCAAAAACACAATTCTGCTTGACTTAACATGAATTTTATAAAATGAAGTGTTTGGGCATTCAACATTTCTGTTTTATTAACAAATGAGAAAGTGGCATTTTGATGTTAAATATAAGAATGCCATTAACGTCTTTTAAATTTCCTTCCAAATAAGTGAACTAATGACTGCAAATATTACATGGCTTTGCCCAGTGTTGGATATTCATCACAATGCAGTTTTCGTTGTAAAAATACAATGCAAACCAAGCAGTAAGGAAGTAGGTTAAACTATAACAATTTAGGTCAATAAAACATGATATTTAGAATCCTTTCATAACATCATTACAGTTCACTGCCTTTCAAGGCACGATCTCAAAAACATATGAGCAAATCTGGGATAAAATATGGGATCATTTCTTTCTACCCAGTTATCTCTGTGAAGTTTGGGAAAATACCGCACACATTCCTTCAATTTATAAAAGGTTTTATGTATGCATGTATGTACCTACAAACAGATATACATAAGTTCCCTAATACAATCAATATAAAATGGCATTTATGATCCCACCAGTACTACAATTTCCCAGCTCTAGAAGATGGTATGTTAATAGAAAAAGGTAGGTGGTGAGCAGTTTTAAAGTATTTGTTGTAGAGATTTGGTTATGTGCTTATGTATTTTATTATATAGCCATGGAGAAGTAAAATTAATGTAAAGAATTTAATCTCACATCTGCCGTGTTGTTTTAATTTTAATTCTATTAAGTGTTTTGTCTGGACGTCAAACACTTTTCTAAGATTTAAAAAAGTTGAGTGCTTTGTCCACTGTGATGACTTTCGTTTTGTATGAGCGAAGTGGTTTTAAGACCAAAGAGCTTAAAGAAGTAAATCCTATTTTCCACCTTCAGATAAAAATTGTGGTTTCAGAGGGAATAGTGAATTCTGTTTAGCAGTTAATTTTTAATGGGTGAATTTCTCCTGTGAATACAGCAAAATAAAAACTGAGTTTGTCAGAGATATCTTTCATCCGCTTCGTTCTCCCCCTTCCGGGTTTCTATAATGTGGAATCTCTATAAATAATTTGCGGTTTTACACGTCTTGAGCTATTACAGATGAAATAAATTCGGATGATGCACTCGACGGTAAGCCTAAGAATAGTTAAAAGTGACTCATCCTAGGGGCTTCACTTCCCATTCTGTTTTGATTATAGAAGAAGGCTGCATGTGATCGGACCATGTGGTCTGCAAGGTATTGTATGCTTCTTAATGTGGATTCTGTTATCAAATTTCTTTAACTTTAAGTGCACCTGCACATCTGGAAACACTGCTTTGTGTGCTGCTGCCCCATCCGTTTCCTTGGGACTTGTATTGGCTGAGTAGTTGGAGGATTATACTGTCTGGGAGACCTGCCAGATTAATTTGGCCAGCTGCCTGTTGTTCAATCTGGAGCCACTGAAGCCCTCGGTTTCTCTGGGACCTTGCTGCCAGATATTCCATATGGGATGCCCAGAAATATAGCCTAACATTAGGGAGATTTAGTTCTCCCATATCTCCATGGGCCCATACATTTTTAATGACAATTCTTGTTTTTTGCCTACCAAATGAACCTTGAAAAGGTCTTGTGGAGCTTATTAAAGTGTGAGGTTTTAAATTCTCAAACAGTTGTAGTTGATATAAGGGACTAAGGAGGGCATTTATTTTAGGAAGCTGTATTCTTTCCATAATTGGTATTCATCTACCTATCCAAATGATCCTCAACATTTGATGGCATCAGGTTTATGCTTGGTGGTCAAATGGCCTCATTAGCATCTTAAAACTAGAAGAAGGACATGTAGTCTAAAAGTTTAAATGATTTGATGAGAGATGTTGTATACTGAAGCATGAAAGCATGTTTGCAAGGCACCAAAGTTCTATCTTTGTTGCTTTGATATAAATCCTGTTGTTTTTCAGGGCAAGTAATATACAGCACAGTATAAGCAATCAGCAATGTGTTGCAGAATCACCCATACAATCAGTGATCAGTTATAAATTCAGTAGCCAGATTTCATCATTTCCAGAACACAGCAGCTCCCATTCTTCCTCCAGTCAGACTGGCATCTCATCTGAAGTTGCTTTGCATAAAATGATGGGGTGGAAATGATCAAGCAACTAGAGTTGGAATTTGTGTTGGAATCTCTGGTTTCCTGTTGCTAACAGCTGCTCCCTCTTGTTTTTAATGCAGCAATTTCATTCCAGTATTTATTTATTTTTTGCATGCAAAGCATGTTTGAATATTAAACATTACTGGCCACAATTTTGGGGTTTTTGTTTGGTTTGCTGAATGAAGTCAGCTAGTGTGATTTTGTAAGCCATGGTTTATAGCTTAGCATGTGTGAGCCAGTTGTGGTTTATTTAGGAAGCCATAACTTAACTGCAATGTGAGAATTAAATGTAATATATGGTTTTAAAAAGTTTATTTACATGAAAGTAGACCAAATATGCATGCAGCATTTTTTTTGATACATTTGGTGATTTTGCTTAAATTGGTCTTTTGCATTAAGTCCATTGACTTAAGAAAAACTAAATCAATGGAGGCTTAGCAAAAAAGCTAAGCATTTACTTTTTTAGTCATAAAAAGTAAAGTACAGTACATAGAAACAACAGATTAATTAATTTCATTGCTATATTGAAATGGCTGATCCCCTGGATATCAATTACTATTCCAGAGTTAATGGTTTCTAATTTAAATTTTGTGGGCAACATAAAGGTGAAAGGTGCATATGTGAAATTGTGCATGTAAAATTGTAATCTGTTTATCAAATAGTAATGGGCTGGCTCCAAATTTAATCATACTTAGACTGGACTCTTCGAAATTAATAGAGTTTTTATTACTCATGATTGACCTGAATGCTGATTTTAAATAAGCATTGATATATTTTTGTTATTGCTGTGAACTACTCAAAATGTTGGTAAAGATGGGTGGCCATGTAAGTTTGTTAAATAAATAATGGTAAGTTCCAAATTATAAGTTTGCTTTTAGCATATCGATCCAAAGAATGCCTAAATATATTCTATGATTATACAGACAGAATCAAAATATTTTACACAATAACAACAGCCAACGTTTGGCAACTGATAAATTAGTTTCTGGCCTTGTTGCAAAGGCCTCAATTGAAGGAAAGTAAACATATTCATCAGAACAAATGTGGTCCCTTGTAGTTTTCATAGGATTATACTCAGTGGTGGTATTCAGCCGGTTCTGACCAGATAAATCCTGTTGTTTTTCAGGGCAAGTAATATACAGCACAGTATAAGCAATCAGCAATGTGTTGCAGAATCACCCATAATCACTTCCAGGATTTGTTGCAGCGGCCGGACAGGTGGGTATCCCGTCGCCGTTTCGCGGTTATGAGGCTCCGTTGGGGTTTCCTTGGGGCGGGGAAGGGAAAGGAAGCCACTGCCAAGTATCGAAATTGCCGCCTGGCTGGTTCTGCTGGGGCTCCGCTGGAGATTTAAATGCGAAAACTTTCATTGTGGACAGTGCTACCGTTGGGGTTCATCTTTCCTTATCCCCAGCCATCTTTGGATTAAAGTTTTTGCTGGCTAAGGAATAGAAGATGGGGTCCCCAAAGTGGACAGTATGTCGTCGTCGGCATCATCATTATCTATAGCAGGGTTCTCCAACCTTGGCATTTTTAAGACTTGTGGACTTAACCACAATTTAACCACATTTTCGACCACAATTTAACCACATTTTCGAGGCTGGGTGCATGGGTGGAAGGTGTGCACATGTGCAAAATGTATGTGCAGAAGGGCGCGCAGGGGGCAAAGCAGTGGTAAGAATATGTGAAACCCACCCCTGATTATGCTGCTTTACTATCACATGGCTACTACCGGTAGGAAGAAAATTCTTCTGTATTCAATGGGATTTATTTCTACGGGTAGATAATTGTATACGTAGTGATTATTACATTATACTTTTTAGTTTTACAACGACTTTTTAGCTTTATTTCTTTTTTTTTTTATTGCAAAAGTTTTACAATTACATTTTCACCCCTTTTTTTCACCCCCCCACCTCCCTCCCCAAACTTCCCGTCCTCCCTAACCCTCCCTAACCCTCCCCCCCCAGACTTCCCTATTATGTACTCATAACTAATAACACTGATATATATACCTGAACCCATCCCTCCCCCTACATAATTTTCCCTCTTTGTCTCTTTATATTAAAATATTTCTAATACATTGTTTTCAAATAAAAGCTATTTGATACTTTCTAATTTGGTATTTGTTCTGAACATATTCTATCCACCTTTTCCATTCCCATTCATAAGTCTCTTGTGAACAATCTTTTAAATATGCTGAAATCTTCGCCATCTCTGCAAAGCTAGCCATCTTCGAAGTCCATTCCTCGATAGTAGGCAAAGCTTCATTCTTCCAATATTTACCTATCAACAATCTTGCTGCTGTTATCATATACAATATTAATTTTGTTTCATCCCGTGTAAAACCCTTAACTATGCCCAATAAAAACAATTGTGGAGAAAATTGAATTTTTTTCTTCAAAACATTCTGCATGACCCACCATATTTTTATCCAAAAAGCCTTGACTTTCCTACAGGTCCACCAAACATGATAATACGTAGCATCCAAACATTCACATCTCCAACATTTTGGCTGAACATTAGGGTACATACATGACAGCTTTTTAGGATCTAGATGCCATCTATAAAACATTTTATAAAAATTTTCCCTCAAATTCTGCGACTGTGTAAATTTAACATTCTGAACCCAAATTTTTTCCCATGTTTCCAACATCACTGGTTCTTCAAAATTTTGTGCCCACTTAATCATACAATCTTTAACTAATTCCGTTTCTGAATCCCTTTCTAGCAAAACATTGTAAAGCCTTTTAATATGCATTGGACCTTTCTCTCTTATATGTCTAACCAATTCTTCCTCATGCAACATAATACCAGTTTTTTGGTCCTCTTTCCATCTCAATTGTAATTGATTATATTGTAACCAGGTTAAATTAATCCCTTCGTCCAACAGTGTCTGCAATGTCTTCAACTGCCATCTGCCCGCATCTGTAAAAAGAACCTCTTTGTATAAAACCCCCCCGAGTGACATTATATTTGTATTCCACAAGGTATGACCAAGATCCAGCCATAGCGGTATTTTATAATCCCATTTGAGTCGGTGCTTCTTCCAAACTCTCATCAAAGAGTCTCTAAGTATATGACTTTTAAATACTTTATCAACTTTGTCATCATAAAATAGGTAAGCATGCCATCCAAATTCAAGATCAAAACTTTCTGCATTCAATATTCCAGCCTTTTTACTTCCAAACCAATCACTTGTTAAAGTTAAAGCTGCTGCATCATAGTATAACTGTAGGTTTGGAAGTTTAAGGCCTCCTCTTTCTGGAACATCTTGCATAATTTTCAATTTCACTCTCGGCTTTTTCTCGTTCCAGACAAACTTATTAAGTCCAGTTTGCCAAACTTTCAGTTGTTTATCACTTTTAAGCACCGGAATCATTTGAAACAAAAACAGAAATCTTGGCAAAATGTTCATCTTAACTGCTGCTATTCTTCCAAGTAAAGACAGTTGCAGCTTTTTCCAAGTCCCCATGTCTTTCTGAACCTCTCGCCACAACACCTCATAGTTATTTTGAAACAATTTCATGTTTGATTCTGCAACCTGAACTCCAAGATATTTTACCTTAGGTACAATTTCAAAACCTGCCCTCCTTTCAAACTCATGTTTACGATCTTGTGTCATATTTTTGACTATCGTTTTAGTCTTTTTTGAGTTCACTCTGAAACCTGAAACTCTACCATAGTCTTGTATAATGTCGTTCATCAAGATTATTGATTCCATTGGTTGTGATAGGGTAACCACCAGATCATCTGCAAATGCCTTTACTCTATAATCCTCTTGCCTTATCATTATGCCTTTCAAAATTTTTGAGTCCCGTATTGTATTTAGCAAGACTTCCAATGTTAAAATAAATAAAAGTGGGGACAACGGACATCCCTGTCTTGTTCCTTTTTCAATTTTAAACTCTGTCGTCAAACTTCCATTAATAATAATCTGTGCTTTTTGCTCTTGATAAATTGCTGAAATTGCCTGTGTAAACTGGTCCCCAAAGCCCATCTTTTTTAAAGTCTTTAGTAGAAAATTCCAATCCACTCTATCAAAGGCCTTCTCCGCATCCAAAAAGACCAGCACTGCAGAAATCTGTTTATTCTTATCAAGATATTCCAATAAGTCTATTACTTGCCTTACATTGTCCTTCATGTATCTACCCTCAATAAATCCCGCTTGGTCCTCATGAATCACCTTTTGGATTACTGGCATCAACCTGTTGGCTAATACCTTCGCGTAAATTTTATAGTCTGTATTCAAAAGAGATATTGGTCTGTAGTTCTCTGGTTTTTTAGGACCAACTTGTTCTTTTGGTATCAAAGATATATAAGCAGTTGTCCAGGATGGGGGTATTTTACCCCCTTGTTGAATATTGCAAAATAAATCTCTAAGTTGTCCCACCATTTCAGCTTGTAAAGTTTTATAATACACTGCAGTCAAACCATCCGTGCCAGGAGCTTTGGCTGTTTTTAGCTGTTTAATTGCTGCTGTTATCTCCTCCTCTGTTATAGGATAATTCATTCTTTCCTTTTGTTGATCAGTAATTTTTGTAACTCTCTTATCCTTTAAATATTTTTCTATAAGTCCATTCTGCACCTCATCTTTGGCATATAGTTTAGTGTAATAATCCACAAAAGCTTCTTTAATTAGTTTTTGTTGAAAGATTTCTTTCCCTCCAATATCAATACTATCAATAGTCCGTATACTTTGTTTTTTCCTCAATATGTAAGCCAACCATCTGCCCGGTTTATTAGCATTGCAAAATGTATTATGCTTCGCGTATTGTAAACTTGTTGCAACTTGTTCCGCCATAAGCATTTGGAATTGGTCTTTCAAAAGTTTTATAGCACTTCGTATTCTTTCATCTGTTGGGTTTTTAATAAGTAACTGTTCTTTATTCTTTATTTCCATTTCCAACTCAGATCTTTTCTTTTGTCGGAACAGTCTATGTTTAGAATTCATGTAGATAAGTACCCCTCTCATATAAGCTTTACTTGCATCCCAAACAATTTCAACTGGGGTACCTTTATTCAAATTTATTTCAAAAAATTCTTTCAAATGCTTTTTAAGTTCTATTATATTTTTTTCATATCTAAACAGGTTCTCGTTTAATCTCCAAGAACGTCTCTCAACCTTATCCATCTCGATTTCTATCCATACAGGACTATGATCAGTCAAAATTCTTGGAAAAATCTTTGTTCTTTTTGTCTTAACAAGTAGATCATTTGACAACAAGATAAAATCAATCCTAGAAAAAGATCTATGTCTATCAGAAAAAAAAGTGTAATCCAATTCATTTGGGTTATGTATTCTCCAAACATCTTTTAGTTCCATATCTTCTTTCATATCAAAAAAGGTCTGTGGTAATCTAATTCTAGACTTTGCCAAGCTCTTTTTATCTAATTTAGAATCAATTACTCCATTCCAATCTCCCATAATTAAAATAGATCTGTAGTCCCATTGCAATATTTTAGTATGTAACATCTTGTAAAAATAATCCTGTTGTTGGTTGGGAGCATAAATTCCAATCAAAAGAATTTGACCATTTGCTGTAAACAATTCAATTGCTACAAATCTACCATCTTGATCTACTTCTATAACTTTTGCTGTTAATTTTTTATTTACATAAATAACCACACCATTCTTTTTCTGCGAAGTTGAAGATATATAATGTGCTCCTAGTTTTGAGTTTATCAAATATTTTTGATCTTGAGTTGTAATGTGCGTTTCTTGTAAACATATTATATCATTATTAAATTGTTTCAAATATGTAAATAATTTTTTCCTTTTCTGTGCTGAATTCAACCCATTGACATTCCAAGATAAACACTTAAAGGTCATTAGCCTCTTCATGGAGCGCGGAGCAATATGCTTGAAGTTCATCCACAAGCTTCGATCTCGCTCCTCCCATAGCGCCAATCTCTTGTGCAGTGCTCTTAACTGCCTTCTTGTCTTGTCTTTCCTGTTGTTGTTGTTGCTTCTGTTTAAGTAGCTTGGATTGAGCTCTAGTTATACGTTGATCTTTAACTTCAGTCAACTGAATCAAATCCAAAATTGGAGAAGAATCCAGCGATGGCTCACTCAGAATACCTCCTTCTGCACCTTGCACGTTTTCTAATTCCTGCTTAGACTGTTCTTTCAATTGCCTCTCTTCACTCTCCTTAATCTCCAAAACTGTAGATGTACGTGGAGATGGTGTTCTTTCCATAAAAATAGTACTGTAAAAGTGTTGCGCCTTCTCCACGGTATTCAACCGATATCCTTCTCCCTTATATCTGAAAATTACCCCAGCTGGTGCATCCCACCGGAAGGGTATCTGTAAATTTTTCAATTCCTTAACAAGAAAACCAAATTCTTTTCTAGCTTTCAGCATTTTAGGAGGTAACTCTTTAAAAATTACAAGCCGTGAGCCCCCCACTTGTATAGAGGTGTGGAAAGATTTTTGCAGGATATCATTTCTAATTTCTCTCTCAGTAAAGTATATGACCACATCTCTGGGTAATTGTCTTTGCCTGGCCACCCAAGAGTTCACTCTGTAAATTTTATCTATTTTATGAAATACCAAATCAGGATTAACTTGTAGAATCTTAGCCAGGGCTTCAGAGCAAACTTGTCTCAAGTCCTGTCTTTCCTCCTCTCGAATTCCCCGAAGCCGTATGGCAAATTCCATCGCCCGGAATTGTATCATAACAATCTCATCTTCAATTCTCTGCATTTTATTGTCAACTTCATCAATTTTATAATCATTGTCTTTCATCCTAACATTAACTTCTGATTTAAATTCTTCAACTTTAAAATCAACTTTCCCAATAAAATCTGCCAGGCCAGACGCCACTTCTGATATTTTTTTGGTCACCATAATTTGATTCTGTTTCACCATGTCTTTAATTTCATTAATTTCCTGCAAAAATTCCTGATGTGATTTTTGAAGTTCCTGTTGTGATTCTTGAAATTTATCATCCAAAGTTTTAGAAATAAATTCTTTTAAATCTGCCACATCAAATTCTTTTTTCTGAGTTTGTAACTGTTGAGCAGGGGGAAGTTGCGTTTGCTGTTTTTGTGTGGGGGATCCCCCCCCTAATGCCTTCCCTTCCTGCTTCTTTGAAGCCATCCTGGCTCGTGATCTAGTTTTTCTAAAGAGGGAGGTTCCTTTTCCTTTCCCTCCTGCACAAAGACTTCTAAAAAAGTCCCCCAGATTTGATCAAACAAGGGTTAAAATAAAGCAAAGTCCAATATTGAAAAGGGAAAAAATTTCCCAGTTATTTCTCTTATAACAAGCAAGGCAGCTTAGTAGCAACTTGGAAACTTTGTAGCAAAACAAAGTAACTTCACCAATCCACACTCGCTGGCTCGTTAACTCTGAAGCTAGGCGCCATGTTTTTTCAAAGCACTTTCACTCATTTGCATTTTCTCAGATTGAAAAGTCAACAAAGTGCTAATACTTGCGTTTCCAAATTTCAGGATTCAGGTAGTTTCGCTGTTTATTAAAGCTGGTTCTTTCGCTTTAAGTTTCCTGCAGCCGGCTTGTTCTGCAGAGGCAGAATCGTCCCACGCCGCCCGGAGTCTCAGCAGGTTGGAAGGGAGCCGCGCCTGTTTCCTCCCCAGAAACAATTCCCTGGGGGGTTACAGGGGCTCGACCTGTGCCCTGCTATCTCTCCTCCAACAATCCTCAGGATTTTGAAGTTTTCGAGCCGCTTCTCGATCGCGAAGCGGCTCTACAGGCGGCGGGGCTGGCGGAGCTTCAAAGAGCGCCGCCGTCGCCGAAGACAAGGAAACCGGAAGTCGCTTTATTTCTTAATAGACCTAAGTAGAATTAAACTATATTTTTTATACCAAATATAATAGATACAAAATGAAAAATACAACTGGATTATAAATGGAATATTTATATAAAATTTGCTGATTAGCTACCGTGAAAATTTTCCTGAAAATAAGACCCCGTCTTATATTTTTTTGAACCCTGAAATAAGCGCTTGCCCTTTTTGCCATGTGCTCAAATGCCCGATTGGGCTTATTATCAGGAGATGTCTTATTTTGGGCAAAACAGAGTATTAGCATTGTAGGATGTATTCAAAAAATTAATCCAAAATTTGGTACATACACAATTCAAGAAATGCAATTATACAAACACTGGAGACATTTATCGTTTTAGAAAAGTCAGGGTGCACTCCAAAAAGATTAAATAATTCCTAAAGGGAAATCAAGATTCTTAGGTGTAATCCAGAAAATATTAATTTTTGGTGAAAAACATGGAAAGTTGAAATGTTTGAAATCTGGTTAATAGTAAAATTTAATTTATATGCTGCCCGACTCTCGGTTTTTTACAATGGCAAAGATTGAATGGTTAATTCCTAACGACGACTAGGACTGGAAAAACAGAACAGAATAAGAGGTCTTCTTATTCCCTATACCAGGGGTCAGCAACCTGTGGCTCTGGAGCCACATGTGGCTCTTTCACCCTTCTGCTGTGGCTCCGTCACTCAAAATATGTGTCACAACTGCCAATGTGCAACATCTGCGGCAAGCGATTTATTGAGCTTTTCAACCCCGGTAGCCCAAACATGGATAAATCCAAGAAAAGTTTCAGAAGAAAACAGAGCGTTTAATTCGACTACTCGTTTTGTGGCCACTCAAGAAATAGTCAGTCACGGGAAGGGTTTTGTGGCTCCCGGTGTTTTCTTTTCTGTGGGAAACGGGTCCAAATGGCTCTTTGAGTGTTTAAGGTTGCAGACCCCTGCCCTATACCATTCCAGAGAAGTGGCTGTTGTCTCTTCTTAAAAAGCCTCCAGTGATGGAAGGTAGGAAATGTTGGGGTGGGGTGGGGGCAGAGAGAGGGGGGAGAAACAATTACAATTAGTATACTGGAATTTATTTGTATCTGTATTTTCTTAGGGAGATTAAGATGATATACGAGGGGACGTCGCCTCATTTTTCTTCTTCACAGGAACTCGGGTTTCTTAACCTGACAACCTGTTCAAAGTCACCCAGGGGACCTTCGGAGATCAACACACGTCCAGAAAAAAACGCACGTTTGTTTTATTTATTTATTATTTATAAAACAGCCGACAGCTTGAAGCACCCTTTAAATTGGCTCAAAGCATCGTTCATGTCAGGGTTCACAGCGGGGAACCCGTCGAAGCTCAGCTTCGGAACTCCCGTCTCCATTCACCGCACAGAGTTCGAATCTTCCCTCCGGCAACTTCTCAGTCGCGCTGCCCTCTTCCCATGCAAACAATCGCTCTATCTAGCCTCTAGCCCAACAGACTTCTCTGACGAGACTGCCCGAATCCCGGCACGCATGCGCGGGATTTCAGCTACCATTCGGGAGGCAGGAGCCAACTTCGGAAGGGTGGCGCATGCGTGATAAAAGAACGTCACGAATGGAGGGATAGCCCCCCCCTTTTGAGGTCAGCATCAACGATGGCGGCGGAGGGAGCAGCGGGAAGCTTGCTAGAAGCGACATCCTCGGCCCAGTTCCAGGATTTGCTGCAGCGGCCGGACAGGTGGGTATCCCGTCGCCGTTTCGCGGTTATGAGGCTCCGTTGGGGTTTCCTTGGGACGGGGAAAGGAAAGGAAGCCACTGCCAAGTATCGAAATTGCCGCCTGGCTGGTTCTGCTGGGGCTCCGCTGGAGATTTAAATGCGAAAACTTTCATTGTGGACAGTGCTACCGTTGGGGTTCATCTTTCCTTATCCCCAGGCACCTTTGGATTAAAGTTTTTGCTGGCTAAGGAATAGAAGATGGGGTCCCCAAAGTGGACAGTATGTCGTCGTCGACATCATCATCATTATCTATAGCAGGGGTCTCCAACCTTGGCACCTTTAAGACTTGTGGACTTCAACTCCCAGAATTCCTCAGCCAGCTTTGCTGGCTGAGGAATTCTGGGAGTTGAAGTCCACAAGTCTTAAAGGTGCCAAGGTTGGAGACCCCTGCTATAGCACTGTCTATGGAAATTCTTCTGTCTATGCCCCAAAGGTGCTTTTTCAACTGGACTTTCTTGTTTGTCTTTGAAGAGATTTAGCTTCTCATCCAAGAAGCTTCTTCAGCACCGAAGAAGCTTCTTGGATGAAAAGCCAAACCTCTTCAAAGAAAAACAAGAAAGTCCACTTGCCTCTTGAAAAAGCACCTTTGGGACAACTATGACTTACATGTCTGAAAATCTCCATAGACCTCTGACTATTATAGCACTATTAGTTAGTTAAACTAGCAATTATTAAATTATTTTCATGATATAGTTTGTTGATCAACAGTGTGAAAGTCCATGAAGGAGCTGATGTTGTTAAAGAGTTTGGAGACCCCTGGTCTAGGGTATTTTCAGGTTGTCTGGTTGGGGAAGGCTAGCATGAATTGAGAAAGCTTTCCTAAGAGCAAGACAGTAAGTTTATTTACAGAAGAAGTTTATTCATTCATTCATTCATTCATTCGATTTATATGCTGCCCTTCTCCGGAGACTCAGGACGGCTTACAATGCGTTAAGCAATAGCCTTCATACTTTTGTATGTACCTGCTGCTTAGGGCTTTTGGCCCCCCCAAGCAGTGTTCTTTTTATACAAAGTCAGTTTATTGCCCCCACAATCCGGGTGCTCATTTTACCTACCTCGGAAGGATGGAAGGCTGAGTCAACCTGTTTTACCCTGTTTTCTGACATAAATGGTACTAGTGGACCTGTCTTGATGCATGTATATCAACAGATACACACACCTTTACACCCTTACACAGTCTTATTCGTTTGACCCCATACCAGAAGATTTCCCATGCTTTTTTTCCATCTCCCTGCAAATGGTCATGGTTTTGTCAAACTTAATTGCACTTTGTCTTCTCAGTCTGCAGGTCTCATTTTAATCCCATTCAGCATCTTTTCTGTAAACACTTATGACATAAAGGAAGATGTTTCTGTCACTATATGGCAGTCATTTATCTGCCCATCATATCAATCAGCCATAAGACCTGGCACTCTTTAAATACCATATTCATCCTCCATGTTACAATGTTCATCTGTTCATGTTACAATGAATGGGCTTCTTGGAGGGAAGATGGTGTTCAATAGAGCAGCATCTGAGAATGATGAGACAGAAGTAAAAGGCTTTATAAGTAGTCTGGATGGGTATGTGAACAATGTAGGTCAATCCATCTGGGAATATTGAGTCTGAATGAAAAAGAGATTTGTGACAAATATGTTAATATGTCGAGTCCCACAGATTTCAGTAAAATCATGTCTGGATTCCACCTAATACAGTGTGTTGACAGGTTGCCTCCTCTCTGTTCTTTAACTGTAGAACCTTTCTGATAAAACTCTAGTTCTTCAGTATAATGTTTGCCAGATAAGAAAGTGTACCTGCATCTTCCAAAGGAGGATAATTAAATGTAGTATCTCATCTTTAAATTCTTTTATGTTATTTGCCATTAATAAATAGGTGAATCCTATGTTGGGAATGCATATAGGTTGTCCTTAACTTATGATACAATTGGGACCAATTTTTTGCCATGGTTGTTAAGCAAATCAGTGAAATTGTATGAATTACATGCTCATTAAGCAAATCCAGCTTCAGCCATTGATTTTGCTTGTCAGAAGCTGGCTGGGAAGATTGTGAATGGCAATTACATGACCTGGGACACTGCAGACATGCCAGTTGCCAAACACCTGAATTTTGATCACATGACTGGGGAGGCTGTGATTGTTGTAAGTTTGAGTACTGGTTGTAAGTCACTTTTTTCAGTGCCATTGTAACTTTAAAAAGTCACAAAACAAACAATTGTAAGTCAAGAACTACTGTAGTTCTCTGGTTTCTTATGTGTATTCTTTAATTTTTTTCACTGAAAATCAAATAATTTAGGCAGAAATTTGGTTTGCTACTCCAGTTTCATCTTGTTTCTTATTATTTTTACAACTGAATTGAACTAGAGAGGGAATGCATGAACTGTGTATATTATTTCTGTAGAACTAGTTTTTGTGCTGAGCAAGATGGTATTAAAATAAAACCCTGATCTTGCTGAATGTAGAATTTGGCCCCAAGGAGTCTTGCAACCTATGAATATGTATGAATATAGAGGTGAGAGAAGGGCATTATCTCCTTCACATTTTAGAAAATGAGAATGAGAGCACTAAGCTGTATTTCGGTGGGAAAGGAGGAGTTTTGCAGTGACTCAGCAGAACAAAGCTTTAGTCTAAGCTGTACTAATTGTTTTTCTTACATGCTGGTACAGTACAGTTTTAAGAAATAGATACAAATCCGTTTTAGATACAATTATTCTAGGTGAAGATAGAAATAATATAGTGCATTGAAATGAAATAAAAATATGTGTGGGAAAGATTTAAGAATTCTTTCTTCTATATCCCTCACGGAAGTATCTTTCCAAAGCTGGAATGTGTTTGTATCCTAAATGGTGTAAAAAAAGAAAATAGAAAGTTAAAAAAATATAGCAAAGAACAAGAAAAATATATGAAGAAATGACTTTTCCAATAGCCCAATAAGAATAAACAATTTTAGTAACTTATTCTCTTAATATGTAAAAAATGATCTTTCTCCCATATCCCATCTTATATCTACAAACAAATCCACAAAACTTTGTCATTACCATTCTGATGTCGGCAAACGTTCATTAAATGTTAACAGAGATAACAATGTATATTTTAACCTTGATAAAAAAAACCTATACTTCTAACAACCATGATATTTTTGGCCCTTCAAATAATGTTCTAGAACTTGATTCTTTTTCATTGTATTCTTTGTCCCTTCTTATAAAATTCTTCAAAGCTTTAACAAATCTCTTTTGTTCAATATAGGAAAATTATTCAGACCGCTCTCTTGTTTATTATTTTATATCTCTCTTACATATTCAGGTATAAGCCGATTTTTTTTGTAGGTTAGTAGATTGTAGCATCTTGTTCCATATCATGCAGCCTGCCATTTTTAATCCACTTTAAGATCAGTACGGCAGGGGTCCCCAACCTGTGGGCTACAGCCCACTAGTGGACTGTGAGAGGATTACAACCGGGCCATAGAAATGGCCAGTGTGTACGCGCATGTGCACGTGCACCCTCATTTGCATGAAAAGTGGGCAAGTGTGTGTGTATGCTCCATTTGTGTGAGCAGCAAGCATGTGTGCGCATGGCTCACACAAATGGAGCTGCATGTGCATGCTTGCCAGTTACTCATGTGGAACCAACTCTTTCCCCCCCTCACCAGCCCGCAAAGCTAAAAACGTTGGGAAACTCTGTTCTACAATAAAACTTGTCCCTCTTCCATAACATCTTTTAAACACAGCTTATCAATAGTAGCAGACACTCTTAAAATCTGGGTCCATTGTTTAAAAATACTCTGCAATGTGTGCAATGTTAAAATATTTTGCTCCATTTTTATATTAGTACGTCAAATTTAACTGTTCTTTTCCTTTAATTGTAATATTTAGTTTTAGTTTATTTTAGTTCCTTTAGTTCCTTCAATATGCCAACCTATCCTTTTTTTAAAAAAAAAACAATAAATCATTTTTTGACGTTTTCCCACAGGAAGGACTCTTATAATTAATTCCAAAATTTTAGTCCCTTAGTCTGTGTATATTTTCCCAGCAACAAAGTTCTAGTCATTCTTTGCTATTTATTCCAAAGGTTAAAAAAAACTTTAAACTTGTATTTAAAATGCTAAGATTGAAGTTTCAGGCTAGTTAATCCAAAAGTTCCTTTTAGCTGAAAAGCAGTTAAAGCAGTGAAAGTGATTTGAAAAAAAAGCACGTGGTTTGAGCAAGATGGCTATTCCCTTGCCTCCCAGAGTTCTAAACCCACTAGAAACCACTGTCTTGTAGTCTCCTTGCAAGGTGCAACTGACTGGAACACTTGTGGCTGATCTTAGGTCCTCTTCATATCTGGAGTGGAATTATGAAGAGCTGATCAACTTTCTGGCTCTTCATTCTACCAAGGTCACAACTCTGTTTTTAGAGGAACGGTCTTCATTTTGTCCCTGGAAGTTCAAAAAGTGAAAAAAAACATTTCTTTTTTCATAACTTTCTATGCAGAATGTTTTTAACTACAACTGAGCAAGTAGGAGTTGTGTACCAACAATTACATGAGAAGGTACTTTCAACTTTGTAACCCTTGTGGTTATGCAGAGAATGGTTGGATTGGAAGTCTTTGATATTCAGTTTCCCACTGAGGAGCAGCTGTCAGGATCTATTCTTTGGCAGCAGTAAAGAGGATGTGAAGGGAACGGCAATGAATGTGAGTTGAATTTGGATCAGCCTTGAGTAGAATCAGTAGGTATGCTGCAGGGAATATAGGGACTGGTAATGTATCATGTCAAAATCTTGATCCATTGCTACTGTCTATTTTGACTGACAAGTGGTTCTCTTTAGGCAAAAAGGAGGTTTTTTTCCAGTGCCAAATTCTTACACCGTGCCTCTAGTTGCTTTTTACATTGCTCTGGTCTGCAAAAATACCTGACTTCTATGTGTTTCTTTTTTTCTATTGCAGGTCTTTAGTGGTGGTTCATTTTTGGGCCCCATGGGCTCCTCAGTGTGTTCAGATGAATAATGTCATGGCTGAACTAGCAAAAGAGCATCCACAGGTTATGTTTGTGAAAGTAAGTCAATATAGGTATGATTGCTGACTTTGAACAAAAAATGTGAAGTTATTCCAAATTAACTTAAAAAATGTGAATTGGGGCAAGTGAGTTTTGTTCAAACTCACAATTATTTTCCATTTTCATTGGTGGCATATCAAATGCTTTCTTTAGTACAAGTGAATATTTGTTATACTCTTACTTTTAAACCAGGATAAACTGTTAAAATGATGATATAAAAGTGGGGGTAATGCTTGGCCATCCAGTACAGTACAGCAGTACAGACCTCACTCTGTACTAAACATCGACAGGGTCGACAGTGACAGTAAAAGCGGCTAAGTTCGAAAAGTTGTTGACATGCTTTATTTTTAATAAATCCTATATAGAGGCTTTTGAGATTGATAGCATACAATAAGACCTTGATTTAACAGACTAATGAGGGAAGGTCACCTTAGAGATGAATGTCAAATAAAAGGCAAATGGAGAACATGTATATAAGATGAGCAGAATATGTTTAAATGTACATAATGTGAACTGGTTTGCTTAGGATAAAATTTGTTGTCTGAAATGCAGTTTTTATCTGTTACATCCAAATTTGGATAAACTGAGGCCTACAAAAGACTTTATTCTAGTAAGAGTGTATTAATTATTTGATTTGTCATATGCAGCTGATTAAGCAGATCTCTCACTTTTCAATGCAGTTCAGGTGACCAAAATGCCTGCCTCTTTAAATTATATATATTAATACACAGTATCATGTACTGTCATCCTGGGTATGGGAATATTTACAATTTCTAGTAAGATGTTTCAAATAATCAAGGAAAAATAAGTCTACTATACATATAGACATGTATATCTCTGTGTTATAATATGTATACGTGGGAATTAGTATAGAAAAATGCAAAATTGGTAAAAATTTTGAAGGGACAAGAAAAACAAATTCATTTTAAAAAGAAAAGTTGGTGTAACTGAAATATACATAACACATAGTTTTTTAAAAGATAAGCCTAAAATTCAGTCTATAATGCATTCTGAGTATTCGTAGGAAATAAGTAGTAATATAGTGTTACAGGTTGTCCTTGATAATGACCCTAATTGTGGCAGGCAGTTCTGCTGCTAAGTGAACTAGTTACTAAGTGTTGTTTCATCTTGTAGAGAGGTGCAAAATTTATCCTATAGATTCCCATATAAGGCATTTCCCTACTTGGATACCATCCTGATGTGCAGACTTCAGCTCCCAGATGTCTCAGCTAGGACTGTGATAGCCAGATATAAGCTGAAGTCCTCAGATTTGGAAGAGAGCAAGTTTGAAAAAGCCTAAAGTGTTATGTATCTAGAGTTATATATTAACTACTTTTTCATAATTAATGGTTTTTAATATATTTCAAGCATAACTGTTGAATACTCACATGAATATTTATGGTTGTTACAGTGAATGAAAGCTAGCAGAATTACTTCTATTTATTAACATATACCTTCACACCAATGTTTGTGTCTTAAATATATAGTTTTAGACTGTTTTATTATTCAAGTCATTCATTCAGTTGTGTAGTTTTGACTATATTATGCAAAGAAACGTTCATTTGCCATTTCCAGAAAAATATTTGAATTCTTTCAAAATATGTTCAATTTCAAAACATCTGGATCTTAATAGACAGGAATCTTTCTATGGTCAAATAATCAGATTTTGAGTAATTTAGATTTTAAGCCTAAAAGTCACCAACTCATACTCTGTCGTTCTAATACATTTATATTACACATAAAAGACACAATTTGATTACTAAAGCATTATAATTAATGGCTTTATTATAATTATAAATTATAATTAAAGCATAAATGTATGTTACGCTTATTTTCCATCTCCAAATTGTTCGGGCCATTAATAGTTTCCAAGGATGCAAAATTAGATCAGGACTTCTGTGGAAGCCTCATTCCAAATTGCATTTTTGCAGTTTGATATTGGATTGTCAATTTCTCTTGTCAACTTAGTAGTGCGCTAATACCTAACAGTCTTTCAGGAGTTAAAAACTAAAATGTACCAGGCATCAATAGTTTATTGAAGAAATACTCCTTTTTTTTTGCTTCATAATTTGCAGAAGGCTGGAAATGTCAGTCATGATGTACTGCCTCTTGAAATTAGTCAATAGAGCAAACAGCAAGAATTGCTGTGGGCAGAAAATAAGCACTGTAATCATGACATAACTGGGGTCAGTGATTTATGGATTTCAATATAGTAGTAGCTGCATATGATTGAAAATTTACTAGGTCACTAGTGCACCACGAATTTTATTCACAGCCTCTAGGCATCTTTTGAAATGTGCAACAAAATAAAAACCTCTGAACCTGTTTTGACATGGCAGGCTCAGTGGATGACAAGCCTGCCCTGTGAGTTTCATTTAAATGCAAATGTGTCACAAACTTTTGTGCGGAAATCCTTTTTAAACATTTAACATGACTAAAAGAATAGTGTAGACAAGATCAGCCAGTGCAAACTAAACTATAAATAAGCTTTTGGAAACGAAATCATATTTCCTTCTTTTTTTAAAAAAGCTGGAAGCTGAAGCAGTGCCGGAAGTATCTGAAAAACATGAAATTTCTTCTGTTCCAACGTTCTTGTTTTTTAAGGTAAACTTATTTTATCTTTCTTGAATTAATGCTTTGGAGGAGAATACATTATTTCCAGATAAATATTTAAATGTTTATAATATTCAATTTATATAAAAATTTTAGGAATTTCATAATTAAACTATATAGAATTCCTATTTTTAAAATACTGCCTCAGGAGGTATTCCTGTTTTTTTAAATATTGTCTCAGAATCTATTTACAAGAAACTACATTTCAGTTATTAACCATATTAAAATCAATTTGATACCTAAGCTCATTGTGTTGACTTAGTTATTAGATATTTTAGAAGTCATTGTGTTGACTTAGTTATTAGATATTTTAGAAGCTGTGTTTTAATAATTTTGATTCTCATGCCCCACTGATGGGTTTACTAACTTACTATGCTCTGTTTCATTACTTCTCGTGAAATGAATTTTACACCAGCTGCTGCGTTTGAATTTTTCTTGTGGCTTTTAATATAGCAATATGATTTTGTTCTCTATCGTATGGTGATAGTTTTTAGAATTGTGTTGTTGTAGCCTTTGCAATTTGATCAAAGCAGCTATTGTCTGTTGACAGAATTCCCAGAAAATCGATCGATTGGATGGTGCTCATGCACCAGAACTGACCAAAAAAGTTCAGCGACATGCATCTAGTTTACCTCTTTCATCTGCTTCTGCTAATAATGAAAAGGAGGACCTTAATTCACGACTCAAGAAACTGATTAATGCCGCACCTTGCATGTTGTTTATGAAGGGAACACCTCATGAAGCTCGCTGTGGTAAGAATTATTTTAAATGTTTGTGTGGTGGGACAATTTATAAGAGCCGTGGTGGCACAGTGTTTAGTGTGCAGGCTGCTTCTGCTGATCACTGGCTGCCAGCAGTTTGGCAGATCGAATCTCACCAGGCTCAAGGTTGACTCAGCCTTCCATCCTTCCGAGGTCGGTAAAATGAGGACCCAGATTGTTGGGTGTGATATGCTGACTCTGTAAACTGCTTAGAGAGGGCTGTGAAGCACTGTGAAGCAGTATATAAGTCTAAGTGCTATTGCTATTACTATATACAATTTTGTGTTATAGGTTTTCTAAAAAAATCTGATCTCTGAATGCTCAGGACTGATCAGCATTCTTTTTAGCAATTCTACTAGTTCACTCATTTAGCCTGGGCGCTAAATGATGGAGGACACAGTTGCCTTGGTGCATCTTAACTGCAGCTATGCTAGACCTAGGTCTGGTTTTCTAGGTTCAGGAGATTTAGGAGTTATTGTTAGGTTAAGAGTACTGTACAGGTAGTCCTCAATGTATGACTGCAATTGAGCCCAACATTTATGTTGCTAAGTGAGAAAGTTGTTAAGTGAGTTTTGGCCCATATTATAACTTTTCTTGCCACATTTGTTAAGTGAATCACTGTGGCTGTTAAATTAGTAACATGGTTATTAAGTGAATCTGGCTTCCTCATTGACTTTGCTTGTCAGAAGATTGCAAAAGGGGATCACATGACCCTGGGACATTGCAACTGTCATAAATGTGAGTCAGTTGTTGAGCATCCGAATGTAAATCACATGACTATGGGGATGCTGGCAATGGTCATAAGTGTGAGAATGGTCATAAGTCACTTTTTTAAGCGCCATTGTAACTTTGAATGGTCACTAAGCGAACTATTGTAAGTCAAAGACTTCCTGTAGATCATTTTGGATAGAAAGGGGAACGGGGAAAGAGATAATAGAGGTTTAGTCCTATATGAAGTATATGGAGAAAAGGTATGTAGAAATCGTTGCTTACAGAGATACTACTCTTGTTTTGACTGAAACTATTCCAACATTGGCAGAGACAAGTGATCAGAGTATAATTACTCCATTGTCTCTTAAACCACACAAAAGAAACCTTAACACTTAAAAGTATGATAATATTTTAAGTGTGGAAGATGGGTAAAGGGTTGGGAGTGATTTCTTTCGCATTTATAATATGGATCAATGAGCTACGCAGTGGGTTTCTGAGGAGAAGGCGGCTTCATCCACTTCAGGGTAGTGCCTGTATCCTTTAGGTCAGTACTGTATCTTTTGTTCTCTTTGGAAGGAGTTTAGGTGGGTTGGAACACCTGTATACATGAGAATCATTCAGCTACATTTATTCTAAGTATATAAAAGATTCCAAGTTCATTAACTTCTATATAGCACCTGGATCATTTTTGAGCAATATTTGTTAGTAATAAAAAATGGATCTCTTGTAATAATATATAATGGATTCATCTTTAAGGACATTGTTTGACGAATGAACCAAATGTTGCACCTACTTATTATCATTACTCTCCTCTTTACACAATTTTATTCAATTTTTTTTTCATTATCTTTTGTTTCAAAATATTTCTATCTCTACTTAATTTGCTGTGTATTGGCTTGCTGTAAGCACTGTACTGTATACATCATTTCTTTCACAGAAGTGCAGCTAATCCTCGACTTATAACCATCCATTTAACACCTGTTCAAAGTTGTAATGGCACTGAAAACGAAAATTATGACCGTTCCTTGCACTTAACAACCATCACAGCATCCCCACAATCATGTAATCCAAATTCAGGTGCTTGGCAATCAGCGTGTATTTACAATGGTTGCAGGGTACCAGGATTTCATGTTTGCCGTTCGCAAGCTTTCCAGCTGGCTTCTGACAAGCAAAGTCCACAGGGGACGCTGGATTCATTTAATATTGTATGATTCACTTAGCAACTGCAGCTGATTCACTTAATAACAGTTGGCAAGAAAGGTCATAAAATTGGACGTGATTCACTTAACAACCTTGTTTAGCAATGGGAATTCTCATTCAGATTCACTGAGTTCAGTTACTGAGTTTAGTGTAATACTGATTGATAAGCTATGCATGCATACTCATTCCAGAACAGCAATATAACCGGCATATAAATGAATGTGAGGAAGAGATGGGTTTTAGCTGTACTGTGCTATTCTTTGGCTGCTGCTGTATCTGTCTATAAATCTCATGCACATTTATAACAACAGATTATCTGTATTTTGGCTCTTATTTCCTCGGGAAGATTACAACAATAGTTACGATGTATATTATAAAATTCTATAAGATTGCCTTATAAGCACCGTATAACTGTTCAGAACAGGATATCAACTACACAGAGTTACTGGTTCTAAAGTTCCTAACAGATTGTGTCCAGACTAATTGGCATAAAAAAGGCAATGGTTTTCCATTTGTATCTGAGTATAATTAAATTATTGGAATCAGCAGTCCTTATTATGGCTGGTATTTCATCACTGCCTATGTAAAATCTATTTACAACAATGTTATATTTCATCTGTGCCCTAGCTCCCTGCTTATAGGTGTTTTTGCTTGCTGACATCATTAGTATTACACAACGATTATATGTAGCTTTCCATCTCTTTTAGTGTACATTCTCATTATGCAGCCTTGGTCTGTATGTTCTTAAATATACACTTCAGACGTGCTTTCATTAGCTTTTGCATTGCTCAGATTGCATTTGCTTTTTTAAAAAAAGTCAGATATTTTGTTATGGGAATAAAGTATGATGTTGGCACTTTACCCTAAGCATAATAACATTTTCAGCCTGCTACTTTAACCCTTAAAAATGAAGTCCCATCAATCAATCTTTTTGTCTGTTTATAGTTGCCTACAGCTAAAATAAAGTGTTGGTGCTCTTTTCTTTAGAAGCCTCTTACTGTAGAAATGAATTAATATATTGGTAGCAAAATAACCATCAGCAATCACCCTGTAGCTGTTTACTAATGAACTCCCAGATGAATGGGGAAAGAAGGGAGATCAGGATTCTTGTTTCACTCGAGGCAGTACAAGAACTTAATGCTTCAGTTCTACGAAGAAAAGCAACTTATACATCATATAAATAAATACTGTTTGCTCTTGGCTCAAAATGCAGATTATGAAGACCTCAAGCTACAGTACAAAACAAAAGTAATGGGAAAATTTGCCAGATAGAAATCTTGTATAGGTTGCTTAGAATGTGCACTTATTTTAAAACTGTCATAATATATCTGGTGTCTTGGAACTTCTTGTAAATTGGGCAATATTTTTCAGATACCGTGCAAAGCTGTGAATATATATAGCAACACATGCTATATATAAGAAAGGTTTCTGTTTTGTAAGGAGAAAATTTAAATATAGTAGACAAGATTATATACACATGCACATATACAGTATAAATTTTGTTTTCTAGGTAGTTTTATTGCTCTTGTTTAAATGGAGTTAACAGTAAAATAACATGTTTGATACTGAAGTATAAATATCAAATATCACAGTTGTACAATTGAAATTAAGGAGATGGGTAAGTGATACTATATCATTGGGCCCTTTTCCTAAATTCTCCACTTCTTGGCTGCTGCTCAGTTTTATACCTTGAATTATTAAAATGTTTGTTAACTGACATTAAGCAAAAATTCTCTGAGTCAGCCATGAACTTTTCATTAATGTAAACATATTTTCAACAGTGGCCACAGTTGGGGAGGAAGAAAAATATGCTATTAGGAGTTGATAATGATGCTAGAATAAAATTATGAGTCTTATATATTGTGTATAGGAACTACATAAAATATAGAGTAACAAGGCTGTAAGGGACCCTGGAGCAGAGGTGGTATTCAGCAGGTTCTGACCAGTTCTGGAGAACCGGTAGTGGAAATTATGAGTAGTTCGGTAAATACCACCTCTGACTAGCCCCGCCCCCATCTATTCTCTGCCTCCTGAGTCCCAGCTGATCAGGAGGAAATGGGGATTTTGCAGTAACCTTCCCTTGGAGTGGGGAGGGAATGCAGATTTTGCAGTAACCTTCCCCTGGAGTGGAGAGGGAATGGAGATTTTACAGTATCCTTCCCCTGCCACGCCCACCAAGCCACGCCACACCCCCAAGCCACGCCCACAGAACCGGTAGTAAAAATTTTTGAATCCCACCACTGCACTGGAGGTGTTCTAGTCTAACTCGCTGCTCGAGCAGGAGATCCCATTCTGGGCAGATGGTTGTCTAATCTCTTCTTGAAAACCTCCAGTGAGAGAACACCCACAACTTCTGGAGGCAAGCTATCCCACTGATTAATTGTTCTCACTGTAGGAAATTTCTCCTTAGTTCTAGGTTGGATTTCTTTTTAATGATCTTCCACACATTACTTCTTGTCCTCCCTTCAGTTGCTTAGTTTAGAGAATAGGCTGATCCTCTCTTCTCTGTGACAGCGTCTCAAGTACTGGAAGATTGCTATCATGTCACCCTCTAGTCCTGTGATGGCGAACCTATGGCACATGTACCACAGGTGGCATGTGTAGCCATATCGGTGGGCACGCGAGCTTGGGCCTTCTGGGCCCATCAGAAGTAGGAAAACAGACAGTTTCCTACCTCTGGAGGGCCTCGGGGGTGGTGGTGGGGAAGGCCTATTTTTCTCTCTCCCCAGCCTCTAGAGCCTTTTTACGAGTCTGAGGAGAGTGAAAATAGCCTTCCCCACTCCCTCTGGATGCCAGAAATGGCCCGTTTGCCAACTTATGGTGGGGCCAGAAGGCCGGTTTTTTGCTCTCCCCAGCCTCCAGAGCCTTTCTAGGAGTCTGGGGAGGGCGAAAATGGCCTCTAGAAGTCGACAAACAGGCTGTTTTCGGCCTTCGGAGTGCCTCTGGGGGGGGGTAGCCGTTTTCGCCCTCCCCAGACTCCTAGAAAGGCTCTGGAGTGCGGGGGGCTCATGCGCGCATGTGCGGGGGCAGGGTGCATAGAAATATGGGTGTGGGCACTTGCACGCGACCCCACCCCCCGCTCCTGGCATGCGATGGCAAAAAGGTTAGCCATCACTGCCGTAGTCCTTCTCTTTGTAAATGTAGACATATCCCTTTATTTTATCATAATTTAATTTTGTGGGAGACTTCTGTTAGTTTTAAGATCGATACAGTTTCATTAAAAATTGTGCTTTTTTTTCTTTTTGCCTCCCCCCCCCCCCCGCAATCTTCCAGGTTTCAGCAGACAAATCATAGAAATTCTTAACAAACACAACATTTTGTTTAGCAGCTTCGATATATTTTCTGATGAAGAAGTGCGCCAAGGTCTAAAAACATACTCCAATTGGCCTACTTATCCTCAGTTATATGTAAACGGAGAGCTTATAGGTGGACTGGACATTGTTAAGGTTAGAAATTAAAATCATCTGTTTCTTTTTTTAAAAAAAAAAATCTTATTAAAAAACTATTTTACGAATACACATTTTTGTATTTTAGGAGCTTGAGGCTTCAGGCGAATTGGATACAGTCTGCCCTAAGGCACACAAATTAGAAGACAGGTATGGTACATTTTGTTTTCGTAAAGAAGAAAATGGGTATATTCCATGTTTGAATTTAATTGCTGTCCACTTTGTAGCATTGTTAGTTTTCTTTTTCGTGCTACAAAAGAAAACCTGTACAACAATGTGTGATATGTGCGTCTTCTTTTTTCTTTTGTGTTTTCACCTTGATTTCTTTCTTTTTTTAATACTTAAGTGTAAGAATACTCATTGCTATTCTACAAAATGACAATTGCGAAATCAGATTTGTCGCAAGTAGTTTGGTCAGTCACCAAGGATGGAAAAAATATATCTGTATTCATTGGAAAACCCATAGGTTTTTATTCTCTATACTAATGGCTTAAGGAGAATTTATCTTCAGTTCTTTCAAATTCAAACAGTATAATTTTTTTAAAATACATTATTCTTCCTGTTCCTCAAGAGAACATAACTCACATAAAAAATAGTTATGCAAAATATTTCTAGATCAAAACACTTTTATCCCAGAATGTTCCATTATGAGGTTTTGAAAGGCTTTTGACCCTATTTGAAATGACATGTTCCGGTTTTCTTTAGAAGTCGGAAAGGTGGGAATATTTCTAGTAAATTTGCAGTCATTATAATACTTCTTGTAAGACTGAAACTGATACTCTGGTGTAGGAATGTTCTTCAAATGTTCCCTTTGTCTTTATCCTGTTGACCAGGTGTCCCCAACCCCCGGGCCGTGGCTCACTATCGGGCCGCAGCCTGTTCAGATCAGAGCCGCAGAAGCGGCGGGTGAGTGCAGACATCCATGTGCAATTCCACTTGCATGTGGATAAGACGGGTGGTCATGTGTACACACCTCCATTTGTGTGAGTAGTGGGTACATGTACATGCCGCTTGTGCAAATGGAGCTGCACATACATGCTGTCCATCGTTTGCATGGAACGATCCCCTCTGCCCCCCCTCCCCCCCCCAGTCTGCAAAGCCAGAAAGGTTGGAAACTGCTGATGTTGACTACACATATTCATAGGCACAGATTTGCTGAGATTTTACTGTTGTTTCATTATTTTTGTATATTAGCAATTCTCACTGTTAAAATGCTATCACAGAGCCTGTTAATTAAAACAGCTTTACTGCAGGATACTAACAAGGCGGAGTGCAGAAGAAAAACACGTCGCATTATTTACAAAATATATTTGAATAATCATGATTATATTAGAAACTGAATAAAGTTGACCAAAGTGGTTTCAAGATACTAAATCATCACCACTGTTTTTTGGATTATTTTGAAGTAATTCCTACTATGTTCAGTAGAGATTAAGTGCTGTGATTCTGGCTGGACTTTTAAGAAAAAAAGTTAATGCTTGAGAATCCATTGCTAGCCATTTTTTAGAAATTTTTATCTTTATTATTGATATAGTTGCTTTTTGGGATTAGCCACTTCTGGTTTTATATTAAGCTTTGTTCGCCATTTTTGGAAATAAATGTTCCCTTTTCCTGTGTTTAAAATTATTATAAATTCATGACAATAATTGGAAGTCACTACTGTGTATGTTACATTAATCTTATTTCAAAAACAGACTAAATACTACTCTAATGCATTTCTAATATAAATCAGCAGTTGTAAACAGCCAATTTTAGAGATTGTTTAAATCTATACATGGAAAAGCATTGTTAGAAAATAATTTTAAAATCCATATCTTGTTATGAGAGAAAAATAAGTAAACATAAAATCGTTGAAAGAAGAGTGACATGTTTCAGTGAAATTCTGTTTTTGATCTATATTCTCTTACAAGTTAATGCCAAGATGTTATCAATCTTTTCCTTTTTTAGGCTCAAAGATTTGATAAACAAGGCCCCTGTGATGCTATTCATGAAAGGGAATAAACAGGTAAGATTTGTAAGAATGCTTTAGTTTGATGAACATTGTAACTTATTACAATAATGCATTAGCTGTTCCCAACTTTATGACTTCTATATACAATAGAACCATAGTGTCAGAATTCCCACCTATTATGGTTTGTATAAGAATCCTAAGAACTACAATCCCAGATTATGAAGGAATGTCATCTGGAAAATGTGGTCGAAAGGTCAGAGCATGAAAGTACAGTATTTATGTATTTCTGGAACTAGAAAGTATAACTCTATGTGTTTTTTGGCTAGAAAACTAACTAAATACAAATGCAAACAGCCATTTGTCATGAGAAAAGCGTTCCTGAAGTATAGTTTTTGAGGAGTTTGATAGTAACATTTGAGGCCAATACTACTTTATTGTTCCTGTTTAGTGACCATTTACAGTTGTGCCAGCGATGAAAGCATAACTTTGTGACCAATCTTTGCATTTAGAACCTTTGCATGAAGGTCTTTAAAGGAAAGCTGAAGACATGATAATTAAAGTTGCAGTTTCACTTACCAACCACTTCATTTAATGATCTAGTTGCCAGTTCCAATTGTGGTTACTAAACAAGGACTACCTGCAACCATGCTTTCATGTATAGTTAGGTATATAGACATGTAGAAAGTTCACAGCAGAATGTACTACATATCTGATAAACTGGTATAAATATCATTCTAAGGTGAAGACGGGGGGAAAATTGCTCACATTAATTTTTAGAATGTCTTATTTTTTTGTTCCTTATTTATGAATTGTTCCAACCTGTTGCCTTCTAAATATTTTGAGAATTAAAATAATGTTTGAGTAGTGATCTGCTGTCTTTTGAGGATTTCAGGTTGGAGAATGTAAACATCTAAAGACTATCTTAATTTTTTAAAATCTGTTTGCCACAACTTTAAAATTAATACATATGTGTTAATCTAGTAGAAAACAATGATTTGTTCTTTTATTCTTATTTTAGACGGCAAAGTGTGGATTCAGCAAGCAGATTATAGAAATTCTAAATAATACTGGGTATGTAACTAATGTATTATCTTAAATTTTGTTAAAATATGCCAGCATATTATTTTCTTGCATTATACATGATCTAAACTAAAAACATTATAAAGATTAAAAACATCTTTGGTATGTTAATTCTTAGCTTTTTAATCTTTATAGTACTTTTATCTTTTCAATATCCATTAATTCACTGATTGTATCTTTTGTTGTCCCCTCTGCATTTTTGCACTCTTCCTCTATATACTGGAAGGCTCTTTGTATCTGGTTGCCTACTATTATCATAGTTAATAATTAAATAGAAGAAAGACATTTTACCAGATTTGGCAACTAATCCTAACCCTAACCCCTCATTTCCATTCATCAGTTCTGTTGGTTCTCTCAGTGGCAAGCTGACTTGGACTCTAATAGTGTCATCTCAGTAGTCAGTTTAGGACTGTAATGCTAACCTTGTAAACTACATAATCAGAATTAGATCTCATGCTCAAGATCTTTTGTTCAGGTTTCCATCTCTAGCCCTCTTAGAGTTCACTTTAAATCCCCTTGATCAAGTTCAGTATGCTTTGATTATAAGAGCCATGGTGGTGCAGTGGTTAGAATGCAGTACTGCAGGCTAATTCACTGCTCACTCCAGCAGTTCGAACCTGATTGGCTCAAGGTTGACTCTTTCAGCCTTCCATTCTTCCGAGGTCAGTAAAATGAGACAGATTGTTGGGGGCAATACGCTGACTCTGTAAACTGCTTAGAGAGGACTGTAAAGCACTATGAAAACGGTATATAAATCTTATTGCCATTGCTATATTCCTAACCACTCTTTCTTGGTAAGTGTTAGGATTCTTTTTAAAAATTGTCTCCAGTTAGACTGATTGACTCAAAAGAGCCACAAAAGCAGTGAACTCTGGACAGGTGATTCTTTTCCCCCCCAAAAATCCCCCTATAAGGGTTTGGGGGTGTTTTATTTTGAAAAATAAAAACGAAGTATAAATTATGAAATTTACTAGCTTATATGTGTTGTATATAGCTTCTATCCCATATTACTATCCTATCCTATACTTACTATCCTATATTACTGTAAAATTACTATTACAACAATACTATCTACTTCATAGTAGTACTATTATATGGTAATGTTTTCTTCTTAAAAAAATTGTTCTGCCTTAATTTCCTCTCTCTGGAATTTCTTCTGAATTTTTTCTTCTATTTCTGACCAGGATAGAGTCCTTACAAATTTCCATGTTGTGCTTCTATACTTGTACTTTTCCTTGCTTTGCCTCTGTAACTTTTTTTTCCCTGGACCATTCACTTGGTTTGAGGGGAAAAAACACCTTCATTTATGTGGCTGCATTATTCTGTTTGCTGGTGGCTGCAGAGCTGCCAAAAGAAATGTCTCCTCTATTCCCCTCCTGCACCTGTTTCAAGATTGCAGCTTTATTGGCAATTCTGCCCATGCTGACATTGGGAGAAGCCTTAAATAAAATAGAGAAATAAAAAGGCAGCACAGATCCTGACAATTTTTCTAAGCAGGTTACTCTTTGAGAGTAGGCTACCTTTCAAAACTGTTAACTATTTCTTTCAAGGTAAAATAAGTGTCAATGTCTTTTTTTATTTAGTGTGGATTATGAGACTTTTGACATACTGGAGAATGAAGAGGTACGTTGTTCAAAAGCAATTCTCTTATTACGGAGTTTAGAAATCTATAATGTGGAACATTAATCAAGTCTACATTTCTCAGGTGCGGCAAGGATTAAAGAAATATTCAAACTGGCCAACTTACCCACAGTTGTATGTGAAAGGGGAACTCGTTGGAGGTCTAGATATTGTTAAGGTGAGAAAAGAATAGTTGAGAAGTTTGTAACAATTTCATTTTTAAAAATAGACCTCTTGTTATCCATTTTGATACTTGATGTTCAGATTTATGATTTCTTTGTTGCTTATTCCTCAATTGTAGTTTTAATGTCCTAAAAATTTGGGTCCAGGATTAAAGTTAAATAAATGGAAATAGCTTTATTACATTTTATCAGGGCCATATTATTGAAATGGGGAGTCCTTGGTGCTCTCTGAGCTTGCTTGTTTTCTTGCAGATGTTTTGCTACCCTAACTAGGTAACATGTTAGATAATGAAACATCTGCAAGAAAACAAGCAAGCTCAGAGAGCACCAAGGAGCCCTCAATCATTAATTTGTACAAGTTTATTTCTGGTGTTTTTGACATTTGAAATATTATGTCTTAAAAGTTTTTTTATAACCTATCATCAGCCTGATATATTGTAAAAAAAAAAACACCTTAAATCTTCATTGAATAGTTATACTACTACTACTAATAATAATAATGAAAAGTTGTTTCTTGACATCAATCAGTTATTTGTTCTAAGAGATATCTCTTCTTACTCCCATGGGTGCATTTAAAGTTATTATTTGGTTTTTAGCTTTAGTCTTCAACATTATTTTTTTCCGGAAACAATATGTTTTGCAAAAAAAAGTGTCACATTTCTGAAAAAGAAAGTAAGATTTTATTGTATACTTTTAAAAAATGGCCCTGAAGGAAAAAATAGATCTGTATTTCTTGCTCCATCTTCTTATATTTGTGTGTGTGCACACAATGAACAAGCGTTGACTTCTAAACCTAAATACTCTGGGGTCTATTCTTGTCTTCAGTGTTTTATAGCTAATATCAAAGTCATTGTATCTACTGGGAAGGAAGAATCAATAAGTCTCATTAGTTTTTTTAAAAATAGATTTATATTATTTAGCTCATGTAGTTATTTTTTTAAAAACAAATGTTCAGCAGTATACTGCATTCAAAGATTATACACTGTATGGTTTTAAGGAATGTAAGATATTTTCACTTTTGTTACATGTAGGTTCTATTAAATTTCCTTACATATGACACACATTATGTTTTGAGGCCCTAGGAATTGAGATGAATCAAATGATACAGTTCACATTTTAATCATTTTGAAAATCTACTGGGAAGTATTTTTCTTCGACAGTAACTATTTTTCTACATAGTTCTAGTTAGCAATGTTCAATAAAAATTCCATTTCGGCAGGCAGAATCATCTGGTTTCTTTTTGGGTTGATTTTAAAAACCATCTCCAATAATTGAATTTATTAAAACTATAATTGGAGCTTGAAAAGTTCCAAAAACAGTTGTTCTACATTATTATCTTTCTTTTTTCCAGCGTAGAACATTTAACAGGTTTCTTTAGTTTCATTAACAGAGAAATTTCTCAGGATGTTGCAAACTAATTGTAGGCCTTGCCCTATAATTTTTTTTTTTAAAGTCAGTGTAATTTTTTTTTTTTAAAGTCACTGTCTTTTTTTGAAGTCAGTGTCTGTTGCTCTGAATTGTTCTCACAAACAACCAAAGATATAATGAAATATGATTAACAATGCCAGAAAAAATTATGCTTATAACATTTACCCTTTTCCATTTGTGTGATGCTCTCCCTGCTCGTGTTTCTAGGGAAACACGAACAGGAACAAAAGTAGTGAAGAATGTATTCCAGACATAAAGAAAATTCTAGGTTCATTTGAGGGCTTATAGTAAGTAGTGGTAATACTTTCTAATGCTTAAGTCCCAGAGAACTGTTGCTGTTACGAATTACAGTACTGGGTTTAGATCATGAATGTCCAGCCTTTTGACTTGCCTGGGCTGGATTGAGTGAAGAGGAGTTGTCTTGGGCTGCATATAAAACATATAATAGATATAATGTATATAAATCATACAATAACGTATATGATCTTGTGGGGCTGCATTCTAACTATCCAGAGCCATATGAAACCCATGAATCATGGGTTGGAGACACCTGGTTTAGATGATGAAATCTTACTTGGTCTAAGGTAAAATTCATATCTGAGGCTAGAAAGACTCCATGAAGCTGTGCCAGATAAGATTTTATAGTTGTCATATAGCAAGTTTATATGACAGATTTCTAGAACACATTGATAGATGTGTTTAATGAATTCATTCATTGGTTAATGAATAAAACAGCTATAGGCACTGGACTTTATGCATCCAACTTGCTTTTTGGTAGAGCTTTTGTAATCATATCAGTCCCTGAATGTTTTCTCCCTTTCTTCTTCCAGGAACTAAATGAATCTGGTGAGTTATCATCTATCCTGAAAGTAGAAAATTGATGCAAATGGAATACATTGATCAAGACAACTGAAATACAAACATTATTATTGACATTTGCACTAGAACAGGTTACGACAGGAAAAAAAAACCCCAGAATGCAGGTTTCTGACTTCCTTTTCATATCAGACCATACTAGAGAAGTATGTAAAATGTAGACATTCATACAACTGTAAACTTGTGAACATTTTCAGACTGGATTAAAATTGAAGTTCAAACATGTATCTGAGTACTTTAATTTTTCATTCCATTCACACAGGCATCTAGCTGACCTAGCCCTTGTTTAACTGGTAGATCTGCTCACCATCTTATAGCCATTGAACTTTCTAATGTTGCGGTCTGATGCATATAATAAAATAAAGACATCGTTATGGGGGTCCAGTTAGACTCAAGAATGAGGACTCCATCCTATCAGAATTAATGAGCCATATCTTTTTAGCCATATTTTATGGTTAAAAGGGGCATAGCATAACACACTTAGGGGATTTTCCTTACCTTCATTGATTGGGAATTTAATCTGAATTATATATCTCTTACTAAATTTGTAGTCATTCTTCCAAGACGTTTGCCTGCTATTTCTATAATTTAGATTAAAATGCACGAAAACTATTTTATCTATGCCACTCAAACAACTTGAATAAACTGGCAGTAGAAAATAGAATCGACTCTTCATAGCAAATAGGTGCTGAGCGTTAAGAGAAATATCAGCATGATTTACTGTAATGCTAAATTCTAGATAAATTCTAAATGACTTAAGCCACACAAAAGGATTAAAAGCAAGTCCATGTACTCAAAGGAATGTAAGCAATGGCGGCAGTGCAGCAAGAAACAACAGTTTCTGCAGCAGAATATTTTGTCAGCATATTCCAGCTGACCTTCAAGACAATGGTCAAAAATCTGCTAAATTGCTGAAAAAGCCTAGAATTTATTAATTTGTTATATTTATATAACCACCCATTTCACAATCAAATAGCTGTGGAAGTGTAGAAATGCACTTATCTATCCATCCATCCATCCATCCATCCATCCATCCATCCATCCATCATATATATTGGTTGCAAAATAAAATGGGAAGCCAGGGAAGTATACAGTAGGAGTACTTTGCTTGGACTGCTACATTTCTGCACATTCTTCTGGTATTTATATTAGGGATTTGCAGAACATATAATGTAACATTTTCCAACACTACGTACTGACTGCTAGCCATATTATAGACATTGAGTATGAATTGGGTATCCCATCACCACAAACATTTGGGTCAAAGACACCTGTGGCAGTATTATTCTCTATGGCCTGCATAAAATAGGCAAACTACTTTTAGATTATCCTAAAAGCATCCTGGGCCCAAACCCTGTAAGTCTTTACCTGCAGTAACTATAATATATGTGTTAAACTGTTGAAATGATTTTCATCTCTGAATCTGTGAGATGCCACTTTCTGTACCTATTTCAGTTTCTGAGTGAAGGTCAGCCCTGGTAGAGTGCATCATAGTAATCCAATCCTGAGGTAATAGACCATTGTTAGGCCCTCCAGATGGATCTTCATGGCCTGTGAACAATAAATGCAATAGTATCTCAAGAACTTTAAAACTGTGTAAATATCATTGTATTGAAACAATATAATGTATGAAGATTTCTAACAATACAATAAAAGGAAAAACAGAAAAATGCATTTTGCGATGATTCAGTTTCAACTTGTTCGGTCTCATCTAGTCACTTACTGCTTCCAGACATGGGTTAGGATCTCTACTGTACCTCCTGCTTGGTTCTGTGAGGGAGAAATACATCTGTATATATTGATGACAACTCTCCCCAAGCCCACGGATAACTTCACCCAGTGGTTTCCTATAGATGTTAACATGGGGGAGAGACTAACCCTGAGGCATCTCATGTTGGAGTAATCATGAGTTCAAATGCTTCTTCATCTTTAGATTGGAACCAGTAACTCAGGAAAGAGTGGAACCATTGTACCAGAGTTGTTCTAACTCCCAACTGTAGGAATCCAGAAGGCGATCAGTATTAAATACTATTGAGAAAGCTAATAAGCCAAGAGAGCCAAGAGAGCCATGCTCCCTCTATCCATGCCGTGATTAAGGTAATCCACAAGAGCAGGGGTGTCAAACTCATGGCCATCATGCGTTGGCCATGTCAACCCCCAGTTTAGCAAAGGGGGGGAAAAGTCAAGATATGTCAGGTGATGACAACATGACGTCATGAGTTTGACACCCGTGCAGAGGAGCAGTTAATGTGATTTAACTCCAAGACCCAATCTGATTGAAAAAAAATCCAGGTGATCCACTTTATTCAGAATCCTTGATAGCTGCAGTTTCATCACATTCTCTCCAATCCTTCTAAAAAAAGATGAAAGATCTAAAGATGTTGGGTTTTAAGATGGCATCTTCAGTCAGGTGTGTAACGATGTTTAAGTAATTAATGAGCTGAACCTAACCCTTCCCCCCATTGGCTGCCCAAAGAAATGAAGGGAATCAAGGATCCAGCCTACAAGTGGATAACTCATGCAAAGAATCCATTCCACTTCTGAGTGCACAAGATCATAGAATCCAAGTCATCTCACAAGTAATCCCATTTACTACATTTTGTCCTGTTCGTGCAATAACTCCAAATATGAGCCATTTTATCCCCAATATATCTAGCAAATCACTTCAGACTGATGGATACATCCCTAATATGTGGATTAAATAAAACACCATTGCTGGAAGATGTTCTGTTAGTGCAATATGGGCAAAGAAATACTTTTTGCTGTGCTTATCATCAGAATCTCAGCTCCAACCTGAGCTCAAAGGGCTAGATGTGGTCTTTGTCTTATACTGGCGCTCCAACTGTTTTTCTGCTATACATCTGTTGTTATTGATTGGTAAATCTTAAAGCCCCACCAGGCTTTGATGTCATGATGAGGTTCCTTGAGGGCAATCGATTTTAATGGTTTTCTGGCCACCTTCTGGAAGCCAAAAACTTGTGACACAGCTACCAGCCATTAAGAAAATTACCAAGTATTTATATCCTGAACACTGAACAAATCCATGTAATATATACAGGTAGTTCTTGACTTATGACCACAATTGAGCTCTGCTGTTAAGAGAGACATTTGTTAAGTGAGTTTTGCCCCATTTTACAACCTTTCTTGTCACAGTTGTTAATTGAATCACTGCAGTTGATAAATTAGTAACCCAGTTAAGGGAATCTGGCTTTCCCATTGACTTTGCTTGTCAGAAGGTTGCAAAAGGGAATCACATGACCTTGGGACACAGCAACAGTCATAAGTATGAACCAGTTGCCAAGCAACTGAATTTTGATCACATGATCATGGGACGCTGTAAAAGTCATATCTGTGAAAAATTGTAATAAATAACTTTTTTCAGTGCTGATGTAACTTTGAATGGTCATTAACAACTGTTACAAGTTGAGGACTATGTGTAGCATGGACCATCTCATTCAACCCTTCATTCTTATGACCCAAAGCTAAATAGGCCAACATATACTAATTATCATCTCAGACTGATGGAAAGTGATCTGAAACTGGAAGTCATGGTCTGCCTCTGATCTCTCTCTCAGCACATATATATCAAAGCCTCCTAAGGTAATCAGGAAAAATCCAGATAATAACGTCATGATGTTACCTAGGACCTCAGAAAAAGATGCTGTTTGGCAACTGGTGGAAATACACCAGCAGAATCCATAGTTTGTCCCTTCAACAGAAGTTCAGATCACATGTTTGGCAGTGGTGAAATCCAAATATTTTTACTACCGGTTCTGTGGACGTGGTTTGCTGGGTGTGGTATGGCTTGGTGGGCGTGGCAGGGGAAGGATACTGCAAAATCTCAATTCCCACCCCACTCCAAGAGAAGGTTACTGCAAAATCCACATTCCTTCCCCACTCCTGGGAGAAGGATATTGCAAAATCTCCATTCCCACCCCACTCTGGGGCCAGCCAGAGATGGTATTTTATGGTTCTCTGAACTACTCAAAATTTCCACTACTCCAGAAAATTTCCAGAACCTGTCAGAACCTGCTGGATTTCACCCCTGATGTTTGGTCACCTGAGTAGCAGGGTCCCTGATCATATCAAGTGATTTATTACCACTTCCTTCCTGTCAGTTGCTCAGGTGCTCAAGCTATTTTCATTTTTGGTTGGACTTCAGATAAAATCCTATAACTCATTGAATCTTCCTAGTCCTTACGTGTGCTGAAATAACATTTTTTGGGTTAAAATTCTAGCTAAGATTCTTATAATTTTGAGTGAATTTAACTAAATTTGTAATTTGGCCAAGAGCATTTGTCAGCATGAATTTTTCTGCCCTTTGACTAAGAAACTAGCAATTCATTTTCATATTTTAGACTAGTATACTCATTACCTTCACGAGAATTGAACATGTCTAATATTCTGTATTTTTCCAGTATATATGGAATTTGTATTTATTTATTTATTTTCCCACTTTCCAATTTTCAACAGTATTTTGGTTGCTGTGTTCCATGCACTAAATGCATTATGTATCTTCTCTCTGCAAGAAAAAAAAAAGCCATATTAAAGTGAAGCAAATATTAACCCATTTCCCCCACCCAAAAAAAGGTAGCAATAATATCTCATGAAATTCTTTTTAGGAGCTGATGACATGCACTCCTTGTCCTGGGATTTTTTAACTTTGACCTTCTTTGTGGCAGAGATCTTTAGCTTTAGGAAATGTGGCTTATTTTAAAAACAAAGCTAATATTTCATTCTGCCTTGTTCTATCAAATCAGACCTTTAATCTTAAGCTCCAATTTAATACGATTATATTGTGATAAGACTCCTGCATTTCAGAAAAAAATATTCTATATGCTTTATGTATCCCACCTATTCCAATATAGTTTGATGTTTAAAACGCTATGGCCTCAGGGGTGTAATGCTACCTGTTCGGACTGGTTCAGCCGAACTGGTAGCGATGACGGTGGGTGGTTCGGAGAACCGGTAGCGATGGCAGCATGAGGCTCTGCCTGCCCGTCCGGTTGTCATTACTTCCTGGTTTTAACCAGGAAGTAACCTGTTTTTTAACCTCAGTGCATGCGCAGAAGGGTTTGTGCATGCACAGAGGGTCCGTGCGCGCATGTGACGTGCGGCGTGTGCACTTCTGAACCGGTAGGAAAGGTAAGTAGATTTCACCCCTGTATGGCCTGCCACTTTCTCTTCTAACATTTGTAAAATCTATTTTTACTTAGTCTCCCTGTTTAACTGAAGAGCAAACCTGGCCAATTCCTTAACGAGGAGTGCCACCAGTGCCTGGTTAATCATGTGTTTTGTTGAACCATTTCATCTAATTTAATTTTACTTAGATTGTAAAATAGCTAAGCTGAGTTTAATAATGATAGCATATGTTGTATCAGGAGATTCTGAAAGTTCATTTTTAAAAAACCAGCTAGGAAATAGGGCAGAACTGAATTTAGATTAAATGACAAGGAAACTCCAGTTCTGCAAATTAAAGCTGCTGTCTTGATAGTTACTTGGTTTCTTTGAACTCCTCTGAACTTTAATTAGAATTTAATATGTGGAAAAAATGGGAGGGCAAAATCCTCCCTGAGCTCTGTTATGGCTTGCAGGAAATTATTTGCCTAAATAGTAAATAAATGCAAACAAGTTGAATAAAGGGAAATATGAACAGTCTCACCTGTTTTGCCTTATCAGTTCTTGGCATCCTCCAAAGTATAAAATGTTACTAATATCAAAAGGATTGTATCTGGCATTGCTGAACAATTACGAGGATGGTGGAAGATATGGATTATTTTGACCGTAACTGAAGGGACATGTCACTTCACTTATGGTCAAAATAATCCATATCTTTCATATCTTAGTTCGAAGATTCAAATTGCTACAGTTAACATCTCTCTTCTATGGTAATTTTTGGGAATCCCACAAATCTTGTATTTTTGCTTCAAGCAGAGATCTCATTTATTACATTTTAGCCCATTTTAACAGTTACATTATACTCTCTCACCTCAACCTACTTTTAAAGATTGTTTAGTTTAGTTTAGTTTAGTTTTATTTGATTTGTATACCGCCCTACTCCCGAAGGACTCAGGGCGGTGAACAGCCAAGCAATAAAATACATAAATACAAAAATTTAAAAAACCAGTTAAAATCAAATTAAATCATTTTGGCCCAGACAAATTAAAACACCCCAATAATTTAAGAACAGATTTAAAATTTATATATTAAAAGAGGGAGGAAATTAGGCCAGGCCTGCTTGATGGAATAAAAGAGTCTTCACAGCGCGGCGGAAGGTGCGCAGATCCGGGATCCTCCGTATCTCTGGGGGGAGCTCATTCCAGACGGTAGGTGCCCCCACAGAGAAGGCTCTCCCCCTAGGGGTCGCCAGCCGACATTGTTTGGCTGACGGCACCCGGAGGAGTCCCTCTCTATGAGAGCGTACTGGCCGGTGGGAGGCTATTGGTGGTAGTAGGCGGTCCCGTAGATAACCAGGTCCTAAGCCATGGAGCGCTTTAAAGGTGGTAACCAAAACCTTGAAGCGCACCCGGAAGACCACCGGGAGCCAGTGCAGCTCGCGCAGGAGAGGTGTCACATGGGAGCGCCATGACGCTCCCATTACCACCCGCGCGGCCGCACTCTGCGCCAGTTGGAGCCTCCGGGTGCTCCTCAAGGGGAGCCCCATGTAGAGAGCATTACAATAGTCCAGGTGGGAGGTGACGAGGGCATGAGTGACCGTACGTAACGAGTCCGATCCAGAAAGGGGCGCAACTGGCGAATCAGGCGAACCTGATAGAAAATCCTCCCGGTCACGGCCGTCAAATGCTCTTCTAAAGACAGCCGTGAATCCAGGAGGACGCCCAAGTTGCGAGCCCTCTCCGTGGGGGCCAGTGATTCGCCCCCAATAGTCAGAGATGGCGTCAACTGACTATATCGGGACGTCGGAAACCACAGCCACTCGGTCTTGGATGGGTTGAGCCTGAGCCTGTTCCTCCCCATCCAGATCCGTACGGCCTCCAGGCACCGGGACATCACTTCAAGGGCATCTTTGGGGTGATCCGGGGTGGAGATGTACAGCTGGGTGTCGTCAGCGTACTGATGGTACTCCACCCTGAAACCACGGATGATCTCGCCCAGCGGCTTCACATAAATGTTGAACAGGAGAGGCGAGAGGACCGACCCTTGCGGCACCCCACATATGAGGGGCCTCGGGGTCGACCTCTGTCCCCCTGTCAACACAGACTGCGACCGGTCAGAGAGAAAGGAGGAGAACCACCGCAACACAGTGCCTCCCACCCCTAACTCTTCCAACCGGTGCAGCATGATACCATGGTCGATGGTATCAAAAGCCGCTGAGAGATCTAACAGGACCAGGACAGAGGAGCACCCCCTGTCCCGAGCCCTCCAGAGATCATCAACCAACGCGACCAATGCTGTTTCCGTGCTGTACCCGGGCCTGAAGCCCGACTGGAACGGATCCAGATACGTTGTTTCATCCAGGTGCTGGGGGAGCTGTTTCGCGACCACACTCTCAACAACCTTCGCCACAAAACTAAGGTTGGAGACCGGACGATAATTTACCAACATTGCCGGGTCCAGGGATGGCTTCTTGAGGAGAGGCCTCACCACCGCCTCTTTCAAGGTGGCAGGAAAGACACCCTCACCCAACGAAGCATTTATAATCCCCTGGAACCAGCCTCGTGTCACTTGTACCAGCCTTGTAATTGTGTGGGATACTGGACAAGGGAATTGTACAAATGGCAACCGGAAAAGTGGGATGTCAATTCCCCTCCCGCATTTTTGTATTTTTTCATATGGTGTATTTTATAAAAACAAAGGAACATAATAAACAATTACATAAAAAAGTAGAGACATAGTAATTAAGAATAAGACCTCAGTAAAAATGGTGGGAAGCTTTTACAATGCCTTTTTTGAGCTTCACACAAGGATGGACTTCAGTTGCTGATTATGGTTATTTTTTGCTTTTAAATGATTATTGTTTTATAGGATTTTGTATTGGTTCTAAATTTGTTTTTATTGAATTGTTTTTAACTGTCGTGAGCATCTAGATGCTGTGATGCTGTGATGGGCAGCAGTTAAAATTGAATAAAAAAATAAGCAAAGAGTTTACGATGTTCACAATATTTAACATTTATTATTTCATTCATTAATTTAAATGTCTACAACTAAGGTTAAGGGGATGCGGTGGCTCAGTGGCTAAGACGCTGAGCTTGTCGATCAGAAGGTCAGCAATTCAGCGGTTCGAATCCTTAGCACCGCATAATGGAGTAAACTCCTGTTACTTGTCCCAGCTTCTGCCAACCTAGCAGTTTGAAAGCACATAAAAAATGCAAGTAGAAAAATAGGGAACCACCTTTGGTGGGAAGGTAACAGTGCTCTGTGTGCCTTTGGCGTTTAGCTATGCCGGCCACATGACCACGGAGACATCTTCAGACAGCGCTGGCTCTTTGGCTTAGAAACGGAGATGAGCACTGACCCTAGAGCCGGAAATGACTAGCACGCATGTGCAGGGAAACCTTTACCTTTAACTAAGGTCATTCTGTTGTCTTAAAAATAAATAGAAATGTCTATAAAACTGTAAGCATATCAATACTGATATATAACTATATATTTATCACTGTCCTGAAGACTGACACACGTAACAATTTAAAAGGAACAAGGAAATAAAAATGATAGGAAAAGAAGTAAATACAATTTTGGGAAATTCATAATTTTAAATTCCCTCCTCTATTCCCAACTGATGATTACATTATCACATTTTTAAACAACTAAGTTAGAAATCTGACCAACAAACAAAAATATCAAGAAAAATTGAGCCTGGCTTTTTTAATTGGAAGACAAGTGAGTTTAGGTTTTATTTTCACATACAGTGCCTTAGTGGTTAGTATTATTTCTACATTATTATAAACAACTAGATTGTTTCTAGTTAATATTATTTCTATTATTTCTACTCTTTTAATTCTGTATAGTAGCCTGCATATTTTTGGTACAAATTAGAAACTTATTTGTAGCCATTTACAACAGAAATATGTATCTGGTATCTCTACAGAAGTTACAGACACTACAAATCCCAACAGCCTTTGCAGCATTAAGTGACATGAAGAAAAGAGTTGTAATTCCAGGAACATCTAGCAGCCCTCTCTGAATGACAAGTATTTTTTATTTTTTAGGTAGTTTAACCAGTATGAAGCTATGCTATTTTTCCACAAGAGGGTGCAGCATACCATCTTTACAAAAATACGATGAAAACAGCTATATGGCTGCCTTAATCATTTTTACCACAGGATGTCAGCCTAAGACAATTCATGCATTAAGCATATTTTGTGTGGGAAGGCTGAGGATTTTTTGCTTTAAGGATTCAGATCTTCACTTGCTCTGACAGTCCTGGCTCATCACGAAGAAAAAAAGGAATGCAGAGCTAGATGCTTATTGGGATTGACTGCACATTAGTTGTTGGCTCCAGGATAGAAACCTTTCTTGATCCAGGCTTTTCAATTGCATTGGAGGATTTCTTCTCTCTCCCCAAACTTCCTTTTGTAAAGTTCTAATTTGCACTATTTTTTCCCCTCTGATTTTTCTTTGATTGCATGATTACATTTATAACATTAAAGTTGAACCATTATAAAATGATTTTCAGTAGTCATCTTAACATGCTCTAAAGGTATTAATGAATCACCAACATTAATAAATGGCCTGTGAAGCTGTTGGGATCTCTCTGCCATTTTCACTTAAACACTTTTTCCTCTATCCTTTCTCAAAAGAACAACATGACTTCTGCTACAAAATGTGGAGTCATAACCACATCTTGAATAGCCAAGCAGAATGAATGAATATATGAATGAGTGAAACTGGTCTATTTTAGATGGCAATATTTTAATTTGCATTGGTTCTTTGTATCTTTGCTACTATATCTCCCACAACGTGGTTCTTTCGTTGTTCTTAGTCTGGGCCTCTGCCTTTCTTTATCGGGTTTCAGGTTTTCAGAAGGATAATTGTGCTAATCCACTTTAAGAAACAGAACATTTCGACTCCTTTTGCTTCGATGGTTGTTCTTGGCACTGTAGCACAGCACAGTTGCTGGCTACTGCTTCTGCCTTTGCCATGTGGGATTGCAGTGAAGATTAAATAGTGCTGCGTAAGTACTTTGTGGAAGCACACTGAAAAATGTGCTTGTGGGCAAGGAGCTTCAAAAGATCTCAGCCATGCTAAAGAACCTTATAGCAAAGAGCCATACATCCTTACTTGATGAATACACACACCCACACCCACACCCACACACAGAAAGTAATGAAAAATGGGTGCAGCCAATTAAGCTGCATTTTTGTCTCTCCATGGATGGTGCAAGTTAAAGTTCCATAGCAAAGGTCCAGCAGAATGAGTTGAAAAGCCACCCAAAAGGGCAGACCTCATTTACTGCTTTTGAAGTGAGTATATGATGTACATGATTCTCTAAGCAGCAGTCAATAAATAAAACCAGAGTCTAAAATTGCTTAATTGCACCATATGACCATCACTATTTTGTTAAGGATAGAAACAGACTTCTTGCAATGCAGGATTCTTGGAACTCTTCATTGATTGGTTGATTTATCAAATTTAGATGTCATGGATCTCACAGAGTGTCTCTGGATGGTGTCCAATTAAAACGTAAAAACCCTATAAAATACAATCTCTCAAAAAGAGCCAGATTAAAAACAAGAATAAAATATGTTAAAAGGTAAAGGGAAGGTCTTCAAGTCACCCAGGGTTGCATGCTGCTCAGTGAGGCCCATGGCAGAACCAAATCTTCAAACTCCTATGAAAGGCAAGGGGGAAAAGTATTATAGAGAGTGAGAGCCATGGCAGAGAAGGCAATCATCTTGGACCTCTTACTCCTATCAACAATGATTGGGACCAGGCTTGGAGGAAGGAGGTGAACCAGCCCAAAACGATGCCCCCCCACCATCCTTAAGCTGGTCCAAAAGGATGCCATGACCAATGGTATTGAAAGCAGTTAACCATAATTCTGTTCATGTGTACTTTGTGTGATCAAAACAGCTTAAATTAAATAAGGTTATATCAGGTAGCTTCATAATTATTGTTGTAGCAAAGACATCAATAGGCCTCTGCAGAATGAGATATACAGTATCACAGATCTTCAAGTCATAGATTAGATAGTTGAGTTGAATAGAACAGTCTAGTACCGTGATGGTGAACCTATGGCACGCATACCGGAAGTGGCACGCAGAGTTATCTCTCCGGGCATGCCAGCCATCACCTTTTGCTCTTCCGGGTTCTGGTGCACACATGTGCGCCGGTCGGCTGGTCTCCACGCAGGGGAAGCGCCGGAAACTGGAAGAGCAGCTCCCTGGCACATGTGTTCATGCCGGAAAGCTGAGTTTCTGGTTTTCGAAATGTGCATGCATGCCATCCAGCTGGTCTTTGTGCATGCATGTGCACCAGAAACTGGAAAACAAGTTGACCAACACGCATACACACTCCAGAAACCAGAAGCTCAGCTTCCTGGCGCACGCATGCACACTGGGGAACTGCTCTTCCAGTTTCTGGCTCTCCTGTGCATGTGCGCCGGGGAGCTGCTGTTCCAATTTTTGGTGCTCCCACATGTGTGCGCGCTCCCATTTCGGCACTTGGTGCCGAAAAAGTTCACCAACACTGGTCTAGTAGATGCTGTCTGAAGCATACTTCAAGGACTTCATAAGGTCTGAGTAACCTTAAAACTGTTTAAGCAGGGATGATGCTTACATTATCTCTCATTTGTAAAACAAGAATAAAAATGAGCTTGACATGAGAACTGTTTATGGACATTCTCTTCTTGTTCTTGATGTTGTTTTTTTAGAGAATTGAATTTCTCATCATGGGTGGAAAAACACAGTTTGTGTAGCCCTGCAAACAGCCTGGTAAAATTAAGGATGCATAAATGAAATATTAGAATATTAGAAAGCCAGTTTGTTGTAGTGGTTAAGGCATCAGGCTAGAAACTGGGAGAGTGTTTATTTCTGCTTAGGCAGAAAGCCTATTGGGTGATCTTGGCCCGGCCAAACTCTCTCAGCCCTAGAAAGCAGGCAATGGCAAACCACTTCTCCAAAAATGTGTAGGGACTAACCAGAAGTCAAAAACCAACTGAAAGGCATAAAATAAATAAAGAAAAAGTATTATATCAAATACTCTTTCTTCATGAAAAGACAACTCATAGCACCAAGCAGTATCACCCTCTTGTATCTTAGTTTTAGCAGTATCTCCTAGGAGCAACATAAAAGTGTACTAAGTTGTAGCTGTCAGAACAGATCCTGTAAGAAATGGTTAGCTGCAAAGATTTTGAAAATTAATCCATTCTCATTCATTATTAAAAGCTAAGAGGTCAGTACTAAATATACTGTACTAAGTACTAAACTGTATAAACAACTTTCATAATATGAGTTCATAATATGCTAAAGAAAGAGAGATAAATGCCCCAGAAAAGGTATGATCTGGATAACATCTGTCTTCATGATATATCCATTTATATATTAGGTTTGTCAACTCAATAGCAATCTTTCCTATGTTCTCTCTTTCTCTTTCTTTCTCTTTCTCTTTCTCTCTCTCTCTCTCTCTCTCTTTCCCTCCCTCCCTCTCTCCCTCCCTCCCTCCCTCTCTCTTTTGACTTTGAGCAAACATCTATCTATACTGAGTGGATCCATTGCTCTCTGATTGATTGCAGTCTGCAGTCTGGTACCTATTTATAGACCTTAATAGAAGCATTCTCTTCTTTTATGAGCCATGGTGGTGCAGTGGTTAGAATGCAGTAGTGCAGGCTACTTTTGCTGCCTGCCGGCTGCCTGCAATTTGCCAGTTCAAATCTTACCAACTCAAGGTTGACTCAGCCTTCCATCCTTCCGAGGTCAGGTAAATGAGGACCCAGGTTGTTGGGGGCAATATCCTGACTCTGTAAACCGCTTAAAGAGGGCTGCAAAGCACTGTGAAGCGGTATATAAATCTAAGTGCTATTGCTGTTGTTTTCAGCAGAATAATTCTATCCCTTAGACATGCGAGCAGCAAAGTGGTGTAAGGAAGGGAGAAAATGGGCAGAACTTGGGATGATGAATGGAAAAGTAACTGGTATTAAATGGAAAGGGACACCATTTAATAATTACATGCTCATGGAAGATGGTTGAAAGATATTCCAGAATCAATTCCTGACTTCTCTAATTAGTATTCTTTTCCGGAAACCTAGGAGTTCCTACCCATTGATCTGTGGGGTTGACTGCCTCATGTTAGCTATGCTGTTGGTACCATAAGTTCACTTTGCCAATCAGCATGATTATTAATGAGAGAAGCTTGGAGATAGTCTCCTACAAGGGACTCCTTTTGTGTTGCAAATTATTAGCATGAATAAGGTGCAAAGGGTATTCACTGCACAGTGTTGTTTAAAACAGATCATTACTAATTTTAATAATTTATACCGATGCTTGCTAAATAATAATTTGGTGGAGAGCATCAAGAACTGACTACACAAAATTCCTTTTGTACTGAAAACTTTTGTTTTCTTGAAATGGATATTTGATATTTTTAGCTTGGAGAACATGAATAATCAATGTTTCTTTTTTAGAAGCTACTGTGAGGCTGCAGCAAAGAGGGCAGCCATTGTTTCTTAATTTTACAGATTTTGAAGTCCTCTCAAGTCATTCCTGCAAAGAGGCCTATGCTGTGGAGTTGGTAAAGAGCCGTTTACAAACTATCATCCCAGTGGATTTCACTGCATTTATTCCCATACCCAATAATCATAATTCTTTTGCCACTTTGCATGCAGAGTTCTCAACGAATAGTCTCGATTCTTCCTTGCAAGTCAGGCTATGCTTTCCTTTATATGTGTATATTTTTTTCTTTTATGAGTCGAAGTTTGCTGACTCCTCTCTTTTGTGAATGCTAATGTGCTGTTTGCCCACATATGCATCAGCACTCACATTCAATATGATAGGCAATGATTTGTGCCCTATTCAGCATTAGTGGTTTGCTTCCAACCAGGATATTATAATTTTTGAGTTCCTATTCTTTTGTATGAAGTGAAAATAACAACAATAACAAAAACAACAACAACACTAAAGTCATTTATCTAAAGGGATTGATTAAATTTGGCAAGTCCACTGACATTGTGCCAAGTGTTCTGTTGGTTCTAATTTAAGATTAACTGGTGGCAATAAACTATATTAATGGGGTGGGCATGGTTATTCATCTCTAATATATTATCACCGTTTAATTGCTTTTGATGCAAGCATTACTATTCATAGGGAGGTATTGCTTCTCAGCTGTCATATGACATTGGATGGCAAAAATACCCAGTTGTTTTTCTGACATTAAAAATGGATGGCATTTATAGCAATTATTCTAAAGTTGCTCACTCAGCTTACAATGAATTCAGAATAAATATGAGCAAGGCTCGGAGGAGTGTTCTATCCTTTAGTCTCAGTTGTCATAGTGAATACACACACACACATATTTGGGAAAGGATAGCTGGCATTAGGAATTACTCGCCATATCCTACCCCAAATAAATAAGTAATAGAAAATGAACACCATCGAGTGTATAGGCACAATATGATAAAAACAAAAATTAAGATAGTTGCTATGATAAAAAACAACAGGGGAGCTTTGATAACTTCTTATTTTTTTTCTTTATTATATCCAGTGGAGAGCCCTGATTGAGAGTTATCTTATATCTAAATGTATTAATATTTTAAAGTTTCCAAAATTTCTGCAGTACAATCCTTGCTTTGCTCTTCATAAAACCAACATAGTGGGGTAGGATGTTATAGCTTTTATTTCATGCAGAAGAATTTTGGGAATGGGAGAGTGTATAGGTTTCAGTTTCTCATGCTTTCTCACTTTTCCATGAATTAATTCAGTTATTCCATCGTTGCTCCAGTTTGAGATGTGCTTTAGGAACATGTAATCCATTTCGAGTATCTTTAAGTGTGCATATACATTTTTGTTCTCTGATATGCATTTTTGCAGTAATATGTTTCTATTTTCTCCATCTTTTCTGTCTGGTTTTTTTATGACCGAACTGGAGATTTTTAAAGAATTTGAGCTGTATTAGAAACTTTAGAAAAATGTAACTAACAAAGAGATTTCACAGAATTATGTTTGGTTTGTGGATTGAGTCTATTCATAAACCCAAAATTAGAAAAGGCTTCACATTTGGATGTGAAGGAAATGAATTTCTCTTCTATCCTTATCTTGAATTTGTAGTTCCAATATTTCTTAAGGAGAGCAGGATGGAAAGATTGTGCTAAATAATTAATGCTGTCTAATTTTAAGCTGCCAACATTGGTATTCAAAGAATTCTTTCCATGACTGTCAGCCCTCTAGCACAGTGTTTCTCAGCATTGGCAACTTTAAGATGTGTGGACTTATTTATTTATTTATATTTATTTATTTTATTCATTTAATTTGTCAACAAGTACAAGGAAACAGTATCAGTATAAACGTAAACATGGACACATGAAAAATGGTAGAAATAAATGGATATAAATAATCATAGCCATAAACACATAAAATGAGTACATATAAATGGGGACCATAGGACAGGGATGGTAGGCACGCTAGTGCGCTTATGAACGCTCCCTTCATTGACCTAAGAAATGTGCAAGGTCCATAGTAGACAGTTTAAGGTAAAAGGTTTGGGGATTAGAGAAACTAATAACAGGATCAGGTAGAGTATTCCAGACATTTACTACTCTATTGCTGAAGTTGTATTTTCTACAATCAAGATTAGAGCAGATTACATTTAGTTTGAATCTATTGATAGCCCTTGTGTTATTGCGTTTGAAGTTAAAGTAGTCATTAAAGTAGTCATGAAGTTAAAGTAGTCAACAGGTAGGCTACTACATTAAAGTAGTAGCCTACCTGTTAATGTCCAGGTAGGACATTAACAGGTAGGACATTATGGTAGATAATCTTTTGTACTAAATTTAGGTCGTAACGTAGACAGTGTAGTTCAAGGTTATCCAGGCCTAAAATTTCAAGCTTGGTGGTATAAGGAATTTTATTGCGAGCAGAGGAGTTGAGTACTTCAACTCATGCTGGCTGGGGAATCCTGGGGATTGAAGCAACACATTTCTTAAAATTGCCAAGGTTGAGAAACACTGATCTAGATCTTTGTAGCAAATTAAAGAAATCTATTTTTTTTTAAAAAAATGACAGAGATGGGAATGAGCAGGGAATCCATCGATACCATCCTAAACTGCCTTGACATACAAGTGGTTGCAGTAGAAAAGAGTTGTTACTGTTGTGACTTCCTGAGTCATTAAAACACACCAGTAGTCCCAAAAACCTCTTTTATTGCAACAGCTGTGAATTACGTTCATTCAAAAGCTGAGTCCCAATTAGTTGCAAAAAGTCCTTCGGGAGAAGTCCTTCGGGATAATCACCAACCTTTATCTCCCTTGACAGACCTACTTGTCAAAGCCACACGGAGTCCAGAATCAAACAGAGATGCTGACTGGGAACAGAATTAACAATGTTGCTTTCCTGCAAAGTGCCCACATGCCTTTGCTCCTCTTTTAAGCCTTATGGGAGGGGCCAATCATCTCCAGGCCTTACTCCTGAGTTGTTTCTTTTGTTTTAACTATTCTTGACTTCTGGCAACTCTGCGCATGTGCGCACTAGGAACAGGCTCCTCCTGTTCCTCTGCCTCTCTGATGTCTGACTCTGGAGGCTCCAGAGTCTGTGCATAACTCCCAGATGGCCCTGGCCCCATCTCTGCCTCCGAAGCAGAGTCCTCATCCGAGCCTTCCCAAGACTCCAGAACTGGTCCATGTTCCTCCCTAGCCTCCTCACTGTCCGACTCTGCTGCCAGCTCTGCAGGCTGCTGGCAGACCACAACAGTTACTCTAAGATGCTCCTAGCTACTGTGTGAATAGAAATAACTCACCATGAAAGATGAAGATAGAGTTAAGTTGGACTCCTGTTGACTGTACATTTGTCATTGTCTTCTTTCAGGGTGTTTTTCAACTTTTGACTCTAGCGTACTACCTTGGCTTTTTGTATGTGTATCTCACATCCATGACTAATCCGGCCTACATTTGGTCAGCTTCCAAGGCTAGAAGCTGTTGAAAGGTCTGCCTGTTTTGAAGGGGCTTTGGGTGGTGAACTTATGTTCTTTTTCTTTTTCTTTCTTTGGTTTGGTTGTTTCTACAAATTCACAAGTTAAATGGTGAAGAGCTCAGCTATTTGGCAAATTCACTGATAAAAAGGTGAAGGGAAAGAGTACTCCTTTTCCCCCCCTTCACATGCAACATCTAAGAAGCTGGAGTTCAAGAATGGATTGAAATCTAGATAGCAAGTTTGTTTATTTGTATTTATATAGGACTTAAGTTCTTAAGCCAGCTTCATTTTTATCTAGCTTGTGCACGGGAATATAGCAACTTGAGGTTATGATGTAGAAAAAAGCCTCTGCCTACGGGTTTTTAAATAAAATATCCCAGTGAAAATGACTTCTCTTCATGTTTTTTTTTCCTATAAAGAAAAAAAAATTAAAAAGCCGAAGTGGGATGAAAAAGTGACAATTGTGCTCAAATGACTGCAAAGATTTTAACCAAAGGCCATTGCATGGCAGAGCCTGAACTCTGGGCTGTTGGCACATAGAGTTAAATATATGGATGGAATGAGGGCATGGCTCCTTATATGTGTGTCACAAGAACACCTCACAATTGTCTTTGGTCACCTGCCCTGCAGTGTTTCACCTTAAAAACTTCTCTGAGCAAAGTAGCCCTAAAATAGCAAAAGCAATAACAGAAAATAAAAATAAAAAGACAGACTTTCTCCCTTTACTTCAAGTAAAGGGATATTTTTAATTGTTTCTGAACTGAATTAGTTACTATTATTTACTAAGAATAGTTACTGGAAGCGGCATGGTGATTTAGAGGTGAAGACACTCACCGCCCACTTGGAAGGTTGAGAGTTCAATCCTAGGCAGTGGCACATGTAGAGAAAATATCTGCTGCAAACTCCATAGAGGCACATGGAAGGGCATCCGGCCAGTAAACGCTCGGCTCCTTTCAGTCGCTGTGTCTTCACCCCAAATAAAGAGATTAAAGGAGCCTGAGTGGCGTAAGAGGCTAATGCCTCCTACTAAGGCAGCATTTAACATCCAGCTGCCTGCAATTACTGTGAGTTCAGTTCTCACCAGGCTCAAGGTCGACTCAGCCTTCCATCCTTTCTAAGGTGGGTTAAATGAGGACCCAGTTTGTGGGGGCAATAAGCTAACTTTGTATAAAAAGTATACAAAAGTATGAAGGCTATTGCTTAACGCATTGTAAGCCACCCTGAGTCTCCGGAAAAGGGCGGCATATAAAAATAAATTAAAATAAAATAAAATAAAATAAAGGGCCACAAAAAGAAAAAAAAATACTAATAATAGTTACCATCATTCCTGAATGAATCCTAACATTGCTTTTCCCTTTTTGAAACTTAAAATGTCACCTTTGTATTTAAGGAATCATTTGTATTTTTAAAAAATGTCTTATATAAAATATATATAAAAAAGAAAAATACTAAGATTTTATAGCTTGCCCGCTCGATTAGGTTTTCCTAATACAGTATTTTGAAGCATAGGGGAAATGCTTCAGTGAATGTTTAAGTTGACATTACCTCAATATGCTGATCAGAATCTGTCAAAAATTGTAATAATATTCTAACCAGCTGATGCAGCAATCAGTCAAGGATTGTTAACAAGGCCAATGGGCTAATCTCTTGGGCTGTTTAAGCATTCAGAAAACTGACTAGTATAAAGTGCTGAAGCAATGAATCCCTTTCAGGTTTACACTTTAGTTTCTGTGGGAGGTGGAGGGGACTTTACCATACCATTTGGAATTTACCATTCCAAAATGATCCTATAGAAGAAATTCTTTCAAAGCTGGAGAGAATTCTAAGGGCTGATGTTTTATTTTTCTATATGTATCCTTATCATTATTGAGTCAGCTTTTGAACATGAATATTTTCAAATCACACGAGCGTTGCCCTAGCTCAGCTCCAGCGTGCATGCATGCGCCAGCCAGGTAAGTCTCAGGCCTTCTGGGCCCACCAGAATTCATGGGAAGAGGGGAGGGTTTGGGGGGTTAGGGAGGGATGGGGGGGAAATGGGGAAAAATTGATATTTGTAAAACTTTTTCAATAAAAAAAGAGGGGGGAGCACTTGGGGGGGAGCGCATTGAATTATGGGAGTTGGCACACACATACATGACCTCCCCGTGCTCCCCCCGCTTTCGCGACAGCAAAAAGGTTAGCCATCACTGGCCTACAGTCTTGCTTACTTTTCACACTTCAATCAAATCTTAAAGGAAAAATCATGAAGGAATTCTTTCCATAGAACATTTCAGCAGTGGCTCTATAAATGTAAAGCAAACAATGTTTGGATAACTTTGTCCATCCAAATTCTCTGCACAAAAATCAGACTGATAATTTCAAAACTTGTGCTCAGCTTTATTTTTTTTTTTTGTTGCTGTGCTTTTTTTTTAAGCTTTATTTATTTAAGAAATCAAAATTTAAAAGGAAAAAGAAGCAACAGTCAATGCAACAAGCATGTAAGTTATATTTATAAGCTTTTATACAGCATAATTTTATTGCCATGTTAATGATTTTACTGATTTTCATTGCCTTGGGTATACTTGTAGAAAACGAGTTGTAAAAATTTATAAACTCTAACTTTATTTTGTTCAAAATAAAAAGTACTAAAAATAAAGCTTCTTCAGCTCTTACTGGATTATATTCCTTATAGTCAGCCAGTCATTTGCATTCTTTTAGAGCAGTGATTCTCAACCTTCCTAATGCTGCGACCCTTTAATACAGTTCCTTATGTTGTGGTGACCCCCAACCATAAAATTATTCCTAAAACCATTGAAAATATGTGTTTCCCGATGGTCTTAGGCAACCCCTGTGAAAGGGTCGTTCGACCCCCAAAGGGGTCGCGACCCACAGGTTGAGAACCACTGTTTTAGAGAATTGTTGAAGCCACTTGGAGGTTTTTCTGTGTCCTCAGGATCATCTGAGTAGTGCAAATGGGCGTGGAGCCTTCTTGGCACTGTGTTGTAGAGCTGTGTTTTCTGCAAGATGTTTTCTGCCCTGTGTCCCTTCACTGTTGAGTAAAGGAAGCCTGTTGGGGATGAGTCTGTGTTGTCTGCATCACAAACTGAACTGCAAATGGTTCCTGTTGTCTGCAATTGTCATGGAAATCCATTCATAGTCCCGTACCATTCAAAGGGGTTCAAATCCCAAAGTGCATAGCTGTTGTGCATAGCTGTTGTGGCCCGTCAGCGGCCTGTGCAGATTGTAGCTGATTCTGACAACGAGGAGGCTGGTGTGGTGCTGCGCCAGCAGCCTGTGCAGCTGGCACTTGAGTCAGACAATGAGGAACCTGGAGAAGATATGGTGCCAGAGGCAGGGACTCAGCCAGGGCCAGAAGCTTCTTTAAGTGAAGAGGACCAAGAGGAGGAGCCTCTTCTCGATACACGGGCGCGCACAGCTGCCAAAAGGCAGGAGTGGCTCCTCATGAAGAGGTCTCCTCGAGAGTAAGGCTTGGAGATAATTGGCCACTCCCTTAGACTATTTAAGGAGGAGCGCCGACTGAAGCAAATTGTAGGGAACAACTTTAGTTCACTCTCTTTCGCGGCTGGATTCTCTGCAAATTGTTTCTGGACTTCCTGCCAACCATTGTAAGATTGTGATTACTTTATCTTTGATTTCTTGTAGGCTGTTAAGAAAGTTTATTAACAGCCTTCGTTTGAAAAAAGACTGAGTTATTTTAGTAAATTAAGTTTTGTACAAACTTTGTGTGTGCTGCGTTCTTTGAGGTCCGTAGCTGGGGCAGAACAATAGCTAAATGTCTATGGACATTCTCGGTCTTCCAGGTCATGGTTGTCCCAAAGGTACTTTTTCAAAAGACAACTGGACTTTCTTTTTTTCCTTTGAAGACATTTCACTTCTCATCCAAGAAGCTTCTTCAGCTCTGACTGTATGGTGGGCAATGGAAGGATTTATATTCCTTGCAGACAGCTGGCCATTTGTATTCTTTTAGAGAATATAAAGCCACTTGGGGGTTTGTCTGTGTCTTCAAGGTCACCCGAGTAGTGCAAATAGGCTTGGAGCCTTCTTGGAACTGCTGAAATTACTGTCTTGTGGAGCTATGCTTTCTGCAGGATGTTTTCTGCCCTGTGTCCCTTCACTGTTGAACACAGGCGCAGGCTGAAAAGTCCAGAAAGTCCAGTTGCCTCTTGAAAAAGCACCTTTTGGACAACAATGACCTGGATGACCGAGAATCTCCATACATATGTCAGCATCTCACCGCTGGCATAGAGAGGAGAGAGATAAACCCTGAACTTTTGCCTGCTAAATCCCTTTGAAGCCCGGTCGTCGTGGAAATGAGGAGGGGGGAGACATTCCTGGGAAATGACGAGACAAGAAGTCAGTGGAGTGACTTGGAAGATAGCCAATGAGAAGCAGATAATTGGGGATCAGAAAAGGAGGGATTGGGGGGCAAAAGGTCAGTCTTGTCCGCATCGAGTCATGATCCGGTTGCTGTGCTCAATTAAAGAGAAGATTTCCTTAAAGATTGGCAGTTTGGAAATTCATTTATTATGAGATAGCAGCGAAGTCTGACAGACATATTAAAAATAAACTGATATGGAAGGTTTTATGTCTAGTGGCATCTTCTGTCTGGCTCAGCAACTGACATAGAACTATTAACTGCCGCTATTGGTAGGAGTCTAAATTGAAATTTCTCAAGATTCACTGTTGAAATGTTTTCCCCATTGAAACAAATTTTATAATGTTTTGGCATTTCTGGAAGTCTAGGAGTTATGTGACAGGTTTTTTCTATTAAAAGTGAGGCCAAGGAGTACAGGTAATCCTTGACTTACAACAGTTCATTTAGTGACCATTCAAAGTTACAGCAGCCCTGAAAAAGGTGATTTATGGCCGTTTTTCACACCATAGCATCCCTATGGTCACATATTTTACATTCAGGTGCTTGGCGACTGGTTCATATTTATGATCTTCACAGTGTCCCAAGTCATGTGATCATCTTTTACGACCTTCTGACAAGCAAAGTCAACAGGGAAGCCAGATTTACACTGATCGAAGAAAACGTATATTTAAAATATCAACTATTAAGTAGCTTACCAGAGAAAAAGATTAAGTTGTTTAGACATGGCAACATTTAAGATAGAGGTAGGGAGCGCTTATCTTTTTAACATTTTGTTTGGCGGAGTGAACCAGATTACTGTTAACTTCAGGGGAACAGCAAGAAGTACTTTCCTGAATCACAGCCTATCTTTCATCCTATGACTTTCCTTGAACTTCCTTCAGCTCTGCAGAAGGTTTATGGCTTTATTTTGTTCTAGTGATACAGCTTAATGGAGGTGAGTGCTATGAAACTATACCTGAATTTGCAAGAGTGAATTGCCCAGACAAGAGAGGAATGCCCCAGACAAAAACTGTCTGAATATCTAGCGTGAACTTGAAACCTTTGGCATAGCAGAGATTTCAATTTAGTAAATAAGAGCTTCTTTTCAAAGCCTCTGTTGGCAACTCCATTTTCTACACTTTTGCAAAGAGTTTACTCCTGCCATATCTAGGTTAAGCTAAAATAACTAAAACCTGGTGGTATCTTTGAAAACGATGACACAAAGCTAATGCTAGCTCACAATATATTTTCAAAAGCTTTTAAATGAAGGGAATGAAGACTAAAGGGATGTTAGAAAAGTTTTTAGTTTAGGTTGTAGAGGTCAATAAGATCTTGGAATGTCCCAGCAGCTACAATCAAGCCAGATTTCTTTTATCAAGAAAAACTTTGTTTATTTAAAATCAATAAACTATTTACATTTTAAATCACAGAACATTATATCTTGGTCTTTATTTATTTCTGAGGTAAATGTGCCTAGAGCATAATCCCTTCTTCTCTCTTTTCTCCTCTGTGTCTCCTCTGTGTCTCCTCTGTGTCTCCCCTGTGTCGCCCAATGTATGTGTGGGTAAAGGGGGTCATAGTTATAGAGTGGCTAAGCCACTCCCTCTTCAGTCCCTTAGACAAAATGGAGGGAAAGTATAAACACAAAACCATCCTTCCAGTATAGACAGTGTGGTTCAGTGGCACTGTTTTAGATAATTATCTGACAAGGGATTTCAATAAACCTTCAGTCAGGATCCCCAAATTCAGAATTCTCTTTATTTTATAGTTTTACTTCTTTCCCTTAACGAGAAAGCCTAAGACCTAGAAGATTTATTTCGCCTTCCATTTGTAAAAGTACAAACAAAGAAATATATCGTTTCAGGTTAATAATCAACACAGGAAATAAGGAAGATAACCCCAAGTTTAAAATTCTGTTCTCTGTTCTTACTCCCAAGGTTTAGACATGTCAGCGGTGAGCTATACAGGTAGTCCTTGATTTATGACCACAGTTGATCTCAGAATTTATGTTGCTAAGTGAGAAATTTATTAAGTGAGTTTTGCCCCACTTTACAATTTTTCTTGCCAAATTTGTTAAGTGAATCACTGCAGTTGTTAAATTAGCAACATGGTTGTTAAGTGAGCCAGACTGAAGATGCCACTAGGCATAACACCTTCCATAACAGATGTAAAACAATTGTTTGAAATTTTAATCGGTAAGAATTATGATCCAGGATATCTGCAGAAAATTGTAGCAATTTTCTGTTTCAGTTCATCATGAGAATAATTCAGATCATACCTAGCCACCAGGTATAAGAGCATGTCATTTGTTTAAGCTTCACAATGACAAAAAGTGATTTACCATTGAACAAATGAGAGATAAGTGGGACACTTGTAAGATTCTTATATATCTCTTGATGCATGATCAACGTTTGTTGATTGCAGTACATAGGGATTTTTTATGTTTAGAATGTGGATAGTTAGATACATAGATAGATATTACAAATCAAAAGTTGTTAAAAGATATCAATAGTTTATTTTCAGAAGACATGTTGAAAGACTGATACTGAATGAGACTGATAAAAATTAACTCAATATTTTATTTAGAGGGCACAGCAAGGGACTGCTACAGATGAACTCCAGGTTCCTCCACCAGCAGATGTTGTTAGATTGACTCCTCATAATTTTTATCTTTTTCTAATACTTTTGAAGATGGTAGTAGTATGGAATGTAGTATTTTTATGAAGTGGTTTGTCACTGTTTTCCTTTTAGGGTTGACAAAGAGTGACTGGCTCAAAGTCACTCAGCTAGCTTGTGCCTATGGCAGGTCTAGAGCTCAGTCTCTCCAAGTCTAGCCCAGTGCTTTTGTCAAAAGGTAAGTCAAAAGCTGTAAGTACAAAACTCAGGGAATTCTCAAAAGTATAATCTCCAAAAGATCAGAAGTTATCACCAGAAGATCACAAAGTAAGTCACGTGTTAAAACCAAAGCAAAGATTCAGTGTCTGAGTCTGTAGTTCAGTGGTGGGATTCTACCGGTTCTACCCGGATCGGGCGAACTGGTAGCGGCGGTGGTGGGAGGCTCCGCCCACCTGCCCGGATGTCATCATGGATGTTCTGCGCATGCGCAGAAGGCATGCATGCGTGCTCACATTTCCAAACCGGTAGCGAAGGTAAGTGAATACCACTACTTTTGTAGTTGGTAAGTGGGAATGATCTTGGGAGGCATGAAGAAGAACCACAGCCTAGAGCACAGTTTGAAACATAGCATTTGAGTCTGAAAGACGAGGATTGGTGAAAGTATCCCCTCCCTAGTTTTCGGGAGAATCAATGTGAGGGACAGGAGAAGTACTTCAAGATTCTGTTAGTATAATATTACAATAAAGATAGAGCTAATATCCTAGTTGTACTTCTTGTCTGAATTACCTTGCAAGGCTAACAGAAGCGCAATATCTCAGTCAGAGTGGAGACAAAACAACTATCCTTGATTAAGGACTAAGAATTGGTGCAAATCATTAAAATGTGGACTTGCAGCAGAAGATCTGAAATGACTGAATAGTCTGGAGATTTTTAAGCCTCCCTTTTAAGCGTCCCTTTTAAGACCTCAGGGACGCGGTGGCTCAGTGCCTAAGACCCTGAGCTTGTTGATCAAAAGGTCAGCAGTTTAGCAGTTCGAATGCCTAGTGCTGCGTAACGGGGTGAGCTCCCGTTACTTGTGTCAGCTTCATATATGGCGAGCATATTTTTACACAACACCCCTTGAAGTGAAACTGACTTGTTCATGCTTACCCAGTTGGCTTTCATGGCTAAGGCAAAACTAGAACTCATGCTCTCCCACTTTCTAGGTGGATGCCTAAAATACTTGACCAAAGTGGCTGTTCAGTTTGAAATCCTAAAAGAGAGTAGGAAAAGTGTGTCTTTTCATGCTAGCTCCTCCAAAGAATATATGTAGGAATGTGCCGAATATCCCATTTTTCAGTGCCATAGGTTTTACATATTATTTTGCCTTATTAGAACACTAAAAATATCTGTTACCATTCAAAACGTTTCCTAATTTTCAGGATTTTGTATGCATTTTTCTCTGTAATTAATGGATTGGTGTGGGGGTGGGGTTGTCACCTCCCAAAAAAGATTTTTTGTTTGATACCTCTTTCCAGATTGTGGACTTCTCCTTTTTGTTTTGTTAATATATGAAATGATGGAAGAAAGCTTGAATCCATTACTGTCTGCTTATGTTACAGTGGAGTCTGCTCCAAGATTCGTACTAGTTTACTCTGGTTGAAATCTTGGGAGATTTCCTGTATATCCAACTGAGATTAGGGGACCTTATTCCTTTGCTATGGCTGCTTACTAAATTAAACTTTGTCTTACAGAAATTGCTCAGGGCATCCTACAAGGAATATTATCAAAATACTTTGAAGAGGTTGAATTGATTATCTAACACCCCCCACCCCCCCACCCCCGTTATATTCTATCTATCTTTAATGTCAGTCTTTCAAAGAGCAACATACGATTGCATACTGTTTTTTAGAATAATACTGCTTTTGGAGTGAATGGGCAGAGGAGAAGAAAATAAACCATCCAGATGGATTGTGTGCATTATTAAACAATAATGGATAGATACAGTTGAATATCAACAGTCACATATTTGCTGTAAGCTTCCAAACAACTACACAATCAGAGCCTTGTGGTGTCTTGAAGGTGAGAAACTAATGAGAGCATATGCTTGAGTGGTTTAGATATTTGTGGCACAGAAATTCTCCCCCCCTCCACATCCTGCTTTCAAGGTTATAATCACATGCCCTGTAGCTCTGTGTTTATTTATTTATTTCCTTAATGGCAACATTTTTTATACAGCTTCCATAAATAAGAATCATCTAGGCAGTTTGCAAATAAATGTTAAAACCAGGAGAGTTTATTCATACTTGGCAGGTGTGACGATGCTGAAGAGCTTAATGCAAAATAATCACAAGCATTATTTTCTATTGTCTATTTTACTTCTTTTCCTTGATAAAATCTAATTCCCTGGGGATCCTCTCTCTCTCTCTCTCTCTCTCTCTCTCTTTAACTTTTCAGCCTGTGTCATTTCCTCAATCAAAAAAATTATATTTTTCATATTTGCTTCCCGTGGGACAAGTAGGAAATTTGACCAGAAAATTGGTATGGTCTCTTTCCCACCTTCTCTCTTCTGACAGCTGGTATAGCTAGTATAGCTTTCATTAACATCTCTTGAATAATATATAGTTTATTCCTTGGTAGAAAAGAAAGCAAAAAAGAGAGAGACAGATTTACTACTATTGTTTTCAGTTCATGGTCTCTGTCTCCAAATTGTCTAGTAGTGGTGAACAGAATGATAACTAAAAAATCAATCCTTTGTTTCCACATTAGCAATTTAGGTTGGAATTGCCATTCTTCGTTCACTAATTATTTATGGAGATGTCAAGGAGCCAGCCCACTGCATTCGCATGCAGTGTGTTCAATCTCTCTCCACCCGTCCATTAGTTCAGATCTCAGCTGTAGTGATTTTTTTTCTCCTGTTTGCAAAGGAATAGAAGGCAGCTCTAGCCTGCTCAATGTACCGAAGCCTAACTACTGTGACTTGAATGAAAAGCTTTCTGTCTGCAAATTCAGCAGATTTTGTCTCTTTATGTCCTGCCTAATTATGTTATTGGTAATATATCCCTGCTCCCCTTGGGGAAAAAAATATCATTTCAACTGTTGCTTCATGTCACTTATTTGTTAACCAGGGGTGTCAAACTTGTGTCATCATGTTGTCGTCATGTGACATATCACAACTTTTTCCCCCTCTGCTAAACCGGGCATGGGTGTGGTCAGCGCGTGACGCATCCAGCCCACGGGCCACGAGTTTGACACCCCTATGTTAAACTGACAATTTACATGAAGGCTATGTGGAAGCTTTAATTATTATCTCTTTCTTCCTTTCCCCCATGTCTGCATTTTTAGACAGCAAAAGAATGCTGCTTCTCAATATATAAAGGGGGAGGTGCACTCAGGTGACTGCAGGAAACTACTGCTTCAGGAGCTCTATAGCAGACAAGCAACTGGTTATATCTTGAATTAGCATATTTGGGAAGCTGCATTTTTCCTTGGAATGTTTAGCAATGGTTGTATTGTCAAGAGTGAATTTTCAGAGTGAGATATCTGCATGTGAAATGCAATGCAGGTAGTGAAATGTAACAGCTTAGCCTGCATATTTTTGATATGTAATAAATTTGTCAGAATTATATTTACTTTTTTTTCTCTAGAAGTCAGAGTAGCATCATCTTTTCCTCTCCAAAACAATAACCCTAACAGTGTCCAGCCCATAGTCATTCAATGAATTTCCATGGCTAAGAATGGACTTGAACTTGCAGGTATTCTCTATCTTAATTCAAAGCTAAAATATACCTTGCTGGCTCTTGAGCCAGAATTTTCTGAGGGCATTTTCTCATGAAAAATTCTGCATCCTGAAGGCAACTGCAGAACTTACAGAGTTTCCCAGTGTCCTCTGAATTGGACAAATGAGTTGAGTTTTCTCTGGTTCAGCGACAGAGTAAAAGGGAATGCCATTTCAAATTGGATGGAGTATTTTTCCATATTTTTTTTCTTCACTTGACCTGGTCTGATCTAGAGTCTTCTAAAAGGTTTGACAGGCAATCTGATTGGTTAATCCAATCTTAATCCTTCTAGTGAGCTATTACCACATTCACAAACCCTGTCAAAAGCTTGATTTTCCTAGGTTATATAAAACACATTGAAAAACTGATTTTTCACAATTTACAATCCCTGTGAAAAATCCCTCATTTCTTCTTCTTCTTTTGCATTAACAGTATAGAATGAATTCTTGCCCATAACCCTGGCTGAAGTTGTTGGAAAAGACACTTGCTGCAAAAGTCTCCTGATACTGATTTTGGTGAGAGTTTCTTTGCAGGAAGAATGATACTTTGAGAATGAGGTAGCTTTACTTTCATATCAACAATTCAGATTGTTTCAACTGTCCACAGTATGGGCTTAAAGCATGAAGGAGTGGGGATGCTAGAAATATATGTGTATATACACATTTTCATTTACACATGTATTTTTATATGTGTACTTGTATATGTATCTATGCATATACATTCTCTCTCTCTCTCTCTCTCTCTCTCTCTCATATATATATTTCATATATATATATATATATATATATATATATATATATATATATGAAATATAAATTTGGTATAAAAATGGTTTGTCGTGAATGCGACTGCTTGAGGGCTCCTGGATTGGAATTGAAAGGCAAAAGGGATGCAATATGCTCCCTCCCACATGCTGGGATAGATCAGGTAGAAAAACACTTAATCTCTCCCTGGGTCAGCTGATGAAGGGAAGAGAACTTGTGGCTCAAAGGTTAATACAACTGCCTAACATGCAGGTAGCCCAAGTTCAAATCCAAGTAAGGGTATGGCTAGCTGATGAGAGCTAAATAGCTTGAAATAGATCTATACTAGTCTCCCTTTATTTCTTTATCAGCAAAATATAAATTTGATGTGTGTGTGTATACATACATACATACATACATACATACATACATACATACATACATATATGAGAGAGAGAGAAAGAGCAACAATGTATATATATATAGCTGACTAGCTCATGCTGTATCCTGTTTGTTCTCAGAATTCCAAAATTGGCAGGAGAGAGTTTGATTGCATACGTAGTTGGCCTCAAAATGCTTTGGAAAGACTGTAGGATAGAACCAGGACTGTATGTGGAAGTACCCTCAATCACCCACATTTTGAAGAGAAGCTATTCTGTTTTATATATTTGAAGTATTCCTCTTCTTTAGACTATTCCTTATTTTAGATGTTGCTAAAATAAAGGAGCAGTATTGTTTTTATTGTACCTATAGATTATGTGTTGGGTGGATTTCCCAGAAACAATATGAACAACCAAAACAAACACTTCCAGAAATGTTAAGTCAATGGTGCTTAATTGGTCTGAAAGCAAGAACCACTGGCTTAAAGCAAATATGGATTTGACTCAATTCAGAGCTTTCTCTTGTCAGTCAGAGTTTGAGACTTCCAGGTACATGCAAGATTATTGTTATTTCATTACTGCATAGGCCTCAACAGCACATGATGAGAGAATGGCTATTTTTGGCTCTCTGGGGAAAGGTAGGAGATAAACATTTTGAACATATCCATCTTTGCTTTTCCTTCTAGTTTCTGCATTGTATAGACTTTTCTTAGTCCCTTGGTGACACATGGAATGCATGCATGCTGCAGATCGTAAGAATCTAAAGAGGAATCATTTTAGGATCCAAGGGCATATGTAGCCTTTGATCCAGTGCAAAGGGTTCTAAATTTGACTGGAACAAAGGTCAGAAAAAATGAAATTGAATTGAATTAAATTACACTTAAATTCATTAAATACAGTTAATGTGATTGCTTTTGTGAAGGTAATAATTTTCTGCTTAGACCACATTAAAAATTTTAATTTGGTAAAGTGCTTCAGAGGGGTCGAGGAGAGAGTTGCAAGTTGTAAGTTGTGAAGCCTGATTTATGCAAACCATTGGTGCTTCATTTATTAAAATTCTTTCTACTTCCCATGGTTTTATTAATTTAGCAAAATGTGGCTTTGGATTACAGGTACTCTTTTACCCAAAAATACATGTTTACACTACAAACAAGCAATAGTTCTTAGTTGGAAAAGACTTCTTCTACCATGCTGGAGGAAACATATTAAAATCTGAAGCTGAATAATTAATGCTCCAAGGGATGAATGATCTCATATATATATATTGCATCTTGAGTGCAATACTTGGGAAATTAAAAGGCTCACAGAGATGATAGAGAATGCTAAGTGTCAGTTATTTAATTCTCAGCCTCTTTAATGGTGTATTTTATGCTGATGACATCATCTTAGAGTTGTTTGTGTCCCAAGGCTGTACCACACAGCCTTTAAGAGTTCTATTGACTGATGCATCCATTCAGAGTTGAACAGTGTTCAAAACAAGAGTAATTAACCTAGGGAAGCTGAGTTTCATAGCCAAGGTTGTTATTGATTTGCACTGGTCATTTCTTTTCTTTTTGACATCTTATATGTTTCAACCTTCACCTAGCATATTTAAGCCAACAGAATCAAAACTAGAGATACATTCTATTTTTGACCCAGTAAATTTCTATGTATTTGGATTTGGAAGCTTCAGATTAAGAACATTAATGTTAGTAGCAGAAAATTATTATATGCTGCACCATCACATATCTATCACTATGCATACATGGATGTAGTAGACTCAGGTGATGGGCATAAGTGCCTTTTGATAGTGGCCACATGTTATGGAGCTCTTTTGGAAATGCTTTGTCGGGCAGTTAAAATGCAAACTTTTTGTTGCTGTTTTTTTTCAAGGAGGAAGAACGGATGAATAATTAGGACACAGATTATCTCAGACTATAGTTTCAAAATCTCTATCTCTATCTCTATCTCTATCTCTAATCTATCTGGTATATATTCTCATTGTTCAATTAGATCTGTAGAATGTGAATGGACTGTTAACTGTGGGATCAGTTTTTCCATTAGAACTGAAGTAGCATGTTAGCTTAGGAAATTCAAGCTAGGCTACGTGACATGTATTTCTGTGTTCCTTAACAAAGGTTTAATGGTGGGAGCAAGTAATGGAATGCAGCCATGGTGGCGCAGTGGTTAGAATGCAGTACTGCAGGCTACTTGTCATCAGCTCAAGGTTGACTCAGCCTTCCATTCTTCTGGTAAAATGAGGACCCAGTTTGTTGGGGGCAATATGCTGACTCTGTAAACTGTTTAGAGAGGGCTCTAAAGCTCTGTGAAATGGTATATAAGTCTAAGTGCTACTTCTATTTAGGTAAGAACTATAAACTTCACAAGCTATCTTCCTTTTGATGAATGGGCCTGGAAAGCTAGCCATTTAGTAGACGTGTTTGTCTTTTTGGCATCATTATATTATTACATCATTAATTATTATGTTATATTATTACATTAATGTATATTATTACATTAATCCAGAACAGGATAATACTATAGGCCAGATTTGACCAGGGACCGCAAAGAAAAGAACTTCCATCAAAAATCTTGTAATGCAACATCCCTACAGTTGGGCAGTGGTCCAAGATGTTGCTGATTGTTCCATTCTAAATCCATTCCTTTTTCTTCTGGGTCATGTGCTCCAGAATAGAGCTGGCCTATTTTTGCTTTATTCATTTTAATGATAACCCTACAGTGGCACAAAAATAAAACAAAAGTGTGAGTGTATATGAATGTCTGTATATGACACACACACATGCATAGGCACACATATACACCTACATAACACATTTTCAATAAGTATATATTAAATATACTTATGGATCCCACTTGATAAAAAGCGTCCACAAAAGAGAACTTAAACAAGACAGATCGACGACATCAGCAAGTATTGCGGGTTCAATTGGCAAAATAAAGGATTGTATATGTTGGAAATGTGTGGAAAAGACCTTCATGTGTGGATAGACAATGGCTAAAATGATGATGATGATAATGACGGCGATATTTTAAATAATTCCATAGCAACTCATCTAAAGTGGACTTTTCATTAGAAACATGAAAGTCATAGCAACAAGAATACCACTGATAGCCCAGATAACATTAAAATTATTCAAAGCAAGCCATAATTTACACATTTGTCCCAATTTGGTGACTTCACAACCATGTCCATACTGTTGTTTTGTTCAGGATGTTAATGACTTTTAAAAAAAAATTCCCAGTATAGTCTAGACCTGGGGCTTAATTCATTCAATCTACACTGCCACTATTGATAGCTAGCAACAATGGAATCCTTATATAAGATTCTTAGGCTTCTCATCAAAGATTCAAGGATTGTGAATATTTCTAATCAAATCTTACAGAAATATTTAGAATGAGGAAGAATAGTTATAGCTCCATGATTTACCTCATAACATTGTAGCATCCCTAACAGGTGTGAAATTCAAAAATTTTCCCTACCGGTTCTGTGGGTGTGGCTTGGTGGCCATTTTCAAAATCTCCATTCCCACCCCACTCTGGAGCCAGCCAGAGGTGATATTAGCTGATTCTCCAAACTACTCAAAATTTCTGCTTCCGGTTTTCCAGAACCTGTTGGAACCTGCTGGATTTCACCCATGATCCCTATATTGTTGCTTTCTCTCAGTCTTAAACTGAAACGATCTTCAACATCTAATTCCTATTTATGACTTTACAGAAGAAAGCTATTGTTAGCAAAAAAACAACCAAAACTATCACAAGAGGAGCTGTGTAAGAACGTCACTGTATTCAGATGAGCACAAACGTACTTCAGCAAACTATAACAACAGAAAGACAAAATGGACAGCAAATAGATAGAAAAGAATCTAAAGTGCTTGGGGAGTATAGAATTCAAACAGCATCTATCTTTAACCAATTGCAATACAAATGTAAAAAGCAATGTTGTAAAAATACTAAAACTTTACTGACAATAAACTCATTAGTCTTTAATTATACTTAACAAATCCATTTCATGTTTGTCACAGGCAGTTATTTTGTTTAATGCAGTATCATTTGCTATTCAGCAGTTACTAAATACAAAAACTGAGAACTTGTTGTGGTCCACTGGCGGCCTGCAGAGCTGGCAGCAGAGTCAGACAGTGAGGAGGCTGGGGAGGAACATGGGCCAGTCCTGGAGTCTGGGGAAGGCTCAGACAAGGGCTCTGAGTCGGAGGCAGAGGTGGGGCCAGGGCCATCTGGGAGTTATGTGCAGAATCCGGAGCCTCCAGAGTCGGACATCAGTGAGGCAGAGGAACAGGGGAAGCCTGTTCCCAGTACGTGCATCCGCAGAGCTGCCAGAAGGCAAGAACAGTTAAGACTCAGGAGTAGGACTTGGAGATGATTGGCCCCTCCCATAAGACATAAAAGAAGAACAAAGGCACGTGAGCCTTTGCAGGAAACAATGTTGTTCGTTCTGGCCGGTTTAAATTCTGTAGCTCTGTTTTGACTTTGTGTTCCATGTGGCCTTGCAAAGCTAATTGCTAATTAGGTCTTGGCAGCATGTCAAAGGAGATAAAGGTGGGTGGTTATCAGCCTTATCCTGAAGGACTGTGGCAGACTTCTTTTGGTCTCTTACAAGTATTTGTGACTCATCTGTGAATGAACAGAATGAGAATGAACAGGCTGTGAATGAACAGAATTCACAGCTGTTGAAATAAAAAGAGAGTTTTTGGGACTAATTGTGTGCTTTTTACTGTCTCAGGAAGCCTAGGTCAGAACACATAAAATGAGCTCTCTGAAAAACCCAAGAAGATCATCTATCATAGTGTTACCTGCATTTCGATCAATTGAAAACATTTCTCAGTGCTTTCAGATGAAACAAGAATAATGTGGACATATTTGGTACAAAGGGGACATATTTTGCTCTCCCAATGTTGTTTAGAGTTTCACAGCTGTTTATTTGAAAGGCTGAGGTGATGATAGCCACTCAACATACACACAAAAATACAAGAGAGGGAGGGAGGGAGGGAGGGAGGGAGGGAGAGAGAGAGAGAGAGAAAGAGAGAGAGAGAGAGATTACAGTACCATCAGAAAAAAATAATTATTATACATGAAAGAAAATCTATGATACCGGGATTAAGATAGGCAAAAATTGAGAGCAATGACATATTATGGGTGTCTTTTGTAAAATAAGGAGAGTAAGTTTCTTTCCAGTTATATAATATTATGCTGTTTGCACACCCCAGGCTCAAAAGAACCAAAGTTCGTCATAATTGTCAAATAGTATATTTAGGACTATAGTTGAACCTCACAATATGATTCTCAACTATAATATTTCTTCTGGAATAATTCTGAATTTAACAAATTATACCAAATAGAGAATGGACATTTTAATGCTGATTAAGCAAAATCTTTCAAATTTCTTAAAGGGCATGAAATGCCATTAAGGAATTATTATTTTTAAGTCATTGAATTTGCATGCTAATTTATTAGCTTTCTGCTACCTTGAAGAAGCAACATGTATTTGTGGGCAAGTGGAAAAGCTGGTGTGTTGATTTGCAATAAATCAAGTCAGCTTCTTAGAAGAATCAGAATTAAAACATATCTAATATTTCATTGCTATATTCAACCTAGAAATAAGGAGAAATTTTCTGACAGTGAGAACAATCAACCAATGGAACAGCTTGCCTTTGGAAGTTGTGGGAGTTTCATCACTGGAGGCTTTCAAGAAGAGATTGGATTGCCATTTGTCAGAAATGGTGTATAGTCTCCTGCCTGGGCAGGGGGTTGGACTAGATGACCTACAAGGTCCCTTCCAATTCTGTTAATCTGTTAATCTTGAGTTTGTCAGAGGTAAGTATATTTTTCAGCATTAAATGGCTGTAATCAAGCATTTAATAATCTTATAGTTAATTTGTACTATCATAATAATACAAAACCTAAAACAAGATGGATTGAGCAAGTATTGCAAACCCAATTGGCAAAAGAAAGCTCAGGACCATATTGGGTTGGAAACATGCGGAAGAGGACTTCATCCTGTGGTGGATAGACAATGGTGATGATGGTGAAAAGTCAAGACTCACATGCCTATAAATGTGGTCATTAACTGGCTTGTTAACACAATCATATTGTGTGAATACAGAAACCATGTATTAATAGCCAATTATGCATTTAAGAATATGACTAAAATTTAGCAGATCTCCAAAATAAATGGGCTTTTTAATTGGTGATACTTTGTTTTTATTGCTCATCATTTTCAAGGAAGGAGTTGTTTTTGGATCCTTAGAAGTTAAGGTAAACCCTGGATGAGTTGATCATTGTGCTTTATTCCCTCTAGATTAAAGTAGGGTTTGTTTCTACTTTTTAAATTATTGATTGATCAATAATAATTTATTATTGTTGTTGTTGTTGTTTTTTTAAATTGATATTTTCTTTGGTTTTCTATGATTCGGATGACTTTTATGCCCCCTATCAATCAAGACAGGGAAAATTAATTGTTGATGGTGCCCCTTTCTCTGCAGCTTCTGCCCCAGATTCCAGACCAGAATTGTAGGAGGCAATAACAAGATTTAAGATGTAATAAAAAGGAGGAGGAAATATTCTTTTTTTAAAGTAAAAGGACATTACCTGCGTATCTATATTTTTCTAGCTCTTTAATTTAGTTCCTAATGAATTTGTTTAAATTATTTAAACCATGAGCAAGGATATAAAATTGTAACAAATGAGTAAAACGAATACCTATAAATCTTTGGATACATTGGTTGGACACTTATTGAAGTGGCTGCATTTGGGCTGGCGTTTCTTTGCATGCTTGTCACAAGAAAGCCCATAAAGTCTTCATAAAGAGAGCCAGCTAAATGTGACTGGATCTTTCCAAATAGCATAAAATTCCATTTGGGACTGCTGTTTCGTTCATGGAAGGAAAATTAGCTTAATTTGTAGAGATGGGAATCTGAACTCTCATAGATATCATATTAACTCATACCAGTTAAGCCAGGTTCGCCACTGGCCAGGAATGATGGGAACTGTTATCTAGTAGAACCATAGTGCCCTAAATACATTGTTCACCAACCCATGCAATCAGGGGTGAAATTTACTTACCATCCTTACCAATTTGGAAGTACCCACGCACTTCTGCGCATGCGCAAAACTTTCTGCGCATGTGCTGAACCAAGAAGTAATGACACCTGGGCGGGTGGGCAGAGCTTTCACTACCGGATCACCGAACCACTGGACAAGATCACTACCGGACTGGGCAATCTGGTTGGATACGGGAGCATTTCAACCCTGCATGCAATCCCCCCAACCAGCACTTCACCTCCCAATGAGCCTCACCTGATGTGACTTCCCCAACACAAGAACTTTCACAAAACCCTACCTGATGTGACCCACATCTGACCCTTCACCTGACCCCTCAGAAGACCCACATCTCATGTGACCCACACCTCACCCTCACAAGACCCTCACTGGGCGTGACCCATCACACCTGATCCCACAAGACCCATCCCAAGACCCATCCTAAAACCCTCACCTGACGTGACCTCCACATCACAAGACCTACTGATCACACAAAGCCCTTATAAGCAGAAGAACACTGACACTGACGTCCCCTAAATTGAAGATGTTGCCTAGCCTGATAAGAAAACCTTCGGAAACCAACCAGTGGTGAAATCTAAAATTTGTTACTACTGGTTCTGTGGGCGTGGCTTGGTGGGGGGGGGGGTAATGCGACTGGGTGGGCATGGCCAATTTTTTTTAACTTTTAAAGCCATTTTTTCTACAACCTCTTTGGCTAAGAGGTTGTAAAAAAAGGCTTTCAAAAGACTCTGACGATCCCAGCTGAGTGTCCTGATCGTCAGAGACTTTTTTTCTTTTAAATGCCTCTGCCGATCAGGCAACTCAGCTTGGATCATCAGGCATCATCTTGAATCGTCAGCTTGGATCGTCAGCTTGGATCGTCAAACTCAGCTTGACGATCAGGCAACTCAGCTTGGATCGTCAGAGGCATTTAAAAGAAAAAAAGCCTCTGATGATCGTGCAGCTCAGCTGGGCACGGGGGGGGGAGGTTTGCAGGGATTTTTGCTACCGGTTCTCCAAACCACTCAGCTCCATCGCTACCAAATCAGGTGATCCGGTCTGAACCAGGACCATTTCACCCCTGAAACTAACCCACAAGATCAGAGAACGAACCTCCACCCTCATTATTCACCAGTTCTTCCCTTTCATCAGAAGACATAGTCTTCAGTTTGGCAGTAAAGAAACTGGCCATTCATTCCTGGTGTCCAAATCTAAATTTAGTTCTAACCCAATATATTTTATGAAAACAAGCTCCAGGTGGATGGCCTATAGTTGTCTGAAGCAAATAAATAAATAAGTTGGATATCTTTTTTTTTTTTTTTTTGCCACTAGAATATTGTTTCAACTCCAGTGCTCTCACAAATAAAACTTGTTTTGCTGGCGACTCTGCTGAGTACCAGTGAATGAAACAAAGATAAATCAAGTAGCTGGCTATAAAACAAGAGTGAAAAACAATTTTAAAGCAGCACATTGTCCTTTGATGTCTCCAATAAAGGGTTCATTTCCTTTTTGAAACATGCCAATCTCAAAACAGTTTTGGCTGGTGCAATATAGATGGCAATATTAAGTTTTTATCTGCACTAAAAATGCAAGGAAAATTGGTACAACTTGTATTTGTGTTTGTCTAGGGAATAAATAATGATGTCTAGGGTAGGGAGGAACCAATGATACTGGCTAGTTAAAAATGAGCAAATAAAATCTGTTGTTCTTTACAAAGGGATGAATTGAGTAAGAAATAACACTATGCCGTAATAGATATCATAGAGAAAGTATGTGGTCACCAGGAGTTGAAAACAACTTGATGGCATATAATCGATCAGTCATGATATATACAAAGCATGATAAAACCAGCCCCAAATTAATCCATCTCTAAATGAAATAATAGAAAAGTTAAAGAGCTATCCTATAATATCTGAGATGATATGCTAAGGCAATATGATTTTACAATATTTTGAGTTTTATCCTAGGAATAGGAGTTCTGAATTCCATGTCTGTCTTGTGCACAGAGAAAATTTCTGTGGTAGTTGCCTCTCCCATTATCGGGTCATAAAAAATTGCATTCTTTTCATAGGTATAGTTGCCCCATTTTTTTCAATACTTATCGAGGAGAATATAAACTGTGAGATAATTATTTTCCATTTCAAACATAGGATCATAGAGCTGGAAGAGCTAACTGAATTCATTGAGTCCAATATCATGTTTGTTTGTTTGTTTGTTTGTTTATGTATTATATACATGAGTATCAGAGAAATTAATCTGGGTGGACTAACTAGATTAAAAGTAAATAAAAACAAATATATGTACAAAAATTAAAACACATAGCAGTTGAGAACAATCGCAAGTAGCCATTAGTCCTGTCTGATCTCAGAAGGAATGATATCCTAGAGCCGTGATGGCGAATCTGTGGCCCATGTGCCACAGGTGACATGCAGAGCCCTCTCTGCGGGCATGCAAGCTGTTGTCCCAGCTCAGCTCCACCGTACAGGCACACATGTGTGCCACTGGCCAGCTGGTTTTTGGGGTCCACATGCGTGGGGTGCACGCAGGGGTCACATGTGCATGCGCAGGGGGCGGGGTGCACATGGGAGGGTCACACATGCATGCGCAGGGGGCACATGCAGGAGGGGTCATGCACGCATGTGTTGGGGGCGTGCAGGGGCGGTTGTGCACACATTGCATTATTGGTGTGCGCGCACGCATATTTATGTGACTTCGCGCCTTGGGCACTTGGTGCCAAAAAAGTTAGCCAGAGCTGTACTAGAGGGAAGGCAACATAACAGAAAAGGCTCTCTTTCTGGGCCCCACCCGCTGATATTCTGTAGCTGATGCAACCCAGAGCAGACCCCTCCTGCCAGATCAGATAGGATGGGAAGAAACTACTGGTGAGAGGTACCGGTAATTCCTTAAGAAAGCTGGCCCCAAGTTATGAAAGGCTTTAAACATAAGTACCCGCACCTTGGTGGGAATTCATAAGAAAGAATCCCTGGTCAATGTCTCTCTTACTAAAACAAATGTTGCACACCCACTGCCTAGATCAGTGATGGTTAATCTTTTTGCCATCGTGTTCCAGGAGTGGGGGGAAGGGGCGTTCGCACGCATGCCCACACCCATAATTATATGCGCCCGGCCATGCGCATGTGTGTGCGACCCCCCCTGCTCTCTCCTCCGCGATGGCACGGTGGGCCTGGTAGGCCCATTTTTCTCTCTCCCCAGGCTCCAGAGCCTTTCTAGGAGCTTGGGGAGGGTGAAAACGGCCTTCCCTGCCGCCCCTTTGAAGGCCCTCTGGAGGCCGGAAATGGCCTGTTTGCCAACTTCTGATGGAACTGGAAAGCCTATTTTTTGATCTCCCCAGTCTCCAGAGCCTTCCAGTCCCACTGGAAGATGGCAAACGGACTGAGCTCGCATGCCCACCAATATGGCTACGCGTGCCATAGGTTTGCCATCACGGGTCAACAATCAATTACTGTTTTATTCTAATCCTGGACTTTCAGATGGCAATGCGTTTATAGGTAGGACTGCTCTTGCAGATAAAACAAGCCTCATAAATAATCTATTTATCAACTGCTAACTCTTAATAAACTTTCCAAAGACTATTCTCAAAGGCTAAATAGAAACCTGAAAAATTTATGAAGTTGGCTGCACCTTCTCACAGATAAGATATATAACTAACCCAGTCTTGTCTAGTATATTCACCCTATCAAACTACAGAGATTGGAATGGTTGATCGGAGCCTATGCACCAGCACAAATATAAAGTGCTGGTTTATGTCCTGAAGTGAAAGCATTTCAAGGCAATTTGCATAACAATTGCATTAAATCACACATCTTCTTGCAAAAGGCAAGGATGCATGTTATCAGAACATGATCCATTGGATAATGGGCAAGATGGAAGCTTAAATGCTACCTCGAACACTCCTTGTAAAAAAGGATCTGGGGCAGTGAATGAAAATATTCATTATCTTCCCCTTCCCTTTTTTGCCAAAGTAATCAACACAAACTGCAGAGTTGAGCAAAAGACTGGCTAAAGGATTTTGAGCTGACATAAGCAAATGCTTTAGCCATGTGCTATAAGTGTAAGAAGAGATGGAATAAAATATAGTAAATGTAGGAATGTTGTTGGTGAAAAGACTGGATAACAACTCATCATATAGCATAAGCACTTCCTAGTTAAACTAGCTAAAATAAAATTTAAAGTAACAGAAATGAGAGTTAGAGAATTAGTATATTATATTTAGTACCAGTCATATGTGTGTCTGTATGGGTGTTCTCTAATTTCCCAAAGATAATCAAAATAAATGACATTTCATCCTTCAAGGTGACTTTTGTTTTTGACAAAATCAACAAAATCACATCTATAGTAAACCACTCTTCTAAACTCATTCTCTCTTCAGTAGCAGGGATGATTTAGAGACTAAAGAACATGTGGCCCAAATGAATTTTTACTGTCACTAATATGGCCCAATCTGGCTATAACTGTTGGGAGAGGAGTCCTCTGAAGAGACAGTGTTGCTCATTTCTGTCAGGGACAAGAAGTTAAAAATAGAGCATGTCAAATGGCTGCTTTTGTAGTTTTCTGTTTCTTTTTGTAAAACTTGCAGAAACTTATCAGCTTATCTCCCTCACTTGGGAGATAATGAGCCCTTTGCTGACTTTTGTTTTATGTAAAAATAAATGCATGGATAGAAAGACATTAAAGCAGTAATAATCAGTCCCTTTCCTTGGCTCTGTGCTTTTAAAGGTAAGTCAATGCGATAAATTTAAATACACATGCACACACAGACGTATACATAAATATATGCATATATACTATGTGTTGTAGTTGCGTGTATATGTACATGTTTGCCTTTGTGTGTGTGTACTAGTATAGTGGTTAAGGCATCAAGCTACAAACTGGAAGACTGAGTTCTATTCCCATCTTAGCCACAAAGTCATTGGGTTACCTTGGGCCAGTCCCTCTCTCACAGCCCTAGGAAGGAGGCAATGGCAACCCACTTCTGAAAAATGCTACCAAGAAAGCTAGAAGCACTACGTGCAGGAAATTCCCAGGAATTAAGACTAACTTGAGGGTGGAACACCCCCTGCTCCCCCAACAACAACCATTTGCATACTCCATGCCAGGGGGGAAATCCTCTGAAGTCTGCTACCAGTTCTGTGAGTCTGCTACTGAGCATGTGTATGCGTGCCTGAGGAGTGCCCACGCAGCGCTAAAAAAGGAACATTTTGAAGCCTTCCAAGTCTGCAAAGGTAAGTAGAACAATGAGGGGGGAATCCGCTGTGCCATGCGATTTAGATTAGCTAGAAAGCAAGAAATCCAATGATTCTAGCTAATCTAAATTGCGCGTCACAGCTGATTGTCGCCCAGCTGATCATCGGAAATACCGGTTCGCCTGAACCTGTAGCATTTTTTACTACTGATTTTTCCAAACTGGTCTGAACCAGTAGTATTTCAACCCTGCTCCATACCTTCCAAAAATATGTGGAGCATTAGATCTTTTTCTGTGTTGGGAAGAAAAGTCTGTAGTGGGATTTGGGGAGAAGCAAATATATCAAGAATCAGAAGCTATTTTTCCCATGATTATAAAAGAAGAACAAGAAGTCAAGAACTAAAGGAAGATTCCTCACAACTTCTGTCAAGAAGTCTTATCTGTTCAAGACTATAGCCACTTCCCTGTCGATCATAGGGTTCAAAGAAGAAGGGGATTGTTTGTCAGTTAATAGCTCTATATTAAACACCCTCTGACAGGATGTGAGCCAAATACTTGTTACCCCAGTTTAATGGAGTGTTGTGGAGCAAATGTCACCTGTGACAAAATATTGTTGGAAGAGCAAAATTGAAGACAATCTCAATTTGTTTGATTTAGATATGTTGCACAATACGGCAGGGAGTTCCTTGAATAGACCGTACATCACCTCTTCAGGATAACAGTTTTTAGAACAAATGAAATTCATAGTAAAAATATCCTGTAGTAGGCAGGATAAAAAAACAAAATATAAAGATTTGCTGTAGAATTAACTTGATCTTTGAAGTCAGTATTTCTAAGATAATAATGCTGCTTTGTGTGTCTTTCAATCACCAGAATTCAAAATAATGTGCAATTAGATGTGTGTATCTATATATATATATGTGCTGAAGAGATAATTAGGAGTGTGCTTCTTGGACAGATATCACCCTCCTTTAATTTGCCATGAATGGAAGCAGCTTTTCCAATGATTAATACTAGATTATTTAAGGGATTTTCAATGAAAAAATGGTCACAATCTTGTTAACATGCCAGCCTGAATTTGTGATATTTATTTCTGACCAAATACATATATGGTTTATTTAAAAAAATGTATTCCAACATTCAGTTTTAAACTAATGCTTGAAAAAATATGGAGAAGAAATTTTAAATTATTATTTTTCTTTTTTTCTGCTTCATTTCCCCCCCCCCCTTACTCTGCTGCCTCCTATCCAAAGTTTATTTTGGTTCAAAATTTTCCTAATTTTCATTGAATTGATTGCAACTGCTTTTTAAAACACACACACATGTCCTATTATGTTCTGTATGCTATTTTGCTCTGCTGCATCCTTTTTTCCTCATTTTTCCTCAGACTGTGACATGGGCAGCAAATAAATTAAATACATAAATAAATTAGAAACACAGTTCAGAATAAAATATCTGTATATCTACTGTCTTTAAGATAAGGTCTCGGGATTTGAACATGCAGAATTATTAAGAAAAAATATTCCCTTCAGTTTTGAAACTTTTTTTTTTTTTTTGGAGTGAAATAGCAATGCCCCTACATGTGTAAGTCATTGGTGAAGAGATGTTGTGAGTTCCAACTCTTATTCTATGGTTTTATCATCTGGTAGAGAGGGTGGACAGAAGAAAAATAATACAGGTAGCCTTTGACTTACAACAGTTCATTTAGGGATTGTTCGAAGCTACAATGGCACTGAAAAAAGTGACTTACGACCATTTTTCACACTTATGACCATTGCAGCATCACTATGATCACTTGATCAAAATTTGTACGCTTGACAACTGGTTCATATTTATGATGGTTGCAATGTCCCAGGGTCATGTGATCACCTTTTACACTCTTCTGACAAGCAAAATCAATGAGGAAGCCAGATTCATTTAACAACCATGTTACTAATTTAACCACTGCAGTGATTCACTTAACAAATGTGTGCTCGTAAAATGGAGCAAAACTCACTTAACAAACTTCTCACTTAGCAACATAAATTCTGGGCTTAGTTGTGGTCATAAGTTGAGGACTGCCTGTAAACAGATAGGATCTCTCCATTAGATAGATATTTTGCTTGATTTAGCAATATTTTTCACTTTTTACAAGAACTTTGGATAACGCCTTTTAGACTAAATACATAAGCCTGCATAATTGAATTAATCCACCACATTGGCTAAGCCAGGGGTGTCAAACATATGGCCTGTGGCCTGGATCCTCCCCACTATAGGCCCAGAGTTGTCCTGCAGGGCCATCCTGGATACGGCAAGGCATTGGCTGGTGCTGCCCCACCCCTGCCCCACCCACCCAGTTAGCCCTGATGACCAGGCCATGCCCATCATGGCCTGCCAAAGGCAAACAAAATCCTGAAATGACTTGCAATGGGGTCGAGTTTAGGACACCCCTAATGGGACACCCCTGGGATAAGCAAATCATGATATAACATATCACTATATGTTACAACATACATACAGTGGTGGGTTTCCCCGGTTCACACCGGTTCTATAGAACCGGTAGTAAAACCGGCGGGAGGCTCCGCCCACTGACCCCGACATCATCAAAATGCTTCTGTGCATGCGCAGAAGAGCGTGCGCAGGCACGAGCGAAGTGAGTGCGTGCGTGCGATCCTGCTGTGAACTGGTAGTAAAGGTAAGTAGAACCCATCCAGAACCCAGTTTTACTCTGAACCTGAAAAAAAGATGGCAATCTTGGAAAAGATACAATGAAAAGGATCAACAGGATAGCATGTCTCTCTTCTTCTGCACATGAGATTATAACATTTGGGATTATTTAGCTGATAAGGGAGAAAAGTAATGAGGGTGTTATCAAGGGGTACAGAAATACAGAGATATACAAAAACTTATTTTTACTAAATTGGCTGCAGAATCTTGTATATCAAAGGTTGACAAAAAGATAACTCTAGGCACCATGTGCCAGACTACCTGTTTAGTTTACTTTTGAAAAAAAAACTGTGAGTAGATGATGCGCAATAAAGAAAAACATTGATTTTATTAATTAAAAAAATATTTTATCATTTTACAAAATAAAAATGGTGGGTGGTTGTGGCCAAATTTGTGCACACCCAAACATACAAAGATCCTAGAGCTTTTCAAGGACTTCAGGAATAAACTTCATTACATGGCTACATTACGTGTAGGTGTGTTGTTATTGGCTATACCTGTTAAATCAGCCATTTTGTGAATGGGCAAAATTCCCCATGAAAATACTTTCTGAATCCCCCCTCCCGTTACATACTATCATTGTTCCAAAGTTTCTCAACAGCTGATAAATGTTAATATATACATGTTAAGTGTTGAATAGACAGCTGCAGGAACCAATCAGGAGCCAGTAGCTAGAGCGGGAAAATTAAGTGCGCGTCAGTGGCTGAAGCCACAGACAGCTTCGGTTTAAAAAGGGCTGCCACAGCTCGGATTTCCATTGCTGTTACTGGAGCTGAATAAAGCTGTTGAACTGTTGGATGTGTCCCATGTCCTCTGTCTGCATCCACTACTCAACAATATGCAAAGACATATGGGAACAAAAATTGAAAAGACTTAATACACATGAGAGCAAAGCCTATTCCCTCATTAGCACTGATGGTGTTACCTCAGTGGTGAAATGTAAATTTTGTTACTACCGGTTCTGTGGGCATGGCTTGGTGGGTGGGTGGTAATATGACTGAGTGGGTGTGGCCAACATTTTTTTTTTAACTTTTAAAACCATTTTTCTACAACCTCTTCGGCTGAAGAGGTTGTTAAAAAAATGTTTTAAAAGCCTCTGATGATCCCAGCTGACTTGCCTGATCTGCAGAGGCTTTCTTTTTTTTTTAAAAGCCTCTGACGATCCCAGCTGACTTGCCTGATCGGCAGAGGCTTTTTCTTTTTTTTAAAGCCTCTGACGATCCTAGCTGACTTGCCTGATTGGCAGGGGCTTTGTTTTTACTTTTAAAAGCATTTTTTCTATAATCTCTTCGGCCGAAGAGGTTGTAGAAAAATTGCTTTTAAATTTTTTTAAAAAGCCTCTGATTATTGCGCGGCTCAGCTGGGCAATTGGGGGGGGCAGGAATTTTTGCTACCGGTTCTCCGAACCACCCACCTTCATCGCTACCAGATCAGGCGATCCGGTATGAACGGGGAGCATTTCACGCCTGTGTTACCTTGTTTGGTAATGAAATGTCTACAAGACACCAACCAAGGACCCCAAAGTGTTCTATTTTGCTCTGTTTCCTCCAATGTTATGACTTCCAGGTATATTGAGTTTATAATTACCAGAGTTCAGAGAAGCATGCTATTTTGGCCAAACAAATTTGGAGTGCTTTAAATTGGGAATGTGTGTGTGTGTGTGTGTGTGTGTGTGTGTGTGTGTGTCCCCAGCTCAGTATTTTTCCTTAATTTATAGCTGTTTTATTGGAGGCCCATTAATAGAGATTACTTAAAATTGAAATGTTCAGAATGCAAACACATAGCTATGGCTGTCCATGTCTGTCCTTTTAACCTGCTTTGCAATTATGTTAACAGCAGACAGATATTTTATATAAGTAAAAGTGGGTTCTTTCCCCGCTTTAGCATATAGAGAATATATAATTTATTGCTATTTTAATATTGATAATAATAAATATAATAGAGGTTGCCTTGTATATATTAATACTTTGAGCAAACATTGATGTACTTTCAGCTGCAATGCCCAGGATTCACCCTGATGCACTTTAAGTGTTTGTGTATCTTTTAAAAATGCTACATAAATGAAAAGTCAGTACTTCCTATTAATTATTTACCCTGCCATGCTCAATTGCTTGTGCATGACCCTTTTTGCTTTGCCTGCAAAAATCACTTTGCACTGATAGCCGACACAGAGGAATAATTTTGGAGCACATAGCAAACATGACCTTTTGTGTTTAGAATACTACAAGCACTGATTGCCCAGGAGAACAATGGACTCTCTCTTCTTTGCTATTCACAAGATGATCATTAGACCTCCAGATCATAAAATTAGTTAAATGCCAGGGGAGCCTCCCCTTCTTATCAATATGCTACTTCACTGCAGTCTTTACAATAGATTCCAGAATGGTACGGAAAAAAAAATCTGTATGGCTTGTACAATGCTTTCATTGCCAACACCCTGCATTTCAATGCAAGTATCTGCTTTTGGAATGCTGACCAAAGAAATTGTTCAAAAGATCAGACTGCAGCCGGCAAAGCAAGGAAGCAAAGCCACATGGATATCACAAGGGTATCTTGAATGCTTGGGGTTAAAAACAGAATCCTAAAAACCGTAAGAATAAAGTCAGGTTGTCAACTTGCAAAGCTTTCCAGACCAGCTTTCAAGTTGTCATAAGCGGGGGAGGGTAGGGGGAAAGAACGGATGGAGCTGCTTGGCTGACCCAACTGAAAATACATTCCACACAGGCATTTCTCCAGATTGTATCCTAGGTTACCGGACTCAGCAGGAGGGGTGGGGTTTTTACAGCCCAGCAACGTGGTCCATTGGAGAATGCGATTTATGACATGCCCAGGGAGGAGGGGGGGAGACAGGGTCATGGGGCCCCCGTAAAGTACATGGGGTCAGAGCTGACTCCATTTGAGTAATTGCCAGAATGTTGCTCCTAAGAAATGACTGGATTTCTTTGGAATCGAGGCTCATAAATTAATTAGGGCATCTTTCGGAAACTTTGCACCGGTGAGATGTTTAAGTGACAATCTCTTTGAAATGCTTTCTTCCCACAACTCTTATATTCGGGCTGTGTTCTTCTTGCCTAAACTGTATTTCTCCTTTGCTTCCTTTCCATAATTCTCTCAAGATCCTTTAAAAGGGTTACCAAACCCATTAGTGTCTTTGAGTTGTTGGTCCATCCCTGCAGTACACTTGACAAGATTTCAGAAGTGGTTTGCCATTGCCTTTTTGCTGGGGCTGAGGGAGAAGGTCTGGCCCATAATCATCCACACTAACTTTGTGTTTAAAGCAGGACTAGAACTCACAGTCTCCCGGTGTCTTGCCTGATGCCTTAACCACTCCACCAAACTGTGTCTTAGTTATGGGTATGTTCAGTCAGAAACTTAATATTTCCGTCAAACATTTTAGACCAACATTGGGAAGTTGATAGAAGGAGCTTCCTCTATTAATTCCACACAATACTGTATGATTCTATGCATCTGGACAAATGGCAGCCTATACATATATATTCATTAATAATATCATAATAAATGCAATGCAATGATAATCAGATCTGGCAGAAGAGGCATGCTGCATATCCTATTTGTTAGAGAACTATACTTGGTGGACCCAAGGTGGCAGAACCTTTCTAGCATATGAAACATTATCTCTCCCCCTTTGAGGTGAGATCAGCTATATCTTTACTTACTTTCCAGAAGTCCCACTCAACCTGACTCTGTCTTCTGGCATGAGGGGTAGGGGTGTCCCAGTGGTGAAATTCAATTTTTTTTACTATTGGTTCTGTGACCATGGCTTGGTGGGCGTGGTGTGGCTTGGTGGGCGTGGCAGGGGAAGGATATTGCAAAATCTCCATTCCCACCCCACTCCAGGGGAAGGATCCTGCAAAATGCCCATTCCCACCCCAGCCAGAGCTGGTATTTGCAGTTCTCCGAACTACTCAAAATTTCCGCTACCGGTTCTCCAGAACCTATCAGAACTTGCTGGATTTCACCCCTGGAGTGTCCCCAGAAGACCAATGCATTTTTTTAAGTGCCCCCCTTGCTAATATAATCTTTGGTGTGCTTTATTCTTTTTAAACTTTTTAATAATGACACGTTTTTTGACATGTTTATTGTTTTATATCTTTCTTGTATGCTGCCTACAGTCCCTTCTTGTGAGATGGTTGGCCATATAAATTTGATAAACAAACAAACAAATAATGCATTGATTGATGCATTGTTGATAAATTTAATTTTGAGGACATTGGTAGCTTGATTCCCCCCCCCTTTAAAAATTTAGGGAAACAAGGGAGGAAACTCCATTGGGATGAAAAACGGTGAAAAATCAAAAGTCACCTATCAAGATCTTTAGACATGTGATGAATCGAACCAGAATCGTTATCCAGTACCAGTCGAATAACTTAACTCTGCTAGTTTAGAATGTACTACAATAAACTTTCCACTATTGATAGGAGTTGATATCAGCTTGTAGTATCTTGTCTAACTGCTATATCCCTATCTATGAGAACTGTAGCTGGAAAGCATTGAAACAAGAATTCTAAGAAATAACAGGATGTCTTGTAAAGAAAGACTAGTCTGGAAGTAGTTCATTGGAAAGAACTGTAAAAGAAGCTCAGAATCTGAACTGTGAAGAATACATATAAATGCATTCAATTTCTTAACTTGTTAGCAACAGTTCTTTGCCTTTTTCTAGTTGCTTGATTTGGCAATAAAGTAACTTGTTTCCGATCCAACTCAAGAGAAAAAGGCCAGGAGTTAAGGGAAAATATTTGACACAATCCTATCATGAAGCATGACTGATTGATCCAAAACAAGGCAAAGAAGTAAGTTTGGGTGTATCAATTTCTCTTATCATGCTCAAGCTTCCAATTATTTTGACAGAAGGCAGTAGGGTGTATTAACAACTCGGAATATGGATTATTGCTTGGTGTAGAAAGAAAGTTCACTTATAGTTCTGTGTCTTACAGGATGAATATGCCTTGAGCAATGAGTTAGATTAGGTAAATTCCCAAATGTCTTCCAATTATAAAATTCTATAAGTCAACAGGTCTCATTTCTATGAATCAGTTGCTTATGAACAAATGTGAACAATGCCTACAGACATGTGTTGGTTTTTTTTTTATTAATACATTATGAATATAATCTTTTGTGCTTAGTCCACACAATTTTCTTCCTGAGGTAGTTTCATCATCGATTCCTCAGTCTTTATCCTTTGCTACTTTATTGTTAGACATTGACCAGTTTTCTCATCTGGATTTGGTAGATAGAAAAAGAATGATTCATAACATATTTCTCTACAGATGTTCAAAGTACAAGGTACAACGTACAAATATACAAGTCTGGGTGAAGGTGCAGTTTAATATTTCAGTAGAATCACATCCACTTCCTTCTACCAAATTTTCTGAGGGAACTACATTATAGATCAGTGATGGCTAACCTTTTCCGGACTGAATGCCTAAAATGCGTGTGCGCACCTGAACCCCCAAAATATAATGCACGTGTACCCCCTGCACATGTGCTTCACTCCCGTGCATGCGTGCATGGCCCCCTGCACATGCCACACCTCCTGCATGCACCTCACCCCCTGCACATGCGCAGACGACCAGCTGGCTGGTAGGAGGCGCATGTGCAGGGGTGGGTTCCTCCCAGTTTGGCCTGGTTCCGCCGAGCCAGTAGCGGTGATGATATGACATCGCCAAATTGGTTCTGCCACCCCGCCCCCCACCCCCGCGTTATTCTTACCTTTTATTTGGCTCCCAATCTATTGCTGCCTCCTGAGTCCCAGCTGATGGCTAGAGGGGAAAAAACTGTTTAAACTCTTGCCGTGGGGCTTCAAAGGGCCGCCCTACAGCTGATCAGTGTTAAAAGAAAACAAATGAGTAGACCGGGGCCTGCAAAAATACATGAGTAGATCAGTGCCTGCAAAAATAAATGGGTAGACCAGTGCCTGCAAAAATAAATGGGTAGATCCGTACAGCTCTGCAAGCAGTTAAAAGCCTGGTAGACCAGTACCTCTGCTAAATCCTAAATAATTGTCACATGACCATCAAGCCACGCCCACAAAATAAGCCATGCCCACAGAACCAGTAGTAAAAAATTTGAGAACCCACCCCTGTGCATGTGTATGTGTGGTGGAGCTGAACTGGGGCGACGGTTCGCATGCCCACAGAGAGGACTCTGCATGTCATCTGTGGCACACATGCCATAGATTCATCATCACAGTTAGAGATCATTTTTCACTAGCTCTTATTATTTAAATTACAATTACCTGGCTGTGATAAGGTTCAGTTCAATTCTGTAGCGGGATTAAAAAAGTCAGTGACAACCATGCTTTGTACTTTATACTTCGAAGGAATTAAAGTCCTTCGTCTTTTTTACAGTTGACCACTATCTGCTGTTTTTGACTTCCCCAAAATACTTGGGTAATCCAAACTACAGTTTTTGTTGTTGTTAAAGGTTGTTGTCTTAGATTACCCATGCTAATTCTTGTTATTGCAAAATATCCAAAGTTGACCAAGATAATTTAACATGAGGCATTGAACTTTCCAAATACCTACTCTATCGAAATGGCAAAATACACCAACAAGGGACTAACTAACAATATAGAGAAATAATCAGAATATCACAACCTCTCTCTGCCCAATGATAGGGCCAATTCTGCAGGTGGGAATCATCATATGAGAAGGATACAGTATTGTATCCTTAGTGGCCACCTGAAGACCAAAGTAGAATCACAGCACAATAGAAAGCAGTCTTAGTCTACTGGATAAAACAAACATTTTAAATATTTATTGTATGAATTTTTTGTTAACTGTTTTTATTACAGTGCCCATTCCTATAGGCCCCAGGATAGCTTACAAAGCAAGCAAGTAAGCATATTATACATATTATACAGAAATATGTATAATAAAAGCAGGATCATTCATCCTGGTAGGCCACACACTAATATCCGAACATCTTTCTGTTTACAAACACAGGCAACTCTGTGTGTGTGTTTGTGTATGTTTGTGAAACGCATGCAAATGGCAGTCCCAACCATGAAATTGAAGCCCCACACCCCGCAACAGCATAACCCCCCCCAAAATACAAATTAAATGTCATGGTTGTGGTTTCTATCTTCGTTTTTTTTTTAACCTCCCAGTGCTCATTACTAGTTTTTAGTATTTTATTTGCTTTTCTAGAAGTCTGCAGTCTTACTTACGAGATAATTTCTCTTAAAACAAAGAATTAAACATTCCTCTTCTCAAATGTGTACCTAAAAGAGAAAATTAGAGTAATTGGTCCTTTCCCCATGTTTTTTCTTGGTAAACAGCCACATGGGATTAAAATGTATATTTCCAAAGCAAATTTGCATTGTTTTATCTCTCCCAGAGCCTGCAGCCTTTTTCTGGGAAGGAAAGCCATCAAACTATGTCTATTAAAGCATCTGCATTTACGAATATAAGCATTTTTCCCTCCTCGTCTCACATTGCTCTCTCTTTTATTCAGAATGTAATTTATAATAGCTTTACAATAAGAAACATTCTGTAGTATTGAGCATTTAATTTTCCATTACTTAAGAAGCTTTAGAGTTAAAATGGTATGACAAAGCCAAACAAAATAGTACTTACTGTATACTTTCTACACCCGTATTTCTTAACTTTGGCAATTTTAATATGTGTGGTCTTCAACTCCCACAGTTCCCCAATCAGCTTGGAATAGAACAGTGGTTCTCAACCTTCCTAATGCCGCGACCCTTTAATACAGTTTCTCATGTTGTGGTGACCCCCAACCAGGGGTGGGTTCTAAAATTTTTTACTACCGGTTCTATGGGCATGGCTTGGATTCTACCGGTTCTATGGGCATGGCTTGGATGTCATGTGACTGGGTGGGTGTGGCTAGCTGGTCATGTGACCGGGTGGCCATGATTATGTGTGTAGGAATACTCAGAGGGCTGAAAAAAGTCATTTCTGACAGGTCCTCACACTTTTGCCTGGTCCTCACACTTATGACCATCCTCACATTTATGCCCATGCAGCATTCTTAACAACCATGCCACTCATTTCACAATTGCTTCTCTTCACCATGGTGACAAGATAGGGAGAAAAATGTAAAATGTGAGGACAGTCGTAAGTTCGAGGACTGGTCAAAAGTGCGAGGACCAGTCAAAAATAACTTTTTCAGCCCTCTGAGTCGTCCATATGCACAAAAGGACTACCTAGAGGGCTGAAAAAAGTGATTTCTGACAGGTCCTCGCAAATCAAAGATTTCTGAGACCAATGGTGAATACTTAAATTTCAGTAGTCACCAATCCCAGTCTTAAAATGAGTTTAGAATCAGTGGGAGTCACTGATAACAATGAACTAACTAGCTACTGATAATGAGTCCAGTCCTGCCTTTCTTTTCCTTCTGTCCAAGTACTTTTTCCAGGTATATATTTTATTCCAAAGTATACAAACCATTATTGTTAGGGAAAAAATGGGTCTTCCAAGCAATTTTAAAAGACACTGTCAGAATGACTCTGCTCTCAGCCCCCCTTGTGGCTCCTTGAAAAGCATTCCCCCACATATGTAAATGAAAAGAATAAGCTTAAAAATCCTAGCCTTTAAAATTGAAAATATGGAGAATTGGGAGGATGAATTTGAGACACTAAGGGAGATGTTTCAAAAAGTGAGGGAGGCATTTAAGGGAAATAAAGAAGCAGAGAATCGGTTAGCTTGCAAAAAAAGAAAGAGAAAAGATGAATGAGAAGCAAGAGAAACAAGGAGATAATATTGAAAAGGAAATAATTGAAAAAAAAGATAAAGATGATTACACTGGGTTCAGTAGAAAAAATGGAATAAGATGAAATATACTGCTAATAATTAAAAAGATGAGGGGAAATTTTGAGAAATATACTTGATAAATGAAAGGAAGACCAGGGTTGCCTGGACTTCATAGTGGAGAATATAAAATTGAAAATGAATACAGCAATAGAGAGGGATGAAGGAAAGAGAAGAGAGATGGAAGAGGGAAGGAAGAGAAGGGAGGAAGGAAGGGAAGGGAAATTAGAGTAAGAGGGAGGGTAAGAGAGGGAGGAAGAGAGGAGGAGAAGGAGAAAGGAAGAGGAAGTAGGGAGGAGAAGAAGACGGGGGGAAGAGAAAGTAAGAGGGAAAGAAAAGAGAGAGGTGGTAGGTTTGAGGAGAAAGATTGCTGTACAGTAAAAAAGATGAAAGGGAAGAAAACCAACCCCAAACAAATATAAAGATATTAAGATAAAGAATGAATTGTTAAACTTTAAAGAATAAAAGAGAACAAATATGAATAAATAGCAATAATTAGAAACACACATACAAATATACAATGTATTTTCTTTGAACAGAGTATTTGGCCGGTTCACAAATTTAAACAGTGTTTAGTCATTTCAATTAAATTTACAATTTCTATATTTCCTTTTTGTCATATTTATTCTTCATCTATTTTTTTAAAAAAACAATATTACCCTTCATCCTCATCTCTAATCTTAATCAAATTCAATTTTTCCCTTCTATTCTATATTATACCCCTTCACATTGTCATCTATTTTTATATCCATCCTCACATTGGTTAATTATGTAATTATGTAATACAGTTGTTTAATAAAAATTCAACATTTTAATATAAATCAATTAGTTATATAACTATCTTTTTTGTATATTAATCAATATGAACATGAATATTCCAATTATTTCCATGCAATCCAATTTCTTACAAATCAATTAATTATATTTACCAATAATAATAAACCAAATAATTTCCCCCCTATATTCCTCCAAACCACAACTTAACCATTTCTGCTTTCAACACAATATACAATTAATAGTATCTCAATTATTACAATTCCCTAGTTAAATAGAGCTTTTTTTCTTTTGTGTTTTAAAATCTCGAACCTCCTCTTTTGCCCTAAATTTCCCATTGTTTGCAGTTTTGCACCTACCTTTTTTGGTGAGGAAAAAGAAAAAGAAATCTCTCTCTGCCTCATTTTGTCACGTTGCAGCAAAGACCCTGCTTTGCTTTCAGTTTCGCTTTTTCAGCATAGCTAGGGAAAAAAAATCTCCAGCAATTTACCCCTTTGCAGCTAGCAACAGAACAGAGCCCTGCGCAAAACATCTGAGAGCAAATCAGCTGAGAGTCGGGAGGCTGATCAAATCAACTTATGGTAATTAACCTATGCTGAAGCTGAAAGGGGCTGTTTTTTCTATTTTTGCAGGCACCGGTCTACTCCTTTGTTTTCTTTTAACGGTGATCAGCTGTAGGGCGGCCCTTTGAAGCCCTGTGGCAAAAATTTAAACAGGTTTTTTTTCCCTCTAGCCATCAGCTGGGACTCAGGAGACAGCAATAGATTGGGAGTGGGCGGGGTAAGCGAACGGCGACCGGGCCGGGAACCGGTTCAGGGGCGTGGCCAGCCAATATTATTACCGGTTCTCCGAACTATTAAATTTTTTTACTACTGGAACCGGTTCGAACCGGGAGCAGCCCACCACTGAGGCATAGGCAGCGCAGTGGTGGCAGGGAATCCCTGAATTTACTCACCCAAACTTTTTCTGTTGGGCTCTTGCAGCTACAGGTATTGGCGGCGGCGGCAGCAGCAGCAGCAGGGAGTCCCTGAACTCCCCAGGACTTTTTCTGCACTAGAATGTTTTCTAGTCACGTGCGCGCACACCCACACGCATGCAACCTCTCTCCGCTCTCTTTGCTAAAGCATGGGGCACCGCATTGCCCACTGGGATACGCAGCCCTCCAACAGAGGGTGAGGGTGAGTGAAGGCATGGGGGGGGGCGAGAGAGGGCTTTGGTGACCCCTGTGAAATAGCCGTTCGACCCCCAAAGGGGTCACATCTCCCAGGTTGAGAACCGCTGGAATAGAACAATGGAAAGAAACAGCTGTGGTTTGTTTTTTTTAGAAGGGAGCAGAATAAATTCCTTGAGAATTGAATGTTTCTGACCTTGCTTTTTTAACTAACTCGGTGGCAAATCATCATTTTACTGCTTTCCTTGAATGAGGATTGCATTTGAAGAATATAATGAATATAAATTATAAAATAACAATTTGTAAGTGCACATCCTTACATACATGAGAAGTTCTAGCTCTTAGATGAAAGAACACCTTAAAAGAGGAAAAATGACATTATAATATAAAAGGAAGCACTTCCCCAGAATAAAATATTTTCCCAAGGATAATGTCCCCTAAAAGAAAAGAAAATTCCCTTAAGAATAGTCAGGAAACATCTCCTGTCTTCTCTCCACCAAAACGGCCCTTAGGCATAGTCTATGTCAGTGATGGCTAACCTTTTCCAGACCGAGTGCCCAAAGTGCACCTGAAACCCCCAAAATGCAATGTGTGTGTGATCCCCGTGCATGTGCCCCATCCCCATCCCCACACATGCACGCACACGGCCCCTGCACGTGTCTCACACCCCACGCATGCATGTGCGGGCCCTCGCATGCGTCCCACTCCCCACATGCGCATGCCTCCCCGCACGGCCTCCCTCACATGCGGAGCAGAGATCCAAAGACCAGGTGGCTGATGGGAGGCACACACACATGTGCAGCGGAGCTGAACTGGGGTAATGATTCACGTGCCATCAAAGAGGGCGCTGCGTGCCATCTCTGGCACGCGTGCCATAGGTTTGCCATCATGGGCCTATGGAAACTATGTCTCCTTTAAAAGGATATAATGTTTCCCATTCATAAAACGGGACTCCTGTTCAAAAAATACTGTATAACAAAGCGGATCTCCAAAAGGGAAGGCCAATTAGATAAAGGACTGAAACTGATCACTCAGGCTAGGGCCAAATTAGAAAAACAAAAACACTTATACTTATATTTCCCTTAGCCCTCAAGGGCAACCACAACATCATACTCAATAAAAGGAAAACCTGCAATTAGAGTACTGTTTCCAGTTCAAAGAACATGGAAGGAATGCATACTCACAGATACACTGACACATTGATGACAAAGAACTCAGAAACATATAAAAACCCAGTGACTCACTACCCCAATTTGTCAGCTCCCCCAAGAACATGCTTGCTGTTATTGTAAAATAAATCTGAACCTCCTTTCCAGCAGCTTGCTTCGCCTCTTCTTTTTGCTCGCCATTCTTCTGCTTTGAAAGAAGGACCCAAACCAATCCTCTCAACACAACACATCATTTGGAAGTTAGGCGTCAGTTCCAGATGTTTTATTTTTGTGGTTCCTAGCATTGTCTCTTCCAAGGAAAAAAGGAAAGAAACCTATAATGATTTGCTTTGATGGAGTGACATATATTGCAGACTTTCCATCATTGTCAGATTGTTTGAGTTAGAAGAACACCATTATTTGTTTGCTATGAACTTGGACGTCTTTATATATCATGCTAGTTTTATATAAACTAGCCTAATTCTGCATATGTAACATTCAGCACGTTGACAAAGGAAACAGAACTAAATTGTTAGAAAGAAAGTCATCAGATGCACAGTTTCTAATTAATGCAGAAACTGATTTGCAGTGCCAATCTTGCTGATTGGGAATCAGCTTGCTTTTAAATGTGCTTTGCTCTGCTCTTTCTACTCCCTATAATCAGAAGCCAAATTGTTCTTTACAAAATGAGGCATCAAGAAATTAGGTTATTGTTTTGGTGAATTGTTGATTATTTCAGGGGGAATAATATGATCTCATGTTGATGGATCCTTTGGTAGTTTTTGTAGGAAGTAAGAAATTACAAAGATTATGCTTATCATCATCACCATTATCAACTGGAAGCATTATCATTCCCATTTGTTTCAAATCAAATTTTAAAGTGGCTCAAATTAAAACACTTTGGCTTCAGATTGTGAATGTCTAATTCAAACTGAATCACAATGAATCCAAACAATGAATTCACCTACCAATGATTCATCAAAGTGCTGTTAGGATGTAGGTAACCTTGTTCAGTGACTGCCTATCATTGTAACATCATTGTTACAGTAATGATTAAAAATAATGTGAGGAATCCTCTCATTCATAATCTTCACAAAAATTGACATAATCCATCAGAAAGTACTGGAGAAGATAACAAAATGCAAAGACTTCCAAATAGAAGTAGAATCACTGTGGCAAAAGAGAGCAAAAATAGTACCAACTATTGGTACTAATAGTAATATAATACTATACTATAATAGTAATACTATTACTATAGTAATAGGCAACTTGGGTACAATCCCAAACTGTCTGGAGCACCATCTGAACACCATTGACATTGACAAAATGACCATCAGTCAATTGCAAAAGACAACTTTACTTGGCAGAGCTTACATCCTGCAACAATATATTTAATACTATTAAATAGCAACATCCGCCTATCCCAGATCCTTGGAAAGGCCTTCATAGGTGGACAGAAATGCCAAATACAGCCTAAACATCTACCTGACTGTGCAATCAACCATAATAATAAAAATAAAATATTCTTTTACTTTAGAGCTTTCTACAACCTGCCTTTCATTACTTTCATGTTTTAAAGAATCCTCTTAGTTTCTGTTTATTTATATTTTGAGTCAATGAACTCCTGCAAATGGTATCACACTGTGCTAAATAACACAGTTTAATACATTTTCTAAAAGGCTACTTTTGAAAAAAAATATTTCTTTGAGAGCTATGGGTGGGATCTCAATATGAGTTGGCACTCAACCAATAACACAACGTGTATAAACTTCCAATAGTCATTTCAAGTGTTTTTTTTTTTAATTGAAGCAGGAATGTATGACAACAGTGCTTAAAGGTATTATTAAAGTTAATTAAGAACTTGACAGTGTATCAAACATCAAGCCATTAAGGTTTGGGTCTGGTAACTTGGCACTGTGCAAATTCTAGCCCTAAGTTAAAACTTGAAAACAAGGTCACAGCTTGAATCAGAGGAAACCAGAACAGATGACTTCTGAATGAATGTTATGGCATATTATTAAGAATCTAGCATTACTTCTGGTCTGTCCACCTCTGAAGTTAGATAAAACTTCAACATTGACAAATCCCAGTCAATTAAACTGAAAAAAAGGGCTAAATTTAGCAAATAGCAAACCAGTTGTATGCTCTTATAATACAGTATGCTAAATCTTACTGCTAAAACTGATTATGAATGTTCTTTAATCTTCTATTGCCATCATATTTAACATGGTATTGCAAAAATCCATATCCAAACTATCAGATTTTTATCCCCCAGAAAAAAAAAAGTTTTTAAAAGGACTTCTCGTTTGAGGTCAAATTTACAGGATTTGGTTACTTCTACATCAATAATCTCTTTCAACATTTTGAACCCGATGCCACACTGAAATCTGGTCAATATACTGACCACAATTTATCTTGATTTTAACGGGGCTTGATTCTTTATCCATACTGTATTACTCTCTTTAAGTATTTTATTTATTTTCATTTATTAAATTTGTATGTCACCCATCTCTCTATCAAGTGACTCTACAGTCCATACCAAATATGGATTACACAATTCCAGAAAAAACTACCAAGAGCTTAAGCTCTTTACTGTTGTCTAATCATGGTTTGGAATTTGGCAACCAGTTGTGGTATGTCCACTATCTCTAAATCCCTCTGTAAAAAGTTGGCATTTTATAGTTTGGCAATAATAAACATTTAAAGTCTAAATTCTTTTTCTTCAGCTTTATGATTTTCATAGAAGTTTGGTCTATCGTTCCAGAAGTTGATAATGAAGTTCTGAAGTGAAAGTGAAATTTGTGTTCACAAAACAAGCCAGTCACTGCCTTCAGCTAAACCAATGGTAACTTCACTTCAGACTTCTATCACGCAGAAAAATACTCCTATGTTCTTTTTAAAACAACTCATTTGATTTCATGTAAAACAGAAATTGATTCCAATGTTTATCTTTTAATGTTGAGAGAATTTCAATGAAATTTTCATGGACAGAATGTGGGATTATTTTGTTTTTATTCACCGTGACATGGCCTAATACTGAATGTGTGTGTCTATGAATCCCTTGTTCATAGAACAAACTTGTCCTGTCCTGCAGTGTTGCTGATTTTCTTCACTGCAATTAACCCTCAAGGAATGACAACACAGGGCCTTTGAGCCTTTTCAAATTGGGATGTGTAAATACCAGGAAGGTTCAAAATGATGATTTTTTTTTTTTTTGGTAATAAAAAATCCAACTGCTATAGCATCTAACTGTAGGTCCTTTTGCCACCTTCATCAATTCAATTAGAAACTTAAAAAAAGAAGAAGGAATTTTCAAACACATAGAACATGACACAGAAAATCTTTCACAAAGGAAGACAACTTTCAAGATATTGGAACAAAATTACTTTAGAACTTCAATTAGGACAATACAGGAAGTTCAGAGACAAATGAATAGTAGACTAGAATATGTACTTTTTTTCTTTCAGAAAGCTATAGAGATATTTATCAACATTTCATTTTGGTTGCCTCCATCAACCAGTATGCTAAAGGAAGTCAAGGATTTTCAACCTGACTACTGGCCATATCAGGTAACCTGGTAGAAGAGGTGGTCAAAAGAAGAATGCAGCCATTCTTCCTAATGAATGGCTGGACTTTCTTAAGTGCTGCAAAACTTTTGACCAATCTGATTCATCGTTTAAAAGTGTATCCCCTGCTAAGTTTTTAATCAAATTGCAAAGCTTATGGATAAACGGAGAGAGATGTTCTATTCAGGGCTCTCCAGGGTATTCAGAAGATTTCCTATCTTAATTATAATGAGTGCTTGGAGAAAATTTCTACACCTGAGCAAACAAGGAAATAATTGCTGCCTCCAAAAATGGGAAGCAATTCCTGTGAAAACTAAACCTTTCATTAGCCTAATCTGATACTGTATTCCCTTCAATCTCATTTTATTTTCTATTAATTTAGGGTGAGAAGCACCCTAGTGGATGGTATACTGAATGCAGAGGATGGATGTCTAAGTGCGTGTGAAAAGTTTTTGCGAAGCTGTCAAATTGTTCATGAAAGGATATAAATAGGTTATCATTCCCTATTATGTAATACTACACAGCCAATATCAAGACTTTTCTAGGGCATCATCTGGTCAATCTTGACAGAAGAGAAAACATTGTTTGAAATCTTGATGTTGGACAATATATACACAAACAATTTGAAATCAAGGAAAGAGAAGGATTAAAAAAATACCCTTTCCCAATTAGATGCTCCTCAGATGTTTAGAGTTTGGTTCTTGAAATTCCCAGCTAGCTTGATTGAAGTCATCTAATAGAATTACTGGAAAAAAAGAGACAAGCAGAAAAAAGCATTGGTACCTTGCTCAATAGAAGTAACAGTAAGAGGGATCTTGGAGTCCTAGTAGACAACCATTTAAATATAAGCCAGCAGTGTGCTGCAGCTGCCAAAAAAGCCAACACAGTTCTAGGCTGCATAAACAGATGGATAGGATCAAGATCATGTGAAGTGTTAATATCACTTTATAATACCTTAGTAAATCCACACCTGGAATACTGCATCCAGTTTTTGGTGGCCACGATGTAAAAAAGATGTTGAGACTCTAACAAGAGTGCAGAGAAGAGCAACAAAAATGATTAGGCAGCTGGAGGCTAAAACATGAAGAACGGTTGCAGGAACTGGGTATGTTTAGTCTGATGAAAGGAAGGACTAGGAGTGACATGATAGCAGTGTTCCAATATCTCAGGGGCTGCCAGAAGGAAGAGGGAGTTAAGCTATTCTCCAAAGCACCTGAGGGTAGGACAAGAAGCAATGGGTGGAAACTAATCAAGGAAAGAAGCAACTTAGAACTAAGCAGAAATTTCCTGACAGTTAGAACAATTAATTAGTGGAACAATTTGCCTCCAGAGGTTGTAAATGCTCCAACACTGGAAGTTTTTAAGAAGAGATTGGATAACCATTTGTCTGAAGTGGTGTAGGGTTTCTTGCCGAAGCAGAAGACCCCAAGGTCCCTTCCAACTCTGTTATTGTATTTCTATTTCCAAAGGAACCCATGATCCAAAACTTGTATACAGGTAGTCCTTGATTTTTAACAGTTCATTTAGTGACCCTTCAAAGTTACGATGGCACTGAAAAAAGTGACTTATGTCCATTTTGCACACTTATGACCACGGCACTATCCCCATGGTCATGTGATCAAAATCCAGACGCTTGGCAACTGGTTCATATTTATGACGGTTACAGTGTCCTGAGGTCATGTGATCACCTTTTGCAACCTTCTGACAAGCAAAGTCAATGGGGAAGCCAGATTTATTTAACAACCGTGTTACTAACTTAGTAACTGAAATGATTCACTTAACAATTATAGCAAGAAAAGTCATAAAATGGGGAAAACTCATGTAACAAATGTCTCACTTAGCAACATAAATTTTGGGCTCAATTGTGATTGTAAATTGTGGACTACGTCTATTTCAGGATTTAGATCCCATCATATGTTTGCCTAGAAAACTTTTTTTGCCACAAGAAAAGAAATATGGATGCATGGACATGATTAACATGTCCATGTTACTAGAGTAATTTACTATTGTGTGAGACTTGTAAGCTATGATGATCCTAAGCTTTGACTTTGTTTTGAAAATAAATCTTGTTATTTGCATCCAGACCGGAATCAATCAGAACTGTTTGAATATATTTAAATCAAAATGCTCCTTCAACAAAACACAAAGTTATATCCACAACTCCAGATGCTGGAGCTATATTTTAGCTTTTTGAGTTTCAAACAGTTGATTCAACCAATAAAAGTTCAGAATTACAAAATTTCATTCCATTTAGCATTCTCATTCTCTCTCTCTCTCTCTCTCTCTCTCTCTCTCTCTCTCTCTCTCTCTCTCTCTCTCTCTCTCTCTCTCCCTCCCTCCCTCCCTCCCTCCCTCCCTCCCTCCCTCCCTCCCTCATATTGTGGGTTATTTTGAAACTATTTAACCTTGATTAACTGAGGGGGGAACATTGTTACAGAATTTCCATGATCACATCTATACTGAAGTTGGAGTTTTTACAATAGCTGATTGAAATAGAAAAGAGCATGCATTCGGGAGCTGATATCTTATTGAGTCAAGAAGTAGGAAAACAACTGTCTATAAAAGATAAAAATAACAAGCAGCAAATAAAACTAGCAGAACCCTGCTATCACATCAGTCACACATGCAGCATGAGCAATATCAGATACTTATTATGTTTTCCTTAACAGGAATTGGCACTCTACCACAAGTTCTTCTCATAGTTACTCCTGCACTGTGAAACTTACATCCCTTGATAAATTCCAAGATAGGAATGTGTAACAAGCTGTCCATTGTAATATACGTTCCAATGGTTGTGTTCTTGGAGTCTAAAGGAAATCAACACTGCATTTGGTAAATTGCTACAGAAGGCAATGCATGGAGATTATTTACGGTCTTGTTGTCTCTTCACATGTGGGTCCTCCCCTTTCTTAAAAGACTGCTGTTGTAATGCTTTGGAGAGTTGAACTTCTACTTGTTTGTGGTGTTTGGAAAGCTAACTTCTTTATTTCTAAGTAGCTAAGTTAGTCCGTCATCATTAGATTTTGAATACTTGGAAGTTAACACAATAGAGTGTAAATTAATAATAAAAAAAATGTGAGTGCTAATCCAATGTTCACATGTAGTTTGATTTGAAAAATACTCTAATTAATTTGATTCAATTAAGAGTCCCTAAATATAAATCTTGATTTTGGTAACTGAATCCTTGCACCTTCCACATATTATCATTGGATACTAACAAAGAGCTATAAATTTTTAAAATAGAATTTGATGCACTTGCATAAAACACTCATAAAAAACAAATAAGCATGGTTGTGGCTATACATTGGCCTTTTTAAAGAAAATTGAATTAAAATTTTAAAGTATTGTATCAATACTATCCACACTAGATGCCTTTAATTTATTTTTTAAAAATTTCTGGTATCGTTTTATTTATTTTTATTTATTGGAGGGCTCCCTTGGCCAAGAAATAGCTAGAGTCAGACATTTACCTTTTATTTATAGGAGCTGTGGTGGCACAGTGGTTAGAAAGCAGTACTGCAGGGCTAACTCGCTGCTCACTGCCAGGAGTTTGAGTCTGACCAACTCAAGGTTGAATCAGCCTTCTATTCTTCCGAGGTGGGTAAAATGAACCAGATTGTTGGGGGCAATATGCTGATTTTTTAAATCGCTTAGAGCGGGAAGGAAAGCACTATGAAGCAGCATATAAATCTAAGTGCTATTCCTATTTATGTGGAGGAGCTGGATGAAATATTAAGGTATTACCCTGTCTATAGATGAAATTGTATGCATTAAAATGGAAGCCAGTTTGGTGTAGTAGTGAAATTGCTGGCCTAGAAACTATCAACAACGAGTGCCAGGCCTCATTTTGGCAAGAAAGACTGTAGGGTGACTTGGGGTCAGTCACTCTCCCTTTACCCAACCCACATCCAAATGCTTTTCTAAAACTTCTCATGAAATAAGAAGCATATTTTTGAGTTGAGAGCCACCCTTGTTCTTTGATTTATGTGCACAGTGCTTCTTTCAATTAAATTAGTGTGACTATGTAATGTTGTTTTGCTCTTTTTAGATTCTGTTTCAATTATGGTGCTCTCTGAGCCTGGTTGTTTTCTTGCAGACACTTAATTACCCAAACTAGATAAGTGCTAGTAAGAAGTGCACTCTCAGTTTATATTCTAGTGAGTTGCCCTGACGGTGTTGTTGAGGGGTGGTCTTAGAGGTTCTTTGGTTGGACTGTTTACTGTTGGCTTCTTTGACAGTTTCTTCATTGGGGTATTGTTTACTTGATTGTTGGTCTGATGTTAATCTTGGAATTAATCTATGCTGAACTGGGTGCTGATTTCTGGTGGAAAGGTGTTTGGGTCTTTTTGTTCCTTTTTTGACTGGTTGATTTGTCTCTTTGACACTGTTCTATAGATGTTGTTAATGTCTATGTGTCCATTGATGGTTAATTTATCAGAGTGCCAGGCTTCTAGAAATTCCCTGGCATTTTTGGACTTGGTTTGGTCTAAGATGGTCACATTTTCCCAATTGAAACGGGTTCTGTTTCTACAAATTCTGACTGCAAATCTTCACTTAATCATAGATGCTAAAATGGTAGAATCCTTGGACTAGGCACCAAAAGGGTATATATAGGCCCATTAAGCAGAATGCTATCTCTATCATATTAGGTCTTCTAATATGTTGGGAAACTGGAACAAGCTATCCCCAATAATAAAGGCATTCAGAAGATGGCAATGATTTAACAACTGGATTAGGAATCCATTATAGTTGGTGACAGCAATGTTCCTGAAACAATTTTTTAAAATTGATCTTTATTTAATGGCCTTTTAGATATACATATATATGTGTGTACTCAGCACAGGTCAGTCCTATCTCATTATTAAAATGCTGTCTATATAAAATGAAGTTTGAAAATTGCTGAATGCCAGCATTGCTTTTACATTGGGGTTAACTATAAGAGGCCCCATTTGATGGCCTGATATACACCTAATATATTAATATATGAATATACTATTATTAATGAATAATAATAATAATAATAATAATAATAATAATAATGTATTAGAACTTTGTAAAGAGATTTGCTTAATTTAAATCCTTCTTTTGAATATAGCAATAGTTAGTAATTGTTACACAGAATGCATTTTTTAAAACAACAACAACAACAACAACAACAACAACAACAACAACAACAACAACAACAAAATCTTCATTCCCAAATCTCAGACTGACATACTGGCTGCCTATTTAAATTTCAGAGAGGTTTACCCTAATAGGGAATGACTAATCATAAATAATAAAAAAATACATCAATTTTAACCAGTTCAGTAGTGTAATCTGTTTGTGTTGCATGACAGAGAATATGCAAGCAATAAGGCATATTGGAAAACCATAATGGGATTTTAATGGAAACTGCATGGTGGTTTCAGGCAAAATATTTTTAAAATCAAAATATGTTTTACATATGTGAACAGAAAAAAAAATGCTGGTTTTCTCATAACAAATGAAAGAACATTTAAATAACAGTGAGAATTCTTTCCCAGAGGAACAGAATAATAAAATGCAATTAATAGCTGGATTGATGTATTCAATTTTTCTCAATAAAAATAAGAGAGCATTTCTCTCAGCAGAAGATTTTTAGATTGGTATTAGACTTAGAGAAAATGGACTTCAGTTGTATAGTGTGTGAAAAAAATAGGCCTGTGAGCTTTAGGATGTAATTTAGTGTTGCTTGTGATTCTTTAATTTGTGTCTTGGGCCAATATTTATTAGTGACTGCAGCAAGCAAATTGTTGAAATGGCAACTGGGGAAGTAAATTGGCAACCTGTTGTGATACTGGTTATTTTTAAGAGCAGGGGTTCACATGACAGCATTTTCCAACGGATGTTGTTTCATTATTTCCCACATCCTTGAAGTATAGCATTCAGACAGAGATTTGAGAGCCCTTCAAACACCTCATATTCAAACTCCAATTTCCAGCTCGCTTTTATTCCTTAATATTCTTAGAATATCTGCAGAACTGATGGCATTGTCAGGAAGAATGTCACCCTAATGCATTCCAGACATTTATAAAAGTCTCATTGCTACAGATTTCAAAGGCAGCCTTGGTGAGTCATTGTACTGCCTGCATTCAAATAGTGTCTGTGTGTGACTTTGTGTGTGTGTGTGTGTGTGCGCGCTATGCAATAATAATGAAAACTGCCATATTATAATGGCTTGGAGTTGACAACCTGTGTCAGACATTTGAACAAAAGACATTTGTTCCGAGTACAGATAGTCTTCGACTTATGACCACAACTGAGCCCGCAATTTCTGTGAAACATTTATTAAGTGAGTTTGCCCCTTTCTTTCCATTGTTGTTAAGTGAATCACTGCAATTGTTAAGTTAGTAACATGGTTACTAACTGATTCGGGCTTCTCCATTGATTTTGCTTCTCAGAAGTTTGCAAAAGGGGATCACGTGTCTCCAGGACACTGCAACCGTCATAAGTATGAATCAGTTGCCAAGCATCCGAATTTTGGTCACGTGACTATGGGGATGCTGCAATAGTTGTAACTGTGAAAAACTATCATAAATCACTTTTTTCCAACTGTGAGTGGTCACTAAATGAACTGTTGTGAGCTGAAGATTACCTGTAGTTGCATCTTCTCCAGATATGTTGCTCTATATCAGCCAAGCAGTCTCAGGAATTCTGGGAGTTGAAGTCCACAGGTTGTAAAAGGGCCACAGTTGCCCACCCCTGCTCTATATCCATAGGAGTGACAGACATTATAACCCATTGCAGCTGCAGACTCCAAAGCTGGAAAAAAATGTCTAACTTCAAAGCTGTTTTAGAGACTTGTTGTTCTAACCCAGCCTTCACAAGTTGTGATAAGACATTTACTTGTGAGTAAAACAACTCCTTTTTAGAACAGGGAAGTAACAGTCTTTTATTCACATGGGTAAACAAAAAACCCAAACGTAATTAGTCCCAACAAACCTGGGTTTAGCCAAAAAACCCGAATTGCTTGCTGTATACTAGAAACGAACCATTGTCTGTGACAACCGGCCACTCCCAAACCCCTCCTATTTATTTCTCAGCCAGGGAGGGGGCTGGCTATCATCTGCGTCTGCCTCTCCCTGAGAACTGGCTTATTGTTTTCCTTTGCTCTCCTCTCTTTTCCCTTCTGCACATACATGCATCTGGGATGGGCCCCATCTGTTCCTCTTCCTCACTTAGCTCAGGCCCCAAAGACAGCTGCCTCTCCACCTGGGGGAGGATGGAAGGCCCCGGCTTTGCCTCTGTCTCTGATGCTGTTTCCTTATCAGGGCCAAGGCTCCGAAGCTGGCCCAGGGCTTCGTCTGACTCTGCAGATAGCTCTGCTGCCAGCCGACAGGCCACAACACTTATTTAGTATCTCTGTCATATGGTTGGCAGCCTAATGATAGTGCTACGAGGTAGACCAGAGCTGGAACCTAATTCCACTGGAAGCTTAGAACAACACTTCATTGAGATATACTACAGTAACAGACAAACCTAACACCTATAGGGTCTCTAGTTTGAGAATCCTTATGAATTAGAGATGGAAAAAAGAACACAACATGTAACTTGCCACTAGTAGCATTTATCTTTGTTTTCTCTAGGGTTTGTATGACATTGCTAGAATCATTGTCCTATGCTATTTCCCATCTTCCTCCATTTTCTACAGTTTAATCTTTCCCTGTATCATTTGTATCCGCAGAAACATCAGCAGAACAATAAATCTGTAATTATGAAGCACAGCGAGCAATGTGGTGCAGCCTGGAACATTTTCTTGTCAACACCTCTGTTCTACCTGAAAAATTACTGCTTGTACCTTAATCCAGAATCTTTTGGGCTTTTGGGTAGTGTGGCAGCCTATAGATCACCATATCAAGCATTTTCTTGTTTATTTACTGGTCTTATAACACCATACTCCAATCATAGTTACTACAGCTTTCCAATAAAAATAGTTTTAGATCTACAGGGCCTTGGTTTCTTCTCTGGTCTACCTTATAGGGCTAATGCAAAAACAAACAAACAAACAAACAAATGAATAAATAAATAATGCCTGTTTGCTAGTCTTACTAGTGAACGAAATAAAACAGTGATAGAGGTTAGAGTTTAATGGCAATTCTCCATCTTTTCTGAGTCTTCTAAGCCAGTGCCTCCCAACCTTTTAGGAACCGGTTCCATGGAGAGAGGTTTTCCCATGGTCTAGAGCAGTGGTGAAATCCAATTTTTTTCCTACCGGTTCTGTGGGTATGGCCTGGTGGGCTTGGTGTGGCTTGGTGGGCATGGCAGGGGAAGGATACTGCAAAATCCTCATTCCCACCCAACTCTGGGGCCAGCCCAGAGGTGGTATTTGCCAGTTCTCGAACTACTAAAAATTTTCGCTATCGGTTTTCCAGAACCTGTCAGAACCTGCTGGATTTCACCCCTGGTCCAGAGGGGGTGTGATTTCATGTGCTGTCTGCATCCCATGGAAGGGGTTCGCTTGTTTCACGGCCCCTGTTTCTAGCATGACATAAACTGGTGCGGGTCCACGAACCAAGGGTTGGAGACCTGTGTTCTACGCTATCTTGCCATGTTCCTCTATCCTAGTCTGCTGCTTTGTTTTACAGGTATTCCAGGGTTGAAATGGATCTTAATTGCTAGACCAATTGTCTCCTGTATATAAGATGAGTGTGAGTTCCATTTTGTCCTTTTCTTGGCTTTATACAAAGTTAAAGTTTATCTGATGAAGCCTGGATGAAGCTCATTAGATCTCAGCCATTATGAGACATCCCACCATAGAAGAACAATCCGAATGAGGTATAGAGTCTTGAAGACAGAGCATACTTTAATTCATCCATTATGCTTTTCTCCCATTCTCCATTTGAACATGGTATTGAATGTACTCTTTGCAAAACAGGCAATTATTGAGATGATTTCTAGTTTGGCCATTTTATTCTTTTCTGAGAATTAGATAGCTTCTAGGCGTCCAGTCTAAAGAATGAGTTTCTAACTAATTTCATTTATACCAAGAATAGTTTGTTGAGAATGTGCATTATGGAAGCTGGCAAGGAATTCACCCTTGTTTTTTAAACAGAAACTGATACCCAGTTATATGCTGATGACAATTGAAAAGGTTGGTTGGGTGCATTAGGAAACAGTTCTGCATGTAATTCCAGTTATTTTTGGCTTTCAGCATGCATGCTTAGTCTTTGAAATATCATTTTGATGAGGCCATCTGGGGTCTGCTTTTGCTTCTAGCTGAGGATTCTGTTATTTGTTTTCATCACTACTATTCTTGCCTCTTGCTCAAAATAATTTATTTAATCTTACTGGCACATGGTGACAGGCATTTATTCAGAAGAGTAAAGTGCCTCAGAATTTAATAAATAAAAATATTTATCAATTTATGCATGTTTCAGTTTGTCATTTGTGTTTCCCATGAGCTATGATTATAATGATTATATAATAATATATAATGATATAATGAGCTATGTAACCTTATATATTTTTAAAGGATTTCAAGTTGGCTATAAAAAGACAAGTGAAATAATCTGAACTGAAATCTGTGAGGCAAACAAATTAGAAGTAAAAAAGAGAAAAAGCAGCAACAATCCAAAGAGACCAAAATACCTTTCCTTGTCAGTATTTAGATAATCAGAATTTCATTACCTATTTTTTTCTAGTTGCTCTTTAATTCACATAATCAAACTAAACAGCAAAACACCTAAGGAAATAGGTACTTTATGTTTTACTTTAGCATTAGATACTTCTCTGCTGTGCGTTTGGTATGACACATATATGTTCTATTTAAAATACTATGTCATTTGTTTTTTAGATTTAATAATTGCTCTTTATGTTATATTTAGAAAATGCAGGTTTGAATGAACGGTATACACTATTATAATCAAATGATGTATTTCATATAGTAGTGGTTTGTCTGTTCCACCTCTTTAACTGAGCAGTGTTAAGGGAAGGGAATCTCCAAGTTTTATTTACAGAGTTAATATAATTTTATTTTATTAGCCCCTTGTTCCAATTTATTATTTAATTTCATTTGTACTAGAAACAAATGGGCAGTTATGTAGAACGAGACTGTGTAATTTCCCTGTTCGAAATGTTAAAGCTACAATTCAGTGCGTATGTACACAGACACAAAGAAAAATATTTGTTTGTTGATTGAGAACTTTATAATCATTTCTACATTCATAACATTCTTGTAACTGAGGAAGCCAGGTATAATTTATACTGGAATCAATATTTTAGAAAAAGAGCAAGCACTTATGTTTATGAGCTGCAACAGACATTCAAAGACAAAAAAATTAGATCTCAACACCATCCCGTTAAGTTCATAAAGGATTCCCTTTGAAATAATAAAAGAGAGCTTTCCTATTAGGGCCCCAATCAGATATGAATGAAGCTTCTATTTTCTCCAGGCTGATATCTTCTGTCTCCATATACAGTCCACGCATTTCCCAAGACGTGCTGATGCATTCTGATATCAGGGAGTATAATTTGAACTCCTCTAGTGAACTAAGAGACCTTGTGGGGTTCCCCCCCCATTATTTGATTGTAGCCTTTAGTCCTCCAATCCCCAACGCCCCCTACTCACAAGAGTTCCAGCTCCTTTAAAGCTAACTACAGCACTAGAGATTTTAAGACAAGGATCCTCAAACGATGGTCCGCGGGCTGCATATGGCCCACCAAAACCATTAATCCGGCCCACATATGACCACAAGGCTGCCCTGCCCACATCTCTCTGCCCATCTGCCAGCCCCCATCCTTTGGCCAAGCGCAGGACTTAACTTCACGAGCCCCACAGGCTGAACTGGAAGGTAAGGCCAACAATTTTGGCCTGCAGAGTTCTAGCCAGGTTTTACCTACGTAAACTAAGTTGTTCTACAGCCCTGGTTCTGTGAAATCTCATTCACAAGTTTCTGGGCCTTTTTTCTGGGCAGTTTGTCAGCAGAAAAAAGGCCCAGAAACTTGTGAATGAGATTTCACAGAACCATGGCTGTAGAACAACTTAGTTTATGTAGGTAAAACCTGGCTAGAAAGAATATGCATATATATATCTATATATCTATATATCTATATATCTATATATCTATATATCTATATATCTATATATCTAGATCTAGATCTAGATCTATCTATCTATCTATCTATCTATCTATCTATCTATCTCTATCTCTATCTCTATCTCTATCTCTATCTCTATCTCTATCTCTCTCTCTCTCTCTCTATCTATCTATCTATCTATCTATCTATCTATCTATCTATCTATTTGTTTTCTGAGGTTTTTGCGGGTGTTTGTATGTAGGTCTTCAATCCCATCTGCCATCATCAGGCTTATGCCAGTAGTCATTTTGCACTAACTGACGTTGGAATTTCAAATCTGGTGCTGGTATTCTGGGATGGCTCCACCTTTTCATTCTGATTGGTTGGGAGTCCCAGTATGTGTTTATTGGCTTGGCTTCGGGTGTATGGTCGGTTTTTCTCCACTAGGTGGCAGGGCTTTATCTTTGTGGCTGGTTTGAATATGATTTGGTTGGGATTTTTTTGTGCAATGTTTGGTCCATGTTCCACATATGGTGTCAAGATTCGTCTATCTATGAGAGCAGGTTTCCAAATAGTAGGCAGACGTGAAGTGTCATCCTGTTTATTCATGCAATATGGTCTTCTTTCCATTTCTATTGCTTCTCTGATTATCCTGCCATTGAGATGTTCTATTTTTGCAACTATTTTTGTTTTATTAAAATTAATGTTGTGTCCTGTTGTATTTATATGTTGAACTAATGATGATGTGTGTTCTTGCTTTTGTATTGAGTTTTTGTGTTCCTCGATGCGCACACTCATTCTTCTGTTGGTCTGTCCAATGTATGTTGATGGGCAGGAAGCACATGGGATATATATATATATATATATATATATTCTTACTTCTTCGTAGGATTTATGTGTGTTTTTCCTCTAGCCAGGTTTATGTAGGAAAAACCTGGCTAGAGGAAAACACACACACACACACACACACACACACACACACACACACATATAGAGAGAAACAGATGCGCACATACACACACACATACAGAGAGAGAGAGAGAGACAAGAGACACAGACAGACCCAGATAGAGAGAGACTTGTTGATTGTAAGCTCCTTGGGGCTGAGTAGAATTGCTGCAAAACTGAGTTTCCTGAAGTGGACCACTAGACTCCTAAACAACTGAAAAAATGATCTAGTAAAAAGAAAAGTTCACCAAAAGAGCAACATGCAAACCAAAGCAAATAAAACACCCCCAGGATCAAAACAAATTAAAGTTTAATTTGTGTGCATTGTTTAATGGACTGTTAAATTGGCCATGCCCACCCAGTCACACCCACCCAGCCGGTCTGGCCCCCAACAGACTGAGGGACCGTGAATTGGCCCCGTTTAAAAAGTTTGAGGACACTTGCTTTAAGAGGTTTCAGCAAAACTCTGCAGGATCTGGACTCAGTGCACGGAATGCTCTCCATGGTGCTGAAACTGAAGTCTGACCGGGAACTTCTGGTTGTAGTTTTGAGTACTTCTTGCCTACTTAGAAACTTTGCCTCATTGGACATGTGAAACAAATGAGAACTTCCAGAAAAAGCACAACATTGCTTCTTCCCTCCACAAAACTTGGAGCTGCAAATAGGGATTGTTTTGAATCGGGCTCCTCCCTCCCCTTCTCTCATACAACACACACCTGTTTTTCATAAGCATATACCAGTTGTTATCCAGTGTTGCTTCATAATATGAGTTTTGGATTATGCATAAAGGTGAAATGAAAAAAATGAGACAAAGATTTTAAGGAAAACACACTCTTGGGAACTTTAAAATAGTCTCCAGGTTTTTATTAAACTGGTTATACTTCATCAAAAACTGAAAAGTAGCAAAATCTTCTCTTACCTTTTCAACTTTGAACACCTATAGGCTTCTTGAGGGAGTGTCTGAGGAACCTTCTTGACAACCTTAAAATTGCTTTTATCTCTATGGCATGCCAGCTTCTTGACAGCTTTCTAAAGTAATAACTCCCTTTTTATATAAAAAAAATCCACCCACAAAAGCTATTACATTTTGCATTTCCTAACATACTTTGGGTAGAAATGATAGATATTGATGCACTGCAATGCCTTATGGAAATGATATGTAGTGTTACATGTTGAAAAGTATAAAATATGAGCAAAAGAATTTTATGATTAAATTGCAAGCTTTCTTTAAAAAAACTATAGCAGATGAGTTGTTTAGTCTCTGGGACAACTTTCTTCAATTTGCTACTCTCCAGATATATTGCATTTTAATTTTGATCATGCTGGTTGTGAATTATGAAACTGAAGTCCAGCATACTTCATTATTTTGGGAAAATTTGAGAAAAAATGAAATTATGTAATTAAAAAATTCAGCATCTGTTCTGTAGCATTGGATTGTGTATATATTAATAACTAATCTTTTTCAGGAAACCACAACTTTCAATTTCTGTATATCAACATTATATTTTCTTGAAAGGAAAATGTTTCTTGTTTAATTATTTTCCTTCAAGATGGGTATAATCAGGTGTAATGTAGATAGGCTGATATAAAGACTTTGCTAGTTTACAGAATTTCTTATCTACTCTTTCTTAATTTCTTAATCTACTCTTCTAAGAGACATAGTGGCACAGTGGTTAGAATGCAGTATTGCAAGCTAACTCACTGTTCACTGCCAGGAGTTTGATTCGGACCTGCTCAAGGTTGACTCAGCCTTCTACCCTTTGATAAAATGGTCAGTAAAATGAGGAGCAAATTGTTTCTGATTCTGTACACTGCTTAAAGAGGTCTGTAAAGCACTGTGAAGTGGTATATAAGTGTAAGTGCTATTGCTATTGTTTTTACTATTATAATATTCATTCATCCATCCATCCATCCTTCCATCCTTTGGATTTTAAAAATGCTGAAATCCCATCATATGTTCATTTTTTTTGAGGCAAGAAAATCCTGGTAAGATAGCAGTTTTATATTCATTCTGATTCCATAGAAGTAATGTGATAATCAGTTAATGTTTTCTGATTACAGGAACATAAAGTGATTAATAATTTACCAGGATGTTAAATTTCTGTTGTGCTTGACTGAAGCAAAGACTCACAGTGTAAAGTGATTGCTTCTGTTTTTTATTTTCTGATTATTTTTAAACTGAATGTCAAATAATGATATGAGGGAGTGGAGAGAAGATTTTAAAGCCAGATGACTACCTTTGCTCTAAGATGTTTATAATGGAGTTGTATATAGAGGAACAAGGCCATTTGGCTTCTGGATAAGGACCTACAGCAGGTTTCATATCCTTGTGAGCATCTCTGGAACAAGAACAGCACAGTGGCAAATATCAATAGGCATACAGCAGATTCTAACTTTCAAATCTCTCTCCAGGGAAGTAATATAGAGAATAGACAAAAGAGTAAAATTAATAAAAACACAGACTGGACATTTGTATAAACACTGATAGTTTATTATTAAGGAGGGTAGATAATTGGTGAATTTAAAAGAAAAATAAAAGGATATGCATACAATAGGCCATTCTATATGTCAGTTGTTATGGAGAGCTAATTGGGACTAAATGTTGGGGAATTTGTGGTGGCCCTCGAGCGCTCTGCCAGAGAAAACGGGTTCCCAATCTCCGTTTTTGACTGCAACAGCCTCCTGCAACCCTTTGCCAGGCAAACAGAGCTTGAGAGGGCTGCACGTGGCCCTCCCACGCTCCGTTTTCTCTGGCAAAGGCACTGCAGGCTGGTCCTTCACTGTTTTCAGGGTGGACCTATGGGCCAGATCTAAGCACCTCACAGGCTGGATCTACTCTGCGGACTTTGAGTTTGACACCCCTGCTTTAGAGGATAAAGTCTAGATTCAAAAGGATTTCAACAGATTGAATTTAGGACAAAATTTAGTAGGATAATGTTCAATATGATAAATGCAAAATCTGATTAGGGAAAAGAAAGTACCTAAAGCCCAGGATCTGTGAATAGTAGTAGACTAGTTGAAAACGTCAAACAATCATGGGCTGCATTAATAAAAGTGTTCTGTTAAATCATTGGAAGTACAAATTCAGCTGTACCCTACACTGGTTAGATTGCACTGGGAGCATCAAATTCTGAGTTCATTTCAAATTGGAGAACTATCAGACAAATTTTTTAAAAATCTAGAAAACAAGCTTATGAGGACCAGTTATAGAAGCTGTGCATGTTGAAGCTCAGGACAGAGCAACGTTCAAGGTGATTCAGGCTAGATATTAGAAGGAATTTCCTGATGCTAAAAGCTGTTAAGCAGTGGAGCAACCTGTTTTCAAATGGTAATTGGATTGCTATGTGTCAAGGTTGTTTTTCGAGATTTCAGCACTGAGCTGGGTGTTGGATCAGAAGGTCTTTTCAACTCGTACAGTCTTTGATTCTATGATTATAAGCTATGGTTTGGAATCTGCTGCTTTTATAAGGATGACCTGTTTGCTTTCCGTTGGTTTTGCTTGCATATTTCTTAACAACTATAATATTTCTTTCAAAGAAAACCAAATCCTGTAGGGCAGCTACTTGACCTTTTTCAGTGTACATCTGTGGAGAATATGTAATGCAGATAAATGGCACATTTTCCTTTGGTTGAGACTAACACCGGCCTAGAAGGAATACAGGGCCCAACAGAGAAGCTGCAAAGTAGGAAAGAAATTCAACCCTGAATGCCTGCTTTTCTGTTTTTTCCATTGGAGGACATGTTATTCTTAAATTACCTCCTTAGGGAGAGTATTAATTCTTCAGCCAGTTATTTTAGATGCCGTGCAATGCCATGTCATACATTGTGCTGAGCAATACAAAAATCAGGAGATATCAGAGACTGGATAGGCTTAGCAAGAGAAATTCCGAGATTGTAACCATTTTATTTATCTACATTACCTATATTTCCATCCTCTTATCATAACTCGATCAATTGCATCCATATGGGGTGACATGATAACAGTGTTCTGATATCTCAGGGATTGCCACAAAGAAGAGGGAGTCAAACTATTCTCAAAAGCACGTGAGGGTAGGACAAGAAACAATGGGTGGAAACTAATCAAAAAGAGAGAAGCAACTTCTGGTGGCTTCCGGTTTGCTCTTCGTAGCCGCCAGACGGTCCCTCGGGACCGCCAGCCCCTTCGCCTGTAAAGAGCCGCCTTTACAATGGAAAGGCGGCTCAAAAAACTCCATTTCCAGGAGGAAATATGAGAAAGAGCAGGTGAGTGTAGGTAGAGCTCTCCGCGTAGTCCCCAGAGTTTTTTTTTTTACTCTTGGGGGCGAGCGGATGCGGCTCCCTATAGCACTCGCTGTTTGCTCCGGGCGTTGGGAGACCTCTGCTTTTTTGCAGAGCAAGGCTACGAAAACAAGCTTTTCAAGATAACTAACAGATTAACCAAAGAGGATGAGATCTGGATCTGGACCTGTGATCCTAAATTGAAAGTATTAATACTTATTTTGCAAAGGATATTCAATAAAATAAAAAAGATCTTTTAAAATGGTGACTGCCGAAACTGGAGCAGGGAAGCTGAAAAGGGAAAGTCCTTCCGTTTCTTATTAAGCCACAAAGTAGCAGAATAAATGCTCCTGGCTACATTTGAAGAAAAAGCTCCACTTTTGTGTTTTCTCCTTCCTGGAGATTTGATTTGATACTGATCTTGTTTGGAAAGAGGCTTGTTTTTTTTTTCTTTTCTAAAAAAGTTTGCCTGTGTGGAAATATGGCGTTTAGGCTTACAAAGCTGGACAAACAAGCATGGGGGCGGGATTCCCCCATCCACAAACTATATGAACAAGTTCTTAACTTACAGTCTCAGAAAACTGATTTTAATATAATTGAATTTCTTCTGGAGGAGATTGTAAGAAGGGATGAGATTATGAATCAGAACTTTGAGAAATTTAAGCAGGAAACTAAAGAATTGGTGCAATCAAAGTTTGACATTTTGCATCGAAAGATTATAAAAATGGCTAATGGTTTCTCAGAATTTATGATCAGGCTGGATACAAATACTAATCTATTAGAGTCTAAAGTGGAGGAAATTGAGGACAATTTGGAAAATAAAATAGAAAAAATTGAAAATGATTTGCTAAAAATTCAAGACAATAGCTTAGAAGAAAAACCTGAAATGGATTGCAATGTAGAAAATATACAGCAACGTATTGAAAAGGAAGTTTTAATGATGCAATATAATTTTACTGAATATGCGATCAGACTGAGAGGATTACAGGAAAATAACAGAGAGGATTTAAGGAAAATATCTTCTGAAGTTCTGGCTGGGATTTTAAAGGTTCAACCTGAGGAGGTATTTTGTAGGATCGATAGAGTTTATAGAATAAACTCCTGGATTGCAAAGCAAAGGCAATTGCCTAGAGATGTGGTGATTTATTTTACAGATAAAGATATAAGAAATAATATTGTGCAGAAATCTTTTAAATCTACTTTGCAACTCTTTGGAAGAAAGATTTGGATTTATAAAGAGCTCCCGCCTAAGATATTATTGGAAAGAAAGAAATTTGGTTTCTTGGTGGCTGAGCTTAAAAAAAGAAATATCTTATTCAGATGGAATGTTCCAGTTGGTATAATATTGAGATATCAAGGAGAAAGATATCAATTAAATACTGTTGAAAGAGCGGAAGAATTTTATCAAAAATTTTTAAAAATGAACTTAACAAATTATGCACAACACAAGACAAGCAGAAGGAGTTAGAAATAAAGGAAAAATATTGAGTTACAGAGGCCTTTGCAGATGAATTGCCTTTGGATTCTCCAGATACCTCAGCTGGATTATTTATAAATAAGAGAGAAGTGGCATCGGATTCTAACGTGACGACTCGCCAAGTTACAGATAACCATGGAAATCAACTAATTGATATACAACTTATAGAAAAGAAATATGAGTCACAAAAACAAAACCAACAAGATCAAGTTATAAACCAGAATGAAAACCGATCAGTTGATACACAACTTGCAGAAAGGAAATCAGGATGGAAATCAAACCCACAAAAAGAAAGGAAAAAAAGAAATAGGTCTCACAAAAATAAAAATTTTTAAATTAAGCAATAGCGAAGCCAGTTATGTGGTTAATATCATCCTGAGGAGAGTGATAGACCTCTGCAATGCCGTAATTTTGGGATGTGAAAAGGGCCTTGAATTGTTGGATTGGAATTATCTATTTTTGGTTTTCTTTTTATTGATCAACGTATTATATCTATGCTGAGCTATAAGGCAAGAGAGTTATGCTGGGGCATGCAGAAGATCTGGTTGTTACCCCATTATGAGAATGGGAAATAATAATCCTGAAGAAAGCCACTATTACAGATATTATATGGATTACAATTATAAAGTCACTCGGGTGGTTGTTTTCTTTTTTTATATATATATGAAGATATTCATTATTGATGAGGGCAGATGATAACTGAGGATTTTGAATATTCTGTTGCAACTGGGATGTTATGTTACCCTAATCCGGATGATGGAGTCAGCAATCCAGTGGAAAGATATCAAAGAAGATATTATATGGATTATAAATTTAAAGTCATTGATTTTGTTTATATAAGGGAATATTTTTTTTAGTAGGACGGGCAAAAGAACAAAGATATTAAGAATTGTTGTGTATGGTAATTTTGTAGGAAAGTGGGTGGAGACAGGCTAGTGTATTGATTGTATAGATTAAGAAAAGGGATGCTTAAGAGATATATTTATGGGAGCGGAGGAAATGGATAGAGTAGAACAAATGTAAAAGTAGAATTCATGGGGCAGGCTGCTTTGAAATGTCATATTAATATACACAAAAGATTAAATGTTAAAGTAGGATTTATTATATAGTTTTAAAGTGGATGGTTGTTTTGAAATGTTATATTAATATATAGACATAAGTATGGGGGAGGAGAAAAAAGGGCAGATTATCGATAAATTGGGAGTTATAATAATGTTACTGTGTTAAATTAGAAGCTATTACATAGTGTTATAATGGAATGTTATTTTGAAGTGTATGGTAAGAGGGGGAAGTAATAATATTAATAATATTACTAGAAGTAAGGGTCAGTATTTGGAGGAGGGAGTAAGGGGATGGTAAAATATTATATAATCTGTTATGTATTAGGTTTTTATTTTGAAGAAGTCACAGGGGGGAGGGGGGTTGGGGTGGTGAGGGGGGGTTAGGGAGGAGGGGGGGAAAGGGGGAAAAATTTTTAATTGAAAAGTTTTTCAATAAAAAAAAAGAGAAGCAACTTCTGTTCTGTTCTGTTCTGTTCTGTTCTACGCTACGCTACGCTATGCTATATAAAGGGAAATAAATATAAAACATTTGGGTTGAAAATTTTCCTATCCCCTTTAAGAGTTTGGAGCACAGGCAAAGACAAAATGCTATAACTTGTATTTTATTGAAAAATAAGGGAACAAGATTCTTCTTCTTAAAATGGATGTATCAAACTAATTCTGCAGGCTGTTTTAAAATACCAAGAGTTTGCCCCCTTCTCTTTCCTGTTTCCTGTTTCCTGTTTCTCTTTCCTCTTTCTCTTATCTATTTATCTTTAAGAGCACTTTGAGATTCTCAGATATTAATCTTTGCTTCAGTAGTAACAATCCCATCTTCCATAGGACCCCGTTTTATTGGCTTTCCTGTATTTCTAACAAATCCATATTTTGTTCCTTTTGAACAGTGCAGCCACAAGGAGACACAACACTGGCTTCTCATTTTGGTTCATTGCTGTTTAGTATATCATCCACATCCTGTTTGTTGATCTCACATATGCTTATTACAACACTCTGTTTCATAACATCTGGTTTCAAATTCATCTTCTTTTACATGCTCCATAATTAAGATTAACTTCTTGACTCTCTGAAGAAAAAAAAAGAAATCAAACACAAACAGTCTTTTTGGATGTATTTAAAATACAATTTGCTTCTGAAATTCAGATGAAATGTTTACAGGTGAAATGGGTAAAATGTTCATGTCACTGTATTCGTGGGTGAAATGGATGAAAAGTTTTGCCTTTTTATACTTTTTAAAATTAAGGGATAGCCAAGGGAAGTGTTTTTTTCATTGTACAAGCCAATTATTGAGATAGAAAGTTGGAAAAGGAAATTCAGATGAAATGTTTACAGGTGAAATGGGTAAAATGTTCATGTCACTGTATTCGTGGGTGAAATGGATGAAAAGTTTTGCCTTTTTATACTTTTTAAAATTAAGGGATAGCCAAGGGAAGTGTTTTTTTCATTGTACAAGCCAATTATTGAGATAGAAAGTTGGAAAAGGAACTTTCCAGACACATAATGAATCTTTTATTCAACAGTGATGTTTATTGCTAACAATCTGTAACAAACAATTTGTAATTTTTATATATGCATTGGCCTTAGCTCACCAATCCAGGCATACATCTCTATATAGAACCCTTTACCGTTTCTTAACTTCCTTGCTGCCTGCCTCCTTGATTCCAATAAGTATATTTTTAAAATCACAACTTTATTATTCTTATTTACACAGCTTCAGCACTCTCATTTTTCAGACTTGCTGTTAGAAGGAAGAAAAAGAAAAAGAACTCTTTCTTCAACTTTTTGGAATGTTAACAGCTTGGCCAAGCTTATCTCATTGATATTTGATCTGTCTTTTTCAAATATAGCAGAGTTTTCCATTAGGCAATCCGCTCTGCAGGCCTCTATGTCTGATCTAATACTTGATTCTGCTGGTCTTCAAATGAAGATTCCTTCTCCAGATCTTATTCAAACAGCCCCTCCAGCCTTCATACACCTCAGTATTAGTTGGGAGCTTCAAGCAACATCTACATGTCACTTTTCAGGATAGTGTCAAATAGGCAAAAAGTCCCCTTAAACTTCAGCCCAGTTTATGGTTCTGTCCTAATCAGGGCATCTTGCTACCACAATCTGTGGCCTGAATCCTAACATTCAATTAAATCCAAGATGAAATCTCATGAATGTGTTTTTTAAATTGTGGATTTTTCATTAGGGAATGTTGACTGCCAAGGAACTTGAATGAAGGAAAGATTTGGATCAGAAAAGAATACCAAGAGTAGCTTTAATCTGCCATTTTCATCGATAGTTCAACAACATTGCCAACAGAACTTCAAAAATTCCAAAGTACTCTGAGAATAAAGTAAAAAACACTCCAGAAGTCTCTTTCACCATTTATGAAGTCTGATTTACCCAACAACAGTGTTTAATCAAAAGACATGCAAGCACATGGTTCTGAACTCTTCCTCTCAGGAGTATCAGAAGAGAGAATCAAAATGAATTTAATTTAAATTCAAGACTTTTATGATTTATGTCACAATCAATTATAATTTATCACAAACACTTAATTTCAGCCTCTGCCTGCATTCATTTCCAAGCTGTGAAACTGGAAGGGTGTATTCAACTAGTAATCTAATGATTATTAGTGCAATGCACTGAGTCTACAAGAAATAGGAACAAATCTGAAGCCTGAATCATAACAGTCAGGAAATAACTTTTTTTTCCAGAAATATTTTTGATAAAGTATCTTTATACATTACTTTTCAAGAAAGAACCAGTCATAACTTGTACTCTGATAGTTCTGCTATTCTTATTCTTTACGTTTCATTAATGAAATAAGGTATCAAGAGAAAAATAGAGTTCTGTACAATGTGGTGTCCAGAGGTAGTGGACCATAATTTCAGACCGTAGATCAGGGGTGGCCATCTATTTCACTGACGGCTGCATCACAGTTGTATTTGACCTCAGGGGGCTGAGATGGGCGTGGCCAGGACAGGTGTGGCGAGATCGATGTCACTTGTGTTGGGGGCACCCGTGGTGGCCCAAGCGCTCTGCTAGCAAAAATGCACGTGGCCCTCCCAAGCTCTATTTTCACTGGCAGAGGCACTGTGGTCTGGTCTTTCATTGTTTCCAAGGCAGTCCTATGGGCCAGATCTAAGCTCCCCATATCCCATATGTGGCCTGCAGGCCTTGAGTTTGACACCGCTGATGTAGGAAAGCACTAACTTTAGGAAGGCAATTCTGATGTCACATACTCAGTGTGTTTAGATTTGTGTGTTCAGCTTTGGCCTTGAGTGTCTCTGCAGTATAGTATGCTGTTCTAGTGTGGGGGCGTATCTGAAACACGTGAAACAAGTTGATATCACTATCAAAGAAGCAGTACACTTAGTGACAGGTTGTCTCAAACCAATTGGAAAAAATATATTGTCTTTCTGGCATTGCCCCACCTAAGATCAGGAGAGAAGTAGTAGCAGATGCTGAGAGAACTAAGCAAGAGAATGATCCTGGACATCCTGTGAATGGACATATCCCCCAAGCCTGGCGACTCAGATCTAGGAACAGCTTTATGGCAAGAACAAGCATTCTTGAGGGCACACAAGGACAAAATCAAATTAAAAGATGAATGAAGGAGGCCATCAAGCAAAGAATAACATTAAAGGAGAATATAGCCGAAGGATCTGACCTTCCTTATATACTTGGAGGACACTGAATAGGTTGAGAGTTGGATTTGAATGGAGGCTTTTAGTGGATAACAACACACAATGTGAATATGGAGAGACTCAGAGTCCGACCCATCTGCTGGTATGTTGGCTACCACTAGAAACATGTACCGATAAGGATGTATAAGGACAAAACCAAGAAGGTGGCTTCATTCTGGCAGTTTGAAGTTTGATCTAGACATGGATGAAGAAGTGTGTTTAGATAACTGACAGCTATTTTTTTATCTCTTATGTTTCATGATAAAATGACCAATTTCATCCAAGGTGGAGGGATGATTTTATATTTTCCATCAGAGCCTTGCATTTAAAGCTGATTATAAAGGAGTTTAAAGTATCATGATAGTGCTTCTATGAGGAAATGTCACAGTGACTGAAAGGTTGATGCCAGGATGATCTTCAATTATGAAGGTGTCAGATATTTCTCTTTTGTTTCGTTTTCATTTCCTAGGCAACTGTGCTGAAGGACTCAGAACTTGCAAAATGCATTTAAGATTGCTTCTTGTCTCTCTTGTATTAACTGGAAATAAATGTACATTTGCCATAAATCTATATATCTCTCCTGATTGTGTCGCCCATGATTACTGTATACGTTAGTGGTAATTGAATGTTCAATAAATTGCAGAACTAAATCACAATTTTGTGTTACTCTGTAAAGTTTTATAACAATTAGGCACCCACTGATACATATTTCTGTTGAAGGAGAAATTTTGGTTTACTTCTGGACAAGTTGTTATCTACCTCAATAACATTTGAGTTACTGTATTTTTCGGAGTATAAGACTCACCTTTTTCCCCTCTAAAAGGGAGTGAAAATTTAGGTGCATCTTATACACCAAATGTAGCCCGCCCACCCACTGGCCCCCACCCTTTGGCCTCTGCCTCCCAGCAATTTATCTCATTGCAGCAAGCAGCAAGAAGAAACAGCTTGTTTCAGCTTCAGCACAGCCTAATTAGCACAAATTGATTGTCCCTTGGATTGGCCTCCTGACTCTCAGCTATTTTGCGCGGGCCTCTACTGCTTGCTGCAAGGCGGTAAATTGCTGGGAGCAGATTTTTTTTTCTTGTGCTAATCAAGCTATGCTGAAAATGAAAATGAAAGTAAAGCAGACTATTTGCTGTTTGCTACAACGAGGCAAAATTGCTGGGAGGCAGAGGCGGATTTCTTTTTCTTGTTTTCCTCACCAAAAAAGGTAGGTGCATCTTATAGTCCAGTGTGTCTTATACTCCAAAAAATACGGTACCTGCAGAATAACATTTTCATTGACATATTAAGAGATGGGTGTGTTGTTAAGGCTTCCAAACAGTTTTCCCAAGTAAAAAAGTAGAATACAAAGAAGCCAAATTTGCTTAATTGTAATGGCAATGGAGGTAATTTCATAAAAGAAGGAAAAATCACTGAAGGTATGGTTAAGATATTGAACTGGCACCATTCAATACCTTATGAGGGGAGACTCATGTTTCAATCTATCCTCTGCCGTGAAAATTTGCTTGGTAAGTTTGGGTCAATCATTTTCTTTTGGCTGAATCTATCTCACAGGGTTGCTATATGAATAAATGACAGAAACTATGTTTGTTGGCTTGAGCTCCTGAGCATGGTAGAAAATGGACCAGTAAATAAATAATTTTACAAAATTACCACTGGCAATTAAGAGTAATCTTAGTAAGGAGTGGATAGAAGACCAACAAAAATAAGTATGAGAAACAAAAGTAGATAATTTTCTCTTTCGTTCCTTGTGAAATCAAGAGAGAATAAATGCAGTGGTTTTATGATTATTTGCTTTTGGAAATTAAGTTGAAAGATATTCTCACCTGCCTTTATAGATATGGAAATCATTACTTGATGAAATACACATTCTTAATCACCGAAACAAGTCTTAAGCATTCAAACAAATTTTAGTCTTTTCCTTCTTAGAATAAATCTAAGATTGAATCTATATCCTATTTGAAAGTTATCTGTAGTATACTGTAGTACTAAACAAGTGACCTAATTCAGCACGATAAAGAGGAACACTGGCTTAAGTTAGCTTCTGTGAAATTTTTGAAAGAAAGGTGTGATGGGGCACCTAACGAAAATAAATTTCTGCCTTTTTGTTGTGAGGACTTCAGAAGTGACCCATAATGGAAATTGATTGGTGTTGTTGCAGACAAAGATTATTGCTGCGGTGGCTTTTAATTATGGAACAAGAAAGATAAATGATAGATAGATAGATAGATGAAATATTTTATTGTGATTAAAAAAACAACAACAAAGGTCAGGCTGTTGTTTTAAAGCAGGGGTGTCAAATTCGATTTCATTGAGGGCCGCATCAGGGTTGTGTTTGATCTTGGGGAGTTGTGGAGTGGGCGTGGCTGGTGGGCGTGGCCAGCTCAACGTCACTTGTGTTGGGGGCGCCTGTGGTGGCCCGAGTCTCGAGCTCCATTTTCACTGATAGAGGCACTATGGGCCAGTCCTTCGCTGTTTCTAAGGTGGTCCTGTGGGCCAGATTTAAACACTCTGTGGGCTGGATCCAACACCAGGCCTTGAGTTTGACATGCCTGTTTTAAAGTTTGCTTTCTTTCCAACAACAGATTTAGAAAAAGACATTAAAGAATCAGCTTGGCAGCTAAATTATTCCTAAACCATACAGCAGATTAAAAGTTAACTGAGTGCTCTGAACAGCATTTTAATACCAACAACTCCAGGTAAGCACACTCCCTGCCTTAGACTGAACACTTTTCTTTGCATTGCACATCAATACCTCAGCATGAATTTTATTTATTGAAGTAAACAAATTGCTTCACTCCTTTAGCTTTGTTGTGGCTTCAGGCAGAAGTGTCTGTATAAATAGGCAAAAAATGGAAAATGCAATACTGTCTGCTTAAAAAATAATTTGTCATTAAGAATTATGGCGTTATGTGTTGGTTGATTCTGTAGCTCTATCTTCTCTTTCATATTAACGCAATAAGATTTAATAATTTATAGAGGCGGTTCTCATTTAGTGACTGCAATTGCGATGCAGTCATTAAGCGAAATGGCCACTAAGTGAAACCATGACGATGCATGTGATCTTACATCAGTTTTTCTTTTACTTGACAGACCTGCAAATCTCATAAATGCACAAATTGGTTGCAAAGTTACCTTTTTGTCAGCATCATAACGATAAGCAGCCACTGCATGAGGCAGTTGCTAAATGAAGATGAAGGTGATCTATATAGAAATAGATTATCTAGGGGAAAAAAAATAGAGAATATATTAACCTAATACCTTTGCAATAGTGGTGAATATCTATAGCTCAGGTGTAGGATGAGAGTGAAGGCTCGTTCTACAAGCTTGTGGGTTGGTTTCCAAACATTTTGTTCCCAGGCTAGGTAACATCTTCAGTGGAGTTTAGGGGGTATCAGTGTTCTTCTGTTGGTAAGGGCTTCAGGCGTGGGTGTGTCAAGTGAGGCAGTGGTGAAATCCAATTTTTTTTACTACCGGTTGTGTGGGCGTAGCTTGGTGGGCATGGTGTGGCTTGGTGGGCATGGCAGGGGAAGGATACTACAAAATCTTCATTCCCACCCCACTCCAGGGAAAGGATACTGCAAAATCCCCATTTCCTCCCCACTCCTGGGGGAAGGATATTGCAAAATCTCCATTCCCACTCCACTCTGGGGCCAGCCAGAGGTGGCATTTGTCAGTTCTACAAACTACTCAAAATTTCCGCTACCGGTTCTCCAGAACCTGTCCGAACCTGCTGGATTTCAACTCTGAAGTGAGGGTCCTGTGATGGGTCAGCTGTGCGTTATCAGTGAATTTTGTGTTGGGTCTTATGATAAGGAGATTACATCAGGTCAGGATCATTGGGAGGTGATCTGCTGGTGGGGGAGGGTTGTGTGGGTTGGTTGAGGGTCAGTGCTGTCTCTGGTTGGCTGTGTGGCTGATTTGGATTCTGAGGGGTTCGTAGGCTGGTTGTAGGTCAATGTGTCTGTTGATGGAATCGCTTGTGGAGTGCCAGGCTTCGATGAACTCACGGGCCTGGCGGATGGTAGCATGGCCGATGATTTTTGTTTTTGCTCCAATTGAACTAATAACTTTGGCCATATTAAGTGGAAGGTATGATCCTCACTTAAAGGCAGAGATTTGCACTCTCCTTCCCAGTGGAGATTTTAGCTAAATTTATATCCCTTTTCAGAATTTTTCACTCATTTATAGCTCCTTATTTTAAATTGGACATTAAGAGTTTATTGTGTTACTTTCTCTTCCAAAAGATTTCAAAAATCTTACAAGGAAAAAAAAACTGTTTTGCTAACGATGACAAACTTTTTTTTCCTGTTCTGATATTTATATACGAAGCACTAATTAGCCTAGCTGAAATCAACCTTTGCTATAATAGAAGACTCTAGTTCGGATGATTAATTTAAAACAACTTTCTCCAGAAATATAATGTGCAAAAATGGTTTTTACTAATAACTACTACCCAAAGGAGAGAAACTGGGAGATGAATTAGGTCTTAACCTGAAAATTTATCTCCCTTCCTTTGATTTATACATGCACACGCACCAACACACACTAATGATATACATGACTTGTGTAACATTTTGTATAAAAACTCCTTTTTTGAGAAATGATAAGGGAAGACCTAGCCTTGGGTCAGCATCAGTGGTGGGTTTCAAAATTTTTTACTACCGGTTCTGTGGGTGTGGCTTGGTGGGCGTGGCAGGGGAAGGATACTGTAAAATCTCCATTCCCACCACACTCCAAGGGAAGGATACAGCAAAATCCCCATTTCCTCCTGATCAGCTGGGACTTGTGAGGCAGACAATAGATGGGGGCAGGGCCAGTCAGAATTTTTACTACCGGTTCTCCGAACTACTCAAAATTTCCGCTACCGGTTCTCCAAAACTGGTCAGAACCTGCTGAAACCCACCTCTGGTCAGCATGTCATGGTATGTGGGAAAGACCTGAAATGGGTGGGTGGGGCAAAGAGATGCTGCCTAGACAATGGCCACATAAGAGATATCATAGGTCACAGCTGGATAATGGGCAAGGCAAGAGGCTCAGAAGACACCCTCTCTAGTTTCCTGACCTGTAAAAGAGACAGTAGGAGAAATATATTTCCATACTTGCAAGATTCGGTTAATGTAGCTTTAAAATAATATAAAATTAGCTTATCTGGTCATGCTTCCTATCTGGTCTACCTGATAATGGTGACACAGTCTTTCTTTGGTGATGTATGAAGTGACTAGGAGGAATGGGACTTCCTGGGGCTAATGATAAATCTAATAATTTTCCCTGGACAGTTTCTTAATCTTTAACAATAATTTTTTTCCCAAGATCCTCTTCAGATCTTTTTTTCTGTTTGTGGTCTTGTGGGACGTTAAGAGAAGCTGTTTACCTATCTAGTTGCATCTTTTTGTATGTTCTTTCTGCAACAGCAAGTAATTTAAGGTCTATGCCACCAAAACACACAGATCGTCTTGTTCAGGGAGCAGATGATGATGAGTATTGGGAGGTGATGGTCCAGAGTTGAACTTCTAAATCAGAGAGACTGCTAAAAATCTGGGAGGTTAAAGTGTTCATTTTATTACTACAAATAGAAAGGAGTTGGTGATTTATGCTGTGCAGATTGAAGTGGATAGTTTTGTGTGTCAGGTATTGAAACCTCCCTGGAAATAGGTATCTTTTATTTCTAAAGCCACAGCCAGTTGTCTAACTTGACAACATTTATTGTTTTCTGCTATATAGATGGTCTCATGGGCCTGTCTCTTATATAACATTTTTATTGGTTTCTTAGGTCAACATTGTTTTGTGAATGGCACACAGGATTTAGATTTGGGCCGCCTCCACTAATATCTTCTCTCACCTGTGAACTTATGTCACAGTCTTTTGTTCTTAGAACTTATGTGACAAAGAGGAATATGAAACTGTGTTAACAGTTAAAATGATAAATGGGATTCAAAACATTGAAACAATGGCAACATTAAAGCAACATTAACAATCTTCCTGAGAAGTTGGGAACTAGATCCTCTAGTAAATTTAAACTTTTGCTGCATTTCTGATGGAGTGCATCTCTGTCTCTCTCATTCTCTCTTTAATTAATTAGAATAGAGCTGGAAAGGACCTTGGAGGTCTTCTAGTCCAGCCTCCTGCTCAAGCAGGAGACAAAGTGGTGAAATGTAAAATTTGTTACTACGGGTTCTGTGGGCGTGGCTTGGTGGGTGGGTGGGGTAATATGACTGAGTGGGTGTGTCCAACTTTTTTTTTTTCTTTTAAAAGCATTTTTTCTACAACCTCTTCGGCTGAAACTAAACTAAAACTTCCTTTCCATTTGTATAGCACGTTGGGAAATTTTTTTTTTCTTTATTATTGATTTTTGTATTGTTTTTTTTTTTGTTATTCTTTAACAATAAAAATACAAAAAGAAAAAGAAAAAAAGAAAAGGTTGTAAAAAAAATACTTTTAAAGCCTCTGACGATTTCAGCTGACTTGTCTGATCGGCAGAGGCTTTCTTTCTTTCTTTTTTTTTTTTTAAAAAAGCCTCTGATGATCCCAGCTGAGCCACGCGATCAGCAGAGGCTTTTTTTACTTTTAAAAGCATTTTTTCGGCCAAAGGTTGTAGAAAAAATGCTTTTAAAAATTAAAAAAAAAAGCCTCTGATGATTGCGCGGCTCAGCTGGGCAATGGGGAGGGGGGGGCAGGGATTTTTGCTACCGGTTCTCCGAACCACCTGCCTCCATTGCTACCGGATCAGGTGATCCGGCCCGAAATGGAAGCATTTCATCCCTGAGGAGACCCTATACCAGTTCAGATAGGTGGTTGTGCAGTCTTTTCTTAAAAACCTCCAGTGATGAAGCACTCACCACCTTTGAAGCAATCTGTTCCAATGGCTAATTGTCCTCACTGTTAGGAAGTTTCTCCTTAATTCCAGGTTGCTTTTCTCCTTGATTAGTTTCCATTGTTTCTTGCCTTGACTTCTGATGCTTTGGAAAATAACCCGCCCCCCCCTTCTTTGTGGCAGCCCATCAAATATTGGAATACTTCTGTCATGCCACTCCTACTCCTTCTTTTCTCTAGACTGGTCACACCCAATTACTGCAATCATCTTCATATGTTCTTGTCTCTAGGCACTTAATCATCTTAGCTTTCATATATACTTCTATCTTTAATGCTGTCTTAATCATATAATTCTAAAAGGCTTGCACAGATTCACTCAATATAATAAATAATACAAGTTAAATAATCTAAACAAATAAACAAAGCCAAATCAAGTATGAGTATCCAATAATCTAACATTTATAATACAGCACCCCCCTCTGAATAATGAGGAAAAAGTTCATTATAAACAACACACATCCAGTGATTTTAACTACTTTCCTGAATGATCTCAGTTATGAGGTCATCCTTGTCTCTGTAAGTAAACTATTCCAAAAGGGGGGTGCTCTAACAGAGCATGCAGCCATACCTACCATCAATTTTTCACCCTGATAGGAAGCTGTAATTTCTTCTCATATCAGCTGAGCAGACTCCACTGATAAGATATCCAGATAGCCAATACCTTGAATTATTCATAGGAGCAAAGCAGCAACCTATTCAACTCCCACAACACAGGTGATAAATGACAATACTGGCACCTACCTGTAATCAAGTGGGCTCTTAAAATTTATGAAGTTTTAAATCCATGCTAGTTCCTTCATATAAAATATAGGAGACGAAGTGGGGGGGGGAGGTGGGGTTGGAGTTAAAAAACGGATCAGCCTAGAATCCCTATGGAGCCAAAAGTGAATTTAGTCCAATCTCCCTTGGATTCTGTTGACCATTATCTAACCCCTAGCAGGTGTTAACTATTAGTTGAGAAGATGATTAACAATAAATCAATTTAATTGGACCTGACCTTTTGCACCTGACATAAAGTGAGTTATAGTAATCCAGTTGTGAAATATTGAGGTCATTGAGTGCTTTTTGCTACCTTGTTTTTTCCATTCTGTGAACGAGAATAGAAGCTGGCATACCAACCAAATTTAAGCAGATGTTCTCCTAGCCATGGCCTCCATCTGTTCTTCCTGAAGGAGCAGAACCCGTCAGGGAAATGCAACTGAATCCAGTGCCAAACAAATTGTGTTGGAACTGGATAGTTTCCTAAAACATAGCCACTCCAACTTGCCAGGTTAAGTCTTAGCCTAAATCTCTTTTTCTGTATCCAAGGACTAATAGCTTCCAGTGTGAAGGTATCAATTGGGTACATAATTTTGTAAATTGACTATAAAGGTCAAGCAATTCAATCCTCTGCTCAGTTCAGGATTCACTAGAATTTCTCTGATAAATGACTATCCAGTTTCTGTTCAAGGTCTCAGGTGAAGGAGAACACACCTCATCATTTGGCTGCCTGAACCTTTGTGTCAATGGTCCTGTTGGCATATACAGCAAAAGAAACTCCTGGGGCATTTTTTTTAAAAACCAAGAGTATAACTTTACTGATAGATCCGTATAGGCACAGAAGAAGCAAAGCCAGATTTTAGGTTTCAGACTCCACTGAAAGACTACGATTATACTTTATTGAGATAAGTTGCAGTAATAGAATCTTGAAAGCCTGATCCAGTGGTGGGTTGCCCCTGGTTCAGACCGGTTCGCAAGAACCAGTAGTAAAACCGGTGGGAAGCTCCACCCACTGACCTGGACGTCATCAAAGGTGATCTGCACATGCGAAGAAACTTCTGCGCATGTGCAGAAGAGTGCGCGCGGGCACGATACAAACCGGTAGTAAAGGTAAGTAGAACCCACCCCTGGCCTGATTGTGTTTTACCTCCCATCTCTCTTATATCCCAGTGAATCAAGGTTTGGATTAGGCCTGCCTGGATCTTTTCTGAATGCTACCTTGTTTCACAGAATTTAAGATATGTTTGAGCCCTTTTTGCTTATTTAACAGTTTTTGCCTATTTCCCTCAAGGTCATTTCTCTAATTCTTTTGCACATGTCTAGATATTTAACTGTTCCTTACAGGTTTGGTTCTCAGGTGCTTCACCATCTTGGTAGCCCTCCATAGCAATTGTTTTTTTAAAAAAAATTATTCATTTATTTTCATTTTCATTTTTTTTTCTGAACTGAAGGCAACATCATACCCAATGGTCCCTTCTCCAATTTTCCCCACAGCAACCATACGAGGTGAGTTGGGATGAGAGAAAGTGAATGGCCCAAAATCACCCAGCAGGTTTTTCACATCCAAAGAAGGACTCGTGGTTTTTAGCTCAGCACTTTCGCTAGTTCAGATTGGCTTTCTTTATCACTGTCCTTTTGGAACTGTGATGCTCAGAACTGACCACAGTTCTAGACCAGAGCAGAGTAGAAAAATGGCTTATTTCTCTATATTTCTGGTAATGATAACTTTTGTGTTTTTAGCAGCTTCATCACACTGCTGGCTCTTGTTTAATATATGGTTGATCAGAACACCTGATCCCTTTCATAAATATTACTTTCAAGCCAGGTTCCCCATTATATACTCCTGCTTTACATTTTTTCCCCTGCACAGATGAATAACTTTACATGTCCTTCTCTTAAATACCATCTTATTTATTTCAGTCCGCTGCTGAAGCCTGTCAATATGTTTTTGAATCTTTCTACTTTCCTCTGAGATATTAATCATTTTTCCCAGTTTTGTGCAATCTGCAAACATTATAAGTGCCTCAACTGCAATCATCCAAGTCATTGATAAAAATGATGAAAAGCAGAGCCCAGGCACAACCCAATAGTGCTCCATGCAATACTTCTTTCCATGCTAAAATGGAATAATTAATAAGATACTTTGGATGAAATGGTTCAGTCAACTCTCAGTCCATTTGACTTGTCAGTGATACTACCTTGGCATGGTGTACTATGTCTTTGGCATTCCGCTAATCTATTAAGCTTCTCTTCAAGAGGGAGATAGGTTTAGTATGGCTGAAAAGTGTTTATGGACACTATGGCTGAAAATTCTCTAGCCCCGTCAATGGATAATCACTCTCAGTGTGAGAGATGATGCCCATGGGGAGGTGTGTGATGGACTGTAGTGTACCAGCAGTTTCCAAGGAAGAAGGGAACACATTCCAGAAATGGGAAGGCAGACACGAGGCAGCACAGCCTAGAGTTGGAACTGGAGGCAGAGGAAGAGAGTAAGAATAGTCAAACTCTAGAATTTTCCAGGCCAGGGGTCAGCAACATGCTGCTCCAGAGTTGCATGTGGCTCTTTGGGCTCTCTACTGTGGCTCCCTGTCAGGTGATCCCACCATTGGCTGGCCCCACCCCACCCCTCACCCCTCCCCTCCCAGTCACTCCTCACCTGGCCTGAGAAGGTAAGGGCGACGGTGGGAGATGGAGAAGCAGCCAGGGCAGAGACAGAGATACAGAGAGAGGGGGAGAGAGAGAGACATAGAGAGATACAGAGAGAGGGGGAGAGAGGTGGGAGAGAGCAAGGAAGAGAGGGAAGGACGGGAGAGAGAAATATGTCAAAAGGATTTTGTGGTACGTGGTGTTTATTAACAACTGGTTCTCTGCCCTAATGACTGGCTGAGTAGGCGTGCGGAAGGGGAGTGTGTGTCATGTGACTGGTGGAAGTGAGTGACATTGAGTTGGCCATGCCCACCCAGGTTTTGTGGCTCCCGGTGTTTTCTTTTCTGTGGGAAACGGGTCCAAATGGCTCTGAGTATTTAAGGTTGCAGACCCCTGTTCCAGGCTATATTTGGCACAAATAAAAAGAAATAAATAAGCAAAACATAGCCATAAACACATAGAATGAGTACATATAAATGGGAACAGTAGGACAGGGACGGCAGGCACACTGGTGTGCTTATGCATGTCCCCTTAGAGACCTCTTAAAAAACATGAAAGGTCCACGGTAGACAGTTTAAGGTAAAATGTATGGGAATTAGTGAGACTAACAACAGGATCAGGTAGAGTGTTCCAGACATTTACTATTCTATTGCAGAAGTCATATTTCCTACAATCAAGATTAGAGCGAATTACATTGAGTTTGAATCTATTGATAGCCCTTGTGTTATTGCGGTTAAAATTAAAGTACTCATTTGCAGGTAGGACATTTTGGTAAATAATCTTATGAACTAAGCTTAGGTCGCAATGTAGACCGGCATAGTTCGAGGCTATTAAGGCCTGAACTCTAGCTAAATTGTTCTACATCATCTTTATTCTGACACCCAGTGGTCTCATGTAGAATTCCATCTTGATCTATCTTAACCTGTCCTTCCCCTTCTGCTTAAGGAAGAGCAACTTTGTTTCCCTTTCCTTCCTGGAATCAATAACAGGAAATATGTCAGAACAAGGGCTGGTATAAATGAATAATAATGAGTGGGATCCAAAGAAAGAAATACTGTAGGTTCACAGAATTTCTTGAGATGCCAAGAACATTTCTTGGGAGCCTTCTTGATCCCTTTCCAATGTTGTGGTTTTGACAAGTGAGGAACTCATCTTAAAGGCTTTCATGGAGACCTGGAGATCATATATAGGTGTTGAATCTTGATGGAGGATATTTACTTAACAGATAATCTCATAAGAGTCATCAGGTTATCACTTGAAACCTATTGCAGCATGCAGGAAATAAGCTCCATTAAGTAAAGTTAATTCCTGAGTCAAAATACGTAGGGTGGTATTGCATAACTGATTAATAGTAATTCAATGTTGGCATGGAGCTGTTACATTTATTTATTCACATGTCTTATGTGAAGTAAAGCAAAATACGGCCTGACTTTTAAGGAGCTAACCTTAAGTAAAAAAATTCTCTAATCTGACACTTTGTTTATGGCAAAGAAAATCCAGCATTTATTTGGTTTTTGCTTTGGTTGTCGTCAGTATTCTCTAAATAATTGTTGACCTTTTTTCCTCGCATATTTTATGAAATGTTAATATTTACTCGGATAAAGGTAATGGAGCAAAAGCTTGTTCGACTGGTTGTCAGTTTCTGCAACCGAAATCTAACGATAAAAGAAAGAGATGGAAAAGAGAAAGATGAGGAAAGTAGAATTAGTGGTTAAAACCAACCTCTTTTGGAATACTAAAATAATGCCAGGCATACCTTTGCTTTATTGCTATTTATGTTATAAAATTTATTTATTCATTTAATCAATTTGCATCAATTTGCCCAATCGACATGCAATTCAGGGCATCTAAATCTTGTTCAGTAAAACTTGGCTTTATTAAGACATAAATAAGGGGAAAAAAATTCTCTATCCATAGGGTGATTGTCGGTTTGTGTAATTGTGGCAGGGGAAAAGCAGAATATAATTTTATGAATTTTATATAATACCTTTATGACATAGCTGAATATTGCCTGAAGATGGACTAGATATGAAATAAAAGGAATAAGGGTCCATTTAGCTGGGTATAAACCATGGCATGCAAGAGGCCTTAATTCTGATATGCCAAGTTGAATTGATGTGGCCCTGATGGCAGTTCTAAAATGTCTTCCATATTGCTTTTAAACAATTGCTTTAACTTATTTATCTCTAATTGAAGAAGAATCAATGGTTGAAGTCAGAAAGGCATATTCTAGGTGACTTCATCAAAAATGAAAAACGGGAGAGACTTTCAGTTTGGCGTCACTGTGACAGTCATACGGAGAGGGGCTCTGTGAACCTAGGCTGAATTCTCCTCTTAATAAATAATATATTTATAACGTTACAATAATGTGAGTATGGCTAATATAATTAATATAATTAAAATGGATAAGAGACGAAGGATAGAAATAGAATTCTTACTAAGATAAGGATGGTGTTATCAAGATACGAAATAGAGATAGAAATCAGAAAGGGGGAAATGCTATAATGGATATTGTTATGTAACATGTTAAAATCAACAGGTAGATGAAAGGATAAGAAGTTGAAATATGACTATATTCTGTATAATGTTATTAGAACGATGTGAGTATGATTAATGTAAGGTGATCAAAATTGTTAATTTTATTATTATTATTGGGTATCAAAATTAATACCCAGAAGCCACACTGTTCATGTATTTAATACTTATATACATTTTAAAACAAAAAAACTTAAAAAAAATGAAAAATGGGATTTCAAAACTGAATATTCCTATATAATTCCTCTCACCCACCCTTCTCCAAGCTGGTACCATCCAGTTTTGAGAAATCTGTCAATTTGAAACACATGGGGATTATATCGCAAGACATGACATCAAAGGAGGTTGCTGTAAATGGTCATTACCATACAGCAGTGTTTTTAAACAGTGCTCATGCTGGGCTTTGGAAAGAAGAAATCCCCTTTATCTCTCTGTCACATTCTCACCATTGGAGAGATACTCTGATATAGCTTTGTTTAGGCACAGCTGTTGTAGCTTCAGGCACAATGCCAAAAGAGACCCTAGAATTAGATGTTCCAATTAATTCAGTTGAAGTGTTGAATGCTTTACAAGTGGGATGACTTTTATTTCTTCTGCAGTGGTTTGATTCTATTCTGATGAAGCAGATGATTGTTGCATACGTATAAACCATGATAAATTCCCAAATTTGAATATGTGCTGGAAGAGAATAACAGAGCTCTATCTATCTATCTATCTATCTATCTATCTATCTATCTATCTATCTATCTATCTATCTTCATCATCATCATCATCATCTCATCTATTTATCTGTCATCTATATCTATCTGTTTCTGTCTGTCCGTCCATCTATCCATCCATCCATCCATCCATCATCTCCAATCTATCTGTCTATTTTTATCACATTTTAGACTGCCTATCTCAGAATAAGAGAATAACAGAGTTGGAAGGGACCTTGAAGGTCTTCTAGTCTAACTCCTTGCTCAAATAGGAAATCCTATAACATTTCAGACAAAAGGTTGTTAAATTTCTTCTTTAAAAATCTCTCTTGGACATTGAAGGAATGTAGGAATGATAAAAAGCTTCTGCTTCTCTAGACCATTTGATTTCATGTGTTAAGCAGACTTAATATTGAAAAAGTTACAAGTGGTTGTCAGGGATCTGCAGACAGCTAAAAGAATTTTACATATTCTTTTGTATATTTAAAATAGTAAGATGTGAAATCAAGATGGGCATAATCCAGTAGTTTTAAAATACAAATGATAATGAACAGGGGAAAGAGAATAAACATTTATGAGTTTGAGTCCCAGCTTGGAAATGGCCAGTCAAGTAGCAGTAGAACGACCAAAAGTAATGCTTTTGTCTATCCATCAGCCCAGTGTTCTGTAATTTAAATAATGCCAGATCTGCAATGTTGATGTCTGACTAGATGCCCTCCAGTTAGATAGTTCTAATGTACATGATTAATAAGTAAAATAAAGTCCTGGTTCTGATAGGTACGACTTTCAAATATTCCATTTTTTAAAATCTCAGAACGTTATTCAGCTCTGAAAATGTGGCAATGGTGTCACTCTCTCTTAATGTACAGTATGGTGGCTGCTTATCTATCCTAGATCTTGAATTAGATTATTATTTTAGCACTGTTTGTGCAATACTCCTTTGCGTAGAATGTAGATGAGCTGCATGTTTAGAAATAGCTCCTATCAGAATAAAGTTTGATTAAATGGAAAGAAGAAGAAGAAGAAAGGAGAGGAAAACCTTCACAATTTTGAGACCGGGAAGAGAGGAGGTTTTGTGAGAAATGGATGACATGCAGAAAGGAAAAACCCTTTTAGCACATGAAATTTGAACTTTGCTTACAAGTTCAGGATATATTTGTCACAGACTGAAGAGTTTTTTTATCAGCACATTCATGTCTTATGAATAATTTCTCAAGGCTCTGCTTCTAAGGATGAGCCAAACTGCCTAATTGTTTTGGAAATCTGCCCTGTGACAAATATCTCTGAGAAGAGATGAAATAGATAACATCTGAAACTGAAATTAGAGTTGATTGATTAAAAAAAAAAAGATATTTAGCATGGGCTTGTTTTTTTTTTTACAACATTCTCTGTTCCAAATTTCTCTAATTCATTCCTAAAATTAGTCAAACACAATTTGCAACAGTAAGAGTTTGTCTATGCACCAATACATTTACTTAGCATGATCCTATTTTTATTTTAAATAAAACTCATCAAGAGAGTCAGCGGTAGGGAAAAAAACCTCTATTAGGAATTCAAAACGTAGTTTGATATCACTGGAAGGAGCACAAGGTCTATTATTTTCAAATTAAATTAGATTAGAAGAAACAGAAGAAAATGTGAGAGCCTCTGTTTTAATTGAAGATCTTTGAATGTTAAAATAATTGACTTTAATCTCATTCTTTTACTCTGGGATCAGAATGTTCATTTTCTAAATCATGTGATTCTCATTTGTCATCAGTTCTCAATAAAACTTGCACAGATAATTATGTAGTGGGTCACCGAACTTGAATTGTTCTGCTTATTAATCCTTACTGAATCCTCACTGGTTTTAAAAATTATAATGATGAGGACAATGATTTAGCTGGAATGAATCATGAGTTGGTACTCTACATATCATGAAATACTTCCTCTTATTCAGGTCTTAGTCATGTATTATCTGGGTATGACTACATTAAAGAAGGGTTAATTTATGATTTCTTAAATTGATTTTCTTTTCTTTTTTAAAAAAATAATTTTTATTGAGTATTTTACATTTTAAAACCAAACACACAATAGCAAAAGAAGTAAGAGACAAAAACAAAAAACAAAAACACACGCACATCAGACATTAAAATACAATACTAACAACAGATATATACAATTTTGCAACTTTCAGCATCGACTTATGTCTTTACTCTTAGCTTTTATCCTCTTGCTCCTTCTCTTTATTTTTAAATATTCATATTTAACTGTTTTGTTAGCAGGATTATTATTTACATTTATATCCAATGTATTAATATCAAATTTCACTTTATATTCCTATTTCTTAATTTTATTTCTGTTTTCCAACCATGTATAAAACCTATTCCACACTTTATAATAATCAGAGTCTTCTCTTTCTTTGATCTCCATTGTTAATTTATCCATTTTGGTGCATTCGAGGATTTTCTTTATTATTGTTTCTTCCGATGATGGATTGATCAACTTCCACATTTGTGCTAGACTAATTCTGGCCGCCGTTAGAACATGCAATATAATATAATAGAGACTTTTTTCCATTTTTCTATCAATCATTCCTAGGAGGAACATCTCTGGTTTAAAATCTGTCTTTTGGAGTGTAATCTCTTCCAACCACCCTTTAATTTTATATCAAAATTTCCTCACCTTAAATTGATTTTCAACTGAGGAATTCCAGGCTCTCATTTCATGATGCATAAAACTTTGCCGCAGGATAATGGTTGGATTTTCAACAAAGAGTTGCCAAACAATTGGTTTCTACTAATCTCAGAGATGATACCCATATGCCAAACATACTATTGGGTTTATTTTTCTTCTGTTTCAAGTTGCAAACATACACATTGCTATGGAGTTAAGAAGATAACAGTAGACAGGATTGTAAATCAGCGTTTGCACAAAGAGAATTGCCAGAATAAGTCTGTTTGAAGTTTAAGTAACAATAGAGGGATCCAAATATCATCAAGGAGTCAGAGTGCTGAGCTGGATAGTTAATTAGTCCAAAGAGTCAAGGGTTCAAGGGTAAGTAAACACAGGAACAAAACTCATGAACTAGGATTCTGAACAGTTGTTTCTAACAAAAACTGAAGTCAGAGCAGCTATATTAATCTGTCTACAGGCAGCTGGCTGCAATTACTTAGACCTGGCCCATTGCCTAGTGAGCAGCCTCATTGACTGACATTACTCTACTTGTTGCTCTATGTGCCGAGATTTGGGATTTGGAGGTCATGTCTCATTCATCTGACTGCTCCAGTTGATCAAGAAATGCCAGTGATAATTGTTTTCCTGGTTCCTCATATTATTCTCAAGTGTATTTTCAACACCAAAGTTCTATCTTGTTTCTTCAGAGTTCAACACTCTGTTACAGGGAAAAACCATCTTCGGAATAATTATAATCTTTGTAGTTATAGACCTATTCTTGGCATTTCCAAGGCTTTCATTGGTACCCTACCACAGTGGTGAAATCCAATTTTTTTAAACTACCGGTTATGTGGGTGGGGCTTGGTGGGCGTGGTCTGGCTTGATGGGCATGGCAGGGGAAGGATACTGCAAAATCTCCATTCCCATCCCACTCCAGGGAAAGGATACAGCAAAATCCCCATTCCCACCCCACTCCTGGGGGAAGGACATTCCAAAATCTCCATTCCCAACCCACTCTGGGGCCAGCCAGAGGTGGTATTTGCTGGTTCTCCGAATTACTCAAAATTTCCATTACTGGTTCTCTGAACTGCTCAAAATTTCTGCTACCGGTTTTCCAGAACCTGTCAGAACCTGCTGGATTTCATCCCAGCCCTACCAATGGCTAGTACATAATATTTCTTGACTGCTGTTCCTTTTCTGTTGATTGTGGATCTTAAAGGCTATCCACCACTTTAGTATTTTGATTGTCAGTTCTACAGCTAGTTGCTCTAAGTGTTGTCTTTAGTTCACAGTCTTTTTCTATTTTTAAGAGCAGTCCAATTTTGTTCGCCATGTTTCTTGACTTTCATTCCTAGAGCTTGCATTTTCACTTTGTCATCAACACAGCACAGATTACTGATGTTTTTTCCTCCAATTTAAACTTGTGCTTATCTTTTCCAGATTTACTTTATCTCAATATACAGTATAATCAGCAAAAAGTATGAATAAATAAGGAATAATTGTACAGCCTTGTCTCAGACATTTGCTGACAGTGTCAATTTGTTTCAGGATGTTCTGTTTAGACTGTGGTTTCCTATGCTGCAGATAGGATGAGGATACTGATGAACAGAAATATTCTGAAATTTCCATTTTCCTAAACTGCTACAGTGGACACAATCCAAGGTTTGTCTACCATCAATGAAGCCATATTGAATTCTTATTGGTATTTCTTGGCTTTTTTCAATCATCCAGTATACAGCATCTTCCTTTATCACTGCTGTCCAATGTAGGGGTCTGCTAGCTCTAGGTCAGGGGGTGTCAAACTCAAGGCCTGGGGGCCAGAAGCGGCCCGTGGGGCTGCTCTGGAAACAGCGAAGGACTGGCCCGCAGTGCCTCTGGCAGCAAAAATGGAGCTTGGGAGGGCCCTCCCAAGCTCCATTTTTACTGGCAGAGGGTTGTAGGAGGCCATCACAGCTGAAAACGGAGCTTGGGAGCCTGTTTTTGCTGGCAGAGTGCTCGGCCTGCATGAGTGATGTCGAGCTGGCCATGCCCACCCTGGCCCCCCAAGATCAAACACAACTCTGATGTGGCCCTCAATGAAATCGAGTTTGACACCCTGCTCTAGGTGGACAATTGGAATTACCTTCACACTTTAGGTGATCTTACTGGCAGTATGCACTTTTGGTATACACTTGGTATACCAAAAGGAAGCCGCGTAGAAGGACCTTGGATAGTCCTGGTCAGGAAGGAAGTCCTGATGAATTACTGGTGTCATATATATAAAGTACAAACATGTAGTTTGGTTTTGCATTACATACATACACAAGTAGTCCTTTTATCTCCCAATAATACACATTCTCTCTCTCTCTCATGCACACACTCTACTGCATAGAATATATTCACTAAGTTACACAAGCAAGATTTGGAGAACTGCATCATGCAATGGACTGATTACCTTCTCAATCCACACACATCTCACAATGTTCTGTGTTCAAAGAAAGTCTATGGCACAATCTTCCCTTCAGATTACAAGTACAGATGGAGTGTTTGATTAAATACGTCATCTCTCCTTTTTTGATATAAATAGATTACAAATAGTTTTCCACCAATGTATTAATACACTGGTGTTTCTAAATTAATTTTACAACAAAACCTCAAACTTCACTGTAGAGAAATGTTTGCATTTTTTTTTCTTCAGCTTCCTGAGCTGATTTCTGTTTTTCTTAGAAATAAAGCACCATAACAAGCTGTTTTAAACTTTTTCACTGGTCCATTTCCAATTCAAAATTATATCACTCATATCTTTCCCTGCATATTTAGAAAAGCTTTTTAGAGAAGAGGGATATATATTGACATAGGCACAGAAACAGAGACAGAGCCTTTGCCATTCCTGTCTTTTTATCTGAATACATGCATAATTTTGAATTTCCTAGTTTTCCTAATCCTGAAAACAGTTAATGGTTGAACACATTTCACATATTTATTTTCTCTATTTTTCATCTGCCAGTTCCTGAAGATTGACAGAGGTGTTATAACATTAAAATGAAACCCTTTGAGCCTATATTGTACGTACAGCAATAGAAAACAATAAATATCAGTATGAACACACATGTTGTACAAGCCTTAAACAAGGCTTCCTTCACCCGCAGAATGTCAAGAAAAGGGAACTCATACTGGGATTAATACAAGATATTAATGAAGGAGGGATGAATAATAAATCTGGAAAGAGTATTTGGTAGATATTTTTATCATATTCACAAGGAAGTTGTTTTTCTTTTATATCATATAGGTTTGTAACGATGGTAGTTGCTAAATATCCATATAGATTAAAATTCAGAGGAAGGGTCACCAGGGGTGGGTTCAACTTACCTTTACTACCGGTTCGCAGTGGGAGGACGCACACTTCTGCATATGTGCAGAAGCTTCTGCGCGTGCGCAGATCACCCATGATGATGTCGTGGCAGGTGGGTGGAGCCTCCCACTGGTTTTACTACCAGTTCTATAGAACTGAACAGAACTGAAAGCAACCTGCCACTGAGGTTCACGTGTAAAACTATATGCCAGAATTTTGTTTACTCAGCAATATCTTTATATAGTTGCAGAATCCTTACAGAGAGTTAAGTGAGGTCTGGCCCAATTGTACATAAAATGAACTAGGCCTAAACCATTGGTGTTGAAACTTTTGGCTTGCCTGGGATACATTCACTGAAGAGGAATTGTCATAGGCCACATAGAAAATCTACCAAATCTCTTCCCTGATTTATTAATCACTCCTCCCTCATTAATACCTTGTATTAATCCCATATTATTATTTCTATAATATTCTTTTACTATTATTGTTATTATATTGCTGTATTTACTTTAGAAATAACTATTATTTTTAAAATATTAGAAATCGGTTAATCCTGACATTATATTGAATAATTTCTCTGGGATAAAGATTTGAACATGCCATTGGAAAATTTGAGGAGCAGATTCGCAGACTATTGTATTTTTCCTCCTTTTAAAGTCATAATATGAATTATCCCAAACTTCATAGCATAAACTAATATTATCCTAGTTCCTTGTCTTGTTATTTGCTAACTTTTTGAAAACTTTAATCTTACTAGCTAGATCTCTTAGGGAAGACTCTATCAGATTCTGACAAATAGTTGTCAGAATTTATTTATACAAATGACTGAACATTTTTTTTTTATTTTGATTTATATGCCTCCCTTCTCCGGAGACTCAGGGCGTCTTACAATGCGTTAAGCAATAGCCTTCATTCCTTTGTATATTTTATATAAAGTCATATAAAGTTATTGCCCCCACAAACTGGGTCCTCATTTCACCTACCTTAGAAAGGATGGAAGGCTGAGTCAACCTTGAGCCTTGGAGAGATTCGAACCAGCAGAAATTGCAGGCAGCTGTGTTAATAACAGGGTGCGTAGACCACCGTACTATCAAGGCTCTTGATTTTGAAGAGGTCAAAACATATTCTAAATCACCATATTGTAATTAAATGACAAAATCTATGTTCACACCCATTGAGTCAAATTGTACAGCATGGGACTTTACACATCCTTGCATGTTCTTGCATCATTCAACTTTTCACTTAAATGTTTTTATTTTATTTTCTACTTTCATGCCTTTTTAAAAATTGCAGTAGTTTTGACAGAATTTGGGCACGTGTGCATGTGTGTCTATGTGGTGGAAAACTTGACAAATGTCATTATCTAAACCCTATTTGCCAAGGAATCAACTATTTTTCCTTTTAGCTGAAACATTTATCAACACTATTATTTTTCTGCAATGTCTAATTTTAAAAGTTCAGAACTCATTAGGGAGAAATCATGGAAGCTTGTTTTGCTTTCTGCCATGATACACAATGTGCAAATAAAGTAGCCAACTAAGTTTTGATTAATATTTTTATATGAGTGTTTAGAAAGGTGAAAAAATATCATGACTAATTCAACCCTATTTTTGATGAGAACAAACATGAAGACGATTGTGATGACCTTGATAGAGCTAAGAAATGGACTGCAGACAGAAGAATTGTTAAATTGTTGAAATGTCCAGAGTGCAAGCAAATTCTCAAACATGCTGGCTGGGGAATGCTGGGAGTTAAAGTCCACTCATCTTAAAGTTGCCAAAGTTGAGAAACAATGTCATCATTCTAAATCTGTTATGAAGTTACTACTGCCACTGAATGAAATCAGAGTGACTGAAGGTGAAGACTGGATGTCTGATAGTCACTATGGACTCATCTAAGAACTTCTCATGTTCTTTGGTCACAAGGTATGAGAAGCAACCAGCATATAGCTGGTTCTAGCACCTATTCTCACTGTCACAGAACCTCCAGGATAATTAAAATGAACTAGCAAGGTGTAACTATGAACAAGAGACATGAGACTGTAATACATAGTTCAGAACTCATCTCTTCTGTACACCCAGTTCTACATTACTTTTCAGCTTTTTCTATATATTTCTCTTTAATTAAAGGATATGGCACATTTGTTGTAAGGATTAGTGAGGTAAATATGAAGTGTCTTCAATAATCAACGTGCCAAGATTTAAGAAGAAAAGACTGATGTGGTTGGTGCTAACAAGAAGTGCAGTTGTAACATCCTGGTGGAAAATTCAATATCAATTCATGCTGGGAGAGAAAACTGAGATTACTTTATGAATACTTGGTTCATAACCTAGTTGCCAACCAGGGCTATATAGATTCTGAAAATATAGAGTTGAATTCAAGGAATGTTCAATGGTTTCTCCTGTTCTAGGACAGGAGTTCAGCAAGCAAAGTAAAGCATCCTTGCTTGGTAAGTTTGCACAGCATAAACAATATGTTGATATGTTCCCACTCAGTATATGGCATTGGGAGCATGTCATCTGTTCCATCGGTTGTGACAGAGATCATGCATAAAAATTAACAAGTAATAATCAAACACATTTTTGGTTAGAATCCCTAGAGCAGGGGTGTCGAACTCAATTTCATTGAGGGCTGCATCAGGACTGTGGTTGACCTCGGGGGGCCTGGCAGGCATGGCTGATTGGGTGGGTGTGGCCAACTGGGTGGGTGTGGCCAACTGGGTGGGTGTGGACAGCTTGACGCCACTCCCCAAACTGCTGACATGTTTCCTCTTCTCACTGGTAGACTGGGCTGAAGCCACACTGGCCTGATCTTTCCTCTTCGCATTGGGTAGACTGGGCCAAAGCTATGTTGGCCTGATCTTTCCTCTTCACATTGGGTAGACTAGGACAGCTCCACGGGCTGAATCTGACCACATCATGGGCCACGTCCAGCATGTGGGGCTTGAGTTTGACCCCCCCTGCTCTAGAGCCATCATGCTCTAGTCATTATGTATCATAATAACTCTCATGCATTATGCTAAGGCAATGGCAATACATTCACATTATGGCTATAGACCCATTGAACACTTTTAAATGCTTTTAAATCCAGCACCAAGACGACAACGGATTCCTTGAATATACCATAAGATTCTATTTCTGTTTCTTGTTTAACGTAAACAAAAGCAAGCTAAAAATATTGCTGGTTGTTCAATCATGTTTGATTTGGTCCTAATAAGCAATTTCTCTATAGATTTTTTAAAAAAGCTTCTAATTTTAGAATGTTTTATACTCTAAAGGTTCTACACCCATTTGCACTATTCAGGTGACCCTGAGGGCACAGATAAAGTCCCAAGTGGCTCAATGAATCTCAGAAAGAGTGCTAACAAGGAGATGACTGCAAGGAATATAAATCCTTCCTTTTTCACCATTCAGTCAAAACTGAAGAAGCTTCTTGGATGAGAAGTGAAATATCTTCAAGGAAAAACAAAAAAAGTCCAGTTGCCTCTTGAAAAAGCACCCTTGGGACAACCAAAACCTGGGTGACTGAGAATCTCTATAGATTTTCGTTTTGGATATTTTTCATTGTTGTTCCTCTGCTTCCCCCAGTTACAGAAAGCTATAGGTCAGGGCTGTCATACTTGTGAACCGGATGTGTCACATACTGGCCACGGCCACGCCTCGTTAGCAAAGGGGGAAAAAGTCCCCCTTTGCTAACGAGGTGTCATACGTCATGTGACACCACCATGATGGCTCGAATTTGACACCCCGATCTAGGTTGTTTTTTTTTTAATGGAGATTTGATTGGAAATGATATGTTTTCAACTAATTTTAACTCCAGCTCCATGATACAGCATGGGAAAAATATTTTGGAGGGTTTTTTTGAGAAGATTATATTAAGTAGAACTTGGTTTCTATGCACTGTTTGTATTTAATTTAATTTAATTTTAATTTAATTAATCATATTTCTATACCGCCCAACTCCCTAGGGACTCTGGGCAGCTTATAACAGAAATAATACAAACAGTGAACATAATTTTTTTAAAAAAAAACATTATAAAAGCATTTTAAAAACATTAAAAACACATGCACACCATCCATGGCTCGATCTCACAAGATTGAACAGCGAGATCAACGGCCCCAGGCCTGCCAGAAAAACCAGGTCTTCACCGTTTTCCGGAAGGCCAATAAGGTGGGGCTAGTTTGGACCTCAGGAGGTAAGTGGTTCCAGAGAGCTGGGGCAGCCACAGAGAAGGCCCTCTCCCGTGGTCCCGCCAGCCGGCATTGTTTAGCTGACGGGACCCGGAGGAGACCAACTCTGTGGGATGTATGATGAATACAAATAGTCAATCAAAGCAGGAAATCTGATACTTTCCTGATGTTTTGGACTTTAGCTTCTGTTTAATCCACCTTCCTTTATCCACTACAGGATTGTGAACAAGGTATTCAGAACACAAACAGAGAACAACCTTGACTCAAAAGAATTTGTTTGAATATTATCAAGGGTCTTCTGACTACTGAAAACTGAATTTGTTGTGGTCTCAGTTTATTGTAGTCAATATAAATCCTAACCCAGTTTCCAGCTTGCCCAGATAAGGTAAGTCTACGTTTGCATGGTTAGCAAAGTTTCAGAGCTAAACTGGGGCAGGGTTATGATACCACATCTGCTGCACACCTGAATTTCTGAATTTCTGTCTGTATGTGTTACTATTTCCATGCTATATTAATATGCCAGTGTGGAAAGGGGGAAGAGGTATTAGCATAAATGTTTCACTTTCTTCTAAGCTGTCCAAGCAAACCAGATTCTGAAAGATAACTCCACTTATTAAAAGGTAAAAAGGCAGCCCACAGAACTTTACCTATTCCTATTGCTGAAGGATACAAGTAATTCTTGACTTAACAACCAGAATTGGGGCCAGAATTTCTATCACTAAGCAATGAGGTAATCAAGTGAGTCATGCCCAATTTTATGACATTTTTTGCTATGGTCATTAAATATATCACCACACTAGATAAGTGAATCAAACATTCATTAAGTGAATATGGCTTTGTAATTTGAATTTCTTGTTGAAAGTTTTCTGGGAAGGCCACAAATGGCAATTATGTGACTGCAGGATGCTAAAAACCATTATAAATACACCAAGCGCCTGAATTTTGACTCTGTGACAGTTGTAAGTGCCAAGAGCCTTGGTGGCGAAGCAGACTAAAGTGCTGTTAAGTAATACCAGCTGCCTGCAATTATTGCAAGTTCAAATCTCACCAGGCTCAAGGTTGACTCAGCCTTCCATCCTTTCGAGGTAGGTAAAATGAGGACCCGGTTTGTGGGGGCAATAAGGTGACTTTGTATAAAAAAAGAACACCGCTTGGGGGGGGGACGAAAGCCCTACTAAGTAGGTATATACAAAAGTATGAAGGCTATTGCTTAATGCATTGTAAGCCGCCCTGAGTCTCCGGAGAAGGGCGGCATATAAATCGAACCAATAAAATAAAATAAATAAAAATAAGTGCAGGAACTGGGCATAAGTTCCCTTTTTTCAATACTGTTTTAACTTTGAACAGTTGTTAAATGAATGGTTGTAAATCGAGGACTACCTATATTTTGGGACAGATTTTAAGATTTTGCTCTGAACTCATCCAAAAGAACTTCAACCACTTTATTGATAGAAAAGATCAGCAGGTTTGGCAAGGCTAAACTTCTTATTGATTCTTAATGCGTTCTCAACCAGGGTTTGTAAAATAGCACATAAAGATGGTAAAATAGCAAATAAAGTAAGTAAGTTTTATAGATAATAGGTTTCTTAGAATTAGTTAACCAGGTTAGCTCAACAGGATTTATGTCTACAATTATTTTATGATATCTTTAATTCACCTACAAGTACAGGGATATTTTGATGTTGTTGGTTGTTTTTTTTTACATTGGTCACTAATAAAATCTGCTCTCTTGTCTAGGAGTGCAAAGCAGTAATTTTAGGCTCTCCAGGTTACAAAATGTAGCCATTTGGATCATATCCAATTCCCATCCTTTTCCTCTTCTTCTTAATTGTTTATTGTCTTTGAAGTAGCAGAGGAGTCTTTCGCTGTCCCCTCTCCCACACAGTTTCATTAAAGAAAGCCTGAAGCAGGGAGGATGAGTTGCTGGCTTGAATACTTTAATTAAGCAACGCTTCAGAGACATTGCTGGGTCCATTGTACAAAAAGCAAGCATGTTATTTAAAACTTAATCTGAAGGATCTGCCAAACTGTACAATAACAATTCATGCCAGCTATATAAAATATAAACTAGGTTTTTTTCCCTAGCTCCTGCTATATGATTTATTATTTTTTTAAAGATACAACAAAATTTGATTTGACATGAAATGCACCAGATATCATCCCGGGTGCTTTAATGTGTAATCATTTAAAAACCTAATGAGGAAAATCATGTAAAAATAAATTGTACATCTCCTCCTCCACAGGCGGCTGGCTTCACTTTACTTTACATAAAGTACAAACTCTTTTTTCTTTCTTTCCTTCTCTTCCTATGTCTTTTGTACGGCGAACATAATAAATGTATTTTTTTTTTTTTTGTATTCTTGTAAACCCAGCATAGAACCTAAGCGAATCATTTGGAATGGCAGAAAAATGCCATTCCAGATTCAAGTCATGGAAATAAAAGCATTAAGGCCATTTATGTTGGCCTTAAAAGGTTGTTTGCCAGTGACAAAAATACTCAACAAACAGTTTTCATCCTCTGGGAGACAATCTACTGTATATAAGCTTGAACATTTACCCTTATTCAGTGGTGAAATCCAAATTTGTTTACTACCGATTCTGTGGGCGTGGCTTGGTGGGCATAGCAGGGGAAGGATACTGCAAAATCTCCATTCTCACCCCACTCCAGGGGAAGGATATTGCAAAATCTCCATTCCCACCCCACTCTGGGGCCAGCCTGAGGTGGTATTTGCCTGTTCTCAACTGCTCAAAATTTCTGCTGCCGGTTCTCCAGAACCTGTCAGAACCTGCTGGATTTCACCCTTGCCCTGATTTCATTTTACAACCACACAGTATTCTTTGCAGTGCAATTACTGCAACCTGATGCTTCTGAGCATCTCACAATGTTTGCTCTCTGCTCATGTTCTCAAAAAGTACAAGCATAACTTTCTTTCCTTTTGAAATCAGCTAGTAAAGATGCCTTCGGATATGATGAGTAGCAAAGGGAAAAACCAAATAAAATTCCGTTCATATCAAGAATATGCTTGTAGGTATTTGGGTTGTAATTATATGTACAAATCTATGTTGTTAGAGGCAACAAAGCACAAGAATTCTCCACCATCGCTAGAGAGTAATGGGGAATAAATATTTTAGAAGTGTTGCTCTTAGCCTGATATCTGTTTGTAAAGCACTTTATAATAAAGAATAGTTTGGTTAACCAGCAAATTTAACGAAGTAGTGATGCTTCAAGATTCGCAAATGGCTATGCAAATAATACTGAGTTTTCTTCATCCCGATTAAATTTTCCAGTAAGGGAGGAGAAAAAAAAGGAAAGGAGAGAGACAAAGAGAAAGAAAAAAAACACCAGTAAAAAGATATTCTTCTATAACATTTTTAAAAAAGTAATGTTCAGTATCTCTCACCAAAAGAATGAAAGATTATAAATCTAAATTCTAACGGTGGGACATATCAGTTCCATCATCTTTTCTCATATTTCAATTTCCAGTTTATGTAGCACATTGAAAGCATGGATTTAAGAATAGTAGACAATATTGTCACTTTTCAGCCTGTGTAATCACATGTTGTTTTGACTCTTTTGATAAAATATCTACATACGCTCTCTACAACATTATGCACACTGAAATATTAAATACATGTCACAATGAATATAGATGTGGACAACCCACAGTTCAGCATTGTTGCATAACTTACACAGCTCTACACAAACAGTAATAGAACACGATACTGTTCAATTACTGTTTGTATAGAGCTGTGTAAATTATGCAACAATTGTGCAAGTTCTTTTAAAGAAAGAAGCTACAAATTCATTTTTAGTATCACTTACAGAAGGTAGATAAGAATATAAACAGTTATTTGGGGTACATTTCACTTTAATTGTTCACTAGATAAACCTTAATTTGGAATGGACGTTTTCCTTCTCCACTCAGCCCAATCTGGATCATTAAAGTTTTTCATAATTACTGAGGACATGGAAGATTTAATTGTATGAAGCCATATTCAGCGCTTGCTCATTTCCTACTCAAATAGTATATACTTTTTCGAATTGCTTGATTTGAGTCACAGTAGGAAATGAAAGCCAATGAATTCAGGAAAATTTCCAAGAAAGTTAGAATTGCAGTTTAAGCTGCTAAAAGGCAAAGCAAGATCAATGTCCTGTATCATGTAGAGTTGCTTCAAATTTTGGGACCATATGGTTATTTCAGACTGCTTAATAGACCAGAATGTAGAAGCAGAAGACAGAATCTAATGAAAAACAAATAAGACTCAGATTTTAAAAAGTACTGGGTGGGCAGTTTGGATGGTATGAATGTGAAGTCTGAGACCAGAGCAGATGTTTTGCCAGCAACTTTTTCCCTAGAACTGTTTTTAAACTTGAGTTTTCAGAATCCTTCCTAAGAACTTCTGGAACTTTGTCAGTCATCTTATTTGCATATACTGTATACTCCCTGCCAAAATGGTTGTTTCCAATAGTGTTCTCCATTCTAGGAAATAAACAGTTCCCAACTAATTGTCTTTTTTTAAAAAGTTGCTTTATTTCAGAAACTTTGGCAGACATTCAATAGCATTCATTCCAATGGATGTCATAAATATGCCTAAATTATAATAATAATGAGTACCTCCAGTGAGGCACTACCCTTGACATGGTTGTGGGGCTTGTAAACCCTGAGGAAGATGAGAGCTATGCCAGAGGTTTAACTACATTGGTCAGGTCTCATTAGAGGAACGAGATGAAGAGTATTTTTCTGATAAACAATATGATGAGAAGTAACTTACAGATAACCTGTCAACAAACCAAATGAAAAAGATGAAGAACAAAAAGACCAAAGAATACCTAAACAAGAAATATTGTGTAGAAACAAGGAACATGGAAAAAGCATTGGAAATAATAAAGCAGCAAATGATCATTTTAGCCAAGAAGATCAGCAAATATGAAGCTTGAATTGCATGCAGGAAGCAAAAGATCTGCTCCTAACTATTAAGATAATTTTGGAGAACTGCAAGAGAAGGAAGACCCAATCAAGGAAAGCTCTTAAAACAACAAAGGTGAAAGCTAAATATAGAAAATAAATAACTGAAAATTGATTTTTTAATTGGAAGAGCAAGCCAATGCATATAGTCAGGATTGTTAAAGAAAGAAACTGAAGGCTTTATTTTAGTAGCTCAAGAAGAACTACTAATTGCTACTAGTTGCCCAACTACTAATTGGGCAACTAATTGCCCAAATGTGAACATTCAATATGTAAAAAACAAAACCACCTTTGTAGCAAAAAGAATGAAACAATTGACCATTTGATGTAGAAGATGACCAGGTAGAACCTGAAGATGTAGTAAAATGTGTCATCAGTTTGCAGTTACTATACTGCAAACAAACCTGAATTTTGTTGACTCTTATCTAGTGCCAATTTGCCTTGACTGTTAGTAGATCAGATTCTTATGTATAGGTAGCATGAAATAAACCTTTAGTTCATTGAACTCAACTTAGCATACAGTTGAAAAGGTTTTGCAAATTGAGTGGATTAAAATCTTTTTGGTCTTTAAAACTGAAACAGACAGGCATTTATTCATAACATACCTGGTATAACAGTTATTGAAAAGTCTGGTTCATTGATCCTGTTATTCTGGGTTACACTATGATTGAAGAAAAACAATTGGAAAAAATGGCAAAATACAGATTGAACTTGAACATTTATAGAAAAAAGTATCCACTGTTATACTAATCATGATTGGAAACCTCAATTTCCTACTTTACAGGTAAAGTAAAGTACCTAAAATACTTTCTTGACATCTGGAAATATTTTATTTATTTATTTATTTTATTTATTTATTTATTGGAATTTGTCAAACAAAAATGAGAACAAGAATAAGAGAATAAAAATTCAATGACAGGGATGATAGGCATGTTAGTGTACTTATGCACGCTCCCTCTACTGACCACTTAAGTATGAAGTAAGGTTCACGGAAGTCAGTGAAACTGTGAAAATTTGTAGCTGAGTCAACTGAATCAGTTAGGGCATTCCAGACTTCAACAACTCTATTACAGAAATCATATTTTTTACGGTCAAGTTTAGAACGCTTTACATTGAGTTTAAAGCGGTTGTTCGCGCACATATTATTGCGATTAAAACAGAAAAAGTCATATACAGGTAAAACATTACTACGTATCATTTTGTATGCAATACCTAGGTCTGACCGCAAGTGACACAGTTCTAAGTTATCCAAACTGAGAATTTCGAGCCTAGTAGCATATTGAATTTATCAGACTTTAATTTTACAAAAAACCCACTCTTCTTCGAACTGTCTATATCAGGAATGTCAAATTCACGGCCCGCGGGCCAAATGCGTCAATTGCTGTCCATCCCCACCCCCAGTTTAGCGAACGGGAAAAAAGCCCCGATACATCACGTGATGACTACATGACGACGTGGGTTTGACACCCCTGGTCTATATTCTTAGACACTATCTTAATAATTCTTATCTCTTCATTAAGAATTTTATTGTCAGCTTTCCATTTTCTTGGACTGTGAATCTGGCTGCAGATTCACATAGTAATAATAATGGTACAACGAATTCTTTGTAATTATTAGGTTGTGCCCTGTTTCATTAAATCATTGGTGGGATAAAACAGACGCTGAAGCAAGTTAACTATCATATGATGTGCCATCGTTCATGTTTATATATCCATGATGTGAATACAGAAGCCGTAGATCATTTTTAAATAACTGAACACCATGCAAATAGCTTTTAGGCATAAGAAAACAAAACCCCTTAATTGTATTCCCAGGCAGCCATAAGTGCAATAAAGTCACACTTTGTATGCTAGATGAAATATACTTTGGGATATAGTGATAATATTGCTTAACAGCTGTGTATATGTATTCATAAAACTAAGGTCACTATTTTACAGATGTTGTGCACTCTCCAAGTAGACTTAACTTTTTCCTTCAGTAAAATAACGTTTGTAAATCTGATGACTATCATCAAGAAATTTTAATATATGGGATTATTTTTTTTACATCCAATGAGAATGTCTGAGAAAAAACCATGACTTTTCTGATTCACTACATACTTAATCATCATTTCAGAGTTTTGAAAAGCAGTTGATCTTTTATCAAATGCTTTGAAGAAGGGGGAAGTTATTTCTTTCTAGGCAGGTAGTCCTCGACTTATAACAGTTCATTTAGTGACTGTTCAAAGTTACAGTGACATTTAAAAAAGTGACTTATGACCATTTCTCCCACTTTTGACTGTTGCAGCATTCCCATGATCATATAATCAAAATTTGGAAACTTGGCAATCAGTTCACAATTATGACAGTTGCAGTTTCCTGGGGTCAGGTGACTAGCAAAGTCAAGGGGGAAGCCAGATTCACTTAACAACCGTGTTACTAACTCACCAAGGCAGTGATTCACTTAACAACTTCATCGAGAAAGGTCACAAAATGGACACTTAAGCAACAGATATGTTGGCCTCAGTTGTGATTGTATTTTTCTTCTTTTTTATATAGCTTTCTCTCCCCCCCCCCTTTCCTTTTTTCTGTTTTGGCACTTTCTTTTTTCCCCTTTATTTATATTCCCCTTAATATATTAGTTTTTTATCTTTGTAATTTTAAACTTCAATAAAAATTATTATTAAAAAAAATGAAAATGAAAACAGTTGATCTGTTCCAAACTTGTGGATTTTTATAATATCTGTATCTCTTTGATACCAGTATGGTTGCTGAACATACTACAGTCGGGACTTGGATGAAATCTAAAATCTTAATAATAAAAATGTGAGATTTGGGGCTGGCTATTTTCTGGATTTGATACTGAATCATATTCTAGTGCCATACTGAGTAGTAGCTCTTAGCCATTTGGTGTTATACAGCAGAAAGTGAATTTAGTACATCTTCAAAGAGAAAGAAAGATGTTATGATAAGGGTATTGGTTTGACAGAGATAACAAAAGTGCATTTAAATATATCTTGTCTCACTAACACAGTCATTTTGTAACAAAAATATAACTACTTTAAAAAGCCTGAAAATGAAACTGTGAGTGCTCAAATTTAATTAATGTGTATATTTTGCTATTGCTGTATACATAATGGTCCGAGGATTCCCAGCAGCACAGAATCCACAAGAAGAGGACAGGAAAATGGTAACAATTGAATGTAATAGAATAGAATAGGATAGAGTAGAACAGAACAGAACAGAACAGAACAGAGCAGAGCAGAGCAGAGCAGAGCAGAACAGAACAGAACAGAACAGAATAGAATTCTTTATTGGCCAAGTGTGTTTGGATACACAAGGAATTTATCAACAATCAATTATAATGTATGGGATGCTAGAAGGCAAGCTTATTGTTTATATACAAAATATGATTATATTGTATGATATTTGATTTTATTGGGAAATCAGTTTCCATAAGGATGCTTCTGGGTATTACAGCAGCAAACAGTATTCTTCAAGCTCACTTTGGTGTGAAGACTGCCTTCTTATATGGAGAAATTAACTAGTAATTGTTAGAGTAACCAGCAAGGTTTTAAGAAAGTGGAGAAGAAGTTCAAGCTTTCAGAAGAGTGCTTAGGACAGTGATGGTTAACCCTTTTGGTGCCAAATGCATGCATGCGTGCCCGAATCCCCCAAATGCAATGCGAGTGACCCCCATGTATGAGCCCCACCCTCCGTGCCCTGTTTTGGCTTCCAGGTTGGTGCAGGAGCTTTCCAGGCCCAAAACAAGGCGCGGGGGGCTGCATGTGGCACCAACCTTCCCCCCCTGCGCATGCATTCACCCCCGGCACATGCACGGCAAAGACCTGAAAACCAGCTGGATGGCATGGGACACTGCACATGCGTGGTGGAGCTGGACTGGGGCAGTGGCTGGTGTGCCTGTGTGCCACCTATGGCACGGGTGACATACGTTCGCCATCACAGGTTTAGGACCTGAAATAAGCAACAAGAACTTGGAAGGACAAACTGAACAAACGCTGGTTAGGTAGGGATTTATACAAGCAAATCAGATTTCTGCTTGTACTTAAGATTATTTGATTCTACGTTATCAATGATTGTACATGTACACATACATGAAGGCAGCTGGCTTTTTATTATATCAGGTAACATCCTTAATTAATCTGATTTTTTTTCCTTTTGGACTATGAGCAGCTTCTGTAGATACTCTTGATTATATTGATTATGCTCATGCACTGCTAAATATTGAATAAACTGGATGATTCCAATCAGATTTGTTTCAATATCTTACAGATTTTACTGACAGAACAAAACACAATTGATCTGAATAATGCATGAATTTCAGCCAGAAGATCTGCTAAGGCTGTATTTGTTAGGGCGAAGAAAAAAAAAAAAAAAACAAGCCAAAAAGGCCAAAAACTTTCCCAAACATTTTAAAAGTTATAACAATCACTTGTTTTATTGCACCATTTCACGCTGATATTCTAGTGGAGGGATTTCACACCCACCCTCCCAATTCAAAAGACAAAATGTCATCTCTTTCTCCCTAATTCTGGTTGTTTCCTAATTTGCTGTCTAAAAAACTCAGTCTTGGCACAGAAGCAAACACGGTGTACTTGTTAGGCGATTATCAACAAGGAAATTATGTACCTTTAAATTTAAATGTTGTGCAAGGTGGCAAACAGCAATTTGGCTAATGAACGTTTTTGGGGTTTTTCCCCCCTCCCAGTATGTTTTTGCAGAGATTCTGCAGCAGATTGTCTGTAATTGCTCATTGCTCTCCATTAGTGAAACACCTCCTGGCAAATTGCTAATAGTTTACATCTCTTGGGGCTGAAAATTACTATTTTAATTAAAGCAATTTGTTTCAAATGGGTCTTCCAACTCTCAGTATGATGTTTTAAGTGCCTGGGGCAAGGAAATGAAAAGGGGAGGGGGCAAGGGGGAAACATCGATTGTTATGAAGGAGTTCAGCGGAGTTTGAAGATATAACTTTGGGACAAAAGAAGGAGCCCTAATTTACTGGAGATCTCCCATTGACAGGATTGAATAAAATAAAGAGGATTTGTGTGGTGAGAATGGTTGTTGTTAGTAACATTAGCTAAATATTTAGATCTCGATATTGGTTTTATTATTACAGAGAATGATAAAACATTGTTTGAGAAAAACAGTTTTCTAACATATCCTTGTTTGAAAAACTAGGATCGCTGTATTGTTTAGAATATTGCTGGTGGTAACCAAATTATTTTCATTTATGGATCTTTGAGTTTGAAGAGTCTCTATCTAGAAGAACCGAAACAGTTACTAGTGTGATTTTTCTAGTATTTCTGCTTTCATGATAACTTTTCTGTGCCTTTCTTTAGGGAGATATTTCTCACAAATGGCTTTCTACATGAACAAACCTATTTTCTGTGTAAACTAGACTTCAGATTTCCTTCCTTCCTTCCTTCCTTCCTTCCTTCCTTCCTTCCTTCCTTCCTTCCTTCCTTCCTTCCTTCCTTCCTTTTCCCCAACCAAGCATGTCTGCATAGACTGCTATAGCTGCTGAATCTGATTGCTTTGAAATTAATTAGAAGTGGTTCTGGAAAAAATTAGCTGAAGGGAAAGGAACTGATAAGGAAATTGATAAGGGTGTAATGACGCATGAACCAATATATTTTCTGAACTGAACGAATATGGGAGCAGAAAAGCCTGAAACCAAGTAAGCACATTAGAATACAGATAAAGCAGAAAAGGCCCTATGTGTAATATTTCTAAGCTTATTTCTTTTTCTAATATGCCCATGCATCAGGGGTGAAATGATACCGGTTCGCACACGTTCGGGCGAACCGGTAGCAGAGGCAGCGGGTGGTTCGGAGAACCGGTAGTGGTGGCAGTGCGAGGCTCCGCAAACCCGCCCGGACGTCGTTACTACCTGGTTTTAACCAGGAAGTAACCTGTTTTTTACCCTCTGCGCATACACAAAAGGCTTTGTGTATGTGCAGAAGCTCCAAAATCGCACACCGCGCATACACTTCTGAACCGGTAGGGAAGGTAAATAGTTTCACTCCTGCTGTGCATGCGTAGACATGTGCGTGCACACCCACACCCATAATCATCACAATCCTTTCCATGTATCTAATTCAGACATAACCATTGTATTTTGCATTCCTACCAGTTTTAAATCTGCCCCCTTATTCCATTTTTCCTTTTCTTCTCAATGAAGTTATTGCTATTGTGGGAATTCTTCAGAGTACTTGACATATGGGAGTCTTGAATTTTCCCCATCTGCATTGATTGATTTGATTAAAGCACCCAGAATGAAAAGAAAAAAGAACCTGGCATCTGAAAATTGATAATACCATAATTCTGACTTTCATTGAAGTGTTGAGTCTCCAGAGATAGGTAACCGTCTTCTCAGTTTGGGCTACTAAAAATGGAAGTCTTCAGCAAAAGTTGATGTCTTGCTACAGATTTTTCATGGTGTTGGATGGAAATCAAATGCTTGCAATCCTCCATGCATTTAAATGGAGAATAAAACAATTATATTACATGGGAATGACACATAAAACTAGATTACTATTTAGATGTGATTCCTGAATATATCCAGCTTCTTCCTGCCTCCTGCAATATGTTTATGTACCAGTCTTTTCTTTCTTTCTTTGTGTGTGTGTGCCTCAAAGCTTTTTCACAGTCAGATATTCAATAAGATTAAAATCTAATTAGTAGTTTTGCCGATATATGCTAATGATGAAGCTTCTCCCCCCTTTTTCTTTATTACCTTACAGTGTGATATTAGTTTTGTCTCACATTCTATCTCTATAGGTGATGTGTCAAATCTTGCACATTATTATTAAACTGTTGACCATCTGTTATCCCTAGGAAGTTCATCTGAGCCAAAGACTCTCTCTAAGGGAAATGGGCTGATTCTTTGTTAAAATGAACTTCTGCTTTGCTTGTCATATAGTATGCCTGTCTCTATATTTTACTAACTACAGTACTGATTGCATTTGCCACAGTGGTGAAATCCAATTTTTTTTACTACTGGTTCTGTGGGCGTGGCTTGGTGGGCATGGTGTGGCTTGGTGGGTGTGGCTTGGTGAGTGTGGCAGGGGAAGGATACTGCAAAATCTCCATTCCCACCCCACTCTGAGGCCAGCCAGAGTTCTCCAGAACCTGTTAGAACCTGCTGGATTTCACCCCTGGTTTGCCACCTGAATACACTAGAAAGACTATGGTCTCCATTGCAGTAGATTCTGCAGCTAGTAATGCTGGGATTTCATGTTAACATACTAGTCGCTGTGAGAGGGATCTTGGTGTCCTAGTGGACAATCGCTTAAATATAAGCCAACAGTACAGCAGCAGCCAAAAAAATGCATTCCAAGGCTACATTAATAGAGGGATAGAATCAAGATCACGTGAAGTATTAGCACTGCTTTACAAAGCCTTAGTAAGTCCACACTTGAAATACTGCATTCAGTTCTGGTCAACACAATACAAAAAAGATGTTGAGATTGCAGTGCAGAGTGCAGAGAAGACAAACAAAAGTGATTAGGGGTCTGGAAGCTAAAACATGCAAAGAATGGTTACAGGAACTGGATATGTCTAGTCCAAACCCGCCACCTCATGTTGCTGGCATGTGACATATCGCAACATTTTTTCTCTTTACAGAGCTGGGGTGGGCGTGGCCTGCATGTGATGCATCCGGCCCATGGACTGCCAGTTTGACACCCCTGGTCTAGTCTAATGACAAGAAGAACCAGGGGAGAACATGATAGCACTGTTCCTATATTTGACGGGCTCCTACAAAGATGAAGGGGTCAAACCAAGGGTGGATTGTGCCTACCTTTACTACCGGTTTGCAACAGGGCTGTGTGCACGCAAGCAAAGCGAGCGCGTGCGTGCACTCTTTTGCGCATGCGCAGAAGCGTTCTGATGATATCGGGGTTGGTGGGCAGAGCCTCCCGCTGGTTTTACTACTAGTTCTATAGAACCGGTCTGAACCGGGGGCAACCCACCACTGGGTCAAACTATTTTCCAAAGCACCAAAAGGCAAGGCAAAGGCAAGCATGGGATTGGACTAGAAAATCTTACAACCTTATGTCTCATTCATTTATCAGGTATAAACAATACCTAATAAAAACTTAATGGGGGTGGGTGGGTGGTGATGGCTTAGTGGTTAAGGACACTGAGCTTGTCAGCTGGAAACCCGACAGCCTGGGTTCAAGACTAAACCATTTCATGATGGGGTGAGCTCTCATTACTTGCTCCAATTCCTGCCAACCTAGCAGTTCAAAAGCAGGAACATACAAGTAGATAAATAGGTACCACTTTGGTGGGAAGATAACAGCATTCAATGCACCTTGGGATATAGTCATGCCAGCCACATGAACATGGACAATGTCTTTGGACAAAGCTGGCTCCTTCGGTCAAAAACTGGAGATGAGCACTGCCCGCTAGAGTCAGAATCGATTGTATACGGGGAAGCCTTTACCTTTATTGTATAAAAATTTGGAATATGTTTGTTATGTTTTTTATATCATTTAGATGTAAAAACATTCAGCTCATAAACAACCAGAAATTTCACTTGACACTTTATTTATAGCACGGTTAAAGTCCAATTCATAATTAAAAGGCTTTCCCAAAGATTTTATTTTTATTTATTTGATAATAACATATCACTGTCTGGGATCATCAAGATTTAGAAAGCTGGCAAACAAAAACAAATTCCACCCAAGCCATCCAAATTCATAAAAGTATCAGAAGATGACTGAAATGAAAGATGAACTTGGTAAACATTCATCTTTTTTCTAATGTATTCTAATTAAAGGGAGACTTTCCATTATTCAGAATTGATTTCATACTTTCATTTTAGGATTGTGCATATTTTGTGTGTGTGTGTGTGTGTGTGTGTGTGAGAGAGAGAGAGAGAGAGAATTAATTAATTAATACAATTTTAATATCCATGAAGGTAATCAGATATTGAGATATAGTCCCCCAGGTACATCTGCACCAGCTGTGAAATGTCCATGACTATAATCACAATAAACATTCTCCTGGAGATAGTTCTTACTCCAACTGAAGAATCCTGTAAATGAATATGTAGGACAAGAACTACTAATTTTTATGAAGTCTGGGAAAAATTATGATATGCTAATTCAATACAGAAATGATATGCTACTTTAATTTCCTAACTACATGATAAAAGTACCTTGAATTCTTAAAAATGATAATTAATCCAAGCACGGTGTCTAGAGGACTGGAAAAATAAAGTTCTCAGTAAATAATCATTGCACATCTATCCTATTGTAGGTGTGTAATGTCTTTTATATTGTAGGAAGTAGGGCTCACCCCTCTCCTAGAAGAATGAAATATTTTAGGAAATATTAAAAAGGCAGAATATATTTCCCTGGATGAGAAATGGGGAAACATGTTTTAAAGACAAAGCAGCTCTCATCTTCCTGCCTCCCCCCCTTTGTCAATGGGCCAGAGGCAGAAACCCAATTCCCCCCCACCTTTGTCAATGGACCATCATCTGCAACACAATAGGACCCATCTAGCAACAGAAACTCACCACATGGCACCTGGGAAGATTACATCAGCCAGCCCCTGGGAGTCTGACAACCAGCCAGGATACTCTTCCTGTGCCCCAAGAAGTTCAAAGCTCAGAGAGGGCATAAAACCAAGGCATGCTCAGCATCTCATCCCTTTTCTGCTCAGGAACTCAAACCAGGTGATCCTGTTCACCATTAAACCATCTTTCCAAGCAGTCTCCATGTTTCCAGTGTCTTTTTCCCCACTTGGAACTGAACCTAGATGAATATTTCTTTCAACAATATCTACTTAGATATACAGTAAATTTCCAGTCCTGAAAAGTTTTCCTTCCTTCCTTCCTTCCTTCCTTCCTTCCTTCCTTCCTTCCTTCCTTCTTTCCTTCTTTCCTTCTTCCTTCCTTCCTTGTGATAATTTAAAGATTGTGTTCTGCTCTATTTAAAGCTCCAAGGTTTTAAAATAATGTTAAAGAAATACAAAATGATCATCTCAAAAACTGTTATGGGAAACCACCAATCATGGGATTTTTACCTATATGAAAGCTTTACCATATATGCTGCTCTTCTGGATGTGATGGCCATCATTGTGATGCATGAAAGGCCACTTTTGGAGAAGGTGACAGTAAAATACCACCACTGGACACCAACATTCCCATCATGTGGTTGTGGAAAATGACTGTAGCTCAATACTAGGACACACGCTTTATGTGATGGTCCCATATTTGTTCCTTGCATTTCTAGATATGTTTGAAAAAGACTTTTGATTCAAACCTTGAAAACCCTTGAAGATAGCTGAGCCAATGTTTTGATTCTCTGTTCTTTCATTTAGTCCTGTTTGTTCTGTTTAACCCTAAAACATTCAAGTTTTAAAGAAATCATTTATAGGACATCAAATTAAATATCAGATGCAAATGTTGAGGAGCTCTCCTATTTGTTTCCTCCAACAAAACTGCATTTGGAGTGGATGGCTTTAAAAATCAGCAACTCCCTCTCGTTTTAGCTGAGTTCCTTCACTTTTCTTCTAATGTGCCACACCTTTTTCTATATCTTTAAATGCTGTCATTATATTTCGAGGCATAAGCTTCTGGAAAATCCTGTCACACAGTACTTCTAATTAAACACTGCAATCAAGTAGTGATTGCACCCCCAAATTGGTTTGGATACTTCATCATCTTTCCAGTTAAAGAAACAGATTTTTTTTTCTTTAGTGTTAAGTGTCTTTCTATATTTTTCAGTATTTACTTTCAACTCATGACATTTATCTTTCCTATTTTTCATTTATATTTTTCACCTACGTTTTTGGAATTTTTATCCCTTTTCCTTAAATTTTTGGGAAAGATATTTATTTTCCTTTGGTGATAACTTGAATAAAAAAAAAATCTACTGAGGAAATAATGTGCTTATGTTGTTGAGGCCTTTACCAGTTGAATCCTTCAGGTTCAAACTGTGACAATAGCAAAGAGCCAGACCTGTTAAAGTTTGGTCACAGTCTTCAATCACAGCTGCTTAAAGTGAAAGGACAGAAGAAAATTTACTCAAGAATTGGTTGGTATTCCCCCAAGGCATGAAAAGGCCCAAGGAGGTTGTTAATGTGCAAAGCTAAAAGGTAGCCTAATTGTATAGAAAGTGACTTGTTTGGAAAAGCTCCAGTTCTGGCCTAGTTTATGTGTTCATTATGTCTGCTGCAGAGTGAGAAACAAATTGAGGTTGTGATTTACTGAGAATAGTCCAGGTGACAATTGAAAACACAAGGGATTTAAACACCATCTATTCTGTAGCCTCAACAGGGCTGAAATGCATTGAAACTAAGGCTAATTAATCTTTAAGACACCAATGTTATAGAATCAGAAGCAATTCTTCAAGGCAAAGGATGCCCTTAAATAGATAACATCTTTCCACCTTGTTTATACAGGAGATTGTTGGTTAACATTAGCACTATCCAATAGTTTCTTTCTCATATATTAGAATTTGATTTACAGGTTGAAGATATTATTTCAGTCATGGAATATATCTGAGTAAGGCGACCAGATCTAGGCTTCAAAATACAGATGATCAGGAAATAGAAATGCCCATATCATTTTGTAACATCTAAAACAGAGGTCCTCAAACTTGGCAGCTTTAAGACAGCTTCTCCAGCCAGTTATGCTGACTGGAGAATTCTGGGAGTTGAAGTCCACAAGTCTTAAAGCTGCCAAGTTTGGGGACCCCTGATCTAAAAGATTATCCACTTTTTTGGGGTACTTCATATTTAAGTAGAAGATACCTAATCCTGAATATCATCCAGACGTTATTCCTCATGTATACTATGACAAGCAATTTCTGAGCAGAGGAATTTTGGCAGATAAAGGATGCATAAATGAAGACAGCTATGCTTGTTTGTTTCTGACAAACATAGACTTCTCTTCTGATGTCCTGGAAAAGTGTGATCCTCTGAACATTGTTGTTGATATTGTTACTAAATTAAGTAACATTGGTTCAGTACCTGGTCTTTAAGGAAAAGGTAAACTAAAACCATCAAAGAACCATAATGCAGAAAGTTAGAGTGTATTTCTCTGAAGAATTCACTTATGAAATAGTTGCCACCCAAGTAATTTCAGAAACTCGGAGAAAAGAGAAACATGAAATTAAATCTACTAAAAAAAGTATACTTTTTGCCACTGGTTTTTATTTTTTGTTTGAAACTCACTGATCAATATATATTAGATGTCTGAAAGCAAAGTTTAAAAATAAGATTCTATTAAGTCTAAAAAGTTACAGACACAGATTTCAGCTTCCAGGGTAATAATAATAAGAGGGTTATAATTATTACCCTGTATTCCTGAAAATAAGACATCCCCTGATAATAAGCCCAAATGGGCTTTTGAGCGCATGCGCTAAAATATCCCCCCCCAAAATAAGCCTTACCAGAAAATATTTAAATACATGCACAGCCGGTTCCCGCCATTTCCTCTGGTTAGGGTTAGGGAGACAGAGCTGGAAATCAGGTAAGACAGCAAGAGGAGCCCCAAAATAATAAGACCTTCCCGAAAATAAGGCCAAGCGCTTATTTCGGGGTTCAAAAAAAATATAAGACAGGGGAAACATGGTACTGTTGTTGCTGTTGTTGCTGCTGTTGTTGTTATTATTAACTTTTATTAATTAAACATGAAAGTCAGCCAACTGAACATTTAAAATGTATCACAAATATCATTGACTGGCTCTGATGGTTGATACGGGTTGCTGCCAGCATCCTGGGTATTGACCAAGTTTCTTTTTAAAATGTATATTGTTCCGAGTAGTGCAGTCTTTTGAAGTTCCGCTGATGTTATTGCAGGAAGATGCAATTTCTTGATGTACTTTGTAAAATTCTTGGACATGGTGTCAAGTGCCCGATGTCAATGGATATCACTGTCACATGTTTCATCCATAATCGCGCAGTTTCGATAGCCAGGTTGCGATATTTCATGATTTTTTTTCCCAGTTCTTTTTCTTTAACTCTGGTGTCTCCTGTACAGCGATATCAATAAATTGTACACTTTGTTTTTTGACAACTGTGATATCTGGTATGTTGTGTTCCAAATGACTCTCCGTCTATATTCGAAAGTCCCACAAGATCTTCACCTTATTTTCAACAATTTTTTCCACTTTATGTTCCCATGACTTTTTGGATACAGGTTAAGTCATATTTTTTACATAATGACCAGTGGATTAATTTAGCAACTCAGTCATGGCTAGCTTTGCAATCAGTTTGTGTGATTTTGCTGCACTCACATATTAAATAACAACAACAACAACAACAACAGCCGGGCGCTGAAGACTTTCTTATTTCAGCAAGCCAGGCTGGCTTAAAATTTTTAATGGGTTAATTTTATGAGTAAGGGGTTTTAAATTGGGGAAGCCAAATTGATTTAATTATTTTTTAAAACTATTTTAATTTTCATATTGTATGTATTTTAATTTTGGCTGTTCACTGCCCTGAGTCCTTCGGGAGAAGGGCGGTATAAAAATTTAATTAATAATAATAATAATAATAATAATAATAATAATAATAATAATAATATATTATTCCAATAACATCAGAACATCATATATTTTAAGAAGATACTTGGTTGATACCTAGGATGCTGGCAGCAACCATGAGCAAACATGAGTTTCATGTTTAATGAATAAAAGAGATTAATAATAATAATAATAATAATAATAATAATAATAATAATAATAAAATACAGACTGACAAAGTTTTGGAACACAATACCCCGATATCACGATTGTGGAGAAGAAAAAAGTGTGGACCATTGACATTGCCATACCTGGTGACAGCAGAATCGATGAGAAATAACTTGAAAAAGTCTCCAGATAATCAGGACTTGAGAATCGAACTGCAGAGACTCTGGCATAAACCAGTGCAGGTGGTTCCAGTGGTACTTGGCACACTGGGTGCTGTGCCTAAAGACCTAAGCAAGCACTTAAAAACAATTGGCACTGACAAGATCACCATTGGTCAGCTGCGGAAAGCCACCTTACTGGGATCTGCCGATACATCACACAGTCCTAAACACAGTCCTTGGGAAGTGTTCGACTAGTGATTTGAGATACGAAATCCAGCATGGTTATCTTGTTTGCTGTGTATACTGTCAAATTTGTGTATAATAATAATAATAATAATAAAAATTAATAATAATAATAATAATAATAATAATGATGATGATGATGATGATGATGATAATAGAATATATTCACATTAATTACCAATGAAATATTGACAATATGGGAGTTCTTGACACCCCATACCTCAAAGAAGAGGGAAGATTTGGATATTCAAAGCTGTGCAGCTACTCTTAAGAACCTTTGGAAAATAGTAATTGAAAATCCACCTGTTTGCCACGCTGCAGTTGGTTAAGATGTTCTTTCAGGCTGTTCCTTTAGCTTTCTTAGGTCTGATTAGAATATGCAAACCCTTTTCCCCCAAAGCGATAAACTAATTATAGTGACAGAAGTCTGGGAACCAGATCAAATTAAGCAGATGTTGTAGTTTGTGTAGGTGATCAATATGAACACTGTTAAGGCTGATATAAGCATGAGATACATCACGAGTAAGAAAAATTAGAAGAGAGCTATTCTTAAAATGTTATTAACAGTTCTGGGGATTAATTATAAGCTTGCCAATTTTAATTCTCCATAAACTATTTACAAATAGGTTTTAAAATGTCAGACTACAGATTTAAATCCATTTCAACATGGCCCTAAATGATTAACTTACATTTCAAGACTAAAAAAATATGTTCCTATTTTTTTATTGAAAAGTTTTATAAGAAATACAAACAATTTTCTCCCCCCCACCCTTTCCCCTTCCCCACATAATAGAAATTGTACATTTTCTTATACATAAGAAATCCTACATATACATGTTTCCCTTAAAGAAAGCATTAAAATAAGACATTTTAATTACATTCGGAGTTGCTCTTCTTCTCTTTCTTCCCTCATTCCACAAAAACCTTCTTCTTCTCCTTCTTTCTTTCCTTTCCCTCCCTCCTCTTCTCTCCTACTTTCTCCTGCCTCCTCTCCCACCTCATCCTACTTCCTTTTCCTTTCCCCTACTTCTCTCTTCTTTTCCCCCTTCTCACCTTCACTCCTACTCCTGTCCCCTTCCCTTCCCTTCCTCCTCTCCTTTCTTCCATTCCTCACCCTCCCTCTCCTCTTCCTACCCCCTCCTCCTCTCTCCTTTCTAACTTCTTTGCTGTGAAATATTTTCCTCCTTTAGTGTCTGAGCAACTCCTGTATTCTACTCGTAGATACTTTCTTCTGCTAAAACAGTTCTCTATTCACCACTTTTCCACCCCCCCATCCCTTATCCCACCCTCCCCACCCCCCCTGACTTCCCAGAGCAAAAACAGGGTATAGCATCTAACAAACATATGCTAAAATAAACTAACTAATTATAAAGTTCAAAACTCCCACATGTTCTTTAACTCCCTTTGCTCCAATTCATACGTTCCTAATTTTGACCCCTACCTCTGTTTGAGCAAAAACACGGATGTATGTGTTAGGGCAGTGGTAGTCAACCTGGTCCCTACCACCCACTAGTGGGCATTCCAGCTTTCATGGTAGGCGGTAGGGGTTTTGTCCAATACTGAAGCCCTTTCCTTTTTTTAAAATTTAATTGACTTTTTAAAAAATTTTCATAGCATTATTTAAAAACATTTTCATTAGGTTTTCATAAAATTCCCCATGACAATTTAAATTTCTGAAAATATACTATTTGTATCGCCCGCGCATAAGTTTAGTTCATGTCATGTAAACCTAAATGGCGCTATAGTGCGACCACAAACAAAAGAGCCTCGTCCCAGAATAGCTCGTGCATCTCCCCCCACACCACCCAGCTGTAACAGACAAGCAGAGCTGGTAGCCGGCGCTACTTCCCTACTATATAAATCACCATTACTGTGGAACCGGTGAACGGTTAGTAAATTTTACTACTAACAGAGATACAAAAGTGGGCGGTGGGTATAAAAAGATTGACTACCCCTGTGTTAGAGGCTAAGAGTGAATGAAATGCTTTGATACTTCGAACAAGAAATATTTATATTTAGGTAATTTATTATGCCAAAATAATTGGCAAATGAAAAACTACAATATGCAGACAGAAATGAGAATTGTGTTACAGATTTAATTATGAAAAAGAAGTCAATGAGTCCTGTGGATACAGAGGATTCACCAAACGTTACTTATACAGTTTCAGACATGAAATTAATCTCTGTAAAGATATGAAGGTGCTTCAATTTGCTGGAGTTCTCAGGAAATAGAATTAATTTTCCAGTTCTGCAATGTTCAGCTGTTGTGCATTTGCACAAAATTGGTCCCTTCTCATATCTGGAAAAGGTTTTGGACTTTCTTTTTATTGAAGTATCTGTTTATTGTTGCTATAAAGGCTGGTTTACAAGAAAGAATGGAAATGAGTAGAAGGATAATGCTTTCCCCGTCTCTTTCTATTGCAGGTTTTTCTCCCCCACTGAAGAATGTGTTATCTGAGCTAGCTATCTATTTCCTAAGAGATTTCTCTTATTCACAATGTCATTTTAATGGATCAGCTTGGAAATGTAGTTATAATCTTTCCGTATTTTTAACAGTGAAAACTTTGCTGGGTTTATGGGGAAAAGGAGGGGGATGGAGGAGTTAGCAAAGTGTTTTGCAATATATGTAGGATGTGGATGTGGGTGAGTCCACTTCTAGGTTACATTGATTGTGATATGTTGCAGTTATTCTCAGCTGTGCTATATACACTGTGTTATTTCCCCCCCTTCTGGTTTTGGTCACCCATTCTAAAATTGTAAAAGAAAAAATGTTTCTAATCTGTTATGCCTGTTTCCTTACCTCACATTTAAATTCTTTGTTTCATCTGTTCCAGTGGTGAAATCTAAACTTTTTTACTACCGGTTCTGTGGGCGTGGCTTGGTGGGAGTGGCAGGGGAAGGATACTGCAAAATCCCCATTCCCTCCCAACTCCTGGGGGAAGGATATTGCAAAATCTCCATTCCCACCCATTCTGGGGCCAGTCAGAAGTGGTATTTGCCGGTTCTCCGAACTACTCAAAATTTCCGCTACCGGTTCTCCAGAATCTGTCAAACCTGCTGGATTTCACCCCTGATCTGTTCTCATATATTAAGTGGGGTAGGAGCAGGCCTTCTTAATATGGAACCAGCAATGACTATGTAGTTTGTCAAGCAGACAGAACCAATTCATATCCATATGAGGTGCCAGGAATTAAGAAACAAACACTTAGAAGAAGGCAGGGTAGCAGTATTTATGGATGCTTAAATGTGGGAGCAAGAATAGTAGAGAGCGGAAAAAAGGCAATTTCCAGTCTTTAACTTTTCCAGAAGTTATATCCAGCAGAGATAGACAAACAGACTGCATAAGGCTAAAATGTTCTTTCCCCCCCCTTTAATTTCTGCAATGGATAGTTATTGCAACCTCTTGAAAGACTTCAATTCTTTTAGTCCAGCTGTGACTGGACAGTAATGTATCTAACCCAAAATAAAATGTGGGAATAATATTTCTAGTTCAGGTATTTTTTTTCTCTTAAATTAAGTGCAATGAGAACAAGAAACAGAACCTTCCTGCCCTAATTTCTGAATATACAGATTTCTCACGTAAAAATAGGGTACTTGCAAACTTCTTGTGTTGTTACTTAACTTTATCCTTCTTTTTGCTTACTAATTGTTAGTCATTTGTAACATTAGTAATTCATTTTATTAATTATTTATCAGAGAGTTTTGTATTTGGAATTTTCCATTTCCAGAATGTAGGATGTTACCAAAATCCTGTGCTTTCCAAAATAGCACTAATAAGGACTAAAACTGAGTGGGAAACAGGTAGAAGTGGACATTAGATAAACATATCTCAGTTTTAAACATCTGCTTGAGAAAAGTGAGATGGCCCTAGATTCCAAGAGTTTAGAAGAGCAGGCATTTAGAAATTAAGTCCCCAAACATTTCAAGCTCCACAGTGACATTTTGTCATTTATTACTCTACCGACTCAAACAGGCCCTGAAATATAACTACAGGCCTTAGAAGATTCTGGTACTAGAAGCACTGAATCTGTCATTGCATGGAAATATGCTCTGACCATTCGTCCATATCTGTTAAGATCAAGACTATTGATTTCAGGATCATATGCTTAGGATCCAATAGAGAATTCACAGAAACTCTACTACTTGCCACTTACAATTCCCTCCAGATCTATTTAGCCTCTCTATCATAGTTTACAATAATCTTGGAAAAATTATTATATTTATTTTCCACATATTCATTGGCACTGGGATGATATTACTTTGGATTCAAGACTTACAGTCTCCTGCAGGTAACCAGTCCTATGCAAAATACTCTCTATTTTATCTCTAACATATGTAAACTACAAGTTCAGAAAGAGGGAAACACGCCATCCCCTTGTTAGTTCTATAATTGAATTATTAGTCTTATTTGTAGAGTCAAGTTCAAGTAAAACACCACTACCAGGTAAATTATTAAGAGCCATGGTAGCACAGTGGTTAGAATGCAGTATTGCAGGCTGACTCTGTTCGCATTGCCAGCAGTTCGATTCCTTTGATCCTGACCAGCTCAAGGTTGACTCAGGCTTCCATCCTTCTGAGGTCAGTAAAATGAGGACCCAGATTACTGGGGCAAAATGCTGATTCTATAAACCTTAGAGATGCTGTAAAGCACAGTGAAGAGGTATAAAAGTATAAGTGCTATTGCCATTGCTATTGCTATCTAGTGAGTGTTGGGATGAAATAGGGACTTAAACCTGTATCTTCCTACTTCAAATTCAACACATACATTTTCAGAAAAAACCTTCTGAATCATTCTGAGAAGTTAGAGTGGGTGCTTGCTATTGCTATTAAATATAGAATTAACATATATTACAGAGAGGCTGTATTTAACCCACACTTTTGGGGCTCTACCTTTCTTGACAAAAAGTTGGATGACTTCCTGCATAAGGTCCAGATTTACTGGCACTTCAACTGTAAAGTTGGGAAATTACTAACCTTTTCTACTCATTGAAACAGTTGTAGAAGGCATACTTATTTACCAAATTGGACCTCCGAGAGCTTGCAATCTGATTTGCATGAAGGATGAATATTTAGCTGTTTTTGTTACCTCATTTAAATATATGGTAATTCCATTCAGACTGGCAGGTAGCCACCTGGTCTTTCAAAGATTTATGAATCGTATTTTCCATGCACGTTTTTAATAGTTTATTTAGATGACTTCCTGAAATACTCTAAGGGTCCTGCCATCTATAGTTTGAGCAGTTCTTCAATGGTTTTGTGACTATGGTAATAAAATGCATCATGATTTGGCTGTGGAGGGTCTATTGAGTAAACTGTATTTCCGTGAAAGGAATTCAAATGTAAGATAAAATCCAAGTAATTTTGTAAGCCCTCCTTGAACTACCGAGGATATGCAACATATTTTAGGCTTTGCCAATTTCAATGCAAATTTAATTTCTTATGTTGAAGCATTGTTTCATTGAAATTGTTTGATTTCTTATGTTGAGGAATTGTTCACACCAATATCTTATTATACTAAAGCGGTGTTTGTTTAAGTTCTGAAAGGCCAACAAGCCTTTCTTGAACTGATATTGGCATTCACCTATTATCCCATCCTTTAGGGTCCACCCTGACCTTGTACAGGTTGAATTTTATCTGGGAGCTGTACTTCTAAAAATGGCAAATTGGAAGGCCATCTCATTGCCTATTTCTTTCTTTCCTGGAATTACAACCAACCAAAGGAAGCTATGGGAGCTTCAAAGAAGCTTTTCAGCATTGGCATCATCTCCTTCAAGATGCTTAATTTTATAAAGATTTGATTGGGCCACAATAACTTGGAACCCGTTTCAAACGTCCTTATGCTCACATAGAGCTAGATAAGCTGGGCACATTTTTTTCTTTTTTGACTTTTGCATCTCTAAGATAGATAGGAATCTATTGCTTATCCATAATTTGTGATAGTCCTTTGCTAAGAAAGATATTAAGAAGTATTTTTTTTTCATGCAATGCCAAGCTTCTGACCATCCAGACATCTGGATGCCTGTCTGTCTGTCCTCTCACCCCTTAACTATATTCCCTTGGATATAGTTTCTTTGGACTTTATAACTGACCTATGATGCCAAAGGCCTGGATGTCATTCTGGTAGCACTTAATCTCTTTTCCAAGATTGATTGCCCAGCCCAAGTATGAAGCCAGACACCACTTGCGACAGCAACTGATTGATTGCTTTACCTTTTAACTGATCATGAGCAGCTTTATCTTATCTAGATTAAATATCAATTTGTTTTCTTTTATGCAGGGCATGATTGATTCCAGGCAGGTTTTTAGGGTTTGAAAAATCTTCCTTGGACTTCATCCCATGATAATTTTAATCACAAGTGGCTATAATGTGTATTATCTTGATTCTAAGTTTATCCATTGGGGGGAAAAAGGCAAATCTATTATACCAAATTCTCAAGGCTACGTCTACTACTATATATATTTAATAGACCTGCTGTCCAGATTGCTTAGTCACTACAATTATTAGAAATGTCAACTATGAAGTCTCCAGAATTGCTTGATTACTTAAGGAAGCAAGGGTAGTCTCTCTCTTTTCATCTATTTTATTAATTATGAAGACAAATGATCTGGAGTTCTAGGAATAAATATTAAATTACAAGAACAACAGTGTAGTATTACATTTACAAAAATGCAATGATTCTAGATGATAAAAACTGACCAATCCACAATGCAATCGTATCAGTAAAGGAAAATATTTGTAGCTCAGGATTGAAATGAGGGGCCCTTGGTGCTATCTGAGCTTATTTTCTTGCAGAGGTTTCGTTACCCAAACTAGGTCCCATTATCAGTAACACTAGTTTGGATAAAGAAAGTAGCACTAGTTTGGATCAGTAGCACTAGTTTGGATCTGCAAGAAAACAACCAAGCTCAGACAACACCAAGGACACTTCAATGCAACAGCAATACAAGCTCCAAATGTTGGTCAAATATATTCATTTTCCTTACTGTATATAGCAGAGCTTTGAATGGATGGTTGTAGCTTCCATCTTGACTTTTTAAACCCTTCTACACAAACTCATCCTATACTACAGGGTGTAGAATCATCTTCTTTTAGGACCCATGTTGGTACTGAGTAGATTCTAGTGGTACAATGGGCTGTATCAATACACCACAATCCCTAAAAACTAACCTGGTCCTTCTAATTTTGGCATAAACTCCAAGTTTTATGTCACATGAAGTTTTTTTTTTTAATGTCATAGTATGGCACACTTAATTCTATACAGGCTTCTGAATCAATTTATGACACCTGAAGAGAACTCTCTTGTTAGCTGCATAATTCTTTATTCTGTTCTAGATCTATGAGTGGCAGAAAGGAATGAAGAATGCTACGTGATCCTAAACAATATTAAAAATAATCAAATAAGCGAACACAAAAAAGTATTGGCAATAGACAATGTAGACTACAGCTTTGGGCAAATAAAAGGTAGCTTTCTCGGCAGATTGGATTCTCTTACAAAAGCAATTAAAATATATTCTGATGTGATCTTTTCAGCAGGGATTTTTGCTTCAGTAAAAATATTTTTCATTTTTATAACATTTATCCTCCAGCTCTCCTTTTACTTCCAAATCCATGTTATATTTTGTATAGCTTCAACCGAGCTGTCAACGTAATTGTTAATTAGTATCTTATTTTCTTAATAAAATAATGCAAAGTAGCAAAATATGTCTTCCTTGTCCTGGATAACCATTGTCTTGCTTGCTATTCAAATATGACTATATGGAAACATGAACAGTTATCTTCACATATTCTTTTAATGAATGAGGTATTGTGCTGGCTAAATTACAAAACCTGAATAATTCAGAAAAATACTATCCTCAGCAGCTTTTTCAGCTTTGAGCATTGCGATTATCCAACTTTAATTCAATCTACAGAATAATGGCATGGTTTCTTTTCAGCTTGCCCTTTAAACTGGTTCTAGTCAAAAGTATCTCCAGAAATTTTAAATCGTTACACTTAGGTAGTTTCTAAACCCAAAACTGGGATAAGGCTTATCTCTTTAACTTCACAGGTTTGTTGCATCATAAATGTTTGACCTGTGCTCTCACAAATCAGAAATGTTTTCTAATTTGCTTCCCCTGTCTAAATTGTGTTTCTAGTTTGACTCAATGTTTGTATAACTTAAAGACTATGGTTAAACTATAATGTCAAAAAACAAATCCCATCTATAGGTGACAAATCCCATCTATACTTAAAAAGATCCTTTTAATGTTCTAGATTCCAGAACATGAGTGTCAAACTCGATCACGTCATGTGATGTATTGTGACGTTTTTTGCCTTTGCGGAGTTGGGTTGGGGGTGGCCTGCAAGTGATGCATCCGGCCAGTGGGCCGCCAGTTTGACACCCCTGTTCTAAAGGAAACCCAGTATACATAGTATATTGGAAATAATGTTCTTTTCTGAAAAAAAGCAGAGTGCCTTCAATAACTGTAGTTAGCGCCAATGAAAAAAATGGCATTAAAAAGACCCCAAGATGACCTTTATATATTATGATTAGCAAATATGAATCGGGTGTCTTTGTGTTCGTTTTGCTGATTATTGACCCTTGGAAGAATAGATATAGCAAAACGATATCTACATAAGAACGTTACCACAGTCATTAACCCTTTGTATGCTATGTTTTTCATTGGGCAACATTATGGAGAGAGGTATATGCTGTCAAGTTCAAAGCGTGATTTTGCTGTCGCAGCCATTGCTGCTTTTCAGCTTGCCACAATATCAGGTGAGAGGAAGAGCCACTTGTGGAATGCCAGTTCCAGGCGGCAACAAGAAATCATCCCATGGGAACCAAGGCCATCTAACCAGATGTTCGGCAAAGACTTGGACAGTTTTCCATAACAATACCTAGACATCTAATTGGACAATTTGACCTGCACTAATGGAGGGGGAGGGAGATTCTATTATTTAATTATAGGAAAACTGTGGGAATTAGGTAGAGTTGGTTTTGCTTTCAATCTGTGCTGATATGATGTACTCAATAAAGTTTTGCATTCAGAGATTGGAACATCTTGACAGTGCTTGCTTGGTTGGGTCTGTCAGTTGGAACCTTGACATAGGCTTTTCATCATTTTTTCCCTGAAATCTCTCTTGGTTATTAAAGAAAGAGCCTGAAAAATCAATTCAAAGCCATCAAAACAATCTAGTTACTTTGCCCAACCTATGATTTATTTATTTATTATTTATTTATTAGTTCAATTTATATGCTGCCCATCTCCGAAAACTCAGGGCGGCTTACAATGCACTTATAGCAATAGCCTTCATTCTTTTGTATATACCTGCTTATTAGGGCTTTTGGCCCCCCATAAGCGGTGTTTCTACAAAGTCAGCTTATTGCCCCCACAATCCGGGACCTGAGAAGGATGGAAAGCTGAGTCAACCTTGAGCCTGGTGAGATTTGAACTCGCACTAATTGCAGACAGCTGGCAACTAAGTGCTACATAACAGCACTTAGTCCGCTGCACCACCATGACTCTTGATGTTTAAGACAAGGTTATCTATGAGACTACAGGTAGTCTTGACTTACAACCTTTCATTTAGTGATCGTGCAAAGTTACAACAGCCCTGAAAAAAGTGACTTATGGCCATTTTTCACAGTGTTGCAGCATCCCCATAGTCACATTATCATGAGAATTCAGATACTTGGCACCTGACTCATATTTGTGAGGGTTGCAGGGGTGATGTAATCACCTATGCAACTTTCTGGCAAGCAAAGTCAATGGGGAAGCCAGATTTACTTAACTGTGTTACTAACTTAACAATGGTGCTGATTCACTTAACAATTGGGGCAAGAAAGGTTGTAAAATGGAGCAAAACTCACTTAACAGAAGTCTCATTTAGCAACATAAATTTTTGGCTCAATTGTGGTTGTAAGTTGAAGACTCCTTGTATCTGCTTGACGTAGAATTTGTTGTGCAGAAAGAAAGTCACTGGATATGAACTTTCCCTGCCATAGCATTCCTCCAATGGAGTCAGCTACCCTTAGAAATATGTTAAAATATTAATAAATGAATTATTATAACGATAATTAGAAATATTTCTGTGCCAAGGTCCTCCAAAGATATTTCTGGGTCTTTCAGTAGCCCCTCCTCTACACTGCCTTACTAGAGTTTGGAAGGAATGCTTTTCTAGATTCCTGGAATTGGGGTTTATGTGCATTTGCAGATGAAACCAGCTATCTTCACCTACTCCAGAATCAGATGAATGAGAAATATATCAACATCCATCATTCAGGAAGCTCAGGAGCACCAAGATAAAGAGCTCTAGTAAGCAGCTATTATTAGGGATCTGACTTTTGTAGGAACCATCTTTCAACTTTCATCTTTCAACCAACTTTCAAAAATTTGGACCATTGTAGCACCATGAATCTGAAAATGCACATTTTAGATAAACCATCTTTATCTAGAGATGCCAGTTTTGAAAGAAAGAAAAAACGTATTGAGAAAATTGGTTCAAAAAGAAGCACTTAAATGTCCTTTTACTACTAGCTGTAATTTTTTTTATGGGGCAAAGAAGTAGGACGGAATGTATACTAACGAGATTGTTAGGGAATAGTCTGAGCTGTTTATTCCTGAATTTTCCCTCTTGTATCATTAAAGAGACTTGATTTAGCTCTTGCCCACTTAAAGATAAGCTTACAGAATTGAAGTTGGCACAAGTGGACTTTTGAGAACATATAGTAGAAGAGCTTCTCTCCTCAAATGCCAGTCATGATGGATATAGCCTGACTTAAAACATCATGTATAATTATCCCAAAAGTGCTTTTTCAAGAGGCAACTGGACTTTCTGGTTTTTCTTTGAAGATGTTTCACTACCCGTCCAAGAAGCTTCTTCAGGTCTGATTGGATGGTGGAGAATGGAAGGATTTATATTCCTTGCAGACAGCTGATCATTTGTATCCTTTTAGAGAGTTGTTGAAGCACTTGGAGGTTTATTGTCAGGATCACCTGAGTGGTGCCAATGAGTGTGGAGCCTTCTTGGAACTGTTGAAAGGACTATGTTGTAGATTGGAGATATATGATGTTATATTCAACTGATGATGTCCCTCTATTAAACAACGCTTCATAAACGCAGGGCATAGCATAGGTGAACAAACACATCAGGACAAGATTCAGCAGTTCATCTGCATTTAAAAGAAAAAAGGCTACTCTTTTGAAGTCAGCAAAGTTCACATTTTGGACAAAGAGAACTGCTGGATTGAAAGAGAGGTCAAAGAGATCATCTATGTCAAAGTTGAATAGCCCTCTCTTAACAGAAGGGCAGGGATACGACATCATCTCTCTACAGTCTACATTTCAACCATTCCAAAAAACTCCTGCACTACTCAGGTGACCCTGATGACACAGATAAACATCAAGGTGACCTTAAGGACTCACTAAAAGAATGCAAATGACCAGCTGTCTGCAAGGAGTACAAATCCTTTCATTCCCCACTATCCAGTCAGAGCTGAAGAAGCTTCTTGGATGAGAAGCAAAATGTCTTCAAAGAAAATCCAGAAAGTTCAGTTGCCTCTTGAAAAATCACCTTTGGGAAACCATGACCTGGATGACTGAGAATCTCCATAGACATCACATGTAGTTGTGTTATTTCACTCTGCATAGCCCCAATTCACTTATCCAAGGCAGATGGGCCACTTTTGAACAAAGCAGAAGCTATTAATCAGTGGTGGGTTTCAAATTTTTTTACTATCCGTTCTGTGGGTATAGCTTGGTGGGAGTGGTATGGCTTGGTGGGCATGGCTTGGTGGGTGTGGCAGAGAAAGGATATTGTAAAATCTCCATTCCCACCCCACCCCAGGGGAAGGTTATTGCAAAATCCCCATTTCCTCCCGATCAGCTGGGACTTGGGAGGCAGAGAATAGATGGGTGCAGGACCAGTCAGAATTTTTACTACCGTTTCTCCGAACTACTCAAAATTTCCACTACCGGTTCTCCAGAACTGGTCAGAACCTGCTGAAACCCACCTCTGCTATTAATCATTTACCACTTTTATTTGCAAAGTATGTTTAGATGGAGAATGGATTCTTTTGATTATTCTTAGAATTTTAAAAGATGTAAAAAGTTGGTACTTTACTGCATTCCAACTTTTCACTGACCATTAACTTTTAAAATGATCAAACCTGGAAGACACCGGAGTGGGTGTGGGTGGGTGGAGAGTATCCATGTTCAAATGCAGGATAGTTCATGTCTTTATTTCTGGAGCTGTTGGGTTGCTAGCTTTCCCTAGATTGTAAATGATGTTGTAATTCAAAGGCTAGACTAATCATTGTGGCAGTATAAAAATAATGCAGGCTTCCTTAAAAGCATTGTACTACTTTAATAGGATACCAATATAACCAGTGAAAAATAGGCTTTATATTATAATAGCTTTACAAGGAAAATACATTATATGGTCTGCAAGCCATAAAGATGTTATGCTTCTAACAGCCCTCTTGTAATAGCTGTGTGCTACTGTATCTTCCCACTATGTTAAATAATAATCTGCAATGCCAAGCCATAAGATGGAGGATAATTGGATAATACTAACAGCATTATAAACAACCCTGTGAAAGTTTCTTTTGCACCAAACCAAAATGAAAACCAACAAAAAAAAGTGGGGTGGGGGGAGGGAGGGAACTTTATACAGCAAGGAGTCACAGTCTTTTTTGCTCTAATCATTGGCTTGGTTTCTATGCCAGCCTTAGGAACAAGAACAACCTTTTTAGGCATACAATTTGAGATAAACATCCTTGAAATGGGGTGGGAGTAGGAATGGATTTCCAGAGGAAAAATTGTAGACTACAGGAACTATTTGCACTACTCAGGTGACCCTGAGGCCACAGATAAACCTCCAAGTGCTTCAATGACCCTCTAAAAGGATGCAGATTACCAGGTGTGTGCAAGGAATATAAATCCTTCCATTCCCCACTGTCCTGTCAGAGCTGAAGAAGCTTCTTGGATGAGAAGTGAAATGTCTTCAAAGAAAAAACAAGTAAGTCCAGTTGCCTCCTGAAAAAGCACCTTTGGGACAACCATGACCTGGATGGCTGAGAATCTCTACAGATTTTAGGAACAAGAAGACTGTACCCATTGATTCTACAAAGTGGGAGAGGTTGTGATATCCCTTTTATTGCACATTTGAAAGGAAGTAGATCGTTTACCATTGATATTAATCCTGATTTTGCCTTTCAGCTCCAATCCAGGAGCCCTCAAGCAGTCGTATTCACAACAAATCATTTAATATCAAATTTATATTTCGCTGATAAATAAAGGGAGACTAGTATAGATCTATTTCAAGCTATTTAGCTCTCATCAGCTAGCCATACTCTTACTTGGATTCAAACTTGGGCTGCCTGCATGTTAGGCAGTTGTATTAACCTCTGAGCCACAAGTTCTCCTCCCTTCATCAGCTTGAGCCAGGGGAGAGATTAAGTGTTTTTCTATCGAGAGACCTGGTCTACCCCAGCATGTGGGAAGCAGCATACTGCATCCCTTTTGCCTTTCAGCTCCAATCCAGGAGCCCTCAAGCAGTCACATTCACGACAAACCATTTTATACCAAATTTATATTTTGCTAGCTGATGAGAGCTAAATAGCTTGAAATAGATCTATACTAGTCTCCCTTTATTTCTTTATCAGCGAAATATAATAGGGGCTCATCTTTCAACCAACTCTGGTTAAATTAAAAGTCCTATAAAAATCATTTTAAAATCTATAAAACAGAACCAGCTAAAACATTAAAAAAAAGAAAAGAAAAGAGAAATCTGGCAGTAATCATCATCAAATCTCTTTCCCTAATGGGAGAGACATTGAAGACCTTATATCTTCAGAGAAAGATTTTCATGATGGTCTTCTTTAAACTCCCCTAAAAAGATAGTTAGTAGTATAAATGTCCAGCACTTTTGGTACCAGAATCTGTCTGTCGGGAGTTGGGTCAGCCCACTTTAATGTATTTTAATTTATTATTAATTATTATTATTTACCACATAGAAAAAGCTATAGTGCTTTGTATCTATTTACATAGAGTTGAACTGCTTTATTAACCAGGCCTCTTGTTCAGGAATGCCCAACCATTAAAGTGATGGGTAAGAATCTGGTACCAGGTTGCTTAGGAATGTTTTTGGTAGAAGAATGTTAGTGATGAGGTAAAAATCTTAGCCTACCTTCTAACCATTAGCTGAGCTGTCTTATTGTGACTATTGTAGATGTATGATGTTGCTCTTAGTGATTGGTTTATAACAATGTATGCTCCCATGGCAGTGTCATGGCAATGTCTGCTTTTCAAAATGGAATAATAGGGGGTCCATCCAAGCTGGAGTGTGCCCATTTGGAACTTGCTTCTGGGTAACCCTTTTATTTGCAAATAAACATTCTATGTTTCATTGGGCTTGAAAACCAGTAAAAGAACCCAAGCATTTTGAGACAGCATTTCCAGAACAGAGAAAAGAATGAAATACTGGAATAAACTGATATACTGTAAATAGTATAGGAGAAAGAGAAAAAGCTCTCTCCCCTCCCCCTCCCTGTCCCCTCCCTGTCCCCGTCCCTCTTCCTATCTCTCTCTCTGTTTATATATTACTCAGGCCCTTTAAAGATATAGAATTTTTTTTTTTAAAAAAAATGAGGTTTATTAAAGTTTAAATAAACAGATTGTGAGGTGTTAAGGTTTTTATATTTGTCGTTTGCCTAGAGCTGTTTGGTAATGAGTATCATATGCATTTTAAAAATAAATGCCAACAGATTTAGGAAAGGAACATTCTGATGTTCATTTATTTATTATTTATTTATTAATTTAATTAATAATTTAATTATTTATTAATTAAATTAATATTTATTAATTTAATTAACAAGAGCCTGTAGTACAGTGGACTAAAGCACTGTTATTAACAATTGCTGCTTGCAATTATTGCAAGTTCAAATCTCACCAGGCTCAAGGTTGACTCAGCCTTCCATCCTTTCAAAGGTAGGTGAAATGAGGACCCAGATTGTGGGGGCAATAAGCTGACTTTGTATAAATATACAAAAGTATGAAGGCTATTGCTTAACGCATTGTAAGCCACCCTGAGTCTCCGGAGAAGGGCGGCATATAAATTAAAGAAAAAAAAAACCCCGCCCTTCTCCCAAAGGGACTCAGGGCGGTGTACAGCCAGCATAAAACACAGAAATATAAAATTTAAAAACAATTTAGAAAATATTAAATAGGTTGGCCCATATCTAATTAAAATACAACTACCCGATTTAGACATTTAAAAATTAAGAATTGACAATTAAAAAATTTAAAAATTAGACCAGCCTAGCTTGTTGAAATAAAAGGGGGGCCTTTTGAGGGCCCAGCGGAAGGTGCATAAGTCAGGAATCCTCCATATCTTAGGGGGCAATTCGTTCCAGAGGGCAGGATCTATTTATAAATCCTGGGAAACTTTACAGCAATTCTAAAGCTGATCTAGCAAAGAGAAAGAGGATGGATTTACCATGGCTGGGCCCAGAAGAACAGAGTATCTTTATCTGATTCTGCTGCATCTCATCTGCATGGCATATCTTACTGATTCTGCCAACAAGTGGAAAGCTTAGTTTAAAGCTGATGATTGTATGAAAGTGAAGTTGCTTTACCAATGTGAACTGCACAGCGATGCAAAAAAAAAAAAAATAATTGCAGAGCCTGGAGGAAAAATCATGCCATATTTGATAAGCAATTTCAATACATTATATACTGAAAATTCAGCAATTGCTTCTGGAAGCATGAAGATAGAGAAAATTCTTCTTTAAAAAAATGGATGCAGATGTTCAACAAAAGAATATTAACTTTCCAGAATTTTCTTTATTCTGGAAAGTTAATATTCCAGAATACTAATACTTTTTATACAGATTGAAATATAACATAATATGCTGGTTTAAATGTTTTAAATTGTATGCTTTATTTTTCAGTTGTGAATCACCTGGACTTTTGATACAAGATAAATGGCTTTGGAAATTTAAGAATTAATGAACGGATGGATGAATGAATAAAGGAATGAATGAATGAATGAATTAATTAATTAATTAATGAAATCTATGATCTTTCCTTCCTGAAACTGGGACCAAGTTACATTTTTGGATTAAAAATTCAGGCACAAAAAGAACTCCTAATGCTACATCTGCAGAAAAATATTGTGTACATGAAATCTTTCAGAAATAGCTTTGTTGGTAATAGATTTGTCTGATATGTAAGTTCTCGCTACCATTCTCCTGCATTTTTAGAAATTTATTTAAAAGAAAAAAGGAACCCTAGAAGCAAAATTATATACAATAGATTGTATGCAGTTTATAATGAAGGCATAACAATATATGGGCCAGTTAACATTCTTATGAATAAACATAGAATATTTTGACTCGTAAGAAGTGAGGCACAATTGCACTAAAGGTGCTTTTTCAAGAGGCAACTGGTTTTGCTTTATTTCTTGAAGAAGATTTCTTGTTTTTCTTCAGAAGAAGCTTCTGGGATGAGAAGCGAAACATCTTCAGAGAAAAATCAGAAAGTCCAGTTGCCTCTTGAAAAAGCACCTTTGAGACAACCATGACCTGGATGACTGAGAATCTCCATAGACACAATTGCACTACTTTTGACACAATAGATCTTAGCTTGCATGGGCAGCAAAATAATCCTTCCTGGCATTTCAAGGAAAAGTAACTCGCATACTTTTTATTTGTATACCACAATCCTGTTTCCCCCTATTATTATGTATTGCTGAAGGTTTTCTGTCCTTAATGTCTTACACTCATTTACTCTGAAATGGCCCCGTTGTTCAGCTATTGAAAAACCTACGCAACTGGCTGGTTAAGGATAGAGAAGAAAAACATAATTAGCCTATACTATGTTATCAACAACTCAAAACATAACTCGGCAGGTGCTGTATGAGAAATAGCAGGTTGCATGCTGCCCAGCTATGATTGCTTTGACATCCATGAATATAAATTTACCTACACGTACATTAGAAGCAAGATCTATTTCTCACACCAGTTGACTCAGATTGGGGGGAAATGGAGCCAATTCTCAAGAATGACAAAAAAAGCAACCTATATGAACCACATTATCAAATGCAGAAATAAGGTTCTAAAAGGACCTATATGCATATGTAATGCTATACCAAAGATAGAGCAACAGAGGAGTTGTTATTTCTGATTGTGTAATTAATTCACAAATCAATTATATAAAAGTCTTAGATTTTCTCTATTTTCTGCACAGTACTAAATACATGTTGTACATGGTAAGTAAAATATTAGTTAACGATCTTTCAAAGATCCAGAAGTTATTTTAATAAGTATTTACTCAAGCAGTACTCTGGGATGGTTTGCTCAAATTTAATGGGGCATCTACATTAGATATCATATCATTATTTCTCTGTGTTTTCTCATTCTTTTTTCAGACTGCTATAAAGTGCAACCCATGATCAAAAGTGATGGAAGGACTATGGATGATAAGTTTTTCACACTTATGACTCTTGCAGCATCCCCATGGTCATGTGATCAAAATCCAGACTCTTGGCAACTGACTCATATTGATGGCAGTTTTAGTGTCCTGGTATCATGTGATCACAACTTTCTTACAAGCAGAGTCAATAGGGAAGTCAGATTCACTTAGCAACCATATTACTAACTTAACAATTGCAGTGATTTACATTGTGGCAAGAAGTTTCGTAAAATGGGATGCGAAATTCATTTAACAAATGTTTCACTTAACAACAGAAATTTCGGGGCTCAGTTGTGGTTGTAAGTCGAGGACTACCTGTATGTGAGTTTGACTCAATGTTTTACTTTATATATGAAGTATCTGTCAATGTATTGAATGGGATAAAAGCAGCATGCTTTGGGCTTGAGTTGTCCCAATGCAATGGAAGGGGTATCTAAACTGCAGCATGTAGTTAAATATATGCATATTTCAAATTAGTTTTAACTTTATAGGAGAAAATTGGTAGTAGCTTGCCTATGAGGCTTGCTTCCAGAAGTTGGTAGATGGGGAGTTATTACACAGAATTTTAGTCTATTGTTTTGCTTTATAAGATTTGGCTATATATTTTGCCACAGGTTGATGTTCTGTGTTAAGATCTCATGGAATGCCTCTTCTGTAATGTATGTGTCTAATAACATATCCACACAGGAGAAAAATGTAGAACAGATGGTCAGTTATTTGTTCAATAGCTGTCTATATTGTGGTATGCTGAAGGATTGTAGAGGGATGATAAGTGCTAAATGCTGCCAAAGGCTTTTTTGAGGAGTCTTTCTGATTTCTGAGGAACTGGACAAGAATTTAGGCTTCTCTGGCTGGTGCTGATAAGCTGCCTGATATCACAGCGCCAATTTGGATTAGTGAAAGAGTACAAATCCTGAGACGCTAGTATAGACTGCATGCAGCCTTGAAAAATTTGTAGGCAAACTTTCCAGAGCTTCCTCCAAGTTGTTACCGATCATAGTTGTAAGTGTGCTATTATAATATTAACTGATCCAAGATCCTTTTGTGCGTTTTCTACCTATTTTGCCTTGGAACATGTTTGTTAGAGAGTGTGATTCCTGGCATATTGCTCAATGACCAAACTATTTAGAAGCCTGAAAAAAAGTACCATCACAGTTGTAAACAGGGGTTGCCTGTTTACAACTGGGAAAACCCAGTTCCAAATCCCCACTTATTAAGTGATATCAGGCAATTATTGTATAATATCCCAATTTACCTAAAAGAACTGTAGGGTTGTGGTGGGGCATATATAAGATAAAACACCCCAGGCTCAGTGGTAGGTTCTAACCAGCTTTACTACAGGTTCTCTTTGTGCACGTGCTTTGCGCGCAATCGCCTCTTCGGTAATGCACTTTGCATGTTGCTCCACGCAAGCGCATTACGAATCTGCCCAGCTGAGGTGAGGCAATCCACTCTGCCGCACCTTTCAGCTGGGCTGAAAAAAATGAAATAAAAGGTAGGAATACCGCGGGGGCAAGCGGGAGGGCCCAGCTCCTGAAGAAAGAGAACCGGTTACGTAATAGAGTCACTGCTACTGGATCGGCCGAACCAGGCTGAACCGGGAGGAACCCATCACTGCACAGCTAATATTATCTTGGTAATAATATTTTCTTTCATGTATATAAAAAAATACAGTGTGAAATGGTAAATAGAAGCACACTTAAGCCAGTAACAGTGGAAACAGGGCCATATCAATCGTAAAACATTAACTGCTTGAAATGCCAGATGCTACTTCTGTCTAGATACATCTCAACCATGTAAAACCTAACAGCCTCTTTCTCCCTTTGCAGAAAGTGCCAGATCCCTCCCAGGCAAATAGATGTGATTTAAATTTATGTTCTAGAAAAACTTAGACAAAGATCAACTTAATGCCCATTTAAAATATGCTGTCAAGAACTCAGCAGTGTGCAGCCTAGGAAAACAACCTGGGAAGACAGCTTTACAAACTGGGGCAGCCACTTTCTTTCCCGTGAAATTTAAGGGTGGAAAGAGAGCTAGAAAACAGGAGGCTTGATTCTACCTTCTTAAGCTCTAGCAAGATTAAGATAGCAATAGCAATACCACTTAGAATTATATACTGCTTCACAGTGCTTTACAGCCCTCTCTAAGAGATTTACAGAGTCACCATATTGCCCCCAACAATCTGGGTCCTCATTTTACCAACCTCAGAAGGATGGCTGGCCGAGTCAACCTTGAGGTAGTGAGAATCGAACTGCTGGCAGTCAGCAGAATTAGCCTGCAATACTGCATTCTAACCACTGCACCACCACAGCTCCAGTATGCATTGGAAATATAGCATTTCAAAGTATCTGGACAGGAGGAACTTAGTTTTGGTGTTTAAGACCTTTCCATGAGTAGGCTTAGCAATATCATGGGCACTAGAGTTTTACTTGGGATCATCTTTATCAATCTACCCTATCCATCCAAAGAATGACACTGCCAAGATTTATGTGTCATTCCACTAAAATTCTTTCAAATGTTTCCATGTCTTCTTTTTCACAATTTAAAAGAGTTTAGCTTATTCTTAACTAACAACATACTGTGTCTTATAGGACCAGCCAATCATTGTTATGGCAAACTAGCAATAATGAAGACACACTGTATATCCAACAGAGGTTGGGAGATAATATAAAGAAGTTGCAATTTACTATTGGTTTAATAGACTCAGTTTGAAGCTATTCTTGTTGGAATTAAAAAGACAACTTTTCTCTTCAGTGTGATGAATCTTTGAGCTGTTAACTTTATCCATCCAAGCAGCTTTTGGGTTTTCCTAATCTGAAAAACTATAGAAACTCTTCCAGATTCAGTTCTGTAGGAGCCCCACCTTCTTCAGTCAACTTTTGTTCAGAATCTTCTGTATGTGCTCTTCGCTCCTGCTTCCTGAATTGTCCCTCTGTTCTGTATTTTTAGGTTGTCTTGCTTTGACAGAAGTAAGCTCATCTTGATCTACTTTGGTTAATATTATTATGAACTGAGTTTTGAGAATTTGAGACACACATTTCCCCACAATTCATTTCATATCCATTGAATTTTGCCATGGTAATGATGGTTTAGAAATAAATGTGAGACACAATTTTATATGTGAAGTTAGGTATTTGCAATCTTTGAGAGATTATTCTATAGCATTTTTGCTTCAGATGCTGTGGCTTTAGATAACAAACTTTTACTAAATTCTTCCAAATAATCTCCTGAATTTATGGCTGTTTTCATATAACATGTTAACTCCAACTTAACTTAACCATGATTTTCTCAGCCTAATCTTAGTTTTCACATATGCTATGTAACAAACTAACAAGATTAGGTGTCCATAAAGCACAGTGGTTCAGTAAGACATACAAATGTCATCTATAGGTAGGTTTTTGGTTAGGGCTGCATAAGATTCAAAGCACAACATTAGTTGGATTAGTAGGATTCACCCAGTCAAAACAGATACCTTAAGAAAGAATAGCTATATCATTTAATAAATGAATAAAAATAAAAGTATTAATAATTAAAAATTAAGATACAAATAAGAAGACAAAAAACATATATAAGAAATTAGGTACCATTTAAGGAAAATAGTGAATAAAATATGTAGATTAAGAGAAGATAAAGAGAGGATGTATTAGGAATATAGATACAAGAGATACAGTAGAAAAAGACAGAGAAAAGGTATAAATATAAATACAGATCACCGATATGACAAACTTGAAAAGAAGATGTAAAGATTTGATTTATGTTTATTTGTTTTGCATGTTTTGTTGTTGTTTGTATGTTTGTTTGTACTTTTTAATAATAAAAATATATTTATATATAAAAAATAAAATTATTAATAAATAAATATTAACAAATTAGAGAAAAAATCTCTATTACATATTGGTATTAATATGTATCCAAAATCTGTCAGTATTGGAACAGAATATAAAAACTGGAAAAAATAATGTAAATGCATAAATGTATTGATTTATTGAAGGAATAAACTATAGTCTGCTATGCTGGTCCAGTACAGGTTAGCAGATGTGAACCTGCTTAGCTTGCATTCAGCAAGCTACTCCAACAGATGTCAGCAAAACACGGACACTAACTTAATAATCAGTACAAAAGCTACCAGTGATGCAAAGAGCCATGGAAAGATACATGCTTGGAATCACAAGAAAAGATTGAAAGACCTGCACATGGATTAGAAAACAAACAAAAGTATACGATATCATCAAGAAAATAAAGGAATTGAAATGGAATTCCTGGTCACATAGCAAGAACTGATGGCAAGTGGTCTAAGGCAGTCATAGAATGGATCCCACTTGATAAAAAGCATCCACAAAAGAGACCTAAAACAAGATGGATCTACGACATCAGCAAGTATTGCAGGCCCAATTGGCAAAAGGAAGCTCAGGACCATATTGGTTGGAAACATGCAGAAGAGGTCTTCATCCTGTAGTGGGTAGACAATGGCTAGAATGCATAATGATGATGAAATGCATAAATAAATAATATTTAAATTTCTAGATTTAAGGATTTCTAAAGTTACTTATGTACTCTTGTTAGGATATGGTGTAAGCCTAACAGGTTGTTCAGGCAATATATGTGTTCTATCACTTTAAACGTATTCTGTAACTTTAAGATGTAATGTTGAGTAATTGTACTGATGAGTCATTGTAACTGACTGTCGACTGACTGCTGACTGCAATTATCCTAATTGTACTGTGGAGTCATTGCACTGCTGACTCCACTTATCTTAAGTGGATAATTACTAGTGTAAACTGTATATAAGAAGGAAGCCGAGCTATAGTCATTGTTGGACCTGCTCTCATCATTTGTTGGACTTGTTGGAACTGTTACCATCGTGTGAAGGAGTTCTCATCGTGGATGGATATGCTACCATTGTGATTTGTTACCAGCGTTGAATTGCTGTTTATTACCTACTGCTGTTTGTATGGTAAGAAGATATCTGTAACTTCGGACTGATTTGAATGGCTAAAGACTTGGATTGACTAAAAGACTATGCAATTGTTTTTCACTACAAAGTAAAAGCTTTGTTAAACCAGTTTGTATGTATTGTATTCATTGCTCTCAGTACCATTTCTCTGTGCATTTACTCTGCTGGTTGGTTAACACAACAATATCCTTAACAACTCTTTCTGAATATAACCAGGTTCTTCTTGCCTATGTTGCATAAGGACCAGACAATTTCTTTGAATCTACCTTATTCCAATTTTTACCTTGATAATATAAAATATTACACAACACAATTTGCTATCTTTTATATATTGATAGCAATAATTCCAAGCAATTTTAGTCAGCCTGGCCAATGAAGAGAAATGAAGGAGTGCTACTTCAACATACTGCTTAGGCTTCATAGAAATTCACCACTTATGTATGCATTACATCACAGCGGTAAAAAACACACACACCACATTTTGCTTTGCAAACATACCAGGCTGAACTGTGGGATTTGAAGCTTGAGAGCTGCTTATAAAATGTTTACTAAAAAGACAAGAAAAAGCTGTGAGAAAATAGCATAGGACAGCAGAGAGTAAACACATAACATAAAACCTGGAGGAATTACCCAGTAGAGGTGTTTGAAAGATTAGATCCTCTCTCATAACTTTAAATGTTATGTAAGAAAATAAAATATTTGTTGAGGTTATAATAAAACTTTTGTATTTCTACATGGAACAGTTGTTCTTCTATGGATGGTTTTGACTTCAGAGGATCCTATCCATTAGATACACAAATCATATACATATGAACATACAGAGAAGTCCAATATAGATAGAGGTGACAGGAACAAATGAATAAGATGTCAAGTAACAAAAAAACAGGAGCCTGAGTAGACTATTCCTTGTAGCGTAGCTTTATGGTTACCCGCAGGGATGGGTTCTACTTACCTTTACTACCGATTCACAATGGGGCCGTGTGCAGAAGTGTTTTGATGATATCAGGGTCAATAGGCGGAGCCTCCTGCCGGTACCAGTTCTATAGAACCGGTGCGAACCGGAGGCAACCCACCACTGGTTACCGGTCTATTGCAAAGAGGTTTTTTTTTTTTTTTTAAAAAAAACAATATATGAATCCACAATGGATTTTAATTAAAAACAACATAAAACATTTACAGCTGTAAATTCTGGTGTGTGTTAATGTGGTCATGCAATACCCAATTCTAATTGTCTCTGAATTCCTGGATTTGGATGTGTTTGCTTTTCCTAGTTAATGTCACTAGGTTATAAAATAAGCAATGCACATTGTTTTTATTTTTATTCCATTAAATATTCATGCAAATGAGGGTTATTTCTAGGTCAACAAAAACTTAAGGTGTTCTATTTTATTTTTAAGACCATGTTTAGATAACTGAATGCCAGCATCTAGGGAACTCCCAATTTCCTCTTATTTACAATTCAGTGTGAAATTTAGACTTCTTTTGCTGTAAGAAGAATGGACTTCATTCACATTAGCTACAGCTTATAATTTTTCTGAACATAAATTATACATATACAATCTAAACTACAAAATATAACATCAGAGTAGAAATGAGTTATTAAGTGAAAACAATCACTCTCACACACACACAAACACATACACACACATATCTGAGATTGTATATTTATACAATCATATATATATGATTGTTTTCAGTTAATAACTCATTTCTACCCTGATGTTAAATTTTGTAGTTGAAATTTTCTCCCTCTCTTGCTAAGCAAGCAAAGACAATACAAATTAGATTATCACAGTTCATGCACTGCAACTGTGGCTCAGTAGGCAAAATGGATAATAAGAATGGAGCTTTATTGCTGATTAAAATCCACAAAACTTCTTTTATAAGAATCAGACTGCAGGTCCAGGTCCCAAGAAGTATGTAGGTATATCACAGTAGAAACTGTACTTAATTGTTTGCTTTTATGTCTCCTATCCAAGACAACTGCCTTATTTCATTAGTTCCACAGTGTGGTAGATTTCTCTCTGTTGAATGAGGACCTAATCTTCTACTTTTAAATGATTTATGTACATCTAAGTGTAATCCATTGTGTTCTTCAGGTGACTCTTGGAATTCCTGATTTGCACTGCTGCGGTTTGGGAATACAATCTTTTTGAGTTTTCATAATTGGGAAAGAAGCAAAATAGATACCTTCCCTCCCTCCCTCCCTCCCTCTCTCCCTTTCTTTCTTTCTTTCTTTCTTTCTTTCTTTCTTTCTTTCTTTCTTTCTTTCTTTCTTTCTTTCTTTCTTTCTTTCTTTCCATTTGCTGCCCATCTCACCATCAGATAACTCTAGGTGGCTTACAACATGGTAAAAAACAATGTTAAATATTGACATTAAAATTAACAAAAATGGTTAGGAGTAGAGGTTGATTCTTTCAGCCAATTTTAACAATCTCCAGTATGAGATGCCCCCATTTTACAGTCCAATCCACAGAGCCAGGTTTTGGGGCTCTTTCAGAAGGCCACACGAGTGGAAGTAGATATCATCTTGATGGGTATGATGTACCAGAGGGCCTGAGCCATAGCAGGAAGGGCTCTTCTCCTGGACCTCACCAGTCAGAATTCAATGATCTGTATGAATCTGTAGCATATCCATGTTGGTGCCTGTGGGGTGGGGGAGGCAATCCCATTGGAGTGGTTCCTTTTAGACCAACTGAGCAACAATACCTCCATTTTAGTCCTATCTCCTTTGATAAAGTCATTATGGTAATTTCTCATCAGGAATGATTAGGGGGCTGGGGACTAAAACATACGAAGAACAGTTACAGAAATTGGGTATGTATAGTCTAATGAAAAGAAGGACAAGGGGAGACATGATAGCAGAGTTCCAGTATTTGAGGGGCTCCTACAAAGATGAGAAGCATGATGACAACAAGGCAAGATGAAAAACAATGGATGGAAACTAAACAAGAAGAGAAGCAACCTAGAACTAAGGAGAAATTTCCTAATGTGAGAGCAATCAATCAATCAATGGAACAATTTACCTTCAGAAATTGTGGGTGCTTCATCACTGAATACTTTCAAAAAGAGACTGGACAATCTTTTATCTGAAATGGTCTCCTGCTTGAATAGGGGTTAGAGTAAAAGACCTCCAAGGTTCCTTCCAACTCTATTATTTTACGTTCTGTGTTGATCTTGAAGCTTATAGAAACTTTTAGAGTTATTCAATAATTGTTATGCCAAAATAGTAATAATTTCTCTGTTTAGGTAAGGAAGTATTTCTGAATGTTACTTACTCATAAAGGATTGTAATCATGGCAGATATCCTTATGAAAGTCTACCTGATGTGATTAAGAAATCAAAATAGAATGAAATATATTTCCTTGGTTCGTCTTATTTTGTTATTATTTATGTATTATTTATACTCATTCTATTGACCAAAGATTACTATCACATTCTGTTGCAGGATCAGAACCTTTCTTTATCTATTATTAAATTTCTTATAGACATTAGGTCAATAATGTTATCTTTTTAGATATTTGGTCATTAGAAAGACAATTGGACATTACAGCAAGAATGTTCATGAAAGTCTTTATGAGTTAATAGACAACACTTGCCCCATTGGGTCATCATTTCAGAAATATTTTCTTATCTGAACAGAGAAACAGAATGAATGGGAAAAAAGCAGTGGAAGCAAATGTGACTTCTGACTTGGGTATCCTTGGGTATCTTGAGCAGGGAGCTCAAGAAAATCTCCTTCCCTTCCCTTCCCTTCCCCATCCCCATCCCCATCTGTCCCTTTTTTTCATTTCTCTTCACCTCCCCTCCTCAGCAGGCAGCTAAGTGGCTCTTGTATGGGGGAGGGAGCAAGGGATTGAGGGAATGGCTGGGAAATTGTCATGGAACATTAAAAATCAGGTTCACACGAGAAAGCAACCACAGCAACAGACTGCAGCAACCACAACTTCCAAAATTTCATTCCCAAAGGGTCATGGTTCCCAAATTTTGGATGCATTTTGTAAGTTGGTCCCATTTGAGGTACCTTGGCTCAAATGTTGCTTTATAATCACTGTTTTACCCAGGTAAATATTATAGAAATGATAGCTTTAATAGTACATAGTATACAGATTTTCTAGAAAGTGATGCTGTCAGTGTGACTTTTCAGTTTGGAATTTGCCAAGAACAAATTTTGTATTCTCATGATCTTTTCATTCATGTATTATGTTTTGTTAATTATACTGAATTATGTTTTGATGGAAGTTTAATCAGAGTAGTTTTCTTTTGAAGAGAAGCATGCAATTAGGGACAAAAACATTTTTTGTATTCTATTCACTCACAATATCCTGGTTCTCTGTGTTCAGATTTCCATTTATAATGAGTTCTTATTTTATTTAATCATACATAGAAGATGCCATGTATTATTAAGAGCAGAAAATTCATCTCTGCATTCTGATATCATTGCCAAATGCTTCCTTAAAAAAATGATATCATTTAGTTTGACCTTGATAAACAGAAATTGAGTTTTCTTTTTCTTTTTGGTAATGCCTTTGGGCTTTTAATTTACCTTTTTTCATTTCAAGAATCTAAAACATGCAAGTTTATTATGCAACACTGAATCAGGCTACCCAGCATACGGAAAGAGCTGTCTGATTTAATCTTTGAAAATGAGAGCATTAAATGAAGCAGAATCTTCTGCTTTCTGTTAACAAAAGTATTGATGAATATCTAATTTCAATTACTCATTTCTTGCCATCAACATGGGGGAAAAAAGAGTAAACCATATTTTTAATCTAAAGTAGAAATGGTTATATTTCAAGTTCTCTCTCTTTTTAATTCTGATATAAATTATGAGCAGTTTATGGTGCTTTAATACTATTTAATACATTCTTGTCTATTGTAGGAAGTAATTGTTTAAAGTTGTGATTGCTTGAATTTAACAGGCTACCAATGAACCAGCTGCATAGAGTATGTATTATATAATGAAGATGGGACGCATATGTTCTTAACATATATTTTCAAATTATGTCAAGTTAAAAAAAATATTCAGATCTGGGGTTTCCAGGTGAACTTGTAAGGTGTCTTCGTTATTATTAATATCAGGGGTGGGTTCTACTTATCTTTACTACCGGTTTGCAGGAGGGCCGCGCATGCGCAGAAGCTTCTGTGCATGCGCAGAAGTGTTTTGATGACGTTGGGGTCAGTGGGTGGAGCCTCCTGCCGGTTTTACTAACGGTTCTATAGAACCGGTGCAAACCGGGGGCAACCCACCACTGATTAATATCCTTTTCTCTATTATTATAACATTTATAACTGTTTTTATAGTTTTTAATATTTGTTAATAATGGTTTTATTTATATTTTATTTATATATTTATAATGGTTTTAGATATTTATTGTTGTATACTGCCCAGAGTCACTTGTTTGTGAGATGGGCAGCTATATAGGTAGTTTTCGACATACGAACACAATTGTAGTAGTAGGACCTTGAGGATGCTATTTTTGGTACTTCCACCTTTTGAGTCACATCTAGGACATGGTGCTAAGGACTCTTTTTGATATCTAAGCCACCAATCTATGCTATTCCGCAGCTTTTTAAATTCTCCCCTATGCATCCATATGTATATTATTTTAGTGGTAATGTCGGTTGTTTTAAACATTGATGGTCACAGCTGAGTGCTTTTGTGATAATTTTTGTCTGTCTGTTTGTTTGTTTGTTTTCGGTTCAAGTTTCAATTTGTCTCTGAAGCAGGACAAACTCCTGACATTAAAAAAAAATCCCTCAAAACTTTAAAAATGGACATAGGCAACCTCAAACAGATGCAGTTGGGATTTATTATGTTCTAACCCATAAGAACATTTTCTATTTCCACATGAGAAGAGTACATTTTCTGTTTCAACTGAAAATTTCCCATCAATTATTGAGAATTTGATGTTCTGAAATAACTTTCCAGCATTTTTCAGGGGTCACCTGAAGACCTCATGGAGGAATTTGCCATATACAAATCGCCTAATTTATTGAAAGAATCCTTTCCTGCACAGGTATTTCTTGCATGTGCAAAGAGAAAAACGGGGCCCACTCCACTAACCCTTGGCAAATCTTCTGTGGTGTCAATTCAATTATAGACTGTGTTACTTGCAGCAAGTATCTTTGCAGCTGACTTTTAAAGCTACAGGGAGAGGAAGACATGACAAAATAAAATCACTTCCCTATCGTATAAATGTAAATGCTGGCATTTTTACATAACTGTATTGAGAAAGAAACACTCTTCTGTTACCAAAGGCACAGCAAATTTTACCTGCATATTTTAATACCCAAGCCTTCAACCATCCTTTATCTGCTGTTGGATTTTTAGAAAATCTATTCATTCACTTTTAGGACTGTGTTGCCAAGATAGCTAGGTGAACATGTAATGCCTCTCCTGCGCGAGCTGCACTGGCTCCCGGTGGTCTTCCGAGTGTGCTTCAAGGTTTTGGTTAACACCTTCAGAGTGCTCCATGGCTTAGGACCTGGTTATTTACGGGACCGCCTGCTACCACCAATAGCCTCCCACCGACCAGTATGCTCCCATAGAGAGGGGCTCCTCCGGGTGCCGTTGGCCAAACAATGTCGGCTGGCAGCCCCCAGGGGGAGAGCCTTCTCTGTGGGGGCACCTACTATCTGGAACGAGCTCCCCCCGGAGATACGGAGGATCCCGGATCTGCGTACCTTCCGTTGTGCGCTTAAGACGTTCCTATTTCATCAAGCTGGCCTGACCTAAATTTTCCTCTTTTAAATGGGAATTTTAAATTTGGTTTTGAATTATTGGGGTTTTAAAATGGTTCAGCCAAATTTATTTAATCGGTTTTATCTCTATTTTAAATTTTGTATCTACATGTTTTATTTTGTGGCTGTTCACCGCCCTGAGTCCTTCGGGAGTAGGGCGGTATACAAATTTAATTAATAATAATAATAATAATAACATATGTATCAAGGTAGATACCAGAAGATGGGCTCAACTCAAGGGAGTCTTTACTTTTTGCTATACTTGCTGACAGGATGATGATTGAGTTAACCGTTACTATTTATATCCCATTGATTCAAGTAGGAAGAGTAGCATGAGCATCATTTCAAAAAGAGTTAAATTTGTGTATTAAAAGCTGTAACATTAAAATGGTAAAATATTTTGCATATGTATTTTGTTGGAGAAAGAACTCAAGTCGAATCTGTTTGGTGACATGTTTATTCTACCCCAAATTAAGGGATTACAGGGTCGTATAAACAGAGTTTTTTTTTTTTACTTATATGAACATGATGTTTATATTTCTTTAGTTTCAAAGCTCCATTGTTCTATTGCTTAGGCCAGGGGTGGGCAACTGTGGCCCTTTTACAACCTGTGGACTTCAAGTCCCAGAATTCCTGAGATAGCCAAGCTGGCTCAGGAATTCTGGGAGTTGAAGTCCACAGGTCATAAAGGGGCCATATTTGTCCACCCCTGGCTTAGGCAACATGATTTCAGAATGGATTTTTAAAATTACTTTTCCAATTTGTGCTTGGTAGTAATTATCTGATTATACAGTTTACATATGTTACATATATATGTAGTTGGGCCTTGCTGTAAACACAGGACCATCCTGTTGGAATGAATCAGTCATAGTCTTGGCTAAATTCATATATCAAAGTTGCTGCTTCTTTTTCTAAGAATTTGCCTTTAATGATTGCATTCCCCTATTCAATTTTTGATTATCTTGTTTCTTCATCAATTATATAAAAATATTTCTATATTTGGGATCTTCTTGTTAGTATGTACACATGCTGAAATTTTGATCAACCTTCTGCATAAGACCAAAGTAATCTTGTAGATCTTAATTTTTGCTTGTCTGGATATAAAACAATAGCAACATCAGCAACAATAAGAACCAGTGACTCATTGTAACATGAAACTTGAAATCAGTAAAATGATATTTGGGAATGAATCTAATGCACTTGGGAAAGCTTCAAAAGTCAAAAATACTTTTTAAAGTATTTTTTAAAAAAGGAACAAATGTTATTTAGTAAGAAATATGCCACTTATACAAGTGGGACATGAAACTCTTTGGAGAGGCAAATTTATTTGACTTATTTGTCACAGCAGATAAAGCTGGAAGGCCAAATACATTAGATAAGATATTTCGCAGAATATAAGTTGACATTGCAAAGCCTTATCCACATTTCTGACAAGCCTCATCAAGACTACAGAAAACTTCTCGAAGGTCTGTGCCAGGCAGCAACATCCCTAACAAATAACAACAATGTCAAAATGATGACATACACTGTTCATCATGTATCACCTTATTATGTATGACAAGATCATGACATATAACACAAGTATCTAAGTCACATAATTTGTGTCATGATGTAATAACTTATGTCTGCTGTGACAAATAAGTCAAATAGATTTGCCTTAACCAAAGAGTTTCATGTCTCCTTTGTATAAGAGGCATATTGCCTACTAAATAACATTTCCTTCCTTATTTTTTTAAAAACTATTTTTGGCTTTTGTGTCATGATGTAATCACTTATGTCATGTGCTCCTTTGCTATCCTCCATGATGCCTATGCTGCGAGACATAACCTTGTATTGTCAGTAATGAATGACTTGAAGAACCTAAAAACTTATAAAGATTGGGAAAAAAATCTTATTTTTCTCTTGGTTCTGCTTTACTTCAGGTTCTGTTTAAAAAGAAAGGACTATTACTGCAATTCAGAGGACCCAGGATTCCAGCTGTCTCCCTCTGGATTCATATTGGGCTTATTTGATGGCACCCAGTGGCATAAAATGGTGTCCTTACTGTTAAACATAGACACATCTTCTAAGAACCCCCAGGGGCATGAGGATAGCCTTAGTTTGAATCATTTTTTTCAAATTTCTTGCAAGTAGAAGGCAATGGAATCATAAATATTTATGATCTTGAGAAATCTTGAGGACTTCTATTGATGCATTATATTATTACATCTAACTATGTCCGGCCAACTTCATTGATTGTTATTAGATGAGATGATATCCAAGTCACAAGCAATGTTAAATAAGTTCAATACCGGAACCACTAACAGTACTGTTAATTACACCAGTAGTTTTCAACCTGTGGTCCACGGATCCCTGGCAGGCCATGATGTCATCACAAGAATTCCGCGAAGTCTTGAGGAAATGTTATGATTTAAATCTTGAGTTAAGTCTTGTAGTCCGTGGCCATGATCTGTGGCCACAAAAGATATTTAAAGGGGGTGAAGAAAAAGTTGAGACCCACTGAATTACACAACAAATTAATATATGATCTTATGAATCTGATCTTTATTTTCTTTGGACCTAAGACTCTAAATGGCTAAGAATTAAAGAAAGGCCACTTAGGCCTAAAGTTTACATATAATTTCCAATAATAAATAAGCAGCCACTGAACTAATAAGAATGGGAAACCAAATATCCATTAAACACCCTTGGACTTGAACTTGTGCCTCCTAATACTGTATTGTGGATCATAGAGGAAAGTGGAGAGGTAATTGTATCCACAGTGCTGATATGCAGCTGGAGCTGTTAAAAATGGGACCATACTTCCAAATAATGAAGCTCCACATGCAACTTACTTGCAGATGAGTAAAAAGTTGCATCTGGTTGGACTGCTGTTTTGTAGATATTCTCACCATCCCAAGCTACATTATTTAGTGAAAGTTGTTATTGCCTAAAATTTAAGCAAATTTCAGGTCTAGCAGATGGTATCCATTAAATAGGAAATCTACTACACCAAGGCTTATTCAATTAAGTTTTTATTGCATATGCTTTAATCTAGAATCTATTTCTTTTTCATGATATTTTCAAAAGGTTGCATTTGATCCTAAAATATTCAAAGAGCCTTAGAAAAGCTAAAGTGCACTTTGTAATATTTCTCATATGTGACATAAATGTAAGATAAAGACTTCTTTGAGCTGAAAGAAGGGAATACACGGACATATCAATGTAGTTTTCATGGAAATGTAATATAAATATTTGGGTATTTTTGGGGAATCCTCCTGTCTGCCATCATCAGACTGAGACATGGAGTTGCTTAATAGAGGTTCATACTTTCTGGATGAGAGGCATATACGGATGAAATTCTAAAAAATAACTTTATATAAAAATGTGTTAATAACTTGATGTCCTATAAATGAAGATTTTGTTTTGTTGAAAAGATTTAGAATGGCCTGCTATGCTTTATGCTCTAGTAATTCTGAATTTGCAGTGAACTGAAGCTTCTTAGAACATTAGCAGACATTATTTTGCATGCATAATACATAGTGGAAGTTGAGTTCTGAACTTGAATGCTGCTAATGAATGAAAAATATTCCACTTTTCCAGGTGTTTGGCAATGTTGTCTTATTTTTTTGTTGTTTGAGTTAAGGTTTCTAGTCATCTAAGAAACTGAAACATAAGATATGAAAACTTGTTAAATTTCTAGGATCTAGCCCAATAACTCTCAGTACTTCATCAATAACAGAAATAACTTATTTATTTATTATTGAAAATATAACTTAACCTATTCATATACATCTATAACCTTGCTTCTGTATCTCATAGGTATTCATCTAAATCTGAGGAAGAAGTTTTACAGACAAGGACTTATATACCCAGAGGGAGGAGTCAAATGTAAGGAAGAGTTTGGAATGGGATGGGTTTAAGGGATTTAACCCATGCTAAACCATAGAGTGCAGAATAAATACAAGAGTTAGATATTTTATCTGATTCTTCTCTTCTCTGAAATCTTTTTATCCATTGGTCAGTGAATTTTCAAATGACATTCAGCCTGCCAAGCTATTTGATATTGCCATTGTCTTCCACAGTTTGAATGGTAACAAATATGATCTATGATGGATTGATTGGGTTAGAAGGAAAGGCTATGTAGCTTTCTTCAAATGTTGGGAGTAGTCCAAGTTTATTAAAAGGTTGTCCATTTCTGCTTTAGTAATATAACACTCAAAATCCCATTTCTTCAAGTAGTCAATATTAATAACTATTTACTGTCCCTCTATATTAGATTATTTGTATTTACTGATTTTTCTCTGTGTTTGGCTAAATACAACAATACTCCTAGGCAGTTTTACTGCTGTCTCTATTAGCACATAAATTTTTAATAAGGATGCATGCTGTATTTGTGTTCTTTCATATACACAAGAAACAAACATTTTCTCCTATCTACAGACCTATCTACATCACCTATCATTTATAATCAAATTACACCTTGCAGGTTGGTTGTCATTTTCTTGTCTGATTTACCCATTTCTTTGTTTCCTGAAATGATTTCTCATTGATCTAATAGAAATTATTTTGGAGTCCTCAAAATTACCTGTCAGACCTACCCCAACTTGGTCCTTTAGTCAAGAAAAACTCTTGACTCCATTTGTAGTGAAAAGTATACTTTTATTGAAAACTAAGTGGATTACAGTATAGAAAAAACTAGAATGGAAGTTTGCATGCCAAAATTCCCTGGTTAACTTTCCCTGTCCAGTTCCTCCCTTGATCCTTTATTGTCCAAATATATTTGAATAAATTTTGAAAACAGCATCTTCAATAGTGGGCTAGTTGGTGAGCCACTGCAATCAATTCCCAGAACTTTGACCTTGAGCTTGTATCTTCAGAAGGTACGATGACTAGTTGGCTTCATTAGTTTCACTTTCTCCTAAGCATTCAACCCCTTTCCACCCATCTTCCTTCTGCAACCTTGTAGCTTATGGCAGACTAATGAAGGCAAAGTTCAAGCATATGATGGCAGTTCTGACATTAGTTTGGGTAACAATTGGCATGCCAATGATTATTTTCCAACCCAATCCATATATCCATATCCTAGTATATTTCTTATGTGGCACTATTTACACTCTTGAAGCGGGGAAAAAATAAGCCTTTTTAAAATTAAGCCGTCTTCCTTAAAATTCCTTCATTCTTTTTGAAACTTCTATTGTCATTTAACAACCCACACTTAGGTTGCTTAATTGGGCACTTTTCTCCCCTTAAAATGTTGGAAGTGGGTTCTCAGCAATTCAAGTGTCACTATGTAATTATATAGAGCTTTATCTGGTCCATTTTTAAAAATAATAATAAAGAAATAGGTGTGCTAGTCAACTACGGTGGCTAACACTTTACATCCGTGTATTCAAACAAAATTTCCCAATTACACCAGAGAAGATATTTCTATATACTTATGGCTTAGGCAGCAACATGTAGCAACCTAGCTGTAATAAAATGTGTCCTAGATTTAATAAAGCAGTTTGAACATGAATGCTCTTGGTGAAATGCTCACGTTAATCTTGTCTGTATGATGAAATCTGAATTCTAACTGGATTCAATGAGTTGCCAGAACTCATTGACAAAGATATAAACCAACACTCAGATGAGTATACTAACAACCATTTCATATATACTACTAAGATCCACTTTTTTTTTTTACTTCTTATAAATAAAGTTGAAATAAAAATCATTTTAGGACTTTAGAACTTTAGAACTTTAACATAGAAATGCTAAGTATGGTCACACCTGCCACTAACTTTAAGCTAGGATATTGTTTGCCCCTAGCATCTAGATCAGGTTTCCTGCCTTGTTGCTCCCAGACAAAGCAATAACTCTGACATGCAATCAGACCAAAATTTGGAGAGTTCAGAGTATTTTTTTAAAGTCATGTTAGTGGAAGCAGTCAAGTGAGAGTGAAATGACTGCACATTTCAACATAGTGTTCATTTTCTGGAATCTGTCATGTGTGAACATAACTGATGTGTATTCTCAGAAGGGCATAGCTTAGACTGCAGTCTTAGGGAGATGCTGCATCTCTTTAGATGACAGTATGGAATATTTCACTTCTAAACAGAGCAAGGCAGATAAGCTGGATATCTAGATCTCTTGTTTTTTTTTCTGCTTGGGGGTATTGATTTCTGCCCCAAAGACCTGCTTTTACGCTCTCCATATAATAGGAAATCCTGAGAACAATGGTTTTATTTATATAATTATTCTGTAGTTTCTATTCTTGCATAATAATGAACAAGTTGGTCAAATTTTCATACTATTTCTGTCTTCTTTTGTTTGTTCTTTTCCAAAATTCAATGTACTTTCCTATTTTTGCTTCTCTGTGCAAAAGAGACTTTGATATGCTACAAAAATAGTGTAGATCAATATTTAGTAATGATCTCCCTTGGCCAGGAGAACCCTAACGAAAAATATTCTCACTGCATGATATGTAGAGAAGAGTGGTAGCTATTGGTTGAACTGATAATAAAAGTAACTTTAACAATGACCATCTTTCTGTTAATTTTTATAAATCACTCAAAGTAAAATAGATTCAGATAAACAGGTGGCCCAAAATATGAAAAGAGAGATTAAAGAGATATCAACAGCTTTAAATGTAGTTTAACTGTACTTAAAATGTATAATTAGATAGTTGTTATGTGAGGTTTTCTATTCCAAATAATAGCCTCTTTACTTAATTTGTACCAAATGAGGCTAATCTATTTTAAATGCATTAAAGCAAGTATGTTACAAATAGTAAGGACTTAAAATAGTAAGGACTCTTTTGTTTTATTCTGCTAGAGAAAGTTATAGAGCGATACAAGCTGCGTCTGTATGAGAGAAAGTAGTTGTCAAATCCTCTTCTTCATCTTTTCATTTTTTTAAAAAAATAACTCCAAGTGACAAAATTCATTTCTGTACTTCATTCCTGCGTTCATTGAATGAGACACTGACATGTTAAACATGCTTGTCAGCAGCCTACTTAGTTCTCTGAAACAGGTGCACAAGCTCGGAATTTAAATTAATCATTTTTAAAATACAGGGTTAGTGTATTTTTGCTGATCCTGCAGTCACCAAAGGAGGAGGGAAGCATTAATATCTGTTGCTGCAAACCTGATAAAATATATGAATATAAAAGTGGAAACATGAAATAAAATATTTTTATTTGGAGCCTGGTTGATTTTTTTACCTTGATTTCCAAGGCTTATATTCTTAATCATAATCATAATCATAAGTTTATTTGTCAAGCATATATAAGATAACAGGTAAAAGTATAAACATAATTTGAATTCATGAAAAGAGTAAGTAAAAAGGAATATTAGGACAGGGACAGTAGGCACGCTGGTGCACTTATGCACGCCCCTTACAGACCTCTTAGGAATGGGGTGAGGTCAACAGTAGACAGTTTAAGGTTAAAGTTTTGGGGGTTGGGGAAGAAACTGCAGAGTCAGGTAGTACATTCCAGGCATTAACTACTCTGTTACTGAAGTCCTATTTTCTGCAGTCGAATTTGGAACGGTTTATCTTGAGTTTGTATCTATTATTTGCTTGTGTATTGTTGTGGTTGAAGCTGAAGTAGTCATTGAAGGAAGGACATTGTGGCAGATGATTTTATGTACTATGCTTAGGTCAGACTGAAATCAGCATAGTTCTAAGTTGTCTAAGCCCAAAATTTGGAGTCTTGAGGCATAAGATATTTTATTGCAGTTAGAGGAATGGAGGACTCTTCTCGTAAAATATCTCTGGACTCTCTCGATTATATTTTTGTCCGATATGCAGTGCGGGTTCCAGACAGATGAGTTGTATTCAAGAATTGGTCTGGCAAATGTTTTGTATGCTCTAGTTAGTAGTACAACATTACCAGAGAAGAAGCTATGCAAGATTAGGTTAACAACTCTTAATGCCTTTTTGGCAATGTTGTTACAATGGGCTCGGGCACTTAGATCTTTAGAAATGAGTACTCCAAACTTCTTAAAAAGTGTTGCATAGATGTTAGAATCTGTAGGATACAGTGGCTCTTATTTTATCTCATGATGGATTGATAACGGGCCATAAAGTTGTTGTAGACCCTTAGCAATTCCTAGATAGATTTTCTCCATGACCATCTGTCCTAAGTGAGTCTTTTAGGTCTTTCAAGAATATAGCCATGGTGTTTGCCTAATTCATCTGAACTACAGTAGGATAATTTGAGCCTCATTGTGAAAACTCTGGATTGATTGTTCAATGATGCATTTGTTCTCTTGCCTGTCCACGGTATGGAGTCTTCTCCAAAACCAAAGTTCAAAAGTATCAATACTCTTCCTTTTCTGCTTCTTCCAAATCCAACCTTTTGCTTTCATAGAGTGTAGCAGGGAATATTAATTAACAATTCTGATCTTTGTAGATATGGAGAAATCATGGCATCTGAATATCGTTTCCAGCATCTTCATGATTGCTCCACCAAATGCTAGTCTGCAGAATGTTTTTTTCCCCCACCGCTTCTTCCTTTTCCTGTTGACGGTTGATCCTAAAAGGCAATTTTACCACTTTGATCTTTTCATTATCAGTTCTTAGGCTAGTTGCTGTACCTGGAGTGAATAGTTAGAATATATCTATTATATCTAACTTTAGTCCTGTTTTCTTTCCATTATGGGTTTTTTTTTACTTTTATTCCTGGAGTTTACAGATGTTTTGCATTTTGGCTTATTTTTTATTTTTTTAAAATTTGTATCCCACCTTTATTATTTTTGAAAATAACTCAAATTTGAATTATTTTCCTCTTCTTATCTTCACCACAATAACAAGATGGGTTGGGCTGAGAGAGAGTGACAGGCTCAAAGCTACTATGCATCCATGTGTAGTATCACCCATGTACATTACTTATGGAGTAGTGTCATTAGCCTACTATAGATTAGTGATGTTTTTTCAATTTTAAAATCATGGTCATCTACTACTTATATATCATCTGTCTATGCATTATATTTATATATTAACAATGAACCAACATATTTTGTGCGAGAGAAATATGAAATAAAGGCACAGTGTTCAAGATGTGCCCATACACATTATTAAATTAAACAAATCATCATACAGAAGAAGGCTTGTTAAAAAATAATAAGAATGGCTTCTACAAAGGAAAGTCTTACCTGAATCAAATAAAGAAAATAATAAGAAAATAATACACCTGTTCATGGACATAACAGGTTAAAAGTGTTTGTTTACATCAAGGAGGAAGGCTAAACCATAGACAGACATAATTAAGAGGGAAACTAGAAGAAAAGATTGTGAACAATACACGACATACAGAAAACAGATAACCTTTTCTCAATTTTTGTCATAAACTAGGACTCGGAATAACAAAATTACTCACAGGGAGATGGAGAACAAGCAGAGCAAATTGAAGAAATGACAAACCAACCTTTTGTTTCTATCATCGCATTAAGCCATAGTTGCTCCAAAAAACCCACAATTTTTTGAAAGTATGCTCTACCTCCCACAATCTATGATTTCCTAACCCCATGTACTAGCAAGTGAATTCAGTCATTGATGTCTTTAGCCATGTTCCAAAGACAGAGTTCATGCTATATTAATGAGCACAGTTTCCAGCAATAGAAACAATCAGTAATTTCTGGGAATTGAGGTCCAAGCCACTTAAAGTTGCAGAGGTTGGAATGTATAGCTTTAAGCTAAATGAAGATGGCTCTCTGTAGTTCTAAATATGATGTAAGCCTAACGGAGATTGTGATCTATGATGCCACTTGTTCAGAAAAATCAGACTGAAAACTGAAGGAAATTGATCCACATTAAGAAATAATTATAGTTTATTGTATTTATTAAATTTATTTGCCACCCATCTCATTTAGACTCTTCAGCAGTTCCTGGAAAATAGTTCTCTAGTATGTTTTTATTCCTACTTTGGTTGCTCCAGAGAAGAAATTAAACTCAGGTGAATTTTGATTTTGAGTCCAAAGCAAGAGACAATATTTTTCAGGCTGCTGTTTTCAACAGCAGTGATAAGAAAGCCTTAACAAAAGAATGCCAGCATTTGATTACAGAAGCAAGAAATGTTTAGAAAACTAGGTTGCAGCCTGTCTCGGCCATCTTCTACAGAAAAGGCAAAAAAGAAAAAAAAAAGAAAAAAAAAGAGCAAACAACCAATGTATTCCAGCCTCAGATTGTCAACTTGCCATCTTTTTAGATTTCAGGTGTCACATCCAGTTTAGGATGGGAAACTCTGGGGAAATCTCCCATAGCATTGCAGGGTGAGTTACAGAAAAGTGATTGAAAATATATTTATAAACTGCCAGAAGCTGGATTTCATAGTTAAAAAAAAAAAGCTAAAAGTACTTTGTGAACTATATACTAGACTGTTTCACTGCTCAGTCTGAACTCCTTCTCTCCCTCTCCCCCCCCATCTCAAAATAGATTTTGTATCACACATCTTGTTGTCAGCAATGATTGATTCTTTGTCTTTCTTGCAGACAAATTTCTTCTTTATGAGCTAAGGCTTCTACTGATATATATTTTGAAAACATGTTATAGATTAATATTGCTAGGTTGTGATTCTATTTTTTGAGAATAATTTTTTATGTAGCACAAGGAATTCAGGATGATAATGGAGGCTGATGCAGTTTGTTCAATCTGAATGATCTTCCTGGATATTAAGCCTAGATTTTGAACTCCTAAAATTATTCTTTGTAGTATGGCTCAGTGTAATATGGCTCAACCTTAAAGAAACAGAATGTGAATGACTGTGTATCTATTGGAAACATTAGACATTATCTAAAATTAAGGAGAAAATAATGTTTGTGAATCATGCACAATAAAAGATTGTAGAGATTGAATATTATTATTTTTTTGAAAAAAGTTTTTTTTTTTAAAAAAAAACACAAACATAAAACACATCTTTTTCAAAACAAAGTATTAATCCGGTCACAAATTAGTACAAATCACTAACAAATCTTAACTTCCAATTAACACAACTTAATATTTTACTCAGTTATTTCCCTAAATTCTATCAATTTAACTGTGCCATTATCCCAAAAAAACTGTTATTTAAATCTTAAATCCTAACCAAATATTATTCCATTTTTCTTTTTCTTTTTGATGGATATATTTTAACAATATAAATCATTACCGTTATTGTAAACATTTAAAAAATATTTTAACTATTGCTCCCAACATAATCATCTTCATTATTTTACTATTAATCCTAACACAATCATTTCATTTTTACTGTTCCCAACATAGTTATTTTTATTTTTATTTTTTTGGCTATCAATTCCAACATAGTTATTTTATTTTACTGTTGAACTCAGCATTATCATCTTTATTTCTGTTGTTAAACCCAATTTATACATTTCATTTTTACTGTTAATCTCAACATACCCTTCCTTATTTTGGCTGTCCTACCTAGCATAATAATTTTTATTTTTTGGCTGTTATTCCCAGCATTACTGTTACTCCCAGCAAAATCCTCTTTATTTGAATATATTTATTTGAGATTGAATATTATTATTGCTGTCATTTAAAGTCAGAAAACTTGTAAACTTACATCCATAATTTAGCCAAGATATACCAAGGGTTTATTCACTTCAGTGCTGTACTGAACTATATAATGTAGCATTTCCTCTGCATCACAGAGAAATTTTTTTAGAAAAATTGGTTTTCATGGGTATCCTGAAAGCTTCTGGCAGTTTAAGGAAGAACAAACATAACATTTGAAAAGCATGATATACAGTATGTTTACTTAGATGTAGACTCTGTGACATTTCTTTCAAAGGATAGAAGCAGTGGTGGGATGCAACTGGTTTAACAACCTGTTCGGTGAGCGCGCATTTTGTGTGCGCCTGCGCGCTTTGTGCGCATGCACCTAATGTGTGGTTTGCGTGCATGCACAGCGTTAAAACACCATCCATTTTAAGCTTAAAAACTTACCTTCTATGTCAGTGCTGGTGAGTAAAACAGCTGACGCATGGCAATCCGCTGTGCCATGCAAATCAGCTGAGATAAAAAACAGGGAAATATAGGACAGGAAAAGGCAGGGGTGGGTGGGCTTGTTAAATAGTGGGCGCAGTAAGGACACAAGACACGCACGATAGTTACATTAGTTTATTCAGCTCCGGTACAGCAATGGCTTGCCTAGCCGCAGCCGCCTATTTTTAAAGGGAGCTGTCCACGGCTTCAGCCTCTGATGTGTTTCTAAATCTCCCACTCTATTTGCTCACTTCTAATTGGTCCGTTTGAATTGTCATTCAATACTTAACAGGGCTGGTAGAATATCACCACTGGATAGAAGATGAGTGGTGTTCCAGACGATCTTAATATTCCCATCATGGATGCTTGAGTTTTTGAAAGTTACTTTTAACAACATCTGGATTCTCCTAGGTTGCCACCTGTTTCAGTTCTTTCTATAGCCTTCCTCAATCTAATTCTTTACAGATGTGTTAGGCTACAAATTCTAGAATTCCAAGTAATACTTACATTGGTTTGAAAATTTGTTCAGGTCTTAAGAAATATTCTCTTTGTTGATTAATATGAACTAAGATATGTAAGGCTACAATAATGAATAATTATAATCCTTCCACTCCTTAAAAAAGGCACCTCTAAACAAAACTAACTTCAAGTCAGCAATTATAATATGGGTATTGTGGGATGAAAAACATTGATTGGGTTCACTCATCACACTGTCAAAGTCAGCTTAACTATAGTTTGTTTCTTAAGGTTCATATCTAATAAGTGATAATGATTTATAAACAAGGTGGTTGGTTCATACAACCTGTTAAGCAAACACAGCATATTACGACAGTGCAATTATAAACGCTAGCATTTTTTTCCTTTTCTTGTATGAAAGTACTTTTTGGATATTTTTAAATGTTCTACAGTTTGGAATTTGATCCTCTGCAACTGTAGTCCAACCCATACCATATCTCCCACCACTCCAAAATGCTATAAAATATTGAAGAGAAAATATGCCCAATTAAATTTAACTGCTTAGAAATCTTGTTTTTGTAGCTAAAAGTAGCATAGTGGGAATGCAATTTGAATCAGGAACACATCATTCAAAATTTATATATTTTTTCTCATGTTATACTTAGATTCCAAATTCCCTTCCCCGTAACTAGAATCTATAATAGGAAATTATGTTCGCATGTAGCCTAATAAATATTCAATTGTTCAGATTCAAAATTAAGGCTAGGATGCTTATGTCCAAAAAGGTGATATTTATGGAGAAACTAGAAATAAACTAAATGCCTCTCTTTTGACCAATTGCAGAGGTGTGTGATTTTGTAAAGTCTTAACAGAAAGAATTTCCCTTGGAGATATACAGCTTTTATGACATTGGATGTGTTCCCTTTCAACTCACCCAGCACAGTGAACCCAATAACCGAATAACATCTGGAAGGAACTTTGTAGATCTTCTAGTCCAACCCTATACCATTTCAGACAAATGGTTTTCCAATCTCTTCTTAAAAACTTCAATTGTTGGAGCATTTACAACTTCTGGAGACAAGTTGTTCCACTAATTAATTGTTCTCACTGTCAGAAAATTTCTCTTAGTTCTAGGCTGCTTTTCTCCTTGATTAGTTTCCATCTGTTGCTTTTTATCCTTCCTTCTAGTGCTTTGGAAAATAGGCTGATCCCCTCTTCTTGGTAGCAGTCCCTTAGATATTGGAACACTGCTATCATCTCACCTCTAGTCCTTCTTTTCATTAAACTAGTCATATCCAATTCCCGCTACTGTTATTCATATGTTTTCGCCTCCAGTCTCCTAATTATCTTTGTTGCTCTTCTCTGCAAAACTCTTTTTAGAGTTTCAACATTTTTTTAATATCATGGCAACCAAAACTAGATGCAATATTCCAAGTATGGCCTTACGAAGGTGGTACTACCACTTCACATGATCTTGATTCTATCCCACTAGGACTGCGTTGGGTTTTTTTGCGGGTTGCTGCAAACTGCTGACTCATATTTAAGTGATTGTCCCCTAGGATTCCAAGATCCCTCTAGCACAGGTGTCACGGCGTCATGTGATGTATTGGGACTTCCCCCCTTTGCTAAACCAAGTGTGGGTGTGGCCAACGCATGATGCATCTGGCTCACAGGCCGGGAGTTTGACAGCTCTACTCTAGCAGTTACTACTATTGAGTCAGGTTTACATTACTGTAAAAATGGTAAACTAATCCAAGATCAGAAGAAATCCTCTTTTCAATGTAGATTATTGTTTTACTTTTAAAATTATAATTAGACAGCGATACTCTTTCTTTAAGTCTTTTAATAAGGCTCAAATTTTAACTCCTTCATTCAGATTCAGATTCAGAAATCCTTCAGATTCAGAAATAAATCTGAAATGTGTGTGTGTGTGTATGTGTGTATGTATCTTGTAAAACATTAAGGGAGTAGGAGTATAAATGCTGGTAGGAAGAGTAACTGCCATTACACTGTAGTTGTTCAATGATGAATAAAAGTAAGTTCTTTATGTTACATACTTTGTTTCCCTGAAAATAAGACCCTGTCTTATATTTTTTTGAACCCTGAAATAAGCACTTGGCCATATTGCCATGTGCTCAAAAGCCCAATTATTTTGGCTTTTGCCTTATTTTGGGGGAAACAGGATAGCTAAACTGTTGAGCTTCTCTTAGTACTTTAGAAGCTTCGCTCTCTGTTTAAGGAACGTAGTCTGAGAGATATGTGAATAAATCAAAGAATTACTTTTAAAACACTTCCACAGGTAAAAGCAATGGGCCTTAGCAGAGAAGACAAGCACTTGCTCCATTTAATCTGGAATTCTAAAATAAAAATATAGCAATGAAAACAGATCTTGCACTTAGGAAGCCTTGAGTTTTCCTTGTTGTTCCCAACCTGACTATTGACAATGGTGAGGACAGTGGGGAAGTATGTTTTTCTATTCTAAGGAATTTGATAGATCAGAAAAACTATACAACCCTCAAGAACTCAGCAGTGTATCCAGCAGTGAAGTGTAACAGAGGCTGGAGCAGCATACAAATAAAGGCTTTGTGTTAAAGATGTGAAGCTTGCTTTCACTTGGAGGTCCTATTACTTTGGCTCTCAGAGTGGTGATCTGAAGTATCATGGCTGCTCCTGTGGCAAGTATTGTATCGGCTCCAATTTGCAATGATTAATAGACAGCAGGACCAGCCCTGAAAATTCATTCTTCGCCAAAAGCCAAGAGATTCTCGAGTATTCTTTTCCACATTTTTACCGTTATTACTATCAGCTTATTTGAAGCTTATAATACCCAAAGAAGAATGTGTACGTTTGTGGCATCTCATAAAGCAGAACATTTTTGCCACTAGGGGTTGCACTTTTAAAGAAAATATTTTGAGTGGCTTCCAAGTGCCACAGACAGCGTGACAGTGATATTATTAAAAAGGATAAGGTAGAAATCATCAGCCCATTTTGGGACTATTTGGGGGAACTGGAGGAGCCTTGAGTAAATGGAAGTTGTAAGAAAGAAACCCATCTTCCAAAAATAAAATAAATAAATAAGAAACCTATTTTCCAAAGCACCAGAAGGCAAGACAAGAAACAATGGATGGAAACTAATCAAGGAGAGAAGCAACTTAGAACTAAGGAGAAATTTCCTAACAGGGAGAAAAATTAACCAATGGAATGGCTTGCCTTCAGAAGCTGTATGTCCTCCATCACTGGAGGCTTTTAAGAAGAGACTGGATAACCACTTGTCTGGAATGGTATAGATGTCAGCGTTACAAGTAATGCACCCATTTAAAGCAGAAGTCCAAGGCAGGTAGATTCCTCAAAGAACAATTTATTGGATACATTATATTGGCACAACTGGTGAAAATCGACTCTAAAAGTTCCCATGATTTTCACCCAGTTAAAAGTTCCTCCTTTTCCCCAAGTCATCCATCACATTGTCCAATAGAGGTGCTGGCTAGTTGCTTGGTTACTCTACTCCCCCTCTTTCCAGCCACCTATTGAAACGTCCTTGGTTCCCACAGGAAAACCTCAGTTTTGGCTTCAAAACCCCAGCTATCTATTTTCTTTTCCCACTCCCATCCAGTGGCAACCCTGAAGCCATAAAGATGGCATCAGCTAAGTTCACTTCAGGATTGACAATAGGGTCTCTTCTTCAAGTGGGAGTTGGACGAGAAGGCCTCCAAGATCCCTTCCATCCCAGTTATACTGTTAAATTCTAAAAAGAGATAAAGACTATAAATCAAAAGGAGTCCACAGACTTTAAGAATAAGAATAACACAGAGATAAATAACATAGTCATCTATTGTGTTTATTGTTTTGTTCCCCTTTTTCTTGGAATGAATTCTTCTTGATCACAGATTCCAGTCCAGGGCTGAAGAAGCTTCTTGGATGAGAAGCGAAACATCTTCAAAGAATAACAAGACAGTCCAGTTGCCTCTTGAAAAAGCACCTGTGGGACAACCATGATTTAGATGACTGAAAATCTCCATAGACAGACTCCAACACATTTCTGAAGCTCAGAGGTGGGTTTCAGCAGGTTCTGACCAGTTCTGGAGAACCGGTAGCAGAAATTTTGAGTAGTTCGGAGAACCGGTAGTAAAAATTCTGACTGGCCCTGCCCCCATCTATTTTCTGCCTCCCAAGTCCCAGCTGATTGGGAGGAAATGGGGATTTTGTAATAACCTTTCCCTGGGTTGGGGAGGCAATGGAGATTTTTCAGTATCCTTCCCCTGCCACATCCACCAAGCCAAGCCACGCCCATCAAGTCACACCCACAGAACCGGTAGTAAAAATGTTTGAAACTCACCATTGAATGCAGCTCATGAACACATCTTTCAAGCTCTCATTTCACATCTTCATAGACTATTGATTGTAATACTGCTTTTGTCTTTCAGCATAAATCCTCAGCCAGTTATATAACTCAGCCAGCATAAATCCTCAGCCAGTTTCATGTGCTTCCAACTATGGTTACTTTTATTTTAAATGGGCAGATGCATCTCCTAACCTATAGTATTGTCTACTTTGTAAAACTCACCTTTGGAGAACATGGATGTGCAGAGAGTGAAAAGCAGCCAGTTCAAATCTGGATACAGAGCAGAGATAAGAAGTGCCATAACAGCCAATCACAAGAAAGTAATTTGTCAAGGTCAGATGAGAGGATAGCAATCAGAGTTAAGAGAGTTAATGGTTAACTGTCATGCAGTAGATCACATAACAGTCAACAAAAAGCTGAGATGACATGGAAGGGAACGTGTGGCAGATGCTGTTGGCAAAGGATAAAAGAAGAAGCTATACAGGCCCCTGGCAGAACACCTCCAATTGTGTACGCAACTATTATCTGTGGCAAGCTTCTTCCTTCCCAATAGCCATGCATTACCTGATTGGTTTTGTAATGAGCAAATGAGCATGAGTGTGTGCATGCATGTGTAATGCTTAACCAACTGTAATTAATACACATTTGTATTAATTTTAGCAGAGTTTCTCTGTGTTCATTCCGAGCAGTTCATTACCGCCTAACATCCTGAGCCTTTACAATTTCCTTTGAATGAAAATTGCACTAAGACTATATGCTGCGAAGCCTCAGCTGCCTCTTTTCTAGCTCCATCTGGACTAGGTAGATTGTGAGGGATGTGATCTGCATGCAGAGTTCAGCAGGGAGTTTGAAAGAGGAAAAGGATGAATGAAATATAAATTGAAGAATTGTGACAAGCATAGCCCTAGAGGATCAGGCCAAAGGCGGTCTACTCTAGCATGTTATTTGTCAGAGTGGCTAACCAGATGTCTCTGGGAGGCTCTGGAAAGCCGGAGATGAAGACCTGTCCGTTTTTCACCATTGTTCCTTGGAAATGATATTTAAAGATATTCTTGCCCAGCCCCCATCCTGAATAGAATATTGAAATATTTAGCATTGTCTTGATTTTGGAATGCCAAACCTTCATCAGACATTGAAAATATATTCTCATCCAAACATTGTTTGTCTTGACACAGTTAAAGCCTGGCAACCATAATTTGAGGTGCTGACACATTTCACATATCTTTACAAGACACGTACTTCTAGATATTATGTTTGATTGAACAGGATAGGAGCCAGCTCACACATTTACTTTTCTCTAAAATATATCCTTTGGCTCAAATCAAATCTTTGTGTAGTTGGATGCCCACTGAGAAAGGTGATTAGACTTCAACTACCATGTTTCCCTGAAAATAAGACCCTGTCTTATATTTTTTTGAACCCTGAAATAAGTGCTTGGCCTTATTGCCATGCACTCAAAAGCTCGATTAGGCTTATTATCAGGGAATGTCTTATTTTGGGGAAAACAGGGTAGGTCAAACCAAGTTGTGAGCCATTATGCTTTACAAATTTAAAGTTGGAGTGCCAGTTAACTGTATTAAAAAGGTACCATTTATAACCCCACCCCCCAAACAGAACTAACAAAACTAGAATGCATGGTGGAACAACTTGACTCCAGAAGTTGTGAATGCTCCAACACTGGAAGTTTTTAGGAAGAGATTGGACAACCATTTGTCTGAAATGGTATATGTTTCCTGCCTCAGCAGAGGGTTGAAATAGAAGACCTCCAAGGTCTCTCCCAACTCTGTTATTCTATTCTATTTGTCCTGGCTGTGAGAATTGGGAAGGAAGCACTGAACAATTGATGCTTTCGAATTGTGATGCTAGAGAAGATTCTTGAGAGTCCCCTGGACTTCAAAGAGATCAAATTTGTCAATTCTAAAGGAAAATCCACTCAGACTGTTCTTTGGAAGGACAGATAAGGTAAAGGTAAAAGTTCCTCTTGCACATATGTGCCAGTCGTTCCCCCTTTCAAAGCCAAAGAGCCAGTGCTCTTCTACTAGCATTTTTTACGTGCTTTCGAACTGCTAGGCAGTTCGAAAGGTTGGCAGAAGCTGGGACAAGTAACGGGAGTTCACCCCGTTGTGCGGCACTAGGGATTTGAACTGCTGAACTGCCAACCTTTCAATTGACAAGCTCAGTGTCTTAGCCACCGCAATACTGACACAGATACTGAAGCTCAAATACTTTGGCTATCTAATGAGAAGAGAGGACTCATTGGAAAAGACCCTGAAAAATTGAAGGCAAACGAAGACGGGGATGGCCAAGTATGAGATGGATAGTGTCATTGATGCAATGGGCATTGGTTTAGGCAGACTCTGGCAGGACAGGGAATCCTGCTATGGTCCAGGGAGTTGCGAAGTTTCAGACATAATTTAACAACTGAACAATATTTGTCCCACATATTAAATTTCTAAATAAGAACTTGCAAGTACATTCTATATGAGCAAACCCATCCTAAGCATTTCCTTTTCTTTATAGTGAATTCTATTCATTCTGAGTGAGTTGACTTTGATGTGACCATGTTTACAGTTGGAGTCTAACATTAATTGGCCATTTAGATCCAACTATTTCCAGGTGCTGCCAGAAAGATGTGTGTCTTCTGTTTCCATGAATAATAACATAGCTAATTCCTTTTGCTTTGCAGAAACAAGTGATTACCAAGTGAGCTAATTATCTATTGAGATGCCTACTTCTCTCTGCCATTTGGTGACAGACCATTCTCACCTGTAGTGTTATATTCTGATCTTCAGAAATTATAATTGTGGAGACTGGTAAGGATCTGCAAAATGGCCTTTTCCCCTTCATCTGGCAGTCTGGGTGACACATTGTAGAAAGCAGAGGTGGAGGAGAAGTTCAATTTAAACGAAAAGAGGCAAAACAGCCTATTTCCCTTACCCTAATTATATTATAATTCTGCCTAGGAAAGTAATTTTATACTCTTAAGATTATGTTTTTAACACCTGGTTTCCCTAGATTCATATGTTTATAATTTCTTTGGTTTATCACTAGATTGAGTGTGACAGTTGCCCAATATTTATTGGAAGGTCTGAAGTGGAAGGATGATTGCAGTGAACATGATGGAATTTCAATCTATGTTCTGCCATGGACCAATATGATTGAGAAATGCCTCTATATTAGCTTTCTAAATCAGGAATATAGCAATAGCAATAGCACTTAGACTTATATACCGCTTCATAGTGCTTTTACAACCTTCTCTAAGCGGTTTAGAGTCAGCATATTGCCCCCAACAATCTGGGTCCTCATTTTACTCACCTTGGAAGGATGGAAGGCTGAGTCAACCTTGAGCCGGTGAGAACCTTGAGCCAGCTAGCAGTCAGCTGAAATAGCTTGCAGTACTTCATTCTAACCACTGTGCCACCTCAGCTCTTGAACACATAAAAACTTAAATGAACACTTAAATGGCAATGGACAAGACCCCCCTTTAATATTGTCCCCCTACCCTAAATCTAGAAGAATTGATGGTTTTTTCCTCCCCTCCTTCCAAAAGATTCCATTCAACACTAAGTCAGATATTCAAATCTTATTTGGAACCCATAACTTAATCCTGCATTCTTAGTATCTTTTCCATGGTTTAAATCGTTAAATTGTCTTTGATGTAGGATATAGAGTCTCCCGCCCCCCCAGGCTTCATGGCCAAAGTGAAAGACATAAAGAATGGGTGAGTAATTCATCCAGAAAATAAGGAAACATTTACCTATTGCCTATGTCCATTGCAGCAATTTAGCGAAGTCAGTGTGAGGGTTTCTTTATGACTAAGAAAGAGAAACAACTTGATCTTCCCCATTGTGTTTGAAAAGCTGTATTTAGTACTGTTTTACAATGCCAACCCTCCATGCGGTGAACAATAAAAAAACCCCACAGAAGAGAGGTGAGGATATTGATTTGGTGTGCGAAATGCGTATTTGATAGCTTTGTTGGACAGCACAAAGAGAAAGGAAGAAGGAGTTGTATGCATCAATCGAGAACAGGTTCATGAGTGGAGTCCGTAGCAGGGGTATCAAGCCTTCATATATTTATGTTCCCCCTGTGGCAGTCAGTCTTCTTCCTTTTTTAAAAAAAGAAGGCTAGGTTGATGGTTATGTTTTCTCAGAAATGCTGTTTTGTACAGCCTAAAGCAATAGCCCTCAATGTCTCTTTGTTTATTCTGGGTATGTCTTTCCAACTATTATTCACTTTTGTATTTAATCCACATTCATTCCTGAATGATTTTCTATTTGTTTATCACATGCACATATTAAATATCCCATTCCCACTTTATTCAATTTCCTTTTATATTTCCCTGGATGTACCCTTTTTTTTTTTAACTTCCACACAAGGAAGTGCGCAAAACCACACTCTAGTTTTGCTTCCTCCTTCATTCCACGCAACTACCATATATTTTTTTACTTTCTACCTCATTTGCACATTTAAAAAATTAATTCTATCTCTTTGCCATGTATGTATAACTTGCAATTTTCCATTTTCTCAGTGAAATACATGGATCTTCAAAAATATCCATATCTACACTCTGTACTGCAACATAAAAATTGATATGATGTAATACAGAGAATAGGTATGGAAATTATTGACATCAGGATATGTGGAAGTAAAAATTGTCATTCACTTCAATCCATTACCGTTTCCCCAAAAATAATACATCTCCGATAATAAGCCCAATCGGGCTTTTGAGCGCATGCACTAAAATAAGCCTCCCCTTGAAAATAAGCCCTCCCCGAAAATATTTAAACGCAGAGCTGGAAATCAGGGAAGAAGGGATCTTGTTCCATATGCCCCAAAATAATAAGACCTCCCCGAAAATAAGGCCAAGAGCTTATTTTGGGGTTCAAAAAAATATAAGACAGGGTCTTATTTTCGGGGAAACACGATAGGAAGAGTTTTCTCTTGTACCAAAATGCATTGACATTCATGTACACCTCACCAATACACTAATAATATCACTATCATTCCATAGGCTTTAATCAACATCCTTGGCTTAATCTTTGCCCACTGTTGAACTATTTGATAAAAATTACATTTATTTTTATGAAAAATTTATTTCCATCATGAAACTCTTTTATTATATTTGACAACCGTTAGCTTTATATATATGAAAACTGTATGTTTCTTTGTATATTTATTTTTAGGTTGCTGGTGGATCAGAGGTGGTTGGGGTTGATGTGTGACCAGGCTCGGGGGAAATGTGCTAGGTGTTTTTACCTTCTAACATGTACAGTATATTAAGACTGTTTAATCATTTGCTGTTTCTAAATTAATAATTAGGTTTCTTCATTTCTATTCTCTCTACAGAAGGCTTTTTGTTTAGATATCTTCATCTACTTCCAAAGGATTTTTTAAAATTTCAGGATCCAATTTGGGTCGGTCACCGGGACCAGAGGTTTTGTCTTCCAAGCTTTCAGACTTGTGCTGGAGTCCATCTTCAGGGAAATCCCGAAGGTGCTTTTTCAAGAGGCAACTGGACTTTCTGGTTTTTCTTTGAAGATGTTTCACTTCTTACCCAAGAAGTATCTCACAGGTGAAGAAGCTTTTTGGATGAGAAGTGAAACATCTTCAAAGAAAAACTAGAAAGTCCAGTTGCCTCTTGAAAAAGCACCTTTAGGACAACCATGACCTGGATGACTGAGAATCTCCATAGACATCTTCAGGGAACTTCTCTCTAGCAACAGAAGGCTAGAAAGGAGGCTAGAGAGAAGTTCCCTGAAGATGGACTCCAGCATGAGTCCAAAAGAGCCCTGGTGGCGCAGCAGACCAAAGCACTGTTATTAACATCAGCTGCCTGCAATTACTGCAAATTCAAATCTCACCAGGCTCAAGGTTGACTCAGCCTTCCATCCTTTCTAAGGTAGGTAAATTGAGGGCCCGGATTGTGGGGGCAATAAGCTGACTTTGTATAAATATACAAAAGTATTTAGACTATTGCTTAATGCATTGTAAGCTGCCCTGAGTCTCCGGAGAAAGGTGGCATATAAATCAAATTAAAAAAAAAAAAGCTTGGAAGACAAAACATCTGGTCCCACAACATTATCCAGGGATACATATACTCATCTTTTTTAAAATTCCATCAAGATTATTTACATTTTGTTTGCCTCTTTTAATAATTATAATTCCTTGCTCTCTCTGATTATATTCTTTGCAATTATTTTTTTCCTCTTCAATATACATTAACTACATTATCTTTTCCTTATCCTAACTTTTGCAGCAATTGTTTTCTTATATGCATTTTTCTCCCTCATAGTTTTTTTCACATCGTAATTCCACAGTTTTTATACTTCCCAGGAGTGTAACTCCACACAGATCTGTGGCACTCTGTTGCTTTTTTCACTCTGTCCCCACATCCTCCTTCTATGCATCCAGATTCTGTTCATTCTATTGTTGTTAATAATTCTTTCTCTTCTTGCAGTCTTTGTACTTTTATTCACGTTTCTTTGTTTTTTTATGCCCCTTTTCCCTCATGATTCAGTTTTGAACAAAGCAAATAATGTTCTTCCTCATAATCAGAAACTCTCATATCCTGCATTAAATGTTGCAGTCATTCATCATATATATTTGGAATTTTAAAAGCATGTTATGGACACTCTCATGATGTGAGTTCCATTTTATAGATGGCAGTTTGCAAAACTCTGTTTATCACCCCGCCCCAGTTTACTTGTCAGTTACTCCCTTTAACTTTCAGAGTGCCTTCTACATCTTCACTTTAACTCTACTTATTTCTAGATAGATTCAAACACTTCCAAACAAAATATTGGACAGCCAAAGCATGTTAGGTCACTGACTCTTTGTATTTTGAATATATATCCGGGTTGTATGTGAAGCCTCGACATATATTTAGAAATAAACTGATATTCTGGTTATCACAGATTCTTTTAAAAATTAATGTAATCAAACAAATCAGGAGGACTGTGGAACTTGACAGATCCAAGGAAAGTGCTAGCATCACATTTGTCTCAGAAACATCAAGGCACTTCTAGATTGAAAGGATTAGCCGGTGACATCACCATTGCCTCAGGGAATGCCCAGTTGGGGATTCCTTTAATTTCTCCGGCAGGAACTGGAGTGGAGGATAGGAGCTCATCCTATCCCAAGGCAGCACTTGGGTCTTGAACGCAGGCTTGCTGCTTGTCAAGCTAGTCTCCTAACCACATAAGCCACTGTGCTCCTGAAGGAAAATGCTTATGTACTAAATTCAAGACTGGGTTTGGAAGAAAAAAAAACCCCACTTCGCTTTGTGGTTTATTTTGGTCTTTCTAGCAAGGTTACTATAATTTAATTTTGCATTTTGGAGATTTGGTTCTGATTACCCAATTAGCTAATGACAGTTATATAGAGTATAAATACACATTGGTATAGCCTAAATATATATACACTGGATAACAGCAAGCATAGAGAATAAATATAATATTGACTACTACTTGTTATTTGCATTGAGGATAAGGCACAATATTACTACGCTCTCAGCTGTATAATTTGACAGGAAGCTAAATCAGACAGAATTTGACCAGCACCCCAAACTTCAACTTATTGAATGGTCTTATTTTACTCTTTTTTAAAAAAATCAACAGAATTGATCGCAAACAAAAGGAAGAGAAGGACACAGACACTTTGGGTGCAGGACATGTACCCAATGTTAAAAACATGATGTTGCTTCAGTGCTCCAGGTGACTGAGCAAGAACATTCAATATTACTTGATGACATGCTGGATCTCCCCTGCAAGGCAGAAAATGAAAAACCCCATCCAGTAACCTGCCTCTTAGGAAATACTATGGTTATTATACAACGATATACCCAACTGAACAATTTTACCAATGGATTTAGCTTCAGTAAAAAGAAGTGCTGCAGGGAGAGAACCAAGAAGAGGCTCAGTGTTGCAATCTCTTTTCTAAACTAAGAAAGGCCAGGCTGAAGGAATAGTGTTGCAATTAAAAAAAATTCTAAATGAGATACTTTCAAGTTGGGAAAAATAAGTAGTTTGCCTAATTAAACAGTATCCTGAAAAGTCCTCTGTCTAAGTTAAATTTAAGAGTTTTTTCTTCATCTTTCTATAAACCTTTTATCCAAATCTCAGACCAATGCACCACCCTCTTTATCAAGCTTTATTAGACTACACCATTTTAACAGCAGTATCTTAAAGATATATTCCTTTGGACATCTTTATCCAGTTTTGGTAATCATAGCTGATCTGGTGAATTAGTCTTGTAATGATTTTCAGTCCTGATCGCACATAGGGATCAAATCAGGGGGTTGGAGAAAATACCCTGGTGATCTGAGAATGGAACCTGGAAGCTATCTGGACTATATGTTATCAGAAAAATATATGCTATAAGTTAAATTATAGGTCATGTTTGACAGTGTTTCTGTAAGCATTATAAAATCTTGGGAGGTTTGTTCACATCAGTGGAAGCACTAAGGAAAAGCATGAGCCTCATTCTGAATTAATTGCCACCTCCAGCTCTTCTCTAGAGAAGAGTTGACAAGATGACCCAATAGGGTGTGACAGTAGAATCAGGATATAATGATCAGTTGCTGTCAGATGAATAATTCTCCCCATTATCTTAAAATGTGTAGAATGGCCTTAATGAAGAAGTTCCAGTCTAATCTTAAAACAAAAAGAAAAGTCTATATATCAGCCTTGTCACCTGTGCAGCAACTTTGAGCTGAATTAATTGCTTTCTTTCTCTTCTGCATTCTGTTTCTTCTGAACTGCTTGTTGAAAATTAAAGAGGACCTTCGTGTGGTTTCTGCTGAAGAAACAAAAAGCAAGCTGGGAATGTGCTGTGTTTGTATGTTAATGCAATTTCTTATCCCTCTCCCCCATCGATTTAAGTTAATTCAATGCATTTCACTAATAATATTACTATCAATTATTCATTCTCTTTAACATTTAAAAACAACAACTCTGCAGTAACAGTTGGAGAGGCTTGGAATAGAGTATCCAAAAATTGGGAATGACTCCTTGGTATTGCCTAATTTATCTCATCAGATTTCATCCTTTCCAAGGACTGCCTATAACTGGTGGCAGTGCCTGGTGAACTTGGTTGATCTTGGCAAATGCCAAGCAAGACTGATCAGGGGATTAACAAGTGGTACACATACATTTCCAATAGATCATTGGAAAATACTTAGATGTTGTGAAGTTGAAAAAAACATTCTAGAAAAAAGGTAATAGCAAACTATATCATATTGCCAAGAAAACATCATGATTTGTTCATGTAATCATCAGAAGTCAAGGTCAACTATGTCTTTGCATTGAAGTTATAAGGCAAAAGAATTTAACTTTAACTATTGTAGACACAGTGAGATAAAGGCATTTTAACACAAGGAAAACAGAAGTTGAATCGTAGGGAGTAGGTTGAGCCTTTAAAAACGTCAAATGAAGGGAACTGCTATGTCTGGTCTATTTTACCAAGGAATAATCTGAAAGCCCTTTAATAAGAAATAAACAATTAAATTGACGCTTGAACTAGATCTCATGGCAAATTCAGAGTATAAATTGGGCGCCTGTAATTCTTTAGTGTTGCTATTCTACATCTCTCATTGCACCATTTTCATGATGGCGTCTTCCAATATCTGTCATCAGCAGCCCTCACTTATTTGAGACTATAAATTATTGTTGAAGAACATCTGGAGATCCACAGATTTTCCATCTCTGCCTTACAGACCAGATCAGCTAGGAATCTAGTTTCTAACTTTGTTTCACTGAATCAGAAGAGTAGAAGACACATGACATATATACCTTCTTATATCAAGTTTAGTATAATCTGCTAAAAGGGGGCAATGGCGCAGCGATTAAGATGCAGGGGACTGTTGGCTGGAAAGTTAACAGCCCAGGTTCAAGACTCAAGTGACACACAATGGTTACCTGTGCCAGATCCTGTCCACCCAGCAGTTCTAAAGCATGCAAATATGAGTAGATAAATAGGTATCACTTTGGTGGGAAGATATCATCATTCCATGCATCTCAGCATATATGGTGGCCACATGACCACAGAAATGTCTTCAGACAACACTAGTTCCCTCAGCTAAGAAACAGAGATGAGCTCTGCCCCCTACAATCAGACATGACTGGACAGGGGAAACTGTTATTTTTATAATCTTCTGACTTCACTACATAATGAAGCTATCTGTGCAATGTACTAATATTCACTTCTTATAAACATCGTGTTTTTCTCCCTTTCCTCCCTTCCTCTATTTTTAGAAGTAGTGAGACTTTGCTAAGAACCCTAACCAATGAACAGAACCAGGGGAATGAAATTTAAAACCCATTTACTTCCTAAAGGTTTTTCCCCCCACTAACCTTGACAATTAATTAGCGCTAAAATAGTGTTGTGTGTATTTCACTGAAACCAACAGGAGGGAAAAATAAGTAAATGGATGTTAGGATTGCTGCTGAAGTTCATTGATAGAGACCTGTAATCTCTGTAGCACATGAAATTACTTAAATAGCATGAAATAATTAGGCACGGGGGAAAACATGAGTACCATTCCCCATTATTCACCATCTAAATACTTTAAAATGAGACAAATCAATAGCAGGTACTGACAAGATGTGCTTAAGATAAAGGTGTTCACATAATGAAAATGAGGATTCAATAGAGACATGGACTATCTCTGAAGAGAAAGTATTATGCAGTTAGAGCATGGACTTTTAAGGTCAGATTACATGTCATTTCAGATTTTAAGTAAATGATTTTTACCCCTATTGTTTTTCTGATTGGTTGGTTCCTTGATTGCTTTTGCAATCTTAGTTTCCTGGCCTATGCAGGAAACATTTATACCAATAGTATAACTGGTATAACTGATGAGTTATCAACAGCAAAATCAACAGTGAAGAAAGCCTGCTATGACAATGTTATAATACAATAATATAATAGTAATAAAATCACAACAAAAGTAGCAGAACCACCCTTCAATAATTTTATTTTATTTTATTTTTTACAATGTCAAGGAGACATTTTGTTGGTTCCATAAGAAACTTTCTGGGGAGAAATTACCATACAGGAAATGCCACTATTGAGGGAAAAAAACCCAACCCTTCTTTTTGGGGTAATCCCCCTTTTTTTGGCTTCCATAGAAAAGAGCCTCAGAAGTGTTTTGGATAAGATTATAGGGTTTGGGTGGATAATTATAAGACAAGATGTTCCTTCTACAATAAACTGAGGAAGGTAGATTCAGGTTAGAACCTTAGCTTGAGGAAGTAGGAAGTCTGTTCTGCTGTACTGCTCTGATAAAGGTGGGTCTCACCTGCTAGTATTTTCTGTGCCAGATACTGGACAGAGAAAAGGATGTGGGGAGATTCTAATCAGGCCAAGATAGGGGTCAACATTGGGTTTCTTTGACTCTTCTTTTTCAGCGGTCTTCTGATGTTCAAATGGTGATGATGACATGGCTGGAATCCTTAAGGGGTAAGTTGGATATTTTTTATTCCAATGCAGACTGGTCAGTTTATCACTAAACTGGCTCCCCATCTCCCCAGAAAGATCATTAGTAAGAAAAAGAAACAACATAAAGAGCCATGGTGGTGCAGTGGTTAGAATGCAGTACTGCAGGCTACTTCTGCTGATCACTGGCTGCCAGCAGTTTGGCAGATCGAATCTCACCAGGCTCAAGGTTGACTCAGCTTCCATCCTTCCTAGGTGGGTAAAATGAGGACCCAGATTGTTGGGGAAAATATGCTGACTGTGTAAACCGCTTAGAGAGGGCTGTGAAGCACTGTGAAGCGGTATATAAATCTAAGTGCTATTACTATTGTTATATTAGGTAGATGGTGCCAAAGGCAAGGAGGAAAAGAGAACAAAGAGAACAAACCATTTTTTATGTATTTGCAGAGCATTCTTTAGACTAGTCTGAAATGGACATAAATTGGGGATTGGTCCCTTCTAGGCTTGTGTGTAGTATCTACTGTAAATATTAAGATTTTGTGAGAAGGAAGGAAAGCTTCCTTTGCTAGAGGTTTACCAACCTGGATGGAAGCAACAACACAATGGCTACCCCTGGGGTAAGTTTATTTCACTTATCAATTACATAAAAAAAGAAAATCAAATTTAATGGTATGTAGGGACTGACCTTGGGAGACAGGAAAAAACAACTGTAAACCAGCAAACATCAGGCAAAAATTCCTAAATCAGAGGTGTTTCAGAAGGTGCTCTCCCTAGGTTTCTGGAGAGTAAAGTAAAGGAGAGCAGAGATACTTTCAGAAAAATATTTTTTTATTAAACAGTTTGTCTTTTTAAAAAAATACAAAAAACAACCACACATGCATGAAAAAACCAAAAACATATCAAAACAACGTATTGGACATTACATACCGTCGATGGTAATTTTACAGCATTCCGTATCGACATACATGTTTTGCTTTTGTAGTTCTCTATTCTATCATTTCTATTTACTTCTCAATAGTAGTATAATAATGTTACTCCTACGTATATGTATGTATGTGTATGTGTATGTATATATATATATATATATATATATATATATATATATACACACATACACATACACATACACATATATATACACACACACTTTATAATATTCATTGTTCTTATCTACACATTTATATTTGTTTATATTTTCATCTCTTTATTTAATGTTATTCAATTACTCCCATTTAAGTTTCATCAGTATTAAGTTAAACCTTTCCTGTTCTGGTTTCTATTTTTGAGCCAACTGTACATTTTATTCCATGTTTCATAATAGTCCGAATCCTTCCTGTCCTTCAACTCCATAGTCATTTTATTCATCTTGAAAGCAGAGATACTTTCAGACTTACAAGTTTCTGTTACCAAAAAGACAGAGTTAATACTCATAATAGTGGTTCCTGTTGAACTACCTCAAAGGGCTTCCAGAAAATTAATACCTGCCTCAATTCTCATGCAATTAGGGAACTCATTGCAAGTTCTTTTAAAAAATAATTTAATATGTAGTTCCTTTGGAAGAGTTGTAGGACCAGGTTAGGGACAGAGCATCATAGAGGAAATCTATCAGTGTGATTGCTCTGAGTTGATAACAACTGGTTGGCATGTAATCATCATACATGGTTCACTTAGTTTCTGTGACTTACTATATTTTTCCTCACGGGCGACTAAATGGCAATATGATAAATCCTCCTGAATTCAGGAGACACTCAGAATTCATCTTTCCTTTCTGTTCCTTTTTTTATTATGAAAACCTTGATAGAAAAGATGCAATTCACCTCTATTTATAACTTACTATAATACTTTCTTTGTACAAATGTGAAATGCAGGTGAGGTAGTACACAGAGAATGAATATCGGGGTACAGGGGGCTTTACTTAAAGCAGCCTGTTGTGATTGAGCACCTAAAATTTTAATGAGATTGACAAAGATCTTTTCAGACGTACTGTGATAGTTGTAAAAGGTTTTATTTTGATGTTCTGAATGGTTTCTATTTTGAGTTATTTTCAAAGCATCGCATAACAGCGCTTCTTTTCAAGGACATTGGTCTATTGAAAGAATGCGCTTCAGTTAATAAACTGTATTGTGCATTTGGGATTTTTCAGTCTACATTCAGCCCAGAGTTTGATGATCTTTTTGCCTTTGCACCATCTACCTGAATACCCCTGTTTCTTCACATCCTTGACCTTTATGGATGACTGATTTATTTTACTCCAGTTTTGTCCTCCTTCTGACACCATGAAGCTCAACACAATTAGGAAAAAGAAAATATCACACACAAACACACAAACACACACAGATTCCAGAGAGATAATATGCCGAAGCTATTTTTATGGGGTTAATTGTGTTTTCATCAACTATGCAGTTAAAAATGCATCAATCCTTAGAAAAATGATGGATGGAAAAATCACCAAGGACCTCTCCCCCGAGTTACAAATATTCTCCTTTATTAGTAGTATAGGTAATCCTTGACTTACAACCCCAATGGAGCCCAACATTTATGCTGTTAAATGAGACATTTGTTAAGTGAGTTTTGCCCCATTTTATACTTGCCATAGTTGTTAAGTGAATAGCTGCAGCTGTCAACCTGGTTGTTAAGTGAATCTGGCTTCCCCATCAACTTTGCTTGTCAGAAGGTCGCAAAAGGGGTTCCCATGACCCCAGGACACTGCAGCAGTCATAAATATGAACTAGTTGCCAAGCATCTGAATTTTGAGCACGCATGACCATGGGGAAGCTGCAACAGTCATAAGTGTGAAAAATGGCCAGAAGTCATGTTTTCAGTGCTGTTGTAACTTTGAACAGTCACTAAATGAACTGTTGTAAGTCAAGGACCACCTGCATTATCCTCTTCCTTTTCTGTCACATTTGCATTATTTCAAAGCACATTTTTGTTTCTATGTTAGCTTGTATTTCCCCCACACACACATCCCCAAAACAACTTTCATGACTTATGTATTGCCTACTCCATGCAAGCACCCCATCCATTCCTCTAACTTTTTTGTAGGCAATTTTCTTTAACCAATGTATTTTTATAGATTTTTTTTTAATATTGGAGAAATACTTGGTATTCGGATTGTTTTGCTCCTCTTCTCTTGGTTGCTGCTTTACAGTCCTTCCTTTTCTATTCCATCTTTCTGTACATCATTTCAAAGTGAATTGGCAGCTGAGACACCAATGAAAGGATTGAGAGTGTTGTTTTTTTTAAAAAAAGGTATAGTTTGAATCCCTTAAGTTTATGAATCTTTTGTAAACTGGTATAGCTTCAACTTTGCCTCTCCCTATGTATGCCGCAGCTACAAAAACCCAAACAAATATTCTTCCAAAACCACTACTGATCCAGGTAAGGAGCTATGTGATTCAAGAGAGATTTGCAGCATACTCTTTCTTTTAACAAGATTTCAGTTGAAGTATGTGTCTTTCCTGGTTACACGAACCAGAATTCTCTGTACGTGTCCTTAAAAGTAAACACTTGGGCTTCCTCTTGACTAAATGTGTACAGAATTGGGTTGTTGAATTTGTGCAATCCATAACGCTGGGAAATTGTTTTCTAGTTTTCTTATGTTAAAACAAACAGGTCTCATTTCTAACATGGTTGGAATTATTGATATTGTTAGTTGTAGTAGGAAAGAAATGTTTATCAGCAGTAATTACACTTTTCTTAAGTTCTGGCCTTTGCATTTTATTAAAGGCTCCCATGAGTTCTTAGTAAAATTGGAAAATAATTACTGACCTTTGATCATATTCTTTTAATCATCTTCATTGTTAAAGTTTACATTTTATTATTAATTTTCTATTAACAATCTTTAAAAAACATTTATGGATCAACGGCACAATAAATACGGAAATTATTGAATGGAATGTGGATCCATCATTTGTGTCTCAATAGTAACTTTTTATGCTTAAATATATTATTACACTTTTCAGCATAAGCAAAAAGAATACAAACAAAGGAAATTGGAGATAGTGAATATAAGCAGAGAATGTGTCAAAGAGCATGAAATAGTAGATAAAATGAAATGAAATAGAAATATGTTGCGTATTTGTGAACCTAAGAGAAAGATATAAAATTCCAAATGAAAATTTTCTGAACTTGTAACAAGGAGTTCACAGGCAGGCAAGCATTTAATCATGAACAAATAGGCTAAAATGTGTGATTTCAACTGTGAATCATCAAACTTGCTATGAGTCTGTATAAAAGAAAACATTCAAAGGATGATGATAGTTTCCATGTTATGTCCCAGTGAAAGTTGCATTTATAATTACCATTATAAGCATACCAAGCATCAAACTTGCTATGAGAATGTATAAAAGAAAACATTTAAAGGATGATGATAGTTTCCATGTTATGTCCCAGTGAAAGTTGCATTTATAATTACCATTAATTGTAATAATGAACTGGGGATGAGTTTGGACAAAATCTGTGTAAAAACTGGAATGAATGCCATCTAGTGTCAGGTGCAAAAGACCAGGTTCACATGTGAAGGTCCAATTAAAATGATTTATTACTAAACAGTCTACAGACAGGAATCTTTTTAAGTAACTGCACCAATTTGGAGATATATAAGGACAAGAGAATTAAAGAGGAGTTGGACTTAGTCTGTTTGTAGCTATATAGGGATTCTAGGGTGACGGCTCTTTTAACTCTGCCCTCAGATTCTGCCATTCCTTCTCCTGCATCTAGGCGCTCTCTCTCTCTCTCTCTCTCTCTCTCTCTCTCTCTGTCTCTCTGTCTCTCTGTCTCTCTTCTCTTTCTATGCACACACACATGTTCTATTAGGTGACATGATTGGATATGTGAGAACAAGTAAACCACAGAAGAAGGCAATAGGCGTTTAGACATCAAAAACTGAATAAGCAATTGTTATCGTTTGGTGAATATCTATTATCTGATCACCTTAGAAAATAGTGAATTTAGCCCCATTTTATGACTTTTTACGCCACGCTTGTTAAGTGAATCGCTGCAGTTCTTAATTTAGTCACATGGTTGTTAAGTGAATCCGGCTTCCCCATCGATTTTGCTTGTCAGAAGGTGAATCATATGACCCCAGGACACTGCAACCGTCATAAATATGAGTCAGTTTCCAAATGCCTGAATTTTGATCACATGACCACAGGCATACGATGGTCTTAAGTGTGAAAACCGGTTATAAGTCACTTTTTTTTCAGTGCTGTCGTAACTTTGGTCACTACACAAACTGTTGCAAGCTGAAAACTACCTCTATTATTATTTGTCTGTCTAGAGCTATTCCTTCCTTGAACTCTTCTCTACGAGGAATGCAGAAAATAAAATAAATGCTTTTGGCAAGACAATGAGGAGAATATTTCTATCGCTATCGCTATCGCTATCTCTAATCTATCTATCTATCTATCTATCTGTGTATATATGGTATATATTTATGGTATATACATAGATACATACATACATACATACCTACATACATATCAAATTTATATTTTGCTGATAAAGAAATAAAGGGAGACTAGTATAGATCTACAGTATTTCAAGCTTTTTAGCTTTCATCAGCTAGCCATACCCTTACTCGGATTCGAACTTGGGCTTCCTGCATGTTAGGCAGTTGAATTAACCTTCTGAGCCACAAGTTCTCCTCCCTTCAACAGCTTGAGCCAGGGAAAGATTAACTGATTATTGATTACTGTCAGTGATATTTCTAGATTAATTTGATTTTCATAATCCTCTAATCACTTATATCCTTTAAAGATACAAGTCATTTAATTACATAAAACCAAGCTAACATCATCCTGACATGTCTCAGCTAACATCCAACTTTATTGAATTCCATAATTTTTTATTCATTATATTTTTTATTTTTATTTCTGTCTCCCTTTTCTTTTCTTTTTTTTTAAAAATTTGATTTATATGCCGCCCTTCTCCGGAGACTCAGGCCGGCTTACAGTGTGTTAAGCAATAGCCTTCATACTTCTTGTTTGTCTTTTTCTCCCCTTCTCTATAAAATGTTCAATAAAAAAAGAATAAAAATGATTTTGAGGGAACTGAAATGAAGGAATGCTGAAAATAGTATTTTCAAGATCTGTGTGGCAATGATGGTGATATCTCGAAGAATGAAATTGAAACAAGTGTTAAAAAGTTCATATCTAAGAAAAAAAATATGGCGGCTTTCATAAAAATGCCATGAGAATGATGAAAAATAATAAAACTTCAGATACAGATGGAGTAACTAGAGAAAAGATATATATTGTTTATGGAGTAGCTGTGCAATTTGTTTAATGTGTTTGTCAGAATTCTGATTGAGAGGTTATGAGAGGGGACAATGAAAAATATTGAAAATGCAGAATGGCTTTTATGCAGACATGAGTTTTGCTTGGTCATTGGGAAATGTATGAATATGAGCAATACGTTTATTGAAAATCTGTTATTTGAGGGAAAGCATATGGCAAAATCCACAGTTGTGAAATAAAGCAACCATTTAGAATTGAATATGAATTGCTGAATGTGATAAGAATAATATGATGAAACTGAAACATACATGAGAATAAATTTAATGATTAGCAAATAGCTCAATACTTAGGAAAGAGCAAAATGAGATGTGTGCTATCCTCTTGATTAATTAATGTATTTATGGACAGGCAAGAGACACGGTGGCTCAGTGGCTAAGATGCTGAGTTTGTCGATCGAAAGATCGGCAGTTCAGCAGTTCGAATCCCTACTGACGCATAATGGGGTGAACTCCCGTTACTTGACCCAGCTTCTGCCAACCTATTAGTTCAAAAGCACATAAAAAATGCAAGTAGAAAAATAGGGACCACTTTTGGTGGGAAGATAACAGCGTTCCATGCGCCTTTGGCATTTAGTCATGCCAGCCATAAGACCACAGAGACATCTTCAGACAGCACTGTCTCTACGGTTTTGAAATATAGATGAGCACTTCCCCCTAGAGTCAGGAACGACTAGCACATATGTATGAGGGGAACCTTTACCTTTACCTATGGACAGGCATGTAGAAATACTTCTGATAACATTAGATATGTAATGATTTGGAACATGAATGTGTGTGTACCTTTGCATGTAGATGATGCTTTGTTTTGATTCAAAACCCAAAATGATTGCAGCAAAATATAGATAGATTGTATAAAACAATGAGTCACATGGGACAGGAAATTAATCTGAAACCAAAGAAGTTTTGTTTAATGTACGAGAATGCTATTACATCATATACATAAAAAGGGAAAAATCAGAGCACCTAAATGAATGTGCTAGAACATTTACTAAAGTTGGAAAATAGATGGAGAAATTGTAAGTTATGTAAATATTGTTAGGAAAATGGTACCTGTAGATATTATAGTGTATATGAGAAATGAAGGTTTGTCAAAAGATACAAAAATGATGTTTCTTCCCTCATTCTATCAAATTAAAGTAAGAGTTAGGAATATCAAGTCAAACACAGAGTGACTGGTTACATTCAGACATATGTGTGGTAAAATAAACAAAACAAAACAAAACCATAGGATCAAAAATGAATGGTGCATAATAATATAAATAAATAATAGAAAAAGTAACTTGGAAGTACAAAATAATTAAAAGGGATTTAATCACTTGGAAAATGAATGAGGTTCATACTGAAAAGCAAATTTATGAAAATATATTGAATGGGTTGAGGAAAAAGGAAAGGTCAAGAAAGTCATCACTGAATGGACTTGATGAGAATCTCAAAAAGACAAGAAAATAGTGTCAGAGGTGATCAAAATAGGTAAGATGGTGGTTGTGGCATTGTGATATAAGCTCCATTTCTTTATATTGTAGCATTAACCCATTTATAAAAGGGGTGGGGCTTGTATTGCAATGCTACAACCACCATCTTGTCTATTTTGTCTCTCAATGAGTTGGCAAAAGTAAAGAATAGAAAGATTAAAGAGGTATAATTAATATGGCTGGTGTAAACTAGACTTAGATTTTCTTTTTCCTTACTTATGGTCTTTAACTTCTATTGTTTGGCTCTTATTACTTATTAATTGTATGCACTTCGCATAGCATGGCTTACCCAGGAGGAATTAAAGTAATGGATATTTGTACACAAATAAATAGATTTCTTTACATAATATATAAATGATCACAAATCAGCTGCCATGTAGATGCTGTAGGAGATGACTAGGCTGAGATTGAAGGAGGGAACAAATGTGTCATCAGTCATGAGTCTCTTCACCACCACAAGAGATATAAGTCCAGCCCACCTTGAATTCCATTGACTCTTCTCTACCTCCAATTTGTTTGGACTGTTAGTAGTTCAGATTCTTGTAGAGAGCAATAAATCTTTATACCTACTTGAACTGCCTGGATCTTTTGATTTCCCTGGTGCTTCCCAGATGGCCTTGGAAAAGGCCTCAGACAAATTCATGAAGTTCTGGACTATCAGTAACTGAAATTATCACCTCATGGATCATTGGCAACTTCTCTGAGACACCATCAGCATAATGCTTAAATACAAAATACAATCAGCACAGCTGTCCACAGCTGTGAGATTTTTGAGTGCTACTGTGTTCAGCATAACACTCAAGTAGGTAACCTTGACCTTATCTAGCAGGTTTCTTGCTATAGTTTAAGGAATATACACTGTAGGAAAACATTGCTTGCAACTGCTTTACACATTTGAAATGCTAAATTAAAACATTTCTGCTTGTTCTATCATATTACTTTTTTCTATTTATTTTGGCATTTTCTTACATTTGTTATGTGATTTCATTTCCTTTTTGATGTTTCTCTTTCACTGTATACTGCCCTGAATTTAAGTTGATAAACTCTTTTAAATAAAAACAAAGTGACACCCTACATTGAAACATTTCAAGGTCCTACCTGATGAAGAAGATATAAGGTCTAATGAGCCATTTGCTTGATTCTTTAGAAGGCACTGCTAATTAATCTTCAAAATGCAATTTGGTGGATGGAGGCATTGGACCAACATTGAAAGGGTCACAGTTATTTACAGATGCATCTCCTTTGTCTTCCTTTGCAGAGGTTATTTTTTTTTAGTTAAGATATAAAAATAATATCCATGAACTAGGAGGAAGGCTACAAAACCAGATTTATCGCATGTATAAAAATATAGAAAGATTTTTTTTAATAGAATGCAGATTTGTATCTTAGTATATTCAAGGTCACTTGGAAAACAACTCAGCACAATGTTGCTATAAATAATATAGTCTATGTCCTGCAATCCAATATTGTTTTATAATGATATTTAAGGCATTTATTCTAATATTGTTTACCTATTTAACTGTATTTATTTTTATATTCCAAAAGCAGCATTTCTATAGTCTTTTGGTATCATTTTTAATGATGAGGGTTCTAGAAAAACATTGCAATTTGCTTTCACAGCAATTTTTTTTTTGTAATGAATGTGTTTGACTTTAAGAAGAAAAAGGAAAAAAATACAGGTAGAAACTAGGTAAATGATCTTCCTTCTAACTGAATTATTACAGAATTAACTCTCTTAATCTGTACAATAATTTGATTTTTTTCTGTTGATTCCTCGAATGTTGGGAAACTTTTTAGCTACAGTATAAATTGTATAGTTACTGTATGTGGTAGAAATGGAAGTTAAATATCCATAAAGGAAATTAAGAGGTAGCTGGTTCTATCTGTTAGAAGCTCTAGTGTGTTAACTTCCCTAAGAATGATATATGGTGGCTACCACCTCACACTTTTTCATTGGTTTATTTTATTTTATGTATTTATTTAAAGAATGTATATAGCCATTCATCTTATATTGTAATCATAGATGGCTGACTACAGTCAATAAAAGCAATAATAACAATTATGAAGACCTCTTCCCACCAGGGAATAGGTCTTCATACAATTATTAGCCACCAACTGAGCCTCCATCATCTCAATGCTGGGGGGAAGAACCAGGGTTTCATGGATTTACACAAGGCTGAAAGGGTAGGGACCCTTCAAATCACAAATGGAAAATTTTATTAAAGGGCTGAGATAGCTACAGAGAAGGAATACCTTTGGGATCTCATTGGATGACAGAATTTAAGGAAAAGGATCTGCAGTACCCAATTCTAACAGACCTAGTGGGGCAGGCAGTTATTCTGGGGAAGAGGAAGCTCCTCAAATAACTTGGCTCTGTTCAACCATTTAAAAATCACAACCAAATTGTTGTGGTTTATAGGGAACTAGATGACCCATGACCCATCATTGTTTCAGAGATATTTCTTTACCTAAGCAAGAAAGAGAATGAACTGGTGATCAAAAAAGAAGTGGCAGTGGGAGCAATTTCTGACCTTCTGTTGGCTTCCGCATTGGGTTTCCTTGTAGGAAGCTGGCAGGGAATATCAGAAATCCCTTCCTTCCTTCCTTCCTTCCTTCCTTCCTTCCTTCCTTCCTTCCTTCCTTCCTTCCTTCCTTCCCTCCCTCCCTCCCTCCCTCCCTCCCTCCTTCCTCCCTTCCTTCCTCCCTTCCTTCCTCCCTTCCTTCCTTCGTCCCTCCTTCCCTTTCTCCCTCCCTCCCTCTCTATCCTTTTTATATAGGGCCTATCATAGTCACTTTTCTCCCTGTATTATATCCACTTATATTACTGCCCCATAAATATAAATCTAAATGTTGAAATGAGATCTGGGAATAATTAAATAGGAGATTAATTTTACTATATTAAATGAAAAGCATTGATTCTTTTTTATATATTCACATGAATGATATATCATATTATCAGGTATTAAAACTTTTAAAAGATGAAGATTAGAAACTAGTGCAAACTAATATAAAGTTAGGAAGAAAAAAATCAAAATCAAAAGCCTTCTGAACTATTTTTCTAATTATATGTTTGTTCTCATTCATCCACTCATGTCATCTAACAGAACATGGAGGGAGGGGGAGAGAGAGAGAGAAAAAGAAAGAGAGAGAGGAAGAGAGAGATGGGGGAGAGAGATGGAGAGAGAGATGCACAGCCTAGAGGCATGTGAAGGAGTGGCATAACCTGGGGTGGAGTTAAAAGATGGATCAGCCTAGAATCCCTATGTAGCCACAAGCAGACTAGGCGAATTCCTACCTTGATGAACTCTTTTCTATTTTCAAGCAGGTGCTAACCAGGTAGTTGGGAAGATTCCTGTGCATAGGCTTTTTAGCAATAAATCTATTTAATTGGACCTTTATATGTGGACCTGGTCTTTTGTCCTGACATTAACTTAATCAGTACCTCTAAATAACATTAGTAATAGTTTGACAAGTTTGGGTTGAAGAACATAGTGAAAGGATGGGCTATGCACTCACTCATTACTGTTTCCATAGCAGAGTTTTAAGACAAGGGATCAGGAAACCATTTAGTAGGATGAAAAGAATTTGCAACATATCCAGACTGGTTTTCATATTTTGAAATAAATAAGATAATACACAGCACTGCTCTTTGAAAAAAATAAATGCTCTGGATAATTAAATAAAAGTCTAATCTGACCAAATTTTAACACTGATTTCAAAGCACCACATCCACTGCTGCCTTTCTGCTTTCAGATACGTATTTTTGATACATGGGTTAAGGGAAATACTTATACAGTAAATGATTGTTCCAATGAGATTTAGGTATGTTGTTTTGGCTACAGTTTGATAGTGTTCTCAGAAGCAATTTAATGTAGAGCTGATAGGATGATAAGATTATCATATAATATCCTACAGATTCTTCGTGGCATCAGGGATTGTATCCTGCTGTAAACAATCAATAGTTATCATGTCTAAATGGAAAGCTTTGGAACAATGTTTCATGAGCTCTGAAAATGAAATGAGATACTTGCTAAGGCCTTCTGAGGATTGCTCGAACTTTACATATTTAGTGTAAGGATGGTATTTATGTGTAACTGAGACACTAAGCAGTGTACTGTTTACACTGATGGTTTGCGATTGATCATCAGAACTTGGTTTAGATCTTGTACGTAAAACCTACCCAATAGTTTCTCTGATTTATTGGAAAATATTGGGGAAAATGCTGTGCAAAGAATTACATTTATCTGGGAAGACCTGCTTCAGTTCATGTCACAGCTTTATACAAATGAACATGATATATTACTTAGTGGTCCCATTTCTGCAGTTAGTTGCTTTTTTGAAATAAATAGCTACTGTGAATAACAAAGTGTGAATAACATGGAGCGGCTGATACTCTGCCTTGATCTTGGTGAGAAAAGAGACAAAATGGACATTATAAATGTATATTCTATCATTAGGCCTTTTATTCAAGCTAACATGGGGAAAATCCAGGACTGATATTTATGGCATGCAGAGTTAAATAATTTATTAGATGCTACCACATGTGCTGATGGCCACCAATTGAGATGGTTTTAAAAAGAGATGAGAGATATTCATAGAAGAGAAGCCATCAGTGCGACTAGCACTAGCTATCCTTTAGGGCTATGGTTTTAATAGATACATGCATTGTTATTTTATTATTGATATTTAATTTTATTTAATAGTTGGTTGGGGAATCATCACAAGTCAATACAAGTTGGATAGTTATATACTGTAGATCAAAGTTCCTCAATCTTTCCAGCTTTGTGGCCTGGCGGCGGACGGGAAGAGGGGATGGTTCCACGTGAGTGGTGAACAAGTGTGCACGGGAGCACAGCTTCTGCAAATGGAGCATGTGTGTACATGCCCACTCGCTGCTTGCACAAGTGGGGATACCTGCATGTGTGTGCTCTCACCTGGCAGTCCAGGGGTTGGGGACCCCTGATATAGATATTTTAAATAAATAAGCAGTTAAATCAATGCCAGCAAAGCTTAAATATACATTTTTGATAAGCATTGGTTAATTCTTTCTTCCTTAGGAGCTTTTTTAATATTCCAGTTGTCCATTATCTAGCGCAGAAGGCTGGATGTCAAACTCGTGTCATCACAGTGTAATCACGTGATGTATCGAGACTTTCCCCCCCTTTGCTAAATTGGGTGTGGATGTGGCCAGCACGTGATGCATCCGGCCTGTGGGCCGCGAATTTGACAGTCCTAGATTAGATAATGTAAGGGTATATAATATATTATATATATATACACACATATACACACACATACAAATACATACGCCCCCCCCAGGGACAGGTTTCAAAACCTGTCGCTACTGCTTTGCTTGTGGGCATGCGCATGCACAGAAGTGTTTAGGTGGGTGGGTAGAGCCTCCCGCTGCCACTACTGATTTGCCCGATCCGGGGCGAACTGGTAGCATCCACTCACTCACACACACACACACACACACACACACACACACACACACATGTGGGATTCACTTACCTTCCCTACTGGTTCACAAATGTGAGCGCGCGGGTGTATTCACTTTTGTTGCCAGCAGTTTAGACATTAATGGCTGTGTGTTGTGTTATTTTGAGGGGACAGCACATTTACACTGTTATACAAGCTGTATACTCACTACTTTATATTGTAGCCAAGTGTCATTTCTTCAGTGTTGTCACATGAAAAGATATACTTAAATATTTACAAAATGTGAGGGGGTGTACTCACTTCTGTCATTTACCGTATGTATGTATGTACTATATGTGTGTGTGTGTGTGTGTTTGTGTATGTATGTGTGTGTGTGAGTGAGTGGGATGCTACATATGTCTCTATGAAGTAAAAGTCTCTGTGAAACACTTTGTTACAGTATACAAATAACTTCTTTATATGAAATTAAATCAGTTTGATTTCTGATAATAGAAGATATATAGAACGATGGTTTTGATTTTGATATGAAACAAAGATGTTTACTCTTGTTCTATTCCATTCCTTAATGATGCTTTTTCTGCTCCTTCTTCTAACCAAATGCATTGTTGTCAGATATCAAGTTTTTCTACTTTTGCAGGAAAAATATAAAAATATTGCGGTTTTTTGTCTTTTCCTTCTTTTCTATTTATTCTTCAGATCTTCCTTCCCTTATTCTGCAAATCTTTAATAGGTGGAATCATCTAGTCATTCTTATTTTGAAAGCAACTGATCCCAGTATTCTGGAATACAGCTTTATAGTTCTTTATAATCTACATAGTAGTTTTTGAGAATTCAATCCTTGGGGGATTTATTTGTCATCATATTTATGTGCTTTTTATCATTGTAGTTTTGCCTCCTGCCTGTTAGGGTTCCAATTGTGCAATTATTCTTTCATTTCTATTCATCAGTAGGATTAGCCTAGATTAATAAATAATTGTAAAAATGTGAAGTGTTATTAAAACAATGAGCTATAGTAATGAAGTAAAAAAAATGTCAAAATAGCATTAGTAGTAACTTGATGTGTAAAATAAACCTGCCCAGAACTCTGTTATGGTGAGAAGGTGCTAATAAATGTAAAAATATTCTTAGTACCTATGCATATAAATACATTATTTCAGTAGCTATTCTTTTTAAAGTGAAATAATGTAAATATAATGCAGCTTACATTATAAGCGAATCAACGGAGATAATGAACTGAACTTGCTAACATTCATTGTTTTTAACTCAACATTTCCATGGGCATAGATGTAGAATTGAAAACATAAAACTGTATTTGAGAAAATTGCATATAAAAAAAAAATCAAATGAATGTGTGAACAATACCTTCTACGAAAAGTTGTATGGAATGTTACTAGTAATTGCTTAAAAAGAGGATATAGCGAGATAAGTTAACAAAACCACGTATTAAGTAAATGTGCACACAAAGTGAATATGTTAGGGAAAATTGCAAATAAATATGCCGATCTATTTTTCAGTTTTTTTTTTTTAAATAAGTTACATAAAATTAGATGGACCTGAGTTCATCTAATGAGCATCAGTTCATTAGATGAGCATCAGTTAGAATTGATGGACCAAATCTGAATTATCTTTACATCCCTTTTAGATACTGGCCAACAATAAACAGCATTTTTTAAATTCAGTATAGCAGCAATTAACCTTTTTTCTTTATGGTTCAGCTTCTTCAGCTTATCTTTCTGACCTTAAAAATATAACACCCAGACCCATTTTGCAATGTTAGTTGAGTACAAAATCTTTTTTTTTTTTTGCTTGAGTGTTCAAAAAATCCCTACCGGTAGTCTTCAACTTACAACAGTTCATTTAGTGACCATTCAAAGTTACAACAGCACTGAAAAAAGTGAATTCTGACCATTTTTCACACTTCTGACCATTGCAGCATCCCCGTGGTCATGTTATTTATATATGGATGCTTGATAACTGGTTCATATTTATGAAGGTTGCAATATCCTGGGATCATGTGATTATCTTTTGTGACCTTCTGACAAGCAAAGTCAATGGGGAAGCCAGATTCTTTTAACAACCGTGTTACTGATTTAAAAACTGCAGTGATTCACTTAACAAATGTGGCAAGTAAAGTCGTAAAATGGAGCAAAACTCACTGTACAAATTTCTCACTTGGCAACATAAATTCTGGGCTCAATTGTGGTCGCATGTTGAGAACTATCTGTATTATTCTACCAATCAGGAAGTGATTCTATGGGAAGATAAGATTTGAGGGGGTTTGCTGAAGTTAGTCAAATATTAACATTGAATATAACTAAAATTAGTTCCTAGCATTGGTGGGTTGCCCCCGGTTCGTACCGGTTCTAGAGGACCGGTAGTTAAACCGGCGGGAGGCTCTGCCCACCGACCCCACCATCATCAAAACGCTTCTGTGCATGCGCAGAAGCGTGTGCGTGCACACGCACGAAGTGAGCATGTGCGTGTGGCCCCGCTGCGAACCGGTAGTAAAGGTAAGTAGAACCCACCCCTGGTTCCTAGGTAAGAGCAAGAGAACAATAGCACTTAGCCCTTTACTCTACATATTAAAACATATTAGCCCCGCAATCTGGGTCCTCATTTTACCGACCTCTGAGTCAACCTTGAGCTGGTGAGAATCGAACTGCTAGCAGTTGGCAGAATTAGCCTGCCATACAGCATTCTAACGACTGTACCACCACGGCTCAGTGTAGATGATTACTGCTTCTTTTTTCCAGCTCTGATCCATTTGTCAGTAATTTTTTTTTGCTGCAACAGACCTCCTGCTTATGAAGGCTGATTAGACAGGATGCTAAGAATGTTTTTTAGTTAATATCATGGAAATGGGATTAAGAAGAGGAGATGGAAGCAAAACAAAGGGCTTAAACACAAAAGCACAGGAAAGGCAATGATTACACTGAAATGTCTATGGAGGTTCTCAGTCATCCAGGTCATGATTGTCCCAAAGAGGCTTTTTCAAAAGGCAGCTAGACTTTGTTTTGCCTTGAAGAAGTCAGAACTGAAGAAGCTTCTTGGGTGAGAAGCAAAATGTCTTAAATGAAAAGCAAAATCCAGTTGCCTTTTGGGACATTACACTTAAATGAGCTAGTAAGTAACCATAACTCAGGCATGTTCAGTTTTGGTTTCTCACAATTCTTAGGAAGCTTCCTTTGAGTATCACCCAAGTTTAATCAAATAGACATTATTATAATGGTTCTGGGATGGTTGAGAAACACAAATTCCATGTTTGTGTGGGTCTGTGCGAATGGCTTTTAATACAAGTCAGCTGATTCTCATTCCCCAGCCCCATGACAGTAGATATTTAATTTTATGTTTTTTCCTATGTAAATTAAATATCAACCAACATGTCAAAGAAAAAAAATACTGTAGTCTACAAAACATCGAGTCAGGATTAATCTTCCTTTCCCTGATGCACCTCTTTCCTGGAAGATTAAAAGAATGATACTCTCTTTTTCTCTCTCTGCATTTATTAAAATATTTTTTTCTGAAGTCTAGTTAATTTAGTTTCATGGAGAGAAGGTAAAAGTATTCTATTCTGTGCAGCCCTGGCCTCTTGTTTCATTTTTGCCCACTAAAATGTTTTTGCTTCCAAGTTAGTGTCATGAAGCAGTATAATTATTTTGGCTCTCTGGCACTATTTTCCCACAGCAAATGGGTTATGGTTAGAATTAGGATTAGGTGTATGAATCATTGATCTCTGCAAATTTATGTACCAGTGCTGTGATCAAAAGGATATTGTACCAACTGATATTGCAACAATTCATAGTGAGTAAAACTTTCTGGGCAGGATAATTTAACATTAGTGGCAGTGTGAAGAGTTGAAATCGGAAAAAAAACTGTATAGGCAGTCCTTGACTTACAACAGTTCATTTAGTGATCATTACAAAAGCATTGAAGAAAGTGACTTATGACCATTTTTCACACTTATGACCATTGCAGCATCCCCATGGTCACGTGATCAAAATTTGGATGCTTGGCAACTGACTCATATTTATGGCGGTTGCAATGCCTTGGGGTCATGGAACCACCTTTTGCAACCTTCTGACAAACAAAGTCAAAGGAGAAACCAGTTTCACTTAACAACTGTGTTACTAAATTAACAACTGCAATGATTCACTTAACAACGGTGGCAAGACAAGAAAAAATGGGCAAAACTCAGCTAACAAATGTTTCATTTGGAAACAGAAATTTTAGGCTTAATTGTGGTCATAAATTGAAGACTATCTGTATAAATTTAGAAACTTTTTAAATGAGTGCCAACTGGAAATTAGTAGGCTATACTCTCCTTCATTTAATTACCTGCTTTAAGGAACAATATTTCATTCCCTTTTTTAAATTCAAAGAAGAGCAACAGATTAGATTGAAGATGAAAGGAGATTCTAAAACCCAGATGGTGGTCAAAGCATGTCTTTTATTTATTTGTTTATATTTTTTAAATATAGTTTGGATACAAAGAAGTACTTCCTGAAATAGTTATGTGATCACAAAATGGACAATGGATTTTTTCTTAGGGAAGGCCAAACACTACAGAAATTTCTTTCTGGGAGCATTTATCTTTCTATGAATATGCTAATTTTCTTTCTGGAATTTTTTGCAACCCTTAATTTGAACACTGGTAATGTCAATTACCAGTGACATTAATTAAGCACTGCAAAGAGAAGTTCCACAACCTGAGGGAAAAAGAATTTTGGTTGATGAATATTATTATGGTTATTTTTAAATTAGCCTTGTATTAACTCATTGCTAATTAGTTTAGTAACATACACTGTGCATATGGGTGCCTGTATACACATACAAACATATACATGTTTGTATACATATTGTACACATACAAACATATACATGTTTGTATACATATAAATAAACATAAAATTATTTGGCTCTAGATTGTGTTCTGAACAATGAAAACAGTTCTAATGTTTCTGTCAGTATTTCCACCACTTGGAAAATATGAATGCGGATATAAATAACAAGAACTATTTACTTAACTGATATCACTTGATAAAGTGCAGGTTTATTTGAATACCCACCACTAGTAGTTTTGTAGACAGTTACCTCTGGTTTACTAATGTATCTGAGGAGATGTATAGATTATTATATAAATATTTTACCCAATACACCATGTTCTCTACATGGTGGGAGAAAACATGCAGAGAAAACTGCAAATGAAATAATAGCAAGCAGCTGCTGTAAGCATTTACAATGAGAGGCTAAGAAGGAATTTTATTTGATAAATGAATATAGGATTACAATCAACAGTATTTATAGAAGAACTCTTAAAAACAGACCTTCTCTTGCTTAGTCATTTACATTTTGAGTGAGTGAGTGAGTAAAATGTCTGTAAATATCACAATTATGGTAGTGAATTTTGAGATCCAATAGTTGACTTATTCTTTAGGATTAGATTAATATATTTCCTGTACATTATATTTTTAACCACCACCATATACAGTAGTTATGGATCTAAACTGAAAGCAATAAGTTTATGTAACTTGGCTTCCAGGCCAAGATAGTTCTGCATATTATCTGTTCAGTTGATGGCTTGTCTTTCACATTCCCCAGTACCACCAAGAGCTTGTAACTCCATTCTTAGCTTTCATGTATCATTTCTTAGAATATGATTTTAGTTTTAATCCCCTGTTCCGTTAGATTCAGAACCTGGCTTTCTGAAACAGAGTTCAGCCAGATGGAACCATCGATTGACTTCCCTGCTTGAGACAGATTTTCTTAGAGTAACAGTAAAGGGGCCACTTAAGAGCTTTTCTGCCACCTGTTTTTATCAGAAATGGATTGCACCTATGTAAGATACCATTATAAATTTTTAATTGCAAGCCATTACTAATAACTTACATTTATGAGCACCGATAACCACAGGTTTCCTGAAAACCTTGCAAGTATTTCCAATAGATTAAACTGGATTTAAAGTTACAGTAACAATATTGTTTCTGTTTACAGAAACAGATCAGGGGTGGCCTGATTCTGTGGGCCAGATGTGTCATGCGCTGGCCACTCCATGCCCGGTTTAGCGAAGGGGAAAAAAGTTGCAATACATTATGTGACACCACCGTGATGATGCGAGGTTGACACCCCTGCTTTAGATCATGCAGACCAAGATCTGTTTCAACATTTCTTGCATAGGCAGATGGCATAAAAATTAATCAGACTTGGCTGTGTATATCTAGATCTGTGTATCAAAAGTAGGCATATGCATCCCAGTATTGAACCAAGTCAAATAGGAGAATGGTTTAAATCTGGGGTGCCCAACCCCCAGTCTGTGACCCAGTGCTGGGATGGAACTGGGCTGCAAAAGTGGTGGTTGAGTGCACACGTATGCATGTGCATGTGCTCAACTACATTTGTGAAAGTGGTGCATGCACAAAATCGTCCCCACTCCTCCCCATTGATGCTGCCTCTGCCAGTCTGCCAAGCCAGAAAGGTTTAGATCGCTGGTTTAAATGATTTGTCCCTTCATTAATAGAGTGTGCCTAAGATCATTGCCTAAATCAGGGGTCTCTGACCTTAACAACTTTAAGACTTGTGGACTTCAATTCTGGGAGTTGAAGTCCATAAGTCTTAAAGTTGCCAAGGTTGGCGACCCTGGGCCTAAATCCTTTCAAGCTATACTAACTAAACATTCTATAATATAAAAGATCATAAATGATAGCCATAGTTTGAAAAAATTAAACCTGTTAATTGCCCCCTTTGAAAAGTATACAGTCGGTTATTAACCAGATTTATTTATTGATTGATTAAATTTATATGCCACCAATATCACCATTCAGAGCAATGGTGGTCCTTGATAGCTTTGCTTGGGACTAATGAAAACCGAAGGACTCATGAGGACTCTAATTTGTCCACTTCCGGATTTTTATAGATACTGAATCTGACACTCACATCAATACAAGTATAAATCATGTAGCAAGGTTACACTAACAAATGATGGTTTCTATATTCATAGATAAAATTAGATGTTGAAATATTTTGGCAATACCAACTCATAGTTGTGGGGAAAAATTGGCATTTCCATGTAGCTCGTTGGTTGGGGGTGCTCCTGAATAAGTGAAATAATGACTGGACTGTTAATAATAAACCAACATATGTAGAGATGTTCCTTGGATTTATATTTATCTCATCTTAATTAAAAACAGGCAGAAACACACGTTTTCAGTGGACCTAGACAGGCTACCTTCAGAGATCTTTCTCCTAATGGTATTGATCAGAATGAATGCACTTCTGAAATTGCTGAATGTATTACCGTGATGTGCTATTCTCTTTTCAATTAACATGTGAACGCTGAAGTTCTTGCATAATTGAAACTGGAGGTGTGAAGTTGGGGCATTGGGCAGCCTATACATAGCATACTTGATACTGTGTCAGTTTCTTACTAGATATACACAGACCCAGCTAATGTCAAGCACTGGAGAAATCAGGAGAGTCAGGCAGTTCAAATATATAAAGATAAAAATTTATTACAAGCTTAAATTTTCTACAAGAATCTGAACTATAATGATCAAGGGAAATTAGCAGGAGTTAAGAAAGGAATTCAAGGTGGGCTGGATTTAGATCTTTTGTGGGCATGTAGGGATTTATGACTGATGATGCATTTCACCCTTCCCTCGGGTCATGAACCAACATAGAAATAATTGTGCTAATTAGTGCCCTAGTTCTGCTATCTTTATTATACCAGACTACCAGTGGTGCCGGTTAAGGCACTTGTGTGCAGCGCTGAAAATGGAACATTTAGAAGCTCAGCTGCTTACCTTCCAAGTCAGCAATGGTAAATAGAAAAGCGAAGGGGGGGGGGAATCAGCTGTGCCGCGCGATTGAGATGAGCTCCAAAGCAGATAATAAAGGACAGGAGAGGGGTGGGTGGTTCGCCCGAATTGGTCTGAATCAGCTGAATGCCACCTCTGCAGACTACCTCCCACGCATTTAAAGGTTGGGCTGATATATTTTGGACAGTAGAACTAACAATTTCAGGAACAGGGCCAGGTTATCTTTAAGACCGCCTTCTACCACATAGCTCCCAGCAACCGGTAAGATCCCACAGAGTTGGTCTCCGCCGGGTCCCGTCAGCTAAACAATGCCAGCTGGCAGGCCCGCGGGGAAGGGCCTTCTCTGTGGCTGCCCCAGCTCTCTGGAACCAGTTACCTCCTGAGGTCCGGACCACCCCTACCCTATTGGCCTTCCGAAAAGCGGTGAAGACCTGACTTTTCCGGCAGGCCTGGGGGCGTTGATCTCACTATTGAGATCTTGTGAGATCCAGCCATGAATGGTGTGAATGGGTTTTAATATTTTAATATTTAAATGTTTTTATAATGGTTTTTTAAATGCATTGTAAGCTGCCCTGAGTCTCCGGAGAAAGGCGGCATATAAATTGAAATTGAAATAATAATAATAATAATAATAATAATAATAATAATAATAATAATAATAATAATAATAACAACAACAACAACAACAACAACAACAACAACAACAACAACATAAAGTTTAGAATGGGACTGTCCTACATCTGTAGCAATAGGGATATTGTTGGAATCAGCATTCTCAATTACAAGTTCTCTTAGACCTGGAACTGACATATTAAAGCAGGAGTCCCCAACCCCGTACAGGTACAAGTCTGTGGTCTGTTAGGCCATGCACCATGCAAACAGCGAAGCTTCATCTGCACCTGAGGGGAACTAGGTTGCATGTAAAACCATCTTGCCCCCCCTCCCCCCGGTCAGTGAAAAAATTATTTTCCACAAAATGTATTATGTGTGGATTTATCTGTAACATTTCATAGAGAAATAATCTGAAAAAGGCAATAGTTTTGTGGTTGAAAATGATAGTTATTTCAAAAGCTAAACCAGTTCCCAGATATAGAGTTTTACAGCTCATGTCATGGAGAAGTTGATAAAAAGCAATTCATTGATTTTAATATGCTGTTTATCTCATTAATCTAGAACGTATCAACCTTAGAGAGCTCTGTCTAATCCAGTATCATATCTGACTGCAGATGGAAAGTGAATACATACCCACACACCCACACACCCGCACCACACTACATACACACACTTCACAGAGACAGACATTATTGGTTTTTCATCTCCTCTCTGAACTTCGTAAGGCAATTTGCTTTTATTGTAAGCAATGATTGTAAGCAAATACAAATCTGGTCTTTGTTTTGGCTGATAGCAGCAGTCCACTCTACTAAGAATCCTGAATCTGCTTTTCTACCAAATCCTCACATCCCATACTACCCTTTGGACCTCCCCACTATCACAGTTTCTAATTCTACCCTCAACAGGGTAGAGACAGTTTTCAACATTGGTTTCTACCCTCGGAGCTGAGGTTTTATATCAAAGGCCTGCAATGATAATTGCAATATAATCAAAGTTTTATGTCATACAAACAATCCCGCTGCTTCATTTTTAAAGGCCTATCTAGTCTGGTATCACATTTCCCACAATGAAAGAAGAAACAGAATAGTAGTCTCTCAGTGCTGTTCCCACTGGGAACCCATTCATATGTTGTCTCTGTTCCTGGAAATAATATACAGCAGTCATGATGATTAGCATTTAATAGTCCATAAATTTGTTGGCATCTCACTTTTAAAGCTCCCTGTAATGGATAGCAATTCTATTTTGGTGGACATCTTAGTAGAATCAAGTCAATGGCCCTTCCACACATTATAGGAAGGGGAAATCTATTTTGGCAACAGCCACAACTTGGATGGCAATATTTTAAGGAATGCTGGGAGTTGTTAGCAACATTGGGGTGGGGGACGGGTAACTGTGTACATCTCTCACTCCTTCTGTAGAAAATGGGATTACAAAAATCTTTTGTTGCTTTGTGAAAACCTATAATAAATTACTTATCTTTCTAAATAACAATCTCAGACTCTTAATCTAGTATATTGGTCCTGTGTGTTGCTATTTTATTGGCAGTGCTTTTTCTTGTTTTGGAAAAAAATAGCACTTCTGAAATCCCCTTTTAATAATAAAAAAAGTTAACTACCAAAGCAAACTTGCTTATGGAAAGAAGTTTGCTTCGAGAGGACAAATACAGACATAAAACTGTTCGATCTACTGAGCTGAACATTTTAATGATGGTCTTATAATGGTAGAATTTTTTTGTCTAAATATACAAAAGATTGAAAGTAATGGGCTGTGAAAAAAAAAAGAGCCATTTGGTTAGCATACTCTAAACTCTTGCTTTGGGAAGCTTGCATTTTTCTTCTTCTTTCTTTCGTAAGTGTGAGTTTCTTTAGTGCCATGTCACTTGATTTAAGAGACTCATTTGGTTCCCTTAATTGTTATCTATAATGTGATTAACTCAGTTTTCAAATAACATCTGTCCTTACATATGAATAATAAATTAGTTTTAGTAGGACATGGGAAATAACTAAGTTTGACCATCTTGAGAAGCATGGCAATTAATTTATGGACATACATCTCATGTAACTTGATTGATTGATTATGCATCATCATTGACTTTTAGTGACCAAATAGATAGATTTTATGTATGACAACTTTTCCCTAACCTGGTTCCTTCAAGTCTTTCAGTAGCCATGATGCTTACTGCAATATATAAAAAATCATAGCAAGATAACCTAATATATTTGCATGTGCACAATACATTGTGTGCAAACAATATATTAGAGTGCACACTTACATACACACATACACACACTTACATACACACATTCATGTAGGGCTAATTAAAAAAGTTACAATGTATTGCCTTTCTTTGATTTCACTACCCTAGAATTCCTTTCTGTACGGCAATGTGGGAAGTGCAAACACTCATAGTAGATGGAATAAAAGAGACATAAAAGGGATTCTGAATTATTTCCATGAGAGTACAGCAAAGCATTTGGGTTTGGATTGCCATGTGTACTAACAGTGATAATCCATGATGTCAGTTTTCAGATAAGGAATGGGGCAGCCTCCATGTTTCCTATAGGTTCTCTGTTAGAGGGGTTACAACCCATAAAATGGATGGAATTTCAATATATGGAGATGATGACCAATGGGACCAACTGTCTCATCTGAAGAAAGCTAAAACTATTATATAATAAAATGAGTCTTTTGCATATTTGTGTTGTGATTTCTAACCATAGAGTTCTTTTATGGAATCAAGCAACTATACTTTGATTTGAATTTGCAGTAGTAGAACTACTCTTGATGTCATCTATTGAATTTCAATTGAAATTCAATTTGTAGAAGTCTGGCTCTTCCAACTTGCATGGGGCCCTGATGGGGGCATGTCATAATGGAGGTAATTAATGGATTACCGTAAATAGAAGATCCCACTTCCACCCTGTTATATACTGGCCCTTACTTTAGTTAATTCTCTATTAATTCTAACATTATATTTATTGTTTTAATGCTATTATGTTGTTGATTTGATCGTGTTGTAAGCTACCTAGAGCCATTTGATAGTAAGATAGGTGGCATATTAAACAAACAAATAAATAAATTTTAATGTGTAGGTATTGTTCCAAAGGCAGCACTGTCTATAAGTTTGAATGTGTCTGGTAGTTACCAGCCATTTTCAAAGATGGCATAGTTGCAAATTTCTCATTCAACATTCCCAATAATCAAAACATCTTGTCTTTCCCTGAAAATTCTTCTACAGTCCATTTTCATTATTTCCAAAACCACTTTTTAAAATGCATGCTTTGCCTTCTCAGAATTAACTATTGTTGTTTAGAACTGGAACATAAGATGGAAGTTTATTAAGGTCATTCAAGAATGGCATTGAGGAAACCATGTTATCTTTGAATGAGCTGACTTGACTATTTTTGGAATAATATGCAAATCACAATTTATTGGCCTTGTGTTCTTAACTTCCAAGTCTTCAGATTCCTAAATATTCCCAAATATTACTGATACAAAAAACAAACTAAAATGTATGCCCCATCCAAAAAAGAGACCCCAAACCAAATATTTTTAAAAGGCATACTCCAGATATAGTTTGAGGTAAAATATCCAGAAAGCGTATCCAGATATATTTTGATGTAAAATAAATATTAAAATATTAAATTTTACGTTTTGATGTAAAATAAATATTGATGTAAAAAAAAATATTAAATGTGATCTGTTTTTGCTTATTTGTTTTTTCAATAAAGATCAGTGCCAAAGAGAATGAAGGGAATACGGTCAGACAAAGAAAAGGAGAGGTCGATTTACCCAATGATGGCACATAATCAATCAAAGAGTTTCAGTATTGAAGACAAACAACCCTACAGAATCACACCACTGAAAATTGGCAGCAAATCATAAAACATTAGTAGCTTGCTTTCTCATTTCATGCCCTGCAAGATGCTTCAACATGTCAGTCCTGCCATCTTCAGGTATATCACAATATGGTTACCACTTCAGGCAACATATAAGTTTGTGTTTGTGTGTGAATTGAGCCCAAAGTTTCTGTTACTAAGTGAGACAATTGTTAAGCGAGTTTTGCCCCATTTTCCAACCCTTCTTGCCAGAGTTGTTAAATGAATCACTGCAGTTGATAAATTAGCAACCTGGTTGTTAAGTGAATCTGGCTTCCCCATTGACTTTGCTTGTCAGAAGGTCACAAAAGATAATCACATGACCCTGGGACACTGCAACTGTCATAGCTATGAGTCAGTTGCCAAGCGCCTGAAGTCTGATCACATGCAGATGCTGTAATAATCGTAAGTTTGAAAAATGGCCTTAAGTGACCTTTTTTCAGTGCTGTTGTAACTTCGAACAGTTACTAAGTGAACTGTTGTAAGTAGAAGATTACCTGTATCTTTCTATATTGGGTGAGCCCTAGATTTCTCAATGTATCAAAAGGTTTTCTGTAATCACAAATGTGAGGGTTCAGCCACATTTGGAAGGTACCAGGGTGCAAATGTTGCTAGACGTTTTTTTGAAAAATCTACCATTTGGTCATAAAACTAGAAAAAGCTCGGATATGAACTGTTCACATCAGCACCAAAATCACCTGGGCTAGGATGAAATTATAGCAACCATAGAAATCCTGAGAGTCCTGGGAATTCACTTAGCATTTTTATTTTTATTTTTGATAAGAAAACACATCTATAGATTTAACAATTATGCAAAATGAGACAGTCTATGTCATGTGCATATCTGAAGTTAGAATTGTTATTCTTTTAAAAATTTGACATTAACAATAGCAGTAGCACTTAGACTTGTATGCAGCTTCATAGTGTCTTAGAGCCCTCGCTCAGCGGTTTATAGAGTCAGCCTATTGCCCCCAGCAATCTGAGTCCTCATTTTACCATCCTTGGAAGGATGGAAGACTAAGTCAATCCTGAGCCAGTGAGGATCCTGGCAGTGGGCAGAGAGTTAGCCTGAAATACTGCAGTCTTAACTATTGAGCCACCATGACTCACATTAGATCTATTTTAGGCTTAGTGGACAAAGTTTCTCCATTTTGTTCTCAAGGTGTATAACTCATCATTGTCATCATCATCATCAACAACAACATTATCAGCAGTGGTAGCCAAAACTCTGTTACAAATTTTTAGGAAATATTTAGAAAAATATTGAAGAAAAGTTTGATGTTTTTCAAAAATGCAGCTTGAGAGTTTCAGCCTGGTCTGAATTGTAGCTAAGGCTTGATCACCATCCAGAGAAAGTCTGATTTTCATAGACTGCGGAAGAAAACATTTCATCCCATTGACTATGAATATTTTAGCCTGCTACTCAATTAACAGAATAACCTCAATTTCCTTCAATGATCACTGAAAGAGAAATCTTGCAAAAGTTTTGAAGAAATAATGTATCAATTTGTCTGAAAGATATCATTTTCATTTGTTTGTGGCATAAATGACTACCCACAGTGAAATAAAAATGAAATGAAATATCGTATATAAGGATTAAACTAATTAAGTTTAATTTTTTTTAGTCTCTATAAATTCTGTGTTATTATTGGAGCTATCCAAATAATAAAAATACCTAGAATATTAATGTAGTTATATGTAGTTTCAGAACTTTTTTTACACATATATGTAATGTGTTTTATTTTAATGAAAAAAAACAAGCAAACTAAATTTGGCCATTTGTACTGAAAGTCAACATTAGTGCAATTATAAAGCTAAACCTGACTCATTGGTAATTCTGGAATGCCTATTAACGGTCCTAACTTAGACCTAATAAAATTCATAATTGTTAACCTTAACACTTTCAAATGTTTTATATAGTATGCTTTAGGAGAAACATATAAAAGCTATAATGACCTGAAAGCTCTTAAACAGCATTATCTTAAAAAAAAAAAAAAAGTTCTCTGAGGTTAGGAAAATCCTAGAATTGGGAGATTTGTTATAGAATTTTCCTTTGTTGTTGCTTTTAACCAGTTAGTGATATCTGACTCTTGGTGACTTTATAGAAAAGTGGTCTCCATGCTATCCTGTCAAGCAAAATTTCTTTCAATTGTATGTTCAACTTTGCATCAGATTTGATGTTATTAAGCTAGTGTATTCTTTGCTTGCCCCAGAGGTGACATTCAGCAGGTTCTGACCAGTTCTAGAGAACTGGTAGCAGAAATTTTGAGTAGTTTGGAGAACTGGTAAATACCACCTCTGACTGGCCCTGCCCCTGTCTATTCTCTGCCTCCCGAGTCCCAGCTGATTGGGAGGAAATGTGGATTTTGTAGTAACCTTCTCCTGGAGTGGGGTGGAAATGGAGATTTTACAGTATCTTTCCCCTGCCACTAAGCCACGCCCACCAAGCCATGCCATGCTATGCCATGCCCACCAAGCCACACCCACAGAACCAGTAGTAAAAATTTTTGAATCTCACCACTGGCTTGCCCCTTTTAATTCCAGGAACCATTCCTAGCTTCATTGTCTTCTCCAATGAATTTGCATGTGTGATGTGGCCAAAATAAATAAGATGTAGTCTTATGATTTTAGCTTCTAGTATGTGTCTGGTTTTATATGACTTAACACCTTTCTGTTATACCCAGAGGTGTTACACATGGTATACACAGTAATTTATTTTTATTTTATTTTTTATTTTATTTCAAATTTATATACCGCCCTTTTCCCTGAGGACTCAGGGCGGTGTACAGCCAGATAAAAACATATAATACAAACATTAAAAACAATTAAAAGAAATATCTCTGTTTGGCCCCAAATTTAAAAAGACAAAACCAATTAAAATTATTAAAAGAATTTGTTAAGCCAGCCCGGCTTGCTGAAATAAGAAAGTTTTAAGGGCGCGGCAGAAGGCACCGAGGTCTTGGATTCTCCTTATCTCTGGGGGCAGCTGATTCCAGAGGGTAGGTGCCCCCACAGAGAAGCCCCCCCCGGGGGTCACCAGCCTACATTGTTTGGCTGATGGCACCCCGAGGAGGCTCTCTCTGTGGGAGCATACGGGTCGATGGGAGGTCGTCGGTGGCAGCAGGCGGTCTCGAAGGTAACTAGGTCAGCCTTTATGCCAGTACCACAGTTCAAAGGTGTCCATTTTTCTTTGATCAGCCATTCTTAGTGTCCAAATTTCACACCCATATTTCTCTAACTAGCCTGCTTTTTGTGTTTATATCAATATCTCTGCTTTCCCAGATTTTATTCATGTTAACCATTGCAATGTGGCCTAAAGTTATCCTGCATTTGATTTCACGAATAGAACTGCCATAGGGAACAATTTTGGATCCAAGGAAGATAAATTCTTGAACTAATTCAATTTCTTCCCTGTTGATTTTAAATGTCTCATGTCCATCTGCGACTGTTGTCATTATCTTTATTTTCCTGATATTAAGAAACAATGCTACTTTTTCACTTTTGTCCTGGATTTTTCAGATCATTTTTTCCAATTCTTCCTTATTTCTAGCCAATAGTATTATATCATTTGCATACCTCAAATAATTTATGATTCTTCCCCAACTCACTCCATCATCAGGCAGTTCCAGATCTAATTCCTGCATGATCAGTTCAGCAAATAGATTGAACAAAAAAGGTGATAAAATACATTCCTGTCTCACTCCCTTACTGATTTTGAAGTAGCTCAATGAAATTTTACTTAACTACCATATAGCTATATGGGGTGGGCTGGGGTGGGAAAGAGAGGAAAGAGGAAGAAAAGAAAAAAGGACAGAAAGAAAAGAGAGGAGAAAAGGAGAGATTGTTGGATCATCCACCACATTTAGAATACATGTGATAGGAACTGAACATTTAAGCCTCTTAAATGATTTTTACCTTTCAAAGGGTTAAAATATGCTGAAAACTTCTCAGATCACCTTACTTTATTGTAAATTTAACTTTGCTTCTTTGAAATCTTCTAAGGCAACCCTTTCTCCGAATTAAAATATTGCTGTTGTAACTAAGAGCACAGTTATGGCTTCTGACAATAAAAATTCACCTTTACTAAGTATTTTGTGTGCAAATGGAGGCATTTTAAATCTCCTTTCAATCATTGTGGAATTCAACTTTCCTCAACCCCAGCCACAAGGCAAGAGATTTTGAGAGTTATAATCCAAAACATCTGGTGAGTTACATCTGTGATGGATACTTCATGATTATCCACTGTTTTTAAACAAGAGCAGTGTGCTTCCTTAATAAAGAAAGGACCAATACTTTTTCAGAAATCCAGCTAGTTTAGCTGTTAAGGTACCAATTAGATTAGAAACTGGGAGAGTTCTGCCCTGGGCACAAAGCCAGCTGGATGATCTTGAGCCAGTCACTTTTTCTCAGCAGGAGTTAGTCAGTGACAAAGCACTTCTCAAGTCCTACCAAGAAAACTGCAGGGACTACTCCAGGCAGTTATCACAGGTCAACAGTGATTCAAAAGTTCCCTCCACTCCCCCCAAAATCCCCCATACACATTTCCAGACTAAGGCAAAAAAAGAGAATAAAGCCTGGAAAAATCAGGAAGAAGAGAAGTTTTAGAATTGGATTCAGGTTCATCCATTGAAATAACAGGCAAAGAAATTCAGGGGGAAAAAAAGGAATACTATTTGGGGATTTTGATGAACATAGATACATAGCCATGAAAACAGCCAGCCAATTTGTAGTCTAATTTTCCATGAATAAATCCATTCCTTTTTAAAATACTTCATGTTAGCATCAACCCACAAACAACACAGAAAAATCTATAGGGAGCAATTTTTAAGCAAGAAATCATTTAAATCATCCCTGTGTGCACACGACCTGCTTAAATTGTTATTTGATTTGATTTGATTTGGGCTGAAAATTAGTAGTCACCACTCAGTGTTCAAGTTTATTTTGTAAGACAGAATTACAATGTCTAGACAGCACATATCAATTGTTTCAGCTGAGTTGATGTCTTCTGTCAATCTGATTTCAAATGTTTGAAATCGTTGTATTAACTTCCAATTTATAAAAAAGATTTACCTTTCTAAAGCCAGTTTTACTGAGTTGGGCACGCATAATATTCCTCTATTCAACCTTTAAAATGAATTTATATTTTACATACATATATTCACCATGTTCTATAGTCCTAATCGGACTTCAACTTAACTTGGATCAGGACTTTTAAAATAATAGAATACCTTAGTCATGTTGTTTGCTCTTAACCCAATTAACATTCTACATTTTTGTTTTCTTTAAAAATACTCTAGGTTTCCTCAGCCTCAGCCTTTTAAAAAGAAAGAAATTGTGATGTGGTAAAGCAATGGAAAATGGAATTTCTTAAATAATAAAATATACTGTATGATCCTGGGATTTCAGATGTGTTCGCTTTTCATATTTCTAGCAAAAGAGAGGTATTCATGTGCTAAGCTATTTGAACACAAAATAATCAAATAGTTGTGGTATTTATGTAGCCTGTTGTTAATTTTTAACTGATTTTTTTCTTGAAAAATTAAATTGTTATGGCAATGAACATGAGTGCTATTTCCCATTTGAATGAAAACCTCTACATCAATTAGTTTATGTAACTGGTTCATAGATAGGAACTGTCAGCCTGTTCCCTGATGCCTATCTGTTGCTTGTGTGTAATGTTGATACTTCTTGTGGGAGGTTGGAACAAAATGGTGGTAATAAATGATTGAAGAACCACCGTACACAAAGTCATCTTCCCATTTTGGTTCAGTCAGATGCTTTTTCTTATATTCTATTACGTTGACTTAAGTCTTCCTTTCTACTTCCTTGTAGAAATTTTTAAAAAGACATCCCATTGCATTGTACCGTATCTTTCATGTTTTATTGATAGCTCTGTATAAAATTAAATTACATCACTCAAAGAGCAATGCAACTCAAACGCTTCACTCTATTAGCATTTTATTGCTGGAGGGGACAACTAGCTGGTTGTTTGAACTGTGCAATAGATCCCAAAGGGCAGAGTTGCTGCTGTAAATGCAGAAAATGTAGCTTTCAATAAATATATTAAGTTGTTACAATTTGTTTATGATAGTAGTTCATTTGCAGTATAAAATTATTTTCTGTTCCATTTTGTAGCACCCAGGGTACCCTCCTGTGGATTTAGTTCTGGCGTCACAAATATCAGAACACAATACAATCAAAGGACAGAAAATGTGTTTAAAGTTCCTAAAGTTCCTTGATCAGCAGTCTGTTAGATGATTTTTAGAGAGTACACAATACCTGGATAATATGTAACTTTATTTCAAGATTCCCAATGGATTATAACAAGGATTTTAAATCTTTTGGAAAGCATTATTTTATATTTTATAGCCAAATAGCTAAAGCAAGATTTCTTTTTTCCTTTCCTTTTTCATCATGGCATTCTTATTTTCACTCTTTTATTTGCTATAATGAATGTTCTGCATATCCTCGGTGGCTTTTCTCTTCCATGTTTTCCTTTCCTTAAAAAAAGAAACACCTGTCAAAATTTATTTGAACCTGTATATTTTTCCTGCATTTTTAGATAAGTGTCAGCAATAATTTGTGGTCCTGGATGGGTGGTGGTGATTGATTGATTGATTTAATTAATTTATAGGGTCACCAACTCAAACAATGAGATTATGAGAAGTGTACAGCAAAAGCAAACAATAAGCAAACCATAGTATATATAACAGTGTTTGTACATGATAATTAAACAACCAAAAAGAAACTTTTGGGAACCAAAGCAACTTGTGTCAGACGGGCATAACAAGGTGTACCCATAACTAACCATACCACTGTATTCTGGACCAACTGAAGTTTCTGGATGATGTTCATGGGAAGCCTCATATAGATCATGTTACAGTAGTCTAACCAGAAGATGACGAAGGCATGAGTGTTCATAAGCAAGGATTTCTGGCTAGTAATGAGCACCATTGGGTTCAAAGGTAGTCCTAACCACAACTGCCACCTGCTCTTCAAGCAGTAATTGCAAATCCACTAAGTCAGAACAGGGTAGTGTCTTCCTATCTAGAGCCAGCTGGGGTTCAGCTCAGAATGAATCTTAATGGCTTTATCCACCAGATATTGACAATAGTCCTCACAATGACCACATAGATGTACCACCAATTCCTCCTGACCTAGAAGAGACCAGGTCACCCTGAACAGGACTATTAGCACACTAGCAGAAGACATAATATTGTTTTTCCACAAGGAGCCACCCACAGGTCTCACTTGGATTGGCGCAGGGGTGAAATGTAAAATGTGTTACTACCGGTTCTGTGGGTGTGGCTTGGTGGTGATGGGGGTAATGTGACTGGGTGGGCGTGGCCAACTTTTTTTAAAAAACTTTTCAAAGCATTTTTCTAATGCTTTGAAAAGCCTCTGGTGATCAGGCAACTCAGCTGGGATCATCAGAGAGGCTTTTTAAAAAATGCTTTGAAAAGCCTCTCTGCCGATCAGGCAACTCAGCTGGGATTGTCAGAGACTTTTCAAAGCATTTTTTTTACCACTTCTTTGGCCAAGAGGTTGCAGAAAAAAATGCTTTGAAAAGCCTCTGAGGATCCCAGCTGAGCCGCGCGATCATCGTCAGAAGAGGTTGTAGAAAAAATGCTTTTAAAAGTAAAAAAAAAAAAAAGCCTCTGATGATCGTGCGACTCAGCTGAGCATGGTGGGTGGGCGCAGCTGAGCATAGTGGGTGGGATTTTTGCTACCGGTTCTCCGAACCACCTGTCACCATTGCTACCGGATCGGGCAATCCGGTCCGAACCGGGAGCATTTCACCCCTGGATTGGCGCCTGGTTTTCTGCCAGTGGCACTTTAAGATTTTCCCCCCCAGTTGCTTCATCTTCCTGAGGCCCCCTGACAGCCAAGGGGTTGGAGTATGTGTGTCATGATAAACACATAGATGCAATGCAATCTAAAGCTGTTTCTGCTATTTTATTCCAGCAAGACTTCCATTGAATTCAGTATCAAAAATCTCATAAAAAATCCTAAATTTCCTCTGAAACCTGATGGGGTCCATTAGGTGCCTGAGATGGGCTGATTGAATAGACTTCCGCTCCACCCGGATCATACGCGGGTTTGTTACAGTAAACTCAATTCATTCACTTATACATATTGTAAGAACTGCTGAGCAGAGTAAGATCCAGGATCGATTCATCTAAGATCTGATCTGGGCTTCATCATCAACAAAATCTTAAATAAAAAATCTTACAAAAATGATACTTGGATTCTGTTCTTAGGTCCTGAAGCATCTTGGGTTCAGTGCAGGGGTGAAATCCAGCAGGTTCTGACAGGTTCTGGAGAACTGGTAGCGGAAATTTTGAGTAGTTCGGAGAACCAGCAAATATCACCTCTGGCTGGTCCCAGAGTTGGGTGGGAATGAAGTTTTTGCAAAATACTTCCCCCAGGAGTGGGGAGGGAATGGGGATTTTGCAGTATCCTTCTCCTGGAGTGGGGTGGGAATGGAGATTTTGCAGTATCCTTCCCTTGCCATGCCTACCAAGCTACGCCCACCAAGCCACACCATGCCCACTAAGCCACACCCATAAAACTGGTAGTAAAAAAAATTGGATTTCACCATTGGTTCAGTGATATTATGGATTGTACATTGTGATTTTTATAACATATAACTATCTAGGCTAGGGGCACCCAACCTTTTAAGCATCAGGGACCGGTTCTGTGGAAAGAGGATTTTCTGTGGACCGGTGGGCATAGTTTTGTGTGCTGCCTGCAGCTCGCGGATGGGGCTTTGGTTGTTTACATGGCCCAGTTTCTGGCATGGCCCATTCATGGACCGGGAATTGGGGTCCCCTGATATAGGCAACCAAGCTCTTATGTGTCCTCTATTACCACAGCAACTTGTTCTCTAAATTATTTTTTTTTAAAGAAAAGTACTTCATTTCCATTTTTATTTATTAATAAATACTTTTGTGTAACTTCAATCATTTTCTCTCCAACCAACATAAAAAGTTGAAAGTATATACTCAGGACCGGTATTATATAAAAATATGTAACTGCATTAAAACCATTAATTGCATAGTAAGAAGTTTAAAATATAAGCTTTGATTTCTTTGCACATTTAAATAGGTAATTATGAATTAGGACACTGTTGCTGTGTATTTTAAGTGTAACTGCCAGAAAAGAATGAGGAATCCAAATTCAGCTTTAAGCTATTGATGTTGTTTCATTTTTTAAAATTATAAATATTTCTAAATAGAAATATATATTTCTAAATATTTTTACTTATTTCATAACAAAAGTCACGTGGGCAATATACAGTAACAAAACTAATCATATCCACGCTTTGTTTTCACGATATGAACGTGGGGTGGATTTTAACTCCTCCAAGATAGGGAAGAAATTGCTAATCATCTTTTTTCTAATCAAGTATTTTTCATGGAGCAACTATGTCTCCATTGGGTAATTCAGGTGCAAAGTGTCCTAGGAAAGGGGTACCATTTACCAAGGAGTGAGTTTTGATATAGGCTCACAAACCACCCTCTACATCAAAAGTTCTTATTTTTGTTGGTATCTTTACCAACAAAACAGTATCTTTCATACTGTTAAACTGTATGAAATACAGAAATACTTATCTTAATAATGTTCATGGGTACATTCCTCTTTTAAGTGTTGAATAGAAGGTATTTGCCATAGAACTTGAATTTTCTTGGCAGAAATCTGTAGCCTGTTACCTGTTTTATTTTCTATGATGTGACCAGCATTTCCAGTTATTTCATATGCTATTTTATTTCTGACCATAGCATTCATTTATTAGAATTAGCATGATTAGAGAGGGCAAGGTTTGGTAAACATTCAAACATTTTGCAAGTATTCTATGTCGAAAGATTACAGAAACCTTGAGTCCTGTGAGGCACCTATTTTTCAAATATTTTAATGAAGATTCATTTCTTCACATCAACAGTGCTGTACATAACATATTTTTCAAAAATACAAGTTACAAAGGTGTTATATAAAGTACGATGCAATAGAAAGATTGGACTTTAGAGGGTTTTAAAGTCCAAGTAATATTACAATAAATTTTCTTCAGAATAAAAAATGCATACAGAATAAAAGGGACATAAGACTGGAAATTCAAAATATTTTAATTTTCAATATTGTTTAAAATGAATTTTTCATGTTCCCTATATGACTAGAAAGTGCAAGCTGATATTGGTTCTTCCTTATGCCATCTGCTTCTTTTATTACAATGAAAAGGGAGCAATATATTGAAAATAATTCCCTCCAATGCAATAGAATAAAATATGCAGAGCATCTAATTAGAGCACCATCTGCAGTAGCCGTAACCTGGAAATTTCACTGAAGGGCAGATAATCCACAGCATATTTTTGCCTGTCACTTCTAAATTCAAGAAGGAAGGGACTGTTTCATAACCAGGATTAATGTAAGAAATATATGCAAGAACTTTACAGAAAACATTGAAGTACCAAATTGGTACTTCAATGATTTGCATAAAGTTCACAGGAAGATTGCTTCTGAAATTCTCCATTCTGGATTTCCCTGTAAATATCAAAACACCAACAATTATCCGATCTTTTTTCACTGTATATGATTGGGAGCAGCACCATTTGAAAATTAACCTCAGCTACCATTGTCAAATACATCATCAAGCCTATAGACAGTTATTTCTAGAGTTTCCATAAATAAAAATCAAAAATTGATGAGTTTTGGACAACGATGCCAAGAAATGGGAACAACTAAGGAGGCAGAACTGAAGAAGCTTCTTGGATGAGAAGCAAAGCATTTTTAAGAAAAAACAAAGAAAGTCCAATTGCCTCTTGAAACAATTAAGTCCAGTTGCCTTTTGGACAACTAAGGAGGCAGCAACTAAAATATTAAAGGAGTAGGAATAGGGGTGAAATCCAGCAGGTTCTGACAGATTCTGGAGAACTGGTAGCGGAAATTTTGAGTAGTTCGGAGAACTGGCAAATACCACCTCTGGCTGGCCCCAGAGTGGGATGGGAATGGAGATTTTGCAATATCCGCCCCCCAGGAGCGGGGAAGGAATGGGCATTTTGCAGTATCCTTTCCCTGGAGTGGGGTAGGAATAGATATTCCTTCCCCTGCCATGCCCACCAAGCCACGCCCACCAAGCCATACCCACGAAGCCACATCACCCCACGCCCATCAAGCCACGCCCACAGAACTGCTGGTAAAAAAAATTGGATTTCAACACTGAGTAGGAAGCATTGGAATATTCTCAACATTCTTTCTGAAGTAGGAATAACCAGCTGACTATGATTATAATTAAACTTGTACCATCTGTATTATGTGCAATTTATGGGAGGGAATGACGTAGCAGTCTGAATAAACGTTCTGAAGGCCGGAACATTTGGTACTGTAGATGGAATTTCCAAAAGGATGACAGTACAGGGAATCCTCTATTGAAGTGATCTATTCCAAATCACCGTAAAAGAAAATCTCTGTTCCTAGGAAGTTTTACTATGGATTTATTGGATTCATTGATCCATTTATTTATCAACTATCATGACAAATAATTCTGGGTGGCATACAACAGAGCTAAGAACACATAGTAAAATACTAAAACCATCAATGTAATTATTGTTAAAAAAATAAAAATCTATGAACTATAAAAAACCTAAAAAAGAAGGAATATTAGACAAAAAGATACAGTAATCTTTTTATTAGTAGTAATGTAATAGTAATGTAGATACCTTAGTACTTCATCATACTTCTTTTCAAATTTGGATGCTTGGCAACTAGCATGTATTTACAATGTTGCAGTATCCCAAGTTCATGGGATCACTATTTGCAACTTTTCTTGTCGGCTTCCGAGAAGCAAAGTAAACTAGCACTGATGATGTTACCTACTTAGGGTAATGAAACGTCTGCAAGAAAACAAGCAAGCTCAGAGGGCACCAAGGACCCCTCATGTCAACCCTGATCTACAAATATTCTCTTTTATTGGTACCACATATGGGTGTCAAATCTTCAGACAGTATGCAAATGGGAAGAGTTAGCCTGCAGTCACACTTCCACCAAAGAACAATTTTTCTTCCAGCATGAATGCTTACGACGGCATACCCTATTTACCAGTGTCAGGTACAAACCAGGGGTGAAATGCTCCTGGTTCGGACCGGATCGCCCGATCCAGTAGCGATGGAGGCGGGTGGTTCAGAGAACTGGTAGCAAAATTCCCTCCCCCAACTGAGGCACACAATGATCAGAGGCTTTTTTTTTACTTTTAAAAGCATTTTTTCTACAACCTCTTCACCGAAGAGGTTGTAGAAAAAATGGTTTTAAAAGTTAAAAAAAAAAATTGGCCATGCTCACCCAGTCACATTACACCCCCTCCCCAACGAAGCCATGCCCACAGAACCGGTAGTAACAAATTTTAGATTTCACCACTGGTACAAACCTCCAATCAACTGCACAGCTGGATGGAAACTGGATCAAGAAAGTGGGTGAAAAATGATACGGCTCATGATCACAGACACACACCTCAGATTAAACAAATATCTGCACACCATAGCAAACCTCAAAGAACAGTTGGAACAGATCATCACACCAGAGCATGTGCAGAGACTGGCCACGCTAGCACTGATGATGTTACCTAGTTAGGGTAATGAAACGTCTGCAAGAAAACAAGCAAGCTCAGAGACCACCAAGGACCCCTCAAAGTAAATGGAGAAAACTAGATTTGCTTAACAATCATGTGGTTCACAAAAGCAATGATTCGCTTAAAACCCCTGGCAAAATGATCATAAAATTGGTAAGTTGACTCACCTAACAACCATCTTGCTTAATAACAGAAATTCCGGTACCAATTGTAGTCATAAATTGAGGACTATCTGTAATCCCAACAATCCAATTATCCTAATGCTAAATAATAAAATTTCACCAAGAACATGGAACAGAAGCTGATGAATTCAAATTATTCACTTGTTGCCTCTAGGGCTATAATCCTATGAATCTTCATTGAAGAAGTCCAGGGAGATACTCCTTTAATGAAGGCACAGAGTATGGCTTCAGAAATCTCTCTCTTCAGCTACTGTATATGCTTGAGGAACAAAATTCAGCCAATTCTTGTTTAGAAGATATTAAAGTTTATCTGATTATTTTTTTCAACAATACTACCAGAGTATTAAAACTGTCCACGTTCCTCAGAGTAATGTCAGAGTATGACATTACTTCCCAGAATCTGGGTGACTCTTGCTAACGAACTCTGTATATTTTCTTTCCTTTATTTATCCCAAAGAAGTTTCTTACACTTTTCCCTTATTTAGACATAGCTGAGCAGAAAAAAAAAAAAAAAGTGAACTGATCCTTTGTTTCATATCTGGCCTTAGAGATTGCGGCTTGTAAATTGTGAAGGCATTCCTTAAATGTAAAAACTTACACTTCTTATCCTCATTTGAAAAGGTTAGATTTAATAATTACACGTATGCTGCTCTTTTTAAAAGCAATATGCCTGGAAATACACAGAGAATTAACCAAGGAGGTCAAAGCATAAGAAAATTGAAAAAAAAAATCTATTTGCAAATTCTTGAACTGAAGCAACCGATCAAAGAAATCAATTAAAAAGTTCCTAAATCATTTTTAATAGGCAGTCCAAATGTTCACACCAAACATGTTCATTAACACTCTTATCTTTGCATATTCTAAGCAGTAGCAATAGTAATAGCACTTAGACATATACACAACTCCCTAGTGCTTTACAGCCCACTCTAAGTGGTTTACAGAGTCAGCACATTGCCTCCAATAATCTGGCTCCTCATTTTACCGACAGAAGAAGGATGTAAAGCTGAGTCAACCTTGAGCTGGTGAGGTTTGAACTCCTGGCAGTGAGCTGAATTAGCCAGCAATGCTGCATTCTAACCACTGCCCCATCATGGCTCCTGGTGAGTAGGCAAGACATGATTCAAAAGAGAGCTAATTCCAATTTCAGCAGAAGGAAACCCATTTTAATTGAAAAGTGAAAGACATTCTAGGGCTGTGATGGCGAACCTATGGCATGCGTGCCACAGGTGGCACACAGAGCCCTCTCTGTGGACATGCCAGCCATTGCCCTAACCCAGCTCCACCGCGCACACGTGCACACCTCCCACTGGCCAACTGGTCTTCAGGTCTCTGCAGCGCATGCATGGGGTGGGGCACATGCGGGGGATGCATGCGCGGGGTGGCAGGGTACATGTGCAGAGTGGTGCAGGAGACTTTTCAGGCCCAAAATGGGGCATGGGGGGGCCTCGTGCTGTGCCCATGCACCCCATTTTGGTCCTGGAAAATCTCCTGCACCAACCTGAAAGCCAAAATGGATGTGTGGATGTACGGGGGTAGTGGTGCATGCATGGGGGATGTGCGTGCATACACAGAGCAGGGCACATATGTGGGGGGCACTGGCATTGCATTTTTGGAGTTCAGGCATACGTGTGTGTATTCACATGCATGTGCACATGCTTTGGGTACTCAGCACCAAAAAAGTTAACCATCACTGTTCTTGGGCAAGTCAAATTTTTCAGTTTTCAATGTCCAAACATAAGAGGAGCACAAAAGTTGTAACATGCCTTGGGGATTGTAAAGCTGTTTTGATTACTTTAATATAATTTAGATATGCTTGGTAAGTTACTACATAAATATAACTTTTAAACATTTCATTTGTTTCATTACTCACTGGAGTAATAATGCTGAACAATTTACATTGTATATAAATCATTGCATCAGCTGACATGTGTTTGTCTTTATAAAAACTATAACGAAGCTGAAATGGTCTGGGCATTGAATGATAAAATGCTTCTTGCTAAAGACTAATGTTAAAACAAAGAAAAGATCAATCTAAAATTGAGATGGATGGATATAATGCAACATTATAAAAATATTTATTTAAACTAAGACTTAAGTAATTCTATAGTGGTCCAGTTATTTATTTATTTGGAAATCAAGCATTCAATAAGTGTCATTTAAATACAGGAAGATGTTTTGGAGTAGAGTGAATAAATTATATTTGTCTACTTCCCTAAAATCACGAGATTCATCCCTTGCAAATTTATCTCTCTCTCACCAAATATATAATCTGGAAATATTCTGCCTTCAGCTGAATGATTTTCTACTCAAAACTCTGGAGATTGTTATGAATCTGTCAGTACAATTTGTAATGTGAAGCATATGTATCTGTCATACTGTTTTCAAGTTTGAGTACAGCAATAAATTTTTTTGCAGAGTCTAAAACTTCAGGTGAAGTTGGCCTCGCAGAACAAAGTGGGTCATATCTCTGTTCAGTGGCATGTTTTCAGAAAATTGTCCACTGCAAACAGTAGAAACATAGACAGCCCAAAATCTGAGAAATAATTCTCATTGTAACATTGTTAGCATCAAAAAGGAAAATAACAATATGGAAAATTCTCATCTGTCGATGCTAGTAAATGAAACCTCAAGAATTGGTGAGATATTGTGATGGTAATTTCCTTCTTTCTATATAGTTATTTATTAAATGTATATGTCACTCATCTTGCTAAGAAACAACTCTAGGTGGCTTACAACAAGCAAGATAAAACATTAGGCATTACAGTAATAAATATCAACATTAAATATCAATGTTTTCTTTCTCACATACCTACAGAGACATCTATACTCGTGTGAGTAATTCAGTAGTTGATCAATCTTAAGTGACTCTAATATATTCCTTGCTATCTTCCATAAATGTGGGTAGAATCAATCTTATGAATTGGTTACATCAGAGCAGTAGTAGGGTTTCAATTTTGGCCGCTACTGGTTCCATCGTGGGCATGCTCGCGTTCGCACGTGATGCTTTTGTGCATGCACAGAAGCTTCTGTGCATGTGCAGAGATGTCTGGGCAGGTGGGCGGAGCCTCCCACCACCACCGCTACCAGTTCACCCGATCTCGGGCGAACCGGTAGCAACCCACCACTGCATTAGAGGCCTATCTGTCCTGCATGTAGGAGAGAACTTGTGGTTAAGGCATCAGACTAGAAACTGGGAGACTATGAGTTCTAATCTCATTTTAAACATGAAAGCCAGCTGGATGAATGGGCCAGTCATTCTCTCTCAGTCCAACCTACCTCACAGAGTTGTTGTTGTTGTAGGGAAAATAGGAGAAGGAAGAAGCATCAGGCACGTTCATCACCTTGAGTTATTTGTAAAAATAATAAAGGCAGGATAAACAGACATAAACAAAAACAGACGCATAAATAAAAATTTAAAGATAATGGAACGTCTTCTTTCAGGAGCTTCATTTGATTGGTCATCCCTCTTTCTGCCTTTAGGAAATTTGAAATAATGTATCTCCCTGGACTCCTGCTATGCTCCATCATTAATTGTGTGTATGTGTGGTAGGAACACATCAGGCTATAAGTATGGATTCCCAGCAGAGTCATCCAAGGTGTTCAAGATCATTCTGGTCCAGTCAAGCTAATTTATTGCTAATAATGCCTATATTTAAGAATCTAGTCAACTAGGTCAACACTAAATTGATGCTAAGTAAGCATTAATGAATTCAAGAAGGGCTGGACCTGGACTGTTTGTGGGAACATAATGACTTTAGGCTTGTTCCTCTCTTGACTCTGCCTCAGGTTTTGCCTCTCTGTCTCCTACCCAGGAACCTATATTGGAAAGCAGTCTTATAAAGAAGATGACTTTAGCGACAACAGCAAAGATATAATCTCATATGCACAGGAGAAGGTAATAAAAAAAAATGGCTCCTGAGTTTTCAGCATGATAGGAATAAGGAAAAAAATCACCAACAGCAAGTTGGATTGACAATTATAATCACAGTAGCTGTCAAATCGGAACATCACAAGGGCTACATTCGGGTCAGATGTTCTGCCCCAGCTACAGACCCCAAAGAATGCAGCACACACAAAGTCTGTAGAAACCTTAGTTTACTAAATTAAATCAGTCTTTTTCAAACAAAGGCTGTTAATTAACTTTCTTAACAGCCTACAAGAATCCAAAGAATAAAATAATCATAATCTTACTAGGATTGGCAGAAAGCTCAGAAGCAATTTGTAGGAAACTGATAAAAGAACTAAGATCAAGACACGAAGGAGAGTGAACGAAGTTGTTCCCTGCAAATTGCCTCAGTTGTCATCTGTCCTTAAATAGGGTAAGGGAGTGGCTAATTAGCCCCAAGCCTTACTCTCGAGAAGACCTTCTCCTGAGAGTAGGTCCTTTTGGCAGCTCTGCGCGCCCATGCATTGAGAAGAGGCTCCTCCTCTTCTTTCTCTTCACCCATGAAAGCTTCAGGAGGTTCTGAAGGCCCTGGCTGAATCCCTGCCTCTGGCATCGCATCTTCTCCAGCCTCCTCATTGTCCGACTTGAGTGCCAGCTGCACAGGCTGCCGGCGCAGCACCACACCAGTCTCCTTGCTGTCGGAATCAGCTACTAGCTGCAAAAGGCCACTGACGGGCCACAACATCAGATTACCCTAAAAAGGTCTATCTATGAATTTCCTAAGAGGCAATATCTACTTGATGTCGCATAATCAATACGTATTTTTCATCAAACCTTTAACAATGTCATTTTATTTATGCTTTATTTAGTTTTCAATTTCCAAAATGTGTTTTATATTTCAAAATCTCTTTCTATCTCTATCTCTCTTACACGCAAGCACACATACAGACCTTTCTCTCTGTGCTACTTATGACCACAATTGAGCCCAAAATTTCTGTTGCTAAGCAAGACAGTTGTTAAGTGAGTTGTGCCCCATTTTACGACCTTTCTTGGCTCAGTTGTTAAGTGAATCACTGCAGTAGATACGTTAGTGAGTGAATAATAATAATAATAATAATAATAATAATAATAATAATAATTATTATTATTATTATTATTATTATTATTATTATTTTCCAGGGCGATTCCCTTTCACCCCTACTTTTTATACTCTCAATGCTACCACTGACAATCATTTTGAAGAAGATGAACTGTGGATACGAACTTGTAAAGAAAGGACTGAAAATCTCGCACTTGATGTACATGATGATTTGAAGCTGTTTGGTAAAACAAAAGCTGAACTGAATTTATTAATTGAAAACACAAAAGAATTCAGCCAAGACATTGGTATGCAGTTTGGAATTGACAAATGTGCAACAATAGCAACCAAAGCAGGCAAGATCATAAAAGAGGATGGAATAGAACTAGAGAATGAAGAAATGATAAAGGCAGTAAAATCAGAAAAAGGCTACAAGTACTTGGGGATTTTAGAAGCCTCTGACTTAATGCATAATAAAGTCAAGGAATTAACTTCAGCCAAGTACATTCGGCGAATTCGTAAGATATTAATGTCCAAATTGAGTGGAGGAAACATCATAAAAGCCATAAATACCTGGGCTATACCTGTGATTAGATACTCTGCAGGAATAATTGACTGGACCCAGATGGAGTTAGACAATTTGGACAGAAAAACAAGGAAGCTTATAACAATGAATCATACCTTGCACCCTAAAAGTGATGTTGACCGATTATATTTACGAAGAGCAGAGGGTGGTCGAGGACTCCTACAAGTAAAGCAGACTGTGGAAGAAGAAAAATGCAGCTTGAATGATTACATCCAGAAAAGTGAAGAACCAATGATTAAGGAAGTAAATAAAGGAGGCCTTTTAAAGACAACTAAAACAAAAGCAGAATATAAGAAAGAAGTAATTGAGCAGCGAGCTGAAAATTGGAAACACAAAGCTCTGCATGGCCAATACTTGAAAAGTATTGAAGGCAAAGCTGACCAGAAACTAACTTGGAACTGGTTAAGATCAGGAGTACTGAAAAAAGAAACTGAAAGCTTTATTTTGGCAGCTCAAGAACAAGCCCTAGCCACAAACTGTATGAAGGCAAAAATTCAACATGTTACCACCAACAGCAAATGCCGCCTCTGCAATGAGAAAGATGAGACAGTCGACCACCTGATCAGTGGGTGCAGCAAAATTTCACAAACTGACTACCTACAACGCCATGACCGTGTTGCTAAAATCATTCACTGGAAATTGTGTCAGAAGTTTGGATTTGAGTACAGCAAAAACCACTGGGAACATCAGATTGAGAAAGTTTTAGAGAATGAGAAACTCAAGATCTTGTGGGACTTTAGGATTCAGACTGACAGGCACTTGATCCACAACACACCTGACATAACAATAGTTGAAAAGAAAAAAGTATGGTTCATTGACATTGCAATACCTGGTGATGCACGAATTGAAGATAAGCAGCAAGAAAAAATCACAAAGTACCGGGACTTACAAATTGAAGTTGAGCGACTGTGGAAAAAGAAATCGTGTGTTGTCCCGATTGTAATTGGAGCCCTCGGAGCAATACCCAAAGGGCTACCCCGCTATTTAGAAATTCTAAATTTGCCGGACTTGAACATTTTGACTCTACAAAAAACCACCTTACTCGGAATAGCTTACATCCTCCGACGATACCTTAACAGTTCCTAGGTCCTTGGTTAGGACTCGAGCTGCTGAGCTATTAACCAGCCTCAAAGGCTGTGAATCTCACTAAAGATTAACCAATAAATAATAATAATAATAATAATAATAATAATAATAATAATAATAATAATAATAATAATAATAATAATAATTTTATTTCTATACCGCCCTTCTCCCGAAGGACTCAGGGTGGTGTACAGCCAATTTAAAAACACAAGACACAACAATGATTAAAAATTAAAATAATTAAATAAATTTGGACGATTTAAAACCCCCAAAATTTAAAATACCCCAATTTAAAATTATTATGTTGATAGTCCTGCCTGGCGGAACAACAGGGTCTTCAGTGCGCAGCGAAACACCAGGAGGTCGGACATCTTATGTATTTCCGGGGCAGTTCATTCCACAGGGCTGGGGCTCCCACAGAGAAGGCCCTCCCCCTGGGTGTCGCCAGCCGACATAACTTGGCTGATGGCACCCTGAGGAGACCCTCTCTGTGGGAACGGACTGGTTGGTGGGAGGCTATTGGCTTCCCCATTGGCTTCACTTGTCAGAAGGCCGCAAAAGGGGATCACCTAACTCTGAGACACTGCAACCGTCATAAATATGAACCCCTTGACAAGCATCTGAATTTTGATTACATGACCATGGGGATACTGCAAAGGTTATAACTGTGAAAAACATCAGAAGTCACTTTTTTCAGTAGCGTTGTGACTTTGAATGGTTACTAAATGAACTATTGTAAGTCAGGGACTACCTGTATTTTGCTTCTATACTCCCAAGTCTCATCTTGACATTAAGCTTGTCTTTTGTGTTTCAGACTCGTTATGCAACTGTATTCAATTGTATTGTATTCATTACTTTTTTTCTTTTGTGCCAGTAACTTGTCCTCCTTTGCTTTATTTCTGTAATTTTGGCACATTGCAATTACTTTTACTTACACTGAAATCTGGAACTTCTAGCGATTTTTGATCGCAGCTTGCCGTCTTGTATCCCCAGGACTGTGAAATTTCTTATCAGAGAATCAGCAAGCACTCCAGAATTGCTTTTCTGATACCAGCAGCAAATTTCCTAAAAGGTTTACGTCTCTGTTTTATGCCGCATAAAAACAATATGTAGAAATCTCAGAAGAAGGAAAAAAAAAAAATTCAGTCAATGACCAGTAAATTGCAAGGTAAAACATGGTGAAAGGCAACGAGAATCCATGTAATTATGAATACAGTAATAAAATATAACCAATATTATGAGCATTAAATCTATAAAATCAATTATCTAATAAATTAAATCTAAAAGAAGTCTGCTATCCTGCTGTTTGAAAACTAATGTTTATACCAAGATGCAACTAAAATGCTAATAAAAGACCATGAATACTTTGTTATAGTTAATGACCAACTAATAAACTAAAATACAGACTAATAAAACGATTGATGGATATAAAATGCTAGGGTATTATGTACTTGCAAACAGTCATGCAATTATCCCTTTTCTATATCTGCAGGCAATAAAATAGCGTTCTGGAACATGCAGAGACACTGTATCAATTTCATCAGATAATAAATGCCATAGCTAAAATAAATGTGGATGTCCTGCAGAATATGTTATTAATGTTGTCAACTCTCTTGCAGGAATATTCCTAATGAAAGGGGCAAGTTAGAAGAAAGTGAGAATGGTTTCAGTACAAACAGCTCCATATGGGCAAAGCCATTTATTATAAGGATTTTTTTTCCTGATCCCTTCTAACAAGAATCTCCTTAATAAATCATGCTAATGTCATTGCTTGCCTGTATTTATATATTTAAATCTGCATTAGGTATTTGATTGGACCAAGATTAAAAAAATGGAACAACTGGATAAACCCATACTGGCACAAAGTCTTTTTTTTTAAAAAAAAGGTTTTATATTGTCTACAAGAAACCAAAGTTCCTCTGCAGAAAAAAAAAAAAATTAAAAAGGCACGACAATTTAAGTGATTGGTAACTTTGTGGTGGTGAGAATCAACGGAGGCATAATTGTAAAATAGCATTAACGATGTTACCTAGTTTAGGTAATGAAGCATCTGCAAGAAAACAACAAAGCTCTGAGAGTACTAAGACCCCTTATTTCAATTCTGACCTATGAATGTTCTCCTTTAAGGTTATATTTAAGAGCCTTGGTAGCACAGTGGTTGGAATGCAGTACTGCAGGCTACTTCTGCTGAGTGCTGGCTGCCTGCAATTTGGCAGTTTGAATCTTACCAGGCTCAAGGTTGACTCAGCCTTCCATCCTTCCGAGGTCGATAAAATGAGGTGCCAGATTGTTGGGGGCAATAGACTGACTCTGTAAACAACTTAGAGAGGGCTGTAATGCACTGTGAAGCTGTGTATAAGTCTAAGTGCTGTTGCTATTGCTAACTGCTATATTAAGCAATATAAAGTATTTTTGGTCCTATTGCTTAAGTCTTTTAATTTGAAGGCAAAAATGGTAACATGGCCACATTTAAATTAAGGTTCAGGTTTTTGCTGCAATTCGATTCAGAACTGTAAAAAAAGAAAGCGATTTCTGATTGTTTTCCCATTGAAAACCAATTAAATGGGTAGGGATACTTGTTAAATATTCTAAACCTTTTTTTAAAAGCTTTTTGGATCTCACCCCCACCTCCCACCCCACCACACGCACATTCTAAAAAAAACTCATATAAGGACAAATATTGCAACAGCCTTCTGCTGTAAAACCCTTGACCAAGAATCTGTTTATAAGAATCTTTATAAGAATCTTTTTAGCCATCTATTAGTTACTTTCATAATGATGAGTAGATACTCCTCAAAATGAAGTTGTGAGATGGCTCTCTGAGGGGAAAAATTAACACATTCTTTTGTGCGCAAAGCTTGATCTAATAGATAGGTAAGAAATGCTCAGGTAAAAGCAGGGAATATTTTGTGCAAATATATTGTCCAATATTTTGCATTAGCCATGCAGAATGCAACAGAATATATGAATAACTTAACATATCTGAACCACAAGGAACCCTGAAGCAATCCATCCGTATATTTGAAATTGATCTGGATGTATCCTTCCTATCTAGTTCATTAATCTGACAGAAGTATATAGAAGCAGTAAACCATTTTATGTTATGCACAATTATGCAGAATATTCAAAAAAGATCTACTTGTCCAATAAGTCTCAGATATTACATTTTGGGTATAAGTCAAAGTTATATGTGCCTCTCTCTGTAACAACTATATGTCCCTAGAGGTTGCTATAGCGAAGGAATGAGATTATTTCAGAAAATAATAAAACAATTTTTCCAAAACTCATTTCTCATTTCATAGTTTAGAACTTTTGTTTGTTAATATTCTGCCTGTATATTATTGAATAATTGAGTATGTATATTCAATTCATAGCATGTCTAAGATGAATGGCCCAAAGATACTCAGATCCACCACATTATGTAAGAAAATAAACAGGAATAGTGATCAGATAAGATCCTACACTATCTTCCACTTAGAATATTTTCTTCAGAAAAGCAGTACTTGACACATATATGCATAGTATTCTCTACAGCAATATTATTTTGTAAAGAAATATCTGTAACCAAAAGCAAAATCAAAGAAAAAAATCATGGTAAAACCTTAATCTTAAACTTAATCATTTCAATAGATGATTTCCAGACTTTTCAAGCAATTCGTGTCTTATTCTTATAGCTGATATATGTCCAACTGATTCTTCACTGTAACTTTTAGAATAATCTATTTTATTAATTTTAAAAATAGCAATAACACTTAGACTTATATACTGCTTTACAGTGCTTTTATAGCCCTCTCTAAGCGGTTTACAGATATAGCTGTTTACATATAGATATAGCAAAATAGACATATTATTTAGATAAACAAATTAAATACTTCTTTTTTGTGAGTTGTGATGCTTATGGACCATTCCTTACATAGCTGAGGGAAATTTCTGTTCATTTTTTAAAAATCCATATTATTTCCGTATAAGTATACAACAGCAAGTCACTTTCTGATCCCAGATTAGTTCAGAGTTAACCAGCAAGATAACTAATATTTTAATGATTCTAAGATAGCTTACGAAAATCCTTTTTGGACTGCGACATTAGGAATGATCTAGATTGCAAGATATTTCATCCTTCCACTGGATATTTCCCTTGCTTCTGTGCCTCCCATCTTTCTTCTCCACTAAAGCAATTGCCAATTACTTTGCTCCCTGCAGTAGAGCTTTCCTGGACATCCATCCATCCATCCATCCTGTACATATATACATACAGTACATACAGTACATACATACATACATACATACATACATACATACATACATACATACTGTGCATACTTCCTAGACATCCATCTATCCACCCACTCATCCATCCATGCATACTGTATATAATACATACATACATACATACATACATACATACATACATACATATTGTACATACTTTTGGATGGATGGATGGATGGATGGATGGATGGATGGATGGATGTGTGTTTGTATATGTGAGAGAGAGAGAGAGAGGGAGGGAGGAAGGGAGGGAAGGAGGGAGAGAGGGAGAGAGAGAGAGAGGGAGGGAGAAGTGAAATTGAAATTTATATACAGTGTTAAGGACTAGCAATTGTTCATAGTAGGAAACATAATTTACTGTGTCCTGCTTGGGACTGTTTCCAACCCAGACACTCTGTGACATCTCACCTGACTTTACTGAACAAATAAGATAAATAAAATAAGCAAGAGGGTCTCAAGATGCAGTTTAAAGCACCAAGCTCTAGCACTGTTGTCACTTGCAGCAATGACTTGGTGGCCCAAGTAGTTCCCACTGAGATAGTAGATGACATCCCAGAGGCTAGCGTACGTCCTCATAAATTGATTTTTATACCTTGCCATGTCTATCATGGCAACCATTTTGTGAATCAGTAAGAATTCCAAAGCTTTTATTTCGTGCACTTGCCACATAATCTCGAATTTCTAAATGTGCTGAGAGCTATATTTTAAAAAGAAATCCTATTGTCTGACTACTTTAAGCTGCTAACTGAGCAGTTACTGGGAACACTTACAGTAGCTTAGTACACTTCAATGTTTCCTTGGGACATATTTCTCTATGGGTCTTTGCTACCCAGTATTTTATCCTTAGCTGATGAAATGAAGAGTGTCTGTCTTTCTTTTTACTAAAATTGAAATCTATGTCAGGCTACAGTTATTTCAAAACATTGCTGATCAAATGGAAAAAAAATTAACACAATTAAGTTACTAACACATTTCTCCTAAAGACTTGTAACACAATTAACAAATCTATCTGATTCACATAGTATGTTCTTAAGAATGAAATACTATGTTCTCTTTTTAAAAATAACATATATTTATGTAATTTTTTTATCAATATCTAATGCCTAAGGATATTTATAAATGTAGGGGGGCTGTATTACTATTATCCTTCTCATCTTTCCTATTACCTTCTCCAATTGATATCTATGATTATTACTTAGTTGTTTGTATGTACACACTGAGATCTTGTGCACCGGAGACATATTCCATATGTGTCTAATCACACTTGGCTAATAAAATATATTGTATTCTACGTTTCCTTGGTAGATAAAATGATATTTAAAATATCTGGAATATTGCAGTGTTTTATTACTTTTGTTATGTTCTGCTTATCCAATAAATACCAATTATATTTTGTTCTTGATTCTGATTCTATTGATATACAATATGTCACCAGACAGGAGGCAAGAGAACGATTCTACTTCAAACTAACTCTTGGTCCTTTCTTTATCTTGCATTTGGCTTATATGACCAGATGATTTTTCTAGGAAAATCTGTTTATTAATATTTTGCAGATAGTGCATGTCTTTTTTACTTCAGTAGTCTTTTTTTCTTTTATAAAAATGATCCTGGAAGAACTTTCATGACAGTCAAATCTGGTTTGCCCTTTCCATTTCATGTATTTTCCATAGTCCTCTGTTACCTCACATATAGGAACCACTGAGCATATTCAGTACTCCCCAGGCTGTTTTTGGACATGTTTCTTACTTGGACCCTTTTCCCCCAATTTGCATACTGTGACAAACTTGCATTTTCTTCCTATGGATTGCTATCTAAGCTATCTAAGAATTTATTCCTTTGGGCATTCAGAATCAGAAAAAGATTCATCCATGTGAATATAGCAAGTAGAAAGCCTTTATTCATACAAGTGCCTATGTTTGCTTATGTATGAGTGAAGTTCATGTATTTCAGAATTCTTGCTTGTTGGAAAACCAACAGGCTTATAATTTTCTTTTCTTCAGAATCATTTCAGTGATTCTGATTTTAATAGATTGAAGTTATGTAAGTTATGTAACAGTAGCAACTGTATCAGTTGTACCCAAAATGAAGTTTGAGATAATTCCTTCTTTTTAAGGCAGTACAATACTTATATAATGAATTTATTATGGAATTTTGTCTTTTGACATCATTGTGGCTTTTGGAACAGTTTCTAAGTTTAGAGGACAATAAACCTGAAGTGCTAATCCAAAACTAGAAAGGAATCACAATCTTTATATGTCTGAATGTCAAGTCACGGTGTCTTTGATGGCATGCAGTGAGAAATAGTTCAGATGTTTCAACCCAGACAAGAGGGTTCTCTGATAATGACTTGTTATTCTCATTTCTTCTCGGTCAAATATTGCTCTTACAAATTTTATATGTGATGAGCCAAATGGAAATGTGCTTGAATAAAAGGACATCTAAGCTAGAATTAATTATCAATCTTCCCATATAATCACATTCTCTTTAAAATAAATGGTTTTCATCTTTTATTTTCAATGGTAAAATATCAATACTATGATAAAAACACCTATAGTATTTTTTTTTGCAGGAGCGAATTATCATGACCCAGAAAGTTTTTTTTAGGAGTAGAGTTTTAGTGATTCAATATTCCTCACTACTAAACTATAGTACTTTCTTAGGTAGAGAGCTATTCAGACAAATACAGCTATAATTCCCCTTTAAAATGCTGAATATAACTATAACTGAAAAAGAAGGGGCAAGGGGCATTCCACCGAGAACACAAAGCATGGGTTATATCTTTCTCCTAAATCCAAAAGAGCATAGGCATGGAAAGTGCTTATAATGTTATATTATTCATAGCTTTGGTATCATACTATGAACTGCCCTGAGTCACTGGAAGTATAGTAATGAATAAATTATTGCATAAATAAATAAGCTTTATAAACCAGCTCAGTTGGGGGAAAAAAGGAATGAATCAGCCATGATTTAATTCAGTTAATAGTTCACAATGAGTTATTGATGTCAAGCAAATCCAACTCCATCTTTTAACTGAATGGGGACAACCCACAACCTGCAGTGTTAGTTTATTTGTGTGTGTGTTGTCCCCTGAAGCATTTTACAAGATAACACCACTGAATAATAGTATTTTGGCTTGGCTTGGCTTGGCTTGGCTTGGCTTGGCTTGGCTTGGCTTGGCTTGGCTTGGCTTGGCTTGGCTTGGCTTGGCTTGGCTAACATGTTACAACCTTTCTTACCACAGTTATAAAGTGAATCACTTCAGTTGTTAATCTAGTAACACGATTGTTAAGTGAATCTGGCTTCCCCATTGACTTTACTTGTCAGAAGTTCACAAAAGGTGATCACATAACCCCGGGGACACCTCAACCGTCATAAATGCGAGTCAGTTGCCAAACATTCTGAATTTGACCATGAGGATGCCACAATGGTTGTAAGCATGAAAAATCAGTCATAACTCACTTTTTCTGTGCCGTTGTAATTTCAAACAGTCACTAAACGAACTGTTATAAATCAAGGACTCCCTGCACCAACCTCACCCTTTATAATCCCAAAGGTGCTTTTTCAGGAGGCAACTGGACTTTCTTGGTTTTTTTTGTTTTAAAGACATCTCACTTCTCATTCAATAAGCTTCTTCAGTTCTGACAGGATAGTGGGGGTTGGAAGGATTTATATTCCTTGCAGGCAGCTGGTAATCTACATCTTTTTACAGGGTCATTGAAGCACTGCCCACCATTCAGTCAGAACAGTAGAAGCTTCTTGGTTGAGAAGTGAAACTTCTTCAAAAACAACAACAACAACAACAACAACAACAACAACAACAACAACAACAACAAGAAAGTCCAGTTGCCTCCTGAAAAAGCACCTTTGGGACAACCATGACCTGGATGACTGAGAATCTCTACAGACCTCATCCTTTATAGGAAATCCTGCAGTGGAAATACACTGTAATACACTGTAAAAGTTTATCAGCATATTTCGAGACAGACGTTTGACAGCATTTGAGATTTTCTTCCAAACAGGGCAAGGCACTTTTTGTCACAAGATGAAACTGAACTTGTAAGAGTTGTATATGAAGCATTTCCAGAAATGTGTCATTTGGTGACATTTCTTTAAAAGGAAAAAAAAAATCCTCTCTGTTTTTCTGGACCATACCTATAAACTTTGATTTTTAAAGAAGAGGCACATCACTTATATAAGTTACTCATGCTCCAAAAAGCATGCAAATTCTATGTTTGGGTGCTAGGACTCAATTACTCTGCAACATAAAGAATAAACAGATTTGATAGATTCTCGTATCGGTCTGACAACCTCTTTTTGTGCATATGCACACTTCTTTTAGACCTTTGGCCTTAATTCTCTTCCACTTCAGACATTTAGCACACTGAAATTTCAGTACTATATGAGTGATGAATAAAGTTTATGATTTTTTTTTAAAAAAAAATCTGAGCCTTTAAATCTGACAGCCGTCCTTTGGAACAGTATTTATGGTATGCTATTTTATTTTCTCGTATTTTACAATTTCACCAAAAGTAAAACTAGCAGAATAATTACTTGGGCTTATTAGAACATCAGATTTGGGAGGGGGAAAAAATCATGTCTTCTGCTTGTTAATTCTAAAGATCTAATTAATTCCATTCAAACAAACTCAACCTCCTGCAAAATCAACCCTGTGCCTGTTCAGTCACAAACGCAAGATTAATAACATTTTGGATTTAAATATGTTCCTTGCTGCCTTGAGTTACTTAGTTGGACAGAAAGATGAGATATAAATCAGATCAATCAGCCCAAGTAAATCTCTGTGTTGACTTATGTGAAACCTTTTGATAAATCAGATGGTAGTTCCAATGGCTCTCTTCCCTCACTTCTGTGCCAGCATGTTTTAGACAGAGGAGAGAGAGTTGGAGATTGTACCCAGAATCAGAAAACAGAGCATGAACAGAAGACTTCAAAAAGAACTGAGGAGTTGTGAAGCTGATCAACTGTTTTTAAAAGGATAAATTTAGCTAATAGTGTGGGTTTAGGGTCTGTCCTTAATATGTTTACTTGCTTACTAAGGAAGTGGTCAAAAGAACTTTCCATTGTAGATGCTCCTAGGGAATTGCGGAATGGCCTCGACTTACGATCACAACTGAGGCCAACATTTCTGTTGCTAAGCCAGATAGTTGTTAATTGAATGTTGCCCCATTTTATGACTTTTCTTGCCACAGCTGTTAAGTGAATCATCGCAGTTGTCAAGTTACTAACATGGTTGTTAAGCGACTCTGGCTTTCCCATTGACTTTGCTCTTCAGAAGGCTGCAGAAGATGATTACATGACCCCCGGGACACTGCAATCATTATAAACATGAATTTTGATTGTGTGACCATGGTGATCAAATGACCACTTTTTTCAGTGCCATTGTAACTTTGAACGGTCACTAAATGAGCTGTTGTAAGTTGAGGACTACCTGTTGTACTGCCAACAGGTCAGTCCCAGTCCCAGCCAGCAGTTTCAGAAAAAGACTCAACTATAGTGTATTTCATGGTGCAAGGAACTGCCAACCGTTTATTTCTGCTTGCACATGGAAAGTTAAATTCCATGTAATAGAATTATTTAGCGAACAATTCAATAAATCATGGATCTAAGGAATGAACATGTTACGACAGTATAGTGCACCTGGACGTGAATCTGGATTCAAGTCACAACCTATGAGCAAGCATATATATATTTGTTCATGTCAGTAATAACTCTTTAATATGGAATTCATAGACTTAAAATATCAAGAATATTTTGCTAGTGTTAACCAGAGCATACTTAAGTGTATGTCTTCTATTGCCCTGCAAGAAAGATTGAGTGGACATGTGTTGTGATTTAATGTTATACTATTTGAAACTGGTGGTAAATGCTTTGTTTTTTTCCTGGTGGTATAAAATTAGACAAGCAGTTAGCAGCACTACTCTGCTGGATCGCAAATCTATAAAAGCAGCAAGTGTTACTCGTGAGATTTAGATGTAGTTTATTAAAAGCTTCTTGGTGGATGGATTCATTTGGTCCATGGGCATTTCCCCCATTGCTTTCCTGATTAGCGAATGCCATATGTATTTACAAATGTAGGCTAAAAGTACATTAGCAGGGGGCTATTAAAAATGTATATATTCCTTAATATTCTACCAACTGTGGAGCTTCTTCTATCTCCTTCTTTTTCTAATGAATGTTGGTGTCCTGAGGCAACCACAAAGAACTTAATGATCAGACAATTTTAATTCATTTCTCTGTGTAGAATAATAAAAGAAAGAGGAGAAGCTTGTGTAAATAAATAGCACTTACTATCTTCACATAACGGCACACCTGGTTGATTAAGATATAATTTGCTTCTGTGGTTATGAACACTGAGCTTGTAATGATGGCTTTCTTATGGGGCTCTCCATGGCAGACCCATCCACTTGGTGGAAGCAAGGGAACCCACTCTTAATCCCACTGACCTTGCCATCCTACAAATATTCACTACAATTTTTTCCGTATCGGACATTAATACAATTGAACGAGTACAGAGATATTTCACAAGAAGAGTCCTCTACTCTTCTGCTTGCAACAAAATACTTTATGCCACCAGACTTGAAATTTTGGGCTTAGACAACTTAGAATTTTGCCATTTTCGGTCTGACCTAAGCATAGTACATAAAATCATCTGCTACAATGTCCTATCAGCCAATGAATACTTCAGCTTCAACCAAAACAATACAAGACCACACAATAGATACAAACTCATGGTCAACCGATCCAAACTAGACTGCAGAAAATACGACTTCAGTAACAGAGTTATCAACACCTGGAATGCACTACCTGACTCTGCAGTTTCTTCCCCAAATCCCCAAAACTTTAACTTTAGACTGTATACTGTCACCCCATTCCCAAGAGGTCTGTAAGGGGTGTGCATAAGTGCACCACCATGCCTACTGTCCCTGTCTTAATGTTTTCTTTTATTCGTATCCTTTTCATGTATTTATAATTATGTTTACACTTGTATCTGTCATAAAATACATACTTAATGAAAATAAAATAAAAGTAAAAAATGGGAGGAAGGAGTATTAGGTATATTTGCTTCCTTGAGTTCTTTATAAAAATAATCAATGTGTATAACAGATAGATAGATAGATAGATAGATAGATAGATAGATAGATAGATAGATAGATAGATGGATAGATAGATAGATAGACAGATGATAGATAGATAGATAAATAGATAGATGATATAAGAAAGAAAGAGAGAGAGAGAAAGATATGTAAGAGTGCTGAACTTTGACACCAAAACAAAAGTATTGAAGGGAAGTTTTCACTTATATACTTCTTATACAAACAAAATACACCTACCATATTGAATAAGTTATAACTGTTTCTGATTTTATAGACTGGACAAGCAGTATCTTGTGTGTTATATATTTTCAATTGAGCGGGTGGGGGGGAAGATTTGTCACCTTCAAGAACACCTTCCAATTGTGTTGCTGAAATCCATTTAAAAAAATATTAGAGAAAGTAAATTAGACTCATGCATAAAAGTCTAGGTTTCAAGGCAACCTGTATGCAGACTTTCTTGTCAAAATTAAGCATTCATGCAGGAGCAGATTAAAGGGGATTTATAAGGAATCATATAAAAGTAACACATACTATCTTTGATGCCACAAAGCCCTATTCCATTTACACTATGCTTGGAGATGCTAGAACCCTAATATAGGCATAGGAAATTAGGAATTTCTATGTGTTGTATAGAACTACCCCAGCTTGCATCTTCTGTATGTGCTAAAATGAGATGGTTGCAAAAGGTTGTCACTGATTATTTAGTTAATATATAGTTTTAGTTGTTTAATTAGAACAGAAACAAGAAGGAATGTTTGCAAGACATTGTGATACTGACACTCAATAAAACTGAATGGAACGGCTGCTACATAGTGATTTGCCAAATGCCCTATATTTAATTTGGCAAGTTGATGAGATGCGATGTTTGGCAAATTGTGAAAAAAAAACAGACATTTATGCCAATTATACCATCTTGTTTGCTGTTATAATTTCTGCAGCATCTGAAGGCTGCTATATGGATTGAAAGCGAAGCACAATAGTGAACTGAAATTGAAATATTGCATTTTATGTGACTTCCCTTTTACATCTGTATTAACTTAATCTTGTGCTTGGCTATAAAACAGTGTTTCTCAACCTTGGTAGCTTGAAGATGGGGGACTTCAACTCCCAGAATCCTCCAGCCAGAAACGTTGGCTGAGGGATTCTGGGAGCTGAAGTCCCCCCATCTTCAAGCTACCAAGGTTGAGAAACACTGCTATAAAGGAACACCCACAAAACCTAAGAGCATAATTCTGTGATAATCATGCACACATGGGTACTCACACACACACATAAACATCTCTATAGAGAGATAATATTCTAATAAATAATGTGTTTGTTATTTTCATTCTAAATTTTATGTTCAAATAACATTATTTCAAGGCTGGGTCAGGGGAATGTCTTGATTGGATAGATTTATCATTATCATCGTTATTATTTGGAAGAGATAGACGCACTTGTAGCAATTTCCATTTTAGGTGCCCAAATGGCTTGATCAGGGGAGGATAGGACATTTATTGCAGAATAGAAAAATGTCATGAGTTGGCTTTGCTCTTATGTTAAATATGTGTCTAGCTTTAACTTAATAAAGAAGAAGATCATCTCTATTAGAATTACTGGGAGAGCTGTCAGATGAAATTCATTTTATCCAAAATCGTAGACTCTCTGAAGATCTGTGTCTAATATAATCTTTTGCTGTCTATTTAAATTACTAGTGAGTATTCAATCACTCTACAACAGGGGTGTCAAACTCACATTGCCATAGTGGCATCACGTGACGTATTGTAACTTTCCCCCCATTCGCTAAACCGGATGTTGGCGTGGCCAGCACGTGATGCATCTGGCCTATGGGCCAGGAGTTTGACAGCCCTGGCTACAACGTGGTAGCTACCCATTTCCATGGACGCTATTATTCCTTTTCATTTCTTGCGTTCTAGTTGAGCATACATAGGTAGTCTTTGTTTACTGACTGCCTTGTTTAGTGACCATTCACTCTTATGACGGTGATAAAAAAGTTACTTTATGACCAATCTCCGCATTTATGACTTTTGCAGGTCTGCAAAGCAAAGGAAAACTGAAGTAAGATTGTAAACATAGTTGCAGTTTTGCTTGGTGACGACTTCACTTAACAACTGAGTTGCCTGTCCCAGTTGTTGTTGGTAAGCGAGGACTAATTATAGTTACCAATTTTCTTTTCGAAATGCCATTGCCATTCTGTAGCCAGCTGCCTATTTCTAAAAAAATAATAAATAAAAATCACTTTTTATATACCGTATTTTTCGGAGTTTAAGATGCACCTTTTTTCCCCAAAAAGAGGGTGAATATCTGGATGCATCTTACATTCCAAATGTAGCCCTGTGCACCTTCTCAAACGGAGGTTTCAGAGGCTGAAAAAAGCATCAGAAAAAAGCTTCAGAAAAGAAGCCCTCAAACAGAGCTTCAGAGGCTTTTTTTCTGAAGTTATGTTTCGGAGGCTTTCAGAGGCAGAAAAGAAAGTTTTTTTCTGAAACTGAGTTTCAGAAGTTTCAGAGGCAGAAAAAAAAAAAAGCAAGGCACAGAGCTCACAACCAAGGAACCTGTTGCTAAAATTCACCTCTGGGAACAGCTGATTGGGGGTATTCCGGGAGGCCAATCCACCCACCAATCAGCTTTTTTCTTATTTTTCTCCCCAAAAACTAAGGTGCATCTTATATCTGGTGCGTCTAATACTCCAAAAAATACGGTACTTTTATTTCCAGCTCGAAGATTTCAAATGTTCCTTGGTTCAAGCTTTTCACATTCTCTATTTATACATCCTTGTAAAATGAGAAGGGCCATTTTCTATTCTGTCACTCTCAGTAACCTCACTTCCTTCTGATTTTGAATTGTCTTTTGAATTACAGACATGGTTGTGAATGTTTTATGTTCTTTTTCAGTAACTGCAGGAGTTTCTTCTGACCCAGGAAGTCTCATCACCTGCTACCCAACTTGTATGCATTTTTTTCAGCCACATTTATAATTTTCGATATCAATAATACACAAATGTTAAAAGTAGACATCTTCTAGGTATGTTATGGAGTTCTTAATCCTGAGAGGTTGGCTCATGTAGACAAGGCCTTACTTGTCCTCCCAATGTTGAGAATTACTCTTAGCTTTTTAAAAAAAAATTATTTTCTGATCAACCCTCTGGAGAGGCATCCATTTTTAAAAATTAGTGTTTTAGTTTACAAATTTCAGGTAGTGTTGGCTGAACATACTGATACCTCTCTTAGTAGCTCTGTTTCAGTCCTGTGGGCAATCATCATCTGCATTTCTTATTAAAGGAAGGTAATAATAAAACCTGAAGTTTTTTTTCACTCAGATTTCAAAATACATTCTCTCAGAAAGGTTTTGCCTACAGCTTACTTAAAACTATGGCATTAAAAAAATATTATTAACCGAGACAGGGAATAGGAAAAGAGAGAAAGAGATTCAGATTAGGGTAGTCATAAACAGGGGGAGCTGTGGTGACTGGTACAGAGTAGACTGTATTAAGGGAAGAGAATTGGGACCCTGAGTCCAATTCCTACTCTGGACGCTTTAATTTATAAGATCCTGAGAGTCCCTCATCTGCAATTTTTATTGTGGAATGCCATATTCTTATCATGGAAAAGAAGGCCAACATGGAAACCACTTACTGAACATCACTAACTGTCACTTGCAAGTAAGGAAGGTACCGTAAAAATGAAATTATCCTAATAACTAAGGCAAATGTGAAGGAAAAAGAAAAGTCAATGGACTGTATCTCTAATGGTATCATGATGTAAATGGGGGGATATTATTGTGCAACATATAGGTAGTGCTCAATTTATGACCACAATTGAGGCCAAAATTTCTGTTGTTAAGCGAAACTGTTTTTAAGTGAGTTTTGTTCCATTTTACGACCTTCCTTGCCACAGTTGTGAAGTGATTCACTGCAGTGGTTAAGTTAGTAACACGGTTGTAAAGTGAATCTGGCTACCCCATTGACTTTGCTCATCAGAAGGTCACATGAAAATGAAATCACATGAGCCCGGGATACTGCAATTGTCATCAGTATAAACCAGTTGCCAAACATCTGAATTTTGAACCTGTGACCATGAGGATGCTACAGGTGTGAAAGTGTGGAAAACGGTCATAAGAACCGTGGTGGCGCTGTGATTAGAATTCAGTATTGCAGGCTAATTCGTCTGGCTGTCAGCAGCTCGATCCTGACTGGCTCAAGGTTGACTCAGCTTATCATCCTTCTGAAATTGGTAAAATGAGGAGGCAGATTGTTGGGGTCAATATGCTGATTTTGTAAACTGCTTAGAGAGGGCTGTAAAGCACTATGAAATGGTATATACTTTAAGTCTAAGTTCTATTTGTTGTATACTGAGTTACGTTAACGACGGCCGCTAGTGGTCGGGCCGGTTACTCTGTTAAATCTGATTGGTTGAGATGTTGACAGCTCGGGGTATAAAAGAAGCTGTCAAGTGTGGGAGTTGTTGTTGCTGTGCATATTCGTTAACAGCGAATAAAGTTACTTGTTACCTCACTTGTCGCTTCAGTTCTGTCTGCGGACTTCAGGATTTATTACTATTGCCAAGTGCTAAGTCACTTTTTTTTCAGTGCTTTGGTAACTTTAAAAAATCACTAAATGAATGGTTGTAAATTGAGGACTGTTTGTAGAAGGATTAAGAAATTAGGAAGAACAATATTTTTTAAGAAATGAGCATAGGGGTATGATTTTGTAGAATCATTAATAAGTACATAAATAAGGTACTATGCCATAGTATGGCATTGCCTTTACTGTATTTTTCTGTCCATCTCGCTACTGAGATCACATAATAAATAACTGCAGAATCAATTTCCTTTTGCTTCAGTAAGTTTTTCCTTTGTGAAGACAAACAATGTTAAATATCTGTGATTATTTTCCTGTGCAGCCTTTCAGAAAATGACAGTCATCATATCTTATGAAGCTGAGGAAGTCTATGGAATAAGGGGGAACCCACCCCCACCTCCATGTAATAGGATTATTGAAGCCTTATTCTTCATTTGCATCTGAGCTAATAAAGTTTAACCAGATCAAGCCATTCTGTGATATTTTCTCTAGCTGCTAGGATATGAAATGTTGATTTTGCATTGTAAATATGATGCATTAACAACTTGACCACATCTGCATATAGAAACATTATTTGCTTCTTGATTTGGATGCACAATATTATTGTAGGTGATAGCATGTAGATTAAAAGCCGAACATTTTGCAAAAAGAAATGAAAGGCTGATAGTGTTTTTTTTTTAAATATTGCAAACAATAAAAAACAAAATTCCAGTGAAATAGAAAATGCGTTTGCATATCTCATAAACTCAATTCACCAACTCCTTCCTTTTCCCCCCCATATCAAAGAGTTATTTGATCCATCTATTTGGCATTTAAAAAATGCAATTGTCCCAGATCAATCTCTATAAATCATGAGTAATTTCATGTGAATGAAGATTGACATATCTTATTGTGTAGCTACTCTCTGATGATCAAAAGCAAATACATCTGCTTTATGTCTTACCTTGTTGGATGATAAGATAATGAAATCATGCTAATGTGATTCAGAATTCTCAAGTGATCAATTTAAGCTATTTTTAAAGCTGCCTTTGATATTGGGTTGGCCTTTCTTTACAGATATTCTTTACAGATACTATTTTAGCATCTGTTTTGTACAGTTGCTACAGTTGCTACAGTTTTTGACTATTTGACCTGTGCCCAGAGAGGTCTGCAGTAGAGGTAAAAAAAAAGTCAATATATGGCCACAATCACACAACTGTTCACCATTTTTTGTTTTCTTGTGCCATGCCATGTGAAAAGGGGACAGGACATCAATTATATCGTTATGGACATCTTGACTCTTTTCACCCTAACCTGCAAAACTCTTGATCATGCATGGTTAATTACTATGTGGGAATTAGAGGTTGTTCAAGAACTTCTCTTTTTCACCAGTTTAAACAAATCTGGGATCACTAGAAATCATAATTGAAAGCAAGCAAGCATTTTTTTCCCCTGAAACACAACATGCCAGTTTGATGAGGGTTGCTTCAACAGCATTCAAGGAAAGATTTTGTCAGGACAACATGAACTTATTTTGACAGCCAAGGAACCATCTCGCCTCAGATAAGATTATTCATCCATCTGTCTATATACTCCAGGATGGGACATAAAACTTATAGTGTCAAGGTATGTGTCATGACATTGCAGCACACACTCTGCCCTTTAAGTATTTGCATGCAGTGTCACAACACAAAAACATAATGTGGAGCTTATGTTATGTTGTCACTATGATTTACTGAATTCTATGAACCTGAGAATGAAAATGGATATTTTCAAAATATTGCAGAAGAATAACACTTGGAGATTCCTTTTCTATTGTATGAGTGCCTGGTCAGCTCCCCTTAAATCCAAATGGAATTAGTCTGAAGATCAAAAGAAAACCTGCTTAATGGATTTGTAGATAAAAGTTGCTGAAATACATACGAACTATGGTTTCAAGAATCTCCAACTTCCTTTTTCCTTCTCACATAACAAGATTTTGTAGGAATGGTGTTTCCTTGATTACTAGAGGACTGCTTGACAAATGTATATTTCATCATTTTGGTGTCATATGGACAACTATAGATGTCTTTGTTCCATGTCACATTTTGGGTCCCCACAAGTTTGTAAAGACTAAATATGGCAGCCAAAGGATGATCTTTGAGGCTTCTCATTTATATTTCATATTACTTATATATTCCATAATTATCTTATATTTTAACCCCCTGATACCAAGGTCAAAAGTGTCATTCTCACCTGTTATCATACTTCTCCAGGTCCTGGTTGAAAAACCTGCACTTGTGCAATATCTTAAACGAAGGAATCTTTCCACATTTTTCCTAAACTTTAATAGTGCCTAAACACTGTAGGAATTCAAACTAGCAATAGGACTTAGACTTATATACCACTCCATAGTGATTTACAGCATTCTCTGAGTCAGCATATTGCTCCCCAATAATCTGGATCCTCATTTTACTGACCTTGGAAGGATGGAAGGCTGAGTCAACCTTGAACTGGTCATGACTGAACTCCTGACAGTGAACAGTGAGCTAGCCTGCAATACTGCATTCTAACCACTGCACCACCACAGCTCTTGACATTTAATAACTTGTACATTTAATATGCTGTGAATCAGAGAAGTTTCAATATATGTGGCTTCTATGAAAAGCAGGAAAGGGTGCATTCAGCTGTCCAAGAAAAGGGACAAAGTTATTTTAACATACGAAGCAGAGAAACCTGGAAACATCATATCCTATTTTCAGAAGTTCAGTCATTACACTAAATAACCAATGTTTTGTTATCTTTTCATGACAAAGCAGGCATTTTAAACAGTTGCAATCTCTCCCTAATTTATTTATATAAAGTTAATACCTCCATAGCCATGTAGATAGTGTGTGTAAGGAGTCAGTACCCATTTATGCAGAGAGCCCCTTTTGTGAGAAGTAACCAAACATTCGGATTCGTATTATAATATATGTGTTCTTTCATACATTGCTGTATACATTTATATAGTATTGAAATAAGAAAACCCGGTGATGATGCATCAAAAGGCATATTATTACATTCAATTTGTTCACAGTTTTAAAACTAAATGAAATAGTGTTCCCTAAAATCTGTGGATATTGAAGATTTCAGTAGAATATATATTGAGATAACAGAGAAAAATAATAATAAAAAGGAATCCTCTGATTCTCATATAATACAAATTTTTGTAACAGGGGAACACTGTACTGAAAATGATTGTTTACCAATAATTGTCTTTCAATTTTTTTAAAGCAATTCTTTCAAACCTCAATAGGCTTCAACGTACCAGTTATGGGAATTGCATCCCTCTAAATGTAAAATTCAATTCTATCTTCAGTTGCTTAAAATTTAAAATATAAATTTTAATACATAGTAAAAATTGGGCTGCTGCTTATTAGTTGTGAAAGAATTCTACACTGTGAAACACCGTGCATATTTCCCTTGCTTCTCAAGACATTATTAAATGCAAAGTTTAATAAATAAATTAAGGAAAAGCCTGTATTACCACCCTAATTAGACTAATCCATCAGAGAAAGTGTTCTGAACATTTTGTTTTATGCAAATGATTGATTGCTTTTCACTGGATTCCATATATTGGCATTCTTCTAACATGCAATTTTCATATTTTTAGATTAGATTACTAGCCATGTAAAGCCACAGTACAAAATTTATCCAGATTAAGATTTCTGTTTTACAATCAGAATCAGTCCTACTATCAGGCAAAGTGAAGCAATCACTTCACACATAAAGAGAAAGCACATTAGTGCTGAAGCAGAGAGTGCTATATTTCATAACTTTGCAAAGGAATGAGGAGAGGGTCAAGAGAGACAAATGACAAAACAAATACTTATATACTACTTCATACCACACTCTAAATGGTTTACAGAGTCAACAAATTGCCTCTAACAATCTGCGTCCTCGTTTTATTGACCTCGGAAGGATGGAAGTCTGAGTCAACCTTGAGCTGGTCAGGATCGAACTCTGGCATTGAACTCAGGGAGCCAACATCCATGGCTGTGGAATGAGCAACAGGGCTATCAGAAGGAGGGATTGGCAACAGACTTTCAGTGGAAATCATGTTATTGCTTATAGTCTCTCAATGTCACAGAGAGACTTTCTGTTGGAGTACTATTAATAAAAAACTTCTTTCTTCTCTGTCTCTCTGATATAGATGTAGATGTAGATATAGATATAATCTCTCATTTCTGTCCCTCTTCCATCTATCCATCCATCCATCCATCCATCCAATTTGGTTTACATGTTGCACAGGAAGGACGCATGAGGTATCATAATGGTAACTGAAATTTAATTTGGGCTGCCCTAACACATACTGTATTGTTTGTATGTCAGCCAGTTCAATATATTGGCTAGCTACTAGCACTGCATTTCTACTTTCCTAACTCCTGGACTCTTTGAAATCTTAGCAAATACCAAGATTATAGGGTCATGGTCAGGGAAGTTGCTCTGTTTTGTTCTGACAGCTCATCAGGTTTTAAAGCACATTTTTTGTATTGGTTGGCAGGAGCTATTTGTGCAACCACCTATTTGTCTTCTCTAATCCATTGATCCTAAAATGTAAAGAGAGAAGATTTAAGGGATTGGAATGGTTTTAAATGTGGAAATCCCCCTTGACTTAATATGGATGGATGGATGGATGCATGGATTGATGGATAGCTAGCTAGCTAGCTAGATACAGTATAGCTAGATAGTGTTAGCTAGCTAGCTAGCTAGCTAGCTAGATAGATGGTAGATGGTAGATGGTAGATAGATAGATAGATAGATGGTAGTAATAGATAGATGATAGATAGATAGATGATAGATAGATAGATAGATAGATAGATAATTATAGCGATAGATAGAATACTGATATCATCTCCCTTCCCAAGCTCTCTCCATTTTTCCCCCATCACTGAAAATCTTTTCAATGCATATTTCTTGAATATTATTGCAATTATGTTTATCCAGCTCCATAAATAATTTGGGTTTATCACTATTCAGTGAAAATACAAATTCAAACACATGTGTAAATATGCATATGGATGGACACATGAATTATTATTATTTTTTCCTTGAGGTGTGGTGTAAACATATGCAGATGTATGCACTGTTGTTGAATAAAGTGAGGAACAGTTCAAATTTGGGAAATAATTAGCTCAAATTACAATTCAAGTTCCAGGCTCAAATCCTCTGAAACCATCTAACTTCTGCAATAAAACTAAGGAGGAAAAGAAAGAATTATAACACAATATAAATCTTTTAACAGAAGCTATTTTTACTTTAATCCAATACTTATGATGGGAGTAAAAGAAGACCAATGAAAAGGAATAAAAATGAAGAGGAGCATATATATAGATCCATCCTTCATATAAATCAAGGTGAACCACAAACGTTAGTCAAGAGAGCTCAATGGCACGTAAACTGAAACAAATAAAATGTTTAAAAGTTATGATATTTATGTAGTTACTTACCAAGCACATCTAAATTATATTAAAGAACCAAATATCTTTACAGTCCCCGAGGCATGTCACAACTTTTGAGCACCCCTAATATTTGGAAATTGAAAGCTGAAAAATTTGACATGCCCTACGAGTGTGTATTCGCATAGTACCCTGAAGCTACTTGCCACTCCTATGTTCTTGTAGCTCTTGGTGAATCTTGCTTTGTCATGTCCTTTTTCCCATTGTACAATGCCAACATTCTGGAGTTCCTGCAACATGGTAGGACTTTGGATCATTTCAGATTCAAAAGCAAAAAGATGCATTGGAGTGTGGCAGGATGTTCATGTAACACAGGGTGTCAAACTCGTGGCGTTGGATTGTCATCACATGACATATCATAACTTTTTTTCCCTTCGCTAAACCAGGGTGGGTGAGGCTAGCACGTGACACATCCATCCCATGGACCGCGAGTTTGACACCCCTGATGTAATACGACTGCAACTCTCCAAATGTTCATTGCTTGGATTGGGCCAGTGTATAGAGAGCAGTTATGTGATGTTTGGACACCAAACAACTGTATATCCAAAGTTTTTGGCTATATAATGCACAGCCCATAGTAAGAGAACACTTTTCTTTTTCTTAGCATTTGACTGTCATAGAATCTGTAGAAATTGTGACACAATATTTGGGAGCAATAGGACCTCATGCTAAGAAAAGAGAAAATCACTTTATACTTTTCAAAATATATATTTAAGGAATAATTTATTTACCAAATACTTAAGTGTATCTGATAGGAAAATGATAGTAAAAGGCATTTCACCTGGAATTGTAAATTGCAAATGATTACATGTTTAAAAAACCTTTTGCTTAATGTCAACCGCTTTAATTTTTGTGTGTTTAAACTGAAGAATGACACTTCTTTTGGTTTGTTTGTGTATGTGTGAGTGTGTGTGTTTGTGTGTGTGTAAATATGTAAACCAGATTTCAAATAAAGATACACCGTGCAACTTACCTATTTGGCTATAAATAAATAAAATGCAAAAATTGATTTCTTTGTCAACAAACATATCAGTTTAAAATCAGTGACAGAATTAACCCAGATGCCAGCTCAGGCCTTTTGACACACATTGCTAAGAACAGGATGTATATATAAAGTTTTATTGCTTCCTTTCCTGGATAACAGAAATTCTCTTTAATGTCAGGAAAAGCAATCAGCCAGCATAAAATCAGTAAAAAGGACTTTGATGTGATTTGTGGACTGCCAGAAGAGAGAAGATATTATTACACCGTTTCACCAGCTATGAAAAACACATTGGGCATGAGGAAAATATTGCATAAGTTTCAATTTTATATCCATGCAAATGTTCTTACAACTAATAAATGAAGAACGTATGACTGATTACTAGCTAATTGCTTATCTTTTTCAGACTTCTGAACAGTGCCCAAGTTCTCAAGGGGTGGAGGGGAGTTAGTGAGCTGAGTTAACTTCCATTAACTGGAATTCAGTTAAATTCCACTGAATTAATGTAAGAAGGAAGTATTCCTTTTGAAAAATTATAAGCTGTATTTCGATGGCAGCATGCTGCGGAATTCTGGATCACTTGTTATCTGCATTTCTGTACAATGAACAAGGATCCCTGGGTAACTTAAAAAAACCAAATCAAACCAAACTAAACCAAACCAAACCATACCATACCATACCATACCAAACCAAACCAATATTGCAAAGACTTCAGTCCCATTATCTCCAAATTATTGTATGGCATTTTGAAAAATCAAACTCTTAGTCAATAGAAGCTTTTTTAAAACAAGTTTCTTTTCATTGCCTTCCTAAATGCTAGGAGAGATTGACTGTTCTTTAGATCTGTGGGGAGGCACTGTTCCAATGAGCTGCTGGTGCAGCTTTCTAATTCTCCTAAGAATCTCCCAAGGGGAGGTTTCTTTAACATACTTATATAGGACACTTCCAACATTTAGTTGGTTAGTGGACGTGTGGAAAAGCAAAGAAGTATTGGACAAAAATAAAGATATGGTTGGAAAAGATGATAAAACAATGTATTGAATTTAAACCAGAAATATTTTTGTTGGGGATCTTACCTGAAACTTATAATAAAGAAAATATATATTTAATTATTCATGTATTAACAGTAGCTAGAATTGTATTTGCACAATATTGTAAAAGTTAAGAGATTCCTACTGAAGAAAAGGTGATTAGAAAAATATTAGAACGTGCAGAAATGAATAGGCTAACACTACGGTGTTTCCCCGAAAATAAGACCCTGTCTTATATTTTTTTGAACTCTGAAATAAATGCTTGGCCTTATTGCCATGTGCTCAAAAGCCTGATTGGGCTTATTATCAGGGGATGTCTTATTTTGGGGGAAACAGGGTAGCAATTAAGGAGAAAGAACAAACTGATTATTATATGATATGGGAAGCATTTTACCAATGGTTTACCAATAAAAAAGGAAATTGGAAATAAAAGAAAAAGACAATAAGAAGAATATAAAATACATTAAGATAAAGATAAGAATAAAATGGCAATTGATAACATGAGCATGATGAGAATAACCATGTTTAATGTTATTATTGTATTTTTATTAGAAGGTATGTTATGAAAGAAATGAAAGGTATAATTGTTCAATGTATATAATTTGTGGAAGGATGTTGCACAGAAATATTTGTACCCAGACGACACACTGCTTAAGGAGAGATGAAATGTTTATATTTTTTAAAAATGGAAAATAAAGAAAAAACTTTTAAAAAAACCATACTTATATAGGACATGTATAGTTGTACCACATGATACTTGTAATGGATAGCCCTGAGGAACCCAGTCAGATAGAAAGAGTTTATTTATTTAATGTATAGGCTGACTGACTTCTAAATGATTCTGAGTGGCTTATGATTAAAAAGACCACCAACATATAACAAAAATAATATACAGCCAAGTGCAAGAACAAAATTTCAAAACAAAAGAAAACAAAAAGGGGGCTTTGTAACAAGCTGATTTCCAAGACCTGGGAGGTTAGTATCCACTTACCTGGAATATGTCAAGGTTGATTATTTCTCAAAAAAAATTCATAAGTGATCTTGCCATGCAGATGCTGTCTGTATAATTTAAAATTCTTGGTTATTCAAGATTTAGAATCATAGGACAGAATCTGTAAACTGAACACTTTCTATGTTAGATTAAAAAAAAAATGTTTTTAAGTCACTCTTGACTCCTGGCAACTGTCTGGACAATTCCCTGTGGTTTTCTTGATAACATTTGGGTATTGGCTTGCCATTGCCTCCTTTTGAGAGTTGAGTAAGATTGACTGGCCCAAGGTTACCCTATTGGCTTTGTGCCTAAGGTGAGTCTAGAACCCTGTTTCTAGTTTAAGCAGTACACCAAACTGGGTCTCTGAATAGTGTTCTACATGACATAAAAATGACAAGGATATGAAAAGGGAGTTGGAATAATTTATCTTCCTTGGGTGACATGTATTTAAAGAGCCGGAAGGATAGAATTATACATTGGAAATTATATTATGGCACTCTAACTATATAGATTACTTAATTTGGAATACATTCTGGATAACTGAGTTCTTATATCACAGATGTTTGACTGAAGGCATAGTCCTAATGTTGTAACTAAATTGTAATTTTTGATGTGTCAGTAGGATAAAATTAGAACGTACATGATGGGAAAGGAATTATGTTAAATATATTTAATTTGACTTAGAATTATAAATAAATTTAAATTTTAATCTGCCTTACCCTCAGAGTTGATTACATTTTGAAACATAGCCCCAGATATAATATTCAAGCCTGAAGTATGGACCCCAATTCATAAAAAAGTGGTGTATCATGAATATACAGCAAATATAATATTATTTTATATAATTTTTTATAAATTAATAGAAGGAAGAGGTAATATTTTACATAGCAAAGAAAAATATAGAAAGTGGGAAAGTTTTATCAAAAGACTAAGCAACTAAGGAAAGTAGGTTAAATAATAATGATAAGCAATTTAAATGTTTTTCTTGCTGTCAAAAATGTATTTGTTTAAAAGATGCTCTAAGACAGTTTACAATGAACAGCATCAGTAAAAGATTTTTGAAATTGTACCTCGTATGAAGTAGTAGAATAGAAAAATATGAAAATGTTATTGTTCCATAATACTTACTGTAGTAATTACTAGTTTCAAAATAACAGTGTAATTATTTAATAGTGTATTTGAATTCAAAAGTTAACAGCCATGAATTTCTTGGCATTTGAACTTAATTACATTTTATTTTAAATGACTGTTGATTTAGCAAGGACCAGTTGTAATAGACCTCTAGAGCAGGGGTCTCCAACCTTGGCAACTTTAAGACTTGTGGACTTCAACTCCCAGAATTCTGGGAGTTGAAGTCCACAAGCCTTAAAGTTGCCAAGGTTGGAGATCCCTGCTATAGAGTCTTCATAGAAGACAGTTATCTTAATTAACATTCAATTGAATTGTCTGATGAATGAATTCTGATCATATTCCAAATGTCCTTCTGTCCAATAAAGAAGGCAGACCTAGAAAATGTGAATTATTTTAAATCTTATATAAGGTGATGCTTGTCCCATTTTCAGGAGACACCAAACTATCTTTAGCAGCCTCAAGAATTAATGATGGTTTGTCAAGGTAGTTTATTATGCCAAAGCTGACAAAATCAGTACTGTATTCTGTTTCATAATGTATTATTCTATTTATTCAATCTATCAAAAAGACAGGTAACATTAGCCCTCGAAGATACTGAAATGCACATCAATTTCTGTAATTATGAAATTATTATGGTAGAGAAAAGTGAGCTAGAGCAGTGACCAAATGGTACACATAAACTTGCTAGTAATAAAATAAAATTTAAATTCAGTAATAAATTAAATTTCTTATTATGTCAATTAATATAATCTGGATAATATAAATATTAAATATATAGCTGACCATGTATACTAATAATGATCAAACCTGTCTCCCAATTCTCTGAAAGCTAAATTACATGCAAAGAGAAATTCTTGATGTCTACCTTATTTTCAAGGTTCTTCAGAATTTATTTAGAGACAGATATATACCCACACATACAGAGAGGGAAGGAAGATGGGGGGGAGAGAGAGAGAGACAGAGAGACAGAGAGAGACAGAGAGAGAGAGAGAGAGAGAGAGAGAGAGAGAGAGAGAGAGAGAGACCCTCATAATACCAGTCTGGAGAACAAATTTATTTTAGACTATTGAACAGACTGAGACATTGATAGTGGTAATCTCATTACAAAGACGCGTGCAAGAATCCCGTTTTGTTAAGAATTCTCCACCTTATCTTTAAGAATGTCAATGATAGTTTTTTCTATTTTGAAAATGAAAATCAATTTCTTTTCCATTAAATTCAATGGAAACAATAAAAATGTAACGACAGAGCATTAATTTGAAAAATGGAATCCATTATGGGAGCCTGGATCAAGATTATTGATTACAGTTTAAAATATGTAAATTGATGGAACTGATTTAATTAATTAATGCGAAGCCCCCAGAAAAAAAGAAAAGAAAAAGAAGTTATTTTGGTCTGTGTGTTTTGTGCTGTTTTTCACAAAAAGGGGAACAAGGGTAGTAAGAAATGATGAAACGCCACTTCACACATTTGAAACAAAAATTAGCTATATTTATAATAATAATTTTTATTTGCGGTCACAGACCAAAATACAAATATAGTTGCAAAAGAACATGGAGAAAGTAACATCATAAACAGTTGGCTGCCAGAAACCTTGGCTGAGAGGAATTACAGCGTTCTCCTCTAATAGTTATCTCTTTAAAAAAATTTAGAAACCTGAAAAGTAATGTGTGAGGAGCCATCCCCTAAATAATATAAGGTCAAATTACTAGCATTGGATTCAGCGAGATCTGTTAGCTATATTTAACAAACTAGGAAGCAATAATTGGAAAATGCGGTATTAGGGAGATATCTATAAATAGATTAGAATTAAAAGCCTGAAGAGATTTTCAGTCATCCAGGTTATGGCTATCATAAAAATTCTTTTTCAAAAGGAAAAACAAGAAAGCCCAACTGCCTCCTGAAAAAAAGACCTTTGGGACTACCATGACCTGGATGACTGAGAATCTCTACAGACTTGTAGCTATACAATTTGGGATGAACATCCTTTGAATAGGGTGGGAGTAGGAATGGATTTCCAGAGGAAAAATTGCAGACTACAGGAACCATTTGCACTACTCAGGTGATCCTGAGGACACAGATAAACCTCCAAGTGCTTCAACCATCCTCTTAAAGGATGCAAATGACCAGCTGTCTGCAAGGAATATACATCCTGCCATTCCCCACTGTCCTGTCAGAGCTGAAGAAGCTTCTTGCCTTAGAAAAGAAACTTCTTCAAGAAGAAAAATAAGAAAGTCCAGTTGCCCCCTGAAAAAGTACCCTTGGGATAGACTAGAACTGGACTGGAAAGCAGGGGTGAAATCCAGCAGGATTCTGGAGAACCGGTAGCAGAAAATTTTGAGCAGTTTGGAGAACCGGCTGGTCCCATAGTGGAGTGGGAATGGAGATTTTGCAGTATCCTTTCCCCAAGAGTGGGGAGGGAATGGGAATTTTGCAGTATCCTTCCCCTGGAGTGGGATGGGAATGGGGATTTTGAGCATCCTTCCCCTGCCATGCCCACCAAAGCCACGCCCACAGAAACGGTAGTAAAAAAAATTGGATTTCAGCACTGCTAGAAAGTGTTTACACAAACACACAAACACACACACAGAGAGCGGTAGAGAGAATTGTTATAAATCTAGAACTAATTTATAACTGTGTAAAATAGAAAACCGTATTTCAGTGCAACAAAACAGAAGAGCTGTACACGTAAATAGTTATGATAGAATTATTGTAGAAGAAAGTAGATTATATGCTGATCTTTTGTTGTTGTTGTTGTTGTTATATATGGTAGCAGTATTGCTGCTCTATTGAATGAACAATATAGTGTGTCTGAAAGCATTTTAAGGCTTTGAACATTTGTATTGTGTAATGGGAAAGGAAAGTTGTAGAGAATGTTTGCAGAAAATTTGGAGCACTGAGAATTTAAAGTGGGGAATTCACATCAGAAATTATTGTTGGATTTTCAATGAGCTGGTGAACGCAGTCAAATGCGTTCCTGGAAACAAGGAGCATCTGAACCAGTGGTGGTATTCAGCTGCTTCTATCCGGTTTGGACGAACTGTTAGGGGCGACTGCGGGAAGCCCTGCCCACCCATGCAGATGTCATAACGTCCCATTTTTCCTCGTTTTTGAGGTTCTGTGCATGTGCAGAAGGCCTTGTGCATACGCGGAAGATGGGCACACATTTACGAACCGGTAGAGAAGGTAAGTGAATGCCACCTGTGATCTGAACACTTCTGTTTCCACCCTTTCCAAGCCATAGGAAAGATGATGATTTAAATATTGTTGGCTTTACGTCTTATCAGCATGGTCAATGGTCCAGGATTTATGAATTATAATACAAAGTATCAGGTGGACACTTACCATATTTGTTTCTGCGTTAAGTTATAAGTCAGAGTTCCTTTATTTATAAAGAAATAAGTGTTGATATGGTATTACTCCATTACAAAAAGTGTCAGGTGAAGGTTGAGCAGAGACCGTCATGAACCATTCAGTATTTAGAGGCCTGATCCAGCAAGTTGTTAGCAGAAAATTAACAGGAATACCTGCAGGAGGATTTAAGGGATGACGGGTCAAAACCTGGCAGAGTACAGATAGTCCTCGACTTACAATATTTCATTTAGTGACCAAAGTTACAGCAGCACTGAAAAATGTGATTTATAACTGTTTTTCACATTTACGACCGTTGCAGCATCCCCATAGTCATGTGATCAAAATTCAGACACTTGGTAACTGACGCATATTTATGACAGTTGCATTGTCCCGGGGTCATGTGATTATCTGTTGCAACTTTCTGACAAGCAAAGTCAATGGGGAAACCAGATTCACTTAACAACCGTGGCAAGAAAAGTTGTAAAATGGAGCAAAATTCAGTTAACAGCCATAATTGTTGGGTTCAATTCTGGTCATAAGTCGAGGAGTATCTGTACCAGCCCTAGCGACTCTCAAGCAGCATCTCACCAACTTCCAATCTGCATTCTTTGCTTCCTGCTCTGCTCCTTGAGTCTTAGTGCTTCAACTCAAAACTAACCACTCTAGCATTTTGATTTCCAGACTCATTGATTGCATTTGCAATGGTTCCTGTTACTCTATAATTCCCTGAATTTGTGCTTCATTTGTCTTTGGACTGAATGTGTCTATGATGTGTCAGGCTATCAAGCAAGACTTCAGTTCCTGAATTTTCTGGAACATGCGTGCATCTGAACAGCCGGTTCTCCACCTGTCTTTATAACTGATGGCAAAAGTATTCATTGCTAAAGTACTATAAATTGAGCCCTGCAGGTTGGTTCAGCCTGAAATATGGCTTGACTGTGTTGTAATAGGATTATTTGGAACAAATCTGGTGTGTGCTGATCTTTTCACAATATTGTGGTGTGGAGGTTTTAATTATCTGCCACTGACATAACGTTTGCCACATGCTATTAGACCCCCTTCCTTCTGTCTTTCTCTTTCTACATTGCTAATGTGGTTAAAATAACGACATTAGGCCATGTTAAATACCTGAATGTGATTTAACCTACATTTATTTTTGAGTTAAACAGCATTTGGTTTTTCACAAAATTGAAACTGCTTCTCTAAACGTTTGCCTTTAAATTCTACTTGCTGCAGACAGAGATGTGTTACTGAGGAATATGTCCCTTAAAGCGTATTTTTGAGCAATATGTTCTTGTGAAGTTGACATAATCTCATTCCCAGCTTGCTGCTAAAAGCAGCTTAGAGACATCTTTTGATATTCCATTTGGAAAGAGTATTTTCTTTCTGCAGCCATGACCAAACTTCCTGAGAATGCCAACAATCTACTCAGATTAAATTGGCCTAGCAAATCTGCTAAGAAAACACTCCATATCCAGTCACCGAGCACTGAGCCCCTATGGCTCCTTTGGTTTAGCTGAAAGGAAAACAGGATTTCTGGTGGGTTTTTTTGGTCTTTACAATAGAATAGGAAATTTTCAGAAACTGAATAGACAGTTCATCCAGGATCATGGTACTTGTCCTGAGGTCTGGAGAGAATACAAAACAGGAAATATCTATGAAATAAGCGTACAAATGTGGAATACAAGTTGGGAGAGAGATTTTGCTTCACAAAAATATGATTTATGGGAGAATGTGGCTTCCAAGGTAGAAATAAAAGAATGATGCTACCAACCTTGCCTTGAAATTATCCCACATTGAATTCACATAACAACACACTGCTCAGCTCCATTGCTGAAATAGGCTGTGAAGCGAGTACAATGTCCGTCTATTTTCCTCCTAACACAAAAAATGGAGAACAGCACATTAATATGGTCAGAAGAAGCAGCTTTTTGTTAAAAAGAAATGGGTCTTTTGTGTTGCCCCTGTATTTAGCCATGAGGAAATTTTTAGTCTTGTTAGAATATTGTATCACTGTTTTGAGGGGAAATATTAATATTTAAAAGGAGACTCAGTTTCAGTTTCAGTTTATTTAAATTTATATACTGCCCTATTCCCGAAGGACTCAGGCCGGTGAACAGCCATAAATAAAACAAATATAATATAAAATTTAAAAACAAGTTAAAAGACATATTAAATAGATTTGGCTCACTAATTAAAACACCCCTATTTTTAAGAACATATCCAAATTAAAATTAAACAATTAAAAAGGTTTAGGCCAGCCCCGCTTGATAGAATAAAAAGGTCTTGAGGGCACGGTGGAAAGTGCGCAAATCCGGGATCTAATATGTGTCTGATCAATACAGGAAATCTTTATACATCTATGAATATTAAAAGACAGTATTTTAAGACTGTAAGTTAATGCTACCATATGCCATGCAGGCTCAGATATAAAGTCTCAGACAGGTGTTAGAAATAATATGCTTATAAATATTCTTATTTTAATTTATGATGGAGTTGTGTAAAAATAGACTTGTGGCATCTTGCTTTGGAAAGAATTAATAGTATTGTGGGTTATTTTTTTCCCCAAGAGCTTTGAATGATAGTTTAATTAAATGTTTGGAAATGTTTCTGTGCCTGCAGGTGCAGGAGACTTATTTATTACTTAACTGCAATGAAAAATCTCCTGGCTAGTAATTTGTGTGCAAAGGATGCCCCCAATGTGCTAAACTAACATTTGTGACATCATTTGTGTGACTCTCTGGGTTTGCATATTTATATTGTAAATACCTGTCCAACTGGTTGAATTTAGAAATAAAGATTTTTATTACAGTTTTCATTTCAATTGCAACTAACTTAAATAGTTAAAATATATATTTATTAGCCTCTGAAATGTCACTTTTTATTGTCATTATTTGAAGGCAAATTACTGTTCCTTTGATTTTTTTCTGCACTCAAAAAGTTCTTTACTTTTTGTTACAGGTTCCATTTATTGCATAAATTATAAATCAGAAATTAAACATTGTGTTTTCTTTTTTTGTTTCATTTTGTTAAATAACTTTTTAAAATTTATGTATAATATGTATATGATTATGTATATGATCATGTATATGTATATATATATAGCAATAGCACTTATATACTGCTTCGTAGTGCTTTACAGCCCTCTATAAGCGGTTTACAGAGTCAGCATATTGCCCCCAACAATTTGGGTCCTCTTTATACCCACCTTGGAAGGATGGAAGGCTGAGTCAACCTTGAGCCTGGTGAGATTTGAATTACCAAATTTCAGGCAACTGGCAGAAGTTGTCTGCAGTACTGAACTCTAACCACTGCGCAACTGCGGCTCATCAGAAGCTTGGCAAGGAGCATAAGAAATCTGCTTCCTTTTTCCTTCTTTCCTCCTTCCATTCCTTCTACTGCCAGTGTTTCCAGAGTCAGCATTTTGCCCCCAACAGTCTGGGTCATCTTTTACTGATCTCAGAAGGATAGAAGGCTGAGTCAACCTTGAGCCAGTGAGAATCGAACTGCTGGCAGTCGGCAGAGTTAGCCTGCAATGCTGCATTCTAACCATTGGTTTCTGGGAAATATAGGTGGGCAGTGTGGTAGTGCTAAAACAGCTACAACTTCACCAAATTTCAGTCTCAAGGGAGTCATGGCTTCTAGATTTTGGACACATTCTCTAAATCAGCTCATTTAACTACAATAATCCAAAAATTGTTGCTCTATGACCTACTCTTTCACCCAATTGATGAATACAAAGTATCAAACAGACACAAGAATTTTAGTAGTCTATTGATAGATAGACTTTTCCATGTAACCTTGACTGCTAACCCATAAACCCATTATCCCAAGAACTAAATTGGCTTCCGAAGGACAGGCTTGGAACTTTATCCCACTAGCATCGTGTCCTTCTCAATGTCCTTTTGCAAAGTAATAAATCTAAAAATAGAAATTTTAAAAAATAACTTTTATGAGAAAATGGTTGGATTATAAATTATTATTTTCCCAAACTGATTTTTTTCCTTCCTTCCTTCCTTCCTTCCTTCCTTCCTTCCTTCCTTCCTTCCTTCCTTCCTTCCTTCCTTCCTTCCTTCCTTCCTTCCTTTACCTTTATTTCCAGGTTGCTCTTTTGGAAGTTAAGCTACTTTCTAAATTATATGTTAAACTGGATGTATGTCATTTTTATTAGAAGCCATTCCCTTGAGGAGAACTGACATACAAAATGCTCTAGATCAGTCAATAAATCAATCAGTTTTAACATTCACTTTGCTCAGCCTATCCATTTATCAGGCAAACTTTTGCAGAAAATAAATCTTTCAGGATACATATATACAGACTTCTTTCACACTAGCTCCATCAAAGTCCCAATGCAAATGTGTTAAAGTTATTCCCTTATTTAGTGAGTGGCTGCAAATGTTTATTTCAGATTTGTGACTCTAAATTATTTAGTCATTAAGCGGTTGCATCTGAATGGTTAATTAGCGAATTAGGAGTAAATATCATATTAAAGAAAAGTTAAAGTAATTATAAAACATTCTGTTTTGAAACTCCCCCAAAAGCCAAAGAGTAGCTTTTATTTAAATATATTTGAATTACAATTTTATCCTTCATATTCATTCACACGCAGCACATGGCAGCCCCCCACCCACCCAAAATATATAGTCAAAGGTTCATTTTTTAAAAAGTTACTCTCCAGGGAAAGAAACTGTTACAATCCATTGTAAAAAAAATGATCCTATTAACTTATGCACACTGGAGAAAGCCCATTTCAGTTTTGTGCAAATATGCTTACAGATGCAAAACTAGGTTGAGCAATATTGTCCCCCCTCTAATGTGGTGGTGTGAATTCGTTTTTGACTGCTGAGTTATCTTCCCCTTTATTTATATCTGCAATTAACCATAAAAATACAGCTTCTTGTTTCTATTCCCTCTTCACACCGATCTTAATCTTGTAATAAACCCTGTTTCCATCCCTCCCATTATGCACGCCACAAGTCACAGGAACCTGTTCTCTTGATTAGATACCAATGCGGCACAAGTAGAAGTTTGTTTGCACAATAAATCTTTCCTTCTGTGTCTTAAATTCCCACTTCTCTGAAAGGTCATAAGACTTTCCTGAATATGGACTGTAGAAATAATGAGAGTATTGACAAAGAAACCTTGAATAAGTAAAGTGTCATTTGTACTGGTTTCCTACATCTAGCTATTTGACATTTACTTTGCTATTCTTCCCTCCTTATAGCAATTCAAGCTGCATGGGTGGGTCCCAGCCGTTTCAAAGAGGGTTTTTCAGGGAGAATCAGGACAGGGAGAAATAATTACATGATGCACACTCTGATCTGAAGGCATGAGATCATGCCTTCTGCCTCTACCCTTTGCCTCGTGATGGTGAAGTCTCAGCAGTCAAACAGAATCTTGGAGGATGAGCTGGTAAATAATACGTCTGTTCTGCAATTTCAGGCACCCAGCAGGTTCCCCAATACTAATTCAGACAATTCATCCCTTCTAGTTCAGTGTTTTCTACACAGATTGGCAGCCACATTTCATAGTTTCAGACAAAGAGTTACCTGGAGTTGCTGCAAATTAAAAGAGGGAGGCTGGAATGAAAAAGTTCAAGCTCTGCCACTGAGTTGTGGCCTTCTACAACATCTCTGCTACAGAGTGAACATGTAAACGGAAACAAAAGCACACTCCTTCCTTCCTTCCTTCCTTCCTTCCTTCCTTCCTTCCTTCCTTCCTTCCTTCCTTCCTTCCTTCCTTCTGCAATGATGCATGTTAAATATATCTTCGGTGCGTCTTTCTCAAGCAAAATTAATCAGCATCAAATCTGCAAGTGAAATATTAAACAGACACAATGCTTTAATTTACAGGCACTGAAGTGCTACACTTCCAGATAAAGCTTAGATTTCAGCCTGAACACCTACAGAACTCTTTACCTGATAAAACAAAACCTTTTTTTAAAGTGTAAATGCCAATACATGTATTTATACTACTACTTTTTTTAATTGCTTGTTTCCACCCAATTTATCTTGTCTTTAAATTAAATAGTAAATAGCCTGGAAGAATGTTATATTTTTTTCCTTTTGTGGAAAATGTTAATTCACATCTGCAATAACTTCCATGTGAGAGCGTCAAACATAGTATTCACTTTAATTTATCTTGCTGGAAATAGGCAACTATTTTTTTTAAAAAAAATTAAGCTTAATTAGTTGAGCCAAATTATCATTGGTTTACCTAGCATTTAATTATAAGAGTCTGACAGTATGTTTACTTCTCATTATTGCCAATATACAAGAATATATATTAGCAATTCAGTGAAGTTATTTGAATGCACAACACAATGGCATTACTTATTATAAAAATCATCACAGAGAATAAAAATATATTGCAGCATATATAATTATATAATTATGATCTGGATTCTGACCAACTGTTTTTAACTGTTTTAAATAAAAAGTAAATAACTTCTGTATGCAATTCAACCACCTTTTTAACACTGATTTTCAACAGTGTTAATCAATGCTATTGAATACTATTCATTGACTAACAATGGATCAATGCAATGGATCTATTGAGTCAAAGACAGTTTGAGAGTTGAGTTAGGATTTATTCCTTGTACTGAAAGTTAGGTTGTTATAATTTCAAGCATGCATATTGAAATTGACAGAATTGAAGTACTTTGTACCCATACAGTTGGCGAACATTATGCCTGGGGATTTCCTTTTTCTTAGACAATTAAAGTTACTGTTGTTTGCTTCAGTTAACTCAGTTGAATGTAGCATATTCTTTATTAGTGTTTTCAGGGCACCAGTGTAACTCATTACATTTTCTATCAGTGGAGGTTTATCTTCATAATATTATGCTTGTTACCTTTAGTATAGAGATAAGTCACTGTATATGTTGTATAACTGGTAGTGTTTTTATGCTCCTGGTTTACTGGTTAAATGCAGGGTGGCCTGTAGTTTTTCATTTTCCAAGAATTCTTTAACATGTTTAACTGATTTATGTTGCTTTTAAATTTAAGTTGTCATTATGCTTTCCCTTTTTCCTGTTTCTTATTAATCTACTGGTTCTGTGGGTGTGGCTTGGTGGGCATGGCAGGTGAAGGATACTGTAAAATCTCCATTCCCACCCAACTCCAGGGGAAGGGTACTGTAAAATCTCCATTCCCTCCCCAATCCAGGGAAGGTTACTGCAAAATCCTCATTTTCTCTCGATCAGCTGGGACTTGGGAGGCAGAGAATAGATGGGGGCGGGGCTAGTCAGAATTTTTACTACCGGTTCTCTGAACTACTCAAAATTTCCGCTACCGGTTCTCCAGAACTGGTCAGAACCTGCTGAAACCCACCTCTGATCACAGCTTACATTTAGCTTATTTATTTGTAGTTAATATTAGTTAATGATTACTCCATTGATTATATCTGTTTAACTTCTGTTTATTTTGTGATATGTACTGTTAAGATATTACTTTTTATTATTAAAGGTACCCTGAGGAAGAGGATACATATTCATATTCATATGTGTATGCTTACGCATACGCATTCGCATACACATGCGCATATACATATACATACATACACATGGGAGGTTGGTAAAATGAAATTGTAGGAGGCAATATGCTGACTCTTAGAGATGGCTGTAAAGCACTATTAAGCAGTATATAAGTACTATTGCTATATACATGATCATATACATATTATATATAAGTGCAGTTGGTATTCTGATATTGAAACACAATATAGACAAGAGCCAGAAGTCACTCCCACTGATTATTTTTTTTTGGCCTGCTCATTGTCATTCTGTTTCTCTGTTTAGGTAAAGAAATATCTCCAAACAATGATCCAATGGATTGTGGGTTATGTAATTGCTATTATTTTCATGGGTGTTGTTTGTCCCATATTTTATGAATTCAGGAGTTAAGTTTTTATCAATACTCATATAGCACTCTGTGCACAATATTCTGAAAATAAATGCTTTATATGTGATTTTCTGAGTGCTCTCACCTTTTTGCAAGCAATTTCTATGAAGAAAATGCATTTATTCCTAGTAATGTTTATGATTCAGAAACAGTATGAAACAATCTGCCCTTTTGTGTTATTCTGTATTATTCTAGGACCATAATAGAACTCAAAAGCTATATCTAAGGTTGTTGACAAGTGGGAAAAAATTTACCATGCCCGTCATAGACAAGCATTTTGGCCTTAGAATCAAGAGACAGCCATAGCTATAAATTTCCTTATATCTGCCAAAAGAATCTGACTTTTTTTTTTCTGTAAAAGATATAAAGGAGATTTTTTTAAGAGTGCTCTAGTCTTTGTGCTAGTATATGTGATTGACCTATATTATTATTTCCAAACACTGAGTGATTTATATTTTAAGGGATATAGATCTGGGAGATCACAGGATTCTACAATTTATTTATTTATTTACAAAACTTTTTTATTAAAAATTTAAAAATAATAAAAAAATAAAACACAAATAGAAAGGAAGAAAAATATAAAAAGCAAAAACAAATTGAAAGTGCTGTGTGTTTGTGTGTATGTGCATTTACTCTGTGCTTTCAATTTGTTTTTACTTTTTATATTTTTATATCTTTGCATATGTATGTGTATACATACATACATACATACATACATACATACATACATACATACATACCAGGGGTGGTTTCTACTTACTTTTACTACCCCAATGGGGCCGCATGCGTGGTCTTCTGCGTATGCGCAGAAGCATTTTGGTGATGTCGGTGTCGGTGGGCGGGGCTTCCCACCGGTTTTACTACCAGTTCTATAGAACCAGTGTGAACCGGGGGCAACCCACCACTGATACACACACACACACACACACAGACACACACACACTAGCTGAATACCCATGTTCCACTACGAAACTATGTGATCGGGCTTGATAAATCGACACTTAGAGTTTGAAAATTAATGAGTAGTTATGATCGGCTCTCCTCTCCCCTTCTCTCACTCAGGCTTGTCCCACAGAAGCCTCTCCTCTCTATCCCCTTCTCTCCCTCAGGCTTGCCCCATAGATCCCATCCTATCCCCCTTCTCTCCCTCAGGCTGGCTCCATAGATCCTCTCCTCTCCCCTTCTTTCCCTCAGGCTGGCCGTATAGATCCTCTCCTCTCCCCTTTTGTTCCTCAGGCTTGGCCCCATAGATCCTCTCCCCTTGTTGGCTCCATAGAACCCTCTCCTCTCCCCTTCTCTCCCTCAGCTTTGCCCCACAGAAATGTCTCCATCCTACCCCCTTCTCTCCCTCAGGCTTTCTAGCCCCTTCTGTCCATGAGGCTTGCCCCACAGAAGCCTGTCCTATGCTATCCCATTCTCTCCAGAGTTATTTTCAAATTAGGAGGAGGAGTAGAATGTCTTACTAATTAGCATCAGAGTATGTTATAATAATATAGGAAATACTAATGCTCTGTTGGTCATTTTGAAAAATCCTTTCTTAGTGAGCACTTAGAAGCGAAGAGGAACATATGTAGCAAATTTCAAGTTTGTAGGCTTTATGGTTCTGGAAATTTCTTGATTAATGTGTGATTGGTTTTTGCTTTTGTATGTGTGTGTGTGTATTTACATATATAATACACACACACACACATACATACATACAGTTCAACAAAAGATATATTCTGATATCTAATCTCTTATCTATAAGCAAATTCTAAAATCTGATCATTCAGTTCTAATCAGCAAAAGTCTATTCAGAGTTACCACAAATAGTAACATATATGTTTTAACTTTAATCAAATAAATATTCCTTTACTTTTAACACAATAACTTATCACTTTATCTAAAAATATTTCCAAAACCTCTTCATTCCATATCTTATCTCGCATCTATACACAAATATTTAAAGCTCATCATTCAGAACTAAAAAAAACCCCTTAATAGCTATCTATCATAAACAAATTTATTTCTTATCGTATTCTCCTTGTCTCTGCTCTGATAGTTCTTCATAAGTTTAAGACACTTCTTCTGTAAATTCATGATAAGAGAGTTATCCAAATCACTCTTGGATTTATTATTTGTATGTCCCTTTTAATATGTCAATCAAGTGTAACATCATTTTCTATATCATTCTTTTAGATGTGAAATATTTAAATCCACTTTCAGATCCATAGTCAAATCAGTCTAAGTCTTCTTTTTTATCCAGTAAAACATATTTTCAATATTAAATTGGTTTATTTCTCCATTGATTTGAGGATTTTCTGAAAGAGAACAGCTTGATTTTTGTTTAAATTTGTTCGAATATGAATATTTCTCCCCTAGAGTACACATTTTTTGCAAGTTTTTGCATCTTCTAGAAATCACATATTGCAGATGATCTATATGTATTATTAGGCAGACATCTGTCCTCACCCCCACTAGCCATGCTATGCCAAATCTGGCATACCTTGGTACTTGACTGTTTCAAAACTCATCGAATTTGATACTCAATGCATTTTGATGCAAAAATGTTGCTCTGATACTCATTATTGGTACTCAAAGCACTGTGATAGGAAAAGGGAGCTGGCTATGGAGAACAGACACGGAGTCAGCCATGTCAGAAGGGTTTTCTTTCTTCCTTTTCTGCCAAAGGAAGAGGGGATGGACAGAGAGGATGGACAGCAAGTCAGCCATGCTGGGAAGGTCACTGACATAGAAATAGGATAGACGGGAAATATATGTTTTGTTTGGCAGTTGTCATTTTTAGTACTTCTTGTGATTTCTGGAACCAATTAATGACAAGTACTGAAGTACCACTGTGTCATGGAGGAAAGCTTGTCAAGTAAAATGCTACGTACTAAAAAGTGTATTTTCTTTTACACAGAAACAAGAGATGGACTGCGCTTATGTTCATATCATGCTGCTAGTCATTTACTTTTGATGAAACATGTCACATCATGATTGCTAGACCTGTCGAAGGTAATCATTTGGGGCTGATCTAAAAAACAAAGGAAAATAACAGCTGCTCCCAGCTGTGATTAACCTGTTTCCTGGATTTCTTTCCTAGCTCCTGGGAACTGCATGGACTTCTTACTAAACACTGGATATAATTGAAATGATGAGATTGGGCAGATAGTATGGGATTCTGGAAGATAAGAACTTTTGGAACTCAAGGGGCAGCTTTCATGGGAGAAAATGGAAGCATGGTATTATTCAATAGTATGAAAGCAAAAGAGGTTTACCATAAAAAGGGAATATATTATGCATAGCAAGGTTTTCCTAGGTAATATCATTACTGTGGAAGCAACAATTTTATATTTCCAGGAGCAATTTAAGGTGTTGGTTATTTAGAACCCCCCCCCTTAAAATCCTATAAAATTTCCCTGAAAATAGGTGCATGTTTTCAGATGTTCTTCTTCCAATGACATCACTGTCCCACCAGCACGGTCTCTTCAGCTCCTAGAGGTCAAATAAAATGAAGTGAGGAAAGTCTGATTCCATCTTCTTGTTTGCAAAAATATAAACTAGCTTTGGGTGAAATGAAATTGAAACTCAGTTGAAGAGACAAAATGTCACAAACTTTGGATCTCCACAGCTTTCAGAATCAAAAAGATGCTAAAAGGGATATTTTGAATGTTCATATTTTTAAAGTCAGATGTTCAGTGAGCAAAAAATCTGAAAAATTGGAGATTGTTGTTATTGTGAGATATTGACCAATGCTGAACCACATTTGAATTGTGTGTGTGAGAATAAAAACTGGAATTCTGTTCACTGAGTTCTCCCTCTGAGCATTACAATTGGCTGTTAGTGAATCTGCTTTTCTTTATTGTTAAAGAATAAAAATAATAGATACATAAGAAAAAAAAATACTAGCATCTAAACCGGAAGAGTTCTTTTGAGATAAGATTTGCACAAAGACATTTTTATCATTTCTGACCTCCTGCACATTTCTGACCTCCTGCACAATTAATGAAGGCAGTTATCAAATTATGTCCTCAGCTTACCTCAGAGGCAGAAAGTAGTCTAAAAAGTACCAGTAAAATAGTATTTATGCTTTATCTAGTTCGAGCCTCATTAGCATGATATTTCTGGATAGACAACTGACGTTGCTATAATATAATTTACCATTTATTCATTTTGTTTGTTTGCTGCATTATGTTTTATGCATGTATTTTGACAGGACTGACCGCCACCTACTGCTTTTGATTTATTCAACTCAGTTCCCTTTAGTAAAGTTGCAATTTTACAATTAAATAGGGAATTGCTCCAGCTCCAGGAGGGGATGATACGTCAATTCAGTCTGATTATGCTGCTTGCCCTCTCTTCCCCTATTCTGGCAACAGAATTTAAGGTATCACTCACTGCAGATGAGAGAGGAAGCAGATTGGCAGCAAAAGTCACCATAGCCTCTCAGAACTGATGCTCAGAGGCAAGTTATTCCTGGCAACTGCCAATTGCAAGTTAAGGCAAGTTATTCCTGGCAACTGCCAATTTCGACCCAAGGAATTTTACTGAACTATATTTGGTTCTGCAATAGCTCTTTATTCCTAGCAGCTCCTGCGTTATATGATTTTCATTTATAAACTGATTATTTCCCCCCTAAGGTTTATTTAGGTACTAAAAAAGGACTCTGTAATTTACTTAGAAATAAAGACAGGGGAGCAAAAACAAACAAAATATATGAATCAGTTCTAAAATTACATGAAATAGAGAGTGAAGTAGCTGAGGATATATTGTTTATTTTTTTTTAATATATATTTTTTTAATTTTTATTTATATGCCACCTTTCTCCGGAGACTCAGTGTGGCTTACAATGCATTAAGCAATAGCCTTCATACTTTTGTATATTTTATACAAAGTCAGCTTATTGCTCCCACAAACCAGGTCCTCATTTTACCTACCTTAGAAAGGATGGAAGGCTGAGTCAACCTTGAGCTTGGTGGAATTGAACTCGCAGTAATTGCAGGCAACTGGAAGCTAAATACTACCTTTAACAGTAGCATTAGTCTGCTGCACCACTCAGGTTCTTATACCAAAATTACAAGAGAAAAAATCCAAGAAAAAAATGAAAAAAAAATACTCAAAGCTATCGAAAGTTTCCTTTTTAAAATATTAAATGTTAGCAGAGCCAGACTTTCCAATAAACCGAGAACAGATCATAAGCAGAAAAATATATATATATAATTAATACAAGATTATATATACTGTTTTTTTTGCTTTAGCGAAATCTCCTTTGCTACATGCAATGCTTGATAAATCCAAAGTTTTTATTTGTATATATTATTAGAATTTTCAGTATAGAATTAAAAATTATTATACTTATATAATTCATCTTCCTGTTTGCAGCTTCCTTTTCTTAAAACCATATTGACAATCTAATTGATCTATTGACTATTAAAAGACACCAAAGAATCGACTTTTATCATGCTGAATGATATTCTACAAGTAGAATAGTACATATCTAGTTGCTAAAGGAACACATGTCAACCCTATGAAACTAGGTAAACTAGACTTTACCTTTTATTTATTAAATTTATATGCCACCCATCTCATCAATAAGGCACCTGGACTTGAATACTAAAGTCTAAAATACGAAAAGTACTTTTACTATAATGTTACTGTAACAGAGTCTTACAACTTACGATTACAGTTGTGTGCAAAAATATATTAAAAGTAGTCCTCAATACACAACCACAAATGAGCCCAGAACTATGATCATAAGTTGTGGCAGTTGTTAAGCATATGACTGTGCCCAATTTTACAACATTTTTTGTATTCTTTACCCATATTTTATAATTTAAAATCAATTGAAGTAAATAAAGCTCTATTTTGCCATAAAATATCATGCATTTCATGCAACACAGAAGACTTTCTCAGATACTCTTTTGCATTGGAAAACTAATATATGTATGATTTGATCACTCATAAATCTGTGGTAGAATCTTCCTAGTGCAACATTTCAATGGCAGTTGCTGGTATTCTAAAAGTCATGATTGAGATGATATTCTGATGGATAAACCCAGTTTCCTGTCAGACATGAAAGACCAGCTCCACACATGAAGCGTTGATTGAACAGATTATTGCTAAAAGCTTATGCATAGGAATCTTTTCAACTAATGGTTACCACCTGGTTATAGTTAGATAAGGGTAATGTCAGCTTGCTGTATATGCTTGCTGTGCTTCACTGCTTTGCGATGACAATATCTATCTATCTATCTATCTATCTATCTATCTATCTATCTATCTATCTAGGTTCAAGTTGTGGACAGTCTGACAGGTAATAGCAATCATGGGGGAGGGGAGGGTTGGAGTTAAATTTGTTTATGGCTCCATAATGATTCTAAGCTTTTTAATCCTTCTCATACATTTCCAAAGGGAAAAAAGAGAAAAGTTGCATTTAGAAATATCTTTATTTTCCCTTTTTCTACAGAACTCTTTTCTCCTAGCAACTTTTGAAGAGTCATTAATCACAGTTTTCTGTTTTCTGCCAAATCTTTTAAACTAGTTGTTATGGCAACAAATTCTTAAGCGTTTGAGTTGAACTTACCTTTACATGTTTTAAAAAAGCTCTATCACATCTATACTGATGAGATGGCTATTTAATTCAACTTTTTTTGAGATGTCCACAACTTCATTCAGGCATTAGCAAAAATTATTATTTTTTCCTTTCTACTTTTTGACAAAATTAGGTAACATCTGTTGATGTAGTCGGAGATGTTACAGCTATTCCTGGGGTTATTTTGGTAATTGAGATAGCATGAGAGTTGAAAAATAAATTTAAAAGCAAACAAATGTTAGAAATAACAATGTCAGAAATAACAATAATAATCCATTATGTCAGTAACCCAGTATTCATTTATAAATATAACCATAAAAGATACATCTGTTAAAATGTCAGTGAAAATGTTCATCAATCTATTCTGAAGGAAATTGCAATTTGCTAGTCTAAGCTGCTAAAAAACCCAAAATTATATTTTACTGTTTTTTATATATATATATACAGTATATCATAGCGATAGCAGTTAGGCTTATATATAGCCTCATGTATATTACTTTTGGATGAACAAATATAAATGTGACTTAGATGGCCTGGCAATTTTTTAAATAGCTTTATCTGAGACTCTGTGAAAAAAGTACAGTGTAATAGCACATATTTGGCTAACTCTATTTCTCCTAAATTATATATGCATAGTTTTGGGCTGGTGTATTGTTATATCCATCTTCTAAGATTGCCAAGAAAAGGTTAAAAACATGCTTTTGAGGAGGCCCAACAGTATTCTGAATAATAAGAGGCTTCAAATAGTTTTCAGGAAAGTATCCCTGTCATTTTCTGAGGAATCAATACATCCTAGAGATTTGAATAAATTTATATTCTAACACTGTGTCCTCAATCTTCTCCTTAATAATAACTGAGCTTTATCTAGATCAAATGATAGCAGATACTTTTGTGAGAGACTATAGCAATTTTCCTTTGATGCTGTTCCACCAAATTGATCCATGTCTGTCTAAGGCTTTTAATGGGAACAATCCATTTGTTACCAAGTTGAGCTGTGATAGACTTTGCTTTTAATTCTATAGAGGTCGGACTCCATTCTCCGTGTTGTATTTAGCACATAGGCAAGCATGAAAAAGAGACAACTTAAGAAACCTGATTGAAATGTTATTTGCACGATTTGATATTGGAGTAAGGGGATAATTATATGCCATAAAAGATCTGTGCTACTGTTTTTGCTACAGATAGTTTAATAGCAGATGGAATATATTTCTTTCCCTATTCACAATGGAGTCTTAAAATACCTGCTGCATTTTTTTAAGCAAGGGAGGAGACATCATTAATTTCCACAGATTTCTTTCTGGAGGATTGCAAAACTATCCCTAAATATTTCAAGCATTTGAATTGTTTTATATGTTGGTTGGCTGGATACAGCTGTAAATCTTGGAGCGGTTAGAGAAAGCTACTACTTTCTTTGGGGAAGTGGGTAGAAAATTATAGCTATTCAGTTCCTTACAGTCTGAAACCACCCAGTGTCTATGTAACCCATCTATTACCCCTCTGAGCAGGATGGATAACAGTTTATTGTCTAGCCTGATACATGTGTAGATCAAGGTTCTATAAGCATTTTATTTATTTGTTTATTATGTTTCAAGGCTGTCCAACTCCAAAAAGACTCTGGATGACTTACATATTTAAACAAATACATATTATAAAAAGAAAAATACAAACACCACCTCTATGCATTTGATAAAATCAGCCTCAGTTCCAGTGGGGAAATCCAGCCAGATCTATCTGGTTCACACTATCCTGTAGGGCCAATGGTGGGAGGCTCTGCCCACCCATCTGGACGTCATCACGTCCCATTTTTGAAGGCTCTGTGCATGCGTGGAGGAGGCGTGCGTGCTCAGATTTGCGATTTGGTAGCAAAGGTAATTGCATTTCACCCCTACTCAGTTCATAAAAGCTTATATCTTTTTAAAAAAATGTTGGTGGTAGAAGGTGTTTCCAAGCTCCTTCTGATGCTTAGCATTTTGTAACAGAATTTATATAGACCGTGAACAAATATACTAATAAGTTTCATCCCTTTTGTAGCTAAGATCAAAGTAAAAAGCTGATTACCGTGTTTTCCCGAAAATAAGACCCTGTCTTATATTTTTTTGAACCCTGAAATAAGTGCTTGGCCTTATTGCCATGCGCTCAAAAGCCTGATTGGGCTTATTATCAGGGAATGTCTTATTTTGGGGAAAACAGGGTAGCTTGAGTGCATTTTACTCCAAGCCTAGTGTTTTCACACTTATGGTAGAATTCTTAACCTGTGTTCGTTCACAGATGAAGTTGTCAACTTTGAAATGGTTTGAGCCTGGTGCAGCGATCTTTCTGCTTCTCAGATTGCCACACAGTGTGGGACGGAGGAAGTCTGGAATGTCAGCCCAGATGATAACAACAGACCATCCCTTGGGAACCAAGGTCATCTCAACCGGTACTGGCCAAAGACTGAGGGGAATTGCCAAGGAGATACCAGAACACCTAATTGGATAATATAACCTGTGACCATGAGGGAGGGAATTATTTATTTTTTAATTATAATTAAAATTATTTTTAATTAATAATGAATTATAAATTAATTATTTATAATTAATTTAATTATACTGAAACCATGGGAAATATTTAGAGCTGCTTCTGTTTTTATTCATGCCGAAATAATATCCTCAATAAAACAGTCCTTTCTGAAAGCTGAAAGTCTCAAGGTGCTGAATTGGTTAGGTTTATTTTTTGGAACCTTGACAGAAGTCTTGAGATCAAATTAAAGACTGCTGTAAAGTCCCAAACCTATTAAAAAGGGAAAAAATTGGGAAATTAGGATGACATGTGTATTTAGTAGCTACAGTAGATGTTGCAGGATAGCTTCAAATTATGGGTGCTCCAGTACTGGAGATTTTAAAGAAGAGATTGGGCAACTATTTGTCTAAAATGGTATAGCATTTCCATGTTTCAGCAGGGGCTTCGACTAGAAGACCTCCAAGGTCTCTTCCAACTTTGTTCTTCTGTTATTAATTTTTCTAAATACTAATTGAGTATCCCCAAACTGTTTTTCGTTCTATCACAAAGATCTGGCATGTATGGTATGTTGCTAGTATGTTCAGTAAACAGAAAAATCTGTAATTTCTGTAATGTTTCTTTGTCTTTATTGAAAAGACTGTCATCACCACATCCAGTTGTCAAGAATGTGTACGGTGTTATTTATGAAACAGTAACACCACAACCTTGTTCATCAGTCTACCTTTTCTCTTAGTAACTCTGTTAGGATGAAGTTTTTGGTGGAGGCTTTGCCTAACATTAGAAACATTATGAAGTAACTATTTGATCTTCAAAGAGCCTTGGTAGTACAGGGGTTTAAGGCACCCTGTTATTAAGCTTATTAAGACCAGCTGCCTGCAATTACTGCAGGGTTCGAATCTCGCCAAGGCTCAAGGTTGACTCAGCCTTCCATCCTTTCTAAGGTACGTGAAATGAGGACCCAGTTTGTGGGGGCAATAAGCTGACTTTGTATAAATATACAAAAGGATGAAGGCTATTGCTGAGCACATTGTAAGCCGCCCTGAGTCTTCGGAGAAGGGCGGCATATAAATCAAATTAAAAAAAAAAAGTGTATAACAAACATTAATAGTGTATATGTTCTGATGAAAGTTCTAATGGAGAAAAGGAAATTACAGGGATCACAATTTTGTGTATGGAAATGTTCCCGTTTAGGCCAGAAGCTTTCATGCTGTCACTTTCTCATGTGTGGGGATATAGTAGAGGGATTGTCTTTAGACATAATAGCATTCTTCCTGTCGGTCAAGGTCAGGCCGATCCTGCATCTAGAGTGGTCGGAGTGGTGTCTCGAGATGGGACAGATGGTGATTTGAGCATGTGATCGACTGAGGACTGAGGGGATGGTTTGGGGGGTTTTGATTTACTGAGGGAAAACCCAGACCTCTCAGATTCGGGTTTTCCCAGATGTGCCAGTTTACCTATTCTAATAAATGGAACTTTGAAAAATCCTTGCTTCAGAGTTTTCCTTGGAGTTGGGGTTTTTTCTGGAACACTGACACTCTCATTGATACACAGCATTATCTAAGATAAACCAGAATCAACTTTGATTTTCAATGATTCAATCAACAGCTGCCAGGTAATGAAGCCTCTCCTCTCCTTATCATGCCACATCTCCATTCATATTTTCTAGAGGTAGCCATTAAAAGATTAATAATGGGAACTGCCGATAACGTTCCTAGTTCTTTACAAGTATGGAAGGTAGAAAATTGTGTTCATAGTATGAGATGGATTTTGTTTTGGACTTTTGTATAAAAATATATGTATACAAAAGAAAAAAATAAGGTGTGTGTGGCTAGATAAATTTTTAAATTGATGTCTATGCTTACTTATTTTGTTGGTAGTTAATTGTGATCACTGTTGTTTGATTGTATCTCACACATAAGTACAGTGTTAGAAAAATGATTTGTGAAATGGTAAGCAAAAAATGCAGTGCAGTGGGAAAGCAGTTTTCTCCTTTCTCTTCAGTTTATTCAGAATAAACTGCCTGAAGCGTATGAACATCTATTATTAATTATCCTTTGTCAACATCTTTGCTTTCTCTGTTGTTCTTGCATTGGGTCCTTGATGCAGTTTATGAAGATCTAGTGTAATTCTACCTGCCTAGATAATTGGTGTTTCTCTATCAATCCTGCAACAGTGAACCCAGTTCTGACTTTCAAATCATCTTTCTATAATCTTTGAACATTAATGTCTGTGGAGATTCTCAGTCATCTGGGTCATGGTTGTCTCAAAGGTGCTTTTTCAAGAGGCAATTGGGCTTTCTTTGCTTTTTTTTGACGACATTTCACTTATCAAGCAAGAAACTTCCTCAGTTCTTCAGAAACTTCTTGGAAAACAAACAAAACATCTTCAAGGAAAAACAAAGGAAGTCCAATTGCCTCTGAAAAAGCACCTTGGGGTTTGAACATTGATGTCGTTCTGTTGATGTAAACACAAAGTTACAAACCACAGAGAGACTGGCACAAAATCACCCTATATCCAAGATACACTCTGTATTTTAACAGACTTTCTGAATATTTTAGCCTATAAATTGGATTTATTTCTTCATGCAGTTTTATAGTTCCTGATGGACCTACAAAATTTTGCTTAAGAGAAAATAATGATATCAGGTGTGATTAAGTAATGCTAATAATAAAGTTTTACTCTCTAACCTGTGCATTTTATGTTTTGTGTTTATGAAATGCCCTATTGTGACTATTTGTGAACTTCATAACAGTGAAGTTTAATATTGTTATTATTATAGAGGTCAGCCAGTTATGAAAACACAAATTTGTCTGACAACACATATACAATATTTGGCCCATGCATAACCCCTCTAAAAGAGGTTGCCATTTCTTCTTTAAACTAAACAATTGAGGCAGAAACTGTATACTTTCATGAGCAATATAGCATGAGAGTTTGGAAATGGAAATCATATTAAAACCTTTAATTAGCAAGTTTCTAAATATAATTAGCAACAGTTTCTAAATTCCCCCACCCCCAACTCGATTGTGATTGTTACAGGTCATCCATTAATAAGGGTGGAATGGTGGCTCAGTGGTTAAGATGCTGAGTTTGTTGGGTGAAAGCTGGCAGCCCAGGTTTGAGACCTGAGTGACAAGATGGGGTGAGCTCCTATCTTTGCCTCAGTTCTTGCCAACCTAGCAGTTTGAAACCATGTAAATGTGACTAGATAAATAGATCATGATGGCCACAGGACTATGGAAATGTCTTCGAACAGCACTGGCTCAAATGGAATGGAGATGACCATGCTCCCCTGAAGACAGCGACAATTAGTGGACTAAAATCCATTAATATAGTATAAGTCTCCCATTATATTATCCATTATTAACATGAGCAACAGGAAGAAGAACTGTTTTAAGAACGATTTGGGTTTTTTAAAAAAGTGGCTTTATCTCTTTCTAGGGAACTACTGTTGTTTTGACAGACTAAAATGTAATTAATAAATAATACATGAAGTATGAGTATACTTCATCCACAATCCAAAAATGTTTGCACTTTAAATATTTATAAAATAGTGTTTTATTTTCCATCTTCCAATTTAGTAAAAGTATTTGATGTTCTTGTAATATATTGAATGGGAATTAAATAAGAATACAAAACACAATTATTTCAATACCATGTCAAATGACTCAAGACCAGTGGAATTTATATGAACTACTGTATATTGCAGAGTCTGAATTTATGTGACCTTCTCAGAAAAATAAAACAGAAGTCGTCTGTTGCCATTATTAAATTCTCAAGATAACTTATATAGCTCTTGCATTCTAAATAAAAAAATGAAAAAATATCTAATCCTGCTTTATGTCCTTTAGATATAAAAGTGAGATCTGTTGGTCCAATTACATACTTGGATTAGGCTGTAAGAGTCTTTTTAAATCTAAATGACTATTTTTGTAAACATTAACATTGTATTTCCTGTATGTTCCTTTAAATACATGCTAAAACATTTATATGCTAAAATTTTCCACTGCATTTTTCAAAATTTTAGAAGGCAGCTCACAATTTTAAACACATCTGCAGAAATACGTATTGTAATTAAGGAAATGCATGCCTAAGAATTTGATAAAAAGTAAAAACAAAGCTATAATCATAAGAAATTTATTGGAAAAAAGCAATAATAGAAAAAGTGCATTACAAAAGTGATTTCATTGGAAGAGACTTGGAAAAAAATATGGAAATGTCATACACACTATGTTATTGTTGCTGAATTTGCAAGATGTGGAAATGAACTAAGGAAATGTTGGTTTGCCGGCTTGAAAATGGGGGAGAATCTCTAACCTGGAAAATAATTATTATGTTATTTTCCAATATTTTTTTGGAATCATCAATCAGTCATGAAAGTCTAATCAATAAGATTCACAGCCTATATAAAGAAATATTGCATAACTGATTGGCTGCTTCATTTTAAAATGATACATTCTCAAAAGTCCTATATTGTGGAGTGTTTTCATGACCAAATTGTTATTGATTTTACTTCAGTTTAGAAGAAACTTGAGAGACGAGTATGAAAATTAGATTGATCTAAGCTTGGATTAATATAATTTCTGATCTCACACTCTCTTACATTACTACATTATTGTATCCACAATTGGTCTGAAAGCCAGTGAAAATTTTTCCAGAAGACCCCAAAATCCATCCTCAGATTCTCTATCCCAGATCTAACAAAATCACATGCCCATGCAAAACAACAACAACAACCAATAACAAAAAACAAAACACCACAATTTGAATCACTACAAGGCGTAAACAATATCAAATCATGTTTCATTGTAATTTGATAACAGCAGTATGCATTGAATGTGTACAAATAAATATCCTAGAAAGTAAATTCAGCAGGTATTCAGTTTTATAAATCATAGTTTGGTTAAAAAAAAATTCTTGGGAAAAATTGAAGGAGGAAATCATCTTAGGAAAATAGTTTCAAAGAATATTTGAAATTGAGGTATGAGACCTTTTTTTTGCAGTTTATGAAATATAAAAGGCTTAAGGCAAGAATGAAGAAGAACTAAATGACTCTTAGTATGTGCTTCAGCCCCAGAGCCACCAGGAGGTAGTTTATACTTTGGAGAAAATAAAATGAAGATCGGGACTGTGTGTATAAATCTCTGTTGAATATATATCTCTAAGGAAGAACTTTTCAGAATAGAGATTTTTATAATGTATTGCTTCCAGTGATTCATAGAGCTTAGTTTTCGGCTTCATTAATTTGCAGCTACTGAAAAAATATGGGACATCATTAGTATTTGTTTTAAAATTATTTGGAGATATAATTAGCGAAGTCTGTTCAAGCATTATTTGTTCAACTTATTTATAGAATGATAATTATTCTTGGGAATTACTGGAACCTATTCATAGGATAATATACTCCTTTTGGGAAAGTCATCTTAATAAGAAACATGGTTTTACTGATAAATGTCATGCAAAGAGATTCCATCTGCACCACAGCTTGTGATGTGAAGTGAGTTGCTTACTTTATTTTTTTCTGGCAGCAAAAATGTTTTTTTCATAATGTTCTTTATAAGGAAAGAGTAGACTGGGCCTTAGCCACAGTTGTGTGAAGACATTAACTGTGACTGATAACTGGAATAAAAAGTAAATGCAAAAACTAAAGGACGATTATTTTATTAAGTGTGTCAAGTCCAAGAAGATTGGGAAAAATTCTGATTGAAAGAGTACAAGTTGAGTAAAATTTGAGACTTATTGCAGGTTTATTCAGAGAAGTGGTTATGCAGAGCATATTTTTGCTCTTAAAGATGAGGATATTTAGACAAAGGATATAATAGTGAATACATGTGAATTATGCAGTGATCTGAATGAATCAGAGTTGAAACTTGGTTACTTGTTAATAAGAGTGGCATGATGGAAATAAAACAGGTCTGAAAATAAATTGAATGTTTAGCAACGTTCAGCATTAAGCAGGCAGGAAAACAATAACAATAACAATAACAATAGCAATAGCAGTTATATACTACTTCATAGTGCTTTAAAGCCTTCTCTAAGTAGTTTACAGAGTCAGCATATTGTCTTCAACAATCTGGATCCTCATTTTACTGACCTTGTTTACTGACCTTTACTCAGTCTTGATGCAATCATCTTATATCACAGCTCCTTATAAAATGAAATCTCCCAAACATGATTTCACATATATGTTAATTTTCATGGAATCAAAATAATCTACACCTTCAGCATTGTAACTTGGGTGGAAGTTAAAATATGTGCAAACATATGCATAAAAATTTCCTTCTAGCTATTTGAGTTGCAGGCATGGACAAGCTAGAAGTTTTCAGCATATTGACTGGGATGGGATCAGTTGTGAGTCCATTGGGAATGCAATGCCTGAATAGGAATTACATTGAATTTATTTTACCCTTGTAGTAAAGGAACATATTTTTTTCCTAGATTAATAATTAATTAGGGACTGGGTTCCTAGACCATGGGAATGAAAGTTTCAAAAGAGTGTAGTGTCAACAGATTATTCAATTAATCATTTTAAAGGAAGAACTCGATTTCAAAGAACTGCAAAAATAATGGTAGTTCTATCAGAGAAATCTAGAATGGCAGTGTATGAGTAGTCTTTGATAAAAGCAGTATAAAGGCAAGACAGGAAGGAATATGGAATAAAAAATATATTTGTGTTTTAAATTAGATGACATTTCTTTAATAAACTTGAAAGTGGACTTTTGGAGATATATTTCAAAACAAACAACATCTTTGGATTACAGGCAAATGAGTAGATTAGAAGAAGATAGAATTGAATCTGATGCTTTTATCTGAAATACAGGATTACAGGCAAATGAGTAGATTAGAAGAAGATAGAATTGAATCTGATGCTTTTATCTGAAATACAATTTAGCATTTATATTCAATCATCCAGTTTAACAACTAGAAGAGGAAGTGTTACATAATTCGTGTATGGAGGGTGAGGAAAGACAACTCATAAAATTGTTGAATTGAACTCAAATGTCCTTTGGAGAAACTAGAGGGGGGGGAAACATCCAAGAAGCAAGTGTTAAACAAAACCTATATTGAATTTTAGATTCTCCATAGCCACCTTAGTGTACTCAGAATCATTAAGTATATTCAAGTCTTGCCTCTTTCATTTGGACCTCCCCATGTCTGGAAAGTGACTGTAACTACATTCAGCTGAACATTAACAATAACCAAAGAGTTTGGAAACTCTGTGTTAAGCTTGCAGTCAGTGGTGACTAAAAATATTTAGCTGCACATGGTATAAACTGTGCATTGAACAGTAGCAAAGCTTAATTAGATGAGCTGCACGGTCGTCTCCAGCATTCTATTAAGCACATGAATATCATTTTTTTTGCTCCTATTTACTGCCATCTGATAAAAGTCAGGGATAAGGACAGCAAAGTTAGGGACAGGAAATTTTTATAAAGGCTACTGAAAGTTGTAGCCATATTTGTATATGTGTCACGAAAGGAAAAGCCACAATAAAATGTAATTAATCTCTTTTCCTGTAACAATTGTAACAGAGCATGAACATTTCGATATTTTAATGCAGAGGTTGTAGAAGTCTTCCTTCTAGTGTGGTTTTGGAGCCATAGTATCTGAATATGTTTTTAGCTTTCCAAATCCTGGGCTTTCTTTTGCCAATTGGGCCTGCAATACTTGCTGATGTCATCCATCCATCTTGTTTTTAGGTCTCTTTCATGGATGGTTTTTTATCAAGTGAGATCTATTCTGCATCTGATATGATATGATATGATATTTATAATTTAAAAAAAAGATATTTATAATTTTAAAAAAAGAGAAAAGGCCACATAGAAGCTCCTAAAACACCTATAAGAATATAAACCAATTGTGAAAAATAAAATGTCAGCATGTGGAAATAATAACATCACCTAATCAAGCAACCACTAGTTCAAAAAATAATATGCCATGTTAATTCTTCAGAATGAGAAATTTCAAAATAGTTAATCAGGCTATACAAATGCATCTTTTTAAAAGCTGTATTGTTTCAACAAGATAAAAGACATAGTAAGGGCCCAGCACCATTGAGGAGATAGGGTTTTTGAAACTTCGTGAGGCAATGGACAAGTAACATTTCAGATAGGATTAACCTTCTCATCACTCTCATATCACAACTGCATAAATCTGCTCTAAAAATGCAATATAGCTAGGGTTAAATAGAAACTCTTGAGAGTTTCTCAGCAGTGTTTGGAAGTTAAATCTGACAAAACCTTTGTGTAAAAAATTCCCCATGAACTGGATGACATTTCTTGATAATAAAGAAAATATACTCTTTGTTGCTTTTAGCAGACAACAGAAGCAGAAGTGACTTGATAGACTCTTGCGTGTAGACATGAAGTACAAGTGTTTATAGAGATTTTTTTTCTTTAACACCATAATATTGCAGATATAGTATCAAGTCAGATCATTAGAGCAATTTAAAATGTTTTATTAGTAAAGAAGTAGCTGAAAACTTACTGGCTACTCTTCTGTTTAAAGCTCAATTTATCTAGACCAGGGGTCTTCAAACTTGGCAGCTTTAAGACTTGTGGACTTCAACTTCAGTCCACAAGTCTTTAAAGCTGCCAAGTTTGAAGACCTCTGATCTAGACATTCTCTGTGCCATTGGGTCATCCTCAGGGGTGGGTTCTAATTTTTCTTACTACCGGTTCTGTGGGCATGGCTTATTTTGTGGGTGTGGCTTGGAGGTCATGTGACTAGGTGGGCGTGGCTAGCTGGTCAGAGTCATTTCTGGAAGGTCCTCGCACTTACGACCCGACTCATTTGTTTGCTTTTAACACTGATCAGCTGTAGGACGGCCCTTTGAAGCCCCGCAGCAAGAGTTTAAACAGTTTTTTTCCTTCTAGTCATCAGCTGGGATTCAGGAGGCAGCAATAGATTGGGGGTGGGACCAAATAAAAGGTAAGAATAACGTGGGGGGGGGTGGGGGGGTGAGAACCGGTTCGGTGATGTCATATCGTCACCGCCACCAGCTCGGCCGAACCGGACCAAACCGGGAGGAACCCACCACTGGTAATCCTTTCAAAGATGCTTCCTTACTTAAACAGAGAAGCAGAATGTTCATGGGTGTGCAAAAAACCAGCATTGAACCACAAAAAATGCCAAGGATCACATGGTGAATTATGTAACATAATAGGTTTATTTTTCTTTTCTGTTGATAGACTCTTGCTGCTGCGTATAAGGATCACATGTAATGCTTTAAGGACACTTTTTGACATTAATCTGGCATTGCTGCCATACGAATTATCTGTCTTGTCTATTCTGCAGTCCAAGCCAAAGAGCCACTGAGGGGAGTGCCAGTGAATTAAAAAAAAGGATAGAGTCCAGCTGGAGAATAGGACAAATTTAGGGTGTATCCATACTGGGCTGGAATTAGATGAAAGCAGTGGTTACTACCGGTTCTGTGGGCGTGCTTGGTGGACGTGGTTTGGCTTGGTGGGCATGGCTTGGTGGACATGGTAGGGGAAGGATACTATAAAATCCCCATTCCCATCCCACTCCTGGGGGAAGGATATTGCAAAATCTCCATTGCCACCCCACTCCAGGGGAAGGATACTGCAAAATCCCCATTCTCACCCCACTCCTGGGGGAAGAATATTGCAAAATCCCCATTCCCACCCTACTCTGGGGCCAGCCAGATGTGGTATTTGCCGGTTCTCCGAACTGCTCAAAATTTCCGCTACTGGTTCTCCAGAACCTGTCAGAACCTGCTTGATTTCACTCCTGGATTAAAGTTACATCATGAAGATTAATCCTGTCAAAAACAGTTCTCAGAAGTGTTAGTGAGATGTGAAGATGAGCCTTCATCATCTGGATTAAGCATCACAGTTGATTGATGTAGAATTCAATTATCATAATCATGGAATTCAGAGAGTACTCTACTTATCTCTGAACGGGAGATTCCAAAGCTAGCACATCAGCACATACAATTCTTGTATCTATTTTAAAAACTTTCTGATGATGTCTATGAATATACAGAGTGAATTTAAATGAATATAATTTCATTCATTTCATACTTAAGGAGTTGCAAGTGACTTGAATTTTGAAAAGCCATTTAGAGGTCCTGGGGAATTTGCCAAATATATGTAAATGAAACTGTGTCATAGTATGACAGTGTATGACAGTGAATGGAACTACCAAATATAGAAAATGCAACCTAAAATGAATAAAGAAAAGTGAGGAAAATTAGATTAGATATATCCAGGAAGACAAAATCTGAAATATTATTAAGTGTAAAAATAACGCATACGAGTTGTAGGAAGCCCCAATCAGATTAAATAACCTTTATTCTTAATATTAAAAAGAGGCAGCATAGAATATTTTCGCAAAGGAGAAATGGAGAAACATGTTCTTAAAGGCAGAAAGTAGCCCCAGTCTTTCTGCATAGTAAAACAACTACAAGCAGAAGAAACTGGTCCTTTGGAGATTTTGTATCCATTAAGAAAGACTGGGGCAATCTATTAATAAATAAAATGCATGAAGCTGATGGGATTAAGAATTTACATTCCCCAAATTCTAAGGATAGGATATGACTTTTAGGACGTAATAGGTTAAGCCACTACCATTAGAATAGCAAAAGGCACAAGGCTCACAACATTGCACAAACCCCTGGAGCATCTCAATCAGAACCCTATAAAGATCCATCTAGTCCTTCAGCCATTTAGTCAGCCACCCCAGAAACATTGCTGCTGTCACTGAAGTTTCTGGCATCCAAATGAACAGAGTCTTTCTTTTCAATCAGCCTTCATTTTATTTCCAGCATCTTTCTCCCAGTTTGGAACCAGATGGGATTTTTCTTCCAACACAATGAAAATAAAGCCTTCTTATTTTTACTTTTAACATATGATTTTACTTTTAACATATGAAAAAGCAAATTCCTTATCATTGAGAAGAGAATTCCAATGCTGATAGGCAAAGGAACATTAGGCTTTAGAGGAAGACACAATAAAATATTTACTTGAGAATTAGGTGGTACTCTTCAATGGTCCAATGAGTTGATTAGGACTAAAAAGTAGCAGATGTGTTTAGAGTGGACCAGTGCTTGCTGCATTCAAGATTCCCTTTAGGTACTAACTAAATCTGAAACAATGCCTATTGGCAATTGTGCTTGGAATCCTAGAGCCTACTATCAATCTTCATGGTGATTAGATTTGCTGCTGTTTCAGGTCTATTTTCTTCCCAAGCATTTTAGACCTGGGGCATTAATCACTGTCTTTCTGGCTTTATTCCTGAACCATCTTAGGCTACTGTTCTTATTTTCTACTTACTATATGAATGAACTCTTGGTAGACAAGTTTCAAACATTTATAGTGTTTTGTTTAGCTCTCTCACCTGCAGTATGCTAGCCGGATATGGAACAAACTTTCAAGTGACATGAGGTCTTTCTTCTACAATCATCTTGGTTTACATGGATATGATTTTAGTGGTCAGGCTACAACTTATGTTTCCCCTAAAATGAGATATTCTCAAGATCTTCTTTTGCATAAGAGTATATGAAGACCAAGCATTGAGCCAAATGCCTAGCATTGATCTGCATCATAAAACTGTAACAATTCTAGTTATAGCATTAACAACATATTTTATTTATGAACCTTGGTGGCGCAGCAGACTAAAGTGCTGTTAAGTAACACCAGCTGCCTGCAAGTTCAAATCTCACCAGGATCAAGGTTGACTCAGCCTTCCATCCTTTCGAGGTAGGTAAAATGAGGACCTGGTTTGTGGGGGCAATAAGCTGACTTTGTATAAAAAAGAACACCGCTTGGGGGGCCCCCGAAAGCCCTACTAAGCAGGTATATACAAAAGTATGAAGGCTATTGCTTAACGCATTGTAAGCCACCCTGAGTCTCTGGAAAAGGGCGGCATATAAATCGAACCAATAAATAAATAAATAAATATTTGGAAGTAAAACTAGTTTAGCTCTGTTATTTTCTTAATTTTCTACAAATGCAGTGCTTGAGACTGTTCCATTGACTTCTGGCAAGCACATGGTGAGCTCCCTGAAGGAGTAGAGACAGAGTTTACGATAGAGATCTGTGGATGGATGCTGGATCATGGCCATTGAAATCTTTCTGGAGAAAGAAGAGATTTTGAGATTGGTCAGATGTAGTCCAGACAATTGTTCCTCATGTGTATGAGTCATATGGGTGGAAGTCAAGGAAATTCTTCCAAACTCACAGTTGTAATGTAACCTATAATGACTTAAACCTTAACAATCTCATTTCTTGTTCTAAGGCTTAGGCTACTTCTTTTATTGCTTTTCAACTACTAAGGACCTTCAGAATGGCAAGTTTCTATTGCATTCACTAGATGAATTTCCTTCTTAGCAAAAAAAGAATAATGTTTTAAGTACAAGTTTAAGAACATAGAAAAAATATACTTTTTGGAATAAACAGCAAAAGGGCATTTGGAGTATTGATTTGAGATGGATTTGAATTGCAACTTTGAAATTAATTATAAGAATATATCCCATGTGAATTGTTGTTGTTTGGATTCCTTAGGGCAGGGGTGTCAAACTGGCGGCCCACGGGCTGGATGCATCATGTTCAGGCCACACCCCAGCTCCACGAATGGGAAAACCTCATGAAACATCATGTGATGGCAACGTGATGTGGCAAGTTTGACACCCGTGCCTTAGGGAGACAAAAAGCTTGATAAGATGGGATTTTTAAGGAGACGAATACTTAAAGTCAACTCATTAACACAAAATAGAGCAAAATACTGGATGTTTTTAAAAATATATGTGAACAGAGGATTCATAAATTAATTTTTTTAAAAATTAAGAATATCTGACATCATAGATACATGGTGGGTAAATGATGTGACAGAAGAGGAACAACCTCTATTAAACAATAGTGAAGTTGATTTGGATATGGATTTAAAAACATCAGGCTTAGAGGAATGATATAAAAATGATATATTGGATAAACAAATGATATCCAATTTGGATATTTGGTTGATGTTTTAATTATTAAAAGAACATACAAAGAATAAACATGAAGAGCAATTTGGATATCTTTTCTATACTGGATTTAAAAAAAGAGACAAATTAAAGTTTCTTGGAAGGGACAAAAAAAATGAAACAAAATCAAGTTTTAGAACATTATTTGAAGGAATTAAAAACCAAAATTGTTAAACGAACAGGCAAGGAATATAAAATTGTTTTATTTGATTAGTATTAAAATGATATGTAGTTTTCTCTATATTCAATGGACTTTTGCTGAGCAGAAATGAATGATGAGATTTTAAGATTTTATTTGTAGTTAAGAGATGAGATATGGGAAGAAGAGAACATTTGTTATATTTTAAGAGAAGTTACTCAATTTTTTAATACTTGCGATGAAGGGAAAAGTTACTTCTTTACATATTTTTTTCTGAATTTTTTGTACTTCTATTCTTTTTCTTCTCTTCTTTTTCTAATTATTCTTTTTATACATACTTTTAAAGTTTGTATTATTTTTATGTTTTCAATTTTAATCTATATTAAATTATTAAAAAAAAAATCCTCCCTCCCTCCCTTCCTTTGTTAGATATACTAAAAGTGAAATTCTCAGTCATCCAGGTCATGGTTGTTCCGAAGGTGCCTTTTCAAGAGGTAACGGGACTTTCTGGTTTTTCTTTGAAGACGTTTCTCTTTTTATCCAAGAAGCTTCTTCAGCTCTGACTGGATGGTGGGGAATGGAAATAATGCTATCTCAGAAATAATGCTAACATGATTCATAAATTTAGAATGATTTACAAAGGCTTTCAGTCTTGTTGCATGATGTTGTTTAAAAAGTTCCATGATTAACATTCTTTTTTAACCACCCATCTGCTTCCCTCCCCCCCAATGTTCATATCAAAGAAAAAGCATGAAAACTGCACAAAAATATAGTTGTTTTTTATAATTAGTTTGAACTGAAATGATCAGAGGAGAAGGTGGAGATTATTTTATGTAAAATCTTAATCTTATTAACTTTTGACCAATTAGTTCCCTATGGTGCATTAAGTTTCCAAATTACTTGAGAGTTTCAACTGAATGAATGTCAGAAGGAGTACCAAATAAAGATTTTCTTATGAGATAAAATATTGCAACAAATTAAAAGCAAAGCCTTTATTAAAGAAGGATCTTTTGTGAAAATTTGGCTTTGAAATGTAAACTAAAATTCAATACACATATGAACCGCTAAAAGATTATTAACAGACACACAAATATATTTTTCTTGTTTGATATACTTATGTATGAAGTAAGATTAAGTGACTGCCATCATTAGAAAAATAGATTATTAAACCTAGTTCTGCAGACTGTATTCACAGATATACCATCACCCTTTAACCAAGTGTTAGAGTAGACTGCTCAAGCAAATAAAGTACAGAGAATTGAATCTAATATATTTGAATTAAATTAGAATATATTAAAGTATATATTAAAATGATGTAAAATTCAATATATATATATTTAAATGAAACATATTCTATATGATGCAGTTTATGGAATCTCACCATTGAGAATGATGATTAATTCTCCCTACAGAATGAGCCTCAAAAGATTGGTGAATATAAGAAGCAGCAGTAAGAAAAAATGGGTTCTGTCTACAAGAAGCAAGGATATTTCAGAAGAGGAATATATATTGCCACCCGAACTGTTATCTCTGAATGTAAGCTCTACTGAATTTTTTATCTGTGCTGTTATGAGACAAGAGCATTAAAAATATTTCACTGGACTATAATTTGCTTTGCACATATTGCTAAACTATTCATTCTTTCTTAATAAATATACAGATGAATTCACTTTGCTCATGACTTTGTGACTAAGTAAGCTAGAAAACCTGTCAATTTCACTCTAAAACAGGAATTATGATTAATTAGTCACTTTTTTTTTATTTATTTAACAAATGTATACAGCTGCCCAACTCACCCCTGGGTGATTTTGAGTGGCTTACAATTTTACAATTTGCAACTTTAGTTTAAACCTAGTTTGTTTGATTTGTTTACAAATAATTCAGGATATTTCTCAGACGGGACATAAAACTATAAAGTATAATTAGTATTAATTCTTTACTTTGCATCTTTGTTCATATGTAGGAAGAAAAAAAATATGTTCTTGAGTGCATACCATTTGTGTATATTCTGGTTATTAATACAGATTTTGATTAAGTTAATGTTGTCACTACCTGTACCAATCATAATTACATGTGATTCAAAAACTATAATGCTGGCATTTACTTGAAAGGAATATGTAGCTTGACTGATGAGGGAAGACATAATTAAGAAGTTGCTCGAAACTGAAACTGTTTAGTTCAAAGTCTACATAAGGATGTCATGTAATGTTATTACTTTCTGATTAAGTGTTTATAATTTATTTTTTAAAGCAATTGGATCTGCCGCAGCTACTCATCCTGATAAAGTTGTTTTATATACTCTCTCTCTCTCTCTCTCTCTCTCTCTCTCTCTCTCTCTCTCTCTCTCTCTCTCTCTCTCTCTCTCTCTCTCTCCTCTACACAAACACACACACACACACACACACACACTTTTGTACTTTTGGTCTCGTGTCCTTATTTTGTATATCAGGTAGCAATAATTTATCAGTTCCAATGCATCGCTTCCTAAGGATACCAGCCAGAGTCAATGGTATGGTAGATCTAAAAACATATAACATGCAATGGACATAACCATTGCATAACATAATTTTGGTTTTAAAGTAGGTAATATGATAAAGTATTAATACAGAACTAGAATTAGGTAAAGCAGGCATTAAACTATCTCTTATGTTTACAATTAACTAGCATACATCATATTTATTTTAGATCTTTATATATGCCTAATTGATTAATTAGGAAATATATCTCATACGAAATTAATTAGAAAAGAAGAATGGCATGAAGATATTAAATACTATATAGCTGGGCACATTATTAATCGTTTGCCATCTGTCTTTGATTATAAAAGAGGGGAATTAAAGTTTATCATTTGGCAGATAAAATGAGAATTCAGAATGTGAACAGGCCTTAATGGAATTAATAATTTATCTTTTATGGGATTTTATAATTGTGGAAGATTCACTGTGAAGCTTGCTCAGGTTGAAATAATCCATTACATTAGAACTTAATTTGCTAGACTTGTTAAAAGACTAGCTTTGAATGAAGCTGCTAAAGGAATTTATATGAAGCCTAGTAATTGAATTTATTATTTCTGGCAATGTATTATCCCTTCTAGACTTTAGTGAGACTTGGAAGTCTAGATATAGTTTGAAGAAGATATGGGTGGGTTTTTTTGCACTAATAATCAATTCTTAATGCCAACATTTTTTTTCTTTCTATTGTGATAGATTTAAACTATGGAGTCCTTTCTGATAAGCTTTCACAAAATGTCCAGTTGCAAGTGAATATTGAGGGATGCAATGTTCCATCCCCACTTTACATGTTGTATGGCTGACAGCAGAGAGGATTGATCTAGTGCTCTGCATGAAATAACATGTGTTATCAATATCTCAGAAAGCTCTGAAATGTGATTTGCGGGATGGAGAAGGATGGGGTTATTTTCATGACAAAGTAGTGTTCCCTCAGCATGGTTTGTTTTCAGTCTATTAAAAAAAATATAACAAAATAGCTTAGGAAGATGGCTCCAGGTGTTAAATTTTAACTGTCAATTTTCCTTTTAAGCAAAAGCATCATTCAGATGATGTCAATTTCTCTGAGTACAGATAGTCCTCGATTTATGACCACAATTGAGCCTAAAATTTCTGTTGTTAAGTGAGACATTTTTAAAGTGAGTTTTGCCCCATTTTATGACCATTTTTGCCACAGTTGTTAAGTGAGTCACTGCAGTTGATAAGTTAGTAACCTGGTCGTGAAGTGAATCTGGCTTCCCCATTGACTTTGCTTGTCAGAAAGTCACAAAAGAGCATCACGTGACCTCGTAGCACAGCAACGGTCATAAATATGAACCCGTTGCTAAGCATCTGAATTTTTATCCCATGATCATGGGGATGCAGCAAAGGTTGTAACTGTGAAAAACAGTCCGAAGTCATATTTTTGAATGCCATTGTAACTTTGAACGGTCACTAAATTAACTGTTGTAAATTGAGGACTATCTGTATTTGTTGGTATTGTGGCTGATACAAGTCAAGACCTGATTGATGCATGTTCAAATATACAAACAAGATAGTATGGTAATTAAAAAACAACCCCAGGGCTGTTACATCTTTAAAATTTGTCTGGAAAAAGTTATTTGGACCTACTCAAGAATTCAGTGGACCTTGCTTCAGAGTAGATAGTTATAGATCTGTGATGGCGAACCTATGGCAGGCGTGCCAAAGGTGGCACACAAAGCCCTCTCTGAGGGCACGCGCGCTGTCGCCAGCTGCTCTTCTGGTTTCTGGCATGCATATGTGTGCCAGCCAGCTGCCCTTTGTGGACGCCAGAGTGCTGGAAAATGGCCTAAATATTGGCCCAAAAAATGGCCTGAAAAAATGGCCTGAAAATGGTCTGAAAAACAGCCTGAAAATGGGCCAAAAAAGGGCCAAAAAGGGCCAAAAAATGGCATGCACAACAGACAGGTGGTCTTCGGGTTTCTGGGTCTCTGGTGCATGCACATCAGAGGTGGATTTCAGCAGGTTCTGACCAGTTCTGGAGAACCGGTAGCGGAAATTTTGAGTAATTAGGAGAACCAATAGTAAAAATTCTAACTTGCCCCACCCCATCTATTCTCTGCTTCCCAAGTCCCAGCTGATCGGGATGAAATGGGAATTTTGCAGTAACTTTCCCCTGGATTGGGAAGGGATTGGAGATTTTACAGTATCCTTCCCCTGCCATGCCCACCAAGCCACGCCCACCAAGCCATGCCACGCCCATCAAGCCACACCCACAGAACCAGTAGTAAAAAACTTTGAAACCCACCACTGGTGCACATACACACACAAACACGTACATTCCAGTTTGGGTACTCGGTGCTGAAAAGGTTCACCATCACTGTTATAGATAGTTCAAGGTAGACAGTTATAAGTGTGTGTATTTCAGAAACAAAAATAATTGTCCTATCAGATTTCTTCCCGTACAGGCAAGACATATGTTAAGAGTTTTTCCTTTGGTCATTCGGGACTTAGTGGACTATTGTCAATTCAAACTGTTCTTTTCTTCAACCATGTTTTATATCTTTATGCTACTTGCTTATTTTTAGAATGTATACATTACTGTTAATATCCTTTTCTCCCTTCAGGTTTTTTTTTTTCCTAGCTGTATAATTCATTTATTTATTTATTCATTGGTTCGATTTATATGCCATCCTTCTCCGGAGACTCAGGGCGGCTAACAATGCGTTAAGCAATAGCCTTCATACTTTTGTGTATACCTGCTTAGTAGGGCTTTCGGCTCCCTCTAAGCAGTGTTCTTTTTTATACAAAGTCAGCTTATTGCCCCCATAAACCGGGTCTTCATTTTACCTACCTCGAAAGGATAGAAGGCTGATTCAACCTTGAGCCTGGTGAGATTTGAACTTGCAGTAATTGCAGGCAGCTGGTGCTACTTAACAGCACTTTAGTTGCTGCGCCACCCAATGTTATTGTTGTTGTTGTGTTATTTTTTTCTATACATTTCCCCCTTTGCCCTATATTTTATTAACTTTATAAATGGTCTCATTACTTTTTTTAAAAAAAAAACACGTTTGTACTTCATCCACCCCAATAATTTCTAGCTCTTCTCTTACATCCAAATATTTCATTTTTGCTTATTTCAATGTCTATTATTTAATTCCTGACAATTATTAATTGCCTAGTGCAGTTCAATTGTATCTGATTTTGCTTTACCAGTGGCTACAGATGAACTAAAATGTGAAATAAAACAAAATGGATAAATCAGTAGTATTATGCAGTGTATATATCATCTCCAAATAGACAATGTGGTACTTGAACAGTAAAACCTTCAAAACATGAGCTGCAAACCATCAACCCTTATTATTACACCTTTTGTCTAAAGCAGTCTTTCTCAATATGGCAATTCCAGATGTATGAGGACTGCAATTCCCACAATTCCTTGCAATCCAATCCCTATCTGCAGAGCTCCAAATTAGGCCTAACCAATTTTGGCTTTCAATGTAACTCAGCAAGGATTGTTTGCTTTGTCAAACTGGTGATTTGTGTATTGGTGATAACTCTAATGAAACAGAATAAGCCAAAACACAGTATCAATTTTTCTACCATTTACTCTATTTCCTTTATATTCATGATGAGGTGAAATTTTCCATTTTTGTAACTCATCCTTAAAACAAAAACAAAAACATGTCAGACCCTTTTATTCAGTTCATAGGAGGCATTAATTCTTAATCATAGGAAATAAACCTGCATGATATTGCAGGAAACACTTGGATTCTATGTTATAAATTTTATGTTATATCCTATAATCAAGAGTACAGAAGCTATTCAATAAACAGACTCAAAGCTTCTAATCCAGTGATGACAAGAACAAAAAATTTATGGACTATTAATAACTGTCCATGATATCTAATAAATAAGTCCCACATTTTTAACCACAAGTGGTTTTATTCCCAACCCACTTTTTGCAAAGCCCTCATGTTTAATATATTAAATATGTTACAAAGTCCCATGATATTAAAGAAATAAATATAGTTTAAAAGCTACCGGTAATTGCTTCTTAGTGATGACAATTCATTTCTTAACATCTGCTTGGAGAGCACATAACAATGGGTACTGGATCCTCAGGCAATAATTAAAGCTTTGTCATTAACCTGTTATACTCTGATAAGATCTCAAGCCAATATAAAGAATGACTGGATGTATGATGGTTCTGATAAATAACGGTTTATCATTTCACAAAGCTTTGAAAGGCATATATATAAGAGGTAAAAATGAGTTTGCTTGACAAATTCTCTTCAAAACTGGCAGCGCCACATTTGTAATGCCAGAGTTCACCACTGGATGCTCAGTTCTTGAGCATTATATATTTAGCTTTAGAAAAAGAGTGCATTCAGTGTTTATTACTTATTTATCTTAGAGAACAGATTGTCTTTCTCACATACAAAACGTTTCCAAGCTTTGAGAAAATCAGCAAGTAAAAATACTTTGCTTATGAATCATTAGAGCTAACATCTAACTTAATAATGAGATGATGTTGTCTATTAAAACTGCTTGGTTTATAAACTGAAATTGTAAACTGGAACCTGAAAAATTAACTAGGTATCCAGAAAAAAGTATAGACTATTTGCAAAACTGTGTCATAAGATGATACCAATAAAAAAATCTGTCTATTATATCTATATCATACATACAAACAAACAAACACACACAAACACACATCAGTGGTGGTATTCAGCTGCCAGTTCTATCCAGTTCAGGTGAACTGGTAGCAGCAGCTGCGAGAGGCTCTGCCCGCCTACCTGGACATCATCATGTCCCATTTTTGACCTTCTGTGCATGTACGGAAGGCTCTGTGCATGCGCAGAGATGGCTTGTGCTCTCATATTTGTGAACTGATAGCGAAGGTAAGTGAATACCACCCCTCACACACACACGCACGCACACACCAACACACACACACACACACATATATATATACACACACACACATACATATATATATGTATATGTATATATGTATATATGCAATGCTCCTAGAAGCACGAAGCCAAAAACACCAGCCTGAAAATGACGAATGAGACTTCAATGAAACATCGCCAAGACACTTCCAATTTTACATGGGAGAAAACCCGAATAACCAAAGACCTACATACAAACACCCGCGAAAACCTCAGAAAACACACACACACACACAGACATATATACACAGTGTATATATAAATGTGTGTGTGCATGTATGTATGTCAGTGGTGGGTTGCCCTCGGTTCGGACTGGTTTGCAAGAACTGGTAGTAAAACCGGTGGGAGACTCCGCCCACCATCCTGGATGTCATCATTTGCGACCTGCGCATGTGCAGAAGCAAGGCGCACGCACGAGCAAAGCAAGCACGCGTACGCAATCTTATTGCGAACCGATAGTAAAGGTAAGTAGAATCCACCCCTGATGTATGTGTGTGTGTATACACACACACACACACACACACACACACACTTACACACACACACAAACAATCAATCCATATATAAAAAAATGACATCCATTTTTTCGGGGGATGGTCAAGGAAAAAATAATAAAACAGTACTTTGAATTATGCAAATAATTAAACTTGTCTTTCAGATTATATTAAAAAACGAACTATCTGCCATTTTTAAAGAAATCCTTTGATTCATGACACAGCCAGAGTCCTTGAAGGTCAGGTGGCATACAAGATTACTAAATTGATCTGGTTTGCAGTAAAGTCAGCCAGATGTTTAGACTGGATTTGGCATTTTTATCCACCTATCAAATCCTTCCCAAGGACTTGGAATAGGCAGACATTGTTGCTTAATAATAAAAGGTTCACTGGGCAAAGTGTAAGCTGTTCTGAGTTAATGCTGCCTTTTGCAATTAACTGTGGTGGTTTTGTAAATGTTGATGATGTTCAAGTGAGTGATCTCCAGATGTTTTGGAATTGCACCCAAGGCACCTATTACGATTGGTATTTTTTTTCTTTCTTTTGTCACAGTTTTTCTACTCTATTTGCAGGTCTTTGTATTCCCTGATTATATCCAGTTTTTCCTCTTCTATTCTGCTTTCTCCAAGATACTACAATCGCTACTACCCTGACTTTTTTGTCTTCTTTATCAATAATTGTTAAGTCTGAAATGATGTGTACCAGATGCTTATCTATTCAATGCTAAAGTCCCAGAGTACATTAGCTTTTTTATTTTTCTATTATTGTCTATTTTTGTGGTGCCATAATAACAATAGTACAGTTCATAAGCATATACTGATAACTTGTATAAAATCAAAAAGTAATTCAACTGAAATATGCATAACCAGTCACTGCTTAGCTTTAATTCACATACATTTCTCTGTGTACTAATCATAACTAAAGTTCATCTCCTGAAACACAGAGTAACAGGGAATCAGCAAAGGCAAAATTAGATGGAATGTTTGTCAGCAGTTTATATACTGTGCTTGTTCGCTGCATAATTTACGTTGCTTATACTTTGCATTTATTTGCAAATGGAAAAATCATGGAGCAGTCACATCTCATCTTACCTACAAAGATTATTGTGGTAAAACCTGTCTAAAACGGGTTAAATTCAAAACAGCTTTCTATAACATCGGAAACCATGAAAAATGCTACTTTTCCAACTATTCTACACCTTCCCTGTGTTTAAATTAATAACTGAATCAAGTGAGAAAGCTTACACAGTGCATCACAAAGCTCATCTTTCTCACATGGTGCAATCACATCTCAAACTGTGATTGCATTATGGGATGTGAAATGAGCTTTAATTAATATTCTTTCAACTACAGGATCTGTTACTGTCATTTTGTCTAATATTCATGAGATACTGAAGATCTGATTACGGAATTAATTACTGAGAAACTTGGCAAAGTAAAAGAGGCTTAAAGTCCTGCTCAGGCTGTATTTGATCTGATCACAAACTTCTTGGTTTTTACTTTTCTTTATAAATAAGAACTGTCAGGGTTCAAAACCAAGAAAGACATGCTAAGTTACTCCAAAGCAGTTTCCTATATTGTTCCTCGTCTATAGACAGACATCTTGCCAAACTAAAGTTAACTGCCAGCGTCAATAAAGGTATACCCTGAGGACCTATGGGTGGCACTGTCTTGAACCTCCCAACTAAACTATCTAAACATCATTGTCTCTTGGCTCTCTGGAATGCAGCTGCTCCATCTGGGAATCCAGACCACGTTCCACCACACAAAGAGCAAGCTTCTGCATTTTCTCTAGTGAAGATTTTCATGTGTTCATTACCTCATTTCTATTAAACGAAATGGTTTTCTTTCACTGAAGGGACTATTCAAGTATTTATGCTGCTAATGAGTACACTGAAGTATAAATGGATACATTTCAAATTATGGTTTAAGGCTGTAACAAAGGTGTTTGAACACTTGCTTGAAAAAAAAAACATTCTCATCTTATTTTTATTCAGGTAGTTAGGCAGCAGTTAGCAAACTAGATTAATTCCATACATTTATTATCCATGTTTTAAACTCAGAAATGTGTATGCATAAAGATGGAATCGGTGGTACCATTTTCTTTGTTGGAGGCTGAGCACATGTGTTTTGCTATCAAAATTTATTGCTATGTCTAGAGTCATAAATAAATTTTCATCAGCCATTATCCAATTGTGAGTAACTGTCCAAGCTAAGGTAAATGAGTAGTATATCAATGGTCTGTGTAGCTGAAAGAATATTTATGTGCAAGAATATATGTGATAAAAATAAATCAGCATTAAGAGGTTTCTGAACTGATCTTCTGAGCAATGAGTAATTAGTAATTATATCCCAGTTCTTCATTTATAAATATGATCACTCATCTGGGATATTCTGTTTGCAAATGGGATAATATATGGTCATATTTTTAAAAAGGCAAAATGGATAAATTACTATAGTTATGTTATTAAACATAGCAATATTAGTGCAAAACTGCTAAATGCTCTCAATATAGGTCTGCACTTAGCTAAAACCATCAAAGGAAACACATTGTTATATGTCTTCTTTAAACATCTTGATTGGTTGTTTGTTTGCAGTGTTTGTGCACAACTCCTTTCCAATAAACTCTTGGCAGTACTTCAATATAGCTAGTAGAAAATTGTATATGACAATAATGAATCTAGGTTCTAACTACATAGAGTCCTCCACATCATAACATGTGGGGCTTGTAAGCTGTTCCATAATATACTCATCATGTATAGCCTGTTACCTGCTTTCTGAAGTTATGAACAGAAGCTTTTTGCTCACAAGTAGTTCCCAATATAGTAGTATGTACAAAAACAGAACCTTGTTTTGGGATGATTACATAATAACAAGGATTTTAAGCTGCTTGCAATGTATCCTTGTTGGATTGCACCAAGGGTTAACTACAAGTTATTTAAGTTACACACACACAAAACTCCAAATTATTAATAGTATGTTAACCTATCCGTATGAAAACCTATTTCAGGTTATTTTAAGTATAAAGCATTTTAGTATCATTGTTATGGGAAAAAGTTGGATTATTAATTAGTTTATTTATTCAATTTCTGTAACTATCTCAGCCAATGACTCTGGGCACTTCAACTCTAAAAATTGTAATTAATTAATAGATAAAGTATTAAAGACGTATTGTCCATAATTTAGTCTTTCAAACATTTACTGAACTAATCAGAGATTGTTTAAAAAGTTCTGAAATTAATTTTAAGTTATTGGAAATTCATAGTATTAGAATACATGATAGATTATTGCTATAAGTGAATAAAATTACAGTGAAAGTTAGATAACTTCAGGAACAGAAGTACAGTCTTATAAGAAAAAGTACATTGATTTCTGAATAGATTGAATGGAGAGTGGGCATAAGAAAATATAATATGAAAGCTGCTTGAAACACAATGAAAAGAATTATATTACTGAGTCCCATAGAAGTATGTAATGTATAAAGTGTGATTGGTGAAATAATGATTTGAAAGGCATTAATGAAAGATATGAACAAAAAACGTATAAGAGAATGATTGTTGCAAAAAATGAGGATGAAAATTGTGAATGTAAATAAAAAAGGTAGTAGTTGCAAAGGATAAAGAAAAAGAGGTTAAGGAAACAAAGAAAACTGTGTTGAGGTGAAGGAATTATTTTAAGAGTATTTTAGAGTTTTATATGGAAATGGAAATGAATGCTTTAAATATTAGGTTCTGGGGTAAAAAAGTGAAATGAATCCCATAAAAAATTTATAGATAATAAGACTGTAGATGTAGATTTTAACAGAATAAAAGAATAACAAAGTTGGAAGTGACTTTGGAGATCTTCTAGTCCTACTCTTGGTTCCAGCAGGAAACTATATACCACTATATTCAACTGTATTGAATGATTTCTTGGACAATATATGTTTTTGAAATTTCTTTTGTCTGTTTTTCTTTTTCTATTTTGCTTCACCAAACAGGCAAACAGATGGATAGAAAGACTTGCATAGCTTTAGTGAAAGAATTTCCACAATGTGTCCATTTAATGGAAGGAAAAGAAGTCCAGGAAACTCTAGAGCTTTGGACATTAACACCTATTCTTAACTTTTTTTAAAAGTTAGACAATTCATCTACATTTTTTAAAATAAATGACCAATAAAGATCAGCACAAACAAGAATAAATTGGAGACTAGGCCTAACAAATCTGCATCAGTTGGAAACAAGCTTACCTAAAGTCCATTTAGAAGTCACAACTGCAGAAAAAACAATTGCTACCAACCTGCCTTCCATTGAGGACCTGTATACTGCACGAGTCAAAAAGAGGGCTGTGAAAATATTTACAGACCCCTCGCATCCTGGATATAAACTGTTTCAAATCCTACCCTCAAAACGATGCTATAGAACACTGCACACCCAGACAACTAGACACAAGAACAGTTTTTTCCCGAATGCCATCACTCTGCTAAACAAATAATTCCCTCAACACTGTCAAACTAGTTACTAAGTCTGCACTACTATTAATCTTCTCATTCCCATCACCCATCTCCTTCCACTTATGACTGTATGACTGTAACTGTTGCTTGTATCCTTACGATTTATATTGATATTGTTTCCTGATTGCTTATTTGTACCCTATGACTATCATTAAGTGTTGTACCTTATGATTCTTGATGAACGTATCTTTTCTTTTATGTACACTGAGAACATATTCACCAAGACAAATTCCTTGTGTGTCCTATCACACTTGGCCAATAAAAAAAAATCTATTCTATTCAATACCAAACCATAAAGACAGGAAACCAGTCATTTCCTGCTCAGTCAACTGTGGTCTTCATAGCAGATCATTTTACCCTGAAGATGCCAACCATAACTACCGACAAAACATCAGAAAATCTGGATATAAAAGTGTACCTAGCTGCTGTTGTCCCAACACAAATTTGAAAGCTCAGAAGATTAAACTTCTGGTCCCAGTGATTGACTCAGATGGATCAGGAAATCTATTCTCTTAATGTGGTCATGAACTCCTGAAGCACATTATATCATGTGTTTCACCTAAAACTTTATTAAAGTTTTTTCCCCCTTTGAAAGAATTCTCAACCCAAACTTTTTCAGCTAATTTAATAAGAATTAATTGGAAAGAATGTGGGATTATTATTTTTTTTCTGCTTGGCACTAATTTCAGTACATTGCTAAAGAAATATAGATAGAATTAGGCAGGTACTTCCTGCTGAGATATAATTATAACCATCGCATAAATTGGGTAGTTTTTAATGTGTCAGACAAAACATCCCACTTTTACATAATATAGTATATAAAAGTGTACCTAGCTGCTGTTGTCCTAACACAACATTTTTGAGAGAGGAAAAGCTTCATCTGTGAAATTTCTCTCTTCTGCAGAATCTACATTACAAGATTCAACTTTGCTCTTCACAAGTAATCTCAGCATGGTCATTAGAATTAAATGTATTTTGAAAATATTCAAAGAGCAGTCCCAGCCAAAATTTAGGACTAAGAGCAACACTTTGTGCCAAAACACAATGCCTTGTCTCTCCTTTTGCTCTCCAAGCTTTCCATTTAGTTCCCATGCCACTTCCCATTTAGTGGAAAGCGTGGAGGGCAAACCACTGCCAAAATCTAAAACTTGAGTTACTGGTATTCTCTATTATTTTACAATGTCTTTGTCTTTGTGTGCTATTCATCCTTGTAAGAAACTTTGGGCCTTTCTGTGCCAACAAAAGAGCAAGGACAGCTCTACTATTAGACAGATAAGACAATTACAGTACTTCAGGTGGCATTTAACAGTCCCATTTTTCCTGTGGTTTGTATACAGGTCAGTATATAGCATTTATTTATGCCTATTTTAGTGAAAAGAAGGACTAGGGGTGATAATAGTGTTCCAGTATCTAAGGGGCTGCCACAAAGAATAGATCAACCTATTTTCCAAAGCACCTGAAGGCAGAACAAGAAGCAATGGATGCAATGGAAACTAATCAAGGAAAGAACCAACCTAGAACCAAGGAGAAATTTCCTGACAGTGTGAACAATTAATCAGTGGAATGAGTTGACTCCAGAAGTTGTGGGTGCTCCAACTCTGAAGGTTTTTAAGAAGAGATTGGCTGACATGGTATAGGTTTTCCTGCTTGAGCAGGGGTTGGATTATAAAACCTCTAACTCTGTTATTCTGACTATCTTTGTGGATCCCAAACTAAATTTGCCCCGATTAATTGATATAAATGGAAGGGCACCATTCCCTCAAATAAGATTAATCTTTAAATCCTGTTTGTTTCTAAATATGGAAATAGGAATGGAAAAATGTTTATCCTTCAGGTTAAGCAGGAAATTGCCTTTGAGCCAGCTCTGCTTCTGAGCCTACAAAGATGACAAATATCCAATATAAAACAAAAGGCCAGGTAGATTACTGTAGAGATATAGTTTTATAAAATATTTCTAGTTTAATACTTTTTCAGCTGGAAAACCATACAATAAAAATTGGCGGGCTGAACAATAACATCTATTGGAATATGATACGAGGACAATGCATATTTAGAAGTGAAATCAATTTCTTTGGAAATCCCCTGTGCAAGCATAGGAAATAATTGTTGATATTCCCACATTAGAAATAATTGTTTATGTTCTCAATGAAGAAATCAAAAGTATCTTGTCCAGAGCAGCTAGATTTTTCAATAACAGCTGACAAAGAGAATATACCTATGCTAGTAATGTAGAAGAATAGAAGAAAACATTTTTCAGTTGACCTACTAAGAAAGTCATTTAGCTAACAGTATGCTGACAGCATGAAAAGTAGAATCTCCCAAACCTCCTCAGGAAATTTTTCACAACTGTAACTGTTAAACATAGATCCAGTTAAATAGCTGAACATAAATTAAACAGCTAAACATAAAATCAGTTAATGCAGTTATCTTCCTACCCAGCCCCAATTATCTATTGGACTCCTAATTATCTCTGATTGCAATGTCTTGGCAATACTTCTGTTTTTTTAAAAAAGGTCATAACTTACACAACATACATTGAAAGTTTCTCCCACTGGTCCATTTGTTAATGAAGATCTATATGCTCTGTCATATCCATGTTAACTCAGGAAAAAGAATGTTTTCTGTAATTATGGTGTGATTATTGTTTTAAAAAAAGCTTTGATAACAAATGAGTTATTTCATTCATTCAAGACTACCTGGGCTACAATTTATTGCTACTTGGGGCAAATCCTGTCTGTAAATATATGCTACACTGTCAGTACAGAGACAATCATACTTCTCTGGAGATTCATAGGCTGGATTTGCATATTACATTAAGCCATAATATTGCTTTTTTAAAAAAAATAATTAACCATATGTAATGTATAAAGTTACCTATGATGTCACAGTTTGATTTATACCTCATCTTTCCTTGGAACTTAAGACACAAATGTAAGAATAGAGCCTCCAATTACAACCCCCTCCCCAACAACCATCCTGTAAGATAAGTTTGGATAAGAGATAATTGCTAGTAAGGGTTATCCAGTTAGGATGGATTTGAATCTGGGTTTCCCTATCCTAGATTGGCATCTTACTTTTACATTTACATTCAGTGGTGGGATTCAAATAATTTAACAACCAGTTCACCCGGTTGGTTGTCATGGAAGGCGTGGCCCATCCCTGACCTTCAGCTCTGCTGAACATGCGGGATGAGTCTCCTGTGACAGCCATACTGACCCTGGGCAAACCTGTTGTTAAATTTCCACCCTTTGCCAAAAGGCTGTTTCCGAGGGTGCTGTGTGCACATTGGTCTCATGGCTGTTTCAGCCTTCTGGATGTGGCTCCTTTAAGAGGTGAGGTTTATGAGGAACGAGGAGGGAGGGGGTTACCATAGAGACAAGGAATTGATGCTCCCGAGATTTTGTGCAGGAAGGTGAAGAATTGGGGGGGGAAGTGAAGGGAAGGATTCCCCCTCCCTGTGGAGCTGCATGCAGGGAATAATGGTCAGTCTGTGGCCAAAAGGGATGAGGAATTAAGTTGGCAGCACAATTGAAGCCGGGCTCAATGTAGGGGAGACTGTGGGGTTAGTTTGCCCACCCTTATCAGAGTTGATCCTGGGCACTGCACTGCAATGGAGAAACAGGCAATGGAGCAGCATGAGTGAAGGAGGAGGAGCTGGGAAAAGAAAGGGAAAGTGGCCTTCTCCTCCCCTTGTGTTGACCTCTCCTTTGCCCTTTTCTCCATTGTAGCGCAACACAGTGCCCAGGATCCACTTTGATAGCAGAGGCTGGGTGATTTAACAACCGGTTCATCCAAATTGGTATGAACTGGCTGACTCCCACTACTGCTTACATATTCACATTGGGATCCTGGGGTTGCCAAATAGACCATGAAAAAGAGGCTATATGTCAGATCTGCCATTTTCAGGTTTGCACTTTGCTGGTATCCTGTCATAAATTCTTGGGAAGGGGGAAGAAGGGGAAACAAACTATTGGCATGTAGAGGGTGGAGTGGGTGGGAGGGGTGACAGACTTGATGAAAGCCAGAGGTGTGAGAACCGGTCTGTTCCAGTGTTCATGTATGCAGAACCTGGGAACAGTATGCAAACTGCACCAAATGACACCAAACATCTGAGCTGTTCCCCAAATACCTATACAGCATGCCATTGGATAAAGACACATCAAGTCAAGGGGGAAGGGCTGGGAAGTAGGGAAAACTTTGTAATGCTTTTGCGCTGAATTTTAGTTCTAGCCTTGCTTTTGCCACAACCTTAGCAAAAGAACCTATCACTTCAATCAAATGGAGTTGAGGGTCTTTCTTTCCTAGAGAATGGGCTGGGGCAAGCCTGATATTATATGAATATTAAATATCTGCTTTTCCCAAAGGAGATCTATGGATTCTACCAGGTCAAATAGGATGAGTACCTGGTCCTTTCCCTAAAATATTGTTATCTAATGAGAGCATGCCTTTTCCATGGCAGTCCCTGCCCTATGGAACATCTTCTCGTCCAATAGGCCTCCACCCTTTTTGCATTCTGTAAAGCCCTAAAGACCTGGTTCTCTCCCCTCCCCGTGCCTTGGGAAATTAGATGATGGCACATTGGCATGGACTGATGCTGTTTTTAATATTTTATGCTATAACCGATTGTGTTTTATAGTTTTTTCCAATGATTTTATTTGTTTAAAAATTTTGATTGGGAGCTGCCCAGAGTTGGCTGAAAGATGGGTGATTATTATCAATGTTTTTGATAGATGGATAAATAAATATAAACCAATTGTTTATATAAGAACATAAAAATGCTAATAACTCTGAATATTTTCCCATTTAATATATTTACAAAACTTGTGCACAACCATAAGCAAATACAGGATATTTAATTTATTAAATATTTAATTTAATAATGTAAATTAATATTTAATTTAATTTAATAATGAAAAGAAGGATAAGGGGAGAATTGATAGCAGTGTCCCAATATTTGAGGGCTTCCACAAAGGCAAGGGGGTTAAATTATTTTCCACAGCACTAAAAGACAAGTTAAGAAACAATGGATGGAAATTAATCAAGGAGAGAAGCAACCTAATACTAGAGAGAAATTTCCTGACAGTGAGAGCAATGGAATAGCTTGCCTTTAGAAGCTGTGGCTGCTCCACAACTGGAGGGTTTCAAAAAGAGTCAGGACAACCATTTGTTTGAAATGGCATAGAGTCTCCTGCCTGAACAGGAGGTTGGATTAGAAGACCTCCAAGGTCCCTTCCAACTCTATGATGTTATGTTCTATGTTCATAGGATGGAATCTAGATAAAGAGATAAGATTTGTTAACTGACAGTGGAGGATCATGACAAAATATGATTCTATTTGCATATATCAAGCTGGTGTAAGCAACCCACAGAATAGAGAGCTTCATAAAGAAATAGTGCAAATTGTCCTAGAGAATCAATAGAGGAATTGATAGATTGATTGATTGCTAGACTTTCAACACTTACAATATTGTTCCATTGTCTTAATAGGAAGCATCAATAGGAGTCTTGACACAGTGAGAGGTGGAGAAACTTGTCTGTGTTCAGCATAGAAACTGTATTTATATGCAGTGTGAAAAGTCAAATGTTATGAAGAATTTCCTCCCATCACTTTCTAAATTTTATATGTGTATTTCGGCGACTATGTAATCTATGATATTGCTCCAAGGCTGTATACCAAAAATTAAAATTCCATTTTAGAGGAGTATAAACTTAATATTGGAAGACAATTTCTCAGCTATCACAGGAACAAAAACAAAGTCAAGTTGGGTAGTAGGAAGGAAGACTTTTTTTTTTTAGATTTCAGAGGTGATATTCCCATTTTAACAATAGCTTTCTGTGCTCTCAGTAGAAGTTTGACATTGAGAACTTTCAAAAGAAAGTTGCAGAATTTTAAAGAAATCATGCAGGTGAACCATATGGGAAATCTTCTGATAAAGCTTCCAGCAATTATCTCAATGCAGTTTCATAAATACCTGAGCCAATTAGTTTGCATTCTCAAAACTTGCTGAGAAAGCACTTCATCAAGTGCATTGTTTTGAATTTCTTTTTTTAGCCTTGGATAATTTGGGAATATATACCATGTGAAGAGTATTTAGATTAATTTACAACATCTACATGTTATAATAAATGAGATAGAAGACCAGTTTTAAACATCTAACAGCAATGTCCTATGAATTTTTATTCAGAAGTAAATAAAAGTGATCCACAGAATGTATTTCCACATTAGCATGACTTTGTTCTGTATCTTAAATGTAAATAATAGAACTACTAAAAAAGGAACAAACAGAAATAATGCTCGTATAAGACTGAAGCAACCTGCTTCATAAAAGCCATGTAAATTTCAAGACTTCAGAGATTTGTTTATATAGTTCACAACTTGTACACTGAGACCATATGCACCAAAGACAAATTCCTTGTGTGTCCAGTCACACTTGGCCAATAAAGAATTCTATTCTATTCTGTTCTGTTCTGTTCTGTTCTGTTCTGTTCTGTTCTGTTCTGTTCTGTTCATGTTTCACAGATGATGAATAAAATCAGAACTAAATGATTATAATTTATTGCAAGTAATATGGGATTCTACTTTATGGAGCTGAAATAAAATAAGAGTAATAGTGTGGTTTGTAGTGTTGTTTGATGTCTAAACAAACTTTTTGGGGATGGGTGAGATTTTCTTCAAGTCATGTATATACTCTGGAGACTGTCCCTGCAGTTTTCTTTCTTTTCTTTTCTTTTTTTGAGGGGGAGAGGTATATGATTTTTATTAAAACTTTAAAAGGAAGATTAAAAACTAATATAAAATACATAGTAAGGAAGAAAAAAGAAAAAGAAAGAAAGAAAGCTAAGAATGCCGGAAAAGTAAAAAGTAAAATAAAAATAGAATTAAGGTACAAAGAAGTGGCTTCCAATAATATTTTGACCTCTCTAAAGTTATATCATGTTTATCTTCTTTCTATAATTCATCCTATCTAATCATCAAAACCATAAACTTTTTCCCCCACTTTTACACAAAAAGACAATAAATGGTGTTCCTGCAGTTTTCTTGACAAGATTTTGGATTGCTATTGTCTCCTTCCTGGGGCTAAAAGAGAGGCAGAGGCCAAGGTCATCCAGCTGGCTATGGGTCTAATAAAGGACTAAAACTCATGATCTCATGGTTTCTAGCCCAGTGCCCTAATCACTTGCTCAAATTGGTGTTCACCAAACTTTCATCAACTAAGTTATTAATATCTTGGTCTTCTCCCAGGATTGATCATTCTGGCAAAATAATAATAATAATAATTTCACACAAATACACTATTTGTGATACTTACACTTGAGAAAATCAAGGGTGCTCCTTTTTTCTTACGGAGAAAATATTTCAGTGTTTTCTGATCAAGCATTGTGCTGAGAGAGAAAATCAAAAGAAAGTCATAATATTTTTTCAGTTTCTGTTCCTCCAGTCTCTCATTGTCATCATAACTTGTGTTATATGAATCTTTGGTATTATTGCTGTTTGGATAATTTGATCTGAAGTTGCATTTGCACTAATCTGCTATGCTTCAGAAATCCAATCAAAGTCAGAAGGGTGCATATTGCCAGTGGAAGAATGCAATAAAGAATAGATTGTAAAGAAAAGACATAAATCCCACAAAAGTGTTACTTTAAGTCTAATTGCAGAATTAGGTTGATCTCTTGAATGTCTTTCACTAACCCCAAAGTGTTTTAATAATTTCTGAGATCTGTATGTAGCTTTCAAGGTCAACTAATCAATAGGTCAAAACTATTTTTTCTTTAACTTGACTTGTTTCTTTTGTCTTCTTTATGCGATCTCTGTACACTCCAGCAAATGTAATTTGTCTACTTTGACTCACGTTCCGGTACTGATACTATTCTAGGTGTGACATTGCGCTCCTGTGTTTCCATGTTATCCTCTTCCTTTGGCAACAAAGTCATTTTTTTCTCCAGTTTGCCCATAACAAAGCTTAAATTTTTGGCCAGCTGTTGATAGTGATGTGGATTAGTATGTTATGGAGATATTATAAAAAGTCAGTGGATCATTCAACTAATCATGAGAGTTATACCAAACAAATCAGTCTCACACTTGGTTAAACTAATTCATAATCCCAAAAATATCAGATTAAGACCATCACCCTACTTACGTCTTCCAGAAAAAAGAGTTATAGAGTTAAAAAGAGCTGTTATTTTGTATTCCCTCCTGGAATTGTGGTAGTCACTGAATATACTATGAATTACTAATGGTCAATAGCTACAGGGGGTGCCCCCCACAAACCAATTTATTGCAGACATGCCTCCTTTAAGAAGGTACAACCAGCAAATAAGTCAAACAGGAAATAATTCCAGTGGCTCCTCTGATACTTCTGTTCTGAAAACATTAATGCATTTCCAAATTAGCTGTACCTAAGTACAGCTAATTCTCAAGTAGTCCTCAACAGTTCATTTAGTTACTGTTCAAAATTACAACTTCACTGAAAAAAGTTATTTTTTCACACTTATGACTGTTGGCAGCATCCCCATGGTCATATGATCAAAATTCAGACACTTGGCAACTGATTCATATTTATGACAGTTGCAGTGTCCCAGGATCAAGTGATAACCTTTTGCGACCTTCTGATAAGCAAAGTCACTGGGGAAGACAGATTCACTTAACAACCATATTACTAACTTAACAACTGCAGTCATTCACTTATTATCTGTGTCAAGAAAGATTGTAAAATGGGGCAAAACTCACTTAACAAATGTCTTATTTAACAATATAAATTTTGGGCTCAAATGTGATCGTAAATCGAGGACTACCTATATAGGATCCCTAAACTCTTTGGGCTGACATCTCCCAATAATCTTAATGTGCAAATCTTCCCTAAAAATCCAATCACCCCAATGAATAAAACAATACAATGATTTTTATTTAATAAAGACATAAAAAAACAAAAAGCAACATTTGTACCTTGTCTATCACCAATAACTCTCTTGAAAACGGTATTTTGAGAAAGGATTTATTGTAACAATGTAGAATTAAAAGGTTTTTCACACCTCCCCTGGACTCTGTTTGCACCTCCCCAAGTGATGTACACCTCAGAGTTGGAGAAAGCCTATTCTAACAGCTTTATTTGAAAGAGACATCTGGTGTCTGTTCTTTTCCAGGGGCTTTTTGTCCTGGCTGTGTATCCTAGCTATCACAGATGTGTTGTAGGTTATTTATACCTATTGCCCTTCCTTGTTTCCTTCTGGGCTTCTTTAGGCAGCTTGGAACATCTGAGTGGAGATGAGATTTCCTTTTGCCTACCCAATTAAAGACTATTTTCTTTTCAATAGGTTTTTTTTTCCTTTAAACAATTTTTTTCTTCTTGGTTTGATTGCTGGGATGTGCAGAGGACATTCAAAGGCTTTTCAGCACTCTGACAGCATTTGCCTTGATTGGCAGTGTTGTAGCTGATGCTGAAAAGGTATTGGCAACATGGAGGATGAGAGAAAGCGATTTGAAAGAAGGCCGAGAATAGGGACAGGCGGCCGGAATCAATTGGAGTTGCAAATCTTTCTGTGAATCAGAGCTTGGCTTGCTGCCGGTTTCCATTTTTGTCCTTTCCAACCCAATGGAATATTGGATATAAATTATGTAAAAAGCTCAAGATGTTCTTGTCCATCTGTCCACCATCAGGTTAACTCTGAGAAAACTGAACAGAATGGAACCAAATTTGGTATGGCAAAAGCGCCAGTGGATGAAAGACTGAGTTGGCAGATGGGCTAGATCTGGCTGAGAATGCAGGATCAGCATTTTAGCAACATAAAAAAATAAAAAAAATATCAATGGATCTCCCTAGGAGATCCTATTGGACCACAGGTTGTAATGCTGTTCATGGCTCCATTCTAAGCTTCCATCTCCTGTTCCTCCTGAGTACATCCATCTACAATCTGTCTTGGGCTTTACACATGCAACACAAGCGGAATGGCAGAAATACACCCGAGTAGCAATAGCAATACCATTTAGACTTACACACTGCTTCATGGTGATTTATATCCTTCTCTGGGTGGTTTACAGACTCATCATATTACCTCCAACAATCTGGGTCTTCATTTTACCAACCTCAGAAAGATGGGAAGGCTAAGTCAACCTTGAGTCAGTCAGGGTCAAACTGCTGGCAGTCAATTGCACAGTTATTGCAGAATTAGACTGCAATACTGCATCCTCACCGCTGCATCACCATGGCTCTTCTGCAGTAAAGATACTGCAACTTATTTATTATTATTATTATTATTATTATTATTATTATTATTATTATTATTGCAACTTATTTATACTGCAACTTATTTATTATTATTATTATTATTATTATTAATTATTATTAATATTAATATTAATATTTAATATTATTAATATTAAACAAGGTTGACTCAGCCTTCCATCCTTTCTAAGGTAGGTGAAATGAGGACCCAGTTTGTGGGGGCAATAAGCTGACTTTGTATAAAACATACAAAAGAATGAAGGCTATTGCTTAATGCATTGTAAGCCGCCCTGAGTCTCCGGAGAAGGGCGGCATATAAATCAAATAATAATAATAATAATAATAATAATAATAATAATAATAATAATAATAATAATAATAATTATTATTATTATTATTATTATTATTTTCATCAGGCATGTATTCTATGACAGATATAAGTGTAAACATAATTATGAATACATGAAAAGGATATGAATAAAATAAAATATTAAAACAAGGATGGTAGGCACACTGGTGCGCTTATGCATGGCCCTTACAGACCTCTTAGAAATGGGGTGAGGTCTACAGTGGACAGTCTAAGGTTAAAGTTTTGGGGATTTGGGGAAGAAACCACAGTCAGGTAGTGCATTTCAGGTGTTGACAACTCTGTTACTGAAGTCGTATTTTTTGCAGTCTAGTTTGGATCGGTTTACTACGAGTTTGTATCTATTGTGTGCTCTTGTATTGTTTTGGTTGAAGCTGAAGTATTCATTGACTGGTAGGACATTGTAGCAGATGATTTTATGTACTATGCTTAGGTCAGACTGAAGACAGTGAAGTTCTAAGTTGTCTAAGCCCAAAATTTCGAGTCTGGTGGCATAAGGTATTTTGTTGTGAGCAGAGGAGTGGAGGACTCTTCTTGTGAAATATCTCTGGACTCATTCAATTGTATCAATGTCCTTAGAAACAATTCCAAAATATATTCTACCTGCTTTCCCTATCTTGCTCCTCCATTCTTTTTTTCTCTTTCCTTCCCATATCAACCTGCCTGACCCAAGTAAAAGGAAAGGTTTGGAAATGAAGCTTCGTACGTACTTTCCTAGAACAAAGGCTCATGAAAAAGAGGCAGATTGTAGTTGGGACACTGTGCTTCCAGAACAATGAGTTTTGACCCAGGTAATGCCAGCTGTCAGAAGATTCCAGGCAAGAGCTGTGAGTTAGTAGCTCACCAGCTTTAGAACATAGCAAGAACTAGCCATTAAAATTTTACATGATGGCCCTGAGGCCCATGCGTTGGGCAGTCTTACAAACATACAGTATATATATAATAAATAAAAGACATGATTGCTTGGAAGAACTTTTGGCAGAAAAACTGTCATATCATGCCGTGGTCACAGCTTTTGATTGAAAGTTGTATTCAGAAATAATGATGACTTGGTGACATTATTCCAACAGCTCACTTTTTTCTTTTGCAGACAGCCACAATACACACAATCCACAGCATATACTGTGGATTTTTTCTCTTCCTGTATGGAACTAAAGGAATTTTTTAAAATTCAGGAGCTGACATTGTTCAGGACGTGGAACACTGATTGATGGTTTTTCTATTTGCCTTTGATTGGCTGGAGGAAACATTGATTGGCTCGTAGTTCTTCCTGCTTATTCCAAGGTCGGCAGGCATGAAGGCAATCATATAGTCAGCTTCAAAATGCTGTGGAGGAAATGTAAACAGTGCTGTAAAAGGGCCATCATTTCCACAGAAAATCCTCTGAATAGTTCTAACTATAGCCCTTTTGCTGGCAGTTTCTTTCCTAATTGGAAGTTTATAAGATAATATATGACTACAAGATAATATATGACTCTGACCCTTGGTGACGCAGCAGACTAAAGCACTGTTAAGTAACACTAGCTGCCTGCAATTACTGCAAGTTCAAATCTCACCAGGCTCAAGGTTGACTCAGCCTTCCATCTTTTCGAGGTAGGTAAAATAAGGACCCGGTTTTTGGGAGTAATAAGCTGACTTTGTATAAAAAAGAACACCACTTGAGGGGGGGCAAAAGACCTACTAAGCAGGTATATACAAAAGTATGAAGGCTATTGCTTAACGCATTGTAAGCCGCCCTGAGTCTCTGGAAAAGGGCGGCATATAAATCGAACCAATAAATAAATAAATAAATAAATAAATAAATAAATAAATAAATACATACATACATACATACATACATACATACATACATACATACAAGGGTTTGGAAATATGTTTTCCAAACTCTTGTAGTCAGACATATGGTTTTCTTCAATGGCAGCTGTTGATGAATATGGTGGCCTTGTATGAAGACCTCCCATTTGGTGAGACTTTCATCTTGCAAATCTGGTTTAAGGTGCAGGTTATTCCTATATCTGCCTGTGTTATGTGCAGAACTAATTCAAACACCCAGTTACATACAGACATAACAGAATACAGAGTTGGAAGGGACCTTGTAAGTCTTCTAGTTCAACCTGCTGCTCTAGCAGGAGATCCTATACCAGGGGTGGGTCCTAAATTTTTTTACTACTGGTTCTGTAGTGGTGGGGGGGCCAGAATCGGTTCAGTGACATCATATCGTCACTGCTACCAGCTCGGCGGAACCGGACGGAACCGGGAGGAACCCACCACTGCCCTATACCATTCCAGACAAATGGCCGTCCAGTCTCTTCTTAAAAACTTCCAGTGATTGAATATCCACAACTGCTGAAGGCAAGCCATTCCAACTGGTTAATTGTTCTCACTATTGGCAAATTTCTCCTTAGTTCTAAATTGGTTCTCTCCTTGTTTAGTTTCCATCCATTATTTCTTGTCTTGCCTTCTTGTGCTTTGGAAAATGGGTTTATCTCCTCTTCTTTGTGGCTGTCCTTCAAATATTAGAACATGTGATATTTATTCCCATGCATCAGAGGAAGCAATTTGAATGGGTTTCTATAGAATGGGAATCTAATCTGAACAAAAACTAATAAACAGTTATTTGTTATCTTGGATGGAAAAGTTATTACAGAAAATAAATGGAATATGTAGATAAAGCTTACCTTCTAGTTAGACACATCCTATCAAGAAGAGAGTTCAAGTGTACTTGCAAAAGTCTTGGTTTATCTGCCAGTTTCTCTACTGATGGGCAGTATCTTAGCTCAAACAGCTCTTCTTCTGTATCATATTATATACTGAGCTGTTTTGTTTTGTTTTGTTCTGTTCTGGATGCATTCTTTCCTCTATGGTTCCCTTTGGCTCATTTACTCCAAGTTTATTGAGTTTATGTAGCCCCCACAATCATTGGCATATTTTGTTTCTGTGGATGACAGGATTATAACTGATTTTTTTTTTGTTTTTTTGCTTGCTTTATTGATGATCTCACCTCCAGGAACAGCTGCTGGTTTGTAGACCTAAAGTCTAGTGCACTTATCTTTCTACAAAAAGTTTCAACTTCTGCAGCAACTTCTGGTTTTCTCACTGAGGCTATGTACAGGAACTTTCCAATTGTTATCTTCTCCCTTCCTTCCTTCCTTCCTTCCTTCCTTCCTTCCTTCCTTCCTTCCTTCCTTCCTTCCTTCCCTCCCTCCCTCTCTCCCTCCCTCCCTCCCTCCCTCCCTTCCTTTCTTATGTACATTCAGCTTCAATTTTCTGTTCTCCAGCTCTTCTCATTTGTCTGATTCAGCTGCTAAACATTCCCCCAATGTCTTCCCGAGAAGGTGTAACTGCTCTTACAGCTATTTCCTCCTAGCAGTATGAGTAAACACTTGGGCTATTTCACACCCAAGCCCAAGGCAAAATCCAATCCATCTCAATCCTTAATTGGCCTATTCCTAATGGACAAAACCTTGCCAAACTAAAGTTATAACTTTTTAACCTATTAGGTATACACTATTAGATATACATTGAGAGATTTCTATGGTGTGGCTGCCCTGAACCTCTTTCCTCTCCTCCATCCAGCTCAGACTGCACAACCTATGTCTCTCTCTTACTACTTCCTCTCTGGGAAAGCTTTGTGTTGCCAAATTATTGTCCACTAATTTTCCAGGTATAGATTTCATCATAGGTTGGAAACCCTTGATGGATCTCCCTAAGCATATTAAACATAGTGCCTCAGTTTCTTTTAGACTAGATTTTTCTCTTGAATTCTGGGTCGATGATGTAGATCGCTTTTAAAGTCCATGGACTCAACCCATAGTTCATTTAGACACAGAGAACAAGAATTACACTTCGGGGTTATACTTTTCTCTACTGTCATAAAAATAAGCCATGCTTCATGTTTTAGTAGTTTGTTGTGGAGTGATGTAGGATTCTGTATCCTTTGTAGTGTTGTAAATATCTTTCTATCTCCAAATTGACATGCTTTTCTTTTGACACATAGGTTTAATCCTTCTGTGGTGTCCTAGGCTAGGCTTCCTGTCTCGACATAGCTTGTACATTTTATTGGTCAGGAGCTTATTTCACAGCCAGGTGGCAGCATATACTGATTTTCCCCAGTGTTGTTTTTTTTTTTACCAGTCCTGTGAGTTCCAACACAAATCTTATCATCTCTGTTAAAGAATGATCCCCCCCCCTCTGCTTTTCTATTTTGTTCTAGCATATAGGGCATTGCAGTTTGATGTATAGCTACATCAATGCGATACTGGTTTTTAAGGCAGGTAATGTGAATTCACCCCATTATCTTTCTAGTACATGAGTATTTCCCCCCAAATTTATTGCTCATTAAAACTACATATTTTTCAATTCCTATGTGCTCAACTGCTTTTTCCTAGTAAGTGGCAAAAGGCAAAACTAGATTAATCAACAATGAATGGTAATTGAATACATTTATGGTGATGCTATGGAATAATGCTATCATCATTAATAGCGAATGCTTCATGTAGCATGTGCATGGATACAGCTGGTAGCCTAAATTACTTTTTTCCCCTTTTATTAACAGACATCGCATGAGTAGGACAGTATCTATTGGCATATGTAGTAAGTAAGGCATATGGAAGATGGTATTTTGAGATGAAAGAGAAGAAAATAATTCATGTAAAGAGCATGGACTAATAACTGAAGGGGAGGGAGGGAGGGAGGGAGGGAAGGAAGGAAGGAAGGGAGGGAAGGAGGGAGGGCTGTTCATGTATGAAATTAAAACAAAAGGGAAGTATGCAAGAGAGTAGAATGAAAATGGTCTGATCGTATGGAGTGGAAATGATGAAAGCATCCAGGGAGGGGTTCATTAAATTGCAAATGAAAGATTATATATATAAAATCTTTATATACACAGATACATATTATAGAGACATACACACGTGCATGGTCACATACATATGAATGAATGACTGAATGACTGAATGAATGCGTTAATATGAACTCATATATGAAAAAAACTATCCAAGCAATTCAACAAACCAAGAATTAATGAAAATGGTGATTGGTCAGTTTCATGTGTATGAGCATCATCCTGTGTATGTGTATACATGTATGCATGTATGTATGTATATGTATGTATGTATGTATGTATGTATGTATGTATGTAAAGAAAGAAGCAGACATCCTGCGAGCTCCGGAACTTAAAATTTTAAAATTTTAAAAGAATTAAACGAACCTGGCCGACCATGAGGTCACAGACAAGGCAGCAAATTGCAATGGCTGACAGGCTAACATCATCCCCCACTGATAAGCAAGCTAGGAGGGAGGAAACAGTAGGAATCAAGCCTCCATCATCCAGCATGATGACAGCAAAAACAACACAGCTGATTACAAGTGGGAGATGGCTGGCAGGGCCTAGTACACACACAAGGGCCAAATTGATTAATGGCATATAAAGGCAGAGATCTCTGTAATGGTAGTTTAATACTCTGACGATGTCGGCAGATGGCTGACGAAAGCTTAGTAAAATAAAATTTTAAAATTTTAAGTTCTGGAGCTTGCAGGATGTCTGCTTCTTTCTTTACTAATATACCTGGAACTCGTATTTTTAGAATAGTTTTATATATACATATATATATAACTAAAGACCTACATACAAACATCCGCGAAAACCTCAGAAAACATTAATATAAATCTAGAAACATAACTAATGTAATTAGTTATTATAAAAGCTTTTGATACTTCATTAAGGATACAGGGTGATTCTAAATGTGGGAGAGATTATTATTTGGTAGTATTAAAAGTGGCTGTTGTGCAAAAATGATGTGCAGCTACTTGGAACAGGAAAAATTAGAATCCTACAGAAAATAATTGCATACAACAGAATGGTCGCCAAAAAAAAATAAGAATGAAAGAGAAGTACTATATACTATTTATATAAAGAAAAACGTTATTGTTGTAAAGAATGTAATACAGGTATTAAAATAAAGAGGTATAAAAATGGAACATTTTTGTTGGAAAATAAAAATTGCCCAGAAAGTGGATGAAGTTTAAACATGTTTAAACATCTAGTGTTCAGAATCCCTGGTTTAAGTTATTTAATTAACTTCTCCTTTTTGTCTCTCTTCCCACTCTCTCAAAACAGTCACGTAGGAGGAAGAAAGGCCTGCTCCAGATATTTGATGGCTCCAGAAGGTTTTCGGATTGTATTTGGGGACATTTTGTTGAATATTCTGCTAAACTCAGAAATGAACAAGATGCTAGACAGGAATAAGGAGCCTGGTGGTGATGCAGTGGTTAGAATGCAGTATTGTAGGCTAACTCTCTCCACAGCCATGAGTTTGATCCCGATGGGGCTCAAGGTTGACTCAGCCTTCCCTCCTTCTGAAGTCAGTAAAATGGAAAACCCAGATGTTGAGGGCAATATACTGCCCAGAGAGTGCTGTAAAGCGCTATATAAGCCTAAGTGCTATTGCTATTGCTAGGAATACATCAGAGTAGTATCTCCTGCTGATATCAGCCATTTGACTTTCTGAGATACTGTGGGAAATTAAGCAGGTGAAGACATATCTGAACCTATGCTGGAAGAAAACAAAAAGCAGCCATCTTGCCTGTCCCCCATTTTCACTAAATAAGTAAATATGATCAGACAAGTTCAAGCCTGCTCTGTAACCATAAAGCCAGCAAAGCAGAATCATTTTTCTTCCCTTAACTGTATTTAGAAAAATTGGGCCACTATTAAGAATGTCATGAACCGTTTTATGAAATAATGGGATGGAGGAACAAATTCACATATGTCAGGGAATTGCACAGCAGAGGTCCAAATGAAGTCAGAGACTCTGACACAAATAGCCAGGCAAACAGGAGCATCATGAAGTAAATCACAGATCATACAGGAGGCACAGAAGAAAAAGATGGGGGAAAATGGGAACTCCCCCTCCATACCCACAGCAACCAATCACATCACAGATTGCCTCGTGCAGGAGCCAGCTGTCTTCAACCAATCAGCTATAATGGTGGTTCACAGCACAAACCCACTGCTCCAGCTACTAAAATCTTAATTTGGCCACCATTTAGAATGCCATGAACCCTTTTATGGAACAATGGGATGAAGGAAAAAATTGATATATATTACAATCACTTGGTCCAGCATTTCTCAGATAAAATCCCTCCTATTTGAAGCCAGATGTATGGCATTCATGGCTTATATAATATTATCTGCGAAGTTTTTGAGCCAGTGGATCTTGAAGTGGACAGCATTTTCTGTGGCGGTGACCTTAGTTCTGTCACATGTATGTTGGATTCTTGCTCTATCTATTCTGCCTGGGAATAAAAGTTAGAGAGGGGACTAAGAGTTGGATTCATATATCATCAATACTTTTTAGAAGATAAGTTTTCCTTATGCAATCTGTTTGATATATGTGTGAAGGCTGCATATTACCCAATGATGGAATGAATGCTGTTATTATTCCATTATATTTAGAGAAAGGTACCAAGAATAATTAATGTACACATGAAAGATATGATTGATCTCTTTCATGTGCCCAGGAAACTGTAAGGCAGAACAGAAAGGTTACAAAAAGTGACAAGTTTGAGAAATATGGTGTGGCTTTATGTCAAACAGAGGCTACATAGACTAGATTTTTGTTCTTCAATAGGTCATTGAGAAATGTATGAATGTAATGGTGGGGGTGAGGGGGAAGGATTGCTTATTTATTGACTTGAAAAACTATGTGGTAAATTGAGTAGACTTGAACTATGGAATATTTCATGTAAATATGGAGTTAAAAGTTTATTGCTAAATGTAATAAGAGCAATGCATGATAAAAGTAAAAATGGAGAAAAGAAATAAAATACCATTAACAAATATTGAATTTACCATTACCAAATAATTTAACGTTGAGCACACAGTAAGACAAAGATAGGGTGATATTCCTTTAGCTGTTTAATATATTTATAGACACATGTACAAGGAATGTTTCTGGTGACATTAGAGATGTGTTGCTGAATGTTTATGCACTACTTTTGCAGATTATGTTCTGTTTTGTCATGAAAACTGAACAATTTACAGTACACAAGTAAGATAGATTTTATGATGCAACAAGTGTGGAACTAATAATTAATTCATTAAAGATTAAAGATGTGTTTCATACAGAAACTGGAATGAAAGTTTGCAACTTACAAATAAATGGGAACAAACTAATTCAAGCACATTAATTTGAAAATCTTGGTTGAATTTTAGAGAAAGGTTGGAGAAATTTTAAGATGTCCAAATGCTTGTAGAATTGTAGTTGATGGTATGTGATCTAGTGTAAGAAATGAAAGGTTTCTCAGAAGAAGGGAAAATGTATAGAACAACATTTTGCTATATGGAAGTGATAATCAATGACCATAAAAGATGAATAAAACAGTGGGGTGCTTAAAAAGTGTTGTGTGATAAAGAAAAAAGAGAGAGAGAAAGAGAAGAAGAAATGGGTGTTGAATTGATGTAGATTAAATGCAACAATACATCTCCACTATGAAAGAGAGAAAATCATGATAGGATACAGTTGCTGAGATAAAAATAAAAAAGGGCAATGTGTAAATGAGTATATGCATATGGTAGAACATCTCTGGTTCACAAAAATACCAAAACACAGAGAGTTTAGTAAATGAGGTTACTAAATAAGCATTTTAATTGTATTTCTTTTCTCTTTTTATCTCATGCATTTCATTTTGTTGAATTACTACTTCTTACACTTTTTTGCAGTCTGCCTAATATTGATCACGCAAAAAGTGAATAGCGTATCTATGTATGAATACTCTTATTTTTTGGGTGACCTACAATATCCTTTGAAATGCATAGTTCTTCAAAATCCCTAGTAATCTATACAAATCATTTCCCAGTGTAATCATTCACCTTTTAACTTTCAGTTAGATAACTGGTACATAAGCTTCTACTTATATCTGTGTGACAGATAAGAAATTCTGTTGGACAAATTGCTTCTGTGATAGACAGATGCAATATCTTTAGTAACAGGAGTAGTCAAGCATTTAGGTCTGTGTAAATGCAATGCCTCCCAAATAAACAGGTTTTTATGCAAGAAAAAAAAATTATGTGATATAAATGGAAGAAGCAGATCCTACTGTATATAAAAACTCTAGGAATATGGTCATATTTTAGAAAGATAAAGCAAGACATTATATTCAAACATTATATTGCAAAATTGTCCTTCCTTTAACAATGCTTATTGATTAAACAATACATTTTTAAAAAGGGTTCTGAATTCAGGCCACAGGGGAAAAAAACACATGACCTTAACTGTGACATATGAAATTTGTCTAAAAAACAGTAGCCATGAGCATTTATATGGACAACATCCTGCATACTTGAAGTTGGATTTTCAAAGCTTCATGTACTGTCCCTTTAGCAATTTTCACTGCTTGCAAGTGTTAAAAAAATATTTCAAAATTCAGGTCACTTTGCCCTTCCTCTGAACTAGCACTACTGCCTTTTCTTTGTCACATAATCAGGTATGAGTGGCTAAATTGCATCAAATGGTGCATGACAAATTTGTAGGGTGGATTTGTCCATACTAAGTCTCCAAGAGCTTTTTTTTTAGCAATTACACAAAGGTTTGTTTAACAATTACTCTAGTGATTGTTTCTACTACATTTGCTTTCTTGTAACTAATGTTTGTGGGCCTTCTCTCCTTTTTTCATTCTTGGATTATCCAATATTCCTTTTTGCTTGCCTTCAAAGCAGCATATTCTGTCAAGCGTGCAGCCACTTTACTTGAATTTTTAATGGTACTTCTCTTTAGCTTTCAATTTAAAAATATCCCTTTTCCTTGTAAATGTAATAGATCATTAATTTTTGCTGCTTGATGCATTTTCCTACAGCTCTTTACAACCCATGCCATTACTGTGGCTGTTACCCAATGCATGACTTAGACATCGGATAGTAGTAAAAATATTTGGTGCAATAGTAAAAATATTTGTTCAAACTTTGTTCTAATATAAACAAAGACATCATTCAAGCAAAACTACGTGGAAGAGAAATAGTTCGGTCCTATAATCTCACAGTGTTATATTTTATTAAAACTTTCCCCATATTCATATATCTAGGAGGAAAACAACACTGTTAAAAAATTAAATGATCAAGACCTGGATTCAACTAAATCCATTTCCACTGTCACAATGATAGCGGACTGAAATTCTTAAGATTAAAACTACTGCAATTTATGACAGGCAATTAATTGGAAACCTAATTGCTAACGCTGCTTTTGGAAACATTTATCAATTTTTTTTCTTGCTTTTCTTTTTAAAGGCATAAAGTATGCAGGTGAAAAGCAGTGATGATTGGTAAAGCTCATTTGAAAATTAGCCTTTAAACATTTTTCTTGCTGAGGAGTGAACAGAAATTTAGTTTGGCCAGAAAAAAAAGGGAAAATGGCCATATTTCATAGAGTACATGCTACGGTTCAGACTCCAGCATTCCCGGGAAAAAAATTAAAATATATATTTATTTCAGTGCTGTACGAGTGGCAGTCATGCAGAATAGCAATGGGATTTCAAGCTTAAATTCCTTTCTTGGGAACTTTCCAAAGGCCACATGTCAGAGGTAGAAACCTCCTCTAGAAAATGGTATTGTGGTGAAAGCTGCCACAAATAAATCTAAACTAAATTACATACACATGTAGTTAACACAATAACAGAGTTGGAAGGTACCTTGGAGGTCTTCTTGTTCAATCCCCTACTCAAGCAGGATTTTACAGAATTTTCAGGTCTTGTGTTTATTTTTTCTTCATCTTGAGAAGTGTTTACCAGACTAAGATGATAAATGGCAATGGAACCTTCTGTCTAAAAACATAAAAAGTAGTCAAGCGGTGTTTTCTAAGTTTGATTAATCTGTAATCACGTGACATTTTATGACATTTTTCCCTTCCCGGAGCTGGGGTGGGTGTGGCTTGCACGTGATGCATCCAGGTGGGTGTGGCTTGAGCGTGACACCCTTGATCTAAGACCTCTCAGTTCTTGCACCAGACAAATAGAAAGGAGAGCAGAACAGAGGAAGTCTATTGGGTTACTTGCCAAGCAAGTGAGTAATCATTCTGATTAGTGACAGCTGGCTGCAGCTGTAAAAAAAGACTTGCTTCACATCTGTTTTCTTTGCTGGAAACAATGTCTGGTTTGGGTGTGAATTCTATTCTAGACCCTTGGATTGGCTGACAACCTTGATCTAGGTCTTGAAACTTGGACTGACTTTGCCCAGTTCTTCTGTATCTTACTCTTTGAAAACAAACTTTGCTTGCTTTGACATTTGCTTTGTGTGGCTGAAGCAGAACAACTTTTCATTCAGATGTGTTTTCTCCTTCTGGCACTTCCTGAACCAACCATGAGACATACAACATCACTTTGTTACATAGTCATTCCAGGCAATAGTGGGTTTCAATTTTGGCTGCTACTGGTTCACTCGTGGGTGTGTGGGCCCTCGCATGTATGACGTTTCTGCGCACACGCAGAGACATCTGGGCGGGTGGGCGGGGCCTCCCGCCGCCGCCGCTACCGGTTCACCCGATTCGGGGCAAACCAGTAGCAACCCACCACTGATTCCAGGAAACGGAATAGAAGTAAACTCTCTGTAAAGGACTTGGCACTGTTTTATGTATTCCAAGTTTCAAACTATTAAAACTGAAAAATGATCTGTCAGCTATTTCATACTTTTTTAAAAAAATGAAAAATCACCTAATCCCTTTATGTATTTATGTGTGCGTATGTAAAAAGAAAAATTAATAGTAGCTTGATTTTATTTATGGCTTATTTGTGTTCTCATGAGTTCTAGTCTGTGTTGTGGGAACACTGAAAGATGCTAATACTTTGGCAAAAGAATTAGCTGCAATGATATTTGAGAGGGGGGCGAAATCATTTACATTAAAAGGCCACATATATTCTCCATTAATAAAGAATGAGAAGAAAACCATCACTTGGCTAGAGCAGAAAGAGTGGGGGGGATGCTATGCCATCTGGCCATCTCCTTATTTCCAGTCGAAAACAGCTTCCTCACAGGATCGGGTTTTTAGTTCTATGCTTCCAGCAAACACCACCTGCCCACATCAGCTTTTTAAGCCTGTTTTAAAAGAAATCTTGCCTTCGGGAAGTGAAGCTGATGCTGCTGATTGGGAAATTTCAAAGGAGTGTGTTGGTCTTTCAGGTTTGAATCTGAATCCAGACTCTATTAGACTGTGCCTGTGGTTACAAGATTTGTCAAGAAAATGGGAGAGAGAGGATGAGAGAAAAAATGGGATAAAGAAGGCATTGATATAACCCAACAATATTGTGAAAAGATGTGATCTGGTTGAGAGTTCAGTTTTGACCATCAGTTATAAAAATTGACCTGTACTATTAAGATGCCTCTCTTTTGTTGGGCTTGCTATGTAACTTATGAGGCAGAATAAAAATTGGGATATAAATCAATGTGATAATTTTTTAAAAAGTTCTTTAAAAAAAAATCTAACTGAAGTGGTAGCAAAGTAGGTAAATCTGTAAATAAAAGTTCCCCACTCAGGAATTACATGAATCTGAATCAGGGGTGGGTTCTACTTACCTTTACTACCGGTTCGCAACAGGGCCGCACACAAAAGCTTCCTGATGACATTTGGATCAGTGGGCGGAGCTTTCCACCAGTTTTACTACCGGTTCTTGCAAACCTGTCCAAACCGGGGACAACCCACCACTGATCTGAATCTGGAAATCCATTTCTGATTGGGAAGGCTGTGTGTGGATTTAACAACTACTAATTAATAGCCACAGAAACCATGCATGTGAATGGAACAATAAAATTACCACCCAGCAGCAGTAATCCAACCAACCTTTCTAAACTGAAAGACAAACATTAAGGTAAGGTTTGAATGAAAAATGTGGGATCGTCAGAACCAAAGTTATTTACTATCTTTTCTCCAGGATCATGTCCTTTAATATAAATTCTGTGCCATTATTCCATCAATCTGATGATATAACGTTAGTGGCCAAATACTTTTATCTTGTTTTTTTAAGGGATTGCAGAACTTGGAGGAATTTAGTATTGCAGAATTAAAATAGATAGTATTAAATTTCTAAGAAGCTAAACACTACCAGCTGATCTTTAATTAATCCCACCTAATCCCAACCACATGCATCAAACACATCCCGGGCACCTCTTTCTCACCAACTGCAACTGTCTCTGAAGACTTTGCAAATCTTTTATGAATGGTTTGATTTAAACATCTTTCATTGGGCAATTTTTTTAAACTTCTGTCCTACACAAAGATTTGCTCCATTGTTATCAACCTCTGTTTCCTTCTCTAGGCAAACCAGACAGGAATGGCAACAAGATCAAATTTTATTTCGTTGTAAGCCTACATTGACAGAAACTTGTAGATCTAAAGTGCAATTCTCTCCATTTTGCCTCTAGTTCTGGGTGCTAATGTCCCTAGTTGGGTGCCATTCTTTTTTCTAAATATTATTCATCTATGACTTCTGAGATGACAATTGTTTCTCTTTCTCAAAGTGTTTGGAAAGAGTCATGGAATCTATTTGAAAGAAATAGTCTTAGAAAAGGTAAATAGAACACAAAATTTATTTGCTATTTCAGCTAGTTAAATGTGAATGGTAAAATAGTATGTTGATTTCTTTTCTACATTTTAAAATTCTTTCCCAAATAGTCATATTTTTATATTTTTTGTTATGAATCAGACAATAGTTCTAAATTTATTTATTTATAAAAGTTATTAGCTGCCCATCTTGCCATCTGGTAACTGGATGGCTTCAAATATTAAAACTGTAAAATTTATATTAATATAAATACAGCACTATAAAATCAACCTAGCTAAAAAGAATGCTTGTCTTTCATGTTAAGACCAAACAAATTAAAATTATTTTATTATGTAAAGTATCATAAGGTATTATTTATTTGGTTCTGTAAACTACATTCCTCCTATTTCTTCAGGAATGGGAATGAAAGTGAATATATGCACACATGCAAACTCAAGACATGTTTATCCGCATATTCATGAGAACAATACATAACATTATATTCTATTTAATATTTGATCTGTATTTAAAGCATGTCCATTCTTCATCACTGGACTGGACAGCCAGACTTTAATAAATAGTAATGCATTCTGTTAGCATTATCTATGTTTGCCACTCTTATTTCTAGGAATAAATTGCAATGCAATCTTTCCCTTTCCTCCCTTTCCCATGGATCTAGTTAGATTCACAAATTTGACAGAAGGATTTCGTTATTTTTATTCCAGGTATGAGTCCTTAATAAACAACAAAGCCTTGGCAGTCTATCATCTACGGATACCAATTCCTTCATATATCTCTTTAAACTGTGGCTTTAAACTGAAACTGTTGCCCGCATCATGAAGAAATAATGCTCTTTCTGGCACATTTATCGCTGTTATATCTTATTTACAGCTCTTCTCTTATGATAAATCCAAACTTAATCATGGATAAATCAAACAAGCAGGTTTGCTATATTTATTCATTAGATTTATATTTCACCTTTCCTTCTGGAGCTAAAGGCGGTATATGTAGCACTTCTTCCAATTTTATTCTACACAATAGCAAAGCAAAGGTTGATGTGAAAGAGGAAGTGCCTGTGGTTACAAGTAAGTTATGAGTAAGTGTTCATAGTTAGGGGTAAATTTGAACCTGGTTCTCCCCAGTCCCACTTCAACACCTTAAGCCACTATAACACACTGGCTAGAAAAATCCGTAAAATTCTCTAGAGTGAAAATATATTCAAACAAAGTGGGCGGTGGAGCAGAGAGGGAGAGAGAGAGAGATCTGAAGTAAGGGAAAATAGATAGTGTTTTCTAAATTTTGGCAGTTTTCATATGTGTGGGCTTTAATTTCTAAAATTCCTCAGCCTGTAAATAATAATAAAAAATCTGAATTACATGACCCCAGGTAATTTGTCATTTGTGGGTAGAGAAGCCCTTCAGGAGGGTTGAGTCTATTTTACAGCATTCATTATAGTTTTCAGTTTTTTCTAAATCACTATGACTGAAAATTTTGTTACCTTCTTGGTCAGAAGAACAACAGTCAAAGTTTTTAAGAACCCCCAAAGGAAGATTCCCAACCTTGGAAACAGTGATGGGTTTCTACTGGTTCGCCCCAGTTCAGACGAACCGGTAGCGGTGGCAGTGGGAGGCTCCTCCCACCTTCCCGGACATCATCATGGATGCTCTGCACATGTGCAGAAGCGCCGCACATGACCAAAGCAAGTGCTCATGCGCGCTCACGCATGCTCACAGTTCTGAACCAGTAGCGAAGGTAAGTGAAAACCACTACTGCTTGGAACATATGCTAGTTGTAGCTGTTTGGAAAAATAAATAGTGTAGTAAGAACAAAGTATACAATACAACACTTATTCCGTATAATGTATTATGCAAAGAAATTTTCTTTACAGAAATTAAGAACAGTATCAGGAAAGGTTGTAATAATAGCTTATAGTGTGAATGTATATATTTATCTCAAATGAACAGTTTCTTGAAGGTAAAGGCATGTGTTAGGGGTGTCTACAGTACATTAGGGGTCTTATGCAAGCTATCCAGAAATAAATGAATGAGAGAGAGAGAGAAACAGTAAATGAAAAGCTACCTGATAAAGCTGGCAATTCAAACTACACATTCTCTATCATGTTAAAAAGACTCAATTCAAGCAAACCTGTGACAAGTGATAATCATCAATATCTATGAATTTATTGGAGATGACCATTGGATATGACTTTCATTGTAAAGAATATACATTAATGAATGAAATGAAAAGACATGGCCTGTGAAACTGAGAATGCAGGGATAGACGTAATAGGTGCAAATTGACTTGATTTTGTGAAGAGGAAGGAAGGAAGGAAGGAAGGAAGGAAGGAAGGAAGGAAGGAAGGAAAGAAGGAAGGAAGGAAGGAAGGAAGGAAGGAAGGAAGGAAGGAAGGAAGGAAGGCAAGATTGTAGAAATATTTACTATATGCTTAAAAAATGCTGAAGAATAATATGTTGAGTGGAACTAAAGTGAATTCTGAAAATGTTAGTGTTAAAAAAATATGTCATATATGCTGTGAGAATAATGAAAAATGATAAGTCTGCAGGAATTGACTTTCTAACTGGAGAAATGCTATGCCATTGACAGGATTGCTTATGTCAGGGGTGTCAAACTCACGGCATCACAGCGGTGTCATGTGACATATCGGGACTTTTCCCCCCTTCGCTAAACAGGGGATGAGCGTGGCCAATGCATGATGCATTCGGCCTGCAGGCCGGGAGCTTGACAGCCCTGGTTTATGTAGTACCTTTACATTTAAACATTGTTATTTTTTATTAATATAATAGGAAAAAAGGAATAAATATTTTAAATATAAACATTCATGCATGTAAATACTCAAAAACTATAATCAATACACATGGAAATAGTTTAGTTTTAAAAAGCTAATTAATTAATTTTAGAACAGACGTGATAGAGACTCAGTTTATAAACATGAAATTAAAATTTATCAATACAGCTTAATGTTGATTAGTCTTTGAATTATACAATTAAAAAGCAGCTCACAGATGGAAAGTGAGCACATATCTACAAACTACCAGTACATAAGCTTGGAGTCATTGTTTCTTTCCAACAAAAGAAAGGAAATCCAGAGATATTTATAAAGAAATCCAGGTATAAATGCCAGGTTTTCAGTATATATACTTCAGCATCACATCAATATAGCTTAAACTTATTTCTCTACACAAAATAGTATTACTTATTATTTGAATATTAGCCCCAAATGCAAGTACTGTAGAATAAGTCAGTTTCATATGTGCCAGAATCCCTCTAAATATATTACACCCTCAGGATAAAAAAATGGACACCCAACCCTTTTAAAAAATCTGCAGAAGTGCCCCATAAATATAAAATGTATTTTTTGATGAATTAGTCTCATTTTAAGATTTTAAGATTCCTTAAAACATGAGATTATTGATTTATTTCAACTCTTTATTCCAAAGTTCTTTTAAATTGCCAGTATCTATCTTAGTAATACTTTTAAGCTGTCTATTTAAAAAAAAACCTGTAAGTTTACAATCTTCTAAAGTATCTTCCAATAAAACAAGTAATTTGGGAAGTTTAGAAACTGGTAAGGCACTGAGCCTGAACAGAGCAGAGCAGTCAAAAGAAGTTTTAACTGAATGTATTGCTATTTGGCAGATTGATGAAGCCTACGTTCTTTTTGCAATAGTTAACTGTCTTGAAAGAATTATTAACAATAAGATGATTTAAGATATTACTGAGCTTTTCTATCCAAGTTCTCTGGAAAAAAGAACATTTATCTGAATCTTTAAATTGCTATTATCCCAAACTGTCAATTTTTCATGTGAATAGAGATTAAAATGAAATTTTTCTCAAAAACCTTCTAAATGTGTCTAGCAACTTTTAATACTGGGAAAACAACTGTCTTGATTAAAAGAAGAAATGTCCTTGCCAAGACATTAAAAGCCAAGTAATAACTTTCCAGTTGTTCCCTAATGAAAAAATGATCACATGAATTCCACAAAGAATCAAAAATGAAAATATAAACTCAACAATATAGCTGAAAATACAGAAAATAAAGGACGCTTCTTCACATGTGTGTGTGATACAATTGTATCGACTTGATCTGCAATAATGTTTATACCTCAACAACTTCCAGACTTTGGGATCAATTCCCAGAATTCTTATCAATGGTTCCACCGGAAGTTGGCAAACAGGCTGTTTCTGGCTTCTGGAGGGCCTCTGGGGCAGCTGGGAAGGCCGTTTTCACTCTCCCAGACTCCTAGAAAGGCTCTGGAGGCTGGGAAGAGCAAAAAACGGGCATTCCAATCCCACCGGAAGTTGGCAGAAGGGCTGTTTCCGGCCTTTGGAGAGCATCGGGGGGATGGGGAAGCCTGTTTTCACCCTTCCCAGATTCCTAGAAAGGCTCTGGAGGGTGGAGAGAACAAAAAACGGGCCTACCATTCTATCGATGCCAGCAGTGGGGGGAGTGTCACACGTGCATGCGTGGGGGCAGGGTGCATAGAATTATGGGTACGGGCATGTGTATGCACGAACCCCCCTGTTCTGGCACTTGATGGCAAAAAAGGTTAGCCATCACTGCTATAGATGATGCTCCTTTGTTTCTTCAAGTACACATTCCATCATACATTCCCAGGGGTGAAATGCTCCCCGTTCGGACCGGATCGCCCGATTCAGTAGTGATGTTGGTGGGTGGTTCAGAGAACAAGTAGCAAAAATTGTGTAAATTGTATAAAATTGTGGAGATTACAGGTTCCTGAATTAGCACTGAACAAAATATCTTCTAGCTATTGGATAGGAACAACCATAACAACAATAAGCTGACTTTGTATAAAAAAGAACACCGCTTTGGGGGGGGGCGAAAGCCCTACTAAGCAGGTATATACAAAAGTATGAAGGCTATTGCTTAATGCATTGTAAGCCGCCCTGAGTCTCCGGAGAAGGGTGGCATATAAATTGAACCAATAAATAAAATAAAATAAATAAATAAACCTATGGATATAGGGAAAAAATGATCTTTTTCATAGAAATATACTATACATTTATCCCATTATTTCTGTTCAGCAACTTCCTACTAGAAGCCCTTGATATTTTCTAAACAGGACATTATTGTGGTGATAATCCATTTTAATTTTATCCTGGATTTGATATTGCTACTCTATTTCATAGAAGTTATCTTTTGTCTTGCACCTGATATTTTTGGCCTGTATGCTCAAATAATTAAAACAGCTCCAGAGATTCACAGATAGACATAGCAAAATGCATGTTTTACCTTTGGAGTGTGTCCTTCTTTATAATTACCATGGTTTAGAAAAAAGTATATGGTTTTGTACACAATTATCCAGAGAAATGCCATGTTATCAATTACAAACATATTACAAAGCTCAGATGTTTTTTTTTTTCTAGGAATAGTCATAACTTTATTTTGCTATCTTCTACATTTAGAAGAAAGTATTTTTTATCTGTTTGCAATAATGTTCAGAATTAGCCAGATTGTAGGAAAAGAATCCAAGGTTCATGACAGGTAACTCAATGAATATTGTGTGACTGCTCAATTTGCTGCTGCAGTAATTAAAGCTAATAGAGTGCTCTTGGGTATGGATTAGAGAATCCCATAAAGATGTCAAACTAAATATTGCAAGTGCTTTTTTTCTCAGTCAACCAACTAATTTCCTATTTGAATAAGTGTGGTAACTCCTTTAGTCAAGCAGCCATCATCCAATAGCAAGCTCATGACCTCTGATTGACTATACTTAATGTGGAGATCTACGAAGCAACTGAATTCTATTGATGTTGATATTTCTTTAATTGTTACCTGTCCTAAGACTGAAGTATAATTGATGAGACTACCCAATAAGTAAATGATAATGTGTAGAATAGTGGGCCAACAGTGATTTGTTTTGTTCAATGGTGGCATAGATCATGGCAGTTCATTTGCATAATTATTACTTATTTGCAAATTGTCAGAAAGGGTAATATTTGACATAAGTAGCATCTTTGTTATTGGTAAACATCATGGCCCAGAGAAATTCTTTTGTCAGCCATAAATCAACTCAGAATCTTCCTGAATCCCCATCAGTATAAAAGGTTTTATAACAACTGTGAATTGATAGAATAGTTTGGCACTTTCTTAATTAGAAGGTAGTTGTTTAGTTATTTTAAATTTCCTAAAGACTACAGAAGGCTCTTAAATTCTTACTTTTGAGTAAACTTCATTGAACTCAATGATTAGTACTATTATAATTACATATCCCAAGGCAATCCATTGCAGCAAATTATACAAATGGCTAATTCAGCCGACAGCTGTGGTAAACAAACAAAATAATTAAAAATAGAGACAATATAAAAAGATGCAATATGTAGAAGGTTGAGTTGGTATTTATTCATTTCATTGTAAAGTAAACAGGACCAAAGGCATTATCTGTTGACATTTCATATTTCTCACTTGGGGTAAACAAGCATTCCAGATTGGTATTTAGTATGTGATATCCTACAGGTATTGATATTAAAATATACTACATATTTTTTTGGTTATAAAATCACACACACACACACACACACACACACACGTATGTATGTATGTGTGTGTGTGTGTATGTATATATATATATATATATATATATATATATATATATATATATATATATATATATATGTAGGTCTTTGGTTATTCGGGTCTTCTCCCACGTAAAATTGGAAGTGTCTTCGCAGCTGTAAGCTGCGATCTCACATTGCTCCTGGAAGCACGAAGCCGAGAACACCAGCCTGAAGATGACGAATGAGACTTCGTCGAAACGTCGCCAAGACACTTCCAATTTTACGTGGGAGAAGACCCGAATAACCAAAGACCTATATATGCAAAAAATTAAAATCTCGGGTGTTTTCCCGTGTCATATTAAATAAGTTAGTTAAAATGTTTAAAATTCTGGTTAAAATCCTAGCTTAAAATCTTCCAAAAATCCTTACAGAGCACACTGCAAGGTCCTTTAAAACCTTAGCTAAAATCCTACCAGTACCTTAAAAGTTTTTATTTCTAGCAACATTTCGACAGGGTCACAACCCTGTCATCTTCAGGCTCTTGTTTAGTTTAGAAGCTATGGGTGTGTTGCGAGGTCGGATCTGTTGCTTTTCTATGTTTGCTGCTGCTGACGTATGCTGGTTAGCCTGTAACTCTGTGTCCTGATTGGAGGACAGCAGTTTTTCTTCCTGCTTCCTCATCCTGGCTGTTTGGCTACGTGTTACAGGCCTAGCTTTCTCAGGTTCTCTATTATTATCTGTCTGCTGTAGAGGGGAAAGGATTCTGGTAGGCATCCCAGCATCCTTGATTGTTAGTTGAGATTTCAGCCTGTCTTCTGGCTCGATCCTCTCTCTCTCTCTCCCTATTGTTAGCCACCCTCTGCAAAGAGGGAAGAATTCTGGCAGGCCTCACAACACCACTGGTTGCTTGTTGGAATCTTTGCCTCTCTTCTGATGTTAACACTTGAGTTTCTCTCAGTGCAGGTCCCCAAATACTTGATAACCTAAAGGCGTCGTATCGTCTGTTCATATTCTGCGGCCTCTTTTCAATTTTGATGGCTTCCCTGATTATTCTTTATTTGGAAGAATAAAGGATTTTTGGAAGATTTTAAGCTAGGATTTTAACCAGAATTTTAAACATTTTAACTAACTTATTTAATACGATGCGGGAAAACACCCAGAATTTTAATGTTTTGCATATACACACCCGCGAAAACTTAAAAAGACAGATATACATATATATATATATACATATACATAAACATACACACTCACACACACACATATCAGTAAACTGTTCTTATAGATCCAGTGCTATAGCTTAAAATTTACAACATTATCCAAATTTCTTATATTGAATTTTAAATGTATTTACAATATAATCAATGACTCATTTTTTTCTCATATCATGTAATGTAATGGATGTGACTTTCAAGATTGTTATTCCACATTACTAAAGTAAAGACTATTCCTTGAATCTCGGTTGTGTCCATTTCTTGATCTATGTTCATTCCCTATGCCCAAGGTCAATTCTAAATTCCTTTATGTAGCAGCATCTTCAGAGAAAATCGGTGTGATTAATTAGAGTAGCTATTTCTTTGGGGATTTTTTAGAGAATATTAGAGAGCCTGTACTGGCATATATATTAGGGCTCTTTAATGATCTGTATTCCAAGGGAAAAGATTATAACACCTGTGGTTGCACATATTATACCTGTTAGCACTTTCTTTAAATCAAAGGTGACTTTTTTGGGAATCAGCAACATGAGCTCTGATATAAACACACCTTCTTCAAAGTTGGGTTACCACCAGTAGATGTAATGTCTGTGCTGACCAGAACACTGAATTTCCACCTCAAATATGGATATCTAATAAATTCATAAGGGGCGCAATGGCTCAATGGTTAAAGATGCTGACTTTGTCAGCTGGAAAGTTGACAGCTTGGGTTCGAGACCTGAGAGCTGCACGACAGGTTGAGTCCCATTCCTGCACCAGCTCCTGCTCACTAGCAGTTCAAAAGCATGCAAATGCGAGTAGATAAATAGGTACCACTTCGGTGAGAAGGTAACAGCATTTTGGGTGTAGCGTTCTGAGCCTATAGTCATTCTGGCCACATGAACATGGAAATGTCTTCAGACACTGCTGGCTCCCTGGTTCCCTGAGCTAAGAAATGGAGATAAGCACTTCCTCCTAGAATCAGATATGACCTTTATCTTTACCTAATAAATGTACTTACGTTTGTAGCATAAATCTATACCTATTTATTAAAAGGTGTTTCTCAATAAAACTTATAGAAGACATTAACTCTTAGTAGGCAATTTATGGTTTTTTTTCTCATTTTGCTTTATTCCTAAAGAAAATCATCTTGAATCTATGAGCTTCAGACGGGGAGGCATTATTAGCATTATAACAATATAAAAGCAGTATACAGCAAAAATTACCAGTATCTCTCATGAATACCATTATGGGCTGGGTATGCTGTGAACTATAGTTTAGCAAATGCAACAGGCTGATAACTGGGCTAGATTACTTAACTAAGTTAGAAGGAAAAGAGATTTTTTAAAAAAATATTATTATTAAGCAGAGGCAGAATGAATCTAAGACCAGCAACAACAGAAGTGATATTTGAATTCTTGGAAGACCAGATCCCATTATTTAGGAGGCAAAAACCAAGCATACACACACACACACACACACACACACACACACACTAATGTAAAATAAAGATAAGAATTCTCATTTAGTTCCCTAGTTGGAAGCATTAAAACCATAAGTAAAAGATAAAAACAAGATGAAGAAAACAACTAATCATGGTTTGAGGTAAGAATGAGGCATGTGTAGGGCTATAGCATAGGTCTATATATTTATAGTCCTAGCCTTATGGAGAAAAATGTAAGCACTATTCATAAAAGTATCTGGTGAGAATTTTGGGTGTAAATCCTCTCAAACAGGAACAATGAAAAGTCAGTGGGTTTGAAGGGTGCATCAAGAAGGTGACACTGGCTAATTGCTCAGGCTTTCTTCAGAATATCTTCTGTTTTATCTGGTTTTATCCAGTTCCATATTATATTGCTTGATTGTTTATGTCTACAACTGAACTTTTTTCAGTTTTTTGCAAATGGGTGGGCGAAATGTGCATATTGTTAATAACTTGTCCTATTGGTTTTACTGGAGTTTCATTGGCTACTACTGGGGATTATGGCTGGCTTTACCTCAAACTTTATGCTTAAATTATGGTTTTCATCATTTTGATTAAAGAACTACAAAGATAACTGTGCAGTCCTACAAAAAAATTCTGTTAAGAAACTCCAGATACAAATCACAGTTGCACTCTTAGTATTCCATAGTTATTTTTTTTTGTTTGAATCCAAGTGATGCCTTATAATAAAGATGGTAATTCATGTAAACACCGTCTCCTTCTTACACCTTACACCTTTTTACAATTCTCTTTGAAACCCCATGGCAATGAAATTGCTATAATACTGATATGGTTCAATTACAGATATGAGGTCAACGGCAGTTCCTTTGAATAATATTTGACCATGGAAATTAGAGTTGGATTACAGATGCAGTTAAAGCATAATTGATCATTTATATAGTTTGGAGTAGCAAGTTCTTACTGCTAATATGAGTAGTAAAAATCAAACATTCATTCAACTTTCTCTGGGAAAAAAAAGAGATTTGTATATTAACGGTATGTGGATTTTGGATAGCAATGAGAAGCTACAACTCTTTAGCATTCAGATTACTTAGAAATGAAAAGATAAATGACGGTATAGCATAACAAAAAGTTGTCCATAATAAGTCTAGGGTATTGTGATTAGTTAGTCTGCCCAGAGGGTAGATGTGACTAAGCTAAAACAAATGCTATCACAAAAGCTCTATGAGTTGTAATTCCATCATGCTCCTGGCATTCTTTTATTGTCTTTCCTGCTTATACAAATTTTCATCCTGGAATATTATTAAAAACAAAACAAAGGAGGATCCCATTCTTCAGCACATCAAGTTAAAACCTCAGTGGATTTATAGAAGGCAAATAAACAATGCCTGCTTCTTTGAGGAAATGTCTTGGAAGAATATGACATATGGCTGTTCTGCTCTTCTGCAACAGCTATCTCTAGAGTAAATACTTAAGACTTTAGTAACAGGAGTTCAGAATAATAAAATTGTAGAACTAAGGAAAAAGAAAGTCTGGAAATGACTGTGGAATTATTTTTTTTTAAATGATATACTTACACCAAATGATGTTATATCCAGATTAAATATTCTGCAAGCAATGTGAACTAGCATTCGCTAATTCATATGGAACAAAGATAAACTGGAGACTAATTCAGTTATTACCATATACTGGGTTTTGCTCATAATGATCCTATATTAGTTATGTGCATTGTTAGATTGTTTCATTTTTACTCTTGTGTAGAAGTGTATTGTATACATACCTTTAAATAAACATCTAATAGGATTCAAACTGTGAACTGGTTTTCTTTTCTTTCACTGAATTTGTCCTGCTTGTTCAGATTTATGAATGGTTACAAATTATATTAGCACTAATTCTATTATTAAATATTAAACCCCAGTTCACAATTATACTAGGCCAAAACATGATTTAACTCCTAGCTTTCAGACTTCAAAGCTTCTATTCAAACCCTGATTTGCATTATCCAGAATTAACTTCAGGGCTGATATAAATTTGTTTGATTCATATCAATGCATCATTATATTTTAATTTATTCATTTAAAAATTCTTTTCCAAAGAAAGGAAAAAGGTTGAAGAAGAGTTTGCAGAAAATAGTAATAGCTGCTTCACAGAGTGCTTTACAGCTCTCTGTAAGTGGTTTATAGGGTCAGCATCTTGCCCCCAACAGTCTGGGTCTTCATTTTACTGACCTCGGAAGGATGGAAGGCTGAGTCAACCTTGAGCCTGGTGAGATTCGATCTGCCAAATTGCAGGCAGCCAGTAATCAGCAGAAGTAGCCTGCAATACTGCACTCTAACCACTGTGCCACCTTGGCTCTTAAAATAAGATACATTGGGCCTTAATCAACTTTTAATCTCTTCATTATGGTCCAGCCCTGTTTCTGAATGGATCCTAAGAGACATACAGTACAAATGGCTTACATCATCCCATGTACAATTGACACAAATTGTATTTCAATGGTATCAGACTCCTTTTAGAAAATTATAACAACCAACACCAAAAATATCACATTATCTTGTATTTTCTTTCAAGTTATTTATTTATCTTATAATTATCTGAAGATTTGCTTGACTTTGAAAGGAACTTAGTGGCATTTACTGTTTTATTGTTACTGGCTGACATGGAAGGAAGTTGACAGAAACAGTTCAAAAACAGGATACTCAGCTATTTTTTGAGTGATGAACTAGCAAGCCTTAGTTCAAACTGTGCCTTTTCCATCCACAAACATAAGACAGAACTGTAGATAAGCTATATTATTTCAAACTCAATCTGTCCTTTTACTTGGGAACAAGTGAGTTCTGTCAACCAAGGTTGTTGTATAAAAGTGATGAATCTGTGTCCCCAAAGTTGTTGTTAAAATGCAATTCCTACAAGCCTCAGCCAGAATTGTCAATAGTAAGAATGAAAGGAGTTAGAAGGTCATCCTGACAAATATAAATATTTTTAAAAGTATGAGCTATTATGTGTGTTCTAAAGTTGTTGTCTTCTGGTCATTCATCTAAAAGAAATGTTTATTTTGAAACAAACTTAAGAGTAGCTATAACAGATGAGGTTCCAGTTTAGTATAGTTTCTGTTGATTATTTTCAGAGTAACCGAATAAAAGAATTAGAAGGGATCTTATAGATCTTCTAGTCCAGGGGTGGGCAAATGTGGCTCTTTTACAACCTGTGGACTTCAACTCTCAGAATTCCTGAGCCAGCTTGGCTGCCTCAGGAATTCTGGAGTTGAAGTCCACAAGTTATAAAAGAATCATATTTGCCCACTCCTGTTCTAGTCCAATCCCTTGCTCAAAGGAAACCTTATGCCATTTCAGAAAAATGATTGTCCAATGTCTTCTTAAAAACCACCAGTGTTGGAGCACCCACAACTGGAGGCAAGTTGTTCCTCTGATTAATTGTTTTAACTGTCAGGAGATTTCTTCGTAGTTCTAGGATGATTAGTTTCCATCCATTGCTTCTTGTTCTGCCTTCAGGTGCTTTAGAAAAAAGATTGACCCCTCTTCTTTGTGGCATATTTTGGAACACTGCTATCATGTCACCTCTAATCCTTCTTTTCATTAAATTAGACACACCCAATTTCTGCAACCATTGTTCATATGTTTTATATCATTTCCATGTTTTACTTTTTTTTCTTCCAAATATAATGACTAGAACTGTGCACAGAATTCTAGGTGCAGAAGTGCCATATATCCCAATAAGGCTTTATAGTGGTCATTGTATTTTCAGACCCTTTGTTAATGAACTCTGTGTCAGAATTTGCCTTTTGCCAACTGCCAAACAGTGAATTTATAACTCAACTGAACTGTCTCGTATGATTCTTAATTGTTTTTTTGTTTGTTTGTTACAGACCTGTCTTTTATATATACCCTATTTTTCAGCGTATAAGATGCACTGGAGTATAAGACCCACCTACCTTTTTTGGTGAGGAAAAGAAGAAAAAAAAATCTCCCTCTCCAATTTTGCCATGTTGCAGTAAACAGCAAACAGCCTGCTTTACTTTCATTTTCGTTTTCAGCATAGCTTGATTAGCACAAGGAAAAAAAAATCTGCTCCAGCAATTTACCTCTTTGCAGCAAGCAGCAGACCCCTGTGCAAAATAGCTGAGAGCAAATTAGCGGAGAGTCAGGAGACCGATCCAATCAACTTGTGCTAATTAGTCTGTGCTGAAGCTGAAAGGAGCTGTTTTTTCTTGCTGTTTGCTTGCAAGGAGGTAACTGCTGTGAGGCAGAGGCCAAAGAGTAGGGGCCAGTGGGTGGCGGGGCTACATTCGGTGTATAAGACGCACTTAAATTTTCACCCCCTTTTAGGGGGGGGAAAGGTGTGTCTTATACTCCAAAAAATATGGGTAGTTTCTCGGAAACCCTATTTTTTGATAGGTTACTTGGTGTAAACAAGATTTCTGAATGTAATTTTTAAGCATCCTTTTTTCTGTGTTTAATGCTTTGAGTGGGAAATACAAGGCATGATCCTTTAATATACTGCAAAGAAGCTTTTTCTGGGAAGCTCTGCAAGTGTTAATTTTTAAATGATTGTGTTTCAGCTTCTCCTAAAATACCAGAGGGGACCAGTTTTCAGGAGGCTGTAGAAAAACAAACAGAGAGGAGTGAAAAGAAGAAAATATGACTATAATTAAAAAGCAAAATACCAGGATAATGGTTTCTCCATGTCAACAAATCACCTTATGATTTACAAATAATTCACCTTAAAGTAACATCAGAGCGAGCACTCATAGGAAAAAAAAATCCCCACACGATTCATATAAATTTAATTTAATATTCCAATTATGAGATTGCCTGACTTCATGTGCCTGCTAGCTTACAATGAAGTGAAATTAAAAATAACATACAGTATATCAAAGAAAAGAAGAACTCCAAATTGTGGAACCTCTGCTTCTCTAAACATCGGGTTACAACTACCATGTGGACATGGTGGTTGAAACCAAAAATGTGGGATCATTCGGAAGAACACAAAAAGACCACCTCTGATTGTTACTTTATAAGATGTAGGAAGTGACTTCCCCGATGGTTACAATTGTGCTAGCTCAACTTGTACTACATTTCTTTGAGAACTGTACAAAAGAATTGAAAGAATGTTTGAAATGTTAGGCAAACCATTGCTCTGGAAGAATGAGTGCTCTTGAAATATCTGACATGCCCTATAAAAGTAATAGATATCCTGAAACTGGGAAACAAGAAAAGAGGAAAGAGAAGGAGGAAAGAGGAAATAGAAAAAGTATGGTTTTATTTGGTGAGGAGTCATGAGAAGAATTAAATGGTCCTTTATAGGCAATATAGATATGACCCCTATTACATTTTAGAGGGAGGGAAAAAGCAGCTACTGATATGAAACTAATCCCAGTTGTAAATAATACAGGCTGTCAATGCACAACAGCTGAGGTAGTTGTAATGGTAAAGATTTAATTTACTTTTGTGTCATTAACACAACAGATGCAAACAATAAAGACAAATGTGTTCTATTCACTTGCCAATTAGATCTGGAAGCAAGTTTATTAGCTCTGAATAATGCATTCAGTTAAAATACTTTTTTGTTTTTGCAAATACTTTGTAAACATTGGCATGGTGATTTTTTTTCTGAAATAAGATGAAGAATTCCAAATAAGAGAGACAAAATATATGGTAAATAGCCTTCTACCCAAAAGATTTGTTTCTATTATTATTGAATAGGTTGTATGGTGTCAGTATTTTTTTTTTTTAAATATAACATATTATTCTGTGTCTCTCTGACACAGAAACAGATTCTTTGTGTGTGGTGGTGGGGTGGGTGTATGTATTAAGCCCATTGATATTTTCTCAGTTGTATTCTTGAGGATTTGGTCTCAACCTTCATTTTTAGTCACTGACAATGCAAAAACCTCTCATTTGAGAACTTCTGTGAAATTATACCAAACAAGGATTTGTTTTCATGGTAAACATATTAAATAAAGTTTTCTTGAGACTCTGGAAACATTATTTATGTTACATATTTATTTATGCTGCACTTTCAACTTTCTTCATTTCCTGAAATGGAGAAACTTACTTTTTTAAAATATACAAATATAAATCTAAGATTCCTAATTTTGTAATCCTATGGTTCTTCCTGATGGAGACAACCCAATCATATTTACTTTATGCAGGTTAAAAAACTTCCAAGTTCCTATACTGGGACCATACAGCTTCTCCTGGGTTGGAAGATTTTGAATTGTGTGCCCAGAGGACTATCTTCAAAAAATAATAGGCAGTCTATAATAAAAATCAAACTAAAATACACACACACACACACACACACACACACACACACACACACACACAATAATTATACCATGTTTATATTAATTTATGATGTGAGTGGATTTTCTGTTTATGTACTTAAGGGTTTTCTCCTTATGCCACATTAATTATTACAATATATTAACAGCCTTCAGACATTTCTAGCATTTGTCCGCAAACTTCAAGTTCCTCAGATGATGCATCTCTGATCTTCAGAAAATACATTTTTATATTTTTCTTAAAGTAAACATTAATAGAGATTTTCCTTTACAGCAGTTTGAAATTAGATTTATTGGGCATGGTTAAGTGAGCATATTCTATGTTTTTAGTATCAACTCTGCTGTTCTAAAAGCCCAATGGAAGGCATTTCACTTTGAATTTAATTGGAGAGGTGAGTAAACAACCAAGAAATAAATACAGGTAGTCCTTGCCTTATAACCACAATTGAGTTTTAAATTTCTGTTGCTAAGTGAGACATCTGTTAAGTGAGTTTTGCCTCATTTATGACCTTTCTGGCCACAGTTGTTAAGTGAATCACTGCAGTTGTTAAATTAGTAACCCAGTTGTTAAATAAATATGGCTTCCCCATTGACTCTGCTTGTCAAGTCACAAAAAGTGATCACGTGAGCTGGGACACTGCAACCATCATAAATATGATGCCAGGTGCCAGGTGTCTGAATTTTGATCATGTGACTATGGGAATGCTACAGCAGTCATAAGTGTAAAAAACAGTCATAAATCACTTTTTTCAGTGTGATTGTAACTTCAAATCGTCATTAAATGAACTGTTGCAAGTCGAAGACCACCTATAATAAAACACAGCTCTGTGAACAGCATTAATCTGGATCCAGAAAAAACAATGTTTCCCTATCTTTTCAGTATAAGAAGTGAAGTAGAAAGCAGTAGCAATACTCCTAATTTTGTTTCCAGAATGATACCAGCTGGTAACCTCGACAAATCCTAGATAGATATAGTGGCTAATCTGCAGAAAGAAAGTTAGAAGGTCCCTTAATGGGAAACCACCTTTTGTTTCACTAAAGATGGGGTGCAGTTTGAGTCTGCACCCCACTATCTGGGCAGTCAACTTTCTTGAAATTACCCTTGCATTTTGATTTCAGCTTTACATTCCTTTGAAGACCAGTGACTAAAAATGGACCCAGTTTAAAAAAGCTTGTCTCAAAGGTGCTTCTTTTCAAAAGGCAACTGGACTGTTTTTTCCTTGAGGAAAAAGAAGAAAAGGTTTTGCTTCTTATCCAAGAAGCTTCATCAGTCCTGATGATCAGTCCACTCGCCTTTTTGGGGGAAAAAAAGCAACTTTGAGACAACTATGACGTGAATGACTGAAAATCCGCACAGATATTCTGGAAAAATTTGTAGCTCAGAGTTGACATGAGGGCTCCTTAGTGCTCTCTAAGTTTGCTTATTTTCTTGCAGACGTTCATTGCCCAAACTTGATAACATCATCAGTGCTGAAGTATATTGAATTGAGAAACCTCAGCCTTTCCTGGGATCAGATAGGAAACATAACCAGATTAACTAGTTCTACTTTACTGCACATTTGAAAGTACAATTCTCTTCCTGTCTCTTTACACCTCAAGAAATTAGGGAGGTCTGTTTTTGTCTCTTGCCCTAACCATTATCCAGCTGTAGACTATGCTGTCTCTTATCTGACTTTTCCCTAGGCCAGGGGTCTGCAACCTTAAATACTCAAAGAGCCATTTGGAGCCGTTTCCCACAGAAAACCCCGGGTGCCACAAAACCCTTCCCATGCCTGACTATTTCTTGAGTGGACACAAAACTAGCATACGTAGTTGAATTAAACATTGTTTTCTTCTGAAACTTTTCTTTTCTTTGATTTATCCATGGTTGGCCTACCAGTGGTTGAAAAACTCAATAAATTGCGTGCTGGCAGGTGTTGCACATTGGCAGTTGTGACATATATTTTGAGTGACAGGGAGCCACACCAGAGGGGTGAAAGAGCCACATGTAGGTCCAGAGCCTCAGGTTGCTGATCCCTGCCCTAGGAAGCATCTCAGAGTTCAGTCTCCCATGGTTATTCCCACTTATCATTACAAAGATATTGCCTGGTCTGAAGTCTTCCAGTAATATCCATGACTGAGTTCCTTCACAATTTTCCACATTCCAATTTTAACATATTAATGGCTCCATAATACTGGCTGTCATGGGAATTCTCACCCTATGATGAACATTTGGAAACTGGATCTTGTGACAATATATGGCTATATATGAAAGTAAGGATATGTGTATGCCTGTACTGAAATATTAGTATTATTTTTTGCTTTGACTATGCTAACTATTGGCACTGAATTTAGAAGGCTATGAAGAAGCATGAAGAAATATAGCTACTGAGTTAAAATGTTTTTCCATCAATATTTGGTGTATTGCATTCCCTAAAGAATGCAAGTTACTTCCTTTCCATTATTTTTGCTTTACTACATGAATTCTTTATAACTACAAATTTAATTTTTAGTGTAATTTTAGTAACTAATTAAATGGATTATTAATTTTAGTTTAGACTATTTATATTCTTAGAAAAGAGAGAAAATTGGATAAGGTTACAGGTACACAAATGTGCAAATAAAATAAATACTTTGAAATCTTTCTTGTTACATTACAATGGATACAAACTAATGACCCAAACTAGTGTTGCATGGTAATATTTAGAAAGATCCCTATTATTTTGGCATTTTAATTCCGTAGTCAAAATTTTCAGGGACATTGATTCCCTGAGGCAGCCTTTTTTTTTTATCCTGATTAATTCAGATCGCTATTCAAACATCTGAGCATATATCTTGTCCCAAGAAATTCATCTATATAAACATACATGAATAACAGTTACATATTTTGACATATTCCCCCATGTAGTTTCAAATCACTGATCCAGAAGGCTCTAAAAATTTTTTCTGAATGAAATCTGAACGCTAAATAAAGAATGATTTTATTTATTTATTTACTTATTTACTTATTTATTTATTTATTTATTAAGCATGCCAAAACAACTAAACACAAAGACAATTTTTCCCTCATGCAGTGCTAATTCCCACATCACTGTCTTATGTCTAAGGATATTTATTATCCTTAAATAATTATCCTTATTATCCTCTATTACTATTATCATTTATTATTATTATCAATTATTATCCTTCTCATCTTTTCTATTGCCTTCTACTATTGCTATTTTAAGATTATATTACTTGTTATTTGTATGTACACTGAGAGCTTATGTACCGGAGACAAATTCCTTGTGTGTCCAAATACACTTGGCTAATAAAGAATATTGTATATTGTATATTATTCGTACATTTGTTTAAAGAAAGAAGAGATTAATTAATTGTTTTATATATGAAAGTCTGACTATAACTAGATAATTAGTTAAAGGATGAAAAAGTTGTGTTGGTTTGGTTTAAAAACAATGACATAGGTTGACATATTCTGGGCAGGCTAAAAGAATGAATACCTCTTGTAGATCATCATGGAGACTATCTATGTGGTTGATAATACTGATTTGATGGTATACAATCAATCAAACAAGCCATTACTCAATTAATTTGCAGTGACATAGAAAAACAACTTAGCAATGAAGCATAACACCTCAGAAATAAGCTGACAAAAGGCAAGAAAAAGGGCATTTGTAGTTTTGCCATCTCCTTTTCTTAATCAACCAATCAACCCTTTAAGTTTGGCTCCATAAGTATAGCCCAGTATTCATTTTCTCATTGTTGAGTGATTGGTTCAAAAACCTGCCTCAGTCAGGCAGATGTAAAAGTGAAATGCAATCTGGACTAATCAGCCCTGATCCCATATTCAGAGTACATAGAGCATAGAACTGGTAGTAGAGTTGTATTTGTAGTGGCAGTGGCAGGATCAGTACTGTAGCAGAGCTTTCCACTACCTTGAGGGACAGAAAAACTAAGACTTGTAAGCTGGCCGCATCTGAGAAGTTGAAAGCTGAGAAACTGAAAGATGCCCAAAGGAATGTTAGCCTTGCCATCCAAGAAAGATTCTGACAGGCAGAGAGTTTAATGAGGTGATAAAACTCACTGGATGGCAATTCATATCAGTGTCAGGGAGCCCATCACACTTCTCCACACCCCCGTCAACAGTCCACATATCCAGAAGCAAACTTATAACATCTGTAAAGTCTGTAAACACTTCAGAAATAGGAGAAAAGCCATCGACTCTGGAAAGACTTTGAAAAAATGCAGAGTCTTTTGAAGCCACTATTTTGATTTGTTGTTTTAAATTAAGGTTCACAAATCTGCTTTGAGGGGTTGATTTGACTCAAATGGAAACTCTCTTTGAACCTTTGCGCAGCTCTGCTATTCATATCCAGTACTTCCAGATTTTCCCATAATAAATTTATTAAGATTAACATCAAAATCAGGTGTTAATGTCAGACCTACTTCACTTCAACCTCTAAGTAACAGCAATCCTTAACACCATTGGGTTGAGAAAAGTAGTTTACCAGAAGTCAACTGACATACAGTAGTGCAAGTTCAGTTCAGCCAGAACTGAAATTCGCATGCCAAAATCCCAAGTGTAACTTTTCCTTCCAGAAAGTGCCTCCCATAGGTGGTCACCTCATGTCCAATCAAATTTAAAAGAGATGTTTTTAGAATGGTCTCCTGAGGAATGCACCTGTGCTCTGTTCCCAATGGTTGACCCTGACACAGGTCTTGGAAAGGAATGGTGAGCTTTCATTCCCCTAAAGTTTATGCCCTCCACCTGGTCCTTGAAGTTCATGGCAGATTGGCATTGAAAGAAGTTCTTGAAGTGCAGTAGAAGAGTACTGAGGTGGCATCTGACCATTACATCAATAAATGGTAATTATGCTGCTTGAAACATTAGCAGATTGAGAATGATCCCCAACTAGCTCATTTGAAAAGTGTGAAAGTTGGGTAAGATTACAGGTACGCAAATGAATAAGTAGAAATATTTTGAAATCTTTATTGTTGCTTTACAATGGATAAAGCCATGAATCAAACTAACATTGCATGTTAATATTATTATATCATTTTAACCCCATGGTAAAATTTGATTAACCCAATGTTAATCATCCGAACTTATATAAACATGTATAGTATTTCTCTGCTTTTTTTAAAATTACAGTTAAATTTTAATTGTAATTGTGATGTCCCATGGCTTAAATGTTTTAGTGATTGATTTTTATACTGCCCTACCAAATCTTACAAAAAGGTTATTGCAAATCATTTTGAATATAACTTTACATAAAATAAATAACATAGTAACATAAATGCTTACTCTGTATTTTTGGTTTCTTTTCCCCTCTATGCCTGGCAGAAAAATTATTCCTCTGTTTGCTATATTTGCTGAGGAGAAAAAAAATCTTCCAAGAATATTTATGTTTTATTCCATGAGTTGATAAGAAAATATATGGACATCTAGGTATAAATTGATGCTTTGAAGTAGGAATAATGTCTACCAGCCTCAGTTAAAGCACAATGCATCATCAAAAGGCAGCTGACAGTTGCTGCAGAATTCTTTTTCTGCAAGAGAGAAATAAAATAAACTTGGTGCAACCAATGTCTGGTAGGTAGTTGCTTCCTGTACAGAGTCCCATAGCTGATCTTATATTGTTTTCAGGAATCTGGTTAGTACAGGTAAATTTTCACTCCTTGGAATGGAAGAACTGGGAAATATTTCTAAGTGCAGATCACCAGGGATCACATTATGATAATAGAGACATGTAACAATCTGGTTTCAATCTGGATTAAATATTAATTTAAGGATTAAATCCATAGTATCTAGAGAAGATTTTGTAGCTACTGTTGAAATTGAATTATTTCCCGAGTATTATTGGGACAATCCAGATTTTACTTCTTCTTGTTCAGATTTGAAAGATTCTAGACTTTTCACATGCTTAATGTACCTGAGCAAGAGTCCTTTGTGTGATGATGCAGGACAACAAATGTCTCTGCTTGGAAAACTTACATTTGGAAGAACACCAAATTGCATTAAATTTTGCCATAAATGTTAAAGGCTTCTGACAAATTGTTCAGCCATGACATCCTGCTAGCTGTTCATGGAGCCATATAGAAATCCAAACAAGCACTAGATGCTGGGATGAATAACTGGGGCAAAGATATTCCCATAAGAAAGGCAGACAGCAACTGCTGATGCTGGCTAGCATTAGAGACCAACAGTTAAATTACAGAATAACTTTGGGGAAAAGAATTGTGCTTTTAATAATAATAATAATAATAAAAAACCAATTTGGGCTTGTATACCCAAGTTAGATTCAGCAATGTTTATATGCTGAAGGCTTGTTAATTGGAAAATGGCCTGAAGTTCACAAAGTGGACGTGGGCAAGTCCAGGAAAGATTGTCAAAGAAGAAGAGGAAGAAATATTGTGGACCTTATGTACACAGTGCATTATGATGCACACCAATGAAGATGATGGAAGTTCAAAGATTTGACTATCCAGAGAAATGCCAAGGGTTACTCAACAGAAGGAAAAATGCTTCAAGTATCTGTAAACTCCTCCTAATGTGTAAAATAAAGAATAGGTAGGAACTAGAAATATATCTACAGCAACACATGTACACAACCAGCATTATAGAATGCATATACTGTATGTCCTGAGACCAAACATTCATATAATACACCATATTAAAACCAAAAGTTCAACAACTCTGCATTTTAGAATCACAAGTGGCTGTGCTTATCTCACAATGGGCAACAGAAGATAGGAGAAATATAATGCAGTGTCCTTATTATAAATCATCCTCACCAAGCTTTGCTGGATGCAGTTTATTTGTTTAATAATACGGAAATATTCTGAAATGGTATTTTGCACTATGTTTCTGTCAAATTGTGATCTTCACAGAAAGCCCAGTCACAGCCAACCTGAATAAAAAGGGCATTAATTCAGTATAGAGTTAATTTTTTTTCCAAAAATAAACCTGGTAAGTCAAACCATTTTTGGCTGAAATTATTAACTCGATGAATCTGACACAGTGGTTACCCATAATAAATGAAGGAACATGCCTTATAAGAAATGTGTCTGATTTCTTAGGCACAAGCTTGCAGAAGTTGACACACGGGTGTCAAACTCGCAGCTGTGATGTTCGGTGATGTTTTTTCCCTCACAGAGCTGGAGTGGGCGTGGCCTGCACATGACGCATCTGGCCCATGGGCTGCCAGTTTGACACCCCTGATATAGAATTTAATTTAATTTAATTAATTCAATTTATATGCTGCCCCTCTCCAAAGACTCGGGGCAGCAAGAAGATGTTGGTTTCTTGAAAGATAGGCTATATAAATGTAATAAATAAAGAAATATGATCCTTTTAATTGAAGATTCAGAATAGAATACAGAATAATAGAGTTGGAAGGAACCTTGGAGGTCTTCTAGTTCAGCTCTCTGCTCAAGCAGGAGGCCCTATACCATTTCAGATAAATGGCTGTCCAGCAACTTCTGAAGGCAAGCTGTTCCATTGGTGAATTGTTTCACTGTCAGGAAATTTCTCCTTAGTTTTAGATTGCTTCTCTCCTTGATTCATTTCATTCATTATTTCTTGTCATGCCTTCTGGTGCTTTGAAAAATAGGTTGACCCCAGGGATAGGTTCTACTTACCTTTACTACCGGTTCGCAGCAGGGTGCTTGCTTGCTTCACTACCATGCGCGTGTGCTTTTCTGCGCATGTGCAGAAGCATTTTGGTGATGTCGGGGTCGGTGGATGGGGCCTCCCACCGGTTTTACTACTGGTTCTATAGAACTGGTGCAAACCGGCGGCAACCCACCACTGGTTGACCCCCTCTTCTTTGTGGCAGCCCTTCAAATACTGCTGTTTCTCTAGATCAGCCATACCCAATTCTTGCAATTGGTCTTCATATGTTTTGGTTTCCAGGCTCCTAATCATCTTAGTTGCTCTTCTCTGTATTCTTTCCTAGGATTAAATTTAAGTTTTTTCCTCTGTTGATTTTCTTCTATGTGATCTTTACATTAGAAAATAAATAAGGATATTGAGCCAGGCTAAGATTCGATATTGGGATAAAACTCAAATATTAGAAATCCAAATCTTTGGTCAAGACAGAAGTGCCTCTCCCGTGCCAAGGTGCTGAAATGACAAACGGTATTTGACGTAGGTACAGAATTGTAGAAGGGCAAACTGACCCTAAACAGATACATTCTGTTGTTTAATGTTTATTGCATCCCAAATGTCATGCATATCCCTGGATAAGGGGTGCTGCTTCCTTATTGCCCTTGAGGCGTCTTCTAGCCTCTTATCTCCTTTTGTTATGTCTTGAGCTCCGGAGCTGAAAGCCTGAGCCTGTGGGAACCATGCTGTTATGTCTTTCCTAGAGATAGATTAAAGGGTAACTTCTACGTGTGAAATGTTGTACTCTTCGTAATAACTTTGTCTTTATACTGTATAAATATCTGGTTGAAACCATCCATCTTTGTTCAAACTTTTGGGGTCTTCGGACTGTTTGAACCTTTGCGCAAATAAAAACTCTTTCCTGCACTGAAGAGCTTGTCCTAGTCCGTCATTTTTCCTACAACAATATTGTGCATCATTTCCTTATTTATTTTTTGGATGGAAGACCTACACTTTCATTTTATGCTTGATAATTGCCTTTGGTATTGCCATCCCAACATATGTAGAATGTCTCGGCAGAAGGTATAAAATGCAGACTTGTGGGAGCAAATCAAACTTCAAATTCATGTTCTATCACAACAATGAAAGGGAAACAAATCATCTTTATGTCAAATTAGTTTTGGCAGCCTCATTCTTGTAGCCTGAGTCCTACGGTATTTCTTCCATTGATTGTATTTATTGGTTCAGAGAAAACAAACTGCTAGCTACAGATGAAAATAATTAACAGCAAGAGGAAAGAGGTGGTGAGAATCAGCTGTCAAGAAAAGCAGTGTCTTAAAGGAGATATTGATGTCCTTTCACAGAAGTGTCAAGAAGAAATGGAAAGATAGCTGGGCAATTTCTTTTGCTGTTAAAACTATAAAAAACCCTTTAAATTCTAGAGTTATATATACCCAGGATATAATGCTGCTTTAGAAAGAAAGTTCATCTGGTATTTTCTGTGAGTGGGGAGGGGAAAGAAGAAATGAAATAAAGATAACAAGAAAAATGTTTGTCCTCTTGGGATGACTGATGGCTGCTTTTGTGTCCCTGTGAAATTGAGAGAAAAAATGAATCTACATATATATGGCATGAGATCGAAGGACTTGTGAAAGAAATGTTTCCATCATTCATCCATTAGGTTTCTTTTTTTTCAGTGTTTAATAACTTGGGGGAGAAATACCCTTTAGATGTAATTTGATTGCTTCCCCATAAGACATTTTATACTTTTGATAAGATAGAAATTTGAATTTGTTTGTAACCAGAAAGTGATACTGGAATATTCTGATGTGCAGATAATCAATGTCATGACATAAAATGAACCCTAGAATGCTTCTAGAAGTCAGTGTTCTAGAAAAGCAGAGGTGCAGAAGGTATCAACCTATATAATATTGGACTGTTTAATTTTGATAACATTAAGAGTTGTGGACTTCAACTCCCAGAATCACCATGGCTGGAATCCAAATATTGCTTGAAATATTCAATTTTATTGAGCTCTACATAATAATATATTTACTTTAATGTAATTTTAATTACATTTAAATACAATGAATTAAATTTTTGTCCTGGGTGTACTCACTTTGTTGTCTTTGTTCTGCCTTCTTATTGGAGTGTAGGTCACCACATATCCCATTGGAAGGTAAGGCAGAAGTTACTTGTGGCATCTACACCTAGAACTGGATAATTGCCGTCTTCCCATCAAAACTTTATTAGAACTTTCTAACCAATGATACGTTGTTCAGGGAAATGAAAAATGAGCAGGGTAACAATGGAGAAAAATGTCTACCAAATGTGAAAATGAATAAGCTGTCCATTTTAAGACCTACTTTATTATAGCAAAGCCATCAAAAGTAAACCCATTGAAAACAATTTCTCTTTTCTACTTTGATTGGGCCAGCGCAATATGGGGGAAAGCTGTTTTAAGGGGTAGAAAGTGGCAGTTGCCCCAAGATTAGGAGATGAGAAATTGCTATGATAGGATACAAATTGATAATATGCTTGTTGATAGCATGGATGGATGTCACTTTGTAATAATAACAATAAATATCAAACAAATTGTTTGAAAGGATCAGATCAGATACATACCCTTTGGAGCTTTATTCCATTTTGCGTATAAGAGTTGCTAAATGACTGACTAGCTACAGATATTATAAATATTCCTCTTTATTAGGAGCATATAATTAGGGGGAATTTTGCCTTTTTTGGGAGGTACAGCTCTGATAATAAACCACTCCACTCTCATCAAGAGTGGTTTAAGAGAAAAAAGGAAATAAAATGAACCAAATATGCAACTAAGGACTGGGGTCAAGAAATCAAAACTCAAAAACTGATGATCAAGAAGAAATCTCAGAGTTTCACAGGAAGCAACAGCAGAAGAGCCAGTAAATTATAATATTTGAAACCTCAGCTCTTTCTACACCAGTGGCCAGATTATGTGAGACAATCAGAATTAGAGATTCTAACTCAGAAAGACAACTATCATGTGAGAGCCATCATTGAAACTTGGTGAAAGAATATTCATAATTGCTAAATACTACCAGACAAGCTACAATTTATGCATAATCCGATCCATGGGACTGACAAAAATGGGTTCACAAGGATGTCTGCTTTTTCTTTTGATTTTTGATATAGTTTTAGAACTTTCAGGCTATGCTGTTAAATAAAATAATGTTCACGGCTCTTTTCATAATCCATTAGTATAGACATCAGTATTATAGATGGATTATATTTTATTGTTGTTATTTTCTCTTGAATTTCATATGCTGACTCTGGCCTTGATGTAACAGATTGATGAATTTGGATGAGTTGCGGTGCACTGTTAATTAATCTATGTCAGAACCAGATGGAGAGAAAACAATTCTGGCTCAATCCTATCAAGACTGAGTGGCTTGTTAAATTGCTGATGCATGTTACATTTCTCAGGCCTAAGAAGTAGTACCCACTAGAGGTCTTTAAACATAGACTATATTTCTGCTCTGCCCCATGGATTCTTAACTTAGCAGGAGATTGAACACAATGACCCATAATATCCATTTGAACACTGTGATTCAGCATCAGATATGGATACAGAGAAATTATTTTATCACTGTCATTGTTAAACAAGTGGGAAACAGATTGGAAATCATGTTCCACTCTACCCTAGTATAATCCAGGTTTTATCTTTTGGTTAGCACAGGAGAAATTTATCCTGCCATGATGATTTTCCATAGCTTTTACGTGCTCTATTAATTTTTCAAAAAGCAGAGAAAGTGCTTTTTGAAAAATAGTAGTACTGACTAGGATATGATATAGGCTAGGTTCTTGGAATCTGCTACAAACTGTAGCTGCATATAGGTCAAAAAAACAATATTTACTTTTAATTTATGTAAATTAAATAGTAATTAGCAGAAAGGAAAATAAATTGTATATGCTGGATAGTTTTGCTATTAAAAATCTGATTGTAGGTCTTACAGTGTATCAGTAGCTATCAGACTGTAAATAAAATGGGAAAATATGCATAATGTACATCTATAGATTGTTTGAAATACTCCTGAACTCTTTGTATATTCCACATTCTGCTTTGTAGGATGCCATAGGGCAGAGGTCTTCAAACTTGGCAGCTTTAAGACTTGTGGACTTCACTGGCTGGAGAATTCTGGGAGTTGAAGTCCACAAGTCTTAAAGCTGCCAAGTTTGAAGACCTGTGCCATATGGCTAGGCACCTCCCCCTATTCTATTTAAAATCTATGAGAAACCAAAGAAGGAGGTCATCTGGTATCATAAATTAAGTATCAGTGGCACACTGATGTTGCATTTCAGTTCCTATTTGCCCAAAGGATGTTATCAAAGTTGATGTGCACATATCTAAATGTCTGGAAGTTGCAGAAGTCTGTATTGGAAGGAACAGGCTCAAGCTCAACTCTAGCAAGTTCAAATTTGTATAGGATTTGGGTCACTGGATCTATAGAAAACCATTGTTAGTAATGTTAGTAAACTGGGGCTGCATTGTCCCAGTAAGAACTAATGTACAATCTGGACAATCTCTTGAAGATCACTTGCAATCCTGGTTTAGGAGGTCCTGCTCACCCTCATTCATTGCTTGGTGATCTTTCATCTGAATTATTGCAATGCATTCTACATTGACAACTTGACAACTATTTATAAACTATAACTGGTTCAAAATGCAGTGCAGATAATTACAAACACACTTTGGCACACCCATGTAACACTGGTATTGTGAGACTGTAGTGGTTACTATAGATTCTTAGATGTAATTCAAGGTGCTGGTTGTCACGTACTATACAGTATTCTTTATGGTATAGGCCCAGGATATTTCAGGAACCATCTACCTCCAACTGCATATCTAGCAAGATCAGGTAGAGTGAGTCTTTCTACTAAACAGTGCTATCTGCTAGGACAAAGGCCTTTAATATCTGACAAGTGAATTTTGTAACTGGGTCTGTTAGCATGTATAGTTTTCTTGTAGTTTTCTGGCATAGATTATTTTTCCCTTTTGGAAGGAAGAAGGGACACATATTTTGTGGGCTTAGTTGCCCATGGTATTCTCAGAAGTCTTCTCCAAGTACCCATTCCTGGGTCTAGTGCAAAACTAAAATTGGGAGTGATCCATGTTCAAACCATTATTTAACCTGAAGCCAGTAAGCAATCTTGAGCAAGAAGAAAGTCTGTAAACCATATGGAAATATGTATTTCCTTAAGATCCTTAGAATAGAAAATGAACACAAATATGATACTATCTTGGCTGACCACTGAATTGCTCAATCACAAAAGACTATTTCAGTCCTATGAATCAAATTATACACTATTTTGTTCTTCTGACAAGAACAAAATTGTTATTTAAATGTATTAAGCAGGGTTGGACAACCTTATCCAGCAGAGAATGGCATGCCCTCAGATCTGACTTGTTAAGGGCCAGAAATACAAATGGATGGGAATATCTACCTTCTTTTTCTTTTGTTAACTGTCTAGTGAAAAGAAGGACCAGGGATGACATGATAGCAGTGTTCCAATATTTCAGGGGCTGCCACAAGGAAGCGGGGATCAACTTATTTTTCAAAGCACCAGAAGACAAGACAATGGATAGAAACTAAGCAAGGAGAGAAGCAACCTAGAACTAAGGAAAAAATACTTAACAGTGAGAACAATCAACTAGTGGAACAACTTGCCTTTGGAAGTTGTGGGTGCCCATCACTAGAGGCTTTTAAGAAGAGACTAGACAGCCATTTGTCAGAAATAGTACAGGTTTCCTGCATGAGCAGGGAGTTGGACTAGATGACCTCCAAGGTCCCTTCCAACACTGCTACTGTTACTGAACTAACTCTTACCAGAAAACTAAATGGACCTTTCGAATAGAGATTTTTAAATAAAACCATGAACCCCATAAAACTGAGAAAACACATTTTTCCCAACTCTGATGTAATGAAATAATTTTAAGAAGATATATTCTAGAAAGTTTTAGCAATTAAATCACAACTCTTTCTTATACATTGAGATATCATTACAGTACTGCCAATCACTTGTTCTGGATGTTCACAAAAGGATGGCTAATCAGGGAAATTTAGTATGTTGTTATTCAGATGCCTAACTTTAATGAAATGAACAAGTTAGAAATTAAATAGTATAGAAACAAATATTGACTATGTCAGTGACTGATGTTAGGCATTATTTGACAGAACAGAGGGATACTATTATTGTTAAAGCTGTCAAGCTTTATATAGCTCTAGAAAAATAATTGTGTGGTCTCTCAGGCTTAGTTAATGTTTCATACAACAAATTTCTAGGTCATAATATCGAACATGACATTGATTTACTGCCAGCACACCACATAGTAACAGAAGAAGAACCCCGCTTGCCTATTGTATATGGGCATGATGATTTACTCCCATCATTCTGAGTTACAATTTTAGGATATAATTTCAAAGATCCATCCTTGTTCTCAAAAAAGGAAGAACAGAAGACACGTGCAGGCTTTTTTTTTTTTTAATTGATTTATAAGCCGCCCTTCTCCGGAGACTCAGGGCGGCTTACAATGCGTTAAGCAATAGCCTTCATACTTTTGTATATTTATACAAAGTCAGCTTATTGCCCCCACAAACTGGGTCCTCATTTTACCTACCTTAGAAAGGATGGAAGGCTGAGTCAACCTTGAGCCTGCTGAGATTCGAACTTACAGTAATTGCAGACAGCTGGTGTTAATCACAATGCTTTTAGTCTGCTGAGCCACCAGGCCCTTTTTTTAAGGTTTTGTGGCCATGTCCCCAGAAGATTTTGTAAAAGTAACTCTTCTTTTACCTGTACTTGGAGGAAATATGTGCATAGATTTGAAGGGAGGAATAATGTTAGCTAGAAGATTAATACATTCATTTATAATAACCCCTTTCTCTTAATTCATGCATAAACCCATTTGCCAGCTAAATCACCCAAAGCTTCTTCAACAATGAAGCTATACCAATTTTCCTGGATTGTATGTGTAATTAACTTCATTAGCATGGGGATTTTTAATAGGATTACAAATGTCTGCTTTATGTATTTCCTTTGTTACTGGACATGGCTGTAAGCTGTCATCTTACATTTCATCCAAATTTTAGTCATTGCAGTTATTACAGTATTTTGCATGAAATCTGGAGTGAACAAAAGGTTTTCACTCTGAGCTGCTCAGTTTCATTCCTTTCAGGTTATTTATACACCTTCGCTGTTCAGTATCTAGTGGCAGAACTAAAATAGCTGCAGATGCCACTATGTGCACTTTAATAGCTTCTAAAACTGTATTACTTAATAAGTAGAACTCCTTACAAATGCATTAAAGCACATGAAAAAATAGCTTGCACCATTTTGTAAAAGAGGGGAGGCTCATGTATTCTGCAACAGACAAATGGACTGAGTAACCAAAATTTCAGTTCTCAGGGCATTTAGTTTAGCAAGAAGGCATTTTGCCTTAATAGCTAAAAGTACTCCTTCTGGATTATTTTATTCTTTTTTTTTTCTTCTTAGAACCAAGTTACATTTTGGGAAATATTTTTATGCATTTCTTATGGAAAAGGTCCCATAAGGATGCACAGCATACTTTAGGAAATGCCTTTCTTAACTAATATCACAACACACTGAATAATGGTTTAATTTAGAGTAGGACAATTGTTAATTGGGAGGATCTAGCCCAATAACTCACAATACAAAATAGTAATTGTTGCAGTTTATTTATTTGTAGTTATAAATATATCACAGGCCTAGGTATACACTAGTAACTGAGCTATGTCCTTTCTTCTCAGGTATATGGCTGGAGCTTACCTGGTGCCCATGTGGATCATCCTTTTATACGCAGGGGGAGGAGTCAAGGTAAGGTGGATTGTGGGAGTGATGGGTTGTGTTAACCCTTGATAGGCCATGGGGCAGTAGGGGCATATGTAAGTTAGACATTTTACGTGACAGCAATAACCACATCATTTCCCCATTTCTTTTAAATAATATATAGTGGCTGGCTGCAATCTCCTATCCCATTTATAGAATGCACGGGTGGACCTTAGCTTCCAGATTCACAGCACTTCGGTCACTTGAGCATTTCTGGATATATTTTTTTTCAAAAACAAGGGTAAGATTGAGATCAAGAACTCTCCCACATTGCTTACATTTCTATCCTTGCATTTTCTGGCCTCCTCTCCACCAATTATAAAAAAAGATATATTGCTGAAATTTAATTGTGTCACTGAATATCACATTATTCAAGATGTTTCTGTGGTTTGGGCTTGGATTCCGACCTATACCACTCATGAAGAGATGCAGACTTAGTTTCTTCCATTTTTTCAATGCTGTGACATCATTCCTATGGCATACTAGGAGTCGCATTACATTGGCCTGTCCCACTCAGTCAGGCAGGGAATGTAAATTGCTACTCCTTCACTTAAAGAACTTCAACTGGCAGTATCCAGGAAATGAGTCTTCTCTGCTATTGGCCTCACTCTGAGAAATATTCTCTCCCTGGGGAGACAGGCCCCCACTTTCCTGATCTTTCAAAAAGGAATCACAACATGGCTTTGCAGCTTTGCATGACGAGCTCAGAAAAACATGCATTGTCTGTGTTCTGAAAATCCTCCCTTTACCTTACAGTGCATTTTAAACAGTGTCTAATCATCACTTGTTCTAAACTTTTTAACTTTTCTATCCCCATTTTATATTTTAATCTTTTATTGTACTCACCTCTAACAAAGACAAGTGGTTTCAAAATGTGAAAAATAAATAAATAGTAACTGATGGGAGACCTTGATTTAACATGAGAAATGGAGTATGATTTTTTTTTAATGCTTTCATACAGACTTTAAAATTTCTCCCAACTTCACTATGGAAAAAATACCACAGCCCAGAAGAGTTTATTTATTTGGGATAAGGCAAGGGTGCACAAACATCCATGTTCATGATAGTAATGTTACTATTTAACCATCCAATTTTATGGGAAAAAAAGCTAATTGTCATTTTTCCTCCAAAGGAAGAAAATATTACCATATAATATATCAAAGATTCTGGCCGTTACTTGAGTGATGAGATTGTCCTATTCATGTGAACGTCCTTTTCTCCACTGTACAAGAATTTCTGTAGTGTCTGTAGCAGGGGTGGGTTCTATCTTCTTTTGTTCAAGGAAAAGGACCATATTATTGTATAGGTTCATTTTGTAAGTTTTGATAGGGAACATGAAGATATACTGCAGCATATACATGTGCCTTTCTAATAAGCTTATGAAAACCAAGATTAAAAAAAATCCTGAATGTGCATGTATTCATAGTCTCTGAGATATGTATTTACCCAGGAGTATGGCACTAACTAACTAACATGACTGTGGCACTAACACAATAGCTCACACTGGGGACTTATGCACATTATCTGATTGTCTTGTTGCAAGAAGCAACTTTTTATTTTTATTTATTTTTATTTTATACTTTTTATTTCTGAGGGGCAGACTAGATAGTATTCTTTGTTCATCTCCATGCCATATGCAAATTCTGGAGGTGTTCCGCAACTGTAGTTTTAAAGTATTGTAGGAAGTTAGCACCCACCCCTTTCCTAGAAGAATGAAATATTTTAAGAAATATTAAAAAAGGCAGAATTATATTTCCCTGGATGAGAAATGGATAAGCATGTTTTGAAGCAGCTCCCATCTTCCTGCCCCCACCCTTTGTCAATGGGCCATTAAGGCCTGGGCCAGTCTATTCTACATAACAAAGATCTACCTCCTTCAGGCAGAGCCATAGTAGGAATTGCCAAAGATCCAACAAAGATAGGATTAGCCCTCTACACAATAGCAGCAGAAACTCACCACATGTGACCTGGGAAGCATGTGACCTGAGAAGCACATGTGACCATCAGCCAGCAAGGCTAGCTAAGACCTCCCACCCCCTGGGAGTCTGAAACCAATCAGGATACTCTTTCGAGGCCCCAGGAAATGCAAAGCCAGAGAGAGCATAAAAACCTGAGGATTCGCTATATCTGCCCTTTTCTTTTCAGGAACTCAAGTCATGTGATCCTGTCCACCATTAAACCATCTTTCCAAGCAGTCTCCATGTTTTCAGTGTCTGTTTTCCCACTTGGAGCAGAACCCAGAAGGATATTTCTTCCTACAGTATGTTTTTACAGCTGATTGGCTGGCATGCCTTACTTCCTTACAGCTATTTCCAGCAATTCATTAGATCCTTTGCGGACAAAGGACATGCCCCCCCACCATTATTTTACAAGTGGTTAAAAAACAATTCTCTCTAGGTTTCAAACTGGGGACATTTTTCACGGGATGCAAATGTTCTAACAAGAGTGCAATTGATAGTAATATTATAATATAGGATTATAGAGATGTGGTGGTACAGTGCTTAGAATGCAATATTGCAGGCTAAGTCACGGCTCACTGCCAGGAGTTCAATCCTGACTGGCTCAAGGTTGACTCAGCTTCCCCTACTTCCAATGTCAGTAAAATTGAGGACCCAGATTGTTGAGGGGGGCAATATGCTGACTCTGTAAACCACTTAGAGAGTGATATGAAGCAGTATATAAGTGTAAGTGCTATATAGGTATAGCAATATTACCCAAAGCATTCCTTGAAAAAATACTTCAGAAATGCAGTAAGTGCATTTAATAATAAGACTGGGATGTGATTGGCCATTGCTTTAAGGTCGGAGGGCATAGAAGTGATAGAATTGTCCAAAAGAACATATACATCCTTGTGGCATAGATTAAATACTTTCCAGGATTTTGCCAACATGACTCAATTGAAACATTTTTTTCTTCATCTGTCTTAAACTGTCACAAACACAGGACAGGAACAGCTTAAAAAAACAATAGATATGCCCAGAAAAGCACTAACACACAGCCCACTAAATATATATGTCAACAATGAAATTCCTATAATTGTCAAATATAATTGCCAAATCTATGATTAAACATTATTTGTTGTAGACAACACAAATATGATAATGTTGCAGGCCCTCAGCGACAGGGAAAAATAAAGCATCTCTGCTAATCATCTTCATTGCTATCTGAACACCAATACAATTGGGAAGATTAAAGCTGGCCTCCAGATATTTTTAATAAAATGTATTTCTTGCATTTGTGCTTTTATATTGTGCTAATGTTATGCTTCTTCAATGAAGAGGCAATGATATTATTTCAGAAACGATTGAAATGAGAGGTTTTATTTTTGGAATTATTACAGTTTTGGGGAAAGGCTGCCCTTAGCTGTTTTATGTTGCAAGCAAGCAAACTGAATAATAGTTTTGCAAAGATAGATTTTATGCTACAGGATGATTTCTAATACAGCAATGATTAAACATTATTTATGCATTAATTGCAATTCTTGCTTTATAATGGAAATAGGTCATGTTTTATCTAGCGATGAAGTCAATGAAGAAATCATTTAATTAATATCTCAAAACAGATATGCTTTATTTCTTACATTCATGAAGTACAAATTAGGAGATGAAATAAAACCGTAGAAATTTGAGGATGAAGTGAATTGGGATATTTCTGGTAGATGAATGCACTGAATCAAGATTTAAACCTCAACATGGAGAACAGTTTTAATTTCATCATACTACAAGGAAGGTATATGATGTGGGTCTGCTTGGAAGTTCCAATTCCAGCCTGTTTCTTCAGATATTTGACAAAATACTAAGGGCAATAATATAGCAAAAATAAAAAAAACAAAAAAACCATTTCCTGCACATCTGATGTTTATAGATATAAAAATATAACATCTGAATATCTTTTCAAATGCCTTAATTACTGCTGTATCAATTGCTAACCAACTGTGTATTTGATATTATCGATAGTAGATACCAAAAGCAGAAGCTATCAATCAGTTCAATATCTTAATTGTTAATTAGAAGACTGATTGCTGTACTTATTGTGATGAATTTTGTCTTTTTAAAGTTTAATTTCAGTCTCATTTGTTTCACCATGTTTCATGATTGTCTTCCTCCAGTTTTAAAACCACGCTTCTTCCAATTTATCTGCTCTCAATACATACTCAGTATATAATTTGAAGAAATGAGAAGGGAGTACACAGTCTTATCTCAGTGCTTTTGCATTATCATAGAAACTTAAAATGCTATTAATTGACATATTACATATAAGATTTGGGATGACTAAAAGCAATTACCTGCAAAGTATGAAAAACTTATAAGTCTGCATGTTTCAGTGCAACACGAGAAATATAACCATATCTTTTGCTAACTTCCTGCAAGTATAAGCTGGTTTAACTAATCAGTATTTTTCAATCTTGGCAACCCTAAGAGATGTGAACTTCAACTCCCAGAATTCCTTAGCCAGCTATTGCTGACTGAGGAATTCTGGAAGTTGAAGCCCCTATCTCTTAAATTGCCAAGGTTGAGAAATACTGGGCTAGTTAATGTAGCCTAACTTAACCTTGAAAAACAAACCTGAAATTCTCAACCCAAAAGGTGGAGGAGGAAAAAGAGGAGTACATCATTGCTTTCATGCAAATTCATTACTTTTAATTTCTTCAAATCTGAAAAGCCAGAGAAGAGAAAAGAAGAAATGAAAATATGAACTTCCATAATATGATTAGCCCATAATATGATTAGCCCAAATCTATCATTCAGGCTTAGATGACTGCACAACTGCATGCTCAATATAGATTGTATGAGAAAATTATAAAATAAAAACTACCTCCTGATAAATCCAAAAATTTCACATGAGGGGAAAAACAAGATTAATGTCTTCACACATACTCCACCAAGCTTCCAGATCTTTGTTTCGTTTCTCTTGCTTTCTAAAAACCTGGAACATTGCATAACACTATTAATGCTTCGGTGTTCACTGTTTCAAGTTGGATATCATCCTCTTGTCAGTATTTGAGTACCTTCATTTTAGAGGGATGATTAGGGTATGTCTTGTTCAATAATATGGTATATTCCTCAGCACCTCCAGTTTCTTGACAGCAATACCTTTTGAACAGCTGACATTTTTGAAACAAGGCCTGACAGCTAGTAGAACAATAATTCCTCTTGTCTATGAATACAAATATAGCTTCACTCAGAGCACTAATTTAATATTTTGCATTGTTGCTGATTCTCCGATTTCTGATGGTTGTGCTGATCACTATACCAAATAAGACATTACATTGAACAGGAAGTGAAAACTGAAGAATTGCAATAGAAAGATATTGATGGCAGCCTATATTAGCAAATCAATACATAGAAGAGACAGTGTTAACAAAGAGGCAGCAAAGGCATTCCTAAGAAAGACCAAGTTCTTTCTTTTACTTTTCCCTGGTGTTTTCTGAAAATTAAAGAATAAATTAAGTAGCAAATAATTTCAACTTAAAAGGTAAATTTTTCCTGTATTTCTAAAAAAAATTAACAGCTAAGATGAAAACTTGAGATTTTTTTTCTATCTTCACAATAGTCATTCTTAATTTAGTAGGATTAGGGAGTTATAGACAAAATTTATTTAACTTTAATTATAGAGAAGCACTCCTTTATATACATTTATTGAATTGCACAGTTAGAAAATATTTATCCCCTTTAATCAACTGTTGAGTCATATTTGTTTAGACATTAATTTATCCTGCTAATTAACTCCTCATGCACAAACAATATTTTGCCTTTATTTTCATATGCACTTTTTATTATTTTTATATATAATTCCACCTAACATATGCAATTTTCTGTACAATGTTTTTCAAGCACTGTTTTTGAGTCAAGGACTGACCCACCTCCTTCAATGAAATTTGAAGAATATCTGTGTCCAAACTGAAACATTAATCTGCAAAAAGAAAATAAATTTATGCAAAATTAAATGATTAAGTATTGTATATATATATTTACTTTTATTTAATAATTTAGTACAATAGAATAAGTAAACATTTACAGCCAAAATTCTGGAGGAAGTAGTTATATTTAGTCAATGTAGGTAGTATTGAACAATATTGGGCTAAGAATCTCAGTTTCTCAACTAAGAAGCTCAGTTTAAAATTGGTTATAGGTTGTTCTCGACTTATAATTCTTGCTAAGCACAGAATTATAGTCATACGTCATGGCGATTATTAATTGATCAATTTTACAATTGATCAATTAATTTTAATTGATCTTTTTGTGTGGCCATTAAGGAAATGCTGCAGTTGTTATTTGAATCCATTGTTTGCAATGTGTGATTTTTGTTGCAAACCAAACGTAAATGTTTGGTTTTGGCAAAGCCATAAGTTGTCATCACATGGCTGTGGAACACTAGAAACAGTTGTATATGTGCGCCATTTGCTGAGCGCCAGTGCAATGCAATCAAGCAACCACAGTGGGTGGTTCAGCCTTTGGAATTTTGAATCCAGGTCATAAGTAATGTGGGGGAAGTCCATCATAACTTTGAACAGTCTTTAAGTGAATGGTCATAAATCAAGCATTACTGGTATATTCTGAAAGGAAGCATCAATGAAAAAAAATGTTATTGTCCTCATTTATATTTGAAATATCAAGATAACTATGAGAAAATGAATTTCTCCCCATAACCAACCACTTTTGAATAAAATGACATAATTTGTTTAATCTAAGTCAGGGGTGTCCCGCAGGCCCGGATGTGTCATGAGCAGGCCACACACATTCCAGCTCTGTGAAGGGAAAAATATTGTGAAACGTCACATGATGGCAATGTAACACGGTGTGTTTGACACCCATGATCTAAGTTCATGATCTTTTCAATAGAAAAATATGCCCAAAATTGCAAATAAAAGAACTTGAATTCTGGGGAAATGTTTTGTAAGCCACCTAGAGTAGTCCCACAGTGATGTAGGCAGTAAATTTAACAAACAAACAAACAAACAAATAAATGTTGTGGTCATTATTTGTGATATCTTTGATATCTTTCATCTTTTACTGCCTCTTTCTTAATCTCGTATTAAATATCTGTAACTTCTAAATGACTTCTTTTGAAATTGCTTATTAATTGCAAAACGTGTAATTATTAATGTTTTGAGATCCCTACATTAATCATTTGTCTTAGTATTTAGTCTGAATTAATCTTAAAAAAAATTTAAGACTGACATGAAAGCTCTGTAGATAATCATGCAGATAATTAAACCTACCCTTGATCAGTAACTTACTAAAATGAAACATTTGCTGAATCAGAACATTTGAGACAAACTTAATGAAGATATCTCTTACCAGGTTGAATAGAGGCAATCATATATTACAACTGTTTCAGGGGTAGGTTCTATTTACCTTTACTACCGGTTCGCATCGTGCCCGCGCACATTCTTCTGCGCATGTGCAGATCACCTATGATGACGTCCGAGTCAGTGGGCAGAGCCTTCCACCAGTTTTACTACCGATTCTTGTGAACCGGTCCAAATTGGGGGCAACCCACCACTGAACTGTTTGCTTATCATGTCTTATCAATGTGGTCATCTCTTGCTGTATTCTTTGAAAATGCCTTTGCAAATGTTTTTTGCAATTATCTTTCCCCTACCCCCATGTATATAATATATAATATAGCCCACTCATCTCCATTTTATAAAGAATCTCTTCTCTTATGTATATTTTCCCCTAAATCCACAGGTCGTTTCATTTCATTTCTACCAACCAGGCTTTTTCAAATTTCCTACTATCAATAAATCTCCACTAGCTTCTGTCTTGCATTGTAACACAATGACTTACTATTTTTTTTTTGTACGTATACCTTATGTACCAGAGAAAAATTCCTTGTGTGTCCAATCACACTTGGCCAATAAAGAATAATCCAGTTCTTTTCACTCTTTTCCAATCAGCTTCATCTTTTCTAATATCCACTTTCCATTCAATGTTCAACTAACTTAACTTCTAAAATCTTTTCAACCTTTCACTTTTTCTTCATGAACACTTGATGCTGTTGAAAAGCACTCCATCCCCCATTTAATTTTTTTTTGCTTTGCGTATGTATGAATTCACCTATGCTTAAAGTATACATTTGAAACAATCAGTCCTTTTCTAAATGTATAGTTTTTCAAAACTTCAAAAACAAAGTAAAAACAAAAACAAACAAAAAAAAACCCTTACTGTTTTGTCAGTCACCATTCTTATTTATTCTTAACCAAATAGCCCAATCACTTTTTTTGGTACTTTCTATTTAATTCTCTATTGTCCATTCATGTTCCTTAAAAGAATGTTTTTTGCATTGGATTACATTCAGTCAAAATGGTGCAATTCCGCCCCTCCCAAACCATCCCTATAAAAGTAGGATATTAATTTCTTACCTATTACATCCAAGCTTACAATAGTCTATGGAGACTGTCAATCATCCAGGTTATGGTTGTCTCAAAGGTGCTTTTTAAAAGGCAACTGGACTTTTTTTTGTTTTACCTTGAAGATGTTTTGCTTCTCATCCCAGAAGCTTCTTCAGTTATGATTGTCAGAAGGAAAACAAAGGAAAAACAAAGAAAGTCCAGTTGCCTTTTGAAAAGGACCTTTGGGACAACTGTACAATAGCTCATAGGTTAATTAACATTTTGATAAAGAAGTTAAAGTTTATTGGTTGGGGAAAGCTCTCACCTGCACACCAAGTCATGCACTACATACCTTCATTTTTTCATGATGAACAGTATGGCAGAGGAATTTTGAAAAATTCAGTGGAAATGCAATGCAGAAGCAACTAAAAACTCATCAACATTGAATTAAAATATCCTAAGGGAACCATTTGCCTTAAAGTTCTTCGGCGTATGTATTTTTCACCCCTTTCACCTGCTTTTTTGCTCAAGAAATGTTTTGGCAGATATATCAGGTATTATATGCGTATAGGAGAAATATAAACAATTTTAATAGCTTATCTAGAAATTCCTGGAGGAGACCCATTTTTTATTTTTATTTTTTGTTAAGAGCATTGCAACATATAAATAATTGATGTTTTAACAGCAATTTCTACCTACAGGGTAAGCCTGTAAGATCTCCTCTCCCAAGAGAGTCATTTACCTGGAGAAACAGACCTGACACAATATCACACTGCTGATCATTTCCGAAAGTGGGGGAAAGAGAAGAAATTAGAATCAGGAGCCAGACCTGGTGTATAGCAGTCTATTGCTATCAATTTGCAGTTCATATACAGAGATATTTGGCTTTCCTGACCTTAGCACATTAGCTCTGTTACTTTGAAGACAGATTTAATTAACAAAAGTGATGGGGGGGAGTGACCTTTTGGAGACTTGCTGTTCTATCCTTGATTCAATAGTAAATTCTGCTGGAATGGGAGGAAAGATGGTTTTCTTTAATCAATATGGAAGCAATGAATAAAAATTCCCTGGATGCTATTGGAGAAGACAAGGATCTTTCTTCTCAGAAATTATACTTATACTGTAGGAGGAACAAAAACGAGGGCCAAAGAGTGGATCATTTGTACCTTTTAAAAATGGGGGAAACATTTCGAAGATCAGGGAGTTGGTGGCAATGATTTTGTTGGACTTATTATTTAAAATAAAATTCATCATTGGATTATTTCCCTCACATAAGCGAGCTCAGAAGCACCCTAGTCAACAAATCCAATGTCATTTCTGTTTGTTGAAAAATGATAAAGTCTTAGGAAACAGAAAGTGTGAGTGCAAGTATTTAACCCAGCTTTAGTGTGAAGCTATATCAGACTGTACTATCTGATTGAACTGTTTACTGTCAGCTAACTTTAAGCCTGCAGCACTTCAGGCTGAGATCATATGGTACAAAATCACTACAGATTGCTCCTCAGAAATTTGGCTTCTGATAGATATATTGAACTTCTTTTCTCAGGAACTCTAGCCAGGATGGTCAATACCCATGTTGTTTTTGGTTGTGCTTCTTGCAAGTAAAGGGAAAGTAAAGAGGGCTTTGAATTACATGTGGAAGAAGAAAAAATAATAATCTGTCTGAAGAAACTATTGCTAATTGGGGCTCTCTCTCAGGCTGACTTCCCTAATATAGGTAGTCGTCAACTCATGACCACAATTGAGGGCAAAATTTCTGTTGTTAAGTGAAACATCTGTTAAGTGAATTTTTTATGACCTTTCTTGTCACAGTTGTTAAGTGAATCACTACAGTTGTTAAGTTAGTAACATGGTTGTTAAATGAATCTGGTTTCCCCATTGACTTTGCTTGTCAGAAGGTCACAGAAGCTGACCACAGGACCCCAAGGCATTGCAACCGTCAGAAATATGAGTCAGTTGCCAAGCATCTGAATTGTTATTATGTGATCATGAGGATACTACAATGGTCATAAGTGTGAAAAATAGTAAGTCACTTTTTTTCAGTGCTGTTGTAACTTTGTATGGTCAATAAATGAACTGTGATAAGTCAAGGTTTAGATTTCTTTAGTTCATGCATGTTTCCTTCTAATTTTTCTCCTTTGCTCACAAAAGGGAGCAAGTACTGCAGTTTCCTATTAGGTCCCAAGCTAGAGCATCGTACTTTATCCTAAATCTAGTTAAACAAAACAAAGTAAAAAATTTGAGGATATCAAAACACAGCATGATCCTGTTTCATTTCAGTTAATGAAAAATATAAACTACAATTCCTTAAGGTACACAGATTGATATTTGCTTAAACACTACAGTGGAAAAGAGAACAGGAAGGGAAACCACGTGAAGCCATGCGTTGATGGAATTGATTCAAATAACCTAAAGTGCAGCTCAAATTGGGTTGGAAAATGAACAGCCCTACAAACCTTGGTGAATGCTAACTTCTATCCTTCATATATATTTATGTTAGCTGCTAGAACACTAGAACAAATCTAACAACAAATACATAAAATAAATGAAATATACAATGTATTCAATAGAGAGGCATTATAACAGCCACCATTAAACAACACTTGGTAAAGTACACAGAGCTGTGGTGGTGCAGTGGTTAGAATGCAGTATTGCAGGCTAATTCTGCCAACTGCCAGCAGTTCGACCCTGATGGGCCTCAAGGTTGACTCAGCCTTTCATTCTTCAGAGGTCGATAAAATGAGGACCCAGATGGTTGGGGGCATTATGCTGACTCTGTAAACTGCTTAGAAAGGGCTGTAAAGCACTATGAAACAGTATATAAGTCTTAAATGCTACTGCTACCCTTGCAAATTACAGATTGTTATGGATTGTTCATGGTAAGATCGCGATTTGATCACCTCCTAATACTCTATTACTGTTGTGTACTAAGATCATGAGCTGAAACCTTAAATGTTGGCTGGTTTAAACTGAAATAACTAGGGACATTGAAATGCTGATCCTTACGCAATTCAAATAGCATTATCTACAATGAAAGATAAATATTAATAGACTGAGGGAATCCCAATATTTGGTGTTTAATATTCTTTGGGGCGGGGAACACAAAAGTCTGCAGGGAGGAGACAAAAATTGTTGGATCAGAACTGATCATATTGAAATAACATGGATGCTGATTGGAATTCTAAACAGGATCACTGCATGCCGCAAGTTGTCGCCCACGTACTGGATCCTTTATTTATGCTCAGTGCTCAGCTTAACTATTGATCATCAAGATAGTTTTTAAGACCAGCCTTATAATGGAGATTTTGCTGATATGATTTCTAGCATAGATCTGTTTTGCTGTTGTTGTTTTGACAGAAACTCCAGGCTTTTCTGCATAACTTATTGAAGTGTAGATTAAAAGTGACATGTTGATTTGCTGCAGACTTTGAAGTTTTCTTTTTATACTTTCTGCCTCTAGCATTATACAGTCCACTGAACAAATAGCTTGTATATGAATCTGCTCCCCCCATACTTTCCCCCGCCCCTTTTCTAATCTGGGAACTTTGTGATTTTCATTCTAATGCCATGCGTGATGAATTCAACCAACAAAACAGAGGGAAAAAAAGTGATGGAACTAATGCCAACAAGACTTGCTCATGCTCCAAAGGCAAAGCATTTAATCACTTTAAAATGGTAATTGTCTTCGCATGCAATGTATGATATGGGTACCTTCTCTGCATATGCTATGACATTACTGATAAACTGAGCTCTGATAGTAGCTTTAACTTCATTGGTGGATGAAAAGATGAAGCAGCCTTTCCATACTAACTTCTCTTTTCATATTGAGCTCTTTTGTAACCTTATAGAATTAGAGCATATATAGAAGGGAAGAAGGCCATAGTTCAGGGCAGAACACTTATTTTGCCTGCAACAGATTATAGGTTATGTATATTCATCTCTCTCTTCAGACTAACATTGATCTCCTAAAAACTTTATACATGATTGGCTCATTGACAACACTGAATGAGCAAAGTTTGTTGATCTCATGCTCTTCAAGCATTAAAAAAAAATGTAAGTACAGGTAATCCTTGATTTACAACAGTTCATTTAGAACTGCAGAAAAAACAATTGCTACCAACTTGTCTTCCATTGAGGACCTGTATACTGCACAAGTCAAAAAGAGGGCTAGAAACAACGCTATAGGGCACTACACACCAGAACAACTAGACACAAGGACAGTTTTTCCCCGAATGCCATCACTCTACTAAACAACTAATTCCCACAACACTGTCAAACAATTTATAAGACTGTATTACTATTATTCTTCTCATCTCTCCTATTACTATCTCCTCCCACTCATGACTATAATCATATTGCTCATATTTTTACTATTTAGATTGTTTCCTAGTATGATTTGATTGCTTATTAGTAACTATGAACTATGAACATAGAACGATGGCTATCATTAAGTGTTGTATGTTTGATTCTTGATGAATGCAATGTATTTTTTTTTCCTTTTATGTACACTGAGACCATATGCACCAAAGACAAATTGCTTATGTTCACACTTGGTAAATAAAGAATTCTATTCTATTCTATTCTATTCTATTCTATTCTATTCTATTCTATTCTATTCTATTCTATTCTATTCTATTCTATTCTACTCTACTCTACTCTACTCTACTCTACTCTACTCTACTCTACTCTACTCTACTCTACTCTACTCTACTCCATTCCATTCCATTCCATTCCATTCCATTCCATTCTACAACAGTTCATTTAGTACCATATGAAGTTACAATGCACTGGAAAAAGTGACCTATGACCATTTTTCACATGACCATTGCAACATCCCCATGGTTACATGATCAAAATTGGGATGCTTGGCAACTGTCATATTTATGATGGTTGCAGTGTTCCGGGGGTCATGTGATCACCTTTTGCTACTTTCTGACAAGCAAAGTTGATGGGGAAGCCAGATTCACTTACCAGCTGGGTTACTACAGTAGCTTAACAACTGCAGTAGTTCACTTAACAATTGTGGCAGGAAAGGTCATAAAATGGGGCAAAACTCACTTAACAAACATTTCTCTTAACAACCAAAATGTTGGCTCAATTGTAGCCGTTAGTCAAGGACCACCTGTATCTCACAATAGCGGATATCAAGTGTCCAGTTCAGACATTTTATTTCTAGTTCTGTCCCTAATATGTAAAGAAATGGTAATTGGATGGCACCAATTCATTATTTAATTAGGTTTGTTTGTTTTATGTTTTATTAAATTTATATACCGCCCCACATGTAGTATTTTACTGTAATAAACAGACTGAAGCCTATTGGTCTAGCTAAACAATAATATTAAAAATTTCCATATGATAGCCCAATAGCCATGGCCCTCAATAGTACTTTAAAATGTTTTTTAAATGGCATTCATTATTATTATTTTGATCTTGAAGCTTCACTAATGGTCACTTCGGAGCCTGGCAAATAACGTCATTTGGATTCAATGCATATCCAAAAATCTTTTCCTTTATTAAAATGAGAGCTACTGTTGAATCACTTGGAGACACCTTCAATTTTCTTAATATTTGCTTTGTATTCCTGCCGTTTGCTTTTCGGTTATCTCTTTCAACCAGGGCAAGTTCTTTTTTAATGAATCAACAAATAAAAAGGTAGCCAGATGAAAAGGAGACTTTAAAAAACAAAACAGTTAGGTTTTCTCCCAGTATAAGCACCCTAAATTCATATACTTAACATTTGGTATCCCATTTACTTTCCTGTATCGATAAAATCTGTGAACATTTTTAATTATAATTTATAAGTTGTAAATCACTTTCAGTGCTGTTGTAAACTGTGAATGGTCATTAAATGAATGGTTGTTCTTAAGTAAAAACATTCCATGGCAAAATCTATACAGCTTCTGATCTTGCTGTAAATATTCCAATGCTTCCTCAAGCTTTCCGGAAATGCTCAGAGTACATAGTAATTCTATAATTATATCATACCTGGACTGCAAAAATCAGGACAACCACTAGTCATCAACAAATTTGCAGACATGCTGCAATTGTCTGATTGTTTCAGCCAAGAGACAATATACCCAATTTTACACTTAAAAGTTTGACTGTGGGACAGAACAGTTGGAGGCATTTCATTAACATCAAATCAGCCTGTTTTAAGCCTAAGATAGTGGCAATGAATCCAACACCATTTCTTCTTGTCCTTGTTCACAAGAATAAGTTTTTGGACATTAAAAGATGCCTATCTCTATTTTAATAATTTATTTAAGGATCCAACTGAACATAGTAGCAACGGACTCTTCTTTTTTACCCAGTCACTATTAGGATCATAAATCAACATAGATTGCAGAGGTATTTCGTCTACCTGATTTGATGCAGAATTACTTTCACACAAATAAATGGAATTGGGGAAAAAGTAAGATCAGTGATGATGGAAGATCTTTATTTTTTTCAGTTTATACAAAAATGAATGAAGTGGCGGAAGGGTCTACAATCTATGTATAATGTTCCAAATATGGATCAGGGCACTGGTTACTTACAATGGGTTTAAAAAGAAGCAAACAAAAACCACACCAGAAGGTAATCAGATTGGTGTATACTGTACAGCATGTAATAATTGAATATAAAGACAAATTTTATATGGTGTAAAAATACAAATATGTCAAAGATATACAGACTTTGGGGATGAATAACTTGAGACTCCAATGGAGACAGTCTGGTCAAAATAACAAAAACATCAGTGGTATGGATTTTTTACATTTTGATGGTGAAAGCAGAAGAAAATTTTAGTTTTAGTATTATAATGAGATTGAGTATGTATGTGTGTGCTTTAGAGTTATTGTTAACTCCCAGAGAGTGTATAGATTAGTATCTGCAGGTTTCTTGGCAAAATTTCTAAACTGGTTTCCCCTTGTTTTGATCCCAGAGAGTGTGGCTGGCCCAAGTTAATTTTTCTCAGTCCATGAAAAAAAAGTAAATTGGCTTGTGTGTGATATTACTTCTGGCACTGCCATCTCTTCCTCCCAATCTGATAGGAACCTGATTGAAAAGCTTATTGTTAAATATATGAAAACATTAAAATAAAGCTATAAACATGCAGCTATATTTGGTGGAAATTATTCCTATTCAAGATTTCATATAATCACATTTTATATGACATTTCTCAGAAGTTATTTCTGGGTCAGCTGTTGATCAGCATCTTCAGTAATGAGGTTGACGTTTTCAAGTAGAGTGGAAAACACTGATTCTGCAAACTTTTTAAAGCAAATATGAAATACTAAAAATGAACTCCAGAAATGACTGACCTAAGGTAAAGAAGCTCAAAAATGCATATAAGGAGAACAAACTTAAATAACTAGTTTGAAAAAAAATAAAATGCACAAGAAAATGACTACCCGGCATAAGGTATCATGAAGAGCAGAGCTGAAATAACAAAAAGTTGATCCTTTGAAGGTTATTGTGATGATAGAATGCCATCTTTAAATTCTTATTGCTATAGGTGTAAAGGATTGGCTAAATCTGGACGTCTATGGACAGCAAAAATACCTCCATTTATTTTAAAGACTGTAATTTCTGACCAGAGAAACTGATAACTTCAATATTGCAACTAAAAAAGGGATTAGAAATATTCCAAACGAACAGGTGACATGCTGAACCTTTTTTTCCTTTACTGCTACTTAAGGTGCTTTTTAATGAGTATATATAGAATAGAATATACCTATATAGAATATAGCTAAAGGTTTCCTGTCAATTATGCCCAACTCTAGAGCATAGTGCTCATCTCTGTTTCTTGGCCAAGGGAGCCAGCATTGTCCGGAGACAATTTCCATGGTCATATGACCAACATGGCTATACCCCAAAGGTGCACGGAGTGGAAAAATGATACCTATTAATCTATTTGCATTTGCATGCTTTCAAACTGCTAGGTAGGCAGGAGCTGGGGTAAGTAACAAGAGCTCACCCTGTTGTGTGGACCTCAGGTCTCGAACCCAGGCTGTCAGCTGACAAGCTCAGCATCTTTAACCACTGAGCCATCATGCTGCCATGGATATAGACAAGACAAATAATAATAGTTTGGAGAAACCTCACAGCTGAGAGTTCATTTTCAAGGCTGAGCATTTACTTCCAAAAATGGGACAAAAAGTTGTTTTGTTGTTTTTCATGCAGTCTCTCTCTCTCTCTTTGTGTGTATGTGTTTGAGTGTGTGCATGCACACATATGTGTGTGTCTGCATGTGTGTCATGTGGGGATTAGAACAAAGATATTATCACCAAACTTCTGACCTCATAGTGATTCACATGGTGTGAATGATGCGTCACGTTATAGCAATTTTCCCATGTTTTCTGGTACAAGAATATTTTGTATATAATTTTAGTCCATTGGTCGCTAAACTACGTTATTTTATCAGTAATATCTGCAATGATTTATTCTGCTGGTTAAAGAATGTTTTCTCTTGTAAAATTTCATTTATGTAATAAATTTTTGTAAGAAACATGTAGTAGAAGATAACCAGCAAAAGACATGTAAATGATGTGAAGTACTATTTCAGTGCTTGTTGATGTTGGCTTTGTGCCAACTTTAAATTAATTAAAGAACACATTTCAGTGTCTTCCAGAATACCTGGAACATTGTGAGTAGATGGCTAACAGTGATGTAAACTGTCAAAGGTCTAACAAAAGAAAACTTGCAAAAATTGCTGCAGAGACCAACATTTTCAGTGTTTAAGGTATGTTGCTGTAGCATTAACACCGTCAAGATATCATTAGTACAAGGAGAACTTCGAGCAAATATATTTCTGGAAATAATGCAGGCTGAATATCTTCTATTTTTCTGACATATTGAAGCCATTACCAAACCTTGATCTCTGCAGTCATCAAGAAGAATGCTATGGTTTTTTTTTTCAAGCTGATAATTAGCATTTCAGTTATGTGTTCTCCAGTTTAATTTCAAAGGTGATAAATGCTGTACAGTTTTTCTTTCATAATAAAGGTATGCATACCTTTGTTATAACTTATAAATAGACACATGTTGTTCTTGATCGAAGTAGGATGAATTGATAGAATAATGAAGGGATTTTTCTCTTTATCTCTGGTTTAATGGCCTTCTGCATACACCTACCACAATTCAATAAATTCATCCTGTCTTTCCCATGAGAGACCATGAACTTTTACTTGCATTCTGTTTGTTTCTATTTTGCTTTGACCGAATCACCATGAATTATTCTGTTAAAATGAACTATTAATGCAAACATTAAAAAAAAATGTCAATGTGTAGGTCATCAAGCAGATTATTATCACCTTGAAATGATAAAATTTTTTAACAAATAACAAATATTGTAAACATTTCTTTCCAGCTTGTTGCTTCTGTTAAGTTTTGTTCTTGAGCACAGTCGTAAGGCATTAAGGTGCTCAGGAAAGAAAAAAATGGTTCCCAGGCTAGACTGAACAGCTGGGTCAGGTAATTCCCAAGGACATTAAGGCAATGGCCAAGTATTCATTAAAAAGTTGGAAGGAAGAATTTAAACCCTGGAGTACAGATTTTTATAAAAGATTTCACTTCTGTGCAGTGGGCAAATCAGTGCATATACACCTTCATTCTTGTTTGAAAGAAGCAAAATAAATTGAAACTGAAAGCCTTCTGCAGAATAAAACAAGTCCTGAGCAGGGGGTTAAGTGTCTGGAATTCAGAACTAAGTCTGGTAAGGAGCCTGATACTGTCTACATCTATCTGATATTGTTTACCATAGGTTTGGCTCTAGTCAGGGCCGGATTTTCCTATAGGCTAACTAGGCTTCAGCCTAGGGCCTCAAGATCAAGAGGGGCCTACATTCAAATTGTTAGCAAAATTAAAATTACACTTTCACTATAGGTGAAAGGGCCTCATAAGTGGAATAGCCTAGGGCCTCTTTTCATCTAAATCCGGCCCTGGCTCTAGTGGTAGCAAATTTCATACCCTATATTCTTTTCATGCTTAGGAAACCTTATGCCTATGTTTTTGAATATTTAAGATGAATGGACTTCAACTCCCAGAATTTGGCAGCCAACATGCCAATAAAATTATGTATTCCATGCTGGCTGGGGAATTCTGAGAATTGAGGTCCACACATTTTAAAGTTGCCAAGATTGAGAAATCCTGGCTTATGTCATTTATTGACATTTAATCCTTAGCATTCCTTTCTACCAGCAAAGAGCCTTGTTTTTATCTTCCCTTAGAAAACAACTGTATAGGAAACAAACCAGAAATGGACTGATAAGACATTTGGTAATAGTTCTCCATTGGAAGTCTATGTTTGAGAATTCACGAATGATGCCCACCAAAATCTTATGGAATATAATTTGTTCCAACATCAGGATATTAGATAGAACAATTTTTGTAAGACAGATTCTGCAGTCAGTTTATATTATGTCTTTTTTTAAAAAAAAACAAAAACACAGGAATTAAATAGTATGCGGTTATCCTATAATCTCCCTTCCTCACCCCATTGTTCTTTTGCATGTGCTGAGATGGTAATGTTAATAATTGAAAACAACATAAATGGTGAAAACGCCATTATCTTGAAAACACTATAAATACAGTGATACTTTTGTACTCAACTACTTTGAAACACATTTTGATGCGAAAAGTTTGTCCCAGTACTCACTGTTTGTTTGGTACTCAATGTACAAGCTAGAATTTATCAGTGCCGGCTACCTTGTGATTCACTACATTATTCCTTATGGGAAAAATTTGTTTGGTATTCATCATGCTTCCCACAACCAATTAACATTGAGTACCAAGGTACCACTGTATGTTATATAATGAAAAATAAGTATGCTTCTTCCATTTTTCATTTTTGTTTTTCCTTAGAACTTGATGTTTCTAGATAAGTACTCTGGCTTTCACTTTCTATCACATCCTCCAACATCTCATAAAAAAGATCATTATCTCTCCTTGGATAGTCCTTGCTTATAACTCTATATCACTCTATATCAGAAATCCAATTTTTTTTACTACCCGTTCTGTGGGTGTGGCTTATTGGGAGTGGCTTGGTGGGCGTGGCAGGGGAGGATACTGCAAAATCCCTATTCCCATCCCAATCTGGGGCTAGCCAGAGGTGGTATTTGCTGATTCTTCAAACTAATCAAAATTTCCACTACCGGTTCTCCAGAACCTGTCAGAACCTGCTGGATTTCACCCCTGCTCTATACCGCTTTTTCTGTTTTAATGCAAATGGACCTTTAGTAACACGGATAGTTCTTGTGGACAGAGAAAAATCTCAATTGCAAAGAATTAACAATAACATCTTTAAGAGGATGCAAGGTGCAAAGCAAATAGACTTGTTTCTCCCTCAATGTATGTAGGAGTAATATTGTATATTGCTAGTAATATCAATAATATGCAGGGGTGGGTTCCACTTACCTTTACTACTGGTTCATAGCAAGAGTGCATGCATGCACAGATCACTCATGATGACGTCGTGGAGGGTGGGCGGAGCTTTCCCGCCGGTTTTACTACCGGTTCTATAGAACCGGACCGAACCGGGAGCAACTCACCACTGATAATATGTTTATCTTACGCATGAAAAAAGCTGTTATTCAAATCAGCAACTAAATAAATTAGGAAGACTTCAAATCCCAAATAATAATTTTCCATCCAATTGAAGGTGTAAGATCATTTTAATACTGAAAATATCAACCCATTCTAACTATGATGAACATTTATAAAAACTAAAAATAAGTTGACTTTTATCTTAAAATACATAGATATATACGGACAGCCTTCTTGGCAGATCTGTTTTCTACTTAAAGTTAGACTGAGATTTATAAATTTAATTTTACTTCCATTTAATTTGATAATAGAATATCCATTTTGTGGTTATTTCCATTTTATTTGTATCTGTATACTTTGAACCAGAGTTTAATAAATGATGAAATTTACATTGTGGGCATTAAGCCTTTCAGAAAAGTTACACGCAAATATTTTTATAAGTATGCGAATCATTTAATGCAATGTTATGAATATTGAAATAATGAAATGAAAACATGCACACAATGCTGGCAAGGAAAAGCACTACATGGTCAATTTTACAAAAGATCAAGGGGAAAGGGAATAAAATTAAAATCTGGCAATGGGTTATAAAGTATAGTTTGTGCAAAGAAGCAAAAGAAACAGTAGATTATATGGTCAGATCATGCAAGAAGATTACACAAACTGATTATTAATAATAACTTAATAACATTGTCAAAATGATTCACTGGAACCTCTAAAAATTATCATGTACCAAGAATAAAAAAAAAACTGGTTAAAATATATCTTTAAAAAAGTAATTGAAAATGGGCAGGTGAAAATATTCAGGGCAAAGGCAAGTTACTATATATAAATAAGGAGCAGATCCCACAATCATTAATATTAATGAATTATCTAGTCAGGTAATGAAATCAGTCTCCACACATGTATTATTCACTATAGATGAAATATTTTATTTCTTTGTTGTTTATAATACTTTGTATTATATTATTTTTTAAAAAGAGGTAATACACGTAGGCATGTTTAGAAATCTTTCTTAAGTAAACAAACTTTAAATATATTCACAGATGGTCAGTGGTATAAGAAAAAAAAGAAAAGAAAATTAATGAAAGAAAAGAAAATCCACACAACACTACAACAGGCAGCACAGTAAATGCAGTTTTACTTAATTTTCTAGGATTTTCCCTAACAGGTAAAGGTAAAGGTTTCCCTCGCACATATGTGCTACTCGTTCCTGGCTCTAGGGGGCGATGCTCATCTCCGTTTCAAAGCCGAAGAGCCAGTGCTGTCCGAAGATGTCTCTGTGGTCATGCAGCTGGCATGACTAAATGCCAAAGCTGCATGGAATGCTGTTACCTTCCCACCAAAGGTGGTCCCTATTTTTCTACTTGCATTTTTATGTGCTTTCAAGCTGCTAGGTTGACAGAACCTGGAACAAGTAACGGGAGCTCACCCGTTACGCGGCACTAGGGATTTGAACCACTGAACTGCCAACCTTTTGATTGACAAACTCTTTGTCTTAGCCACTGAGCCACCATGTCCCTGTAGGATTTTCTCTACTCTTCCCCAAATGAATTTGACAACAAAGTGATGCAATATAATTTCTTGAGGAAAGTCTCCATCTGCCATAAAAGCTGTTACACTAAATGTTGCTTTCTTTTCATTTTGTTTTTACCAAAGTGCTCTAACTTTGCAGTCACTTCTGGAAGAAGCCACAAACCTCAGGAGGCTCAGCCAGTTACACCATAAGTTTCATTCAGACAGTAGCTCAAATTCAAGAAGACAAACAGCACATATAAATCAAAGGATCATTTGGGACATACAGTAGCATATACCTTTATGGGCAGAACTCCCAGCCAACTGCCAAAATTTTAGCATCATTGATCATTTAGAGTAGATTCATGTTCTTTACCTTACATCCTGACAGTCTCTTCCCACAATCCCTCTTCTCATCTTCAGAGCCCTTCTGCCATTTGGAAGGTAGTTTTTCCGGCCGCATTCTGGACCAGCTGGAGCCTCTGGGTGCTCCTCAAGGGGAGCCCCATGTAGAGAGTATTGCAGTAGTCCAGCAGGAAGTGACGCGGGCATAGTGACCGTATTTAATGAGTCCCAATTCAGAAAGGGATGCAACTGGCGAATCAGGCAAACCTGATAAAATGCCCTCCCGGCCACAGCCGTCAAATGCTCTTCTAAAGACAGCTGTGAGTCCAGGAGGACACCCAAGTTGTGAGCCCTCTCCATGGGGGCCAACGACTCGACCCCAATAGTCAGTGATGGCACCAACTGACTATATCGGGATGTCGGAAACCACAGCCACTCAGTCTTGGATGGGGTGAGCCTGAGTCTGTTTCTCCCCATCCAGATCCATACAGCCTCCAGATACCGGGACATCACTTCAAGGGCATCATTGGGGTGGTCCGGGGTGGAGATGTACAGCTGAGTGTCATCAGCGTACTGGTGGTACTTCACCCCAAAACCACGGATGATCTCACCCAGCGGCTTCACATAAATGTTGAACAGAAGGGCAAGAGGACTGACCCTTGTGGCACCCCACATTCAAGGGGCTCAGGGTCGACCTCTGCACCCCTGCCAACACAGACTGCGACCGGTCGGAGAGAAAGGAGGAGAATCACCGCAACACGGTGCCCCCCACCCCTAACTCTTCCAGCCGGTGCAGGATGATACCATGGTCGATGGTATCAAAAGCCTCTGAGAGGTCTAATAGGACCAGGACAGAGGAGCAATCCCTGTCCCGAGCCCTCCAGAGATCATCAACCAATGCGACCAATCCCGTTTCTGTGCTGTACCCAGGCCTGAAGCCCGACTGGAACGGATCCAGGACACAAGGACCTGAAGAACTGGTTTTGCCAATGGTACTGGAGACTCCAGAATATGATGGAATGCATCAAATGTCCTGTTTGATTGTTGTTGGCAGGGAGGGTTTTTTTAAAAATTATTTTTATATTTTGTTTGTATTGTTGTAAGCCATCCAGAGTCACTGAGAGTGATTTGGGCAGCCATATAAATTTTCTTAAATAAAATAAAATATGTGCATGAATTTACCTCTGGACATGAAGTAATTAAAGTATAAATGGAAAACAAGAACTTCTTCAGATTTTCCTTTCCATCTCCTTTTATGCCACCATTGCTCTATGTCATTTCCTTCCTTCCTTCCTTCCTTCCTTCCTTCCTTCCTTCCTTCCTGCCTGCCTGCCTGCCTGCCTGCCTGCCTGCCTGCCTGCCTGCCTGCCACTTTCAGCTGCCACCACTCCATATTCTTCTTTGTTATCAGATATGCATGATGGCTTAAATAAATAAACCATCTTACAGGTCTACACGTAGCTTTAGCATGGCTGGACAGTTTGTGGTTCATAGGATCTTCATACTTCATCTTAAATTGAGATAAAATTGTATCCAGAAGCAAAACAATGTTTATGAATTTAGTCCTTGAATATATATTCTACTTTATTGCCTCAGGTTCCTAATAAAGCAACTGTTCTCATTTTATTGCATTTTAGTAAAACATATTGCAATATACAATAGGAGTTAAGGGCATCCCAACTATAGATATTTTTCAATAAGCAAGATGTTTGTAATCATCACAGTGCAGAATGTCATTGTTTCATTGCAAGATAAAATACTTTCTCAGAAAAGTTCTTTCCTTTTGGCAGGTTTTCAAGATAAGAATAGAGATCCAACAGAAAACCATGAGGATCAAAGGAAGAGCATTAATTCTATATTTTGCTCTGAAAAGTCTGTACAGGTTAAAATATTGATTTTTAACAGGGAAAGCACAGTTTAAGTCTTATCTTCAGCGATAGATGCTCAGCCACTTTGGATCAGTGACTCACTCTTTAAAAAAACACATATTTTTTGTGCATCTTCATGTATGCTTCTTAACTATTTAACTATCTGGAAACATAGTTCTCATCAGTTTATTGAAACTGTCATTCAATGCAAATAGAAAATCCTATAAGAGTGGAGTCAGTTGTAGTGTTGTGTGAACTCATCATGCTTGGCAATTTTCATATTTTCTATCATGAATCTCATTGCATAAGGTGAGAAGTCATGGCAACATGGTTTGCAGCAAGGCATACAAATTGCCTTTTCTGGAGAGCTTTCTGGATTACCTCTGAAAAGGAGAAGGACTTTAAGGAAGTTTCACAATTTAACTCTCAATAATGTTATATAGCCTGCTAGTTGCCAATCTGTTCTTGAGCTAAAATAGCTTCTTTCTACTCAGAACGCAAATGTTATGCTCTGATGGGATGTGTTGATGGGAGTTGCTTTGCAAATATTTCTTCAAAGAAAATGTTTGCAGAAAACTTGGAATGACTGCAAGGCTGAATTTCTGTAGAGCTTCCTTCTGCATCCAGTCCATTCAACATCCATATTTATTCCATGAGATGTACATAGGACAAAGCTTTGGCCTCACTTAATAGTTGCTTCAAATTTGTAGTGTTGAACAGCTCAAAATTATAGCATCCAGCTAGACATCATGCACATGGATTTCCCTCTGCCCCCCCTCCCAAGTCCATGTAAAATACCAACCTTTTATAGATATTTCTTTTCTGTGAAAACTACACACAACAAATGGAATTTCATTAGTGCATACGATAGTAGAATTTCTGTTGTACAAAGATAATTTTTATATTCAAATTTATTACTTTTCATTTCATATACATTTGAATGCGCTCTGAATTGTATATCAATACAATTTTGTCTGGTTGATTTATCTAAATACGCCAGGCAAACTATTTAAGCAAGTCAGGTCATGACTTTGCTTCTAAACAATGCACTACATATCGTAGCTATAATTATTTTGGGAATATAAAATCTGTTTGTGTCTTTTAGTTCACCTTGCCATCTGATCTGTCAGAAAATGTTTGTTTTATGATGCAAATAATGTATATTATTATCTGCAAATGCAAATACCGTAATCATATACACTATGAAAAGGAACAGAATTTAAAATGGAGCATGTTTTCAGGAACTATGAGGCAGGTACATTCAAGATGGCCCCAATAAATTAATTTAATTTTATAGGTTATTTTGTGGCTGTCCATAGTTAATAATTGCTACAAAGCCAGCCCGCAATACTGATTTTTTAAGATACAGGCAGGTCCATCATCATGGGGAAAGTTGTGTTAGGTTTGCAGCCTCCTCTGTCATCACAGCCCTATGAAAAATGTAATCAAGATAACATGAAATGTTAATATTGCTTTATAATGCTTTGGTAAGGCCACACTTGGAATACTGCATTCAGTGTTGGTTGCTACAATTAAAAAATGATGTTGAGACTCTAGAAAGAATCCAGAGAACAGCAACAAAGATGATTAGTGGACTGGAGGTTAAAATATGAAGAACAGTTGCAGGGATTGGGTATGTCTAGTTTAATGAAAAGCAGTGTTCCAATATCTAAGGTGCTACAACAAAGAAGAGGGGATCAACCTATTTTTCAAAGCACCCGAAGGCAGGACAAGAAGCAATGTTTGGAAACAAAGGAGAGAAGCAACCTAGAACTAAGGAGAAATTTCCTGACAGTTAGAACAATTAATCAATGGAATGACTTGCTTCCAGAAATTGTGGGATTGCTGCAACACTGGAGGTTTTTAAGAAGCAATTGGACAACTGTTTGTCTGAAATGATATAGAGTTTCCTGCTTGAGCAGGGGTCAAGGTCCCTTCCAATTCTGTTATTCTGTATACATTAAAAAGCATTAAATCAGCCTGGTTACAATATCATGTGACTATTTCAACAAACATGAAATTGAGAGTGAATGACAACTGGTAAGAATCCTTCCCATCCCCTCCCTTTCTGCTTGGGGTAAAAGTCCTGATTTATTATTTCTTTAATAATATAGTTTCCTGTGAGATCCAGGAATTGCATTTGATGTGCTGTTTACAGATTAGGAGCACATACCCTGAAACATAGGAATGGCAGTCTTATGATCTTTGTTGCACAGGCTATTTTCAGTTTACACTCATGATTATGTGAATAAATTTTTGAATACAAATTAGCCAGGTGTGATGGCCTTTTATAAGTGCTTTTTCCCCAAAGCAAAGAATATTATTTATTATTATTTATTATTCATTCATTCATTCATCTTTCTTAAAGAGGACAAGGTGGCAAACATGATAAGGCTGTGCCAAGCTTCAAAAGACTGCTTCAATTTTACAAAGTTTTAATTAAATCATCCCATTATGGCAGATTTGCAAATCAAAGTGGGGATTGGTATTCAGGCAGGGAATCGAATCAGTGGCTGTGAAACACAATTGATTCAATGGCTTTTCTTCTGCTTCTGAGGTTATCACTAGTAATAGAAAATGTTGTATATTAGAGATGATATATAATATCACATGCATATATGAAGAAAATGGAGATGGTTTTAATGAAGCAATAGGTTCTCTGATTGACACGAGTAGCCAGCCAATGAGTTTTACCACCTCATTAAGCTAGCCAATTCTTTCGGATAACTTGGTTAACCTTCTTTTGGGCTTCATTCACTTTCTCAGCATTCAGCATCTGTAATGTGGTGAGCACATGCCTTAACTTCTCTCTCTTTCTCATATTAATGGCATGTTTCACTTCTGGCCTGATTCTGTCATTACATTTGGGAGTTCAACACAGCTTCCAGCACTCTGTGCATAGCCTTAAGGCTGATCAGTCCAGTAAGCATTCTTGGGTCAACGTAGTACATACTTTTGAATCAGTCTGAACTTTTAAATTCTGCATGAGAGCAGAAGGTTCAAGATTCTCAAGAATGAGTAAAAAAACACCTGGCTACACACATAGGTACTTAGAGTCAGTTGTTAAGAATCAAGGTTCCAAGGTGATTGTTATGTATTGGAGATAATTGCTAGTTGAAGGTTTTATTCTGATTATCTGTTGGAGTGGGGAAATATTCTCTCCTGATTGGTTATTGGTTGATTAGTTCCCTATAAAAGGATCTATGTCAGCTAGGGAGTTTTTAAAGTTGCATTACAGACAGAAATAAATAAAGAGCTGTTAGAGATAACTCTGGCCTCACCTCCATTTTTCACCCAGAACTTAACAGTAACCAAACCCATTTTTGCCATGCTGGACTCTTCCTTTGTGATCTCCCTTTCTCAGTAGCCTTGTTTGTCATAGAATTAGCCTATTCTTCCTGTCTCTAACAGTGTCTCTAAGAGTGATATTGAATAACGACTATGAGGGTTGCAGTATCCAATCTAGGTCGATAACCAAGACCAGAAGTTTAGTCTTCTGAGCTTTCAGACTCATGCTGATGTCCATCCTCAGGGAACTTCTCTCTCATCAGATTATATGAGAGACATTTTGGTGAGAGAAATGGGCTCCAACACAAGTCCAAAAGCTGAAAAGACTAAATCTCTGGTCCCAGTGATCGATCCAGACTGGATACTGCAACATTATCCTGGGACATGTATATTTGCCTTTAACCATGGCAGTATTTGTTGAATAACAATAGTGAATAACAACCATGGCTTTAATGATGAGGATATCTTTACAGAGTTGCCAAGCTTCCAACCAGTTACACTAACTCTCCTAATACTCTATTAAACCCAGTGATGTGTGTGTGTACCTTTGAGTCTGTTGACAACTGGTGACTATTTGGACAAGTCCCTGCAATTTTCATGGCAAGATTTTTGGAAATCAGTCAATCAGAATATAGCTGGAAGGGACTTTGGAGATCTTCTAGTCCAACCCACAGTTTAAGCAGGAGACCCTATATCATTTCAGACAAGTAGCTATCTAGTCTCTTCTTTAAAATCTCCAAAGATGAAGCATCCACAACTTCTGAAGGTAAGCTGTTCCAATGGTTAATTGTTCTCACTGCTAGGAAGTTTCTCCTTAATTCCAGGTTGCTTCTTTCTTTGAATAGTTTCAATCCATTGTTTCTTGTCTTGTCTTCTGGTGCTTTATAAAATAAGTTGACTCCCTCTTCTTTGTATCAGCCACCCCATTATCAGAATACTGCTATAATGTTATTCTTAGTCCTACTTTTCTCTAAACTGGGGCTGTCAAACTCCCGGCCCACAGGCCGGATGCATCACACGCTGGCTAGACCAACACCCGGTTTAGCGAAGGGGGGAAAAGTTCCAATACATCACATGATGCCAAAGAAGTGATTTGCCATTGGCTTCCTTCTAGGACTGAGAAAGAATGATTGACTCAAGATCCTCCAGCTGGTTTTGGAGGGTCTCCCCATTTCTAGCCTTAACCACTATGACAAACTGAGTCTCTTAAACACAGTTATTACAGATAGCAAAATCACTCTCCACAAGAGCAAACAATGATCATTCTTCAGTATCATTGTCCCAAAGGTTCTTTTTTTTCCAAGAGGCAACTGCAATTTCTGGATCCAAAAAGTCCATTTGCGTCTTGAAATAAATAAAAAAAAAAAGTACTTTGGGACAACCATGACCTGGATGACTGAGAACCTCCATAGACCTTCAGTATCATTTCATGCCTGGCATCTCAGAAAAGCAAATGGAAAAAAAATGAAGAGTCTACTTTTTAAACAATTGTGGAAATTTTTATTTTTAAGTTAATGGAACAGTTTCTTCATTGTATTAACATTTTTTTTTCTTTTTGCTGGACTATCTGTAGGCTATTGTATGCTTCCTATATGAATTCCTTAATAAATCATTCTTATACTGAAAACGTGCAGGCCTAACAGCAATTGTTAAAGAAGCTTAATTAATTAGTTTATTGTATGACTGAAAGTAAAGCAGTATGCCTGCAAACTTATGACAAACCCATAATTAAATACCTTTCTTGTGGATTATTATTTTGGATGCAGGATATACTTGCATTCTGACAAAAATGCAGTTTTCTGAAATCTATCTCGCATGCCTTTTGCTTATTAGAATTATGTGGAGAAAACTATCTCCCCAATTCAAGCTTAGGGTTCTCCAAAATTTGCATCATAATTCCAATGACTTCAACTAATTTAGCATATGTTAAAGGTTGTGAGAGTTGCAGTCCCAACTAGCTAGAGAGCAACCTCTTGACTTCCATTATCTTAATTTTAAATGGCTTGGATCACTTTTGCTGAAATAAGAAGAGAAAGAAATGCATAATAAATTGGAGAAAATACTAGCAAAAAAGAAAATACTGCATGGTAATATTATTATAGACATGATGGGAGCCTATCTGCCATGCCAAGTGCCATACAGTGTTATTAAGAACAATGGCAGAATCTAAGGAAGAGAAAATATTCTTACCTTTCCTTTCCCACATTTTAACTTCTTTATCATCTCTCCAAAGTATGCAAGAATAGCAAGAATCAAGTGGATTTAAGAAATGGAGCAAAATGTGGCATAACAGACTTTTCTGAAATTCTCCATAATAATTTATGGGTAGGACAAACAGGTGGATGACATCCCCGATTCTTGCAAGGTAATAAGAAAGTGTCCAATGATACTCTCCTTGGCAGTGAAAAAAAAAAACACCATGTTTTTAACTAGCTTCACTTAGTGAAAAATATTCCTTATGATGCCTAGATCTTCCTTTCTGTTCACTATTCTTTTAATTCAACCTTTCTAACTTCACTGCTCAACTTAGTGCCATGATACCTGCAAAATACACATAATCTCCTATTAAGTATACCATAATACCATTGTTCGTATTCTCTGCTTATTTCTTTGGTGAGCTGTGACTTGTAAACTCTTCAGTGATCAGTGATCACCATTATTTTTCTACTACCAGATCTAGATGCATATCTGATATCTATCAGTAGCCTACTGTAAATAAATGACTCTTCATTCCTTCCCACAGTTGGTGGCCTACAGTGAATGTATGGCAATCAATGAAGTATAATTTGTTTCTAACACCTGAGAAAACATAATAAAGATATAGAGTAATTTGGTTAACACTCTAACACTTTTTGCTATGTTTTTCTGTTTCCTGCTGAAGAAACAACTGATCACTATAATATATTTATGCTAGATGGTCGAAATTATTTTAGAGTCTGGATAGCAGTTCTAGGTCTTTAAAATTAATAAAATTTATATGTCATTAAAGAAAATAGTGTAGTTAATTGTTTATTGATTCGGCTAATAACCATGTCAAATAAAAGAGATCAAATGATCTTCTATTTGCTCATATTGCATTGTGAACCATGAGTAATTGTACAGTGTGGAAAACTTTTGAGATGCTAATGACTTAATCTAGAAGAATGGACATGAAGAAGAGGCCAATTATTTCCCTTTGTGCAATATGTCAGTCAAGGACAAGAGTGATTATGTCCTTTGAAGGTAATCATGAACATTGAGTCATTCCTTCTAACAACAACTTTGGTCTAATGCAAATTCTAATCACTGGCAGAATGTTTGCCTAGGGACATAAAAGTGTCCCAATACAAATTCCCTTGGGAAGAAACTCTGATGTCTCAAATCTACCAACTTTAAGGCTACTTGATCTCAGCTGACAAAACCCGGATGACAACTAAAGGGCAGAAAATAGTTAGTGTTTTCTACATCGCTTGCAAGCCCTTGGATGGATTATTTACAATTCAGATCTGGCAGCTCTAGTTAGACATGAATGTCAGTACCAACAACAAACAAAATCTGTTAGAAAGCAGCTGGCCCTGATCAAAAATTCATGAGTTGACATGCACATACACACATATATGCATAAAAACTGGAGAGAGAAAAAATCTACTGAAAGACACATGGAAATATCCATCGTGCAATATGATATCAAAGAATGAAAGTAAGGTACCCTGAATTAAACCAGGTAGGTAGGGAAAGTATGTACATCATGCTTTTTAGAATTTCCAGTTCTCCAGCTAATGTGACTAGGAGCGCACAGCTTAAAATGGAGCAATCATAAGCATTTTGTTATCCCTATTATGAGGATATTTTGGGGATTCTGTTTTCTCTATTATTCCTGGCTACATCTGGCTTATATACAACTTGATCTTTCTTTTCCTGGTTTCTCTTATCATGCCAAATTTGATCCCATTCCATTCTGTTTTCAGAGAGTTACTTTCTGCTAAAGAGAGGCAGATAGCCAAATGAGTCATAAACCCTTTTATACAATTTCTGTCTCACATTCTGTTGGATTGGAAAGAATAAAAAAGAATTACAGTGATGTCAAATGAAAAAAGGTACATGCAAATGACAAATGGCATTATTAATCGTATCATTCTACTGATGCTCTCCTAGGAACACGCCTTAACTGTGGATTCTTAAGAAGTGAGCGTGACCTGCAAATTAATAATAAAATGAATAAGTTTTTTTTTTTTTTACTGATCTGGTTTCCTCAATTGTTTAATTCTTATTCTTCTTCCTCTCCTTCTCCTCCATTTTCTCTAGAGTATGCAAAAAGCTTATTACTTGGTTTATGAACATTTTAACTTTTTTTTTTTTAAGCTGGTGAGTATTTTGATTTCTGGCACTGCTATTGTTTTGCTTGGTTTATTTGTAGGTAGCATCTTCAAGCTTAATCTATTTAAGGTTACTCACGTTATTTAAGCTAGACCAAAGGTTCACAAGTTTGAAGGACAAAGTTGGCTTCTAAGTGGTAAACTCCAAGTCTGTTTGCGTGATACTAGAACAAAACTATAACAAAAATTGTGTAGAGTCCAATTTAACTAATTATATAAAGCTAATATGATTGTTCTCAATAAATGTATACGTGTATTAAATACATTATTAAATGTATTTAATAAGCGTTATCTCTCTGCCATTAAAAACTACAATTTGGAAGCCTCTCTATGCAACTCTGAGCTAAATTCTATTGGTTGGTTTGGCATAGTAAATAATTAAGTATAAATAAAATGACTCAGTTATTATGTCTGAAATCAGTAATTATCCTCTCATCACCACTAGAACCAGGTACAGGCAAGGGGAAGAAAATAAGCATCACGCACATTATCAAATTATCCTGCAAATCACATAATTTATTACAGATATCTGCCAGGAAGTGGTATCAATGATGCCATGTTTTAAGTAAGAAATCTTTTGCTTTATAGGAAAGGTGTACAGGAAGGCAGCTGTAAGATCAAAATTGGTATAATTATAGTCTTAATAAAGAACAAGTAGAGTGACATATTTCATTACAGCTTGGACAGGAGCATTAAGGAGGATAGAGAAAACTAGATATATAACCTGAGAAATGCCAGTCTGATATTAGCAAGATCCCTAGAGTTTCTCCAGTTCTCAACAAGATGTGTAGCAGTATTGGCATTTTAGAAACAATTGGTAGGTTACAATGATGAATGACAAATCAGTGGGTGCATGCCGCAGCACACCTTTTTACCAACAAATGAAGTTAAAAACTGAATGGTTAGACGAAACAAAAACACACTCTGAAAAGTATGATAAGATTTGTGCATGTTAATTCATCACAATATGTTAGCCTATGCTTGTATAAATCTATTTTCAATATTATAGTTGAAAATATCTTTATTTATTCTGTCAAAATAAAATATTTTGTCTTTCTGAAAAAAACCTCCCACCTGCTTTGCACCTATGCACCAATGTTTGGAAATCTATTAAACCAATAAACAGAGTAAGCAAATAAATATAGCAAAATATTTCATTTAAAATATGCTGGAATTCAAAAAAGGCTTGGATAGTGAGCATTTTTAATTGCATTGTATAATTGATATTTTATGTATTAGATTTATACCCCATTTTTCTATCTGGCAGATAGTCAAGGCAGCTAACAAAACAAAAGAAACATTAAAAAATAGAAATAAACTTGTACTGGAAACTAAAATCAATGCTGGAATGATGTCGATATGAAATGCCTGGTAAAAGAGAATTTTGTTAAAGCTGACAAAGTGGGGGCCAATTCAGCTCCTGAGAGAATGTGGTTCATAGCTTAAAGGCAATGAAGGAGAACCCTATTCCAGAAAAATGGGTCAATGACAGGAAAGGCATTTTCAAATGAACTTTAGTCAGGTCTGTTCTAATACACAAAGTATTTTAGATACAATCCTTCCCCCCCACTTTTTTTTAATTCATATATTTTGACACATTTGAAAAACAGGACCTTTCTATCAAGGGATGATGCTTAAGAACAGCACCCTTTATTCTGATAGCTGAGTTATCTTCAGTCAAGGAATGTTTGGATGCTTGGAGATCTTAGTTGTATGCCACTAAGAGACACTTGTTTGTGAGAGAACTAAATAAATTAGATAGCACTTAGCAATAGCACTTAGACTTATGGTAAATACAACTTCATAATGCTTTACAGCCTTCTCTAAGTGGTTTACAGAATCAGCATATTGTCCCCAACAATCTGGGTCCTCATTTTACCAACTTTGGAAGGATAGAAGGCTGAGTCAACCTTGAGCTGGTCAGGTTCAAACTGCTGGCAGTTGGCAGAGTTAGCCTGCAATACTGCATTCTAACCACTGTGCCACCACAGATAAATAAATGTTTTCTATAGCTTCTCATCAAAGTGCTCTTAAACTATGAAGTGTTCCAGAGCTTAAGAAGTTGAATTTGGAACATTAGAACCACAGTATTTTTCTTAGTCCAAATATTCCATACCAGATCTCCAAATTTTTAGGTGTGAGAGGGAAAAATGATAAAACATATAGCAATGGCATGATACAAACTCTGCCTCTATGTTGGAACACAAGTATAAATGGGAAGAACTTGCACGGAGGTATCACAACACATGTTTTGTCATTTTAGCATCATTGTTGTTTGAAACAGATGCCTATATCTGGATTATCAATATGCAATCCAGTGGTTTGCAGTAAAGTTGATACAAGTCAAGAGAGATTTAAGTTTCAGGGTTCTGGATATTGATTTCTCTACAATGGGCAAGTAATTTGAGATATAGTTGGTGGGAAGGAACAGGGAAGTTCTTCCTCTTTATAGGAACTGCTGAATCCGGGTTATAGTTTACAGCTGAGGGAAGGAAGTAATTTTGGAAATGGCAGAGAAAAAGCTTAGATACATATATAAGACCTCAAGAAGAAAGAGAAAAGTAAGGGCATTTGAAACTAACTGGGTAAGTGACTTCCAAAGGAAGAATAATGAACTATGAAGATGGCTCCATGAAAAGTGGAGCTCACCATCATTGTGAAAAACAACTATGACCTCATTGGACAAGAATAGGATGAGAAATTGCCTACAAGTGGTCCAGAGAGTTGTTTACAAGGAGGTGGCACAATAGCAGTCTCTAGGGGTTTTGAGCGCTGAGAGACAAGGAAATATTCATCTTGTTCAAACCATGGACAGTACAGAGTTGGGTTTCAGCAGGTTCTGACCAGTTCTGGAGAACTGGTAGCGGAAATTTTGAGTAGTTCGGAGAACTGGTAGTAAAAATTCTGACTGGCCCTGCCCCCATCTATTCTCTGCCTCCCAAGTCCCAGCTAATTGGGAGAAAATGGTGATTTTGCAGGAACCTTCCCCTGGAGTGGGGATGGAATGGAGATTTTACAGTATCCTTCCCCTGGAGTGGGAATGGAGATTTTAGTATCCTTCCTCTGCCACGCCCACCAAACCAAGCCAAGCCCACTAAGCCACACCCACAGAACTCGTAGTAAAATTTTTTGAAACCCACCACTCGGACAGTACCTTGGAAAGGACTCTATGTTTGCATACTTTCTTTTCTAATCACAATTGGAAATTGCTTATTAACTACTTTTCAGCTACCAGAAAACTTTGGGTCAACAATTTTGAAAGCACCAGGTGAGTTTGCCTTCAACTCTTAGCAAAAGAAAGTTTTAACAACAAGCTTAAAAACCTTATTAAAAAAATAAATAAACAGGAAAAGGTTGATTTAAAAAAATGATTTTAGAAAGCTACAAATGGAATGAGGATCCAGATAAACCTGAAAAAGACTTTAGAATTACTTTTAAAGAATTCTCCAAATGGGATAATGTTTTTGTTCTTATTGTTTTTTTTAAATATACAATAAGATAAGATTTTAAAAGCTAGACATTAGAGAGAACTAACAAAATCAACTAATGGAGAAAAACACATAAACTTGATTAAGAGTTTCAATGGTGCAAAATATTCTAAACCAAGAGAGTAGTGACCTGAATATTTTTTCTATAGTTGACTTAAAACATTTTTAAAGCTTTGAAAAATCTTATGACAAAGAACAAAGAAGAAATGAAAGGAAATCAAGTTCTAGAACATTATTTAAATGGATTAAAAATTAAGATCGTTAGAAGTAAAAAGAAGGAATGTTGCTTTATTGGATGAAGGTTACAAAAGATATAGTTATTTTGGGGAACCCCTTATGGACTTTTGCTAATATCAGGACAGAATGGCAATATTTTATGGGTTGGTTTATAAATAAGAAATGGGATATGGAAAAAAGAAATTTGTTGCAATTTAAGAGGTGGTAAAAAGTTGCTAAAATTGCTTATACTTGTGATGGAGGTCAGAAGCTACTACTTTATAGATTTATTTTTCTTTACTATATTCTTAGTTTTCTTTTTTTTAATTTCTATTCTTTACATCTTTCCTATTTTCCTCCTTTAATTTCTTTCTGTTTTTCTTTTCATTCATAATAGTTTTTAATATTATAATTATAATCTTTAATAAAATTATTTGGAAAAAACAATGGAACTAAGAGGTAGGGAACCTTGGCACAAAGATTACTCATGACCAAGATGTAAAAAAAAAAAGGGATACAAGTCTTTGTGCAAAGAACACACAGCAATGGGTGGCTATTGAGTCAATTTGGGCTGTGAATGAGTTGGAAGTTTTACATGTAAGGAGACAAGCTGAGAAGCACCTGAAGATCTAGCTCAAGAGGATGAAGATGTTTGAGTGACATGGAGATGAGAAGAATTGAAGGACTAACCTAGGAGGGGAGAAGTGAGCTGCCAGGTATATGAGACTATGGAAGAGATAATTAGAGAGAACAAATTATGGAAGGAGCAAGGAAGAGATTTTTGGTTAACGGACACTTCATTTAATACCTTAATATTCTTTAAAATTTAAAGTTTTATTCTTTAAAGAGGACCCAGTTTGTAGGGGCAATAAGATGACTTTGTATAAAATAGAACACCCCCTGAGGGGGCCAAAAAGCCCTACTAAGCAGGTATATACAAAAGTATGAAGGCTATTGCTTAAAAGCATTGTAAGCCGCCCTGAGTCTCCGGAGGAGGGCGGCATATAAATCAAACTAATAAATAAATAAAAATTAAATAAAGTTATCTGTGAGCATAGTGTTCATATATCTATTTATTGTTTTTTAGAGATACAGGTTAAAACTGATTTATCAGACTTTCAGAACAGAATATTTGAATAGTAATAATATGAAGACAGTGAATGTCTGTTATTTAACCCTCTACTTTCCAGATTTGGAAAAAAAAAGACCTTCTGAAATGAAAAGAGTTGATGTCAATAATTGGCAGTATTGATTTCACTCAGGGTACAAATAATTTCAAATTGATTCTCATATGGGATTAGCATCCATGCAGTATTTACAGTGAGTTCTATATACATTTCTTTAGTCAAGAGTCGAAGCTTCTGATTTAGAATTTGGAGAAGACAACTGAGAGTTTCCCCAGAGACACAGGAGCATTTTGATCTGTGAGAATAGGTTCCTGCTCACTTTGAAGTTTTCACATACTGTATAACTGAACTGATTCAGAGATAAAATATGAATGTAGATCAAATCAGAGAAGCAGGTCTAGAATACACTAGAATATACTACAGATGGAACGGAGATAGGGAGAAGTCTCCTTTCATTTCTGCGCCAATCATCTCTCTTAATTTAAGCATGCTGTATAGCATAAAGAATAAACTGCATAAAAGTTGCCTTGGTGCCTATTGATTGAAGCCAGTCCATAAGGAATTTGTTTATCAGAATCATTAATAGCATCTGAACTCAAGGGAGAGGAATTATGGAAGAAAATATGTACATTGCAGCTCTCTAAAAATCCTGACTTGAATGTAAACATAGTACACTACAATCATGACAAATAATGCAGAATTTAGCAGCTCATGTTTTAGCCTTTTAATCTAAAATGCAAGATTGAACTAATGCAAAAGTCTACCAAAAGAGATTTCAAACAGTGAATTCCAAAGGCATGCAATAGCATTTCACTTGTATGATGGGATTGTTCTGTCCCCATCCCACACGCACACACACCAACAGACGTCCAAGAGTTAAAGACCAAACCAGCCGACAAAATCCTTTTCCTTATGATAATGGAACTTGGCAGCAACCTAGTGGCTGCCTGCCAAGAGTTTATTACTTACGACAGAAAGAGATAACTTCTCTCCGTTTCTGGTACATCAAAGTAAAATGCTCAATAATTACAGAGTAAATCAAGTCCAAAGATAATCCAGCATAGTCTATAGCAAAAGTCCGGCAATGCAGAATGGCATGGAAGCTTTCAGCTTTGTTTGTCACAAGGCTTGACTGGCCACCATGCTCCCTTTTATACCCTGTGGGGTGTGGTCCAGTGACTCAGCTTAATCTCGGGCACGCCTTTTCTTCTGTTGCGCGCGCTTATCTCTGTGATGCTGGCGTGGATCCAGCCAAGACTCATTACTCTTATCACTGTCCACCTGTGGCTGCGTGGATGTGTTTGGCCCCGGCCCTATCTCTTGCCCTTCGGCGGACACTGAAGGCATTGCCAAAGAGGAGGGTCCTGGAGAGGGAGGCCTTGCCAACTCCTCTCCTTCACTCTCGGAGTCCTCTCCTGCTGATGACACAGGCTCAGGTAACGGAGCCACAATAGGGATTTTCACCAATCTGTGACCAAGCCTATTCAAAAAGCTTGCAACTTCAGAAGAGTTGTGCATGCTGTATGACGTTTCTCAGAGGAAAGGAAACAACTCTTCTCCTGGTTCTATTATTGGAACTTATCAGCAAGACTATATTACTGAATTCCATTCATAACACTTTTATGGCTTACTTATTTCATTTCTATAGCCACCCATTTGAGATACATGACTCTTAATGTGTTTGTGGGTTAAAGAGAAAATCTAGAAAGAAATGTAATATCTTTCTTTTCACCCAGTGCAAAATCTGAAGCTTCTCCTTTGCGGACCTTATTCTAGTGATGTCTTTCATCTGGAAAAATTAACTGTTCAGCACCATCGGTTTTAAGATGAAATCCAATCTCTACAATTACAGGAACTTTGTCAGCGGGAGACAGACATTATTTAGAGTGGTCCTGTGGTCAATGCTTTCCACCTTCCCATATTGATAATCCACCATTCCTCTCCACCGGTATGACTCCAATAACATCTGCATGGATAAGCCAATTTGCATACAGCTGTACAGTCATTTGTGAAAGAATACCTGCAGGAGACTGTTGACGGGAAAGGGTAAAGGAGTATATCCTTTAAACTTACACTTTGGATTTTATAAGATGTGAACAGTTATCTTCTTCTCTGATGCATTTGATAAAAGGCATGTGTCTTATTAATAATATTGCGCTGGAACCCTGTTTCCAATTTATCAACAACAATAACAAAAACTTTTCCTGGCAAAAAGACTCCTATTTCACATTTTTTGGGGAATGCATTAGGTTTTTGTACATTTATTCTGAAAGTGGCTTTGACTTACTTTACTGTTGAGGGCTGGAACAACATATTGTAGGGGGAAGGGACATTGACAAGTTTTTGTTTGTTTGTGTCTATCACTTGGTGGCACCCATGCTGCCCACACTTTGTAATGTGAAAAACTTCATAGGAGGAGTTTCTTTGTAATGTCTTACATAACTGAAGCAAGGGAAGCTAGAGGAGCTTCAAACCCATATGTCAAAGATTGTATATAGACACATCTTCATAGACCTCTTGACCATTTTGTAACTAAGATAAGCACAAAGATTTTCACCCAATCCATAATTGAAGCTATAATGTGCTCTGGGTTAAAAGAATATCTTTGTCTCAGGTTAAAAGATTATCTCCATCTATCATCTCTCTATCTCTATCTTTAGCTTTCATCTCAGCAGAATAATGTTTTGGACAGTACTAGCAAATGGACAGAACTATAAGAAAGAACAAATTTTTAAAGCTTTTTTCTTTTACCATCACAACCTTTTTTGCTAAAAGTTCCTCTTCCCAAATAGATAATGTGCTTGAATTAATGAGCTAGTTGTAAATAGCTTCTCTCCCCCCACCCACCGCTTATCACTGAGTCCACTAGAATTAAGGTAGGTAAAACTCCATATTCATTAAAATTACTTCTTTTTAACTTGTCAAGGGTCTGAGTGTTGCTTATTTCCAGTTGGGTAGAGTAATTGGATCACAAAGTAAAATAAGTAAAAAGGGAAAGCTGGGTACTTAAATGAGGCACAAAGATTAGATGGCACGTGAAGAAGTTTCAAGTTGCTGTTTCTTCTTGCTGGCTGTCTCCTCTTGAAGCTTCCCCTTTTGCTCATCAATAATGAACAAATCTCCTACATGGCACTGCATCAAGCTGTAAACAAGAGTTAGAAAAATTATATATGATGGGAAAGCAGCAAAGATTTCTGAATGCTAGAGGGTATAACAAAATAAAATTCTGTATGCTTGCCACAGATCCCATTCTTTGCCATATCTATAATAGCCCAGGCAGGAAACATAAAATATGTGATTTTTTTCTAATTATATTTGTTTTATATGCTGCAATTTTTTTTAAAAAAAAAAAGACAGAAAAAAATAGAAATTAATGTAGATAATATAGGAGTCTTCAGATGAAGAAACTTGGTTTTGTCTAATTTGCCTTTTTTCTTCTATCTCATATTGATGGTTAAAATCAGCCTAAAATGAAATCTGATCTGAATCAAAAGAGGTCTGTTCAGGCAAAAGGTTTGTGAGGAAGGAAAATAAATTAAGAAGGTTTCTGATTAAAAAGTAATAATTTTACAGATTTGTGTGTGTGTGTGTGTGTGTGTGGTCACGCATGTGCATGAAAGCGCAGAATTTGCTTTCATTTTTTTGTGTCCTGCTGAGTTGCACCCGAAACAAAATTTGGGAGGAATTAGAACATATTTTCCAGCAAAAGTTTAGTAGAGATGAAATAGGTAAAATAACGAAACAAAATCAGAATGCTTTTACATATATCTAAGCATAAATTTCATAACTGGCACTAGTACATAACTAAAGCAATACATAGCACAATGCCCTAGTAAGTTTCAGATTAAAATCCAATTCACTGGGCACATAATTTATAGTGTTCATCCATTTTATCTATAATGTTATATGTTCATTTACACCAGGAGTATTTAATGAACAATGAACAAACATCTTTCCTGCAATGATGAGAAATCACCAATAAAAAGAAGTTGAATTTTCTTTTTTTAAAACAACAGCAAGAACAGCAATAGAGAATGTCAAAAGCAGGCATGTATGTTTTCCACAGCAAAATAAAAACTCAATAATTTGAAAGAAAGCTAGTCCGTGTGGAACCATGACCCTACTTGTAACAAGAGAAAAGAAAAAAAAAAAACCCTGTGCATTTCTCACAACTACATTTCTCATGGTATTTACAATAGCTCAAGCAGGAGGCATGGAAGAGGCTAATTTACTCTGATAGTGTGCTAGCAGCCAGAGCATCTGTGTAGTGGGTGGAGATTGTAAAAAAATAAAGTCAATATTGAAACCTCAGAAAATCAACATGTTGCTATACAATCAAAGGTCTATTCCTTTACATATAGTGTATCAGACAAGACATGCTGAGCCAAGAAGGGGAGTCAAGTGTGGGATTAGTCTTGAATCTTTATGCAGGCTCAAAAAGGCAAGTCTGAACCTTCTTGAATGCCATTGAACCTTATCTAGTCTGGCCCAGCTGCAAACCTCAGGAAAATTCCCATGAAACATGCATGAGCAATAATGTAGCCAATTTAACTCTTCACTGTGAATTTGGTTGTTCATACCTGACAACATGTATGACACTCATACATAGGGACAGGGCATTAGTTGTACAATCGCAGCTGCCTTCTTGACTATTTTAAGGCCACCCCTGCAGATCCTCCTGACCATGTCATTGTCCATTGTAGTCCTTGACTAACTTAAATGAATCATGGCTTAAATAAAATGTGCCCCTTCCCAACTATCAAAAGATTGTCCATTCTTAAGGACATTCTTTGCTCCCCAAAAGAGACCATTTTAACCATGGCTAAAAATCAAATTATGGTCACGTTATGCCAGATGGTACCCAATCCTTATATTTTGATCAGTCAATTAAATCCTACTTTTACTTGATATATTGTTATAGATCTTAAAGATAAGCCTGGAAGCTATCTTTTTGTTGTGGCCTGTACGCGGCCTGTGCAGCTAGTAGCTGATTCAGACAGCGAGGAGACTGGTATGCTGCTGCGCCAGCAGCCTGTGCAGCTGGCAATCGAGTTGGCCAATGAGGAGGCTGGAGAAGATGTGGTGCCAGAGACGGGGATTCAGCCACAGCCTTCAGAACCTCCAGAAGCTACCTTAAGTGAAGAGGATGAAGAGGAGGAACCTCTTCTCGATGCACAGGCGCGCAGAGCTGCCAAAAGGCAGGAGTGGCTCCTCAGGAGGAGGTGTCCTTGAGAGTAAGGCTTGGTGCTAATTGGCCATTGCCTTAGCCTATTTAAGGAGGAACGCCGATTGAAGCAATTTGCAGGGAACAACTTCGTTCACATACCTTCGTGTCTTGTCTTGCTTATCTTATCATCTTCCTGCAAATTGCTTCTGGGCATTCTGCCAACCACTGTAAGCTTTCAGTTATTATTCTTTGAATTCTTGGCAGCTGTTAATGCAGTTAATTAACATCCGTTGTTGTAAAAGACTGATTTATTTAGTAAACCAAGGTTTGAATGGACTTTGCGTGTCCTGCGTTCTTTGGGGTCTGTAGCTGGGGCAGAACACTTTTTCATTGGCTCTTCAGACCTGACAGCTTTTTTTTGCATTCTCAGGTCACCTATAAACCAGATCTAGATTACCCGAATACCATTGGCACCCAACGCCCAACCCACCTGGATGGGACATACCTTTAATTTAGTGTAATTCATATGTAAATTATTTCAACATAATTAATACAATTAATTGTTATGTATATAATAACGTTCTACTTTTGTGTTACTGAAATTCCTAATTTGATAGCAACTTTATGAATGTCAAGTTGTAGTCTTGTTGTAGGTTGTGTGCGACCCTGAAGCACTGGGTTGTGCGTAGTGTTGTTTTTAATCTAGGCAGAAGTATAATGTGTCAGGTACCTGATTTCTGATGGTACAGTGTCTGAGAACATTTTTAACATGACTCTCATTTGGAAGAGGAAGTATAAAAAAAGATTTTATTGCAGAGGCTGGCAGACAATCATTGTTCTGTACTTGCAAGGCAAACACTGTTCTCTTTGTTGCCTTTTGTAAATTACATCATAAATTCATTTTACCTTATCTTTCTTTGATTCCTTTTTTTTTTAAAAAAAATTCAGGATGGAATCAGTAAGGTCTTAAACCAATTACCAACCTAATAACATTCACCTATGCTGGCAGTGGCATTAAATTCATTTTGCTAATCCTGCTGTCATAACATAGTAGCATGTGTTGGCTTGAATTTTACTTTGGATAAATTCTCTCATCTGTCTTCAGTTGGGCTATTAGGTGAATTATAATTCATTTTAATAATTGTTCTGAGATGAGCAGGGTACAGAGGGCACTATGTAATATTAATTCAATTCCAGCTCCAGCAAATGTACACACGCCAGTGCAATCTTTGAAACTGCCTAAGAGATAGGAAATTGTATGTAATGCTACAAAACGTCAATGAAGCTTCTTACTGTAACTCTTTTAATTTGCCCTGGAGTGTCAATTTTTAAAGGAAATCTGGTTTGTTGCAAATAAGGTTCCCCTTTCAAAGATAAACTTTGAAAGATTATCTAGAAAGTTTTATTTCTTCATCCTGTGGATAGAAATATACTACTAATCTCCGAAACACAGGTATGCATAGGGAGGCAAGGAGGGACAAGCAACAAAATATGTGTTGCAGCTTTGTAGCACAACTTCATCCTTTTCATACCTGCATAGTACCATGTGGCAAAAATATAGACAAAGATAACATTTTGTCATCATGTTTCATCATGGATTCTTCTGCTTCTAAAAATATTTAGCATGCTGCTTTTTTAGAATGCAATGGAACAGGAACAAGGATTTTCTTTAACTCATTTCTCAAGAAAGCACTAAAGGTTTATTTGATTGCTCAGGGGTATCAAACTGCATTTCTTTGAGGGCTGATTCAGTGGTGGGTTCCTCCCGGTTCGGCCCGGTTCGCGAGAGCCGGTAGCAGTGACGATATGACATCACCGAACCGGTTCTCTGTCTTCAGAAGCTGGGCCTCCTGCCCGCCCCGGCGTTATGCCGACCTTATATATCTGCTTTCTTCGCCCAGCTGAGAGGTGCAGCAGAGCAGATTGCTGCACCTCAGCTGGGCAGATTTGCAACGCACTTGCGCGAAGCACAAGTTTGGTGTCCTGTGAGCGAACCGAGCATGTGTGCGGTGATCGCGCACGAAGCGCGCACACAAAGAGAACCAGTAGTAAAGCTGGTTAGAACCCACCCCTGGCTGGATCAGTATTGTAGTTCTCCTCTGCAGGCCGGCCGGGGTGGGGGGAGGAGACAGGATGGATGCCTCCTGCCAGCCAAAACGTGGTGCGCAAATGGGGCCCCCTACACCACATTTTCAGCCTGGACAGCCTCCTGCAGCACCCTGTTAGCAAAAAACAGGATGCATGGGGGCTGACAGAGGCACCGTGGGCCAGTCCTTTGCTATTTCTAGGCTGGTCCCGTGGGTCAGATTTAAGCACCCCATGGGCCGCACCCGGTCCACAGGCCTTAAGTTTGATACCCCTGCTCTAAGTCATATGCCCTAGATTTTGCTGGAATTGCCACAGATAGTTTGCCTACAACTGTTAGATAAATCTTACTGGGACTTCTCCAACTACTCTTTCGATATTGTGATATTTATAATAGTGTGTGTGTGTGGGGGGGGGTTTCCAGAACCAGTGGTTTCAGAACCAGTGAATGATTTCAAACCACTAGTATGGTGGTAAAAAAAAAAGAGAAATGATCAGTTAATCATTATGAAGACTTGAAGGTCGTCATCAATCGAAAATGCTACTTTTTTCAGATGCAAAAGACCCTGTACAGCAGGGGTGTCAAACTCAAGGCCCACGGGCTGAATGCATCACATGCAGGCCACAGCCACCCCAGCTCCTTGAAGAAAAAAAACATTGTGATATGTCCCCAGACGGCAACGTGACATGGCGAGTTTGACACCCGTGCTGTACAGCATAAACATAAACTCTCATTTTACTTTTTTCATCCCATTGGCTGAAATCTTTCATTATACTCTCCCATCCAAGATTTTTAATTATATACACATTATAATAAAAGTCACGGAATACTAGGCCATAGAGTTTTATGCTTCAGTCCAACACAAGTGTAAATCACAGTTCTCCATATTATTAAGCCAATATTCAGAAATTGGCTTATTGGTGGTGAGTTCTCAGTTATGATTTAGCTACTATGGTCTTTGATCTTTAATACAGACCAAAAAGAAAGCCAATTCAATTGGCGTCAGAACCAATACACTGTATACATCAGTGCATTAGGATTTAACTTTTTATTAAATTTAAATTCTCCTCCTGCTTTATAAGCTTACAGATATTTGACCTTGATATTTCAAGGTCATAAAAGATGGCTGGGATATGTTAACCTGAGAGTTCTCACCGACTGCTATATGTGCTTCATTTCTAACACATGAATTTTGTTTTATGTATTTTCCCTTTCTTTCCTGTCTTTCCCCCCCCTTTTCTTTCTTAGTCAGTTTTTTTTTTAAAAAAAAACTGCTTAACTTTATAGCAGAAGTTAAATATGGTTATTTCTCTATTTGATATTAGGGTCATCAAGGAGTTTTCTGGAATCTAAAAATACTTTTTTCTAATAACCCAGAAGATCTTTGGTTTTAAACTGTCCAATCATATTTTACCATGTTAGTAATTCTTTCTCCTCTGCAACTTTGAAGAATCCAAGCAGAATCTAAATGAACAAGCTTAAGAATCTAGGGCCATCCACTTTCATTGACATTCATTTCTACCTTGACAGGCTTAAGGAAAGGAAAAAAAACTCATAATATTCAGCTGAAGCTACGTGGGAAATAGTATGAGAACACTTGTTTTGGCATCTTAGATGTTAGATGCATGCAAGATTAGTAGCTAGGCAGTTGCAAAGATTTTTTAGATCTGCTCCAATATTTTTGCAGAAAAATGTTAGTAAGGTATTATCCTCTTGCTGTTATATGTTTAAGTAATTTTGAGCAGTTTGATGTCTTCTGTTACATGAAGGGCATTTGCCTGAAGAAATGTGCAATATAAGAAGGTTATAAACTATATTTGCAAGTATATTACCTTTTTTAAAATGACACCAGGATTGTGACACAAAAAATGTGGTGTGAATGACTAATAAGTTTCAATTCTGCAAGTACTGATACTTAAGTAAAATATGTATAATCTTAAATTATGTATATTAAAGATAGAAACAGAGGGCTTAGTATACATTGAACCAATTTTATTTGCATTTGTGGATCAATATTAGAACTCACATATTCTGATACAATATATATATGTTTAAGGTTGAACTGTGGAGTTCGTTGTGTTCTATGATCTTGTTTGTTTACTTGCAGACATGTCATTACCTAACTAGCAACATCATCAGTGTGAGTGTGAGTTTTGCTCCTTGTTTATACAGCAGTGGTGTATACAGTAGTGGTGTAAAAAAAAATGGAGCTGGATCTCTATAAGAATGAATCTGGATGAGAAGCAAGCAGAAATCTGGAACAACAGCTAGAAAAAAGAAAAACAAGAAAAGGTTAATTTAGGAAGGGATAACCTAAGAAGATTTTTAAAAAATTACTCACAAGTAAGAAACAAGTATGAGTCTTTTCTCAAAGTAGCACCAGGTAGGATTTCACTCTCCACAGCTAAGAAGGAGAGAGAAAAAGAGTTAGGAGCCTCAGTTGGCCAACATGGAGAGAGAAAAAGAGAGGCTGATGGTTTCACTACTGACAAACTCACCCAGTTAAACAACTGAAGAAGGATGGAGGTTTGAAGTACCAAAATATCTGGGCTAGATCAGATGATCCAGAAAGAGGGATCAAGCATCAGATAGTAAAAAAAAAAAAAGAAAGAAAGTTGTTTTAGACATTTTACAAGGGATTAGAAGAGAATATACTCTGCCTTTAAGGAATCTTTTGTTTTAAGGTTGTGTGCATTTTAGAGAAAGGGAAATAAAATGTTCCTTTCCCAGAAAGCTCTTTCTTTGGGACTCCAAGTTCAATATTTTATTGCTCCTTAACTTTATTATTTTAGTTGTTTGATGATATCTGTATGTATGCCTGTAGTATCATGATGGATTCCATGACTTTGCATGTGACACAACAAAGAGAGATTGGTCTATAATTCTCAACAAGGCCGGGGTCACCTTTTTTGAAAATAGGTATGCTAGGTTGCTAATGACCATATGTCAGGCAAGGAGCTCATTCTAAAAGATACTTCATAGATGGTGCTTAGAGGTTCATCTATGGCGGAGGAAAGCTTATTAAGAAAGAAGGCACATATTCCATCAGGACCAATAGATAGAGATGGCTTTAGTTTGTGTAGTGCCCTTATGACGGTATCTTCAGTAAAATCAATGTGGATTGGATCATTGCAATTGGATGAGGTACGACTAGGAAATGAGGGGGAGATGCCATTGCTGTTGACAAAGACTGAACTGAAAAAGGTGTTGAAGAGATTAGCTTTAATGACATCATCTTCACCATTTGGCCCTTTTAGATGTGGATCATAATGCACATTGTAAAGTTGTTTTTGTCTATTCATAATGAGATATTTTATTTTTTATTGGATTTGCAAAGGAAAGGAGTAGATACAATAGCAGGATTGATTAAGGTGACCTGCAAAGGAGATAGAAGAGATAGAAGAAAGAAGATAGAAGAATCCTGCAGAAGCCAACTTTTTGAGCAGGAAGAAAGGGAGACAGTCAGACTGTGTGTATAATTAATCAATCAGAATAGAGCTGGAGGAGACCTTGGATGTCTTCTAGTCTAGTCCAACCCTTGCTCAAGCAGGAGACCCTATACCATTTCAGACAAGTAGCTCTCCAGTGTCTTCTTAAAAACCTCTAAGCACCTACAACTTCTGATGGCAAGCTGTTCCACTGATTAATTGTTTTCACTGATAGGAAGTTTCTCCTTAGTTCCAGGTTGCTTCTCTCCTTGATTGGTTTCCATCCATTGTTCCAAAGGTGCTTTGGTAAATAAGATGGCTCCCATCCTCTTTTTGGCAACCTCTCAAATCCTGGAATACTGCTATCATGTCACCCCTATTCCTTCTTTTTTCTAGACTAGCCAAACCCAATCCTGCAATCATTCTTTATATGTTTTAGTCTCCAGGCCTTTGATCCTCTTAGTTGCTCTTCTTTGCACATTTTCCAAAATCTCAACATCTTTTTTTTTTAATGTGGTGACCAAAACTGGATGCTGTATTCCAGGTGTGGCCTTAGGAAGGCTCTATAAAGTGGTACTATACTTCATGTGATTTTGATTCTATGCCTCTGTTTATACAACCAAGGATTGTATTAACTTTTTTGGCTGCAGCCTCACATGCTTGCTCATATTTAAGTGATTGTCCACTAGCACTCCAAGGTCCCTCTCATATTGAGGTGCATCTGTGCATCCTGAAAGAGATGATCATTAGTTGACTCTGCATTTGATTTAGGCAACATCCAGATTCTGAGCCAGACCAGTTACATTTTTCAACTTCAAGAAACATTTGTTTTTAAAATAGTCATGGAAATAAAAAGATCTGTCTCAGGCATATGAACCCTTGGTCAAGTTAAACATGGTAGGACTATGTGTTTCAATAAAATAAATAACTTGCTAAAGGTATTTTATGTTACTCTGGGTGACAGAATTATACTTGTGGCAAATAAAATCTCAAAGTAAAACTTAAACTGACTGAGTATATTTATTCTCAGTGGGTCCTTACTTCTAGCTGCTTAAAAAAGTTCCAAGCACAAAGTGGTAAATGAAAATATTTCCTCTGATCTAACTGTGGGTCCATGTTGTGAATACCATTGATCTCTACACTTTGTGCTTACAGTTGGCAAGGCTTTTCTGAAAACATCCTCCTGGTTTGTTGGATTTTGTTTCTGTTTTGTTTTGTTGGGGAAAAATACCCTTTACCTTTTGAACTGGGGTTGAACCTATTAAGATAGGGGCCCAACTCTCAGCTGTTGCAATTACTTCTATAGTAGCATGACTCTGCTACTGAGGAATGATATGCAAAATGCCTAAAAAGATATACCGTAGTTCAAACTGGACTTGGAAATCTGTTATTAATCACATCCGAGCAGCTAAGATGTACAAGAGAAATTAGGAGATCTGGGAAGGGACTAGAATTTGAATTTATGAAATTCAAAATAAAATCAGAACATTTGAACCATTTCTTACAGCAAATTAGACCAGACTAGGAAAAAAAAATCTGAATTTACCCAACCAGCTATATAGTGGCTTGACATTAAAATCCTATCAGGATATCTGTTAATTAGATCTAGTACTCAGTGAGGACAATATTTTAAGGTTCCTTATTGCCCATAGAGTCTACATTAGTTCAAGAGAGTTTTTATTTTTTAAGGCAACAGTTATGCAAATTGATTTTGTCTAGTTTGGCACTAATCTTCTTGGAAAGCAATCTGAGGTGTCTTTCAGTTTAGGGATTATTGTTATCGGTGGCTAACACCAGCTAAATCCTATATGAAAGGTATAACGAAAGAAGAGGGCAGGCCCTGAAGTAAAGGGGAAAAAATACACTGCAGAAAACATGTTCTATTTTCAAGGGCTCTTCTGAAATATCACTAAGTGCTCTTGAGAAAAGAATATGTTTCCTGGGCTACTCAGACCAATTTTATTTTTGGCATCTAGAATTTCTTCATGAGTTTTTTTTAAATATATATCAAGGCAACACCTTCCGCAAAAATACATTTATGCCTGCCATCTTAAATCAGGGCTGGGGGTATTGCTAAATATAATTCCCAATATTTCTAATTTTTGACAGGGACTGTTAGGAGTTATAATTCCCATCCATGATGTAAATGAGATTTCTCAGTTGAAATGTTTAAGTTGTTATAATTTAGGCAAAGACTATAAGGGGTGTCAAACTGGTGGCTCATGGGCTGGCTACGTCACACGCAGGCCACGCCCACCCCAGCTCTACAAAGGCATAAAAAAGAATCACGATATGTCACGTGATGTTAAGTGATGCAACCAGTTTGACATCCACAGCCTATAAGCTCATGGAAGCCAGTTTGGTGTAGTAGTTAAAGCACCAGTTTAGATTGGAGATAGTAAGTTCTAGTTCCTTCTCAGGCACAAATCCAGCTGGGTGATCTTGGACCAGCCCCTATCTCTTGCCCCTTAGGAAGGAAGCAATGGCAAACCTCTTCTGAAAATATTGTGAATAAAACTACAAGGATTGATCCAGGCACTCATCAGAAGTCAACATTGACTACTATCTCAAAGCTACAATACCGTAACAAGGACACACTGAATGCCATATCAAAAAGCCTTGGACTTAGACAATCTTTGCAGTGACAAAATTTCTGGTCAATTATAAAAAAGCCATATTGCTTGGATCCTATCCTATATTATACATTATGACAACTTAGGTTCTAGGCAAGAATTTATTGCAGATGAGGCCAACACCAGCTAAATAACTGGCAGCTTTGGTTTCACCTTTTTGTGTACACAATAAAAATAATAGTCTTACTCAAAGCTTTTTTGCCCCTTGTCTAATAAGTAAGAAGGATTGTGTTGCTGTTGTTACTTGAAGGCACTTTCTTAGCAAGCTATACATTCTGAAGAAATCCATTGATGGTCTTCTGAGAGGCAAAGACTGCTCACGAGAAAGAAAAAAAGCCCCTCTTAAAATAAGTTCATGTTGTATACTGTTGATATTTTTGGCAGTACCTTTTGATATTAGCCTTAGGCAATTTCTAAAACTGTGTTTCCTTCTTCTGCCTACCAGATGCTTATGCAACTTTGTTGAATTAAAATCCTTGATGATGCTACATCCCTTTTTAGATTGGAAATCACATGACATGAATAAACAAATCTCTACATGTTGGTAGGTAATCCAACAAAGAAATGCCAGGATATTACTGCTGTTGTAGCAGCTGTATTATTGATTAAGTGCACATAAGGATGAAAAACAGAGAAACCTACCTTTACAATCACAATAGGAAAGTTGTCAACCTCAAACATTTAGTATACACCCAGAGTAGCGTGTTAATAGAGCCTTGCCATAGTCAATCTGACTGCATTCACATGAGACCGATCTTAGAATACAAAACTAAAAAACAATCTAAGAACCCCATTAAAACTCCCTAACAGAGGCTAAACCACCAGAATAATAATTTGGCTGGGAAGAGAGTGATAATGTAGGCAGTGGGGAAAAAAAAATAAAGAAGGAAAAAGGAAGGGGTTGAGCACTCATATTGTTCTAAATGCTTTTTTCTCCAAAGGTGAACAAATTAGATTTTCACTGGAGTATTTTTTTTTTTTTTTTGTCAAGCACTCTCTAGAGTTTTACAAGTAAAAATGGTGAGCTTTTTCCATTTAGGAGTCATCAGTTGAAAAGAAAGGAGGGAGCCACATTTGGAAAGCAAATAAGGCATTGGTAGTTCCTCAAAATATATTTTAAAATCAATTGGTTTTTGGGTGTTCTCCAAAAATTTGGCAAGTATTAAGGATTGTCTCAAATATCCTGATTTTAAATCTCCAGGTGCCTTGAACTCAAATTGCTTTTCTCAAAAGTGAGTACAGAAAACACTCTTAATTCATACAGAACTGGGATAAACTACCAAGTCTAGCTGAAATACCATTGTCAGCTTTTCTTACCTAGCTTTAAGCCTGAGAGTTATAGTTTTGCAATATCAGCAAAGCCAAATGTCCCAAGCTCCGATACAGTTTCCTTACCATTCTGTAGGATTATGTTTATCTTACCTTTTTAAGAATGCTAAATGCACTAATAGTATCACATTTATTTTAGTGCTTATTGTCAAGGGATTGGCTCATAATAGGAGTTGATACACACCGTCAATAGTTAAGCAAAATGAGGGATTTTATTCTGGATACTGTGATAGCTATAGTAATGAAGTACTGTATTCAATAATAAATACAAGTGGGAGTATTATTTACAAAACCAGCATTTGTTCCTTTGCATGGACAGAAAAGGATAAAAACTATAAGAACTTAACCTATTTAACCTACTTAATTTTTCCCCTTTAAGCTTATTTCCCTCACTTTACCTTGTAATTTATTATAGCTTCTTCTCTCCCTGCTGATTACAATTACGAACACTGGAAATGTCTTTAATAGATCAAGTGTGACTTTGTTTCACAATAATGCCATGATTATGGTTAGAAACTTCATTATTATCATGTTTTGACTTTGTACTGGATCACATTACACATTAGGGTAGTATAATTGAATGAACAGTTATAAAAGCAAACAAATATTAGTTTATGCACCAGGAACAAAGAAGATAATAGATGGTCAAGCAGCAGAAGGCCACTCCTAGCAGGTATACTTGTGATTAGCTGTTCTTATTTTTATCAAAATATTACAAGATAGAAGTCCTTGGAGATCTCCTTAGAAATCTACAATGTACATTCTTCCCAGTGCTGCAGTAGTATTGATTTGTTGGAAAATAAATGCTGTTCAGATAAATGTTTTGTGATCATTTTTTCACCATGAGCAATCATATACTGTCTGGGTTTACTCAGGGTTTTTTTTTAATCATTGTCTACAAAAGACTGCTTTCAGCAAAAAGAGGGATTTCACATTCAAGTAAAGTATGTTCTTAATACCAAGAATGGCCAGGTTAACAGAATAATTTAATAAATCTGAGACTCACCTGCCAGCTTGATACAATGCCTACTTATCCTCTATACCAAAATTTAATATTGGTTTGTCGCTTCCTCACAAGTGTCAAAAAAATAGGGCCAGTTCTACAATGAGCCCGAGTTTGAAACTCATTGAAACCATCAATGATTTCATCAAATGTAGTAACTCTAACTCCAATAACCTCAAATGTATTCCCCCACCTTTTTTTACAAAGCATTCATTGAAAATAATTGCTCCATCGTCAGTTTCTCAGCTTACTTTTCCAATTTCCTCCATGAAAAGAGCATACAGAAGGAGCTGAGATGATAATGATGAACAGCTGTGGAGTGATTGACCAACAGTTCATATAATTTGGTTTTTGTTCTGCATATATGAAATTCAAAAACCATAATTGGGGGAGAGGGAAAATTTAATTAGAAATTCAAGTGCAGGTGTTTTTGATAAGTATTAAGGTTTTATAGGGCAGAAGCTGGACATGCACTTTTTATTAATTTAGATCCTATAATGGAATATGGGGGACGATGATGACAACAAGAGGAGGAGATGCTGTGTAAGAAACAATGAGGCAAGAAAGAAGAAGCCTCCAAATGTCTCAATGATCAAAGAAAGAAGTTTAGGAAGGATTACCCTCAGTCATCCAGGTCATGGTTGTCCCAAAGGTGTTTTTTCAAAAGACAACTGGACTTTGCTTTTCCTTGAAGATGTCTTGGTTCTCATCCAAGGAACTTCTTCAGTTCTAAAGAATGAACTGAAGAAGTTTCTTGGATGAGAAGCAAAATGTCTTCAAGGAAAAACAAAGTGCAGTTGCCTTTTGAAAAAGCACCTTTTGGGACAATCACCTCAAGGGGTTAAAGTGGTGATGGGAAATTTGTACTTTGAGACTTGCAAGATTGATGTCAGCCCTCCCAGACAAACACAAGAAGCATATCTAGATAAACATAGCTTATATCCACTTAAATCAGTGGATATAAGCTATGAATTAGATGAATATTGATACATTGTAAAAGTAATGCAGCTTTTTTTTTTAGTAAAAATGACAGAAAGAAATTACATTTTAAACACAGAAATTTAGTGCTGATAGTTGCATTAATGTTTGAAGTCTCCTGAAGAATGTTGGTTCCATACAACATATTTCTTCTAATGAATCTGGAATTTGGATCCACATTCTATGAACATGGCCTTTTTACAGAAAGATTCATGGCGGAAAGGAACAACTGCATTAGTTCTAAGTTCATATTTATATTTGTGACATATGTAATGCTATGGTGTGCATTGGGGATATTTGAGAAGTACAGTACATTTAGATTTGATTTGAATCAATCAGTTTATCCTACACTAATTGCTAGAATGTAGTTATATGTCAACTTTCACACTTCCCAAATATTCTGAATGAATTCTTTTTTTTATTTTTAAACTTTTATTAATTTAAGAAACCACATAATACATTTATAAATGCAAGTAAAACAATTTACAACAAGCATCATCTTAATGACATCTACCTATAATATCTGAATTGTTACAGTATCAATATCCTATATTCTTCAATATACAATATTTCTCTCACCTTATATAATGATATTATTTTATTGATATCTCGTGTCTTTTTCTTAAATTTCATTTGATGTAAAAATATATTTTACTCTATTGATATCTTTTCTTTTATTTAATTTTTCTTTATTTCTTCTTCTCTTTTTTTTCCACTTCCCTCTAACCATTTATACCATTTTTGCCAGACCAGATAATATTCAGATTCTTCCTTTCCTTGGATCTCTTGGAATTCTGAATGAATTCTTAAAATAAAAAAAGAAGAAGAAACAATCAAAAACAAATATCCTGACTGTGTCACATTACATATATTTCCTAGTTGGTGGACTGCAAGTTGATTATATTCACTAATCTCTAGTCTCTAGATCAGGGGTGTCAAACTCATGATGTTTGTCATAGGATATATCACAACTTTTTCCACAACTAAACCAGGGCTGGGTGTGGCCAGTGTGTGATGCATCTGGCCTGCAAGCCACGAGTTTGATACCCCTGCTCTAGATTAACAACACTAGGATACATAGAGCACTATAAGAATACTTAGAGCAAAAATGCACTCATGGTAACTGGCCAAATGTACCAAAATTGGTCAGATCTTACCATTGGTAGGGAATAGTTAGAGTCCTCAGAGAGTAGGGCAACATAGAAATACGAATAATAAATAAATAAATAAAATAAATACCTCATGTGGCAGAGATATGACTAATGCTGCATTTTCTGTATCTTATTAAATATATTACATTAAAACAAATTCAATTTGTTTGTCAGTTAAACAAATCCATAGTAGAATTCGAAGATCAATTTTGTGGTCAATCTGATGATGACATGATAAAATATAGTAGATGGTAAACAGTATGAATCAGTGAATGAAAGGCCAGGAAAGCATTTTTATATGTCATAAAAATGAGAGGAGGAAAAAAAAGGATATAATGATTTTTGTGAAGGTTGTCAGATCTCATGAATTACACACATGCAGGCAAGTAAAATTGTAGGTTTAAATTATGAACCACAGACTTAAATGTACGTTGATTTGAGTGAGTGTGAAAGCTGACATCCATAGATTGGTAATAGTTGCACGCTATACTCCAGAGAAAGATGTTAACAGAAAACCAGACTTAAACCTTTGAGAACTGAATGAAACCTTCTGAATGAATACCATCTAGGTGATATGAATGGACAAAGACAATATGGTTGCACAGAAAGTATAGAAAAAGTGACAGAACATCTGGGCTCCCAAGAATGAATGAGAATGGTCACCAACTATGTAATCACTAGGAATCAAGCTCAATTCAGAAACTTTATTTAAATTATCAATGTAGGCGGGAAAGGAACAAATTGATCAATGAAGGTACAATTACACAATTGTTCTGATTACACTTATTGAAGAAAAAATTATTGTACTAGATAATTTTCCTAACTTCTTCCATGTCCATAATGGACTGGTCTGTTGTGACATGAAAATATAGTAAGTCAAGAGAAATTTCAGTGCGGTGGCAACTATTTGTGTATCTCTTACACCTTTTGCCAGTGGATGTTTCATATAACCTCTTATACTTGCAGTGGTACTCCTTGTAGTTGTGCAAGATATTGCTTGTTTTATGTGCAGATCACAGATAAAGCAAATGTTCTCCTTGAGCTCAAAAGACTCCTAAAAACAACAAAGGAGAATACACCTTCCCCTCCATATTGTAGGAGCACATTTTCAGAAAGGTGTACAACAAAATAGTCATATATTGTAAAATAATAGCTGAACTTTCAGTAATTGCTATCAATGCACATTTCATCAAATTACCTTTAATTAAAAGATGTGTACATGTCTGGCTTCATTATATGAGAATTCCATTTCCTTCCATACCCTGCGGCATTTGGCGTTTGAGAAACAGAGGGATTTTAACTTTTAACCTTTGCTCCAACTGAAAAGCTTCAGAGCTCAAGAAGCAATATCTGTCTGCATTTTCCTACTTCCTCTAAAGTCCCTTCTTTAGATAAACTGATATGTGCAGAGAATGGAATAAAAAGAGTGGCAAGAATTGTCTACAAGGTTATATCTTAGATGGCTTTGGTGAAGTAATCCCAGTTATAGGGTCAGGAAAACTAATTAATAGTTTCTATTAATTATGTCTCCCCCTGTTGGTTATGGAAGAGACACTCTTCATCTGACTCTCCAATAAAACCTGTCCAAAGTGGTTGGACCCCTAAAAACAACTGTCCTTTTCCTCAGAGCACACATACCCACATCAAGGTGGTTCCTCAGTGGAGGAATATTATTATGGTTGTTTGCATTAGCAAAGTAGTTTATCAGGTGATATTTTGAGGAGAAACACGTATATTGAATTGAAAGAGCACCATTTTGAGATGTATTGTAAGAACAAATCCCACCAGTGACTTTACCAAATAGGTTTTTTTAAAAAAAAATTAACAAAAATTTGCTGCCATTTCTTTCCTTTCCTGATCATATAAAAGTGATGAAGAAACAAAGATGAAATTAGAAACCTGAGGGAAAAAAAACCTGGTAGGTTTTCTTCAACATTTAGAAACATACATATATAGGTAGTCTTGGACTTACAAGAATTAATTTAGTGACTGTTCAAAGTTACAATGGCACTGAAAAAAGTGACTTATGTCCGTTTTTCAAAGTTATGACCTTTGCAGCATAATCATGTGATCAAAATTCAGATGCTTGGCCACTGGTTCATACTTATGTCGGTTGCTGTGTCCCAAGGTCATGTGATGCCCTTTTGCGACCTTCTGACAAGCAAAGTTAATGGGGAAGTCAGATTCACTTAACAACCCTGTTACTAACTTAACAACTGCAGTAATTCAACTGTGGCAAGAAAGGTCATAAAATGAGGCACAACTCATTTAACAACTCATTTTAACTGTCGGGCCAAAATGTTTAATTTATTTTTAAATTGTTTTTAAATTTTGTATTTGATGTTTTTTACTTCTGGCTGTTCACCGCCCTGAGTCCTTTGAGTTCACCATCCCCTGAGGGCGGTATATAAATTCAAATATTAAATTAAATATTAAATTAACAAATGTCTCAACAACAGAAATTTTGAGCTCAATTGACATCGTATGCCAAGGACTACCTGTAATATAAATACAAGAATTCCAAAAAGTACAATTCTATTCAGGAGACAAGAATCTCCTATCTGCAATTTAATTTCCCATATATAGTAGATAAGAATACCTTTTTCAGTTCCTTATACCAGTTCACTGCATTGACTAGCGCGATATGTAAGAGGAACATTTGTAATCCACCCTGTCAGCATTGCTTCTTTTCTTCTAGATTCGCTGAGAGAGAGGAAGTGACCTCCGATGCTCTGAGTTCAAGTTCTTGCAGCATGTAGTGAAAATACTAAAGTAAGTGAGAGATAAAAGACACAAATATAAAACAAGTCTGATAATTAAGTATTTAGGTATTCTCAAAAAATAGTTTGAAGTGGAGACCAGATAAAGGCATTACAGTTACCACTCAAAGGAGGTCTAGACTCTGATATTTTAAATTCCTCTGCAGCTGGGTTGGCAACTATTAACCACCTGGCTTTAAGATTTTTAAAGCAAGAAACATTATCCAGATACTGCATAATTTACAGGTGGAAAGAACCAGAAATGTCAGGATATCAGAAACTGTTATTTAAAATTCTAAAGGAGAGTTTTCTTTATCCTGTTTTATGGCAAATTTCTTGTTGCAGTTGGAATTTGGAGTGACTACATTTGATGTAAAGAATAGGATTTGTAGTTTGAATTTCTGACTTGTATCAGTCCTACTAAATCCCTAGTAACCCTAGTTGTCCAGGATGTCTTCCTGTAAAAGTAATTGAACAAGAAATGTGGATATTTTTCATCTCAATTGTTCACTGATGTGTGGATACGCAGTAGGAACCTATTCCTACTGCCTATCCACACATAGGATAGGCAGTAGGAATACTAGGTGTTGATATTTTTACACAAACTATGATTGCAAGAAATCGTATTGTCCAGTCTTTTTTTCAAAGTTCAAAGATTGAGAATTAATATGTTTTTCAAGGCAATATTTATAATCAGTTACACCAGTGTTTTTCCATGAACACATAATAATCATTATGGCAAACTTCTAAGCACAGTAAACGTACGTTCTTCCTAAATTGACAAATTACAGATACTATAAATATAATTTAAGAAGATATTGGGCTCTTTAAATATTATCTTCCTTTTTAGGAAGATAGTTCATCATAGTAAGAATAATGAACCAGTAAGAAGTTACCAGAATAATGCCCCAAACCTCTGACTAATGTATCTTCGAAATTATTACATTTCCAATATAAGCATGTTAGTTACCAACCAACTTTTTAAAAACATCTAATGAGGAGTTCAAGAGATCTGAATGTTTTGAATTAACTTTGTTTTAACCTCATAAGAAATGTGTTTATTTATTTATTTTTAATATATGAGATCCCCAATTTGTTAACGTAGGAAACTCCAGTGCCCTATTCCAACTTTCTTATAGAAGTGCAATATTTATTTAAGTTATATCTTTTAAGAAAACAATTTTGTTTTAGTAGTTAATGAAGAAAATGTTATTTCTACTCCCATTCTAATCACAAAAATCAGCTAGGTGATCTTGGGTCAGTCATTCTCACTGAGCTATAGGAAGAAGCTAATAATAATCCACTTTTAGAATGCTGGTTAGAAAACTGAATAGATTTGTCCATGCAGTCATAGGGAGTCAACTTCTATCCAAAGCAAAAATTAACAAACTTTCCATAACTTATTCATTAATTTCTTTTTATTTATGGCCCCCAGTCCAATAAAACACACATTTTAAAATAGAGCAACCCTGAAACAATTAATGTATCCAAGTTACTGGTGTTTTTGAAAGAGCAAACACTTCTAATCCAAAGAAGATAACTTATATTTATTTATTTGTTTATTTATTTATTTGTTTGTTTGTTTGTTTATATTTATATACCGCCCTTCTCCTGAAGGACTCAGGGCTGTGAACAGGCAACAGATAAAACACAAAAATACAAAATTTAAAAAAGTAATAAAATCCAATTAAATTAATTTGGCCCACAATTAAAAGCACCCCTGTATTAAGATCCATAATTAAACAATTTAAAAATTAAAACAATTTAAAAGAGTTAGGCCAGCCCAGCTTGCTGGAATAAATTTAGTGGATTTTGGCAAATCATATTTGTTTGTAGTTTTCAAAAGCATTAAAAATACTTATCATTGATAAGCAGTAATTAAGGGTAATTTTTTTCAGCATACACTTTCAACAACAACAAGAAATGTAATATAGTATTTCCACCTCTTTTCAAATAAAAATTATTCCAAAGGGTTAGTTGCTTATGACAGAAACAATCAATTTTAATTTTTTATTCATCGACACCCAAATATATTTGACCTGTTTGATCACTTCCAGTACTGGAAATACAATAAAGTTCCTGCAATATTTTGAGAATGAACAATTTGCCAAGATTTCAGAAGTGCCAAATAGTTCCTCAATTTGGCTATAGATTATGGTCAATGCCATTTTCATTCTGATACAATGTTGATAGGGGTGTCACTGGTATGCAATTTATTATTTTGATAAGTTACTGTATGTGTATCTATCTAACAATTTATCGTTTATTGTAAGTGATATGAAGAAATCATACAATTGATTTAATATATTGGAGAATATCAACATTAATTTTTGTGTTCTTTCTCATGAAGGATTCCTTTGTAATTCACCTTTACAGGATAGAGTTCACAATTTTTATATTATTGGGTAGGGACCGCTTTCTAAATACATCACCACTAGTAATAATATTTAGTTTTGTTCAAGTTAATGCTGGTTTATATGCATTTTTGCAGGATATTTCATAGTGTACAATACAATGCCACAATGTATTTTTTTTTCCAAATAAAAGAACTATTAGGTAAACATGGAGTAATTCTGTCACCTTATTTTTCTTTATTTATAAGAGCTTAAGTCGGATAAATTAAAACATAACAGCCACTGCATCGCACCCTATTTATATGAACATAGAAGTAATAATAATAATAAAAAATTAAGGAACCTACTTCCAAATAAGAAGTTATCATTTATTTACATCACTTAAATCCTGTTCTCTCCCCCCCCCCACTCCAAAGAGATCAAGTATTAGGTAATAAGAGAACAACAAAGCAATTTATCAAACCACCACGAATAATATATGCAGAGACTCATTTCCTTATCTATAATAATTCAAAAAACTGATTAAAACAGAAGGGCTTGAATGCTCATCCGAATACAGACCCCACTGGTTCTCCTGGATAGAACATTCCAGAGTTAGGGTATATAAAAATTGAAAAATTCTTCTCTCATTGTTTAATTATGTTGAGTCATATTGGACAAGTCAGGTATTGGGAAGAATTACAGTATATAAAAAAAGACAATTCTTCATGCTATATGTACAAGATTATAATACATTCTATCAAAATAATCATAATGAAAAACAGTGCCTGTGCAATACATGTATTGTTGCTTGATAATATCATAGGCTTCATTTATACTGTGCCAAAAATATAAATAAAAGAACTATTGTACTGATACACTGCAATCTGGCTATATGCATATATGTACAAGCCTATATAGGCTTGCATTTCAGAAGAGTAAAAAACAATAATAGACAGAAGAAACTATCTTTTACAGACAAGACAGACTCTATGTACTACAAAATATAGATGGGGGCTCAGCAAGTCCCTACTCCAGTTTTATTGACTTTGTGATCAGTTCTTGATTTACAGAATTGCCTAGAATATATGAGAAATTTTGCTCAATCCCAAATTACATCAGGGAAAACAATGTGGAGATTACAGCAGAACTGGAAGGCAATTTCTATCTGTTGAAAACCACACTCTAACCAGAGATTCTTTTTTAAAAAATATTCAGAGCTGATGTGGACTGGATGAGTTTAAGTAGGAACCATGGCAAACTGAACAAGAACAACCTTGATGGATTGCTTGCTCAGAATGGGCATTGACAGATTTGTTCATTCCTACTAAAGAAACTTGTTCCATTTCCCCCCCTTCTGGGACTTGTGCTAGTGGATTTTCTTTGAGAACAGCATTTCACTTCATCCTTGTCAGTCAATATAGTCATCTATTTATTCTCCTCATTAAAATTATTCTATGGATTTTGAAGATCTAAAGTGCTACTTCAAAAGGGGAATTGAACATGCCTTTGTGTACATTGTGGATATGTAATTACCTCCTCTCTGCCTGTCATCACTTCAAACCAAATGTAGGTTGAAAGTTTCTGTGAAATCAGTATTTCCTGGACTTAACTGCAGAATAGGTATATTTAAAAAGAAAACTTCAACCACTTGCAGGCTCTTTGGCCCATAATGGGGAAAAAAAATCAGAATCTACCTGTCAGGTTCCAAGTAATGCATCCATCATACATTGAACTCCAAGGCATTCTGGTTTCTCAAAATACAAATTTATTTAGACACATCATATTGGTACTAACTGGTGAAAAGCCAGTACTAATGTTCCTGGGCTTTTCACTTCAATATAAGTTTTCAGTTTCTCAAGTTTCCAAAACATTGGTCACATTGTCCAACCAAGATGGGAGCTGGTTGCTCAGCAACATCTCTCTTCCTTCTCCTCCGGTCAGCCAGATGGTGGAATGTGGTTGACTCATCAGCTAGGAATGATGGTCTGACTGAAGGCTCCATCCCCTTCTAGTTCCAAGCTGTGTCAAGCTGAATTCATATTAGGATGTCCAAGAATACAAACAATCCCACACCCCAATCAAATTCGGTCTTCACACTACCTTCTTCAGAAGAAGTTATCAACCCACAAATGCAAGGTGTACACAATCCCTATATTAATATAAGGCCAGATATTTAGCTTTGGGGTCTGTAGTTTAAAGTCAATCTATTGTAGGCCAATGCATAGACCATGGTAACTGTTGGATAAGGATAACAATTAGCTAACCACCTCATCCTGTTTTCAAAAAGAAAAAAGACCAGTCTATTTCTTGCCATGATCAAAGAGCCAACAGAAAACAAAATTAATCCAATATTACAATTTATCAGAAAAGCCACAGTGAAATCTTGTGTAGCTTATTAAGAAAAAGTCAGTTAAGCAAAAGAATGGTATTATTGTAGGATTGAGCATAGATTCTTCTTTTCTATATACATGTGGCAAAAGGGCGGATAGATTCTGCCTCATGTTTAAAGGCAAATATGGTTCAAGAATTGACTAGATCAGTGGTACCCAACCTTTTTAGCTTGGCGGCCCAGTTGGACGGGGGAGAAGAGAATTGGGCCTGCACACAACTTGGACCAGTGATGGGCTGATGCATATGTGAGCAAGTATCCACCAGCTCACCACTCATGCAAGTTGACCTGCATATGTGCTCAGGCCAGCCACTTGCATCCCAGAAACCTAATTACGAACAGGCGACAAGTTGGGAGTTGCCCACAGCCCAGGGGTTAGGGATCCATGGACTAGACTAATTCTACAAGTTAGGACTGAATAAAGAAATCTACAAACATATTGAAATGGTTGTCTTCAGATTACCCTTTCCATCAAGGAGGAGGGGGCAAGATAAAACTCACTGATGAAAAATTAATTAAATGGATGTACTTCAAATGGAACACAAGGGATATTTCTTTGCCTTACAAAGAAAACAAAGTCTCATAAAGATTTCAGCACTGGAATAGAAGGTCTGTATCACCATGAGATTCATTTACTGCCAAGCTAAAGTATGAACTTAAACTTGATGTAAGCAAAATGCAAAAGTCAAATGCAAAAGTCTGGTGGGGGGAGGAGGAATATTTGGAAAGACTTGCTTTCACTTAGAAGAACACTGTGCTGTTGAGTTAACCACAGGCTTCCCTTTACCTCAAAGAAGGCTTTATCAAATAAAAATGCTTATTTATAGATGGCAGGCCTGTCTGTGGTGTGTAGATAAAAAAGCACCAGCATTATCCTCATCTATTCAACCCTATCTTGTTAGCATTTGTTATTCACCAGCTCAGTTTTTCAAAAGAAGGCAATAGGAATTCTGGCTATTTATGAATATGTGGAACTAAAATAATGCTGGAAGGATGGCCATATTTTCTCTCCATTTTTAAGCACTGTGAAATTGTGGCTGTTTATTGATTTCCATCACCTGAGGGGAAGACATCTGTAGCTGAAGATTTTGTATTGTTATTATTATTGTTGTTTAAGCAAAATTATCATGTGCAGGTTTTGCTGAATTTTGTGTTAAATTTCTCTACTGCACCTTCAGAATTTCATTACAGGTAATCCTCGATTTACGACCACAATTGAGTCCAAATGTTCTGTTGCCATCAAGACATTTGTTCAGTGAATTTTGTCTCATTTTAGGACCCTTCTTGTTGTTAAGTTGAGGTTAAGTGAATCACTGTAATTAAGTTAGAGGCACAGTTGTTAAGTGTATCTAGCTTTCCATTGACTTGTCAGAAGATCACAAAGTGAGATCACATGGCCCCGGGATACAATGGTCGTAACTAACAGTCACTAAATGAACTGTTCTAAGTTGAGGACTTTCTTTATCTGCCCTTCTCCCTTTTTTAAAATAAAAAAGCGTGCGTGCGCGCACACACACACACACACACACACACACACACATTTTTGATCTCTCTCTCTCTCTCTCTCTCTCTCTCTCTCTCTCTCTCTCTTTCTATTGATAAACTCACAAAACATCTAAAACAAATGATCACAAATACAATAACACAATGCAATGTTGGTGATGAATAAAAAATTAAACTCAGTAAAGATATATAATTTAGTATAAGTAGCTGGCTATGAGGTAATCTGATAAATGTTAACACAAACAAGAATATATTAAATTATTATCAGAAACCATCCTCTGTGGAACACACACTCTGCATAATGGGTACCACACAGGAAAACATCACTCTCCGCACCACTAAATGAGCATTACAAATTTACTTAGATGGAAGGAGACATTTAGAAGTTGAATCCAAGTTGTTGCTCAGTGCAGGAATGGAACCAATTAAAGTATACCTGGGAGATGGCTGCCTATCCTCAATTTAAAACATTTGGAGTGAAGGAGAAGCTCTCCTGGGTAATTTATTTCACTGTTGAAGTATTCTTACTGTAGCTCCTTCTCTCAAACTTTCAGTCAGATTTTGCCTTCCCATAATCTCCAATTTTATAATCTAGACAGCCTATAATCTAGACTAATGTCCAGTTCTTTTTCTCTAGGATATTTTTCCAGGTATTTAAAAATGGTATCCTAATAGTCTCTTTTCTAAAGCTAAACATGTTCAATTTCTTCCACCCGTTTTTCAAAAGACTTGGCCTTTAATCCCTTGATCATCTTCATTGTCCTTCCCCAATCTGTTCCAGAAATACAGAGTATTCAGAGATGAACCTAAAGTGGCCCTCTGTGACTTTAAAACATTTAATAATGCAATTTAAAACTAGACTTCCCTTTTTTATGGCAGCTGTATCATCCTACAGCTACCTAGTTTGCAAACATATTTTTTTCCAAGTATGATCACTAAGGCAGGTATTTTCCTTTCTGTATATGTGCATTTGAATGGATAATGAAGGATTTTTGTATGTTAATTGGCTTTTCAGCCCAATTCTTTAACCAGTGTTTCTCAGCCTTGGCCCCTTAAAGATTTGTGGACTTCAATTTCCAGAATTTTCCAGCTAGTCCACCCATCTTCGAGGGGCCTAGCTTGAGAAACACTGCTTTAACCTATCAAGATGTATTTTTTCTTCGTACAGTATTTGATATTCCTGATGATTTTGTGTCAACTGTAAATCAGGTTGACATTTCTTCTATCCTTCATTTAAAACATTGAGCACACTGTAGTGTTCCACTCAATACAAATCCAATCTATGAGGAATCACTGATAAACATTCTTTGAATATGCTATTTCAACCAGCAACTTAGTTACTCAGTCACTACTGATTAACTACCAAATTACTACTAACACTATTACTAATTAATTACTGAAACTAGAAAACCATCACTGAATAACACCCACATTTACTAAAACAATGGACTTCCAGTGCCTTCTTTGTGCTAGATTCTGCACTTTCAGACTGGGAATGCAGAGTTATCTTCATATCCACAGATGAAATGCACAATAAAGTGTCTTATTTGAACCCAAAGCACTATCATATATATAGCTGCCCAATATTTATGTTAACCAGCCTATAAAAACTTACTAATCAAAATGTCATAGACATCTTTGTAAAATATTTGGCTAAAATTAAGCTGTCACTTCTAAAGCAGTCCCACAGTCTATTAAAGAAATGAGTGGCATATAAATTTACTAATAAATAAAATAAAATAAAAAGAATTATCAGACAACGCTGTTCTTGGCAAATCCCCAATGACTTTTGGTAACTGCTGATAGTCCTTGACTTACGATCACAATGGAGCCCAAATTTTCCATTGCTTAGCACAGGGGTCAGCAACCTGCGGCTCTGGAGCCGCATGTGGCTCTTTCACTCCTCTGCTGTGGCTCCTTGTCATTCAAAATATGGGTCACAACCGGCAATGTGCGACACCCACCGGTACACAATTTATTGAGCTTTTCAACCCCCGGTAGGCCAACCGTGGATAAATCCAAGAAAAGAAAAGTTTCAGAAGAAAAACAGAATTTTTAATTCAACTACATATGCTAGTTTTGTGGCCGCTCAAGAAATAGTCAGGCATGGGAAGGGTTTTGTGGCTCCTGGTGTTTTCTTTTCTGTGCGAAACGGGTCCAAATGACTCTCTGAGTGTTTAAGGTTGCAGACCCCTGGCTTAGCAAGAGAGTTTTGCCCATTTCATAACCTTTCTTGCCACAGTTGTTAAGTGAATCACTGCAGTTGTTAAGTTAGTAACACAGTTGTTAAGTGAATCTGGCTTGTCCATTGACTTTGCTTGTCAGAAGGTCACAAAAAGTGATCACAAGACCCTTGGAACACTGCAATTCTCATAAATATATGCCAGTTGCCAAGAATTTAGATCACATGGCCATGGGGATACTTTAAGATACCTGTGAAATACGCTTATGAGTCACTTTTTTCAATGCTGTTGTAACTAAATGAATGGTTGTAAGTTGAGGACTTTATGTATTCCATTTTTTTCCAAGTCCTTTACACTGATCTGTTCCCAAGTACCAATATCAGATATGATTGATTGTAGTCAGCTGTGCTTTTCTGTTTTGAAAGCTACCAGAAAGATTTGTCCTCCTACAATAACTGACTATTCACTGTTTTCTCCAGTTATTCTCTATGGCAGAGGTCTTCAAACTTGGCAGCTTTAAGACTTGTGGACTTCAACTCTCAGAATTCTCCAGCCAGCTATGCTGACTGGAGAATTCTGGGAGTTGAAGTCCACAAGTCTTAAAGCTGCCTAGTTTGAAGACTTTTGCTCTATGGTAATATATTCATGTTGTGCCAGACCATCATTGAAAATTTTCAAGTATAATATTGGATATATACACATATTCAAAATAAATAAATATACCCAGTCTAAGTTTCTGTCAGCCTCATATTTCAATTTTTTCCCCTTCATTATTTTCTTTAAATCTGTGCAACTGTTTAAGTGGAACACATACCTAATATTAGAAGCCTGGAGACAATACAGGATTTTATGCTTATTTATTTATTTAGAAAATGTCTAAAGGAGGACTGCATTCTTATTGTTTTTAGCATCTTCCCTAACCTCAGTCATTCTCTTCTTTAGCTTTCCTGACCTCCTTTTTATTATTCTGAATTGCCTGTAATTTTGGTGGATATCCTGTTCTATTTTCAGCCTTATAACTGGCATTCATTAGCTTTTTATATAACACTGGATTCTTCTGTTCTCACTTTTTTCATCGTATTTGTTTGCAATTTGTGCATTTGGTAATTCTTTTTTTTTAGATATTTCCATTATCTTCAGCTCTTTTTCATGTTAATTTCTCCTGCCATGTAGCAATATGTTTAATGTCTTTGTCTATGTCACAAAAAATATATGATATCTTTGTCTATGTCTTCAGTTTCTTTTAAAGTTGAGGATTCCAGCACTATATTGTCTCTTCTTTCCCCTCCCCACATTTCTGCTACTTTTACTTCTTTGACTTCGCTATTGACTAGGATCAAGTCAAGGATGAGAAAGTTGTCAGCAAGACAAGTCACACATTTCCTGGGATGGCTTTCTTTACCTAGCTGTGGTGCAGTGGTTAGAATGCAGTATTGCAGGCTAATTCACTATTCACTGCCAGGAGTTTGATTCTGACCAGGTCATTGAAATAGCTAAAAAAGGAGTTATCAAATGCACAAATTGCAAACAAGTACAATGAAAAAAAAAAGTGAACCCTTTGTTATATTAAAAAAGCTAATGAATGCCAGGAAAGGCACAGTTATAAGACTGAAAATGGGACAGGATATCCACCAAAATTACAGGCAACTCAGAATCGATTGGTAAATTGCAAAACATAAAATTTGGGAAATTTTTAAGGCAAAAGGAGAGAGTGACCTATTCCAGAAAAAGCTTTAATTACAACAGCAAAAAGACTTGAAACTAGCAAATGTCTTTGCTAAGAAAGATCTTAGCTAGTACACTGTTTCTCTGCTGCTGCTAAGTGTAGGCATACAATCTATTAGAGTGGAAGCTGTAAATAAGGATGTTTAAAGGTGCTTCTTGTTTCTATGTGTACCTGCATTTTGCTGCTTTAACTTTGTAAATACAAAATTAACCTAATTATATATATATAAATTTCATAATATATAAATTTAACTTTGCTAAACTAAATCTCCACCTCTATCTGTGTTTTGTGTATCTGTATGCTAAAGAAGATTCACTCACAAGAAGGAACAGGACTGGTTCCTTGGAATTGAAGGGTTAAAGGGCACAGCAGAAGGAATTGTCCAGGTGGAGCCTTGGTCTGAATGGACTCATTTACAAGCTGCTGTGAAAGCATCTGAATCTGGGCAGGATTTTCTTAAGCCAGTTTAGAATTCTACCAGAAAATGCTCAGAATAGGAGCAGATTACATGGTGGAAATAGATCAGCTGTTTGTTTTCTTTCAGGGTGCAACTGCATCCAATATACTTTTATTGCTTTTTCCTCCACTGAATTCTCATTTCTTCTTCAAAGATCTGAAAGTTATGTTTTCTATTTCTCTTGTGTCTGGTAAGAAATGCTATAGGGACTTCTCCTGCTGGAGCAGAGACTTGGATTAAGACCTCCAAGGTCCTTTCCAACTCCATTATTCTGGTAGTTCCAGCTGTTATTCCTACTTAATAGGCCTGCTGCTTTGAGTCTCTTCCTAATGGACAGCTGCTTCTGCTAGCGGTCTTGTCTTCAATGTGATAAGTCTCCACCAGCTTTTATCATTTGAAGCCATTTTTTTTGTTTTATCTACTAACATTTTGATTTACTTGTTTACTGGATGTATGCCATATCTTATATTCAGAAGCACAAGCCATCTTAAACAGAGTTTCCTTTTCTTTTACCCTGGCAGTAGATCCCTTGTGAAGCAGATGGAGATCAGAGAGAGGGTGCTTGATTTAAAGTCAAGTGAATTTCTGTGGCTGAAGATAGATAAGCCTTCCTGCTACTCTCACCATTCTCATTGCTCCACCATTTCCCTCTTCTCCTCTTTCTCCCCACTCACCAGCCAACATAGTTTGCAGGATCCAATCTGAGTCAGTCAACTTATTTTGTCTCAGAAGATAGAAGGTCTGGCAAGCACTCACACATAAACCACAGTTAAAATATGATGATAATTGAATTAATAGAATTTTTCTGCTTTTTCAAGAGACCTAAAATCTGTTGTCTAATGGAGGTGGACTCTCATGCCCTTTGTTGATCAATGTCTTAGAAGATCTGCTTCTACAAAGTTGATATTTCATTACCGAAGCAAACAAACAAAAAACAAAAACACAACACCCCAAACAAAAATAAAAATGCAACACAATGCAACCTTAAAACAGAGACTATAACAGAAGATGATGTTCTTTCTGTGACTCATAGCAGAAATGAAAATGAAGGAGCAGAAGCCCAAGGCTAGACGGGTGAGAGCAGTTTTCTGCAGTGGACCAATAGTAGCTCTGCAGGTAGTCTACCTCCTTCAGGGTTCTCTTTCCTGAGCCACAGAATATTAGCCTATGTGTTTCCTGATGGAACATACCATTTTCCTCTAGGTAACTTTGATCAAGTTCAGTCTGTGTCAGAAGACACTGTCAATGAAATGCAACAAAAATTCCTCAATGCCCAGTATGTTAACCATTTTATAATCTGAACAAGAAGATTGTGTGAATGGATCCTAAAACTTAAGCCACAGGTGTCAAACTCAATTGTGTCACATGACGTATCGTGATGCTTTTTGCCTTTGCGGAACAGGGGCGGGTGTGTGATGCATCTGGCCTGCAGGCCGCCATACAAGAATGCTTTTCAAAACCTTTTAAATGATGACTATTCCCTAATACTTATGATTCCTATTTTGAGACATGGAAAGCTTTAGTCTTGTGACCAGTTCTATAGATGTGCTTCATACAAGAGTCTTTCTTCTCCAATTTATATGGAAGAAAACTCTAATCTACTCCAATAGGAATTTTTACCACTTCTGGTATATTGCAGGCAGGCAGGCCTTGCACATTTTGTCCAACTGAAGATCTAGAACTGATTATTTCTGGGGGGAAAAAATCAATTCAAGGCCAAGTGATATGATTAATGTCACATATATCTGACCTTATAATGTTTGGAATTGATTGTAAAGTTCAAGATGTCTCTGGATATAACATATGCCTGAAAATGAAAACATTTAGATAAAGCAGCAAATCAATTCCAGACTGCTCATAATCAGATTGCTCATCAATTCCATATGCATTAAGAAGACTACACAATTTGCTTCAATAATAATATTTAATATCCATCAAGCCAATATGGAATTTAAGCACCTATTGTGGTGGACTATATCAAACTGTAGTATTTATCTAAATGTTGACATGAACCTAATTAGCCAGTTATATTCTGAAGATGATTAACTTAGTATTACTACTTTAATGCCAAAATAGATTATATTAAATAGCTATATATTTGTAGATATATACACATAGGATCTGTATTATCAAGTGCTCAGGCAAGAAAGTTGCTCATTTGACAACCCACTGATACATTTTGAAATTCCTCCAAACACAAACTGTAATGATATTTCTGTCCATTTTTAAACTTTATTGTTATTATGTTATGCATTTTGAGTCCTTATGTCAAGTTTTGAACAGACTGTATTTCTTTCAGCTAACCTACATACAATAATGGTTTACAGCTGCAAAGCATTTTAAATACGTTTGTTAATTATACCTCATAATGTTTCTGTGATAGAGGAGAAATGCAACATTATTTCTTCCATGTTGATAATAAATCACTCTAAGCTTATGTTGACCTTGAGGATCTCAAAAGAATTCACATGCACACTTTACAGATAAATTTTAAATATTTCTGAGAAACAAATTTTATGCTGCTGCTTATTAATTATTATGCACTGTAAACATATTTTTACTCTTTAACAGTTAAGGTAGGACACTCCTTTTGTTCCATATATCCAGTATTACTAAAACTCCGTTCTATTCTGAATGATTGGGTTCCATTTTGAAACAATGAACCAATCTCATTGTACATATGTTGTGCACTGACAATAAAGATTTGAAATTATGAACAATCTGTTGATTTCTAAGTACCACATTTTAAGATATGGACAAATTTAAATATATTGAGTACAGAAGAAGACAATAAGACGAATATTCATTGAACTAAGTCCTATAAAAAACTGGCTTACAATTAGCCTTACAACAGTCATTGAGTATCTGAAAATCTGCCCCACAGAAGATAGTGAAGACTTCTTTCCTTTTTCTCAAAACTAAAATTGGAATTAATGAATAAAAACTTTAGGAAAGAAAATTGCTTTTTAAAAAAAATGAAATAAAATCAAGATGTAGGATAAGCTTTTTAATGGAAAAATCTATTTGGCAATGCCAAATATCTTTTGGATATTGTCAGGTATGCTTCCTTCAGTATCCAGGAAAGAAAACCCCAAACTCAAGCATTTTGAAGAATCTGGTACTTTTACTGAATATGAAAAGATTAACATCCCAGTGAAAAGCTGGAAGTGATCAAAACGCGCGAAATGCATCTACTAAGCTTCTTCCCCCCCTCTTGTTTATAGTTTCTCAGCCAATCTAAAGGTCTTCCAAAGGTCAGGTGGCAACACGTCTGGCAGCGTCATCCATCAGGAATGTCAGGACAGTTGGTCGGCCATCCCCTTCTGAAATGTAGTTTCGATTTCCCCGAAGTACCCTCCTACAAAGACAAACCCCCTCCTGCTCTCTTCCCCCCCTCTGCTCCATACCTAATCCCTCCCCGTTTCTTATGGCAGCTAAAGCAGGAAAGCTGATGCTGACATTCGGCCCCTCTTGCAGAAGAGACATTAGTCCTAATTAAAAGGAAAAAGAGAAAGAGAAACAGAATATATACAATGATCAAGGTTTATCAGGGTATTTGGCATAGAACTGTTGAACTTTCTTGGGAGCTCGGACATTCCGTTTATTTACCCATTCAGCCTGAGATAGTGGAAAATGTTTCCAGGCAATCAGATATTGGATTTTACCATGGTGTTTTCTAGAGTCCAAGATTTCCTTAACCTCAAAATGTTGCTCCCCTTCCACTAGGATGGGAATTGGAGGGTTGCTATGATCAACCCTTAGGGGAGATGAGTGTTCAGGTTTCAATAAACTAACATGAAATACAGGATGTATTCGTCTCAAAGTTTTTGGTAATTCTAATTCAACTGTCACTGGATTTATCAGTCTGATCACACGGAATGGTCCTACATACTTAGGCCCCAGCTTTTTAGACCTCTGGGTGGTTTGTAAGTATTTGGTAGACAAATAAACTTTATCCCCCACTTTCTAAATGTGAATTCCATCAAGACAAAATCGACTATCTTGGATATCGTATATCGCATGAGGGAATAGAGATGGACCCGGAAAAGGTCCGGGCAGTAATGGAATGGGCCGCACCGCGCACCCGTAAACAGTTACAGAGTTTCTTAGGGTTTGCTAACTTTTATAGACAATTTATCCCCTCTTTCGCAAAAATCGCACTGCCAATTACAAACTTGCTCAAAACAAAAGGGGAAATAAAACCCAAACCCTCGAAACCACTAGAATGGACTATGGACTGTCAGGCCGCTTTCGAAAAACTGAAACGGCTGTTTGCAGCTGAACCTGTGCTCAAACACCCCGACATAGAACAACCTTTTGTAATACAAGCGGATGCTAGCGACGTTGCCGTAGGAGCGATACTCTTGCAAAAGAATGAGAATGGAATATTACAACCCTGTGCTTACACATCCCGTAAACTGTCTGAAACAGAAAGGAGATGGGCCATATGGGAGAAGGAAGCGTTTGCAGTTAGATGGGCGCTGTTAACATGGAGACAATTTTTGGAGGGGGCAAAACATCCTTTCGAGGTGTGGACTGACCATAAGAATCTAGAAGCATTAAAAACACCACGCAAATTGTCACCCAAACAGGCACGCTGGGCCCAACATTTCAAGCGTTTCAATTTCACTTTACGTTACCTTCCTGGGGGAAAAAATTTCATGGCAGACGCACTTTCCAGATTGCCACAGTACAACAGCATAAAGAAGGAACTGGTTCAACCAATGATCCCCTTAACGCAATTGGCAACACCCGTCACTACCAGAGCGCAGAGTAAAACCGATCCAGAACTCTCAGGGGATTTACTCGAAAAGTTACGAGAAGCACTAAAAGTTGACGAGTGGTTTAAACTCCACTCGAATGAATGCACACTTCGCGATGGACTAGCTTGGGTTGGATCGAAATTGTATGTTCCGACCACATTAAGACCAACCGTATTGAAATATGCGCATGATGCCAAAGCCGCAGGACACTTTGCGTTTGTCAAAACTTTACATCTTGTTAAGAGACAGTTTTGGTGGCCTGCACTAAAAAAGGACATACAGACATATGTGGCTAGCTGTCCAGTATGTGCCTCGGCTAAAAGACCTCCAGGAAAATCCCCTGGATTACTGCAAAGTGTGGCTAGACCGAACGCCCCATGGAAGGAAATATCTATGGATTTTGTGGTGGACTTACCCGACAGTGAGGGCTGCACTGTCATTTGGGTAGTAACTGATTTGTTTTCTAAACAAGTACATTTCATACCTTGCTCAAAGATCCCTTCAGCAAAAACCCTCGCAAAGTTGTTTATTCGGCAGATTTACCGACTACATGGGTCTCCGAAAAGAATAATTTCTGATAGGGGTGTGCAATGTACTTCCAGTTTCTGGAGAGAATTTTTAAGATTGATAGGCTCCGCACAGGGGTTGAGTTCCAGTCACCACCCTCAGACAAATGGTGCTTGTGAAAGAACCAATGGGGTACTCGAACAATACCTTAGATGTTACGTGAATTACCAACAGGACAATTGGGTAGACTTGTTGCCATTTGCAGAAGTGGCTTATAACAATTCTGTGCATAGTAGCACCGGATTCACCCCTTTTAAAGTTGCATCAGGCCAGGATTTTGTACCCATTCCCGAGTTACCTCAAGAGGATCCCCAAAATCCCTCTTTGATACACTGGATAGAACAATTAAGGAGCACTTGGACAGTGACTCGGAAGGCATTAGATGAGGCACACCGAGCTCATAAGGCACAAGCCGATAAGAAAAGGTCCCCAGGTTTTCTTTCCTGGATACTGAAGGAAGCATACCTGACATTAAGCTGGAAGTCATCTCAGTCATCCCGGACAAAAACCGAGGGGACTGAAAATCCAAAGTATGTCAGATCGTGGGAGTGATGACGAAGGGAAGATGGGGGCAGCGAGTTCAACCGCCCTCCAGTCGGAAAGAGAAACTGCAGAATGGCTGGAAAAACTCCGTTTGGAACCGGAGGAAGCTAGATGGTCCAAAGGTGTGGGCAGACTGCCGGACTGGGGAGAGAATCCCCGGGGAGTGACGACTTCCAGCTTAATGTCAGGTATGCTTCCTTCAGTATCCAGGAAAGAAAACCCCAAACTCAAGCATTTTGAAGAATCTGGTACTTTTACTGAATATGAAAAGATTAACATCCCAGTGAAAAGCTGGAAGTGATCAAAACGCGCGAAATGCATCTACTAAGCTTCTTCCCCCCCTCTTGTTTATAGTTTCTCAGCCAATCTAAAGGTCTTCCAAAGGTCAGGTGGCAACACGTCTGGCAGCGTCATCCATCAGGAATGTCAGGACAGTTGGTCGGCCATCCCCTTCTGAAATGTAGTTTCGATTTCCCCGAAGTACCCTCCTACAAAGACAAACCCCCTCCTGCTCTCTTCCCCCCCTCTGCTCCATACCTAATCCCTCCCCGTTTCTTATGGCAGCTAAAGCAGGAAAGCTGATGCTGACAGATATAATTGGCTTTATTAAAGATATTTAAGCAGAAGCCGAATGATTGTTTGTACTCTACCAAGTCTTAAATCCATCAATGTGAAGAATGATGAATTGCGTGATTTCCTAACTCCTCTCCAGCTTAATGATTCTATCCACATCTACTGAAATTAATAATAAGTACAATTATTGTGAAAAAGGTAAAGGTAAAGGTTCCCCTTGGACATATGAGCTAGTCGTTCCCAACTCTAGGGGCTGGTGCTCATCTATGTTTCAAAGCCAAAGAGCCAGTGCTGTCCGAAGATGTCTCCATGGTCATGTGGCCGGCATGTCTAAATGCCAAAGGTGCACAGAACACTGTTACCTTCCCACTAAAGATGGTGCCTATTTTTCTACTTGCATTCTTTATGTGCTTTCGAATTGATAGAAGCTGGGACAAGTAACAGGAGCTCATTCGAACTGCTGAACTGCCGACCTTTTGATCGACAAGCTCAGCATCTTAGCCACTGAGCCATCACATCCCTACAATTCTTGTACTAGAGTGAAAAACTTATGTATAGAGTATAAAATACTTTGTAACTTTTTCTCAGCCGTAGGAAGGAGGCAATGGCAAATCACTACTGAAATCTTGCCAAGAAAAATGCATGAATTATTCCAGGCAGTCACAAAGTGTCAATGAGTCAAGAGCACACACACAAATAGAACTTGTGTGTGTGTGTGTAAAAGGAAAAGGAGTAATACACAACAATGTTAAACTTGTTAAAATTATATGCACACCAGAGCAGCAGGTCTTCACAATTCTTTACCCTATTAATGGGGAGGATTGAAATTTTCCAGTAAAAACTTAAAACAGAATAAATACACCCCCCCCAACTTCTTACACCGCTGCTTTGCAAAGAGTAGCAATTTTATGGCTATTATCCTGACAAGATATGTAATACAAAATTTTAGAGCTGTAAATTTTGAACAAACTACAGTCCTTAAACTAGGGAAATAATACATAACTTCAAGCTTTCATCTGTTGCATTTTTTAAAGCGGTGAGTTAAATGAAATGTGTAATGGAATGTGTGGATGACCTTGGGAGATGAGAGAAAGAGAAGCTGCCTAGAAAATAATCAAACAGAAGATGGGGTAGTCCCCAAGGACTTAATGGTCAGAGAAAGAAACTTAAGAAGGGCCCTTAAACTTAGGAATTTATGAGGCAGGTAAAAGTGCTGGGGGGGGGGGATTTGTGCCTTCAGATTTGCATGATTTTGTTAATGTAGCCTTACAATAAAATAGAATTAGTTCATCTAGTTGTATCTCCTGTCTGGTTTACCCATGCAGGCTCACAACTGTTCTAGTGCACTGAGCAAAAATTGTTGATTTTAAATAAAGGTGAATTAAAAAGTATATAGAATTTAAAAGTATTCTGGAAAAGCACATTCCAACTATTCTACTTGTATAATTTCACTGAAATGATTTAGAGCAGTAATGGCTTCATAAATTCATAATCTATCTGGCATAGATAGTGGAGCAAAGCAAGAATAATTTAGATCCTACAAAGAAAGAAATTTTATTGATTGTTCTTTTGTTATTGATAATTTTGGTATTTATATGTCAGGAAGGTAAGCAATTAGTAGTTAAACATTATATTTTCCAAGCTTGATAAATGCTTAAATAAAAGATATGGAAGTTCATTTTAGGATTATATACCTACAGATAAGTGGTGGGTTGCCCCTGGTTCGGACTGGTAAAACCCACGGGAGGCCCCACCTACCCCCCGGAAGCTTCTGCGCATGTGCAGAAGCAAGACGCACATGCGTGAAGCAAGCCCGTTACGAATCGGTAGTAAGTAGTAAGTAGTAACCGGTAGTAAGTAGAACCCATCCCTGCTACAGATATATTCAAAATAGGAAAAAATTGCCTCTTTTTTAGTTGCCTTCTTCTGTTGTGTGCATATGAGTTCATATCAGTATTTTTTTAACAGCTAAACTTCATCAATTTCAGAAGAAAATTTTATAATTATCATCATTACTAGTACTATTGAGCCAGTGCTGCTGCTCAGTTCAACAACCCAATCAGCTTGATCAAATGTGCATAAATAAAAAAATAGTTTTTAGTTTGTATAAGGGAAAAATATATATTTTTCTTCCTTGTGAGAGGGAAAAAAATGGCAAAGTAACAGGCAGCCTGACATTTCTTACTAAGAGTTCCGAAGAATGAGAGTAATCACGAGAATGGTCTTCTTTTAGTAAATGTATTTTTGATGGTAGAGTAAACATTGGGCTGTAGAAATCTTTGATGGGGTGTTTCACTTCACTGAAAGCACTCCTTCAAAATATGGCTCTTTTCCTTTGCTTCACAGCTCTTTCTCAGCATGCTAAATTTCGGTGAATATTAACTGGAAAACTTTCTCTAGTGCTCTACCCTCCTAGCATGCCAAAAAGCACTTAAGACTTGGCCCTAAATGTTATGGCAGGATGACATGGACAAGAGGGCTTAGTGATGAACTACATGTGAAAGTTTAACTTTGATGCCAAGTTTTAATGTTTGTGACTTTAATAGAGTGTACTGCATATTAACGGTATACTGATGTTGTTTTAACTGTTGGTTGGCAGCCATCCAGACTTCAGTATAAGATAGGTGGCCGTGTAAATGTTTTAAATGAATAAAAAAGTAAATAAAATAATGCAAAGGGATGTGATATTTACCTCTTCAAGCACCTCTAGGCAAAAGCTATGGTATCAGCCTCCCAGGTTGTTCCAACTTTACTTACCAAGAGAAGGCAACAGAGAAGGAGCTATAGGCAATGTAAAATAATTGCAAAACACTAGAAGGAAGCAGAAGAACACAGTAAAATCAATAACAAAAACAATGTAACTATTGTACTACATTGGGGAAGAAAACCACACCATACAGTTCAATATCAAGTAGACAATAGACCACCAAACTTGTGATTTCACAAATTTTAAGACTTGTGTCCTTCAACTCCCAGAATTCCCCAACCAGCATGGCTGGCTGAGGAATTCCCAGAATTGAAGCCCATAAATCTGAATGTTACCAAGCTTGTAGACTCCTGATATAGAGTCATAAAACACCCTGTCCTGGAGCCTGTTGTTTTTAAGATTTGCAGAACAATGGAAGGGTCAAGCCTAGATAGACCTAGAAGGGAAATACACTTCCAAAGTCAGGAGCAGCTGCAGAGATGCTGCATAGCTGAGATATCAACAGATGCATTTTTGCTAACCTTGCGGGTGGCAGATACCATCGGTACCACATTTTATAATGATTTTCTTTGTATGATACCGATTTTGTCATTCTATAGTTATCTTCCCATGCTCTTTCCCAATCTTCTAATTGTATATTATGCCCTATGTTCCTCGCCCAGGCTATCATCTGCCCTTTGACCAACTCTTCTGCCAAATCGAATTCGAGTAAATATTTGTAGATTTTTGAAATTAATTTCCCTTCTTTTGATTCTAATAGTTTGTCTAATCGATTTTGTTTTAAATCTGTTCCTTCTTCCTCTTGGTCTTTTCTGTATCTTACTTTTATTTGCGAGTAGGGCCACCAGTCTATTCCTATTCCTTGTTCTTTGAGCTCTTCCCTAGTTTTCAATTTCCCCTGAACATCTACTATTTCTCTGTATCTTAGAATCTTTTGTTTTGATAATATGTTGGGGTGAGTTATTGCTTCTATAGTCGATAGCCAGCCGGGAATTTTCATGTAATGTTTTTGTTTAATTTGTAGCCATGTGTTAATTAAAGATCTCCTAATTGTATGGTTATTAAAATGTTTATATATTTTATTTCCTGAACTCCATATAAAGGCGTGCCATCCCTTCATTAAATCATGCCCTTCTAAATTTAGCAATCTTTGATTATCTAAGGTTATCCAATCTTTAATCCATAATAAACTGGCGGCCTTGTAATATTTATCCCATGCCGGGAGTCCAAATCCACCTCTACTTTTATCATCTTGTAGTATATTCAATTTTATTCTTGATTTCTTCCCTCCCCACACGAATTTTTTAGTTATTTTATCCAAATTATCAAAGAATTTCTTATCTAATTTTATTGGAATTGTTTGGAATAAATAAAGGAGTCTTGGCAGTATGTTTGATTTTATTGCAGCTATTTTCCCCAGTAAAGACAATTTTAGTTTCCCCCATTTTTCTAAATCTTCCTTTATTTTCTGGACTAGAGTATCATAATTGTCTTCTTTTATTGTTGTCGTTTTGGCCGTCAAATTTATCCCTAGGTATTTAACTTTTTTAACTGTCTGCAGACCGGATTCTTTTACTAATTTCTCTACCTGTTTTGTTATCATGTTTTTTGTTATCATTTTTGTCTTTTCTTTATTAATTTTTAAACCTGCTACCTTTCCAAATTTTTCAATCTCTTTTATTAATTTTGGGGTTGTTTCTAATGGGTTTTCTACGAAAAAAACAAGGTCGTCTGCAAATGCTTGGACCTTGTAATCCTCTCTCTTGATCTTTAGTCCTTGAATTTCTTTATTTGCTCTAATTCTGATTAATAAATTTTCCAATGTTAAAATAAATAGTAGAGGGGAAAGTGGACATCCCTGCCTTACTCCCTTATTTATTCCAAAAATTTTTGTTGGGTCACCATTCACCAAGACACATGCTTTCTGATTCTGATATATCGATGTTATCATTTTAGTGAATCTTTCTCCAAAATTCATACTTTTGATTTGTTGCTTCATAAATTGCCAGTTGACTTGGTCAAACGCTTTTTGTGCATCCAGAAAGATCAGTGCTACCTGTCTCTCTGGATGCACCTCATAATATTCTAAAACATCCAATGCTATTCTTAAATTGTTTTTTATCTGCCTTGTAGGCAGAAAACCATTTTGGTCCTGGTGTATTTTATTTTGTAATATTATTTTCATCCTATTGGCAATTATACTCATGAAAACTTTATAATCGGTATTCAACAAAGAAATCGGCCTATAATTTTTTATTAATGTGGTATCTGTCCCCTCTTTAGGTATTAAGGAAATATATGCTTCTTTCCATGTGTTGGGTAGCTTTGCCTCTATTAGGGCCTCATTATATATTTCTAACAGTATTCCATTTAATGGATCTCCAAATGTCTTATAAAATTCTATTGGTAAACCGTCTGTCCCCGGGGTTTTGTTATTTTTTTGCCTCTTCAGTGCCTCTTTTAACTCCCCCATCGTAATCTCCTTATCTAATAATTCTCTTTCTTCCTCTGTTAGTATTTGCAATCCCTCCCCTTTTAAATAATATTCAATTTCCTCCTCTGTTACTATATCCTTTTCGTACAGTTTTTGATAATATTGGACTATTATGTCCTTTTTTCCCTCTAGAGCCCATTGAATCCTTCCCTCATCATCTCGTAATTTCTGAATTGTTCTTTTTTCTCTTTCCTTCCTCAGCCTATACGCCAGCCATCTCCCTGGTTTGTTTGCGTTTTCAAAATAATTTTGTCTTGTATATTTCAATGCTGTTGCATATTTCCCCTGCTCTAATATGTTTAGGTTATGTTTTGCTGTTAACCAATTTAACCTTATTTTTTCATCCCCTGGGTTTCTTTGCAATTTACATTCCCAATTTTGAATTTCTTCTAATAATTTATTATATTCTTTCTCTCTCTCTTTTCTCCGTTTTACATTATATGATATCGTGAGGCCTCTTACATATGCTTTGGTTGTATCCCATAGGTTTTGTAGGGAAGTGTGTTGCTTTGTGTTTTCCTTATAAAACCATTCTAGCTCCTTTTCTATGTAATTCTTATACTCTTTTTCTTGCAGTGTCTGTGTGTTCATAGTCCATCTATTCTTCTTTCTCTGCTGACCTCTCCACTTCATCATTATCGGGTTATGGTCAGCCCAATTATTTGGTAAAATATCTACTTCTTCTATTTCCGTTATTAACATCTTAGTTACCCAAACCATATCCAACCTTGACCATGATTTATGCGGATTCGAATAATATGTATAATTTCTTGCTTCGGGGTTAAGACATCTCCAGCTATCTACCATATCTAACTCTTCCACCATATCCATAAAGGTTTTAGGTAATACATTTTTTTTATTTTTATTTTGCTGACCACATTCATAATCTTTTCTTACATCTAAGATTGCGTTAAAATCCCCAATCAGACAGACATTCTCCATTTTTTGTTCTATAATTTTCTCATGCACTTTTTTGTAGAATTCTGATTGTTGACTATTTGGGGCGTATATTACTACCAATAATATCTTTTTGAGCTCAAGATTTAGCTCTACCATGACTATCCTACCTTCTGTATCCACATACCTCATATTACTGTCTATTCCTTCCTTGATATATACCACCACTCCTTTTTTTTTTTCCTCTGCCAATGAAGCGTATTCTTTACCTAATTTTTTATATTGTATATATTTAATATCCTGTTTTCTTATATGTACCTCCTGGAGGCACACAATGTCTGATTTTTGTTTCAAATTTTTTTTGTAAATTTGGTGTCGTTTGGATGGTGAGTTGAGTCCATTAACATTTACAGATAGTATTTTTAAAGTCCGTTCCATTTTTTTTTTATTGACTTTCCTGTTGTTTCTTCTTTATTTCTTCCTGTTCCTTTTTTTTGCCTCTTGTCTGCACTCCTTCCTCTTCCTGGGTCTCTCCTTCATCTACTTTCCCTCCTTGTTGTGGTGTTCTTTCCCGATCTCTCTTCTGTTTTCCTTTGATATTTCGTCCTTCCTCTTCTTTATTACCATTTGTTGCTTCAGCACCCATCATTTGGTCATATAGTTCTTTTGCTTTGCTGTGCGAGTCCACCTTGATTTTCTTTCCCTGCCACGTTACTAACATTCCTTCCGGGGTTATCCATTTGAATGGTATATATCTTCTGTTTAGTAACGTGGCCAGGAACCAATAATCTCTTCGCAAATCTTGTATTCTTTTAGGTACTTGCTTTAGGGTGATTATTTCTTTATTTCTATAATACATTGGTTCATCCTTTGTTATCTTATATACAATATCCCTCACCTTCCTTCTTACAAATCTTATGTGTACCTCCCGAGGGAGTTTGTTTTGTCGGGCGTAGTTAGTGTGGACTCGGTAAACTTCATCTAGTTCATTAATTATCTCGTCTTTTTCTCTCTGGAGTGCCTCTGCTATCATCTCAGCCATTACCATCGTCAGATCTTCCTCCCGGTCTTCTATCCAAATGTGAACCCGGCTTGCTGGAAATGTAAAAAAGCGCAGGGAACTTTTTACCATGCTTGGTGGCTTTGCCCAAAAATCAAAAAATATTGGAACAAAATAAAAACATGGATATTAGAGATAACAAATCACGAAACTGAATTAACACCTGAAGTCTTTTTACTCGGCATGATCAATAAGAATATTAGGAAGGACATAAAATACCTAATACTCCACATTATTACAGCGGCAAGATTAGCGTTGGTACAACTCTGGAAAATAGACCGTTTGCCAACTGATCAGGAAGTAATACAGAAAATCTACGTATGCGCAGAGATGGATAAATTAACCCTAAAATTACAGGATAAGGAAGATTCAAAATACTTTAAAATATGGAATAGCTGGTACCAGTGGATAAGTCAGAGAGGGGGAATGCTTAGAGATGAAAGTTAGGAGAAATTAATGCAAATAAACAACTGCACTGTCAGAGAGATATAGAAGGAAATAAGTCACTGTGTGTATATATATATATATATGTATATATAACATTAGAAAGTAGTTGATAGATGAAGTTGAGCACTATATATGTATAGTATATGTACTTGTAATTTGTGTGTTTGATTAAGAAAAACTTGTTCAGTTTTTCTTATAATTGTTTTAAATGTCCTTTTTTTAAATACGAATAAAGTTTGTTTAAAAAAAAAAAAAGAGATATCAACAGATGACATTGTTTCATTGAAAGGACCTTGAGCCTGCCAACATGACTAGGTCTATTTATATTTTCTTATGATGCTTTGAAAGGGAAAAAAAAACATGTAGTACTTTTGCTGCTTCTATCTTTGATGGTTCTTGTTAGCTTCTAATAAGCATTTTGTTCTCTTCCAGCTTTCCTAATTTACATAAAGCTTTCTTAACTATGTTCTGTCATTCATTATCAAGCAAACTCTTTCTGTTTATCGTTGTACGCTACTGAATAGATCTCTGAGATAAAACAAACTCCTTGTTAGAGGCACAAGTAACAAAGAAGATGGGTTGCGGGGAAAAAGGTTTATTGCAGGTAGGTAGTACTCAGGTGAATGCCTTTCAAAAGCAGAATACATGAAATGCATTACAGAATTAACTTGTTCTGAATACTAAATCAAATACCTGTCAGGTGATAATGATGGTTGAGAACCACAAATAACTTTTTTTTTAAAAAAAGAACTTTTTATTTTCGTGTTTAATTGTTTATACTGTTTTCAAAGGGCAGCACGGTGACTCAGTGGTTAAGACACTGGACTTGTTGGCTAGAAAGTTGGCAGTCCAGATTCAAGACTCAAGTGCCATGTGATAGGATTAGCTCTGCCCTTGCCCCAGCTCCTGCCAATTTAGCAGATTGAAAGCATGCAAATGTGAGTAAATAAATAGCTACCACCTTGGTGGAAAGGTAACAATACCCCATTATGTTATGCTGGCCACATGACCACAGAAATGTTTTTGGACAGGACTGTCTCAATGGCCTTGAAACAGAGATAAACACTGCCCCCTGTGGTCAAAAAGGACTAGTGGAATAAAATCCACAGGGACTCCTTTACCTTACTGTTTTCAAGTGATGTTTTCCAGTGTTTCTAATGTTTCCAGTGTATTCTATATTGTAACTGGTTTTCAAACAGCAGGTCAAGGTTCCAACTAATGAACCCAAGAAAATCAGAGCTCTGAGACTGGAAGGAGTCAAAGGACTTCTTTATTGGGTACATCGTATCAGCACAGTCAAATGTAAAACCAATTCTAAATCTTTCCTGCTTTTTCAGTATAATTAAAATAGGAAATAACTCCCTCCCCAATTTTCACAGGTCATGTTGCCCAATTAGATTAATTGGCAGATTCTCCAGGCACTCCTCCCTGATTTTATTCATCACCTGTGGAAATGACCTTGGTTCTCACGAGAAAGCTCTGTGTTGTGTCTAGCAAAGCATTCCATCCCCCTTCCCCCTTCCCCACATTGTGTGGCAACTGAGGAACAGGAAAATGGTCCCTGCCAGGTTCATTTTGAAGTTGACACAGTACATATAAGAGCTGGTAGAGGAGCAGATACATGATTAAGATCAACAATATGGCAGCTTGGGAAATAAAGAATATATCTATTATGGGAACTGGAATCAAATGAAAACAATAGGTTTTATACTAATCAAGGTTTAATATTAATCAAGTATTAACAGGAGGTACAAAACAAAGTAAGTGCAAAGTTAGACTCATGGAGAAGATGATGTTGATAAACAGAAAAGAAAAATTCTGAATAAACTTACACCAGTTTTCTAAACTAGTTAAGAATTTGCAGGATACCAAACATATTCTCTTCACTCCTACTATATTGAAGTAAGAAATGAAACAAGAATAGTAACAAACAACTATTAATAAAACTGGTCAGAATGTTGAACTACTCTATACATACTCTATACATTTTTTGGTACTTTCTTAGGTCCCTCCCCACCCTTATTTCAGCTGCATAGGAAACAGTCCTTGCTGTGTTTCTGGTGAGCATCTAGGTAAGATCTCCTTGTTGGATATTTTAAGAGGGATTGACTGTTCTCAGACTCAGTCCCAGAACTGTTTCTCTATGTTATCTCATGCTAGAAGAAGTGCATATAAATTCATAAACCAATCTGAATTCTTAAGTCTATATTTAGCACACAATTATGAGTATTCCAATTCACTGAACAGGGAAAATTTGCTGCAGACGTTACTATTGGGGTTAGTTTCCTCTAAGTTCTCAACACTGGATGTGTAAAATGTTTCTAAACTTTGGCTAATTTACAAATTTACCAACTAATCATGATGCAAACTAGCTCTTCAGCAAGTAATTTGTGCAATTTCCCAGGGCTGAGGTTCCAAATTGACTCCCTGGAGGAAGGGTGAGGGGGGGAATCTATTCCTCTTCTTCGGCCTCATCTTGTCTTCTAAGGTGTCAATTGCTATTTCATTGTTTCATTTTTCTCTCTTGTACACACAAGGAACACAGCAGGACAAGTTCTTCTTCTCCATTCTTGCATGCAAATGTCATCCAAGCTCAAACACACTTTGTATCAAAGAGATTTTCTCGTAATTGGTTGCTCCTATTTTTGAAATGTCAATATCGTTGTGGTCTATCATCTTAGCGTTCTGTTCTGCTTATTGAAAAAAACAGCTGGCCAGCAGTTAGAACAGTGCCATCCAAAAGGTGGCAGTCAGTTGTGTGAAATACTAAACAAACTGTTGAAAATAGTTTGAAAAAAAAATATTTTGCATAGGGAATGACTCTCATGGAGTTACTGCATAGGTATCCTCCAGCCTTAAGTTGCAGGGCACGTAACAAAGTTCCAGTGACCATGTATTTCATTTCGGTTTTCATCCAGAAATCCCTACTTTCCTAAGTCTACTATGCCTCCTGATCTCTGTGTTTCCAAATTTGCACAGCTCAATTGTGCTGTTTTCTTTTCTTAGTTTTTTTTCAAAACCCAAGGTAATCAAACGACATCTGACAGCACTCCATAACCTTCTGTTTTCCCATGGCTGCTTTAGCTATGCTGGAACAGTTTAAATATAGTTTACAGCCTACCACAAACAGGGCTTAGATTTGCTTAGCTGTAGGACAAATAATATCCAAATATTTGTGTATAAAGTTTCAGTACAAAAATATGTTAGCATTTCTTCTTCAGTGCTGCTTTAGTTAAAGCAAGAGGCAAAGCTGCAGCAATTGGAAGAAGCATACTGATGTTCCAAGTGTGGACTATTCTTTCTTTCTTTCTTTCTTTCTCTTTCTTTCTTTCTTTCTTTCTTTCTTTCTTTCTTTCTCTCTCTCTCTCTCTCTTTCCTTCCTTCCTTCCTTCTGTCCGCCCTCCCTCCCTCCTTCTTTCCTTCCTTCCTTCCTTCCTTTTTTCTTTTTTCCCTAACTTCCTGTTTGCCTGTCTGTCTGCCTCATTTCCTTCTCCTCCCTCCCACTTACTTACTTATTTTCTTTCTTTCTTTCTTTCTTTCTTTCTTTCTTTCTTTCTTTCTTTCTTTCTTTCTTTCTTTCTTTCTTTCTCTCTCTCTCTCTCTCTCTCTCTCTCTCTCTCTCTCTTTCTTTGTTTTTCTTTGTTTTTTCTTTCTTTTTTAACTATATTTTATATAGAGTCAAAGTACTCTAAATAAAATGCACTGAAGACTAAAATATGTCTCCTTGTATCCTTGTATCCTTAATTTCAGTTGTGGTCCATAAGACATGGGGTAGCTGCATTAAGGTTTAAGATTCAGGTTTAATATATACAATGAAGCCACGTGCCTGCAAGAAGACGTTGTATTAAATGGAAAGTAATTTACATAGAAAAGATGTGACTTGCTTTAAATCTCTAGTAACAGTTATGTGTGTTTCTTCAGAATTGGATGCTAAGAAGGATCAAGCCTAGTTAATACATTACTTGGATAAGAAATCACAAGAGAATTTCAAGACCGTTGGCTAGACTAAGGAGTTGAAAAACAATGGTGTCAAGCAAAACATGTAAACGTGTCCACAAAATTACCAGGAATAATTGCTAACTTTATAAGGAATGTCTCACTAAGAGAAAAATGCTCGTTTTGCAGAACTATTTGCACAACATAAAGCAGAGAATTCTGTTTTTCAGAAATATCCCATTAAAATATCTTACAATGTTCTTTTCATTACAATTTTTAAAAATCCGTTATGGTATTTCCATACTCAAATGGTAAAAAGCAAAATGAAGATGCAGAAGAAAATCTCAATACAGATGAGGTCCTTGATCTTCATGCTTTATTACCATAAACAACTATGAATGTGTTATTTCTTTTTTTTATTATTGTGTTCTTGATGAAGCATTTTTTCCTCCAAATGCGAGAGCTTTAGAGGTTTTGTCACATCTTGCATTTGATTAAATGATTTTGCAACAGCTCATTTTTATTCCATTGCCATTTTAATTGTTAACATTTGCAGACAAGCTGACAAGGTCTGTTGTGCTCTCATACTCTGGAATGCCAAACTAAAGATATAATCATTCTCTGCTCAATATTATTTTACCGTATTTTCCGGCGTATAAGACGACTTTTTAACACATGAAAATCTTCTCAAAAGTCGGGGGTCGTCTTATACGCCGGGTGTCGTTCTCCTGTAACCAGGCAGACCAGCCCGAAAGGCTCTGACGAGCCTTAAATGGCTCTGGCGATCCCAGCTCTGAGGATCCCAGCTCTGACAATCCCAGCTGAGTTCCCTGCAACTCAGCTGGGATCGCCAGAAACCACGTAAAAGGAAAAAAGTTTTTTCCCTTTTACTCTGACGAGCCCAGCTCTGACGATCCCAGCTGAGTTCCCTGCAACTCAGCTGGGATGGCCAGAGCCATGTAAAAGGGAAAAAGTTTTCCCCCTCCAGCTTGCTTACCTCAGCTGCTAGTCGCAACGCTTGCCTTGCTTTGCTTGCCTGAATCTATTCAGGCAAGCAAGCAACTCCCTGCCTGCAATCAAGCAAGGAGTTAGTTGTGGACTTCAACTCCCAGAATTCCTCAGCCAGCAAAGCAAAGCTGGCTGAGGAATTCTGGGAGTTGAAGTCTACAAGTCTTAAAGTTGCCAAGGTTGGAGACCCCTGTTCTATTGGGTACATTTTTTTCCCCTTTGGGAGCTTTAAAAAAAATAGTCAATTGGGTTTTTTTTAGTTGTTCTTTTTTAGACCTAGCCATTTAAAGTTTAGGAAGTTTTAAATTTAGTTTTCATATAAAAATAAAAATAAAATAAAATAAAACAATATTTGTGCAGCTTTCTGAGATTTAGTGTGTTTCTGTAGTGTTTCACTCCAACTACACAAACACACAAAATCTCACAAAGCTGTATGTGGAATTTTGTGTGTGTAAAGTGTGAAAGTTGGTTGTTTGGACTTTTTGTGGCTGTGTGAGGTTCCTGCTTGTTGCAGGGGCCATTTTGGGTCTAGCACAGCTGCTTTTACATTGTGGGTGAGCCAGTTGTGTTGTGTTGTGTGTGTTTAGAGTGTGAAGTTTTTTGGGGGGGCTTTTTGTGGCTGTGTGAGGTTCCTGCTTGTTACAGGGGCCATTTTGGGTCTAGCACAGCTGCTTTTACATTGTAGGTGAGCCAGTTGATGTTTTTTAATTTTTATTTGGTGTGCATTGGAAGAGGGGCAGTCTTATATGGCGAGTATAGCCCAAACCCTATATTTTAACAGGAAAAGTTGGGGGTCGTCTTATACGCCCAGTCATCTTATACGCCGGAAAATACGGTATTTTTTTCTTTCTGTTCAGAGTCACCACACAAACATGTTAAACAATGGCAGTGACATGCCACCAGGTTGTAGTTTTATTTCTAACTGCATTGTTAATAAATACAGGGCTTACACTCCAGTGTGATCTTTTTTTGACTAGTAATGCCTTTGTTATCAAACAAAGCAACAGCAGTGATCTTTTTTTGCATTATTCTGAGAATGGTGGTCATTAAAAGTCTGTCATTTGCCTGGAATTATGAAACATACGATTCTGCTTCCACAACAGCTGAAGAGGAAGTAGATGTGGTTAAAATGAAGGGTCGAAGGAAAATGAAAGGTAAAACATTAAGTACACTACCACAAGTTGTCTCAAGGGTGCTTTTTCAAAAGACAACTGGATTGGGGTTTTTTTTCCCTTGAGGAAGAGGAAGGGGAACAAGGAGGAGGAGGAGGAGGAGGAGGAGGAGGAGGAGGAGGAGGAGGAGGAGGAGGAGGAGGAGAAGAAGAAGAAGAAGAAGAAGAAGAAGAAGAAGAAGAAGAAGAAGAAGAAGAAGAAGAAGAAGAAGAAGAAGAAGAAGAAGAAGAAGAAGAAGAAGAAGAAGAAGAAGAAGTTTCGCTTCTCATCCAAGAAGCTTCATCAGTTCTGGCAGGATGGTGGAGGGCATTGGAAGGATTGTATTTCTTTTCAGTCATCTGGTCAGTAGCACTCTCCGTGACAGCTCTTGAGGCCTCCAGGGGCTTTATCTGTGCCCACAAATTGTTTTGATACTGTGGGAAATTAAAATTCAATCCCATTCCCTGCATGTGAATTAAGTACATATTTTACATTTTTGTCAACACTTCAGTGATATAAGTGCATAGAAATTCATTCCATGTCACATTCATATTTTAGGCGGTTCCATTAAATTTTCTACAGCCTTTAAAATTTGTTCCCCTTCAGCCCGGCATATGCCATACATGTAATACATAACTTCCCTTTGTATAACCCCATTGGGGACAGATCTCTCCCAAATGTATCTCTGTTTATATACAACTTGCCTTATTTAATATATCTTGAATGTGGGTTATATTCTAGCATTTTCTTCTTATGAAGCTTTCCCGTGTATAAATAACTTTCTGTGCCATTTCCGAAATGAAAAATATTTTGAAACAGATGCTAGCAATCCTTTGCAATATGGTGCTGAATGCCTTAAAATGTTAATAAAATCCAGGGACTTTTATTGTTTAGGTTCTGCCAAAGAGATAATTATATAAAAAAGAACAGCCAATTTGAATTGCCAGGGTCATATGCAACACTTGAAAAACCACAAGGGCAGTCCAGTCAAAGGTTGTGACCAGATTGTAGTTTTTAATGTGACGGAGGTGACAAAATAAAGACGTGTATCTATAATACGCTACTAGAGGAAATTTGGTTTAGTTTTTGTCCTTGAACCAAACTGAACAGAATAGATTGGGCATTTAATAAATAAAACTATTGCAATAAAACAATAATATGCATAAAATTAAAAAGGCAATAAAATGTATTTTATATGGTGTGAAAGCCTTCACATCAGAACATTAGAAAGTCATACCACATGGCATTCACATCAAGTATATTTACATTTGTCAATTAGAAGATAGAATGGTGCACAAAATGAAAAAACAAATTGGGACAAGTATTTTGAAGGCTTCCAAGCAAACTAAATTCACATTCAATACACATGGCAGAACTAGACAGAAGAAAAACTAGACATAACCAAACAGAAGAAAAGATCTAATCAAGGAGAGAACCATCTTAGATTTAAGGAGAAATTTTCTGACAGTGAGAACAATTAATCAGTGGAATGACCTACCTCCAGAAATCGTGGGTTCTCCAATATAGGAGGTTTTCAAGAAGAGACTGTATAACCATTTGTCTGAAATGGTATAGGACAGGGGTCCCCAACCCCCGGTCCGTGGCAACCCATTCAAAACCGTGGGTGAGCACATGCATGCACGCAAAGCAGGGGTGAGTTCTACTTACCTTTACTATGGTTTGCATCGCGCCCGCGTGTGCTTGCATGCTTCGCCCTCACGCACACTTGTCTACACATGTGCAGAAGTTTCTGTGCATGTGCAGATCACCTAAGATGACATCCTGCCGGTTTTACTACCGGTTCTTGAGAACCAGTCCGAACCGGAGGCAACCCATCACTGATGCAAAGCTACATTTTGAAAGCAGTGTGCATGCCCCTATCCTATACCATCTCCTCTAACCTTCCTACTGCTACCTTCACCAGTCCGCTGAGCCAGAATAGATTTTGGACTGCTAGTATAAGGTTTCTTACTTGTACAGTTTTTTTTTAAACAGATTAACAGAGTTGGAAGGGACCTTGTATGTCATCTAGTCCAATCCCCTGCCCAAGCAGGAGACGCTACATCATTTCTGACAGATGGCTGTCCAGTCTCTTCTTGAAAGCTTCCAGTGATGAAGCTTCCACAATTTCTGAAGGCAACTTCTGTTCCATTTGTTGATTGCTCTCAGTTGCCAGAAAATTTCTCTTTATTTCCAGGATGTCTAAGGTCCCTTCTAAGTCTGTTATTCTGTTAAAAGAATCAGCAGAAGGAGAAGGGGAAGCAAATGATGGCACATGACACTATCATGCAAATGATATGTCTTATGTACTTGCATCAAATGTCATGACAGCCATCATTTAAAGCCACTGTGGCTTGCTATAGATGCCTCTAGATGAAAACCAACCAATCAGTCCACATTTCAGGGATCTGTTTATTAGTACACACACATATATCAAATTTATATTTCACTGATAAAGAAATAAAGGGAGACTAGTATAGATCTATTTCACTCTCATCAGCTAATCATACCCTTACTTGGATTCGAACTTGGGCTGCCTGCATGTTAGGCAGTTGTATTAACCCCTGAGCCACAAGTTCTCCTCCCTTCATCAGCTTGAGCCAAGGGAGAGATTAAGTGTTTTTCTATGGAGACACCTGGTCTATCTCAGCATGTGGGAGGGAGCATACTGCATCCCTTTTGCCTTTCAGTTCCAATCCAGGAGCCCTCAAGCAGTCACATTCATGACAAACTATTTTTATATATATATTTATATATATATATATAAATTTATATATATATATAAAGACCAGGAAGTTCAGTTCCAAAATATGCTGTCCCATCTACAAATATGAAAGATTATATTTCAGGACTATGTGCTTAAAAAGTGCATGCTATGGAAACATTGTTAAACTAGGCAGGAAAACATAGATAAGAGGCCTGTCAGTTCAGATGACACTGTTCTGGTGACATTTGTAACAACAACCTATTGGAGGATTGCAGGATCATAAAAACTGAAGGCACGGATATACAGTGCATTGAAGCAAGCAAAAGGAAATTAGAAATTAAGCAGCACAGTAGTGATCAAATAAAATTCAAAACTGACCAATTTCACCACTTTAAATGCATAATTAACAAATGGTTGCCACATATTTTTCAGGATAGGTAGCATGAAATAATACTGTTTCCAAATGGGCAGTAGTGATCACATGCTAATGCTCTTTGCAGTGATGGACAATCTTGGAAGAACTTATTTGGTGCCATAGCCAAGTTGCTACTTTTCTTGAACTTTTCTATACCTCACACACCCTGATTCTGTTGAAGTGACACAAATTCCTTCAGAATCTAAACCAAGGGTGTCCAACACTGAGAACTTTAAGACTTATGGACTTCAAATCCCAGAATTCTACAACCAACCATGTTGGTTAGGGAATTCTTGGAGTTGAAGTTCACAGGACTTAAAGTGGCTAAGGTTAGACACCTCAATCTAAACCATTATTAATGTTTTACAGCATAAGAATTAATTTTAGAAAAGCCAATAATTAGATATAGTGTAACTCCAGAGGCTCATAATTATTGATTTATTTTTTTCTAAAAAGTCCTTGGAGTGTCCTACAATCATCTTTTGAATACTAGGAGGAACCCAACTGAGGAAAAGGGACAAATCTGCAGGGTGATATGGAATCCTTAGAAATAATTCAGCCATTGGAGTTAAGTCTTTTGAAGACAAAAGGATAAATCTCTCATGTTTTCCTATTCAAACTTGTTGCAAACCATCTTCAATAAGTTTCCATTTCTGCTAATTTGAACTTAATGTTAATAGGCAAACAACAACTGGGATAAGGTGAACATTTTGTAGGGATATTCAGATGATCTTGGCTTGAAACAAGGTGTTGAACTGGGCTATGCTTCATTTTGACTTGCAATCAAACTGGAAGAATTCCAACTAGGATCTGACATTGAACAGAAGAGTCTAGAAAAATTCCAAGTGAATATTTCATAATTTATGCACAAGGGCACACGTTTTTGAAAAGTAAAAGAACATCAATGAAGAAAGAGTATTTTTCAACCATTCAGAATTTCTGTTGTACATGACAATCTCTCTGTACTATACTTTTTTTTTAAAGTAGGTGAATGAGTGTGTGTATTTGCAGAGCGTCCAGCACATATGATAGAGCATAACTTCTGTCCAGATGTTAACCCACAAAATGAACAAGTAGGTCCAGTCCTGTGTCAAACATGATCCAACTAAAGTTGATCAGTTTTATGTTCCAGTAGTTGAGCAAAAATATATGTTAAACTCTTCTGGCTGAAATCAGCACATCATCTGTTCCTTTCTTTTGAAGGATTTTCACCAAATGCAGTAATGCTGTTTTGGTGAAGGCTGGAATTAGACATGCTGCAAATCATTAGGAATTCTTTAAATAGGCTTTCTCTGATGAGTATATGCACAGCATGTAGAGACATTAAGTGATTAGTATTGATTGTCATAATGCCTCAGTTGTCTCATCATGCTGTTCAAAAACAAAATAATGAAGCAAAAATGATGAAGCAACTTACTGTGAAGAAGGTTCTTTCAACTAATTTCCCTGTGCTCTTAAAACAAACTTTTAAAGTGTCGATACATATCATAATTTCTGTTGTAGATTGTTGGAAACAGGCAATTGCAGAAAAATGCAAGGGTAGAGTAGCAGCCAAGTTTATTTTACTAAGCTGATGGTACAAACACAGTCTTTGGCCATTTTATTTGGCAGATCTTCTATTTCTTGTCCTTCAGTTTAAATACCTAATCTATTATTTCAGGTAGGAGCAATGCTATAAACAAGTAGTATGGAAGGATGATCCGGTAGGTTTCCCCCTTCAGCTTTATTAATTCATATTAAAATAATGTGGTGGCTTCATTCCTATTTCTCTGGACTAAAGCGTTAAATTTATATAACATTTGTTTCCCAATGGACTCTGGGCAGTTCACAAGTAAAAGAACATTAAAAATACCATATTAGAAAATACCATATTGGACAAAAATAAAGGGGTTAAAACTGGCAAAAATGACAAAAACTACACAGGTACGAGACAAATAAAGCAACTCACACAGCTGTGTTCCAATATCTAAGGTGTTGCCACAAAGAAGAGGGTGTCAACTTCTTCTCCAAAGCACCTGAAGGCAGAACAAGAAGCAATGGATGGAAACTAATCAAGGACAGAAGCAATTTAGAAGTAAAATAATAATAATAATCCTGACAGTTAGAACAATTGATCAGTGGAACAACTTGCCTCCAGAAGTTGGGAATGCTCCAACACTGGAAGTTTTTAAGAAGAAATTAGACAACCTTTTGTCTGAAATGGTATAGGGTTTTCTGCCTGAGCAGAACTTCCAAGGTCCCTTCCAACTTTGTTATTCTGTTAACCCACAGGGAACTTCAATCAACTTTTCCAAAGGCCACGGGAAGACCCCTGTCTTCAAAGCCCTTCTAAACATTAACACCATCCCAACCTTGGGGAAAACCTCATTCCAAAGGACAGAGAAATAGATGGCAACATTTAATGCAAGCAATATGGACTGTGCCAATTCTAGAAGTTCAAACGAGCCAAGCAAATTCTATGAGAGACAGGTAGTCATTAAGTAAGGTGGTCCTATGCCATGTTCGGTTTTACAGATAGCAACCAGCACCTTGAATCACACCCAGAGGCGAACTGGCAGTTAGTTAGTGCAGCTTGCAAAGCAGGTATCTTACATAGACATACCAAGGCAAGTTCTTTGATATCTGCCCCTCTGTTATCTGAACCACTTGAAACTTCAGCTTGGTCTTCCGTGACATCCCCATGTAGAGTGCATTGCAAGAGTCAAGCCGTGAGGTTGTGAGGATGCATGTTTTGCAGCTATAAAAAAGGGGAAAGAATTAACATTTGGATTCTTGAAGTTTATTCTCTGCACTAAATGGAAAGGTCCCAGTCGCAGTGTAAACTTGGTATGTTGTTTGTTATCAGTGATTAGATTTTTGCCTAACATTTCTGCACTATATTATCAGACCACCTTAAATGAAAAAAGTGTACTTTTTTTATATCCTCTCCTTCATAAAACTGAATAACTGTATATTGTATGGGAAAGTACAGCTGGGGTAAGATGTTATCTGTCAAGTATTTCAAAGGTGCATTTATTGTATTTTTGCTGATAAGGACAATGAGACATTCTCCTGCAACATGGCAACCATATTTTTCTCTCAATTTTAGTTCTTAAGTCCATTTTCCCTACTTCTTTTAATTCTTCTTTATGTTCTGCTTCCAAAGATCAGTTGTGGCCTCTATCATTTTGCAGTAATACATTGGGTACTATTAAATAATGGTTTGCTATTTGCTCCAAAGGTATTAAAGGTCTAAGAGCCTTGATTCCTTCTTTCTTCAGGGTGCTGTAAAATATAATTCAATTGTGCTTATTGCAGCCTATATAAATTATATCTTAACTGGGTTTTTTTCTCCTTCTCTATTAGATTTAGAGATAAATTCCAAATCAAAATATTCTGAAAGCTTTTTCCTTTCCTTTTTTCCTTTTGCTGATTTGGAAGCAACTTATACTTGTTGGAAAATAAAGTATGAGCTAGCAAAAGAGTCAAAGGGGAGTTGTCTAGATTAACCCGTGAGGTGATTTTTTTACATACTGAAAATATGACCCATGACATGTTTTCTATTTGCATACCTAATGCGGCATACAGGTAGTCTTCAAGTTATGACCATAATGGAGCCTGTCAATCATGGTTGTAACTCCTGACAGTCATAAAACAAGTTGGTCATGTGACCAACCCAATTTTATCATCTGTTTTGCACCAGTCATTAAGCGAATCTGCTGTCTTTAAGCAAATGGTTGTTAAGTAAATCAAGTTTTGGTATGGGTGCAGTTTTCATGTGATCATATTGCAAATACAGTTTTGTTGGAAAAACGAATATTTATTTTTATTTCAGTCACTGACTAGGCTTGCAACAAATGCCTTAAAAATAAAAATAAAGTACCAAAAATAGATAAATTATTACAACTGATAATGAGTTCATCAGTGAATAATAGAACTTTGCTTATGTTTACAGGCAGTATAACAAAATTTAGTTACATCCAAGGACACTGAATCATATGGATCTGATAACAACTACATTAAAAAGGTCAGAATTTCCAATGTATTTTACCAGGTAAATCCCAGGTAAGGGATTATAAGGCAGGTCCTTTTAAAGGATTCAGTACAGTAGGACATGAACTGCCCCTTGTCCACAGGGGTAGTCTCAGCTCATGGGGGACCTTGTAGAGGACCTATAAAACTGCTGTGAAAAAGTGTTGAAGCATATTAATGTTGGTGCTCTTCAGAATTTGGAAACAGTTATGTGTTACAAGTATCTCTACAACAGGGGTGGGTTCTACTTACCTTTACTACTGGTTCACAACAGCTTCTGCGCATGCGCAGATTGTCAATTATGACATCTGGCCAGGTGGACAGAGCCTCCCACCACTTTTACTACCGGTTCTAAAGAACTGGACAGAACTGGGAGCAACTCACCACTGCTCTACAAGCTCCCTGTAAAAAGGAGCTTAACTGCTGAGAAAAACATTCTTAGATAGAGAACATTGGTTCTGTTGGTCTTTGATAGGTTGTTTAAATGCACTGAAGGCATGTTCGTAACCCATCATTTGAAATGCCTTCCCATTGAAGCCTAGATGTCAAAGTTTTTGTGAAATTGTCTTGAACCATATTGATTTGTAATTGTCCTCAATAAGAAAAAAAAAACTCAGATCTGTGAGAAAGAACATTAAGATGTTTGTAACATGAACAACAATATAAATTGGACAATAAACAAACAGATTTCAATTAATCTGCTGTAATACAGTTGTATGCATCTATTTTGATTGTAGATAGCTTGCCTGACTCCTTAATACTAAATTTGGGATGCAACCAACTACTCGGAATATTAGAATTTAAGAATTTAGATTGGACCCTTTTAAGAGGATTAAAGAAAGTGTAAGATCCTAGTGAAATGATGGAATTATGACCAATTTTTTTAGCATTTTGGATGACATAATTGAGGTCAGCACTATGTTTGATATGGAAAACCATGCCCAAATATTTAAAAGATTTGACTTGTTCAATATTTTGCCCATTAATCATTGAGGCATGGAGTTTAGGTCTCTCTACAAAGATCAGGATCTTAGTTTTACTATAGTTGATTTCAAGTGCTTCTTCAGAGCTATAATTAGCCAGAGCCATTCAGAACTCATTTAAATCCAATTAACGTTTGTGATAGAAGTACTATGTCATCTGCAAACAACAATGCTGAAATATATCTGTTTGCTAGTGGGGAGGGGAATGATATTCTAATTTATTTATTTTGACCACAAGTGAATTTATGTACAGATTAAACAGCGGGGGGGGGGGATAAAATATATCCCTGCCTCACTTTTGTGTAAATTGGATTATCATTACTGTGGTTGCATGAAACTTTGATTCTACAATTCTTATAAAGATTATACATACATACCAGTAACTGACTATCATTTATAACAGTGCAAATGGGAACATTATTAGTGTGGGTGGCTCCGTACTGCAACTTTGATTCAACAATTCTTTCAAATATTATATATATACATAGTAACTGACTAGCACTTATAAGCTTAGTCCATTGCTTTGATAACTAGATCGAATGTGGATGTAGAATCAATAAATGTGATATATCATATTGGGCCTGTTTTAGATCTTTGAGTTTTTGACCAGAGTTGAAGTAGGATATATATCCATGTATAGACTATTTGGTCCTTCCAATATATGCTCTAATTTGTTGTATAGATGTCTGGCATAGAGCTTACTTATTATACTTAAAAGGCTAACAGATCTAAAATTAGCAAGCAGTCTTGGGTAGCCATTTTATATAAATGGGCACTAGGATGGCTAGGCCCCAATCCTTTGGATTATGTGCAATGTGATTAATATAAATAAACAGGGAATCCACCATTCTAAATTATTCTATAATGGTGCGTGAGTAATAAAACCATAGTTTTGTTGGAATTAACAAAACAAAATTAACAAGTAAAAATGTTTATAATAAATAATAACTACTATATGCACATTTATAGCTTGCTACCCATTAAACTTTCCAAAGTGTACCAATAGAAGAGAATATTTCCAAACATTTCCTAGTATCTCCACCTTTCCAATGTGTGGTTGTGATGTGAACATTTGTCCATTCGGATTAAAATATAATAGCACATAAATTTATATACCACTTCAGAATGCCTTACCGCACTCTCTGAGCGGTTTATGGAGTCACCATATTGCCTCAACAATCTGGATTCTCATTTTACCGGAAGGATGGAAGGCTGAGTCAACCTTGAGCCAGTCAGAATCAAACTTCTGGCAAGTGAGCAGTGGAGTTAGCCTGCAATACTGCATTCTAACCACTGTGCCACCACGGCATCAATACATTATTATATATCTATATAATTAGAATTGAGGCTTATGAATACATATATTGTACATGTAACGAAATTGGATATAACTAATTTCTTCTAATTAGTTTTCTCTTTTCTTGAGATTATGTAGCAGGAGTAGAGTGAGCAATGATTTATATTCTAGGTTGACATGATCTTTGAGTTTCTTCTCTGTGCCTTCTGAATAAAGTTGCCAACTAGATATTTATTATATCTTTTTGCCATTATCAGTGGAAATCTTTTTGAAGTTTTAACATTGAGAATTATTAAAATAGCAATGGGGGTTAGCAAGTTAGGAGCTAATATACCCCAATTCTATATTTCGCTCATGACATACTTAAGAGCCTCCTGAGTCCTGTATGTCAATTAAGGCATCTTTTCAATGTATTAGCTGCCAACTTATGCATATGATAAGTTTCCAATCTGCCACTTATCGAGGAATTTCTCACATACTGTGATAATTATGCCAGGGTAATTAAGATAAGTGTTGCCTGCAAATGAATATTGACTCACTAGTAATATAACCTGGAGTTGGCAGATTTTCTAACAGGTGCAGAGCTCCCATATTGTTGGGGGGGGGGGGAAGTGCCTGATGGAAATGTTTTAATGTTGCATCTTTGGAGAAACAATAGAAGTAAATAACCCCATTTACTTTGAAAATCCTTTATTGGCTATGGTAAGCAGCCATTTCTACTTGTACTTTCTAGGGTTTTGAAGGTATGTGCCATAAGCAAGCAACTCATAGTCTGGGGTCCCTTTGCAATTATCATCTACAAAAAGAAAGACTTCTGAAACTTGGGTGAGGACAGCCAAGTTTTCACTAGTTCCTTAATCAGTGTGTTTTTTAAAAAAAATATCTATCTATCTATCTATCTATCTATCTATCTATCTATCTATCTATCTATCTATCATCTATCTATCTATCTATCTATCTATCTATCTATCTATCTATCTATCTATCTATCTATCACATATGGTACATGTTAGCCAGGGATGAGTTGTCTTGTAAGAACCAAATTGCTGGTGTGATGCTGCCATCAATGACAAAAAACCCAAACAATCTGCTTTCTCTCAAGTAACAAACCACGTATATGATTGCTAGTAACCATTGGGAAGGACAGGGATGAGATAGTAAGAGTATATATGAGGTTAACTACCATGTACATAAGTATGGGATGCAAGTATGCATAGGGGGGGGGGTTCCACTTACCTTTACTATCGGTTCGCAGCGGAAGCGTGCAGATCATCCTTGATGGCATCATGGCGGGTGGGCAGAGCGTCCCACTGGTTTTATTACCGGTTCTATTGAACTGGACTGAACCGGGAGAAACCCACCACTGGTATGCATGTATAATATGAATGGGTAAAGTGCAAATTTGCAGTCCATAACCCAGAAATTGGTACATTCTTGGTGTTAGACAAATTTCATCATACCTGTTCTGTGTCAGAATTGTTAAGTTCTGTCATGAATCTTTAGGATTATACTTTCGGACACTGCAATCATCTATTGAAAACTTACAAATATGGAAAGTTTGGTGCATGTCTGCAAGCATACTCTCAGAAGACCTCCAAATCAGCAAGTAGTTCAGGTAAGGATGCTTTATTATTGCTGTTGTCTGATTGGTTTAGATGTATTGACTCTCCAAATTCAGAAGAAGGGCAGACTTTAAATTGGAGCGTGAAATAATTATTTAAAGATATTTTAAAACATTCTTTTACAAATAGTTTGGCTAATTTCTATAGACCATGATTTTAATAAGAGAATTATCTGATTATGTTAATGGAGGTGGATTTTTTTTCCTGCTAAATTAGCAACCTGAACAAATCATAACTTGTGGAGGAAATGGTGTTTCCAGTTCTCCTTTTAACTCTACTGCTGCTTGGCTTCCCTAACAGTATTTATTTACCATTTTAAAAATCTGCATATTCATTTTATTTGGACTTTTGATGTTACATTTGCTTTGGGTCTTTAACAAATATTTAACAAATATTTATTTATTCACAATTTAGGCTATGATAAGATTTAGTTTCAACTGTCCTGCTCATTCTGCATCTGCTTTAGTATTTTTGAAAATTGGAATTGGACATATTACTTTCAAGTGTATTAAGTCATATTTCCTGCATTCTACATCTATACATTTCAAGAAGTTCACAATTTGTTAATTTTGTTATTTTCTGCCCACTTCTTAAAGCTTTCAAGAGACTGTTTTGCAGCATCTTAACTATTTCACCATCTTGGAGTCATTTGCAGAATTCAAAGAGATTATAATATACAACAGATTGATAATCAAATATCCAGCAGATAGAACTTCTACTTGCATAGCTATTCTGTGGTTTACAATTGGTTCATTCCATGCTCACCAAATTTGGGGGGCTCCGTACAAGCAAAAAAAGTTACAATAAAATCAATAAAACATCAAAAATAAAACAAGTCCACTGCATAAAAAAGGAAAGGAGGAGGGGGAGGAGGAGGGAAGAAGGAGGAGGAGGAGGAGGAGGAGGAGGAGGAGGAGGAGGAGGAGGAGGAGGAGGAGAAGAAGAAGAAGAAGAAGAAGAAGAAGAAGAAGAAGAAGAAGAAGAAGAAGAAGAAGAAGAAGAAGAAGAAGAAGAAGAAGAAGAAGAAGAAGAAGAAGAAGAAGATCATCATCAGACAGGTCTTAATGGTTCTTCTTAACAACAGCAGAGTGGGTGCCATGAAGATCACAGGGAACTTCATTCCAGAAGGCAGGAACTGCTCTAGACAAGAGACATTTTTGGAATTGTGAGAGATACTGTTTAATAGAAGGAAACCTAACAGTGCCAACCCTGCACAATCACATCAGTCAGACAGATGTTATGGAAAATAGCCAGTCCCTCAAGTAAGCAGTCTGTATGCCATGAAAGGGCTTTGTAGGCAACAATCAGCACCTTGAATTGCACTGGGAAGCAAACTAGTGAAGCTTGCAAAGCAGAAAGATTACATAGGCATACTGAGGGCATGCCCATTATTGCGTGCAATTCTGCTTTGTGCAACATTTGAAGCTCTCCAGTGGTCTTCAAGTCCCAAAGACCAAAATAACATTTTCAGCATTTCTTGTTATACAGATATATCAATTAACATAAAAGTTTCTTCTTTATTACTCTTTCTGAAAGAGTAAGTTTCAGGCACGGTGGTTAGAATGCAGTACTGCAAGCTAACTCACTGTTCACTGCCAAGAGTTCGACCCTTACAGGCTCAAGGTTGACTCAGCTTTCTATCCTTCTGAGATTGGTAGAATGAGGACCCAGATTTGTGGGGGAAATATGCTGACTCTGTAAATTGCTTAGAGAGGGCTGTAAAGCACGGTGAAGTGTTATATAAGTCTAAGTGCTAAATAGCAATAGCTAAATGCTATTACTAAGGTATTATTGTTAGAACTTTATTTGTCTATTGAAGCCCAGAAATAGTATCTCTTCCTTGTGGATGAAGTAACATTAACTAGAAAGGAAATCCCCATTATATATATTTGATCATCTTTATGGTTTTCCTTCTTTGTAACATTAATATCTTTAAAAAAATAATACTTTATCCCTGTCCTAATATACCCTTTTCAGCCCACAAACTGTTTGCAAACTTGAGTCATACAAACATTATTAAAATCTTATTATTAAATCTCTTGGGATTTGTATCCAATTGAACCTAAAAGCAAAGTCTCTACATGTGCATCCCACATCGTTATCTGAAACTTTTAAATCCAGCAGCCTACATTTTGTGATAAGATATCCAATTAAATCAGTCTTTTCTATATTTTCTCTAATTCCTTTATTCCAAAATATTTTTTCTGTTCTGGTTTTATAATCCAGTCTAATGTCTGAAATGTCTTCGTATATCTTTTCTAATATAAAACTCATTTTTCATAGCAGCATCATATGCATTGCTAAACAACCATAGAAACTTGAGACAGCCATTCTTGTAGTTTATTTAATAATTTATATCCCATTTTTACTGTTTTATTAACTTGTTCAAATGAACCTGCAAATTCCTGCTGGATGATATTAGCTGATTAATCCCATTCTGCTCTTTTTTATTGTTTGAATTACTAAATTATGTTTCCTAAAAATCAGGTTCAAAACTACATCTTATAGTTACTCAATTTTTGTGTGTTTCTTCAGAAAGTCATCGTCCTCTGCCATTTTGTTTTCATTATTTGATGGAGGTCCACTTAATTAGTTGATTTACATCCATGTAAGTTTTTATTCTTTCCTTGTTTGGGAATTATTTTCTTTAGATATATTTCTATTACCAATTAAATTTTGCACATGAGGAATTACTTCCAGGGGCATGTTTACTCAGGAAGGAGCTCTCATATAGCGAGTGGGGTTGATCATTGGTAAATGGGTTTAAGACTAGCTGTGCAATCTTATTCAGAAATAAACTGTATTGAATTTAGTGATACTTAAGTTTATTTTGCTCTGTGATGTAAAGAAAGCAGAACAAAATGTATTACAATTGCTACAAATCATTATACTAATTTTAATGCCCTTGTTCTGAAGTTAGATTCTGGGTTTTATATGAAACAAGATGTTTTATGTTATCACTAATGTTCCAATAACATAAATAAAACCTCCGTAAAATATACTAAGCATTGTATCCATTATTCAATGCCAAATCTGGAGAAGGCTCCTATATCTGTATAATTTCAGATGATTTCACAAAGGTGGGTGGGATACCACTATTTGAAAGGCTCGGTCCCTGTGATTCTGGAGAGGTGGAAATCTCTGGACACGTCTTTCTTCACTGCTCTTTTTATAAATACATTCAAACAAATATTGTTTTCATGATAATTAACAAATATCCTGGCCATTCCAACACCATTTATCTTCAATGGCTGTTTAAAGATGAATGGATCGTAGTCATGGTAGCTAGATTCTGTGCAGCAGCACTAAAGTTTCATTGGAACCTGATGAATAATCCATTATAGCTATTTTACACAATTAATGCACTAAATCTTTTGTTATTACCACTTTGTTGCATTTTAGCATCTAATGACTGTAGGTCTTCACAATTTAAGGACCAATATTCTATTATAACTTAGTCCGTGTTCTTGTTTACATACAACTGGCAGATAGGATACCAAATTATGATTTTAATGTAGATTTTATTGGTTATTTTCTAATAATTAATTGTAGAATTTTTAACTAGATACTCCTTGAATATTTTTAATAGTACTGCTCTTGACCAAAGGTGGACCATTTCCCCAACAACATAATGGAAGTAAAATTAGCCAACACATTTCTGTTGCATGCTGAAAGAGTCCTAGACAATGCAACTGGTAATCCCATCTTCTCTCATTCCTAGTTTTTCTTTGGTGCAAAAAAGAAGTGTTGTTTAGCTGAATAGATTGACAAAAGGTTCAAGTTAGATGAAGAAGAACACATAATGTATGGAGGCTGCTGTCACAAGGCATTGATGGCCTTGAGCTTATGTGGTTTTAAAAGGGCATTTAGCCAAATCAGTGGAGAAAAGCTCCATCAATAGCTGTTAGGCGCTATGGTACATCTAAAGGCAGCAAATTTCTATAAATACCAATTGCTGGAAATCAACAGCAGAAAAAGGTATTAGATAAGTGCCTCTTAAAAGGCTCCTTGGAGACTTCTAGTCATTTTCTGCTTTTCTCCCCATTATTGTATGCCCACTGTGGCATCTATAGAAAGCCAAGGGAATTAGACTGATAAAAGCAGCCTTGAAAAATCACAATGCAAATTCCACTTTCTATATTTTTCTGTGATGTGTCCTCCCTTGCCCCCAAAAAGTACAACTCACAGCACGATACTGGTTTTGTCCTTCTGACCAAGGCAGTGAGAACTTGTGGAGGCTGCTGAGTACCTCAGTTCCTTTCCTCCCAGTATATGAAATGAAGTCATTTCTTCTATTCTGAACAAAAAGGAAGTTATAGAACAGCAATGTCAAACTCGCGGTGTCAAGTTGTCATCATGTGATGTATTGTGACTTCAGCCCTTCACTAAAATGGGGGTGAGCATGGCCAGCGCGTGATGCATCCAGCTCGCGGGCAGTGAGTTTGCTCTCCCACCCCGTTATAGAAGGACCGTATCCACTGTGAAGTCATGCCTCCTGAATTCAACTGGTACATATAGGGAAAATAAAACTGATCCCTGGGATAAATGTTTGGTTTGATGATTTAGGATTCTATTTTTTACAAAGTGAAACGACTAAAATAAATAAAATAATTCTTCATCCTGATCTCTATGGAGATTCTCAATCATCCAGGTCATGGTTGTTCCAAAGGTGTTTTTTAAAAAGGCAACTGGACTTTCTTTGTTCTTCTTTGAAGACATTTTGCTTCTTGTCCAAGAAGCTTTTTCAGTTCTGACTGAATGGTGGAGGATGGAAGGATTTATATTCCTTGCGGGCATCTGGTCATTAGGACTCTTTCTGAGAGTCTTTCAAGCCACCTGGAGATGTATCTGTGCCCCCAGAATCACCTGAATAATGCAAATGGGTGTAGAACCTTCTGGGAAATGCTGAAAGGATTTCAAAAAAGCACTTTTGGGTCTTCATCCTAGTGTTTTCCTGCAGGTGCAGTTTAAGCTTTCAAATTAACATAAACCATTTCACACAACTGAATTTAGCAACTGGGACCACCTGGATGATTGTTGTGGTCCGCCAGCAGCCTGTGGAGCTGGCAGCGGAGTCAGACAGCAATGAGGCTGAGGAAGAACATGGACCAATCCTGGAGGCTGGGGAAGGCCCGGATGAGGGCTCTGTATCAGAGGCAGAGATGGGGCCAGGGCCATCGGGCAGTGATATGCCAACTCCAGAGCCTTCAGAGGCTGACAGTAGAGAGGCAGAGGAACAGGAGGAGCCTGTTCCTAGTGCACATATGAGAAGAGCTGCCAGAAGGCAGGAGCAGCTAAACTAGAGAGGATGACTCGGGAGTAGGGCCAAGAGATTATTGGCCCCTCCCATAAGGCTTAAAAGACCAGCAACGGCTCTTGGTCTCTTTGCTGGAAAACAACCGTTGAGAGAATTGCTTCTTGTTTGGCTGTAGTTATTTCTTCTGTTCCTGAACTGTTGCCAAGAAAAGCCTGGCAGTTTGCCTAATTATCCCAAGGTCAAGATAAACTAAAGACTGGTGTTTTGAGGACTTTGCTTTCATTTAATTTAGAATACGCTGAGAATGAGTTAATTCTCGGCTGTTTTAATAAAATCTGTTTGTTTTTTGGAACTGTTTTGCATTTAATATCAACTATGTGGGCCTGGGTCACAACAATGATATTCATGTCTGCATTAACTGTATATTGTCATCATTGCTTTGGTCTTCTGCACGGGCATTTTGCCATCAATCTTAAATGATAGGCAGCCCGATAGGCAGCCCGATAGCAAAAAAACGTTTCTTGCATTTTCATTGTTATTGGTGCAAAAAAATGCAAATAAATAAAATTGGTTAAAAGAAAAAAAGAAAAGAAAGAAAAAGTAAGAATATAATAAAGAAAAAGAAAAATATCAAGACATTTCTTCGAAATTTTAAGAAACCTCTTTTGTATATCCAATATAAGAAAATTATCCAGGTCATTTTTCTTGATTTATATTTGTATATCCCTTTTAATGATTAAGGCATAAGTTGGTTTCCTTTGTATGTCCAGTGTAGCATCTTTTTCCATATCATTCTTGTAGTCTGTCAATTTTCAATCCATTTTCAGGTTAGTTTCAGTTTTAGTCCTGTATGGTGAAACATGCTCCTCTTCCTTAACATATAGACTTTGTCTATCTATAGAGACTGACAACCTTAAAATTAACTTTTGGCTCTATTTTTCAAAAATACTCTTCTATAAGTTAAAACAGACTGTTTCATTCTGCTTTAGTAAGTGAAATGTAAGTGTTCTTCTCCTTTCATTGCAATTTTTAGTTCCTTCTGTTTGTTTCTAGTGTCCAACCTTCACAGTCTCATTCTATCATTCTATCTATTTTTTTTTAAAAAAAGAAAAAGAATTCAACGTTCTTTTGGCATTTTCCCATGGGAAAGATTCTTACAACTAATTCCAAAATCTTATTTCAAATCCATCTGGACTTTTAGTCCATCTGTAACTTTCCAAAATCAAAATGTTAATCAACCTTTTTCTGTTTATCACTAATCTCTGTTTTGTTGTATACAATGGTACCTCGGGACTCATTGTTTAATTGGTTCTGGGAAATATAACAAGAACTAAAAATGATGAATGCAAACAAACCATGTGATTTACCATGTGTTCCTTTATTTCAACAGCAAGGACTTCCTATATGTCCCATTTTCTATTCCAGCATGGTGAACTTCTTATCTATTCTGCATGGCTGTCCCCCTTTTCCCACTGAAGCACATTGAGTACCAAATACACAATGAGTACCGGAACGTTTGCATGTCAAAATGCGTTGAGTACCAAATTCAATGAGTTTTGAAGCAGTCAACTACTGAGGTGTCAAAAAAAAAAAAAAAGGATTGAGGAAAAGTTACCTAGTGTTTTGAAACTTGTTGATCTAAAGTTCCTACTAGGTAAAAAGCAGTTAACAATCTATCTCACAAAGTTATTGAAAAAGGAAATATGTGAACAGTATCCCTTTAATGACTCCAGTTATGGTTTCAGCAACATAGCTATTCTCTCATCTCCCAGGGCTCCAAACCCACCAGAGACCACTGTCTTGTAATTGCCTTATAAGAAGCAGATGTCTGGAACACCTATGAGCAATCTCAAGATCTCTCTTTATCCAGAAAAGAATTACAAAGTCTACAAGGTCTACTTATTGGCTCTTCATTTCTTCATGGTCATTGGCTCTGTTTTGGAACTATCTTAAGTTCATCTTTTCTTCCCTGGAAGTTTATTTATTTAGAGTTCTAAATAGAGTTCAGAGTCCTGAAATTCATAAAGTCCCCAAAAAGTTTGTGTGTGTAATTCATTGATGCAAATTAGGTAATTCTAATTTGCATGAATGAATTACACACATACACATACATGCACAGGGAGATACATACATACTGTACATACATAGATGCATACATATATATATACATCGAGACACACATTTGAAAAGAGTCAGCAAGCCAGAATTGCTTCCTTCTTTTTAAGCAAAATATTCTTTTGCGGCTTAGAAACTACTTAAATGGCTTTATCTGTGTAACATTTTACAGAAGATAATTAAAAACTGCCAAAATGTGGAAAATGCTTTTTTTTTCTATTCATGTTTTTGCCAACTAGTAATTGTATAGCTCCAGAGAGTCGGCATTCTGATGGCATTTTGTACTCATGTTTTGATGATAGCTGACATTCAATTGATTATTTGCAAAGAAGCTGTATAGCATCATCTCTTTTCAAATTTAACAGCAGCTAACTTGTATTTTTATTGGTTTTGAGTGAAGATTAGTGTCCGGTATAATAGAGTCCTGCAGCTTCCTCATAATGCTACACTGAAAAAGGATTGTCTATCCTCCTTACCTTATTTAAGAAAATGAATATTCTCATTTCCATAAACTTTTATCCTAGTCTTATCTGAACGTAGAGTTTATTCAATTTTTAAAATACCACAAAGGAACCCGATCAAATCAAAGATGACAAACTCTAAACTAACTCAGTTTCGTAACAGTTGTTTCTGGACAACTGGCCTGAAAAAGTGAGACACAGAATCTAGAAGATGCTAGAAGTGAGACACAGACTCTAGAAAATGCTAGAAGTGAGGTACAGAATCAATCCACAATGTTAAATGGTCAAAGTGACCTCTATAAAACTTATTCCGGCATTATGGTAACAAAGTAAAAATTGTTACCACAGCATCGGGCAATTTCAGAAAAATCTCTATGATCCTCATTAGTGTGTGATCAGTGCCACTCTACATCCCCATTGAGGTGGTTGTATAGATTTTCAATAGCTGAGTCGATGATCAGTTTTGCTTGTCTAAAGTTAGCTGTGTGAGTTTCCTCTGAAGCAGGTAGCTTCCATTCAAGTAAGCTTCTGTCTCTAGAGATTTACCCACTTGCTTTTGCATCCCTTGGGCATACATGGTCCCTTGACACCACCACTTCAGTTGCTTCAATTGGCACTTTGGTTGTGCGTCTCGCACAGTGGCTGGTTGTTGTTCTAACATTTTTGACTGTCAATGCAAAAAGTGAATGCAACAAGGAAAGGAAAAGGCTGGATGCCATCCCTTTGAAATAGGCCAGATCACGATGAAAATACTACCAGAAAAAATTAATAATACTGCAATCTTATTTTATCAATGTAGTATATAGTAACAGAATTTTGAAAGCCCAACAATATTCTCCTTTTCTTTCCTCTTATGTTAAAGAGATTCAAGGTGGGACAATGTTATTTCTTTCCTATGCTGTCTTGTTTTCCTGGAGTGAACTCATGCTTACTAATTATCATCTTCTTTTAATGACCCCATAGTCCCTTAGGGGTGCACTCTGGACAACTGAATGGAGCTGGGTGTTTGCTGGCTGGATACCCTTCCTGTCGTCAATGCGGAGTTTTATTATTCTCATTGTGTCCAGAGAGAGAAATATGTGCCTCTACCTAGGATTGAACTCACAGCCTCCTGATTGTGAGACAAGAGCTCCACCTCTAGGCCACTGTACATGCTTACTAATGACCTCTGTAAAAAGATGGGGAGGCACTACTTTGCAAAAGGATAGTTTATTGTTAATTTAATCAAGATTACTATAGATAATAAATAGTAATTGAATAGTATGACATAATTTAAAGACAAGGTTAACGTTGACTTTTTTTTTAATCGCACATGACACAGTCAATTTAATTTCTTATGAAAGGGGAAAATGGTCTTTATTCCAGAATAATATTAATAGGCATCATAGAATAGCATGTGATCATAGTTGTATGGCAAATTAATATTCCCTATAGAGCTTTCCCAGAAAGAGGATCAGATCTAATTATGGAAAAGACACTTGAAAAACAACCTAGGAGTTGTTACGAGTGCTTCCAATTTGACTTTTGAGGGAGCAGATTTGGGATTTGTATGTGGGCAAAATATGGCACCAATTATTAATGAACTGATATTCAGGAATCTCCAGTAATTTCAATTAATCTCCAGAGTTATATCACATGATCAAGATACATTTTCTATTCTCTCTCTCCCTTACTCTCAGCATTTCTGTGACTGCATCCAGAAATTTGCTTCTCACATTATAATTAGGACAAATATACAGTATCAAAGCATTTCATATACAATAAAGCCAAATTTACATGTTAGAGGTCTCTATTTGAAGGCTTTGTTGTAAAATTTGAAAGGGAGGTTTGGGTTTTAAGTAGTGCTGAGTAGATTTTGTCACAGAGAAATATGTGAAATTGTATGGAATGAATGTTCTACATTTAGCAGGCCATCAAGACTGATAGAAATACTTCAAGTCATCAACCTTTCTCACCCTTTGAATGACAGATGCAGAATCTATTCCATTGTTATACATTTCAAAACAGGGGACAAACCACAAATGATGTAGCCTTAAAATAGTTGAAAGGGATTTCTGATTACATCCCAATCTTGCTTGCATTGCAATACAGGTAGTCCTTGATTTAGAAACCATTCAAAGTTACAAGAGCACTGAAAAAGTGTCTTATGACCATTTTTCAGTTACAACCTTTGCAACATCCCCGTGGTCATGTGATCAAAATTCAGATGCTTGGCAACTGAGTCATACTTATGACCTTTCCTGTATCCCAAGGTCATGTGATCTCCTTTTGCAACCTTTTGACGAACAAAGTCAATGGGGAACTAGGTTACTAACTTATCAACTTCAGCAATTCACTTAACAATTGTGGCAAGAGAGGTTGTAAAAGGGGGCAAAACTCACTTAACAAATGTCTCCACTTAACAACAGAAATTTTGGGCTCAATTGTAGTTGTAAGTCGAGGACTACTTATACACATTCAAAGAAGTATTTCATATTTATGTAATTCACCAAAGACTGGAAAACAATGCTTAAGGCATTCAGAGGAAAAAGAGCTGAAGAGCATCTCTAAACATAAGAATAGAAGGTGACATAAACTGAGTCAAACACTCAGTTTGTCAAGTCGTATTGTGGACCCTGATTAGTAGCAATAAACCAAGGTATTTTTGCATTAAAAAAAAAAAGCTTTTCTTAGAGATGCTGGGATTTGGACCTGGGATCTTCTACATGCGAAACTCATAATCTGCCATCCCGCTCTATAGTAGATCATATTACATAAGACGGTTCATCAACAATCTTCTATTTCCCAGCTAGCTTTCCAGGAAAAGAAAAGCTACAGCAGGCTTGTGTAGCTTCTGGGTAATTTGCTGATGGTAAGGTATTAATAGGCAAGGCCCTCATTTTGGCATCAAACACAGATAACACACTCAGGCAGATGTTCTTCAGGGCATTAACCTGATTCAGGCCAAATTTTCAAGAATTGAAACAGACTTTGGGCATATTTCTTACTGCACAGTTCTCAACCTTTTCTTCACCATGGGTCCCCTTTAAATACTTTTTGTGGCCACAGATCATGGCCACGGAACCCCAAGACTTAACTCAAGATTTAAATCATAACATTTCTTCAAGCCTTTGCAGACCTCCTGTGACGATATCATGCTCCCTCCAGGCCACAGGCCTTACTGCATATGGTGGCAAATATTCTGAAAATGTATTTCACAGTTACTTCTGCATGAAATTTTAACAGAGAATGCTCTTAAATTCTCTTCAATGCATATTTAACATATATGCTATAGGTACATACAGAACATGAAACACAACTTCAGGCAGGGAGAGGCCACCAGAGACATAATTTAACATCTACCTTCAACCTCTCCTGCTCAGTTGCACTCTAAAGCATGCATATATTATTATGGAATTCATTTGAAACATAAGGCTAAATCGGTATAAATTGGTATGGAATATCAGAATTTGCTAATTGCCATATTGTATGTTATTTCACTTTCTTTTGGATCTCTTAGGATTTTTTTTTAATTTTCACCAAAAAGAAGTAATTTTTTTTTTTAATGAACTCTGTCTCATGACTTTTCCTCTGCATGAGCATTAACCATTGAAACAAATAAAAACAAAAAGTGATCATGTCCCACAGTAAATTTCTATTCTGAAGCACATGGTCCTGTGACTTATACAGCAAGGACTTTGGTTCTCAGTAATCATGTCAAGTGGGGATTGAACAGATGTATATTCTTTTCAGACCTTAACCTGACACCTCAATTGGCCATACAATTTTGAAAATCTGAGAGTAATAATATCTGAGGGGCGTTTGGAGAGGAAATCTTTTTCTCCATGCCTGTTGATTTGGAGTCTGTGGACGTAAGATTTCATGCACGTTGAATCAGAATAGCTGTTGGAAGAAATTAGTTGCCTTCATCCAGAACTGGGATTCATTAAGCAATGTGTTCATGCATATTCATGCAGTTTTCCTAACCTGGTCTAAGCAAGAGTTCTTATATTTTGAAATGAATAACAGTGATTACCTATGGCTGATGTACGTTTAAAAAAAAACAGAGGTGTCTCTCATGATTTCTATGCAAATTGCAGAGACGGTGATTACGAGTTAGAAGGAACTGCCGTTCTCTTTCCCATAATATAGAATGGAGTGTCAGCTTCTATAAAGCCATACCTTCATCAAGCATATTTTGCCCGAGCGTGCTGGCAGCCTTATGAAATAATGGAAGTTCAAACTCATTAGTAGGTCACATCATCAGTCACATCATTTTATGCTGCAAAGAGGAATGATGCTTCTCCATCCATCTTCAAGTTCCTGATAGGACAAGGGAGAGTACAGGTGCTCGGATTGTGCTGTGGAGACGGTGTAAATAATGGGAGAAGAAAAAAAAATTCCATAAAATAAATGTGCACTTGATGTAAAACAAGCACAGTCAAGGACAGGTGTAGGATATTGTCACTTACTATGTGCTTCTGCATTTCCTATGACTCAGTGCCATCTGGGCTTTTGTGTGTTATGGAAACTAAGCCATTGAATACCATAGAAATGCCTTGAGAGAAGAGAAGCTGTACTATTCATTAACATGTAAAATATTGAAATGGACTGATTTTAGAAAATAAGGCATGTCACAAAGAAAAGTCAAGGCCTTCTGTCATCCAACTCTGCAGCTAACTCTTTGCTTTGCTGTGCTGTAGATCCAATGAGCTATCTAATATATACACACACAAACACAATAGTGTGGTAGATGACAGGAAAATATTAATTAAGAGCTTGATTATCATATTACAAAGGGGATAGAAGGCATGTATGGCTCATTAGTCAGGAGTGCATTTTATGCTTTGTATTAAATTTTAAAACACGGGCTAATTATCAAATGTCTCTGGGACATTTATCTCTTGAAAAATATAAAATATATATAGCTGATGCATTAAGAGGGAAAATGTTATACTTTGACCTGTGCAACATTAACATTTGCTTCCTAATAAGAAGCAGTATATAAATATATAAATTTATATAAATATTTTGGGAAAGATGTGGTCCTTCATACTCATTGCTGATGCTATACCCCAAAACATTTAACATGGTTAGCACATAAAATGAAACACAGCATCAATGACTCAACAAAAATCCTATGCACTTTTTCGATGGATTATTCTGAAATTCTTTCTGCTTTTTAAACATACGGTTATATATTTTATTGATTCTTCACACTTCCTTTATACTCATATTCTTGTCCTAGACAGAATCCTAATCTTTATCCATTGGTTTCTAAATTATTTGGTAGCCTTCCAGGTTCTCTCCATCTGTCCCTTTTCCATTTCTTGCCTTTTGGACAAAGGAGGAAAGATTTGCCGATTTCCACAATCCAGTAATATTAAAAATAAAAAAAGTCCTTGACTTGCAACAGTTCAATTAGTGATCATTCAAAGTTACAACAGCACTCAAACAAGTGACTTATGACCAGTGGTGGGTTTCAAATTTTTTTACTACCAGTTCTGTGGGTGTGGCTTGGTGGGCGTGGTTTGGCTGGGTGGGCATGTCTTGGTGGGTGTGGCAGGGGAAGGATACTGTAAAATCTCCATTCCTTCCCCACTCCAGGGAAAGGTTACTGCAAAATCCCCATTTCCTCCCAATCAGCTGGGACTTGTGAGGCAGACAATAGATGGAGGCGGGGCCAGTCAGAATTTTTACTACCGGTTCTTTGAACTACTCAAAATTTCCGCTATTAGTTCTCCAGAACTGGTCAGAACCTGCTGAAACCCATCTCTGCTTATGACAATTTTTCCTACCATTGCTGCATCTCCATGATCAGGTGATCAAAATTCAGATGCTTGGCAATTGATTCATATTTATCATGGTTGCAGTGTGCCAGGGTCATATGACCTTCTGACAAACTATTGTGACCTTCTGACAAACAAAGTCAATGGGGAAGTCAGATTCACTTAATAACCGTGTTACTATCTTAACAACTACAATGGTTCACTTAAAAAATAGGGTTAAAAAAAAGTTGTAAAATGAAGCAAAATTCACTTAACAAATATTTCACTTAGCAACAGAAATTTTGGGCTCAACTGTGGTCGTAAGTTGATAATTACCTGTATATAACTCCAAGAGTAGAGGAAAAGCTTGTGTGGCACCAATGGGATTATCTGGTGGGCCTGAAAGATAAAATAGAGTAAGGACAGTGGTGGGATCCTCCCAGTTTAACAACCAGTTCGGTGATTGTGCGCTTTGCGGGTGTGCACAGTTTGAAAAAATCTTCACTTCCACGTTTCTTCAGAGGAGAAACACATCTGAGGTGTGGCAATCTACTCTGCTGCATGAATCAGCTGAGAAGATAAAGGTAGGAAAATAGCATGGACGTGCAGGTGGGCCCATCTGATCGTCGAGACGAACCGGTTCGCTTCCAGCTGATCATTAATGCTACTGGTTCGCCCGAACTGGTCCGGACCAGTAGAATCCCACTCCTGAGTAAGGGTTTATAAAGGGTCATTATTCTGACAGGGGAAACAAAAGTATGAATCAATGAAATATTAACAAATGTTTTCAAACAGAATTAGCAAGGAGGGAGAACAAACTGGAGGAAGCTTTATTTACCCAAAATTCATTTCTTTATAAAATTACAATAATTGGAAGAACTTTGATGACCCAAGCCTTGTGATTAGAATGTAAAACATTGACTCTTTTCTTATACTGTTTCCAATGGTTCCTTATATTGATTTCTGCAATTATATTTTGCAGATGCCCTGGTTGGTTTCTGGCAGTCTTGAAACATGAGCAGATTGATGCGTTCTTCTCCCTTGACTGGATTTCCAATTGAGAAAATCCATATTTTTTCCAAAGCAGGCCACTTGGCTATAGATTTGGGAATCAATCAAATCCAATAATGATTTGACTGTTTGCAGATCAGACTAAAATATTTGGAGGTGACCATTAAAGTAATAGTTGAGCAAATAGGGTGCAGAACATATATTTTGGCCAGTGATTTCTGGAGTTCTTCCAAAAGTTAATGCTGATTTGTAAATTTTAGGATTCTAGTTCTGCCTTGAGTAAAGTACATTATTCAAGAAAAGTATATTATTCAGATGGTACAAAGTTGAATATCCATGAGCTATAAGTAGCATCTATTCATTGAAAGATATGCCTTGTCAGTTCAAAATAGAAAAAAAAAACATTTACACATTTCTCAATGTGTTTCTCAAATTCTTATTATTGTACAAATCAAATTAATAGCATACATTGCTATTGGTGGTGCAGTGGTTAGAATGCAGTATTGCAGGCTAATTTTCCCAACTGTCAGCAGTTCGATTCTGACTGGTTCAAGGTTGACTCAGCCTCCATCCTTCTGAGATTGGTAAAATGAGGACCCAGATTGTTGAGGGCAATATGCTGACTCTGTAAACTGCTTAGAGAGGGCTGTAGAGCACCATGAAGCAGCATATAAGTCTAAGTGTTATTGCTATTTATTTATTTATTTATTTTGTATACAGGTATTTCTTGACTTACAACAGTTCACTTAGAGACCGTTGAAAGTTACAACGGATTTGAAAAAAGTGACCTATGACCATTTTTCACACTATAATGACCATTAGAGTGATTACATGATCAAAATTCAGACACTTGACAACTGGTCTGTATTTATGAGGATTGCAGTGTCCCGGGGTCATGTGATCATTTTTTGTGACCTTCTGTCAAACAAAGTCAATGGAGAGCCATGGCTAGTTACTAGCTTAACAACTGCAGTAATTCACTTAACAAGTGTGGCAAGAAAGGTAATAAAATGGAGCAAAATTCACTTAACTGTCTTGTTTAGCAACATAAATTTTGGGCTCAGTTATGGTCGTAAGTCAAGGACTACCTGTATTTTTATTCTCTGTATGACTATTACTAACTCATATTCCCAGCTTTCAGAAAAATTTAAAAGAAGTAAAAATTGAAAGATATTGGTGGTTTCTGACCAAGCCAGTGCTATTCATACAACCTTAGAGGCAGTACATTATGACACTCAAGAGATTCATTGATGTCTAAATGTTTAAATTGTGCTATGTAAAAATAGCCCTAACAAGCTAAAATGATGTATATTGCACAAGCTTAGAATAAAGAAGCAAGCACCATCTATTTGTCATTTGAACTAAAATATGTATTTTTGATTATTTGTCATCAAAGTGTTTTCGATTTCTAGCAACCACACGAATAAAGAGTAAATTGTCTAATTACTTTGCAATTAAAAGGAAACATTTATAACATGCCCAGGGGGAGGGCCTTCTCTGTGGGAGCCCCATCCCTGTGGAACGAACTGCCCCCGGAAATTCGTAAGATCTCCGACCTCCGGGCGTTTCGCTGAGCACTGAAGACCCTATTATTCCGCCAGGCCGGACTAACAACACAATAGTTTTTAAATTGGGATATTTAAATTTATTAGGGTTTTAAATCTGAGCCACTTTATTTAATTATTTTAAATTTTATATTGTTGTTTTGTTTGTGTTTTTAAACAGGCTGTACACCGCCCTGAGTCCTTCGGGAGAAGGGCGGTATAGAAATAAAATTATTATTTATTATTATGCAGGTTATAGAGATTCACTTACATATAAAGCATCAAATTTAGATAGTGGCATGAGATTTAAAGAATTTTATTCCATATTGGTAGACAAAAATTTGTCTACACAAATTTAAAATAAATTCATTAAAAATAAAAATTCTACAGAGGAGTTATTGAGTCTTTTATTTGTACCTCTATAACTGTCTGGTTTGGCACATCAACCAAACAGGACAGGTACAAATTTCAACGGATAGTTAGGACTGCAGTAAAAACAATTGCAACCGGCCTGCCTTTCATTGAGGATCTATATACTACGCGGATCAGAAAGAGGGCTGAGAAAATATCTAAGACCTCCTCACATCCTGGACATAAGCCATTTCAACTTCTCCTGTCAGGATACCACGCCAAAACAACTAGACACAAAGACAGTTTTTCCCCGTGCCATCACTCTGCTAAACACCTAATTACCACAGCACTGTCTTATGCCTGAAGATATCTAACCATGTAGTAGTGTTGCAATTATCCTTCTCATCTTCTCATCTTTCTCATCCTTTTCATCTTCTCATCTTTCTCATCTTCTCACCTTTCCTACTACCTTCTCCAATTGGTATCTTATGAATTATCACTTGTTGTTTGTATCTTATGTTTTATGATTGTATCTTATGATTTATGACTTACCACTTTGATGATTGTATGCACACTGAGAGCTTATGCACCAGAGACAAATTCCTTGTGTGTCCAATCACACTTAGCCAATAAAGAATATTCCTATATATTCCAAAAATGGAAAGTATGTAGCTATAATGCATAATGGTTTGTAGCACTCAATGCTGTTTTCTATAGCTGGAGAGTTACCTTATAACTTTCTCCTTGATTCATGCTCTAGGTATGAGTAAAAACTACCCCATTCGTTTATGCGCTTTCTGCAACATATCTTGTGCGGAGGGGAGAGGCAATTGATCACGGCTGTTTTTCTTTCTTTGTTCTTTCTATGCCCAGCTGTTTTTTCCTTACTTTTTTCAGTCACAGGCATGTGTGAGCAATACTAGGTTAATTACATTTGTTGCAACATGTTTTCAACAGATGTTGCAAGTGTATTTGGATGGTTGCTCTAAATTGTTCCAAGAACACCTATAATCAGAACAATTGCTGAAAATTGAGTTACATTTATATGCTAAACCCTGCTTTACTTGAAGTCTCAGGTTTGAAGTCTGGTGAAAAGTATCTTTGCTGGGGAAAATACATGTTGGGATCTCAAAGTTGGGTGTCAGTCGAAGTAAAGCAAATGTTCTAAAGGTTTCTCTGAAAAGTTGAATTTCACTTTTGACACAATATTTCAGTTAGTGGAAAGTATCTCCATATATTTGTGGCAAACAAAAATGGAATCCACAGTAAGGCACTTACCTAATTTTAATTTAAAAGAGGGAAAAAATCAGATAACAGATCTTGTTGGAGCAGCTTCTTGGATGAGAAGCAAAAAGTCTTCAAAGAAAAACAAAGTCTAGATGCCTCTTGAAAAAGCACCTTTGGGACAAGAAATTATTAATTTCTTACTGCCTTCTACCTTTCTTCCTGTGCACAGCTACACAATTCTGAAGCTGTTGGACTTTCCTTCAGTAGGGAAGAAATAGTTAAATAGGTTCTTGGCTTGGCCTATTATAATGGAATTTAGTTCCACATTGCTGCAATTAACTGATGATGATTTTGTCAATGCCAGTGGTGTTCAAGTAGTGTTCCAGATGTTTTATGATTGCACCTGAAACACCTGTTACTATTGGTACTATCTTTGCTTTTGTTTGCCGCAGTCATTCTACTTCTATTAGCAGGTCTTTATGTTTTGTGATTTCCCCTAGTTAGGGTTAGAGATTATAATAGTGATTTGGTCAATGTCAATGGTATTTAACTGATGGTCTAGATGTTTTGGGATTGCGCTCAAGGTGACTATTACTATTGGTATTATATTATTATTATTACTATTGGATTCTGTTCAGAAACACTTCAACATCCAGCATATTTAAGGAAATTTGGTGGGAGAAAGTATGATTTTCATCCACTCTGCATGTGTTAGATCCTTATTTCTTTATAAATTGATTTCTAAAATTTTATGACACCCATAATAGGCAATTCTTTCGATGGTTTCTAACACTGCATCATTGTACACACAGACAAAAAATAGAGAACAATATCACAAAATTCAAATAGCTCCAAGTTTGTGGGGTAGCAAAGCAGATTGAACTTGACTCTGCTTTTTGTGGAGGCAATGAACATGAATAGAAGCCATTGAACAGATTGGCTCCTTAAAATAGCAAAAGCACTTACATACCACTCCATGGTGCTTTACAGCCCTCTTTAAGAGGTTTACAATGTCAGCATATTGCTTCCAACAATCTGGGCCCGCATTTTACCGGCCTTGGAAGAAGGAAAGGCCATCAACCTTGAGCCAGTCAGGATTAAACTCCTGGCAGTGGGCAGAGTTAGCTTGCAATATGGCAATCTAACCACCACCCTTCTCTGGATTAAGGAGATGATAAGGTTCACCCATGTTTGGCTCCATACAGATTCTCCCTGCAAAGAGATAACAAAACAACCTTCTACAGCTGGATTTGAGAGGACTGAGTCAATGGGAATATTCATCTTGCCTATTCCACACTCTTTCAAAGAGACACCAAGTCTGCCTACTTCCTCTCTTAATTATTTTAGGATGGTGTTACTATAATTTTTTTGGAGTCAAGAACTTCCCAAAAGCTATGCTGTACTACACTGAGAGATTTTTGTTTCACTCTGGACAGGGGGAGGTCTGGGTAAATTTAAGAAATTATAAGAGAGGCTTTATTTTTTGGGAAACAGCAAAAGGGGGACTAAAATGTTGATTTTGGAAAGTTAAGGGGCAATATGCACTTGGAAGGATATTTCCTATGGGTTGCTTAAAAATTTATAAAACAGTATGTGAACTCTTTGAAACTAACTGCAAGAAATCATCCCACATGAAAGTTTTGTTGATTGGAAAATAAACAGATGATAAGAGGGGATTTAAAAGAAAGAACAAGAGAATATAGAAGAAACTAAGCTTGTTTGAGAACAGCTTACTCATACGTTACTTCAAGATTGGGTGATATTATAGCAGATGTTATAGAAGAATAACAGATTTTATTGGGAAGAACAAATGCTAATGAGCCACTTTGGTGTAGTAAGTAGTTAAGGCATCAAACTAGAAACTAGAAGATCTGAGTTACAGACCCACTTTAGGTATAAAGTCAGCTGGTGACTTTTGGCCAATCACTCCCAGCCTAGGAAGAAGGCAATGGCAAACCTCTTCCCAAAAACTTTATCAAGAAAATTGCAGAGAGTAGTCTAGGCAGTTGCCAAGAGTCAAAACTGACTCAAAGAAACAAAAACAAAAACAAAAAAATGTTAATAGGACTTTGATTTCTAACCCGACAGCTATATATTATAGTGATCCAGAGAACATGTGTTTCACATTTACAAAGCCTCATTATGGAACCACTCTTGCAAAAACCTGACCTACTCTGAAAAAACTATTTGTATGGTCATTTCATAATAAAAGACAAAATGAAAAATGGAACAGAAGGGTTGATAGATGAGATGGAATTATAGCTACATGCTGGTAAATTTGAGATGTTTAAACTGGTGATGAGTTATTATTATTATAAAATTGATCTAGTAATCCTTTGGAGGTTATTAAACAGCAAAGAACTGAAAGACCTATGTTCTGTGTTAGAGCTATCTGAACTCCATTTGCAAATATACATCACAAAGCAGGTTCATAATCTGCATACTGTCCAATCTAATATATTCACTCATCAAGTGAAATCACTGCATTTTAAAGAGATTCTGGGAATTGATTGGATGCAGCCTCTTCATCCATCATTGCTAATTTTGAGGAGAGAGGAAGAAGATCATAACACTCAATCTTGTCTGAATTTGGAACCTAAATAGAGATAGGCTTGGGCAATACCTGTAAGTTAACCTGGGAAACAAAACAAACACCACTTCCTGTCACTATATAACTCAGCGCAAAAGAATGTTTATTTCTTGATTGCTGATCTAGTGTTAATCTTGGTGTTAATCTCATCTGAGTGTTGACTGTTGATTTATACAGGTGTTTAAACAAACAAGAAGTAAGCAATACCTCAATCAAGGAACTACCAATTCAGACAAACAAAACTAATAGTCTAATCCAAGCCTGTCAAACTGGCGGCCCATGGGCCAGATGCATCATATGCAGGCCACATCCACCCTGGCTCTGAAAAGGCAAAAAACATCGCAATACGTCACCATATGTCATGTGACACAATTGAGTTTGACACCTGTGGTCTAATCAAAGAACCATCAAGAACAGGGGTGTCAAACTCGTGGCGTCATGGCAGCGTCACGTGATGTATCAGGACTTTTCCCCCTTTGCTGAACAGGTGGGGCAGAGCCAGCCCATGACACATCCAGCCCGTGGCCCACAAGTTTGACACCTCTGATCAAGAACGTTTCCATCAACAGTGACAGGGCAAGCCACTAGTATATAAATAAAGAGCAAACCCCACTCTCTACTAGCACTGATAATGTTATCTAGTTTGGTAATGAAATGTTTGCAAGAAAACAACCAAGCTCAGAGAGCACCAAGGACCCAATTGCATTAGTATTAAATATATATGCTGAGTCCCAGTGACTCTAGGTGGTTAATCTTAGGCAAGTACTTTAACTCCATGTTATTCTGTCAATATTATTTATTGAACTCTTTTTTAGAGTTGTTCAGTGCACATGTTAAAATCTTCAGATAAATACCACTTCAAATTATTCTAAATGTTGACTGTCTTCATAAAGCAGGTTATCAGCATACACTAGCATGACTCAAGCTTGGAACGAATTGTTCCATACTCTTCTCAGGAAGGAGAGTTGAAACTGATATAAATTTGGCTTGAGACTCTATGAGAGAATAGTATGTGAGAATGGCTTGCAATTGTACAACAATCAATATTGGGAGCAATTAAAACAAATTAAACACGAAAGGCTAAGAATTCTAGTGATGGATTCTTTAAAACATATATATCTGGGATCAAGTTGGAAATCTGAATCCTATAGTTGAGTTCTCCCCAGTCTGATGCCTCTTTCTGTAAACATTTTGATACAAGGAAAATGAAAGAAAGAAATGAAATATCCTTTGACTTGTGCGCAACTCTGCTGACTTGATGGACATATCCATGCAGTTCTCTTGCAAACAATATGGAAATGTTTGCCACTATCTTCTTGGATGCTTTTTGTAATATCCTAGTCTGGTTATACGTAGAGTCAATATACCCTGATAGTTTCACTTTTAAGTATTATACACACCAAGTCCCAAAGGGGCTGAAGAAGTTTCTTGGATGAGAAGTGAAACATCTTCAAGGAAAAACAAAAAAAAGCCCAGCTGCCTTTTGAAAAAGCTCCTTTGGGACAACATGACCTAGATGACTGAGAATCTCCATAGATATGTACTGACCAAACTTGCAGTGCTCCCATGAACGAATTTGAGCTGTATTGGATGGCATTAACTGAACTATTCCTTGCTCAGCTCAGCTGATTTGTTTTCTAATCTGCCTTTTCTAGCCGATCACGCAGCCAGCAGCTTCCAGGTTCATCATACGCAAATATCTTGAAAGGCATTATTTCTGCCATAATTTCCATTTCCCCACCTCATGAATTTATGGAAGACTAACTTATTCACTGTGTTTCATAATATGTTCTAGCACACAAACTCTCAATTTGGAGATATGATTGAAATGATTTGCATTTTTCAAGTCGGTGAATAGGCAGATACTTGAATGGGGTCCCTCTCATCAAGCACATTCTATTAAATACAAATGCTCTTGAGAATCAGCCTTTTTAGCAAAGCTGCATGCTCTCTTTTGCTAATTTAGATGTTCTCATGGTAAGAACAAGTGTTTCTGCCTTTCCACAGCTATTTTTGTCTGTAGAGGAAAGGCTCGCATTTTGACAATGAGAGATAAATTCATCTGTTTCTGTTTTATCACATAGTTCACTTAATCAACCATATTTTCACAAAGGAAAACATACACAGATTTTTATTTTTATTTTGCTCCTCAGTCAAAATTGAGTATGGACTAATTCATAAAAACAATGTTTTGTTTGAACCTAAATTTACATTTATTTTCTTTTATAAAAGATATCAATAATATCAATAATATGTGTATTTGTGTAGAAGAAATATAACAGTATATCATAAATCACCTCATCTGAATAATAGAATCAAGAAAATGCAGGTATTGTTTTGTATGCATTTTATCTCACCTACATAGAACTCAACCATTTTTTTTTGTATAGGTCCACATTTCCAAAAGTTAATTTGGAAGGAGACTGCCTAGTAGACAGAAATAAATTAAGAAAAGGAGGTATTAGATTTCCAAGGCACCTGAAGGCCAAACAAGGAATAATGGATGGAAACTGATCAAGGAGAGATTTAACCTAGAAATAAGGAGAAATTTTCTGACAGTGAGAACAATCAACCAATGGAACAGCTTGCCTTCAGAAATTGTGGGAGCTTCATCACTGGAAGCTTTCAGGAAGAGAATGGACTGCCATCTGTCAAAAATGGTGGAGGGTCTCCTGCTTGGGTGGAGGGTTGGACTAGATGACCTACAAAGTCCCTTCCAACTCTGTTAATCTGTAAAGATTGAATCTTTCTCCCCAGGTTAAATCAGATAAACATTTCACTAAATACTGTTTATCAAGAAGAATTCAGTCATGTTATAATTGTTCATCTCATGGATATAATACAGTAAGTTCTTAAAAAGCAGGACTTGCAGGAATTCTTCAAATACCTAAGCAAGATGGCATATGGAAAAGAACAAAGACTTTGTACATTTGATTTAAGTTACAGAAGGAAATTGAACATAATAAGAAATTCAGTGTTACTTCACTAGCAATATTTTCTTCTTTTTTCTATCACCACTCTTTCTCCCCTAACTTTAACACCTGACTAAATATTTAGAGTTTTCCATTCTTCTTCCTAAAAGTATGTTTTGTAAAAAAGAGGCTCATAAATTGGAGCTGAATAGCTTCTTGATTTTGACATAAACAAATGCACAAATCTAGGCAGAGCAACTAAAAAAAAATAGGACAGTCCATGTAATTAGATTTGTTTAAAGATAGCATTGATCATGAAGCAGCTGCCTCGTTCTTCAGGAGACTTGGCATCTTTTACAAACTTTGCCAGTATTTCAGAAAGTAATTTCTTCCTCTTTCAAAGCTCTGACATATACAGTTGGTTACCCAAGATTCACGTCAAAAGAATATCGAGGGAGCTGAAATGAAGTTGTAAAAGAAAAGAACATAGCTGAATCAGAGCAAAATTGTCAAGTAAAAAAGTTATCTACCAAAAGAGAAAAATAATAAAATCACTTCTTTGACATTTAATTTCAAAAAGGATGAGGTGATTCTGTTATTAGACACGCAAACCATATGTACACACCACATTTTGTTAGATAAATATACACTGGATTAGTATTTTGCTGGGTTTTTTTAGCAAACAATACCGTCTCTTATTCTAGTTTTAATAAATGGATTTGTGTCAAAGAGAAGCAGAATCATCAAAATTGGGGAAATTATCCTGTTTTCCTAGACTATTTTCTACTTGGGGAAAGGGATCATTTTATGATAAAGAGAGAAAACTCCAAATTATCCCTCAATTAGCTTTATTCTTTATTTGAATGATAACATTAAACAAAATTGGAGCTTCAGAAATCCATAAATATATGAATATGAAGAGCCGAGGTGGCACAGTGGTTAGAGTGCAGTACTGCAGGCTACTTCAGCTGACTGGTAGCTGTAGTTCAGCAGTTCAAATCTCACGAGGCTCAAGGTTGATTCAGCCTTCCATCCTTCTGAGGTGGATAAAATGAGGACCCCGATTGTTGGGGGCAATATGCTGACTCTGTAAATTGCTTAGCAAGGGCTGTAAAGCACTATGAAGCAGTATAAAAGTCTAAGTGCTATTGCTATATACTAACAGTATATATTTTTGTCTTCAGCCTCTTGCGTATAAAGGTCTTCATGAAGAAATCTAGCAAGATTTACTGTGGATATTCCCAATATTATTTCTAAATGAATGGCTGCAGTTTTTTTTAAAGATACTAGCATATTTCTTCTAAAATAAAACATTTCACTGTGGGAGAAAATGATGGAACAGTTTAAAAGTGTCTGCTGCTTTGAAGGAATGCCAGCAAATCAAATTCTGGCAGCAGTTTCTAGTCCTAGTGTCTTATCCCTTGATCATCCAATGACTCAGATATAAAGATATATAGTGGGTAGATACATTCATATTATATTTCTTACAGATCACACCCAATATTCCCAAATTTGTTTTGCATAATCTATGGAAGTTCATAGTCCATAAAGGCTATCTATTATTCTCTTGTTGGCTGTGATGGTTATGCCATCAATTCTATCTTGCTATCAATAGAACCAGTTTGGTATAGTGGTGAAGTCACCATATCTGAGAAACTAGGATATGATGAGTTCCAGTCTTGTTTTAGGTATGAAAGCCAACTGGGTGACTTTGGACCAGTCACTCTCTCTCATCCCAACCTCCTTACAGGATTGTTGTTGTGTGGAAAATAGGAGAAGGAAAATGTATTAGGTATGTTTGCTGCCTTGAGTTACTTATTAAATAATAAAGGAAGGATAAAAATCTAATAATAAAAAAATCATCCTTAGGATAATTTTTTCTCCTTACAATATAATAAGGATGCCTTACTTAACCTACTGGAAGATAAAGTTAGGGAGCTCCAGAAAGGATAGAGCAAGAAAAAATAAATATATTTGTATATATGCACATTCATAGACATATGTATAATATAATATATATATTGGCACACAATGGAACAAGAATAAGAACCAGAACAGAATGGAATAGTTCAATGGCCAAGGTGATTGGACACACAAGGAATTAGTCTCCACAGCAACAAAGTAATATAACCACATGATACCAATAGGAGAAGCGGAAAAGATGAGAAGGATAATTGCAGTAGCAGAAAAGATGAGAAGGATATAGTAATACAGCCATAGCACAAGAGTAAATACCCTTAGACATAAAACAGTACTTTGGTAAGTAGGTTTTCAGCACAGTGATGGCACGAGTGGGTGGGTAGGTGGGGACTGTCTTTGTGTCTTGTTGTTTTGGCACGCAATAACCTATAGCGGCATCCTGACGGGAACAGTTGAAACAGTTCATGTCCAGGATGTGAGGAGTCTGTAGATATTTTCTTAGCCGTCTTTCTGACCTGTGCAGTATACAGAAAGAGGGCTGAGAAAATACCTATATTATTACAATATATACGTAACCTAAATAAATATACTGTGCTGTAAGTATAGCAGTCCAGGATGCTGTTTAACCATTTCTACTTTCTACGTGCAAACCATTTTCTTGTGCCAAAATTTGCATTATATTTCTTTAAAGAAGTCAGGAATAAATCTATACTAACTATACTATCATCTTCCTTCCAATAGTTGATTCCCACCAAGTTCCTTTGGATAACTCAAAGGACGTTTCTTTGCCATTCCTTGGCAGCTATTCTTCAGTAATAGAAAGAAGAAAATATTCTGAGTAAGCCATGGGTTGACACTTTCAACCTTCCAGACTTATGAGAAGGGTCATGGTCATAAAATGTGATGAATTTTGTACCATAGTTGCACACAGACAGAAGGGAATACTTGCGGTGCGTGAAGACAAGGAATAAATTGGTGTTGTTGACCAATGCGTCTTTTTATGATTTCATTCTGTGTGAAATTGTGAAACTGTAGGTAGACTGTCTGAAAGTATCTTGATTAAGTTAGCCTTTCCGTTTCAATCTGTCCTTGCCATTTTTTCTATTTGGAAAAATGAAGAAATAATAAAGTAAGAGTGGTAAGTGTCTGTTTCCACAAGTCTGCCTGTAGCAGCATGCTCAGATAAACTTGAAATATAACCAGTTATTAGCAAAGCATTTTAACAACATTCCAGATTCTCTCTCTCTCTCTCTCTTTCTTTCTCCATGTACAATGCGTATCTACATATCTACATAAATACATACAGTATGCACAAAAGCTAACAACACCATGCTTTATGGAAAGTATAAATAAAGCATTCTAATAGAATTTGCCTTGTGTTCTTGTATAGTAAAAAGGAATGGCAAATTGTTACTAGTTGCTAAGTAACCCACAGGAACTCATTTCTCTTCAGAAAAAGGCAATTAGGCCTTTTAACCTATTTTAGTAGTAGAAAAAAATATGCAGTTCAAATTTCTTGCCTTCTGTCTATTTTTTTTCCTTTCTGTTGTTCATCATTCCATCAGTTTCCAAAATGGATTTCAGAACTTTCAAAATTAATTCTCCACCACCTGAGTTCTATGTTTTGACCTAATGCCTATTACTTCACTATATCTCAGTTTCTTTTAATATAGACATCTTTTCCGCAACTTTCCAATATTGTTTTCCTCTAAAATTTTCCCTATTAGACATATTCCACCCTTTGAAACATCCTACCGTCCAGAGTAAGATCTGCCCCCATCCTCCTATCCTTCCGAAGGGACCTGGGGACCTGGTTTTGCTGGTTGACCTAGAGACACAATGGTGGAGTTCCACCCTAGAGATGGGAACTGGATTGATGACTGACTCCACTTCCTTCCTCCCTCTCTGTTCTCTTCCTGTCCATCTTTTATTATCATATTGCTGTATTTTCACTATTTTCTTTTTGATTGTTCATTTGATTGTTCTATTATTTTACTTCTGTTTACACTTCTTTTCACTTCTTCAATTTTTATTGTTGTTGTAAGCTGCCCATAGAGTAGCCCCATGGTTACCCAAAATAAATTTAACAAACAAAGAAATAAATAATATTTTAGCATACAGTTCTTGGGTACAATTTGACAAACTATGTATTCTTTTTTTTTTTAATTTTTATTGAATTAAAAAAAACATACACAGAACAGGAAAAAAACAAAAAAACAAAAACAAAAACAAAAATCAGGAACACAAACAAGTACAAAATAAAACAATACACAACATATACAACATTTAAACATAATATCTTATTTCTTCAGAAAATACATTGGTAAATTGTATTTCAATGAAGTATGTATTCTTAATATTATCTGTGTTCCCATCTGCATTTTATCTCGATTGCCTGATGTTGGTTGATCTGCTTTAACCTATGGAGAAAACCGAGTTGCCTTCCTTCCCTGATGTACAGTATATACACCAAACATTCTGGCGTGTTTTCATGTGTTATTTATCTGGGAACTCTTCGGAAGAAAACGTAACAAAAATATAATAGCAAGGTTATCAAATCCAGCTTCAGAAAAGAATATATATCAAGTTGACTGTCCAACGTTTGGATTTAAGGTTTAAAATCTTTTTGCTCTGCGTGAGTGCAAATGCATTTTCTATGATTAGGGGCAAAAAAACCCACCCTTAAACAACATGATACAATTGCTGATTGTCAGATTGATTCTTGTCAGGGCCCTGAAGCATCACACTGATCCTCAGACTATTTTTCCTGGTGCCATAAAAAAGGAGGATTTGTTATTTTGTAGGGAGAAGAATTGCAGCTGAACTATGTTTGTTGTGATCTTTTTTAGCCTCCCAGGAAATCAGCTGGACAAACAACCCGTTTGTTTAATTTGTCAACTGCTTCCTAAGCTGGAGAGGCAATTTGAGGCTAACAAAGTCATTATAATAATAAATAGAGCTACTCAGAAACAATAGGGGGAAAACTGCCACCCATCTGTGTTGTTACAAGACAGAATAAACAAAACATTTTTGGAAGCCATGAAATCAACAGATCAACCCAGGACATAAATGTTCTGTGTTCCCTTTGGCAAAATGTAAAATGGATGAACCACCAACTGGTAGAAAGATATAAAAAATGACCTTTAGGGATATTTCTGAAGGTATGCAGATTTGCCAAATGAATAGCATAAAAAGGTAAAGGTAAAGGTTCCCCTTGCACATATGTACTAGTCGTTCCCGACTCTAGGGGATGGTGCTCATCTCCGTTTCAAAGCCGAAGAGCCAGTGCTGTCCAAAGATGTCTCCGTGGTCATGGGGCCAGCATGACTAAATGCCAAAGGCACATAGAACGCTGTTACCTTCCCACCAAAGACAGTCCCTATTTTTCTACTTGCATTTTTTACGTGCTTTCGAACTACTAGGTTGGCAGAAGCTGGGACAAGTAACAGGCACTCACCCCATTGTGTGGCACTAGGGATTTGAACCGCTGAACTGCTGACCTTTCGATCGACAAGCTCAGTGTCTTAGTCACTGAGCCACCATGTCCTTATAGTGTGTGAATGGCTGAGAAAAACAAATGTTTGTGGATAGGACTGGTTGCAGTTCCTGGGCTAAGAGAGTAGTCCAAGTTGTAGATTTGAGCTTATTCTGTTCAGTGGAGCCTAAAACAAATGCCTTCCCACCCACCCCTTCTTCATTTGCCAGAGGTACTCATTGGTTATCTCAAAACAGTCAAGTTGATGGTTGCAGCCATCACATTGATGCCTCATTGACCATGCATGACTCAGGTAAGAAGAGGACAATTACACTGCCACAGTCATCTCATTGATTTTTTTTACCTGCAGATGTGCTGCTTCACCCTGAAGCCCATTTTCCACCACAAGCCATTGCAACTTTAATAGGGAATCCTTCAGTCCTCCAGAGGAGAGTTTGGAAGCACAGTCAGGAGGAGAGGACAAAAATTTTAGCATTCCATTCATTTTTTTCCCTCATTGAAATGAGATACAGCAATCTCATTTAGATGCTGGATTGGAGCACCTAAACTGCTTCAGTCCAGTAGACAAATGAAGCTTCTGCTCATGCCATTTTTAGTTGAACTGATTACAGCAGATCAGTTCAATGCCAGAGCTTGGTTGTTGCGAAGCAACGTGTCTTATCAAGGTGAAGCATCATATCAAGGAAGAAACTGTATCACTGAGGCTGATGACTGGGAAGTTGCACACTCCTGTTAATTAAACCAAATAATGTATACTGATTATTATCTTGTGCACATCTGCACATTTTGCACCAGGACTGTGACCTCTAACAATCTAATATCATGCACTATTCAACCAGTTCTTTTGGAACTGTTTTCTAACCATCTCTCTCTCTTTCCCCTCCAGTCCTCTACTTACTCACCTCCTTCCCTCTGCTTGCTTTTATGGTGGCTCTTCTGGACTACCCCAGCTTCTAATAGCATACATTTCAAACATTCTAGCATTTCCAATTTTCTCGTGGGAATGGATTTTATGGCATGGATGAATGGGAGGTCAATTTTGTGAATTTATGGAGAGGAGAGTGGTTAGATCAGCAAAACTAACTGGTTTATTTTCAGAGGAAAGGAACGGGGCAGGAATGTTTCTTTGCATGGTTCATTGCACAGTCAGCCCAGTTGTTCAGACTGGGTTAGGCATTTTTATCTGGTTGTCAAATCCCTCCCAAGGACATTGGATAGGCAGATGCAGGTGTCTGATAATATTAAAAGTATTGTTCCAGAATGTCAAGTGTTCCAAGAAAAGCTGCCTTTTGCAATTGACAGATGATGAATTTGTCAATTCTGATGGTGTTTAAGTGCTTCTGTTTTGAGATTGGACTCAAGAAGCCTATTACTATTAATACTACCTTTGCTTTCTTTGCATTATTATTATTATTATTATTATTATTATTATTATTGTTGTTGTTGTTGTTGTTGTTGTTATTGTTATTACTGAGATTGCAAAAGAGTAAGAAGAAATGAAGATCCAAACCTGCTCAAACAAACACTGCTTACTGTGTTACTTTTAAAATCCGGTTTAAATAGCATAGCCATGGTGGTGCAGTGGTTAGAATGCAGTACTGCAGGTTACATCTGCTGGCTGCTGGCTGCCTGCAATTTGGCAGATCGAATCTCACCAGGGTCAAGGTTGACTCAGCCTTCAATCCTTCCGAGGTGGGTAAATGAGGACCCAGATTGTTGGGGGCAATATGCTGATTCCGTAAACTGCTTAGAGAGGGCTGGAAAGTACTGTAAAGCGATATATATAAGTCTAAGTGCTATTGCTATTGCTATGGGACATTAAAACTCTTTAGGATAGCAAGTGTGGAATTTTAATCCCATTAACATATGGCTCATGCTACATGGTAACTCTAGGATATAGTGCAACTACAAATCTAGTTGGTGTAGTAGTTAAAGACAATGAACTAGAAACCATGGACGCATATGTTTTGGTCCAATCTTAGTCTCAAAACCATTTGGGTAACCTTGGGACATTCTCGCTCAATTCTAGGAAGTTTCTGAAAAACAGTGCCAAGAAAACTGCAGAAACCTGTCCGTGTAGTTGCTAGGAATCAAGTCCGTCTTGCAAGTGTCTTTTTGCCCCAAATACTGCACTTTGATGTTTGTTATATATGTGTTGTTGGATAATGATTTGTGTAACATACAAAAGGACACACAGTGAAGAGTCTTCCCTTGAACCCTGTAATTATTTCATTTTTCTTCCCATTATTCCAGTAGTGTTTTTGGCTTTGACTAAAGTCATCTTTCTATCTAAAAAAACTGGTTATTTGATAAATCTTCCAAAGATTTCAAAAATCGCCTGCTGTTACAATAGCAATACCAATAGCACTTAGACTTATATACAGCTTCACAGTGCTTTTTAGCCCGCTCTAAGCAGTTTACAGAGTCAGCATATTGTTCTCAACAATCTGGGGTTTCATTTTATCAACCTTGGAAGGACAGAAGGATTCATCCATGCCATAAAAACCATTCCCAAGAGAAAATTGGAAATGTTGTAATATTTGAAATGTACTCTATTAAAAGCTGGGATAGCCCAGAAGAGTCATCATAAAAGCAAGCAGAAGGAAGGAAGTGAGTGAGGAGAGGATTGGTGGGGGGAAGGGAGAGAGATGGTTAGAAAACATGGCCAAAAAGAACTGGTTGAATAGTACATGATGTTAAATCGTTAGATGTCACAGTGCTGGCATAAAATGTGTAGCTGTGCACAAGGTAATAATCTGGATACAGTCAACCTTGAGCCAGTCTGCCAGTGCGCAAAGTTAGCCTGCGATACTGCATTCTAACCACTGCGCCATCATGGCTCCTCAGAGATACAGGGAAAAGGAGAATGAAACTTTAAGACAGGGAAAAGTTACTGCTTTCTATTCCTCTCCCCCCCTCACCACCCTATCAAAGCCAGACTTTTCTTAAACCCAAAAAAGTCATTCCTGTGTCCTGGTCTCTAGTTTTCAAAACTTAAGCAATTGCTTATTGGGTCACTACCTTTCTGCCAGGAACAACACAGTTAGGAATATCTAAAAATAAAATACAAACTATCTATCACCTGAAACCCAAAAAAGGTAGAATGATTGACATTTGCATGGTTTCTTGCTCTTCATTTATATAAAGTAACCCTCCTGTCATCATGAGTCAACATAGTATGAGCTCTGAATACAATGCCTCTAACCTACCATTATTGATTGTGTGCAGATGTAAGTTAAACTCACATCTATTTTTCCTTTGATAAAGAGAGCTCTGCACATACAGAGGGCTGTATAAATAATATATAGCATCATCTTGGGTAATCAAAGTTTTTCAGTATTATCAGCTTATTTTACCACATTATTCTCTTGTTTAAATACAATGAATCAATACATTTCATTTATTTACCTGGTTGCTATGTTGCTCTTACTCGTTTTTTTAAAAAAATAAAGAATTAATTAAAAAAAAAAAGAAAAGGGCCATCACTCTTAGTGCAATAATATAATCATTGTTAAAAAGCTAAGATGCTACAATTAGGTAGTAATTGTAATCAGACATTATTAAAAAAGTAAAATACTTCCAAATACTACAATTCCTTTGCACTATTTAATTTCACATTTGAAAGGCTTTATTGGCAATGCAATGCTGCACAAGCTCCCCTACCAACATTTTGCTAGCAATTATTTCTTCATTGCCACCAGAAAACAGAAAGAAAATTGGAAATCATTCCATATTTCTGAAAAGAAAAATGTTTTACAGAGGTTCCAGACCAGTGTTTCTCCACTTTGAAAATATGAAGATGTGTGGACTTTAACTCCCAGAATTCCCCAGCTAGTATTTAAAGAATTAAAGTCCACACATAGTCAGTGTTCCAAGTAATGCATCTGTCAAAAGAAGAACTCTGAGGCAGGTAGATTCCACAAAAAATATGTATATTGGATACATCATATCGGCACAGCTAGTGAAAACCAATTCTAAAAGTTCCCCTAATTAAAAGAGCAAATATTTCCCTCCCCAGATGTCACCGGTCACATTGTCCACTGAAAACAGTTGGCAGGGTGCTTGGTCACTCTTCTCCTCCTTCAACTGCCACCTGTTGGGATGACCTTGGTTCCCACAAAAAAACTTTTTGTTTTGACTATTAGCAAGTCTATCTATTTTCCCCCTCCCTTCCCCCTCTCAGAGTTTTGGCAACTATGAGGCAGCACAAAGTGATTTCAGCCAGGTTCACTTCAGAGTTGACACACATATTAACTAGAGCCCAATTCAAGTTGACAAGTCTGAGAGTTACTGTTCTAGATGAAGTAAGTAACTAAGTTCTTCTGGATTTGTATTGGGCACAGGGATTTAGCACTCCAAGAAAACGAAAGTGTCAAATTCTATGTCTGAGCCTTTATTTCCCATTGCTTCATATGTATTATACCTTATGGTCCTTCCCTAGTACTCCCATTGTTGAAAATGGATCATGCCAGTACATTGCTATTGCCTTTTGAAAGGCATGGTACTCTGTGGGACCATGTTGATATGACGAGAAGCCATGAGTTCAAAGCTGAGGAAAAGCAAGCACATCTTCCAAGAAGGAAGTAGACTTGAATCAAATGTCAGCAAACAGTTCCTCTTTCTAGTATACCATTTCCTCAATATCGTTCAAGAAAAAATAAGTTCATTAGCATAAGAATGGATTACAACTGCAAAAAGATCATGTGCTGGAGTTGCATTGCCATTCTGAAGATTCTTCAGAATGTCAATGTTCATGACAAAGTCTTTTTGCCTAAAGGAAAATGTACAACAATATTTGGGGGCAATTTCAAAGGAATGCAAAACAGAATTTTGCATGTTCCTTGTGGCCAATATCTTGGATGCTGTTATTTGAAATTATACCCATTTTATGTTGTTGGTAAATGATGTTTGTTTGTTTGCTTATTACCACTCTCAAAGGCATGATAAACCTTTGAATAGAAGAATACTTAACTTCATGAGCTGGAATCATCAGTTGTAGTAAGCTCTCTAGCTTAATAGCACAGCCTCCAAGGCATGTATCTTCTGCAAAGCCATTCAATCACAGCAATTGTCTTTAGCTGAGATATTGTGAATGTATACTGTGCAATAAATTAGGACAGAATCAATCCTTTACATTCCATTATGCCAATTGACATTTTAGAACAATAGAACTTGCCTTAGCTTAGTCACTCAACCAGAACTAAGCTTTTGAAATGAAGAGAATTACTTGTTTTTATTTTCAAGTTTTGGTTTTTGAGTTTCTCAGTTTTCCAATAGCCCTGGAATCCCAGGATAGAACCTTAGGAAACTTGGAGATGTCAAGAAACCAATATCTTTCCCATATCGGATATTCATATCTGTGGAGGGGAACCAGTCCTTGGAAGAAATGGAAAATGGAACCTGAAAGGGAAATTCCTCATTTTAAGTGTTAAAATATTAAATTGGGAGCCAGGTGACATCTGAAGCAAGTTGCTTCAGGGAACTCTGTGTTGGACCAAGGGAGAAAAAGGACAAAACACAGTTGAAGCCATTATGTAATTGCATTTGTATGATGATGAGGGGGGGGGGGAATTATCATTTGGAGGGGAGGTTATCATTTGGACATCACTGGGGGGTTTTGGGGGGGTGGGGGATATTGCTACCTTGAAAAAGCATCTTTGGGATAACAGATTCTAAGTATATTAGAGAACTAATACAATAAAATAATACAAAAAGGCAATGGCCACCATTGGTTCTACTCTGCTGAACCTCCTTATATCTGGGAACCCTTAAGAGATGTTTCCTTGTTTTGGGGGTACAACAATCAGAAACCCTTGGGCAGAGATAATCTTTAAGATAAGAAGCCCCAAACCATGTAGGACATTTTAGGCAGTAACCAACATCTTGAATTTCACTCAGAAACCTTCTAATAACCAGTGCAGTTACTGTACAAGAGATGTAATGCATCAATACTGTGACTGATCATTATGTTAGGTGGTACTGCAGTCTGAACCAGTTGACTTACTCAGTAGTCTTCAAAGGCAAAGCCATGTAAAATGATTTAGATCAGTGGTCCTCAACTTTTGCGGCTTGGTGGTCTGGTGGGGGCAGAAGGGAACCAGGCTGGCATGCACATGCATGCATACACAGATTGACTGTGAGTGGAGCTGCATGTACGTGCCAGCCCACCTCTTCCATGGCCCAGTTCCAAATAGGCCACAGCCCAGTAGTGGGGTTGAGGACCCTTGATTTAGGTGACAAGTGCATCCTTAGTATTCCAGGTAACACTGCAAAAGCTATGCAAAACTCCTCCTGGCCATTGTCTCTGCCTACTTATTGAGCTGAGATGAGAATCCAGGAAAACTTCCAATAAATGTGCTTTTTCTGGGGAAACACATCTCAGCAAGACCAAAGATTGTACATTCCTGGAATTAATCAGCCTCTGTTATAATAGCCACTTCATCTCACTTGGATTGAGTCTAAATTGATTTTTCCCACAGGACCATAATAGCTTTCAGGCATTTGGTTTCACCAACATCTCTCATTGAGACTGGATTGGAGATACATAACTAAGAATAGATGCATATTGATGATGTTTCACCTTCAATCCATGGAGTAACTCTTGCAGTGGCTTTATATAGAACAGAGATAGGGGAAAGGACTGAACCCTGAGTCAAACCCCTGGGTCTGATCCTCCCTCCACCACAACCATTGTCTGGGTATATCCAAGTTAGATAGCACCATGCATTCCCCCAACTCCCAATCCTCAAAGAGAGGCCATAAAGATCAAGGAAGACAAGATGGTCACAATCCCTTGATCCAAGACTCAACATAATTGATGACAATTAATGATAATGACCAATGCAGTTTCTATCCCATGCCCAGCTCTGAACCTTTTTGCTTTGGAGCATATTTTGCTTTTCAATAATAATAATAATAATAATAATAATAATAATAATAATAATAATAATAATATACCCTGTTTTCCCCCAAAATAAGACATCCCCTGATAATAAGCCCAATCAGGCTTTTGAGTGCATGGCAATAAGGCCAATCGCTTATTTCAAGGTTCAAAAAAATATAAGACAGAGTCTTATTTTCGGGGAAACATGGTAATAATAATATATCAATCCATAGAAATCAAAAAAGTGCATTGGAGGTTGGTAAGCATCAAGAATAGGGTTCCCAAACACAGTGACTACATTGAAGACCCAGCTTCTAGAACAAAGGTTTAAGCTGACAATTTGGAAGCATTTGGAAAATAACACCATGATTGCAAAGATGGGTTTTCTAAGAACAAGACATGATGGATTAACTTTATTGTTATAGTGTGATGTGGTTCTTTTTTTGAACTGGGAGTATATTGTTTTGCAAAGGTAGCAATTGACACAGAAAAGCAAGACAGTGGAAGCTTTTATATTTTTTTTATTGTATATAGTGAAACTATTTAGAACAAGTATGTCAACACAATATTAATGCAGGTCTTCTCCTATAGTCTCCCTGCCAAAGACTATTCTCTTGTAGTTCTCCTGCTTCCTCCCCCTTTCTCTCTGGCCCCCATTTTTTGACAAGAGAAAGACTGAAAAGAATGACCTGAGATTATTGTAGTGTACTCTGTATGACTTGACGTTCTCCTAGAATTGCTCAGTCAAAAATTGATTGCTTTTTCATTGGGAGAAGAACCTCTCTGTCCAATCCTTCCACAGAGACCAGGGGTCCTCCACCAATAGCCAATCTCCTCTTTCCCCTCTAGGGTCTTGGGTGAAAAACCACCATATCTGTAGTTCTGGTTCCCTTCTTCCTATTCTTGGGTGTTTGGTGGATCTCTTGTCCTCTTGGGTCTTTACTTCTCTTCTTCCAAGGAAGCTTCCCCTGGACCTTTCTTATTTATTTATTTATTAATTCAATTTATATGCCGCCTTTCTCCGGAAATTCAGGGCGGCTTACAATGCATTTAAAACAAAAAACAAAAAACCGTTATAAAAACATTTAAAAATTAAAACATTAAAACCCATTCACACCATTCATGAATGGATCTCACAAGATCGCAATAGCGAGATCAACGGCCCCAGGCCTGCCGGAAAAGCCAGGTCTTCACCGCTTTTCGGAAGGCCAATAGGGTGGGGGTGGTCCGGACCTCAGGAGGTAACTGGTTCCAAAGAGCTGGGGCAGCCACAGAGAAGGCCCTCCCCCGTGGGCCCACCAGTTGGCATTGTTTAGCTGACGGGACCCGGAGGAGACCAACTCTGTGGGATCTTACCTGTCGCTGGGAGCTATGTGGTAGAAGGCGGTCTCGAAGATAACCTGGCCCTGAGCCATGTAGGGCTTTAATGGTATTAACCAACAACTTGAATTGTGCCCGGAGGCCAATAGGGAGCCAGTGCAGCTCGCGGAGAATTGGTGTAATGTTGGTGTATCTAGGTGCACCCACAATAGCTTGCACGGCTGCATTCTGGACCAACTGTAGTCTCCGAACACTTTTCTTCTGCCTCCTCCACAATTGCTCTGCACACTTTTCTCTCCAACCACTGTATACATTCTAGGCACAAACTTTTTTGTCTCCCCTTCTCTTTCTCCAATTTTTAGGTAGACTGATAGCATGTATTCTATACCTCTATTTTGGTACAGGATGTACCTGGGTAGATTAGAAGAACTTCTATGGTTTAGTAAAGAAAGTTCTGATGATATTCTATTCTGCAAGTTAATAAAATAGTGCCAAGATATTATTTTTATGGGAATCAATTTTTTCGCATCTCTCTCCTATTAAATTAGAAACAGTAGGATAAAAAAAGAAAGAAAGAAGAACATAGCCGTTGGAATTTTCTACTAGTTCTCGATTCTTTGTAATGATCTAGCTTGGAACTACACTGGAGGTTTTAGCAAGTCTATTCCAATAGAATTATTTCTGGGAGTGAGTCGATTTTTTTCTTTTATTCAAAACCAATTAAAATAAATGGAGAAATTTACACTGATAAATGAAATTCCATTATCTAAGACCATTCTCACTAATTAGAGTAACTCTGCTTTCATATTTGCGCAGCAGACTGCTCCGAGCTGAAGGAAGCAGCTCTACGGTGCAGCAAAAGATAGAATTAAATCATTAAAGAACATAAAAGAAGATAATATAAAGGGGCAATGTTTCATGATAGTATAAGAAAAGCTGACCTAAGCAATGATAACAACATATGTTGTAATTCTACAAAAGCAGAAGGATGATTACACTATATAACAGGAAGGATATCTGGAATCAAATTGAACCAAACATTAATATGTCACCATGTTGTCTATCTTGGCTGGCGCCATTCAGCTGTTGTTTTCTAAACAAGCTTACTGAATTGAAGTCTTACACAAAATTAGTCTGTTTAGCTCCCCAAATTTTTTCCCAGTCAAATTTTAAACAAGAAACAGTCATGACCTGGAATTATGACTGAATCTTACCAGAAAGAGCTTCTATCCCAGGGCAATAACCATACTGAATTCTACAGTATAGTGCAATATCAGGTTTTCAATTTCAATTATATAGAATGTAAAGGATGTATGTTTGTGTTTTTATTTTTATAGTTATAATGTACACTGAAGACGGCATTTAATTTCGTTGTACCATGTGAAATGACAATAATGTAAACTAAACTAAACTAAACTTTAAAAAAAAGATTCAGTGCAGATGGTCCACAACCACAGTTGAGTCCAAAATTTCTGTTGTTAAGTGAGACATTTTTTAAGTGAGTCCTTCTCCATTTTACGACCTTTCTTGCCACAGTTATTAAGTGAATCACTGCAGTTGATACATTAGCAACAATAATTTATTAAGTGAATCTGGCTTCCCCATTGCTTGTCAGAAGGTTGCAAATGGGGATCACAGGATCTTGGGAAACAGCAACAGTCATAAATATGAACCAGGTGCCAAGCATCTGCATTTTGATCACATGACCATGGGGATGCTGCAAAGGTCATAACTGTGAAAAATGGTCATAAGTCACATTTTTCAGGGCCATTGTAACTTTGAATGGTCACTAAATGAACTGTTGTAAGTTGAGGACTACCTGTGCTTTTCTTTGCTCTAGCTACTCTTTTAATACATGTTACTGTTGAATATCATCTTCAGTTTTAGAACTTTACAGACAAATGTGAGGACATGAATCCAAGAGTTTTGTAATTCACCCTTCACATTTAAAATCAATACAGAGCGAGATTTGATACAGAAGATGTCTTACTAATGTTTCTAACTTTAGAAGTTCTGAAGCAGCTTACAGTCATTATAAAATATACTGTATAAACAAAAGAAAAGAAAAATAATTAAGAATTTTACTAAGAAATCTCCTATATTGGCCAAGTGGTCAAACTCACTGTCCATTCTCAAATAGATACCTCATAAGGATCATTATGCCATGGCCACATATACTGAGAGATCCCACAGAACCAAGAAGAATGGTATTGTATTTTTCTGCATTAGTCTTAACATGGGCCGATCTCCCCTGGAAAAGGGTTTGAAACCTGATTAAAATGGGGTTATCTAATCAATGAAGAAAACTATGGAGAAAATCTATCTTGTGATCACTAGGAGTCAAAAATAACTTGAAGGCACATAATCAGTTCTTAATCATTCATGCTGTGCTACAAGCTTCTTCTGCCTTTATATAAAATCCATCTCACTACAATTTTATGGAAAAGAAATTGCTTTTATACTTTTTTTCCCCCAAAGAAGAATATTTTGCCATCTTATATGTCAAATATGAGGTTCTTGAACTTTTTAGGTAGAAGGTTATTGAGGTTCAGTGATGACATGTATGCTCAGAATTTATGGAAGGAGTAAAGCTGATATTCTGTTATACAAAATGGAAGGTTGTTTGGTTTACAATAGAGTTTAGGAGTATCTGTTGCTTTTTTAATGGAAGCGATTATAGTAATAATCAGTTTGGAATCTCTATGTTCCTCATAAGAAACTTCACTCCAGCCCTCTAGTTAGTTTGGATAAAAGAGTGGGTTTTGAAATAGAAGGATGCTGGATTTAATTTAGAAGATCATAATCTGTGACTTGGGTTGTATCTTTGGTGTGATAAAGTTGAATATAGACTTTAAAAAACATTATTTCAGAGAGGTTAAACTTATGAGTATGGAATAAATATTTAGATTTTATCACAGTTTAGTGGTATGTTTTCCAATGTTGAACTGAATTCAGTGAATCATTTGGCATCACTATGGAGTAATTGATTCCATTCTGGATCACCAGAAAGAATTCAATACAAGAAAGCACCAATGCTCTCCAATGAGGTTCTCAATTCATTGGGTTTTTTGTTTTGTTTTTTAGCTTTTTAAGGGCTTGAACTGTGTACCACACCTGAAAGAGATCTAGATCTTCCTAAAACATTTTTCAGATTGTCTACTTAAAAGTAAAAGGACTAACACAAAAAGTATCATAATTTTTTTTAAAAAAGTGTGCATATTGGGTTATAATTGCATTTAAACTAATAACAAGAAAAAAAATGGGGTGAAAATGTCTATCTCAATTCAGGGCTCAGAGTAGTTTCCTTGCTCTGTCCACTCTACCACAAATTTATTGGGGAATTACCTACTCATCGTACTGTGAAAAAAGTGGAATTGGACACCTATATCATAGGTTTATGTTCCAGATGTTCAGAGAATACTTTTCCCAGTGAATGAAAGAAACATAACTATATTTCCTGCCTTATTACTTTTTCCTAGATATAGCCCCATAACAACTTCTTGTTGTTGGATTGTTGTGTGTGTGTGTGTGTGTGTGTGTGTGTGTTTTAAAAAAAATACCTGGTCCTTCATCACTCACATACAAAATAAGAGCAAAATATGTCCTGCAGATACTGAAACCAATTAATTCTGGACACATCTAAAATGCAAATATCAGCCAACAGCCTGTTTTCTGGTGACAGATTTGTACCATTTCCATTGATGTATAAAAGGGGCAGCAAGGCCTCTCTTTCTTCCTTCAAAGCATCAAGATGGGCCAACTCATTAGAATCTTTTCCAACTTTATCCAGGGACCAGCTGTTCAGACAGCACAGTTAGAATTTAGCAATGGCTGGCGTTTACAAATTGCAGCCAACTGGGGAAGGGAGGAAAATTATTGTCAGTCTACCCCAAATGTGCTGACAGGGAATGTATTTGTATCTGCTGTATAAGGAGTTTTAAAATAAATAAATAAATAAACAATGCTTGCTTTGGATTCCTTCTGGTGCAATAGAATCACTTCAAAGAATTTCTTTTTTCAAGAGAACAGCACTGAATACAGAACAGCAGATACAAAAAAAAAAAATTGACTACAGCAAATCACGGAGTCTGACAATTTCAGATCTAAATGTTATTACAGCTTGTGAATCAAATGTTCACAAACAAATCTAAAATATTTCAGGCAGGAAGTCCAAAGAGAATGGGCTGCATAATTATTAAATTAATTGTTGTATATTTTTCAATACCATCTTTTTGATTGGATTTAGAAGCAACTTCTGGTCTGCTTCCTCAATAACGTAGAAGACTATAAAACTATGAATACTGACAGGGTTTAGATGAATTTATGAAGGAATTTCAGTGCGTGATGACACAAATAAGTGGAATATAGCAGTTCTTTCCATTATAGTATTAAGGTTTTTCATTTAACAACATTTTTCATTAAGATTTACTGAATAGCTACAATATTTGGTTTTACTCTGCTAAGCCATAAACCAGTATCTACAAATCCAAACGGCTGCATTAACATACCACTTTTAAGAAAACTAAAGCAAAACTGCAATACTGTTTCATGTGTTGTATGCCACTGTAACTTTGAATGGTCACTAAACAAATGGTTCTAAGTTGAGGACAACTATAATGGAAGCTCTATAGATCTTTCTATTCCTAAAGAAATGACGTTTTGTTGGCAAATTGTCATGTAAGAAAAATATTCAGCTTTTACAAGTTGCATTTTCCATCGAGAATCAAGGACATAGCTTAGGACATTTTTAACTCCCCATGTTTGATTTCTAACTTGTATCTTTGAGTCTTGTAGGTTTTTTATTTTTATTCAATTCAAAGGAGGTTGCTCAGAAGAATTGGGCTATATCATACCTGTTAGGGCTATGCTATTGTTGCTCCAAATAGTGTGGACATGTATGGAAGATGGAATAATAAGCAGCTTGCTACCGATTACTATATATCATCATCCATAAAGATGGCACTTTGTTTTGCCAACTCCACTCCATTAAAAGCCTGCATATCCAAAGCTGGGAGCATTTCATGGTTTCTGGGGACAGTTGAAAAATACCTCTATTCCATGATTTCTCTCCATGTACAAATTAATGATTAAATTAATAGGTGAGTTTCAGCAGGTTCTGACCAGTTCTGGAGAACTGGTAGCAGAAATTTTGAGTAGTTTGGAGAACCGGTAAATACCACCTATGACTGGCCCCGCCCCCTCTATTCTCTGCCTCCCGAGTCCCAGCTGATTGGAAGGAAATGGGGATTTTGCAGTAACCTTCCCCTGGAGTGGGGTGGGAATGGAGATTTTACAGTATCCTTTTCCTGCCATGCCCACCAAACCACGCCCACCAAGCTATGCCACGCCCACCAAGCCATGCCACGCCCACCAAGCCACACCCACAGAACCAGTAGTAAATTTTTTTGAAGCCCACCACTGCACACATTGTAATGAAAATGCCTAAATTCTTCCATAAAGAGCTTCTTCTAGAGCTCGTTTTGAACAACTAGAGTCTATGGTAAGTCATGGAAGATTTCATTTAGTTTCATTTAAAGAAAGACTGCATTTGTGGAACACTAGCCATTGGAGACATTAGATACATTCTTTTTGACTGCGAAGTGTACTTGGCAGAAATGGCTGCTTACTTGGAGTTTTATTTAAAAACTAAACAATACTGGGACATCTGAGATAAAGGATTACTTTTTCCGTGGAACAAACCTGCATATCATTTTATTATATCATACAGGTATAATATAGCTCAATTCTTCTGAACAACCTCAGAAGAACTGGGCTCTTATTTTGAAGGGCATTTTGAAGCAAATTGAATATTTAGATCTGATTGGGGTTAATGTGGGGGTGACAACTTACTATGAATATGTCCTGTTATTTTCTTTGTATCTACTTGTATATTTGTATTGTCAAATGGTTAAATCAATAAAGATTATCCTTTTCTGTCCTGTCCTGTTCCATCCCATTCCACCCCACCCCACACCATGCCTTTTCTGACCTAGGCTTCCAGCAGCACGAAGCTGAGTCCTCATCTTGATAAACCCCTTTTATTTAATTTACAGTGAATTCCTCTCCAGCAAAGTCTTTCCTCTCCCAGAGTCTTTCAAGATAGTTCACAATTACCAACCTTTATCAGGCTTGGATTGGCCAGGCCGATATCTTTCAGACACCGCAATACTTGGCAAGAATACAGAATGAATTAATTGTCTCCTGCAAACATCCTTCCCTTTCGCCCCTCTTTTATTCACTATGGGAGGGGCCCTTCATCATATACCTGTGGCCTTACTTCCAAGTTGACCCTTTTTCCTTAGCTGTTCCCTTCATCTGGCAACTCTGCACATGCACACACTGGGGACAGGCTCCAGCTGTTCATCTGCCTCACTGATGTCTGACTCCAAAGGCAGCTGATACCTGTCATATGGCCCTGGATACGACAATCTCTGTCTCCAACACAGAGCACTCGTCAGAGCCTGCCCCAGACTCCAGGACTGGCCCATGTTGCTCCCCAACCTTCTCACTGTTCGAATCTGCTACCAGTTCTGCTGGCCGCTGGAGGGCACAACAATGCCATGCCATGACATGCCATGCCATGCCATGCCATGCCATGCCATGCCATGCCATGCCATCCAACATCTTGTAATATTTATAGTGTACATACTGAAATTTACTATGAGATATTCTGGCTAAATAAAAAGTATTTTAATCAACTTAGTATATCAATAACTACTTACATATAATTGTAATATGTTAAAGAGGTGTGGTATAGGGTTAGCTAAAAAAGAACATACAAAGAAAATGTTAACTGTATCTAGTGATGGGAGAAGGCCACAAACACAAAACTGACAAAAATATGATTCATGGCTATTCTATAACACAAGGCCACGTTCCAGTTTTTGAGAAGACAAATATAAATCTTCATAGAATGCATTGCATAGCTTTATGATTTATTTTTGTGGCTCTGGATTTTAATGGAAAGCAAGACACATTTTTCTCAAAGGTGAGGAATTGAGAATCAGGAAACCTTATAAAGTTAATCTCATTGTTTTATTATTCTGCTCGACTTTTGGGGAGAGCAAAAGATGCTGATATTCTCAATGAGGATCATAATCAGAGAAGAAGAAAATTCAATATCTAGCCATACTTGGTATATGGGTAAGATTCATAAGTGTATATTCATAAATGAATAGGAATAAATGAATCCACTTTAATTTTAAAAGACACACATTTCTGCACAATTCATACATATGACACTACTATTATTTTTACAGAACTGTGATGGTGTAGTGGTTAGAACACAGTATTGCAGGCTGATTCTGCCAACTGCCAGCAGTTCAGTTCTGGCTGGCTCAAGGTTGACTCAACTTTCCATCCTTCTGAGGTTGGTAAAATGAGTTGGGGGCAAAATGCTGACTCTCTAAACCACTTAGAGAGGTCTGTAAAGCACTGAATATAAGTCTAAGTGTTATTGCTATCTTCATGTTCAGAAGTATATTGTTTCTTTGAGCAAAAAGATGGAGCAAAATGCAATAAAGTCTGCCTTTAACATGATAATTTTTGCATGGTTCTTTGAATGCCCCTCACTTTCCTCAGGCCATGGATAGGAAGAAGGCATAGAGCAATAATGATTGCTAGTGGCATCATTTGTTTATGAATTTACTGCCATTCAACAGAGATATAAGCTGCATGTTCTGAAGCATATTAGTTTCTGCCAATTCCAGGTGGGATGATAAATATCAGTTTTTGTGAAATACTTAAGAGACATTAAACAACATAGACAGCTGGGTCAGAGTTTGAAACTCTGAAACTGATATTTCTACATTCCATAGTTCTTGCATATAGATGGTGAAAGCACCATAAGGAGAATTTTTTTTTAAAAAAAAAACCTAGTTAATTAGAGCATTTAGACACATTGAATTATGTTGCAAGATCTGCTAAATCTTTCTTGACAGTCTTAAGCTGGTACTTTGAGTCCAATTTTTACTTTGACACCTTGCTTTCCCATGGAGTATTAGTGTGTAGTGTGCTTTCTATAAATATTTTTTCCTGATTCATAAAAATGTGAATGGGTCTTCAAATTATATCCAGATTTAAAAATTTAGAATTGTCTCCTGAGTATTAGGCATTAAATGTTATGACAAAGGATATTGTAGAACTATACAGAGTTTTTGAATACTGATTGTTTTTCCTCAAGGCTACTTAACTTTGAAGAGCAAATGTGACATTACGAGCACTTTAATTCACCAATTCTGATTGCTTTGTCCACGTGCAGTAACAAAAAACCCAGTCCTTTTCCACAAAATGAAATGTTGACATTTCCAGCTATTTCTAACCATTCTCCGTGCTAGTCAAAACTGGAGGCAACTTGTCAAAGCAAGCAATAAGGAGAATGGTACCACATCTGTGAAGTAAACTGAGTTGCTAAAATGAAATCAAAGGCCTTTTCCCAGACCTGACATAATGATAACCATCGCAGATAGCCCACAAGCACACACCCCATTGCTGTACAAATATTTAGCATCACTGTGACACAATTTCTGTGGTTACTATGCTAGTTAAAATAAAATTGATGCACAGCATAAATCTCACTTTTTTTGAATGTATAGAAGAGCAATGTAAAAGAATGATGTTAATTCATCTACAAAAAATGCACATTCTTTGATCTTTCTCTTTCAAAATCTTAGTGTCTGACAGACCATCCCATCAGATTAAATGTTTTCTTTTACTTTGAAAAGCCCATGGAATAATCAGACTTTTAAAAGTGATGTTCATCATAATGTGCTTGGTGTGAGCTTAAGTGAAAAGAATCTTCTTTAAAAGAGGAGCATCATACTTTTATTATTTTTGATAGTATTTGTCTGCTCTGGAGAATACAAAATTGGGACCTTATGCAGGCATTCAGCTTGTCTTTCATCATTCACACAAGTCTACTAGTTGTTCTTTAATTTCAGTTTCAGAGCATCTGGGAAACTGACTTTGCATTCTCTAAGAATCTACAATAAAAAGAATCAAGGTAGAGCTTTTGAAACTGACATTCAGGACAGACTCTAATGGAAAATGATGAAGGATTTTGAGGAGCTATTACATACTGTACATTGTCAGTGAATCCAAAGACCATTTCTTCTAAGATGCTTTTATAGTATTTAAGGGCATTAGATGATACTAGAGGTATTCTGTACCTATTGTAGATAACATTTTGAACTCTAATGGAAAGATCAGAGAGCTACAACTTCTCTGCCCTACATGTGACTGCCAACTTCTTTCTCTCTCCCCCCTCCCCCCTCTCTCCCCCTCCCCCTCTTTCTGTCTCATGGTATTAGCTCCTAGAACTCTTGAGGATCATGCCACTAAAATTGTATAGGATGGTTTTTTCCCCTAACAAAATAAGACAAAAACAAAAAAAAACAAAAAACAAAACCAGGTATTTTCCACAAACAGAAACAGGGTGGATCTTAATCCCACCAAATTTATTGAAATCACTATGCTTTCAGCATGGAGCTGGAATTTTGGGTTCCACTGCAAGAGTTTGGATGCTAAACCAAATGTACAATAACCTGAAAGAGATGCTTAGGGAGTTTTTTCATATAAGGCATTGTTTTTATTGCAAAGCAAACTTATAAGAGCATAGTTCACTAACAAGTATACTATAATGATATGTGGGAATGACCTTGGGAGAGAGGAGGAAAAGCTGCAGACTAGACAGCCAGACAAGTGGCAGCTGAGTTTGTAAAAGGAATGAAAATGTGGCAAACATCTTAGAATTGACCATCTCTAGTTTCTTGCCCTGTAAAAGTGACGGGAGAAGAGATCTACTTGCAGACTTGCAAGATTCCATTAATCCATAATGGCACACAGTGGTTAGAATACAGCATTTCAAACTAACTCTGCCCAGTTAGTTGGATCCAGTTCAAGGTTGATTCAGACTTTCATCCTTCTGAGGTTGGTAAAATGAGGACTCCAAATTGTTGGGGGCATATACTAACTCTGTAAATCACTTACACATACTGCCATAAAGCAGTATGAAGTGATATATAAGTCTAAGTGCTATCACTATTGCTATAACATTACAATAAAGTCAGGGTTAATGCTCTGGGTGTGCTTCTTCTATGGATTTTCTCTCAACATTGACACAAATAGGCTCTGTATACAAGATTTCAGCTTAAATATTTGGTATTGAATCAAGATGAAGAAAGCTGTAGAAGACAAAATCCAGATGACTGCTAATGAATCATACTCCAAAAAGAAGGATGATATATTATGAAAGCAGAGATACACTGGTCTGATGTCCAAGGTTATCGGTGTCTGAATTAACATCCTTTGAGTGCCTATGAGATTCTAGGCCCAGTTTCACTTTTTAGCTTTTTTAAAATTTTCTTAGAAATACTGAGAAAGTAGCATGCTACAATGAAAAGTGATTCACAGATCCTATTATATTCATAGATTTTTTTAAAAAAATAATAATGTGGGATTGGGAAAAAGTAAAATGGGAATAGCAGGGAGCATTTTTCTGTGGTTTTTATTCTGAGAAGAGTACACTTTGTATCTACAGTAGCCACATCCATAATGGCAGCCATTTTGTGAGAGCATATACCATATATTTTTAGAATCTCAAAGGTAGCCATTGGCCTAAAATGATGGCTTATCCATGATCCATGGTTTAAAGATACAAGTAGCAACAATGAAAGTTGATTAACTGAGATATTTCAATTCCTAAATTCAGAATATATTTATTATTCATTTGTTTGTCAAATGGAAAGTCCTGACACATACACATTTTTGTCTTGAAGTAGTATACATAGTACATCTTCCTCCCATTTTTGTCATGACAAATCTATTGGGTAGGTTGGAGTCAGTGGTGGGTTCCTCCCGGTTCGGTCCGGTGCAGCCGAGCCAGTAGCGGTGACAATATGACGTCACAGAACTGGTCCTCCCCCCCCCGCCCTCCCACCCCCCCACCCACATTATTCTTACCTTTTATTTGGTCCCACCCCCAATCTATTGCTGCCTCCTGAGTCCCAGCTGATGACTAGAGGGAAAAAAACTGTTTAAACTCTTGCCGTGGGGCTTCAAAGGGCCGTCCTACAGCTGATCAGTGTTTAAAGCAAACAAATGAGTTGGGTCGTAAGTGCGAGGACTGGTTGTAAGTGCAAAGACCTTCCAGAAATGACTCTGACCAACTAGCCAGGCCCACCTAGTCACATGACCTCCAAGCCACACCCACAAAATAAGCCACGCCCACAGAACTGGTAGTAAAAAAATTTAGAACCCACCCCTGGTTGGAGTGATGGCAAATGCAAGGGAGAAGATAGGGAAGGGAAGCGGCTAACATCCTTACTTATCTAGTGTCATAAAATCTAGCAGATTTGATATTTGCTCTTCAGCATCATCACTTGACTTGATAATGATTATTTTTTTTTGGTAACATCACGAGTGCTAAAGATCTTGCCGAAACACTACTGCATAGATAATAGAGGAAGGAGAAGGATTAGTCATGTTCAGTGGTGTGTTGTAAGGATGTTCACTAGGATATTGGAGACCGTTAACTGAAGGTAGAAGCCAATGGTGGGTTACTACTGGTTCTCCCCGGTTCAGAAGAGCCGATAGTGGAAATCTTGATAGAAGAGTGAACCGGTTTGCTCCGAACATCAGCTGGGCCCTCCCCCCCCTGCGCCATACCTATCTCTATTTCTTTTGTTTTTAGCTCCGCTGTAAGGCATGACAGAGTTGATTGCCATGCCTCAGCTGTTTTTTAATTCAATGCTCTTGCGCGAAGTGGAAGATTGCGCGTTTGTGAATGCAGCGAGCATGCGTGTGGCGATTGCATGCAAAGCACATAAGCGATGTGAACCGGTGATAAAACTGGTTAGAACCCACCACCGGTAGAAGCCCTAAATGTTTTCTACAATTTTAACACGTGGTATCTGCTAAGTGCTCACAAACATTTCATAGAAACATTTCCTTATTAAATCAAAATTATAATTTAATTCAGTGCATACTATAATAAAATCTAGTTTTATATATAGAATTACTGCTTCTCATTCAAGTTATTTTGGCAAGATAAAATAGAAAATGGAAAACCTGAGATCATGTTATATAGTTGGGATTCTTGAGCATTAAACTTTTTTAAAAAAACTTATTTTTTCTGGGCATATCCTTCTTGGTTTATTTTATTGCTTTGTTTGGTGATACCTTATTTCTTTTAGTTTTGTTTTAAAGTTTATTCCCATATTATTCTGACTCAATAGTCTTAATGTTTTTAGTCAAATTTTGCTGTATGTATCCTTATTTATTTAAATCCCATAGCTCTAGCCTATACATCTATTTGCTGCACATACTCTACTCTACTCTACTCTACTCTACTCTACTCTACTCTACTCTACTCTACTCTACTCTACTCTACTCTACTCTACTCTACATTTGCATCTTGATTTGGTCTATGTTGGTTAATGACTGTAATATTTTTTATGATATGATAACAAATTATCTGGTAATATTTCATTTAGGAGCACTTCCTCTGAATCAATGTCTCCAATCTTATGGGCAAATTATATTTGAAACTGGCATCCATCATTTTCTTTTGAAATTTTAAAATTAATTGGACAATAAATTGGAAAAGTATCTGCTGGGTGCACTAATATTTTCATCACTGCTAATAACCAGTGTAGACCATTGGCCTGTAAGATAGCTTCTTTATCCATACAGATTGATGGGTCAGAGTAAACCCTTAAGGGTGAAGGTTTTTCTTCCCATAAAGGGGACAAAACTGATGTGACAAATGATCACCCAATAAGCCTCCTGACTACAATCAGAAAGTTACATGTACATCACACCATCTTTTAGGGAAACTCTCAAAATTCAACTAGAAACTGTGTCAGCAGAGGAGCAAGCAGGTGTTAAAGAAGAGATCAATGTATCATATTTCAGTAGCTAAAAATTAATCTAACGGAGATACACATTACTTAGGCATGGATATTTGACCTGCAGAAATTCAGCCTGCAGAAGATGCCAAGCAAAGAATACAAAAAACCCCAATTGCCTAACTCCCTTGTTCCTTAGTGACTCCTGGGGAACTTTGCAACTTTATGTATTTAGCATTAGTATAGCCACTTGAACTAAAAGTGGCATTTCTTTCAGCATTTTTTCAACTTCTTTCTTCTCCTCAAGGGTAACTTTTGGTAGAAATTAGACCTCTCCTTAGTTCAGATACTACTCCTCTTGATTAAAATATTGGACAAAGTACAAGTTGTATATGGCTGAACTCTTTATATAGAAAAAAGTAAGCAGGTCCCATCTTCTCTTTAATATTTGTTTGCATCAGTCTGCTCTGCAGAGAAGTCTTCAGGTCTGACATTGAAGAGTTAGCTAAATATAAATTACTCTAGAATCAAGATCTGAGTTTTCTTGAAAAGTTTAATGGATAATGAATTCTAATGGCAGATAAATGAAAGCAGAATCAAGCCATAGTTAAATCCTAATGCCTGCATAGATAGAGCCATGGTGATTTATCCCTTAACCTGGTCTTTCAGTTTAATGCAGGGATGGACTTTAAAATTTTCAGCAAGGGGTTCTCTGCCTGGTTGCTGGGTGGGCATGGGCATGGAGGGTGTGGCTGAGTTGGCCTCCTGCACCATGGCGGGAGGGGGCATTTTTGCCCTCCCCAGGCTCCAGAGGCTTTCCTCAATTGTCCAGGAGGGCGAAAATGGCCTCCCAGGCTCCAGAGGCCCTCTGGAGGCCCATTTCCAGCCTTCCTGAACTTCTAGTAGGCCGTTTTTCACCCTCTCCAAGCCTCCATGCATGTCCTGCACTTACCTGCATCCAAAACGAGCCCGAATAGGGACTCCTGGGACGGGTGGGGTGGGAGGGGCCATCCAGGAGTGGGATTTGGGGGTTCTCTGAACTGCACAGAATCTTACCTAGAGGTTCTCCCAAACCCCTGCGAATCCCCAGTAGCCTATCCCTGTGATAATGATGTATTCATCACACTGCAACTGAGTCCATCCACGTTGCTGGTGGTCATCCTCTTCTTTTTTTCTACTTTCTACTTTCCATCATTAAAACTTTCCCCAGAGAGCTAGATCTTTGCATAATATGTCCCAAGTGGGATAATTTGAGCCTGGTCATTTGGATGTCAAGTGAGAACTTGATTGATTGATTTGATGATTCGTCGGTTTGATTTCTTGACTCTCCATAGTATTCTCAAAATTCTTTGCTTATATAAATTAAATGGTCATTATTTGATATAGACTATCTTATATCAAATAATGACCATTTAATTTATGTAAGCAAAAATTTAAGCTTCATTCCTAAACAACTTTGATAATTGCATTAATTTTAAGAGTGGATTCTTTAAACTGGCATCATTTTTCAGCTTTGAAAGGAAGTCTGGGATACAAAAAAAAAAGGTTATTTTTCATCATTTTGTCATGTCTGATTCTTGGTGACTTTATAGGCAGGTGCTCTTCATGAACAATAATTAAATAATAAAAAAATAAATTGAAACTTGTGTGAACATGACATGACACATCCCTACTATTATTTAAAAGAGTATTTTTTTAATGGGTAAAAAAATACCAGTCTTCTTTAAACGATAGTACAGATGTGCCATGTCATATTCACACAAGTTTCAATTTATTTTTTTTCCAAAGCATTTTCGGGTTGCATAAATCTAATGACTATTACTATTCTAGAAAAATAGTTGAAGGTAAAATTCAAATGTTGCTTATGCAGCATGTCTTTCCTAGGAGTGATCTCATTCTGCAAAGCAATTTGATTGATAAAGCAGTCATTTGCACTGAATGAGATCAATTCTTCAAGGCTGATTTACCAAACTGATGTTTCAGTAGGCAAACAAGTACATTTTAAATTATATATGTTAATAAATATAGTTTTGTGGAGGGGAAAAAGTGTTTACATCCTTTTGCACATATTACCGTGACTATTTTTCGAGTTTCACATGGGTCCTATTCACAGCTAAAAGAAACCTTCATGAACAAATAACACTAAAGTCATCCAATATATGATGTGCCAGTATGAAAAATCAATCTTCTCTCTAGCTCATTCAGTTCAGTTGAAAAGATAATAAAGACAAGTTATGTTAGCATTTAATTGGGGCACCATGGTGACCTAGAGGTTAAGACCCTGACCTCACATTCAGAAGGCTGAAAGCTCAGCCAGTGGCAGATGTTTCTTTATCTGGGCACACAGTTTTCTGCTGTGAACTCCGCTTAGGTATCAGGAAGGGCATCCAGTAAATATTCTGTTCCATTCAGTCTCCTTGATTTCACCTGATACAAGGGATTAAAGAATCATAAAAAGAAGAAAAAGTCAGTACTTAATTAATCAAACTTCATAATTTGCTAGCATGAGAGCTGGTGCTGGCTACCAGCTGGGCTGGCTTTAAGCCTAGGTTGGAATAGTTCATGAAAATCAGGGGAATCAGTGACTATTAATCTCAGTGGCAATGTGAGTCTTCTGAAGGCAACTGCTGGGAAACTAGTGAGTTTCCTTATGCAGTTGGATAGTTGACCACTTTGAGAACAGACTGTTATATTACATAGGCCAGGCACCAAAGCAAAAAGTCACTGATGATTTTGTTAAACCATCAGGGCTGCCCTGTGTATAAATCTCATGGAAGTTGATTCTTTTTGTGATAATTAACTTTTCACATCAGAGATTCTAGCAACAAATACTTTTTTCACAAAACTATAATTAATAGAGGAGTTTTTAAATATATTTTAAATATATCCAAATGAAACAAAATTAACAATTAACTGTAATCAAGATCCATAGTGGCCCTACTTCTGCTGCCTGCCAGCTGCCTGCAATTTGACAGTTCAAGTCTCACCGGCTCAAGGTTACGTCAGCCTTCCATCCTCCTGAGGTCAGTAAGATGAGAAGTCAGATTTTTGGGGGCAATATGCTGACACTGTAAACCGCTTAGAGATCTTTGTAAAGCACTGTGAAGCAGTATATAAGTCTAAGTGCTATTGCTATTGCTATAAATTGCCGAATGAAACTAAATGGAGAATCTCTTTATCTTCCCCAATTCTTCAAGACTCAGCTATCCTATTGGAAAGTTTAAAAGTTCAACTTATATTATTCTGTTCCTATTTTAGAATTTTTCAGCCAGTTTAAGAAGGCCGCCTTATTCAGGAGAACCATCTCAGTTTTCTGGTTCATTGCATTGCCAAGTTAAAAAAAAAAAAAGGATATAATGCAATATTTATTTGCAGATATACATTATATTGAAATAAAAAAACAGCTTCCAAATTTCTATTGACACAGACCCAGTTTCTAGCCTCCTACATTCCAAAAGGAAATCATTTTTCTTAGAATCTATTATTAATTTTTCTTTTTTTTTTAAATAAAAAAGCAATTTAAGACAAGTTTATATATTTATTTAACAACCACAAGCCCAGAATTCTAGGTCAAACAAACTTCAGTCTCACCTATACCTTCTGTCACTCAACTGCTCTTTTCTAACTCATGGTAACTTTTTGAAATAACTGCTCATTGCAGCACATTTTTAAATCCTTAAAAAAAAATAGGATGAGCCACAGTGGTTTTGGCAGTCAGAATGTTCAGGAGTCCCATAATTGCTCATTTTAGTTTGGGAGCTTGAAAATTGAACAATCGTACTTTATTTATTTCTTTTTTTTACACTTAGTAATGACTGATGGTGGCATCAGCCTTTAAAGAATTTGTGTATTGTCCTCACAAAGGGTCTGGCTGTCACTTCATTCGACATGCATTCTCCCTATAATGCTCAAAAATTATAGTGTTGGAAGGAAACGTGTTGATCACCCCTGTATAACTTCTGTTCCATACAGGAATTAAAATATCCATGACAGATGACTTCCATAGTACCCAGCGAAGGGAAACCACTACTGGCTAGGTGATTTGTTCCACTGTGGCATTGTTCTGCTAGGAAATTTTTCTGGATATTCAACCAGAACCCACTTTGCTGTAAGTGAAATCCTTTATTCCATGCCTGCCTTTGAGGGGAATAATGTGAGAGCAATTGTGTTGCATTCTGGAAACCCCAGAACAGGAAACATTAAGCTACTATATTTTATGTTTCTTTGCTGCTACTGTAAAGATTTTTTATATATAGTAATAGAAATAGCTTATAACTTATATATTGCTTCACAGTGCTTTACAGCCCTCTCTAAACGGTTTACAGAGTCAACAGATTGTCCTCAACAATCTGGGTCCTAATTTTACTGACCTCAGGAGTATGGAAGGCTGAGTCACCCTATAGTTAAAAGCAAAACACCTTCAAACAATATAGGAGGATTTTTAAATATTCCAATGTCAATTTTTAAAATCTTTTAGAATTCCAGATCAATCAATTTTTAACATTGACAGATCTGTTCATTTTTGCAAACGGTCCCTGAACAACTACGATATTCAGCAGCAGTAGAGTCTGTGTAGCAATCAGTGCAGTTGTTGTCTATGGCTTAAGCATCTGTTTTTGCAGTCATCTGTGATTAATGCTTTGAAGGGAAAAAGAGGTGCATGAAAGAGGAGCAAAGTCCAGGAGGGCATTCCTTTGAAATGCACCTTGGATCATAGATGAAGCATATTTAGCCGGTAGAGTCAGTTTCATTCAAACTCACTGATAGTTAGCAAGAGCTTTTAGAAATCAGTTAAGGGAAAGTGAGGTCTTTCATTTATTTTAAAAGCATACCAGGAATCATTAGCAGGTCAGATGAAAAAAATCAGGTAGCATGCCACTTGTAGTTGAACCATAAAATTGAAATAATTCCCTTTTAGTTATGTTTGGCAACTGGAAAGAAAATGAGTGTGGCTTTTGAACTGTAGAGTCTCATCTATGGCCATGCTATTAAGCATTTCAGACTGAACAGACCAGAATAACAGAGTTAGAAGGGACCTAGGAGGTCTTCTAGTCCAACCCCCTGCTCAAGCAGGAAACCCTATGTAATTTCAGACAAATGATTATCCCAGGGATGGCTAACCTTTTTGCCATCGTGTGCCAAAAGCGGGGGTAGTGGGGGGGGGGATTGCGCACGCATGTGCCCACACCCATAATTTAATGCCCCCGTCCCCCCACACATGTGTGCATGACACACACACACCCGCTCTCCCCTCGCTTTTGGTACGTGATGGCCCGGTGGGCCCGGTAGGCCCATTTTTTTGCCATCCTCAGGCTCCAGAGCCTTTCTAGGAGCCTGAAGACGGCAAAAACAACCTTCCTCACTCCCCCGAGGGCCCTCCGGAGGCCTGGAAAGAGCCCGTTTCCCGACTTCCAGTGGGCCCGGAAGGCCCAAAAATCAGCTGGCCAGTGCGCACATGCGTGCCGGACTGAGGTAGGGCAATGCTTGTGTGCCCACAGATATGGCTCCATGTGTGTCAGCCTCAGCTTTGCCTGCTTCAGCTGCCATAAGAAACGGGGGGAGGGACTAGTTAAGGGGGCAAAGGGGGGGGAAGATTGCAGGAGGTGTTTTTTCCATTGTAGGAGGTGTCTTCCCAAGAAACGAAAGTGAATCTCCAAAGGGGCCGGCTGACCAACTGCCCTACATTCCTGATGAATGACGTTGCCAGACGTGATGCCACCTGACCTTTGGGAGACCTTTGGATTAGATGATGGTCAATGGACATGGGAGGGGGGAGAAGCTTACTAGATGCTATTTCGCGTGTTTTGCTCACTTCCAGCTTTATCTGGGTTGCGATCATTTCATATTCAGTAAAAGTACTAATCTCTTTAAAATGATTGAGTTTGGGGTTTTCTTTCCTGGATATTGAAGGAAGCATACCTGACAATGTGCCACCTGTGGCACCCGTGCCATAGGTTCTCCATCACGGGGTTATCCTATGTCTTCTTAAACTAGATTTAGACTTAAACCATTCTTAAACCAGATTTAAACTTCTCAGTTTTCTGAAAAGGTTTGCTTTTAAGGAAGAATTGAATGCCACTAGTCCTTACCTTGTTATGTTAGAGGCAAATAACTAGACACATTTGTTGAGTCCAAAGTGGTGCGGTGGCCTAGAGGTGGAGCTCTCGCCTCACAATCAGGAGGCTGCGAGTTCAATCCTAGGTAGAGGCAGATATTTCTATCTCTCTGGGCACACTGAGATTGTATCTGCTGAATAAATCTCCGCATTGGTGACAGGAATGGCATCTGGCCAATAAACACTCAGCTCCATTCAGTTGCCCAGACTCCAGCCTGCAAGGGATTATGGGGATGTTAAAAGAGGATGTTGATTTGTTGAGTCTAAAGCATAGAAGAGTTTATTAATTCTACATATACAGAAGAATCTAGTAATAATTAAATAATTAAAATTAAATTGGTGGTAGATAGGGTCACCAGAATTAAAAGGGTTTGGAGCTGGCTTTCTTGTGGCAATGCAATAACTCCAAAGAGATGACTCATTTAACCCTGCCTTCTAATTCAGCCTGCCTTCTCCTATAGTTATGAGATACTGTTTTATGATTTCACTTTAGACTTTTTGATTGATACTGCTATTGACAACGAACAGTATCTTTCCAGTAGAATATTGGAATTTTATTTATTATTTATTATTTATTAATCAAATTTCTATACCGCCCTACTCCCGAAGGACTCAGGGTGGTGAACAGCCAAGATAAAATACAGATAATACAAATATTAAAAATCCCTTAAAATTATTAAATATTTTGGCTGAAACACAGATTAAAACATCCAATTTATAAAATCACGAATTAAAAATTTTAAAGAGGAGAGTTAGGCCAGGCCACCCTGCTGAAATACATAAGTTTTGAGAGCACGATGAATCATGCGCAGGTCCGGGATCCTCCGTATCTTTGGGGGAAGCTCGTTCCAGATGGTAGGTGCCCCCACAGAGAAGGCTCTCCCCCTGGGGGCTGCCAGTCAACACTGTTTGGCCGACGGCACCCTGAGGAGCCCCTCTCTATGGGAGCGTACTGGTCGGTGAGAGGCTATTGGTAGCAGAAGGCGGTCTCATAAATACCCCGGTCCGATGCCATGGAGCGCTCTAAAGGTGGTAACCAAAAACTTGAAGCGCACCCGGAAGACCACTGAAAGCCAGTGCAGCTCACGCAGGAGGGGGGGTCACATGGGAGCGCCACGTCGCTCCCATAACCACCCGCGCAGCTGCATTCTGGACCAGCTGGAGCCTCCGGGTGCTCCTCAAGGGGAGCCCCATGTAGAGAGCATTGCAGTAGTGAATGGCTGCTATACTATACTATACTATACTAGTGAATAGCATTGCAGTAGGAATGACTACTATATAAGCTTGAAGAAGAATTTTAGAGGAAAGCTTTGGATTCAATGGCAAAAAGTCCTTCCATTGGGTCTAAGATTGCAAAATCTTAGCAATCACTAGATCGAAACAAAAAAAAAGTGTTTTATCTGTCTCTTTGCTGCCTCTTGATACATATGCACATTTTTGCAATCTAGATACAGCAGCCATAACTTCAGAGAGTGGGAGCACAAAGGTAGCATCTTCCACAGTTCCCTATGTTTTATTCACAGCTCAGAATCACAAGGTTGCCTTTACTGCTGTTATGCAACTTCATAGACAAATTTGCTTGGTTTAAAAAGTTTCACTCAAATGCTATATTTACATTGGATGTTGCCCGTAATACTCTTGTGCCTTTGAATCCAAAGAACTGTGAAGTCCTAATGTGTAGTACATGCGGAATTGGTTTTATATACATCAAATACATGAATTGCACTGGCTCCCAGCTACTTTCTGGGTGCAATTCAAGGTGCTGGTGATAATCTTTATAGCCCCTCCCATGGCACAGGACCATTTTGCTCCTGGGACTGCCTCTCTCTGGAGGTATCTATCTAACCTACCAAGTTAGAACTGTTCCTGATCTCCTCCCATAAAGCCGTGACGGTGCAGTTGTTAAAATGCAGCATTTCAGAAAAACTCTGCCCACTGCCAGGAGTTCAATTCTGTCCATCTCAAGGTTGACTCAGCCATCCATAATTTCAAGGTCGATAAAATGAAGACCCAGATTGTGAGGGGAAATCTGCTGACTCTGTAAGCTGCTTAGCTGCTTAGAGAGAGCTGTAAAGCTCTATGAAGTAGTATATAAGTCTAATTGCTCTTGCTCTAACTTTACACTAAAGTTAGAGTTAATGTTCTGGTGTGCTTCTTCTCTGGACTAGCTCTCAAAGTACCACTGTGGAGTGGTATATAAGTCTAAGAGCTATTGTTATTACCTAATCAGAATTATACCTTCCCAGGGGTCACCCCAGCCATTTGGGATAGGGATCCCTACTCTTTTCGCCCTCCAGAGGACCTGATTCTTCCCCAGGCATTGGGTTAAGATGGGGCTGAGCTGAGAGGCTATTTAGTCTGATGCCTGGTAGAAGACTACTTCTGTTTTTAGTTCTGTTTTTATGGATCATTGTGAACCACCTAGAACAGGGGTGTCAAGCTCAATTTCATTGAGGGCCACATCAGGGTTGTGGCCAGGGGGCATGGCCAGCTGGACATCACTCGCTGACGCTCTGTTTTCAATCACAATGGCCTCCTGCGGCCCTCTGCCAGCAAAAACAGAGCCCGGGCAATCCCGGGCGGCCCTCCTGAACCCTGTTTTCACTGGCAGAGGCACCACTTCACTGTTTCCATGGGTAGCCCCACGGGCCAGATCTAAGAACCCCATGGGCCAGATCCAGCCCACAGGCCTTGAGTTTGACACCCCTGACCTAGACTCATCATATTAGATAGGCAGCTATAAAAGTCTAGTAAGTAAATAAATAAATATTCATTTTCCACTAAATTTTGGTATGTAGTTGTGATTGGAGAGATGATTAGAATTTCAAATTGTTTCCAAAATGTGGCTCCTATTCCTTTTTTCTGTGATATACGGTACTTAAGGGAAATCGCCAGAGATTCACCAAACTATACTCTGAAATCATTTCCAAATGTATTTTTCTAATGGATCTGCACGCTCACTTACCCCTAAGATTCACACAAACCATCAGCCTCTCTGACTTTCAACAAGCTATAATTTGCAGAATCAGGTCACTGTGATTTTTTTTGTTGGCCTTTTATCTTGGAACTCAAGCAAGAAATAAGTACCTTAGAGAAACTATCCTCTCTCTCTCCACTGACATTGTTCCCCTGCTGTCGATTAACCCCTTTCCTTTCTTAATAAACTTGACTTTAAGCTGGAAAGAAAGTAGAATATTGCGGAAAAAAGATCTTTCACCCTTTTTGCTCAAGCTTCCAAGGGAAAAAAAAAGTCAGCAAATAAGTATTATTATTTAAAGTAGATTAGTTCATAAAAGAAAATAAATGGATTGAGGGGAAGATGGCTGCTTTCTATGCTGTGCAAAGCTTTGATGTGCGATTCACTGAAGCTGTTCTATTAAGCAGAATGGCACTTTCACTTACCAGATTAAAGCAAGTGTATGTTTTTCTGGGATTTCGTGACTGTCCTTCACAGTTGAACCATGATCCTAGGACAGGGGTAAGCAACCTGCGTCTCTCGAGCCATGTGTGGCTCTTTCACCCCTCTGCTGCGTCTCCCTGTCACTCAAAATATGCATCACAACCGCCAATGTGCAACACCTGCTGGCACGCAATTTATTGAACTTTTCAACCCCCAGTCGGCCAACCATGGATAAATCCAAGAAAAGAAAAGTTTGAGAAGAAAACAGAAGGTTTAATTCAACTACATATGCTAGTTTTGTGGCCACTCAAGAAATAGTCAGGCATGGGAAGGGTTTTGTGGCTCCTGGTGTTTTCTTTTCTGTGGGAAACGGGTCCAAATGGCTCTTTGAATGTTTAAGGTTGCAGACCCCTGTCCTAGGAAAAGGTATGTTATTGTGTTTGCTTCAAGGAGTTTCCAACAGGTGCTAAAATGTGTCTATGTGCTGCTCAAAGAACTATTTTCCTTTCAAATCCAAAATGCCTTGTGGTCTTATTGATTATCATTTGAAAAGAAAAAAAAAACACACTATTTTTGAGGAACTGATCTGGCAACATCTTTGTTCCTCACTGTTGTGCAAATCAATGCTTCTCCTGTGGAGACAAATGCTATAGTAATCATATGTTTTTTTATCGGCTTAGAAGAAAGTGTTTTAGTCCTCTTACTAAATGCAGTGTATTTGGCTTAATTGTATTTCTTTTTTTAAAAAAAATCTTCTCTAAGAGTGGCATCTCAGTTTGCTTTGTGCGAATACCATCTTCTCAGCATGTAAAGATTGGACTTTGGCAAACATGAGGAAGAAACAATGCTAAACTTCTTGAGGATCAAGGCAGCTTCCAGCAGGTGATACAACGAGTTAGGCTGCTGTGAACTTGTTAGATCTCGTTCTGTGAATTGAGCACGGAATAGCCATCTGACATCACAACAGTATGCCAGAGCTATGGTTCTCAGGAAGAAGTTAAATGTTTCTAGCAAAGCAGAGATAGTTGGAGAAAACTTAATAAATGAATGTCCACGTCTGGAAGTGAGAAAATAAAATGGTCTCACCAGTTTTAAATTTGACTTGGCAAATAGGAGTAGCAGCAAACATCCAAAGCTTTCAGGCTTCCCCCCCCCCCCGCACCCCTTGCTGCTGTTTTTATTTATTTATTTTTCTATCAATTACATTTATTTATTCATTTAGTCACTAATCTCACCAAAAGTGACTATTTGTAGTCTATTTATATATGTAACTATTTGAAAAAGAAAGATATATCTCTAGCCCAGAAACGAATGATTAAAATTAAATGGTAAGTAAAACTAGCTCCATAGCTCAATATATCAACAAATTGAATTGGTCCAATTCATACCATATGATTCAACATCCCTAATTGTGCAATCCTACAGATATTATAATTAGTCAGCTTTCATGCCCGAGGAGGCCTAGAACTCACGTCTCCTGGTTTCTTGACACTATAGCCGCTACATCATACTGGCTCTCATGTTGTATTCTGTATACAAATAAAATTTTTTGTCTGAAGCTGTTTCAATACTGTTTGATTTCAATTGGCCATATTCTATCATTATTGAACTTTCAACATATTTATTCTGAGTTTCCCTACACTCTTAAACTTATACATTTGAATATTCCCACAACCAGTTATACATAGCTCTCATAGTCATATTATTTGGTAAATAACATTTAAAATTCTCTAGTGCTAATTCTCTAATTCTCAAGCATCTAGGACAATTAGACCATGTCTTGCTGTTACAAGTGTTTTAAACTGAAAACAGTTTCTGCAATTCAATTATAATTTAATTCTATTAATTGATCTTATATAGCAATAGCACTTAGACTTACATACCGCTCCGTAGTGCTTTACAGCCCCCTCTAAGTGGTTTACAGAGTCAGCACATTGCCCCCAACAATCTGGGTCCTCATTTTACTGATCTTGGAAGGATGGAAGATGAATCAACCTTGAGACAGTCAGAATTGAACTACTAGCATTCGGCAGAATGACCTGCAATAATGCATTCTGACTTAATATGCCACCTAGATTTTAGAGAATGTAAAAGTCTTCTCCAGTCAGAATGAAAAAAAGTTACTTCTAATTTCTCCATAATAGATTCCTCCATAATGGTAATTTAGCATAAAGAATCAAATTTAAGTTCTACCTATCAAAAGCCAATGTATACATTTGTCTGAACCCCATACCTCCTTATTAGCTAACACAGTATGAATGAATAATTGTATTTTCTATGAAGGTTACAGTAGATCCTAATACTTTCCAAATTGGTTTCAAATATGCTGATTACAAGTTTTCCTATTTTTTGAAAGAAAAAAACATTATGCTATAAGCATACATAAGATTCTCCTTTTTTGGCACTTGAAGTTTCCTACAATTAAATGTATGGAAAGGATTTCACCAAAAAAAAAACCACTGCATCAAATTTGGAAAAGTGCACGTTAGGAATGTATAAGGAATTTCCTCATATTGAATGAATTACACATGCCAAATATTCATTTTTAAAGTATTTATTTTACTCCAGATACAGAGCCTGAATGATGCCCATCTATACTATTCTGTTCCCTCTTTCTATTAAAATATAATTAAATTTAATTTAATCCTCCAAGATATATCTCTAAAAAGTCTCAACCTAAGGTAAGTTATTGCCTTTGGATGCCATCAAAACTGTTCAGAGAAAGCTAATTTTGATAATATAGGAGCCTCAAAGGTATCCCTTCAGATTTACAGCAATTTATTTTACAGCCAGGAAAGGCATCCAAGTATTAATTTTACTAATTTGGAATGGAAGATTCAGATTTCTCATAAGCACTGCGGCTATGCATGTCTTGAGCATAATTTGTACACGTGCTTCAGAGTGGGCTTGAAGCACTACTTTTGAATCATTTTCAAAGCATGCTTGGCCTTTTGAAATCCCTTTTCCACAGCTAGCTTGCAGACAAGAAGCAGGGCAGTCAAGCAGCCAGTGGGAAATTGTCCCTCTGATCTGCTTTCCAAGGTCAGAAACAATATATGGATATCTGTGTGGCTTTTGGCAGAGAGGCAAAGGGACAAAAAGATCAAAAGAAGGAAAAGAGGGGATTCAGGAAAAACATGAATACCAGCATGTTTCTTTCGGCATTCCCTCACTTCAGTTTCATTCATTCTATTGGTTTTTATTTAATTATTAAATTTATATGCCACCCATCTCACTGTCTAAAGTTAGTCTGGGTAGCTTTTTATGGTTCTATAACTTTATGTAAATGGTTAAGTTGTTTTGTCACCTAGAATTTGTCAGAATTCCATGTAGTTTGGCTTGAAGCAATAGAATTTCAAGCAGATACTCCTCAATCGTTATTTTCATTCATTCCTGGTCCAATCACATTTTCTTTGTAAAATACAAGATTTGTGTTTGTTCTTTTGATTTTATTGCATTTTCCTTTTAGCAAAACTTTAAAATTTAAACTTTACTTATATCAACCTATTCTCAAATTCTTTAGAAACCAATATACTTAGATCTTTTTTTATAAATTAATATAATTTAGAAAAAATGAATTTACTTCACACTTGAAACATTAGGATTCATGCAGCCATATCCTGGGGGACAAATAACATTCTATCCTTACATACATTATCATTGTGAAGAATTTTGAATTGCAGAAAAAAGTATACAATCTGAAACCGTGTGATATCCCAGAGGAGAAAAAGACAGAAAATCGAAATCAGGTTGTGATTCTTTTTCCTTGGCATGAATGAATTCGGCATAGGAACATAATAAAGAATTTTTTTGTGTGTGTTTGAAAGTTTCAATATCAATAAAATGGGTAGGCTTCCTTAAGAATACAAAATTTAAAGGGATCATGTCAGGCTGCATTAAGGTAATCCCATGTTTTTATTAGGTGATCCATTCCGGTTGAAGGATTTAATGGCAAGTGGGAATGACCTTTGGAGGCAAGGAGAAAGAGACAAAGACTAGACAATTATCATGCATCAGTATCTCAGTCTACAGAAATAGGGAGTGCATGAAAAGCATTTCATAAGGGACCTTCCCTGGTTTTCCAGAGGGTAAAAGAGAAAAAGTGGAGAAATACTTTCAGACTTGCAAGACGATTAGAAGTATAAATGGTGAATAAATGATTCTTTTGTTTTCTTACACCCTTTATCTTGAAAAGAATGTTTTGTACTTAATATATGTCAATAATAATTTACTTTTTTAATAACAGTATTTTAATACTTTTGTTCAAGAGAAACTATTCTAAATAATCATAACAATAGCAATAATTAAAATGATCCAAGAAGAAATGAGAAATAACATCTAAAGTATTTGTATCTTTGTTTCTCTCTATCTCTCTCTGTGAGTATTTGTGTGTCTATGTGTATCAAGTACCAATTAATGGCTGCAGGTTGAGAAAAGAGAAGAAAGAAAAGGGGCCCAGCAGAAATATATATATTATGTTTCCCTTTTTTCCATAGATAGATAGATGATAGATAGATATAGATAGATAGATAGATAGATAGATAGATAGATAGATAGATAGATAGATAGATAGATAGATAGATGAAAGATAAACTTTTTGCTTGGACATTTTCTCGCCATGTACATGTATACATCCGAACTAGACAGTGTTGTTGCTGTGTGTCATATAGTATATGTGAGTATATGCATAATTTTGTATTTATTTATTTATTTATTTAGTCATTTAGTCATTTAGTCATTCAGTCATTTAGTCATTTATTTAGTCATGTTTATGTATGCCGATTAATGTACATTCAAAGTGACGATAAAGTGTTTCTAAGTTTAAATTCTATCCCTAATTTGTTTGCATGTGCTGAGCATAATTTATAATTTTGTGCTTTGGGCCCAAACAGTTGTGATGATGTAGTCCATGAATGTATAGTGCCTATCCATAAAGCCATTCCTTCTGTTAAGAGGGATCTGTAGGGATTTCATTCTGGAGACATTTCAAAAACATTATTAGTTTCTCAAATGGATATAACACTCTTCTCGAGAGAGCTTTATTGCTTGATGCCTAGGCTTATCTTCTCACTGCAATTATAAAGCAGAGCAACATCCTTTCTTGACATATAGATACGCTTCAAATCTAGCTTTAAACATGGATTTTATTTTATTTGATAAAGTCCTCTATCTCAAAGCTACTTATTATGTATAACCAAAGCTCATCATTATAAAAACTTTGGTGTTTGTATGCATTTCTATTTCAATTTAAAATCACATAGGTTCCGCACTATTATTTTCCCGCACTTTGTGGCAATGTTTTATTGCTGTTATTTCTCTTCTTCCATTTTCTGCATTTTAAAACCAAATCCTTAAAAGCAAATCACAAGGGGGAGATTTGGCTTTGAGCCTGGGTGAAAACTGTATTTTCCTGTGCTTTATCTTTTGAATTTTGATTTTCTTTTTGTTCTTTGTTCTTAGGAGTTTTTTTGTTTCCATTGGTATCTTAACTCAGAAAAACTAGTGTTTAGCAGCTACAAAAGCAACTTTGGAATATCAAACTATAGAAAGCGTTGGGGAGAGTTAGACAACAGGTGACAAAATATTGTTTTTACTTTCTGCAGATCAGTACTCTAAAGGACTTCAGCTATTATGGAATCTCCCAAACTTTTATAATCTCCACAAAAACTAGGAGAGATCTTTTTAAAAAATCTATATGATGCTTTATCAACCTGGCTAAAACCATGCAACAATAACAAATATTCAGAATAATTAAAATGCATGAATAGCCAGGTTGGTTTAAATGTTTAAATCAGAATATATACTTAAATTTAATCCAGATTAAAGGATCTAAGAAAATAGGCAATAAAGGTAAGACTAAATTCACCTATTAGAAAAATCTTTTTCCACCAGGAATGGGGAAGTACTGAAAAAGCTATTATTAAATAAAAACAAGTGATCATTTTAATTTTAATTACATAAATTAATTTACATTATATGTAAATTAAACTTAATTTAAATCACAATTTTATTTTTAGTCTAACCCACTTTTGCTTTTGAGCATACATACTGTGGCATGCCAAGCCCCCCCTCCCTCCCAAAAATAACTCTTCCCCTACAAAACTTTGCACAGTTCTGCTTTTTAATCTGAAAATTAAAAAAATAACATTTTGAATAGAGTCATAAACAGACAGGCTAACTTAAAGGGGCTGTGCTATTTTTCTAATTTTAAAGATCTAATTTTAAAGATCTTTCAAGAATGCCATAGGACATATTAAGTGGTATTTGTTGCTTTTTTTCTATGTTGATTCTTTTTGTCTTCGTCTTTTAAAGAAATGGAAGAATTTTCTTTTCATGAAAAGAACTGAAAGGGTGATGAGAGTCAGATCAATACTCTAAGTCGACAAAGAGCTCAGTTTGTGATTATAGGGTATTTCATTTCCAGAAGTCTTCACACTACCCAGAATGGTGTTCTAAGACTCAATTCCTGATCCAATCATCTCCAGATTTGTTGGGTTTTGAGACCCATAATCTTCAGCCAAATCCATGCCAGTTGTGTACTATGGGACTTGAAATCCAACATTATAGGATGCTTTCCAGCACAGCATAAAAGAATTTAGAAAAGGAAATAAATGGCTTTGAATTGCAAATTTCTGTGGCACCCTTGTAAACTCAGACAACTAATCTCTCCCATCTATGTGTACCATCTGGGTTTCTCAGTTGCTACAGAGGATGACAGACTTTTTGGGGGGAAAGTTCTTCAAAAAGGGTGCATTTTTGCCCTAAAGGAAATTACTTGCCCAGTCTGTCATTACAGTCATTTACATAGCTAGCCATGTAAATAGTGCTATTAATGGATAGGATAGGTTTCATTAATAAATGGAATGTTGATTTCTGACCTATTTTTGATCAAATGCCATCTGGCTAATTCCCCCATCTCTAGATTCTAAGAATGAAATATGGGACAGGTAGATTTGGGAGGAGAAAAGATGTGAGAGGAATATCACTAGCTTTAAAAAAAAATAGTCAGCAATTCAATGCAAATTTATGCTAGAGTCATCCTTTTCCCAAATGGTTTCATTAACATTTCAGTTTCCCCTGTTTAAAAATATTCCTCAAATCAATATATGCATATCATTACTTCCCACAAAATATGTCTGCAATGTTATGAGTAATTATTTCAGAATAAACCTATTGAACTCAATTGGATTTACTCCCGAGAAGCAATTTAACTACTAAATTGTTGATCTAAAATTAATTCTACATTTTTTTCTTGACTTATTGCTTTGAAGTTATAATGAAAGTAGTCGTCATAATATCATCATAAATACAGAATGTATTTACAGAATGTAAGAGTTAAAAGGGAACTTGGAATACTTCTAGTCCATTTCTGTGACCAATTGCAGGAATCCAACATTTTATGTATTATTTTGGGGTTTTCTCTTCAATTAACATATCAGCTTACCTTATACTGTACATAAATAATTTTTGATATCCACAATATGCTATCCCAATCCCAACTATTCCCTTTTGGCTTCTCATCAATTTATAACTTGCAACCTGGTTTAGAATTATATAAAACCAGGCCACTAATCATTATACACCAAAGCTTGACTAATCAAACTATGGCTAATAAAATTTACTTGTGATTTCATAAGGTTGTATCTGCATTTAAAAACATGACCTAAGTAGTTAAGTTTCATTAAGAATTAATTTTATAAAGCTTCCTATTTGAGCCAAGTACCCAACTTCAATTGTCCATACAAAGAGAATTACAGTTTGGGAACCATGGAACATGATTCTTATAGAATGACAAAATCCCAACTTAATTTTGACCAGTAGTCCTACTGGTCATTGTTAAGTCAATTGAAAATTTCTGTTGAATTTTTCTTAAAGCATAGAGTGTGGACCCTTCCATGAACATAGATTCTTATTCTCTCCCTGTAATAATGGGAAAATATTGGTAATGATAAAACCAGTTTAAAAATCTTAAACCTGTGCAGTTTTAATGTTTTAATTATTTTTCTATTTGTTTTATAACTTGTAAGCCACCCAGCATCACCTTATAGGGGTGCCATAAAATTGTAATACTTGGAAGGGTGATAGATTTTCATTATTGACTAATGTTTGAGTGTTTGTTTTTATTTTGTTGTTAAAGAACTTTATCACTCTTGAATAAATGGTCACATTTAAATGCAAAATTAAATAACTGTGGTTTATTTCATTAATAGCAGTCAATTTTTTAGTGCAAATCTTTAGTCTTTAGTACAAGTCTTTAATCTTCAGTCAGCCAGCCAGCCAGCCCCAAACGTTATTCCAGTTGTCAAGTTTGTTTTCATTTTACTTACCTTCCTTGAAATCAATGGAAAATCCTTAGCCTTGGGACTAATGTTAAGTGGCTCTCAAATTAGAATCAATCTTACTTTTGATGGATGGAAGCTATGCTTTAAAGCACTTCAATTGGCTTGATTTCTTGAATTATGGAATATTGTAACAAGTATCCTAGAGCCGTACAATATGAAGTCCTATCTTTTCTCTACAGGCTGTATCTGGATATCCCCAAACTGGTGTTCTCCTGATGTGGTAATGATGGAGAATTCTGGGACCTGTAGTTCCAAAACATCTGGAGAGGAAGACTGATGTAGAAAACAGTTTTACATCAATGTCTGGAATGAAGAGACAGAGCTATTAATTCTCAAAGGTCAACTAAATGATCCGGTGACTTTTCTACAATTACCACCAGTGTCAAACATCATAATATGCAATATATTATAGTTACTAATATTAGGAAATGTCAGAAATTCTGAGTGACTTTCCATTCATTACAGTGATCACTTTTCAGTTGAGGAAAACATAAGGACAGATTAGTTAATGGTGCCTCTCAATTCTGGTATGCATTTTCATCACTTAGTTGTGCAAAACCTGATGACACCCAGTGAAATGTGTGAATGTTTCAGGTCAGAGCACATTTTGTTTGAAGTGATAGAAATGACACAGCTTATTTTATATCTGGCACTGACAAGTGACCACATGAGAATTGTGCATGGTTTTTCTTCCATCAATTTTTCCCAAGGACCACAGTTTAAGCAAAGTTTATCATCTCAGCCTAAATAAATTATATATAAGCATACAACAAATTTCACTGTATACATTTATGCTTTGCACATAATTATGCATAATACATAATTATATTGTATATAGTAATCTATGAATGGCATTTTTTTTCCTTTAAAGGGTCTCATTTCTATGGAAGTAATCAGCCGGGAACTACAGACTGGTCATGGTTAGATGAAATGGTAACAACCAAAATCAGAATTCAGTACAGCCATCATTTTCTTTCTGGCAGGTGTTCTTCTCCTTTCTCTAGAACTGAAGTCCCATTTTCTATAACCCTTCTGCATCCTTTGAGAAACAACTTACTGTACAAACCAGTAAAATTCAGCAGGTTCTGAGAGGTTCTGGAGAGGTTCTGGAGAACTTGTAGTGGAAATTCTGAGTAGTTTGGAGAACCGGCAAATACCACCTCTGTACACGCCCCAGAATTTCACCACTGGTACAAACCCTACCCATGTAGGATTTACCTGTGCACTCATACACTATGAACAGCATGCAACATTATAGTCTTTTCATGGATAAAAATATAAAGAAAAATAAACAACTACTTCTTTCAAGCTCCTGAAGAGAATATAAAATACCAAAAGCAGCTGCCAAATAAGCCAAACTAATTATTTCTAAACATGTTAAGCCATTATCATATAAATAGAAATTGTGGATGTTTTCCTCTTATGGATTGCATATATTCACAGTGCTGAAATAAGAAGACTAATTTGTTTAGGAACAAAAAAGCATTCAAGATTTGGGCTAAGTTTATAACCTATAAACAAATCAGGAACAGCAGGCAGCAAGAACAGAATCTTGCTCTCTGATCCTTATGACAAAGATTAAACCTCATAAGCAGCCTCATAAATTTAAGAAAATTATGTACATAAAGTACAATAATATAATATAGTTCCTAGAATTTAGCCCAGTTAGAGTAGTCATAAAAGCACTTTTTGTTGCTAAGGTGAAATTTATAATGATAGTTCATTGCAAAAAGAAAAAAAAAATACCAAAATCCAATTTTTATGTAGTCTTTCTTTTCTGTGAAGAAAATCAAAGTAAATATATAGTTCCTTTGATGTCACCACCCACTTTTAAATAGGGCCTAATTCTATGGTGAAAACAGATTGTTCCTTTTGAGTAAATCCCAAAGTAGCATATTAATGCACTCTATTCTATACTCAATTTACTTGCTCAGGAGTCTCAAAACTTGGCAACTTTAAAACTTGATGATTTAAACTGGCTCAGGAATTCTGGGAGTTAAAGTCCACAAGTCTTAAAATTGCCAAGTTTGGAGACCCTGTACACGTACCCCTGTAGGAGTAAATGGAGATACAAAACTCAATAGCCTTAAAATATTAATAATGTATGATAATCCAGGATTACCATATTTTTTGTTCCATAAGATACACTCCCCGCCCCAAGGAAATGTCTGTGTGTCCTATGGAGTGAATGTTGCTGCCTGGAACAGCTGATCAGTGGTATTAAGGGGGGGGGGGCAATCCAACTGCCAATCAGCTGCTCAACGGCGAAGGCTCCAGCATTCCCGGCAGAGGTAGCAGACATAGAGGAGGCAGTAATGGTGGCGTTTCCAGTTATCCAGCCCACTGATCAGCGGGGTTATGGGAGGCTGGGATCCAGCTGTTGCTTAGCTGGCCAGTGGTGGGCACAATGGAGTGGAATTTTTTCTTCTTGTTCTGCTCCTCTAAACATAGGTGCGTCTTATGATCAGGTGCATTTTATGGAGCAAAAAATACTGTAAATGTGTATTTAAGGTTCTGAATATATGCAATCCACTGACAATGAGCCTTATGGCTTCCCATTCAGCTAACAATGTGTCCAAAGACCCACTTAAATTTCAGCAGTAACTTAATTCTTCCTATAGGATTATCATTGTGGAAGAAGGTCAAAACATTTCAAAATGAGTTTCATTAATTCTTCCCTTTAATGGATGATCCCTGATGGTACTTCCTAGCATTATAGTACCATGGATCTCAATCTGCCATTCCAGACTCGTGAGAAAATATAGGTTAAGCAGCTGGATGTTATTATTCCCCAATTCTCAATGCATATATTTTCTGGTTCCTGAAATGAATTGTCCATTTCTCTACTAAATTAAAAAATATTTGAGATTTGAAGAAGGCCTAACCTTTGTCTAAGCTTGCACGTATCATCAAGCTATCATTGCATCTATGATATGCTATAAGAGAGACACCACACCGTCTCGTTTTATCCAGTGAGCTGTCTATGATGGCTAAAAACTGCAGAATACCCTTATTCATCTGGGAACAACGTAAGCCTTAAATTAGCCATAACATAGCTAAGACACAAAACAAAGAAAAACATCCAATAAATCTTCCCATTTCTCTCCAGTCCTATGGTGACACCATCCACTTCGTTAACCTCGAATTCCCCACAATTATTAAATCCTTTATCAAAAGATTGTTTCCCATAAGTAAATGGTTTAAAATTATGAAACGTGGGTTCAGAAATCATTAACCTATTTTTAGGCAAATTATTTGTATAGCTTACCATGATGTAGGAACACAACAACACAATAAAGGATAGGCCCATTCTACCCTTCTACCAGTATGTAACTAGTTTCCTTTCCATCAAGGAAGAGGCTTGAATTAGACCACAAAACCCTTGTGGTCTGCTGAGAGAATTTAATATTGATTTTATAAAAATAGCTATTGTTATACATATATTTGGACATGGCAAAAGTGACTGTGAACTCTGGTGAATCCAAAGTTCTATACTTCTGAATTTGGCTTTATCTCTAAAGAGCTTGGAGCCTCTCTATAATGTATAAACATATAAGAAGGGGAGAAGAGAGCCTTTAAGACTAAGTAAGTTTTATTCATAAGCCTATAGTATGCCACACTCTCTCCTCCTTCTTTAACCCAAAGGTGCTTCTTCACAGAAGGCAACTGGACTTCTTTGTTGTTTGACTGAAGATGTTTTGCTTCTCAACCAAGAAGCTTCTTTGGTTCTGAATGAATGGTGCAGAACTGAAGTGCGTAATTTCAGAACTGAAGACGCTTCTTGGATGAGAAGTGAAACATCTTCAAGCAAAAACAAAGAAGTTCGGTTGCCTTTTGGAAAAGCACCTTTGGAACAACCAAGACCTGGATGACTGAGAATTTCCATAGGCTTTCTTCTTTAAGATTCTCTGAATTTAAAAAAAGAAAAAGAAAAAAAGAACTGGCATCATTTTGTTAGAAGATAAGACAGCAAATAAATTTAATAAGTAAGTAAGTAAATAAGTAAGTAATAAATAAATAGAAATAAAATGTTAAATAGTGTTTATAATTGGAATCATCCTTATTTCAAATAATGATCTTTGGCCTCCACAAGGGCCCAGATCTTCTTTGGGCTGTTTTGCTTCATGTTTCAAGTAAATCAAAACTCTGAAGGACTAATTTTAATACTGAAGTAGAGTAGCATTTTTGGGGTTTCCTCTAGAAATCCAACTTGATATAAAGAGGTCAGGTATGTTCAAATTGACTGCAGCCATATTTGGGACTGGCAAAAGCAGTGGGAAGATCTTCTATACTTGGCCAATATATGAAACTAAGCCTCTTCAGAATATTTGAGTTTTAGTTTCAAGATCTGAGGAAGTGTAAGGCACCCTGCTGATCCAAACCACAGTGCCTCTTTGCCTTGAGGAAGGAAATCTTAGTGCCTAGTATTGAGTGTCTGGCGGATAGGTAAATTGATGCAGGCCTCTCATGTTAAAAAATAAAAATGGTTAAGTTCTGACAATCCAACTGCTCACTTCAATGTTTCCTCCCCAAAGGAGACAAAAATAAACCAGTTGCTTAAGAATACTCTAGGAGAAATGACAGAGCAACCTGATGAAATAAAATCCACCAATTTGCTTACTAATATATATTATTTTGTGACTAGCTATTCCCATTTTTAAGTGAATTTATTCTGAGCAGAATAGAAGTGATTTTTTGTTGTTGTTGTTCTATTCCTCTGGTTTATTTCTTAGTGGATTTCTTTTTCCTTTTTCTAGTACTTTTCCATAATAAAAAGGCATATAACTGTATTTCCCGGAAAATCATCCTTTGAATGGGAACATCTGCATTTAATGGATCCATATTTTCTGTCCATACTTTCTGTCCAATCCATCCTGGATGTTAATATGCCCATTTCCTTTGTATGTGGCAGAATTACTCCAGAGCTGATTAGAATTATTAGCTTGATTTGAATAGTGGAGTGGTTTATATCAAAGCAAACTGATTCTATTATTTGAAAAGCATATGCACACGAAGTCCATCATAGTCCTGAAATGATTCAAAGGTACTTGATTAGAATTAATGTGTAAAATCAATTCACCAATTGCGTTTGAAGATGGTGATTCAAATAAATTATATTTGAAGCAGGTCTCCAAATTGCTGCTTTGTTTAGTCCTAGTATGTAATTATTTTCTCTTTTAACAATCTACAAAAAGTATATAATTTAGCAGCCACTTTTAGAAAAGGTAGACAGATTTAAAGAAGTATGATTTGCCTCTAAGAATGTTTTTGTTATAGTCTGGAATCTGAATGCTTCTTCCTCTTCTAGCAACAGGTATAAAATAATTGAACAATATTCTGGTCTTCCATTTTACCATATTCTTTGTTTTGTATTTGAAAAAGAAGTAGTAAAAAATCCTTAGGAACATTATTATCATACTAACTCTTTTGAAAGGAATCTATTCTGCTTCATTACCTACCTTGGACAATGGAAATCACATATTAATCAACATCTTTCTATCAACACTAAACGAGTGATGAATTTCATCTTCTTGTAATAAAAAGCCATTCAAAGAAGAAGAAATGGAAACTAGATAAAACATTTTCCACCACAAAAAGTCATGTTAAAAATGGTCGACCCAGGAGAGGATACCATGGCCCAGGACTCTGACTCTAAAGAAGCTGCTCCAACTAAACCAGATGAATATCAGCCTCAGGAGATAAGAAGTCAGGAATTGAGGCTGATCAAATACAGGTTCCCTCAGAACAGCTGGAGCAGTCAGATGATGACATATGACCTCTAAGCCCTCACAAAGACAGCAGAAATGAGAGCTCTCACTTAGGCTCCTTGCCAAGTAAAGGAATAATTCTTGTGATTAAAAACAGCAGCCTGATTTAGCATGTAACCCATGCTAACTCTGGAGGAAATAGCTATCTGTTTTGCAGATAGATCTGAGTTGTTCTATGTGTTGTTTCTCTGAAACTTGACTTTGGACTGGCTGACAAATCTGACTTGGCTCTCTGAACTTTGGGCTACTTTTATAGATGTTCATCTTGAAAATGAAGCCACTTAGGCAAGTTTTCTTTTCAACAGACTTTGTTGATTTATATTTCTTCCTTGTCTACTGTTATCTGTTCAGCCTTGACTAAATTGCTTTCCTCACCTAGTACTGTTGCGTGTGAGTGTGAGACCTGAAACAAGACACATTTGAAAGAATTCATTTGAAAAAAAATGGAATGTATATCAGCACAGGCAACGATACATTATATATCTGCTGAACTCTATTTCATTTTGTGGCCCAGATACTTCAGAGGTCATGAAATGAAGATTTGTATTCCATGACAAATAAAGTAGTACATGTAGAAGAAAATATAACTTATCTTTTAAAAAGGTAAAATTAGATTATTCACATTTTCAAAACAATTTTAGGTGTGGTTGATTTCATTGAAAGACTATTGCATGATTTCCTAAATAATTCTCATTGTTTCTATACAGAGAGCAGATTCTAAATTCAAGTTTTCTGTAATTAGTGCCTTCATCAATTCATATATATAGTTCATATAAATATTCATATATATGATTAAAGAAGTTTGCAATGTTACCATTTTGTAGAACCCACTTAATCCCCAAAACACACTGATTAATTGTACATTAGATCTGTGTAGAATTTGTTGAAATGATATATTATTATAAAGGAAAGTTATTTCTACATTCTTGGTTCATTTATTCAATACCGCTTATATAAAATAACAGTTTTCTTACAAGGGTTTTGTTCAGTAAAAGCTCACATTTCCTAAGAAAGCTAGAGCTATATTCAATACCCCGAGCTATATTCCGGGTTATTGATTTTTATCTTTCTATCATCAGGAATATCCTGTTGAGCTTCCTATTACATCAATTAGCATTCAAGCAGTCCTGGTGGATTATACTAAATATTTCTAATATAAGAGAAAACCTTTGGAAATAGAGACAGCAGTGGACATGGGCACTTCCCAATTTGCTAATTCTGAAGTGATAATGAGCTGTAATTTCATCTCCCTTCAAATGTTGGCTTAGCACATAATAATTCAGTGCCAGGCTGTGAGAAAATATTGTTAATTGACAGAGCTGTCTCCAACGATAAGCTGCCGCTTACTTTCAGCAATTATGCTGCTTAGTTGAAGTCTGGCAAGTCTAGTTTCTCCTTAGGAGAATAAACAAAATAAACCAGTATATTCCATAGGCTTCCTGTTTGCCACATAGGCTTTGAGCATGGTCATGTTCTTGTTAAATCTAGACTCACATTTGCAATCCAGAATTTTCCAAGTCTGGGAAAGGATTCTCACAAATTGATGGTCATCCACAAAAAATGTTAGCTAGAGAAGATGAGGGACCGTTCCCTAGGCAAATGGATACATCGACCACGACCTTCAAACCAACAAAGTTCTTCTAAGCTGAGGCATGGGATTTAAATTCTAAAACATAGTAGTTCTTCATAGCAGGTAACTGGCCCTGGTAAAAGAAACCTGGAAAGAAACTGTCAAATCAGAGCTGGGCCATGATGGCCAGATCTGGTACAGGCTCTGCCTCAGTTTTCCAATAAACAAGATCATTTAAAAGCAATTTATTAGAGGGTTATTGTTTTTTTGTTTTTGATAAAGTGGGATCTCCCTACAAAAAGGGGGAACCTCAAGACCCATCTTACTCTCCCTTTTATAGTTATGTCATCAAAGAAAATGAAAGAGAAAAGGTGATCAGAGAGGGCAAAAGTAACTTCCCCTTTGGATAGGAATCAGTTACGTGTAGTCAAAGTTGCTATGTATTTGCATTCCATAACACCACACAAGTTCATTAAAATGAAGTGTGACGACAGAAAGGCCCTAAATTTTAGGATGTTAAAAAGCACAAAAGGTTGTTTTGGAGTTCATGAGACAAACCAGATGCCAATTGGCACTAGCAAGCTCTCTCGTATCAGAAGACACTGTCCAGACAAACTATCAGTCAATTCATACAGCAATCATTTCAATCACCATTTTAAAAGAGATAAAAATAAGTCATATTAAAATACAGGGCAACTATGTTATTTAACAATATTACAAAATTCATGTCATGTGCCCTTCAACTGTGATCCCCAAATATCACATTACCTATTTGTTTCCCCAAAGTAGCACAGAAATCTAATTGTTGACGCACCATAGGCCAATCTTCTCTTCCTATACAGACCAACAGACAAAACATGTACCATACAAATTAAGACAAAATACACACTCACTACTCATAACAATTGGCAGAAGCTCAAACCATGAAGCCAAATGGAGATATTTGCTTACTTGTACCAGTATTTTTATTTCTGCATGAGGCCAGCCTATTCGTTTCCATTCTGGGCAGCCTCAGGTAGCTTAATTAACCTCAATACAATATTGCTGAATATTTAGTGAGCTTTCTGGATCTTGTCCTAATTCCATTTGTGTATATACTATCCAGAATGTTTTGTGCAACTTTCCCATACCCACAGTTCCTCCAAACATTGCTACCAAGCTTCAATTCCTAACATAAAGGAAGTCTGGATTTTCTCAGATACTGATACTAAAAGGCTTGCAAATGAATGTCATTGCTTAATAAATTGTTTTTTATTACAAATGCTATGAAGGAAGTTAGCACCGACCCCTTTCCTAGAAGAATGAAATATTTTAGGAAATATTAAAAAGGCAGAATATTATGTTTCCCTGGATAAGAAAAGGAGAAACAAAGACAAAACAGCTTCCTGCAGCTCCCTGCTCCTCCCTTCAGCTCCTGGATGAAGACATGGCCCTCAGAACATGATAGGATTAGCCCTCTACCCATCTCTCCACATGGCACCTAGGCAGGGGTGGGTTCTACTTACCTTTACTACTGGTTCGCATCGCGCATGCACAGATCAACTTTGATGACGTCCGGGTCAGTGGGCTGATCCTCCCACCAGTTTTACTACCGGTTCTTGCGAACAAGTCCAAACCGGAGACAAACCCAGCACTACACCTAGGAAGATTACATCACCCAGCAAGGCTCAACCAAGCTTGGGACTTAAAAACACAATCTACAAAGTTACTCCTGCATGGCCCCATGGGAGTCTGACAACCAATCAGAATACAAGCTCAATTCAAAAGCCCAGAGAAGGTATAAAATTCAGGCACTCTCAGCATCTTTTCCCTTTTTTTCTTCACCCAAGATCTTCAAGGCATGTGATCTTGTCCACCATTAAAACCATCTTTCCAAGCAGCCACCATGTTTCCAGTGTCTTTCTCCCCACTTGGAACTGAACCCAGAAGGACATTTCTTCCAACAGCTAGATATGCCATTAATATGAAAAAAAACCAACAAATGTGAATGGTAGGACTAAAGTTGTACATATAACAGACCCGGGGTTTGAATCATTCATGCCACCTAACAGGTTGAAAATTATTAACTTTCCTGCAGGGCGAATAGCTGACATTGATGCATTGTTCCTGAAAAGGATCAACCTGTTCCAAGGCCCTTTGCTTTTCACCTTATTTGATCTAGCTCTCACAGAAATAAAAAATGTTAAATACATGGATACTGATTATATTCACTGTTTGTAATTAATTCAATCAAAATTTGATTAAACTGAAATCAAATTTAACTTGTGCTTAAGCTTGAGCTTTCCAGTGTGTGGCATTACACATAAATAAAAGACTGAATTTGAATTTTGACCCATCAGGTATTCCATGTTACTGTATCAAGGTCTGTGAGCTGAAGTCAATAAAAAGGTGTGTCACTTTTAACTCCTTCAAATCTTTAGTCTATGCTGACAGTATAAACATCAAAATAATTATAGTTAATGATGAGGTTGTTAGTATATGAAAAATAATGAATGGATGGTGGATAAAAGCACAGAAGTCTGTTTCTCCTTTCTGTGTCTCTTGAAAGATTCAGAGCTGCTTGAAACCAAAGGAAAAATATTTCTAAATGCTATACACATAGCAATCCCTTCCATTTTCAGGCCTCTTCTCTATGCTGTTCATGAAGAAGAAACACAGTCTCAAGATAAATTAAACACACATTTTGAACATCAGGGGTCTTAAACCTCTGGTCCGTGGACCAGCAGTGGTCCATGGTATGCCTGCAACTGGGCCACACAAGTGAAGCCCTGTCCAGGGGATACAGTCAGCACATAAAACCCCCCTCTGGTCCACAAGAAAACCTTTCTCCATGGAACCAGTCTGAAAAGGTTGGGGGCCACTGATCTAGATTATCCACTGAATAAGAGTAGACAAATAGGGCAGACAACCAGTACCTACTCTAGAACACACCCCTAGGGGAGATGAGCAGCCACTTGGCAAAATTAATTCCAAAAACAAAAGACTCTACAGAGTATGTTGGAAATGGTAGTTATTAACAAAGTGACTGGATTGCTCCGTGCCATTAGGTCAGTCAATTTTGATTAGAAATTCCTAAAGTAATTGTTGAATGTAAAATCTGCCTATGATTATAGTTCCTTATCTGTCATAGCAGAACTGATCTGTGCATTGACTGAGTTATGTATACTCAACATTTTAGCTACTTAAGCCTGGTATAATCTCCATTTACCTGAAATGGAACTCATGGAAGGCAAGGTCTAAAATGAAAGTGAAGAACAAATATTTTTGAACAAAGATTCTCTGGTGCTTTCAAAGTTCAGTGCACGGTAGGTAGATTTTTAGAAAGAATCTGCAATTTTTGCAAGGAATTGTGTAAACTATTAAGGTAATGGAAATACCAACTTTCAGACTGGCCATGCTAAATGCATCAAGAGTCCAAGCCACAATGTCCATCCCACAGAACTAGATATACTATAGGAGTTCAACATGAATCACAAAGCAGACTATACCATGACAACTGGTACTCATTTACCTCCTGTCAAAATCATGCAGGGTATATTTTGAAAGATACTTTTTTAATAAAAAAAAAAAGTAGGTCAGCAGAGCTATCTCTTTTAAAAGCAGAAAATAGTGTTTTAGAAGCATATTTGTGTTAAGAAGCATATTGGCTTGATATGTAATTGTGAGTAACAACAAATCAGGATTTTTTTTTCTAGTGGTTAGAACGAAATAAATCAATAGAAAGGATTACCATGAAAACATTCGGGCTACAATATTGTTAGTTGTGTTTTTTTGAAAATACTTGAATTGAACTTGATGACTAAAAAGCACAGATGTGTCTATAGGCTCTGCAAATATTTAAAAATATTCAACATACAAGATTGAAAAAATGACTTCCATCAATTTCAACATTTGGTGCATGTTGGAAATCTGTATTGGCTCAAACCGCCTAGCCATTTTATTCAATTATATTTATCAAATAAAATTCATTTGTCAAATCAGTTTAATGCTTTTAACTGAATTGTTTTGATTCTGATCAAGGATTATTCATACTTCATATATGCACATACTGTATACTTGCATACCAACTAGACAAATGATGCCACATATAAAATCAAGGATATGTTTTAAAAGGAAATCAATTCTAAAGCACTTATAAAAATGAATCATTATGTGGGAAACCAATTTCTTTTCATGGTCTAATTAATAGAATACAGATTTTGTAGAAGAAATTATTTTCCTGGTCATTTGAGGTAGTTGAATGAATTCATCTGAAATTACAAGTCTTGTAATTTCAAATTCAACAAAACATTCCTTTGTAGAAATAATTTGGAAAAGACTCCATGAAGAGCAAAATTGCATCTGTCATAAAAAAAAATACATATTCATTTTAAAAGAGGTGTAAAGGATATAATACTAAATTGTACTTGGATATTCACTTGTGTTTTCTGCATATTCCATCCATAAAGTTTTTGTTTGTTCTGGTACAATTCTTTCTGTATCCTTCTGTAAAAGGCTTTCTCCCTCACCACCCACTCAAATACAGATATTCATAGCAGTGGTGAACTGTGGACGTGGCTTGGTGAGCATGGTGTGGCTTGGTGGCTGTGGCTTGGTGGGCATGGCAGGGGAAGGATACTGCAAAATCTCCATTCCCTCCCCAGTCCTGGGGGAAAGATATTGCAAAATCTTCATTCCCACCCCATTCTGGGGCCAGCCAGAGATGGTATTTGCTGGTTCTCTGAACTACTCAAAATTTCCGCTACCGGTTCTCCAGAACTGTCAGACCCTGCTGGAGTCTAACAAGGAGTTATATTAGTCTTGGTTTTCAGTTTAAAAAAAAGTTTACACAAAGGATAGCTTCTTGTGGAAGTCCTGTATTGATCCAGAGGTAGCACAGAATCATGTTAAGCAAAGGGTAGAATCATGTACATTACCTAAAGGATTGTTCTCCAAAGCACCTGAAGGCAGGACAAGAATGGGTGGAAATTAATCAAGGAGAGAAGCAACCTAAAACTAAGAAGACATTTCCTGACAGTTAGAACAATTAATCAGTGGAACAACATGCCTCCAGAAGTTGTGAGTGCTCCAACACTGGAAGTTTTAAAGAAGAGATTGGATAATCATTTGTCTGCAATGGTATAGGGTTTACTGCCTAAGCAGGGAGTTGGACTAGAAGACCTCCAAGGTCCCTTCCAACTCTGTTATTCTACTCTATTCTAAACTACCCACAAGAGATTGCAATCCACCCAGGGATGTTTGTTGCAATGGAGAGAGCCCACTCCTTTTTTAAAAAAATTGCTTTATAGGTTGGAGGGGGGAATGAACATTTTTTAAATTTTATGACAAGGTGAAATTATACCAGCACTGTGTTAATAGTTATTGAGGCCACTGCAGTATTTGAAGAGCATACGTCTGGCACACTCATCTATATGTATTCATATACTGAGTGTTTTTAAAAAATGCTGCTCTGCTAGAGATTTTGCTTGACAATTACTTTTTTTTTTCAGATATAAGGGTATAACACTCTTTGGTATATATTTTATATCAAAATTCCTGTAGACAAATAATCAACATGTACTCCATAAAAGCACTTTTCAGTTTTCTTTCTTCTTTTCCAGAATTTAGGAACAAGAGGATAAGTTAGCAATTTTAGCCGAGAAGAATAATCAATATTTATTTTTAACTAAAAAGACATAGAGTGGTATGAAATGCTACGAGGAATCCCAGTTATGGGTTTTGTTATAAAATAGTTGTCTTACCTGATTATGAAAAAAAAAAACATTTGTAGGATGAAAAATTTAGTCCTTTTGCTGATCTCCACCATGTTTTCAAAGGATGTAACTCTATTTGCTCCTTTTATGTCCATTTTTTGTTAAGAAGCTAAAAAGAATTTTGTCCCTATTTGGGTTTGAGAAACAATGATCAACTCCAAATTATCCAGTTTATTTTTTTATTATTTAGCTTATGATGAGAACGTGACAGGAAAGAAGTAAACATATATGCACAATCCACTTAATTATATACAAAACCTCTACGGAGGTATGGCAGTAGCCCTCATTACTGGCTATCCAATTCAGCTAACTAGATGATTGGGGAGCAATAGTTGCCTGCATCAGTAGTATTTCTTAAGCTAAATATTCTCCCTGGGCAGTGCTAAATGGGTGACAACGACCAGATGCAGCTGTACTGCCCTCTTGGCCCTCACGGCCATGACAAGTGCATAAAATCAAATCATCCATGACTAAGAATGTGTTGGCATAGGGCCTGGAAATCTGAAAGACTGCTTATCTCCAACTATTTTATTTTTATAAGGTACATGCTGGCTTAGTAGTGGACCCTAGTTTCCATTTATTAAATGTTCTCATATTGCAGGACCAAGGACCGTGACTTTTCTCTCATGGCCCCCACCTTCTGGAACAGTGACAAGTACTGTTCCTTCTTTCCTGGAAGTTTGGAAAGTTCTCAAAACCTGGTTTGGTCAAACATCTAAGGTTAATATATTGTTGGAGCAGGGTGGATACTATTTTGGTTTGCTTGGTTTGGGTCATTTTTAGATCATTTTAGTCTAGGCTGACATATAATTTTAGGCTTTATGTATTGTTATGGATTTTTTATGGGGGTGGGTTGTATACTACCCATAATCCATTGGAGTTGTACAACTATAATAAAACTTTAACTAACTAACTAGCTAGCTAGCTAGCTAGCTAACTAACATTTTGGATCTTCGTAATTCTACTCCTGCACCTGTCCATCACATTAAACTGACACTCAATCACTTACCCTACAGGCTCCCCATCCCTAGCTACTCTACTTAATTGCCTGGGTAGGATGACTTGGAATTGTAATGTAGCAGGATTGCAAAAGGCTCTCCACATCTGCTATTTAATTATTTTTTCCAGACAGTTCCTAATTGGCATAGTAAAAAAAGTAAAGGCATGTAAATGAATAGGGGATACTGTGAAAGAAAATAATCTTGTTTTAAATTATTTTTCAGGAAAATTCTTTCTACCCCAGCAGTTATGTTGTCATAATACATACAGATGTGGCAATGCACTAGCTGAAAATCGGTCCTTACTATGAGATTAATTGAATGTTTTATTTTGAACATGATTTCTTCAGGCATTTATAATGATTACCACGCATAAAGGGTTACTCTTAACAGGTCCCTTAAAGTGATTTATCTTGTTTTAATCCTTCCTTTTTCCTTGTCATTTAATAGTTAATGAGTCATAATACCCCAATTTCATTTTCTCTATATACAATATTGGAAGTGTCAGGAATCATTTTTTTTCCCCTACAAAGGGTATTTTTTGCAACTGCAGAAAGAACTTCTCCAAACCACTTCTATATGAATCATTTTCTAATGTTGATATTATTTTCAGATATTACTATATCTGAATTCAGTTCTTATTCCAGGGAGCACAGAGCTGTGTATACAAGAATCATAGTAACACAATAGTACTGGTAGGCCAGTGATACCAATTGAAACATCTTTCTCTAGAAGTTGTGCAAGAATTCAAAAATAGATATATATTTTTTATTTTTTTCCCTTGCTTTTCAGAGATATCACATCATTCTTTATAGAAGAAAAGATATGTTTTTGTTCATATTTGCACATCCAAGTAGAGAATTATGGTAACATCTATGATAAATGTTGTCCCTGAAAACACTGCTGAGACTGTAAATATATACACTGAAAAAGCCTTCTTGGTCTTTTGTTGAATTGACATGTAGAAGTCACGTCGTGTTATGATTGTGACTGATGTACATGTAGAAGGCAGAAGGAAGGTCCTTGAAAGATAAGAAGAGCCGCTACTAAGAAAGTAGGATTTGGGTCCATGCCAAGAAAATAATTTTCATAGGCAGGACTCTTCCTAATTCACAGGAAAATAAAGAGAGGGAGGAGGCACCACCATTTATTTATTTATTTATTTATTAAATTTATGTGCCTCCTATCTCACTGTTACAGTGACTCTTAGTTGTGTAAGGTTTTATTACTATAGATGTTCCAGTAAAAGTAATTTTAGACACATAGGCATTGGTTTCTTAGATTGCTCTACTTTACACTACAGCTGACAATAGGTATGTATTCTAAATATGTGCATTCAATATGGAAATTGAACAAAACTATACAAATTAGATAAAATTATATATAGTTTCAGTTAAAATACACTGAAACTATAACTTATGAACACTAGAATAACGGTCACTGAACTCATAATTGAATTGACCAATTTTTCTTCTTCCAAGATCGTATAAACTAACACATGTCATTGAATATTCTCCCTGGCCTTTTTGAGCTGGGAAATCTTGACCTCAGAAGAATCACAAGGGAAGCATAATGGCAATTATGAAAGGAGCTGATGATTCAAGATTCTCAATGTTTCCAGACTTATTTGTTCCCAACCCAAATTATTATCACTACAATGAGTTGCACAATAAGTCAGATGTTTAGACAGGATTTGGTATTTTTATCCACCTATCAAGTACCTTCCAGGACCTGGGATGGCCAGATGTTGTTGTCTGATGGTGTTAAGAGTATAGTTGCAAGAAGTAAACTTTTCCAAGTGAAGCTGGTCCATCATTTGACTGATGGTGATTTTGTCAATACTAATGGTCTTCATGTGGTGCTCCAGATGTTTTGGGATTTGACTCTCAAGGGCTCTGAGAGTCAAAGGCTTGCAACAACTAAATAAATTACAGTAAAAATAAAACACAAAGAATATAGTGCATCTCATAGTTAGTGGCAGTACATACACAAAAATTTTCTTTCTTACCTTATATTAAGTCTTATACAGTGGTACCTCAGTATGAGTACTGAGTCAGTAGTCATGCTTAATTGGTTCTGGACAAGGGTGAAATCTAAATTTTTTTGCTACCGGTTCTGTGGGCGTGGCTTAATTAGTGAACGTGGCTTGGTGGTAAGGTGACTGGGTGGGTGTGGCCAAGTCAATGACACTTCTTTGCCCTTTTTTAACCTACAAAACACAACACAACACAACTGGCTCACCCACAATGTAAAAGCAGCTGTGCTAGACCCAAAATGACCCCTGCAACAAGCAGGAACCTCACACAGCCACAAAAAGCCCCCAAAAACAACGTTCACACTTCACACACACAAAATTCCACATACAGCTTTGTGAGATTTTGTGTGTTTGTGTAGTTAGAGTGAAACACTACAGAAACACACTAAATCTCAGAAAGCTGCACAAATATTATTTTATTTTAATTTATTTTTATATAAAAGCAGCTAAATTTAAACTTTAAACTTCCTAAACTTTAAATGGCTAGGTCTAAAAAAAGAACAACTAAAAAAAACCCCAATTAACTATTTTTTTTAAAGCTCTCAAAGGGGAAAAAAACTTACCCAATAGAACAGGGGTCTCCAACCTTGGCAACTTTAAGACTTGTGGACTTCAACTCCCAGAATTACTCAGCCAGCTTTGCTGGGAGTTGAAGTCCACAAGTGCAGATAGAGCTGCTCACCAATGAGCTTGATTGCAGGCAAGGAGATTCAGTTGCTTGCTGATGCAATGGATTGCAGATATTACAGCAAGTGCAGCAGCTAAGGTAAGCAAGCTGGAGGCTGGGGGTGGGGGTGTGGAGAGAAAAGAAACTTTTTTTCTTTTAAATGGTCTGACAATCCAAACTGAGTTGCATGATTAGCAGGCAACTCAGCTGGGATCGTCAGAGCTTGGATCGTCAGGGCCATTTAAAAGAAAAAAAAGGCTCTGATGATTGCGTGGCTCAGCTGGGCATGGGGGGCGGGGGCAGGGATTTTTGCTACCGGTTCTCCGAAATGCCTGCCGCCATCGCTACCTACTCTCCTGAGCTGTGCAAGCCAGGAGCATTTCACCCCTGGTTCTGGGAGGCCTAGCAAGTAGCAAAAAAAACCATGTGACTTACTATGTGGCCCTTTGTTTCAGCTGGGAAGGACTTCCTATTTGTCCCTTTTCCTATGTCAGGGACCTTCTTAGCATAGCCAACTTCCCTTCCATCCTCTTTAGCTATCCCCTGTTTCCTTTGCAGCACCTTCCCATCATGGCTGACTTCCTGTCTGCCCTCTGTGGCTATCCCCTACTTCCTTTTGCAGAGTGTCAAATACCAAATAAAGATGAGTACTGATGCAACATTTTTGTATTGAGTACCAAATTCAATGAGTTTTGAAGCAGGGGTAACACTGTAAGCAGTCTCACCTTACTTTCTTCTTTCCACATTGCAGGACTACCACATCTGGACTCCATGCATCAAGACAACTTCCGATACCATTTTTTAGCACTTTTCTGCTACCATGCAATGATTATGCAGCTGTGTGCAACCCAGCTGTACTTATGTCATTCTGTCCAGCATAGTGAAAAAAGAAGGAGCGGAAGCGGAGTTACTTTATCCCAGACTGACATATTGCAAACCTGTGTGATAGTGAGGAGGTGAGCTGACCACAGTAGATCATTTAGGATCATTCTATTAGGAACAGAACATTTATTTGCATCCATATCCAATATTTATATTATCTAGTCAGAATATAACATTAAGCAATTCTAAATTTGCCTGGGAATGTCCCACTGCATCTAAGTGCAAATTAAACATGTAGGATTTAATTATTGATTTCACCTTTCTAAAAAAGTTGATGGCATCTAAATTGGATGCAGGTGGGTGAAGTTTCCCAAAAGACACTCCTAAGTCTTTAACAGCTGTAGTCCTTTAAGATACTTGGATTATCTAAGTGGGCTAGAAAGTAATTTAGCTACTACAATATTTCAGTAGTGTATAAAAATCTATATTTGCATATATATTTTTGTTTTGTTTTTGGTTTTTTATTTATTTTTTATTTTAAAAGAACTTTATTCTTTTTAGGACCTCTACACATGTGCATGTATGAATATATGTACATATACATATGTGTGTGTGTGTGTGTGTATATATATATATATATATATATATATATATATATATATATATATATATATATATATGTATATATATATATATATATATATGTTTTCTCAGGTTTTCGCGGGTGTTTGTATGTAGGTCTTTGGTTATTCGGGTCTTCTCCCACGTAAAATTGGAAGTGTCTTGGCGACGTTTTGACGAAGTCTCATTCGTCATCTTCAGGCTGGTGTTCTCGGCTTCGTGCTTCCAGGAGCATTCCAGGAGCTTCCAGGAGAAAACCTGAATAACCAAAGACCTACATACAAACATCCGCGAAAACCTCAGAAAACATATATATACATACATACATATATACATACATACATACATACATACACACACACACACACACACACATATATATATATATATGCACAATGTCTTCCATTATGTCCCCCACTGCTCTATTTACAATGAGATCAAGGACAAATTATTGATGGTAGATGAACTCAAGTGCTCAAACATCAAAATTGATGCAAATGTGTTTCCAACTGTCAGCAATCAAGTTGCTCTTTTTGTTCTGCTGTTATTTACACTTAGCAAGAGATTCTCAACATCTTAGTAGTAGCTTTGGCTTCATTTTTCTGTAGCCATTTTACAACTAATTCTATTTTTATTATTTACATTTTCAATCTTATTAATATTGACACAGATATAAACACACACATAAACATCTACATACATATGAAGACATACATGACATATGTAGACACATGTTCATAGGAATTTGTGTGTGTATGTATTTCAGAGATTTCTGTGGATCTATTTTTAGAAAGGAACAGTAGAATGAAGACCTTTCATGCTTCTGAATTAAACTGTTCTCCTACCATCCTTGGGTCAATAGGACATTACCCTGCCATTAACATTGTCAATCTCCATTTCACATCACCTAAAAAGTAGATAAAAGTCGCAGCCAAGCATACATTTAAATGTAAGACCCTAAAATCAATAGGCTTAATCATAGTTAGCTGCTGCATCATACCTTTTCTTTTAATATGGGGAGAAAACAGGGGAATGTGCAAATCCAGTTTGCAGTTTACCTAATGGATGTCCAACATAATCAATGGGGTAAAAATGTAGTCCTAGCTTGGAAAGTTGTCCTGAGCTTCAACTGGGGTTTAGCAAAAATATTGATCAGCATTTATGAAATTATATAGAGCCATTCTGTAGTTTTCTTGTTTGGTGGATACCAGAAATACAAGCAAGCTAATATATTTATTTCTGGTTATCAGTTCTTAATATGTATTGATCACAATACATTCACGGCTGTCTTTAGAAGAGCACTTGACGGCCGTGACCAGGAGGATTTTTCATCAGGTTCGCCTGATTCGCCAGTTGCGTCCCTTTCTGGATCGGGACTCGTTACGCACGGTCACTCATGCCCTCGTCACCTCCCGCCTGGACTATTGTAATGCTCTCTACATGGGGCTCCCCTTGAGGAGCACCCGGAGGCTCCAACTGGCGCAGAGTGCGGCCGCGCGGGTGGTAATGGGAGCGACATGGCGCTCCCATGTGACACCTCTCCTGCGCGAGCTGCACTGGCTCCCGGTGGTCTTCCGGGTGCGCTTCAAGGTTTTGGTTACCACCTTTAAAGCGCTCCATGGCTTAGGACCTGGTTATCTACGGGACCGCCTACTACCACCAATAGCCTCCCACCGGCCAGTACGCTCTCATAGAGAGGGACTCCTCCGGGTGCCGTCAGCCAAACAATGTCGGCTGGCGACCCCTAGGGGGAGAGCCTTCTCTGTGGGGACACCTACCATCTGGAATGAGCTCCCCCCAGAGATACGGAGGATCCCGGATCTGCGCACCTTCCGCCGCACTGTGAAGACCTTTTTATTCCATCAGGCGGTCTTGGCCTAATCTCTTCCCTTTTTAAACATGTAAATTTTAATCTGTTTTTAAATTATTGGGGTGTTTTAAATTTGTCTGGGCCAAAATGATTTAATCTGATTTTATCTGGTTTTTTAAATTTTTTGTATCTATGTTATTTTATTGTTTGGCTGTTCACCGCCCTGAGTCCTTCGGGAGTAGGGCGGTATACATCAAATAAAACAAACAAAACAAACAAACAAACAATACAAAATATAAATAATATTTTGGGACCTCTTGGTGGTTGCTTCTATTTTGTGGAATCCTTTGTTCCCCAAACCAGTTCCAATTCTGTTTGTGACACTTTGCAGATCTAATATTGTTTCCTCACCTCCCCTTCTCCCAAAATAGGTTTGGCTGCTTGTATTTCATAGATTTTCAGAATACTTTATAAAACTTTTTTGGACTGATATATTTATAATTTAGAATTTATTTCTCAATGGACATGTTGTATTGTTTAATTTCTTACTCTTATTGTTTGCTTAGAGTACTTCTTAATGGAAAAGCAGAATAAAAATATTTCCATAAATAAATACAATATCAGTATTTTACCTCATAGGAAGATTAACATATGAGAGATATAGTATATAAGCATGCATAACCTTTCCCTTGAGCTAGGCTTTTTTTTTTTTTTTTTTTTGACCCTGAATCCCTTTTATCAGGATAGAGTCGGGGTGGCTGAATGGATTTGAATTTTAACTGGCCAGATGCCCTTCCTGATGCCTACCCGGGGTTCACAGCAGGTATTTTCTCATTGCTCCCTGATAGAGAAACATTTGTCACTGCCTAGGACTGAACTCTCAACCTTCTGAGTGTGAGGAAACATCTTCACCTCTAGGCCACTGTGTCGCTCTTTTCCCTTGACCCATTTGATTGAATAAAATTGGAAATCATCATTTCATCTCTCTCTAACATATCCATGCACATTTTCATACGGTTCCTGTCATACCTTGATCATTATTATTGCTAGTATATCAATATTACTACTCTGTGCAGTGGAAATAAGACAGTGAAGGCACAAGGGTGTTCTGTGCAAATACAATAGGAAGGAAGCATTTCATTCAATCAAGCTAATTGATCCTTCCACAATCATTACAATTGTCTCTCGGTGCTCTGGGTTTTTGCCAATATAAATTATAGTTCCTAATTAAAAATAAACAGATAATATCAAGGGTCAACTTAGATAACTCAGGAAGCTCGAACTGCCCAAGGAGCTGCTGATACAGTTCTACAGAGGAATTATTGAGTCTGTCATTTGCACCTCTATAACTGTCTGGTTTGGTTCTGCAACCCAACAAGACAGACACAGACTTCAGAGGATAATTAGGACTGCAGAAAAAACAATTACTACCAACCTGGCTTCCATTTAGGACCTGTATAGTGCACGAGTCAGGGTGCCCATAAAATGTTCTCAAATTCAGGTGTATCTGCCAGCTTCAAACAGCAAGGATGCTGGTTGCAAATATTTAAACGACTGCCTATTCCCAGTTACATCTACCTGAGCCACCAGAGCAGGAAGCCAGATTACTTCTTTTAAGTAGATCTGTCTGGTGGAACAAAGAAGGGTCTTCTCCATGGTGGCTCCCTCCTTATGTAACATCATTCCTGCAGAAATACCTTGGCATTCTTTCAAAAGGCCCCAAAGACCTGGTTTTGCCAATGGGCCTGGGGACCCCAGGGTGATATAGAATCCATCAAGTGGTTAATTTGATTGTTGTCATGGGGAGGAGTTAATTGGGGTTTATATTGGGGTTTTGCTTCTGTAGGCTGCCTGGAGTCACCTGAGTCCATTGGACAGACATATACATTTTTTAAAAAATAAATAAATATTTCTTTCTGCATAATTGTTCTGAGGAAAACTGATTCCTCAAAACTGCTCTTTGTTGCAAAGCAGACATTGCAGACAGAGTTGCTTGTCAGAACAAATAGCTCTTAGTTATTTACATGGGAATATTGGAAGAAATCACCTCTAATAAGTGATCTCACATTGGACTAGGAGGGGAGCCGTATTCCTTATAACTGCTTAAAAGAAATAAAGGCCTTTTTTATTATTAAGTTGCATTCTTTTTGAGGTTATCTTTGGATGTTTAACTGTATTAAAGATTAATGTCCTACTTTTCTCACATGGGATAACACTTGCTTATGTTTTGCTATCAGTCCTTGACATCTGCCTGAGGTAATTTCTTGCTTTTCATAGTTCAACAGTTCCAAATAATCTGTGCAAACAGGGTGGAGACCAGGTTTGATTCCAAGCTTAAAGGTTAAAAAACAAAAGCGAAAAGCAAAACTGGCTTTGAGAAATATTTGAGAGAGGTTTGCTTGTTTCTTCATCGTATTCTTTTTTAAGAACAAAGAAAAAAAAAGATTCAGAGGGAATAAAAGTACAGTAAATATCTTTATATTTACTAATTCTCTATAAACCAGCCAAAACAATAAAAAAGGTCTACTTTGCAGGAATTGCTACCCAAACCACCAATTATTGCTAATTTGTTGACATCCCTTATTGCTTAACATTCAACATCATTCTTTGTCTTCCCATGATTTTTTTTCTTCCGGTATAGCTTGCTGAAGGCACCAGTGACAACACAACCATTATAGTACATTAGCTGAAGGCTACATGCTACATGTCGCCTGACATTGATTCAACCCAATATATGATACTCTCTCTTGTTTCTTGAGCAGATGTCACTAATAAAAATGGCCTTCGGAGCAATTGCAGGCAATTATTGTGAAGCATGCTTGCCAGCAGAAAAATGGAATACTCCCCCCGCCAGCCTTTTCAGGAGAAGTGTAGTGGAGCAAAATGTACTAGTGAGAGGATGTCTTCCAAAGTACAAAGGGATACAGAGAATTCAGACTAGAAACGGATGTGTGAGTGATGTTTTGGGTGATTTCTTAAAGGAGGTTCTACTATCCCTCTGCATCTATGAATCTTTTGACCATTAAGGCAAAGTACTAGGGAATGGGAAGAATACTGTTGGGCACAAAGAATCAGGACCACACTATAAGTTCCAGTTAAGCTGATTTATTGCTCATGCCTATACATAAGAGCTGCCCAATATGCTAGGATTCCCCAACCCCCAAGCTGTGACCATTACTGGGCAACAGCCTGTTTGGATCTGAGTCATGCAAGCAGCTGGCTGATGCATGCACATCAGTGGTGGGTTCCTCCCGGTTCCGCCTGGTTCTTCCGAGCTGGTAGCGGTGACGATATGATGTCACCGAACCGGTTCTGCCCCCCTGCCCCCCCACCCCATCCCCCCATGTTATTCTTACCTTTTATTTGGCCCCACCCCCAATCTATTGCTGCCTCCTGAGTCCCAGCTGATGGGCTATAAGGAAAAAACCTGTTTAAACTCTTGCTGTGGGACTTCAAAGGGCCACCCTACAGCTGATCAGTGGTAAAAGGAAGTTTGGTGGTAGACCGGAACCTGCAAAAATAAATGGGTAGACCGGTGCCTGCAAAAATACATGAGTAGACCGGTGTCTGCAAAAATAAATGGATAGACTGGTACAGTTCTGCAAGCAGTTAAAAGCCTGGTAGACCAGTACCTCTGCTAAATCCTAAAGAATTGTCACATGACCATCAAGCCACACCCACAAAATAAGCCACACCCACAGAACCGGTAGTAAAAAAATTTAGAACTCACCCCTGATGCACATGCATGTGCTGTTCGACTTGCACAAGTGATGGACTGGCATGCACGCACAAAGCTGAACTTGTCAACAGCTTGCTGATTCTGCTCTCCCTCTGCAGGCCACCAAGCCGTAAAGGTTGGGGACCACTGCGATACGCTACATAACATGAGAAGATCTAACTCTAATGCTATACACAAGAATGTAGTCAACTAATGGTCAGCATTAAATGGGTGCTAAATAAGAGTTAATAGAATTCAAGAGGGTCTGGATTTGAAACACTTATGGGAACATAACAACTGATTCCTCTCTTGATTCTGGCCCCAGGCCCTGCCTGTCCTACTACTGTCCCTATATCTATCTCTTACTGGCCTTTTGTTAGTGAAATGATTTTCTGTGTTTAAGAGATTAAGGAACTTTCTCTGAGTCTTTTATCCCTTTATGGTCTTTTTCTCTCTTCAATTTATCATTCAGATTAGTATTTCTCAACTTCAGCAACTTTATGTTGTGTGGACTTCAACTCCCATGATGGCTGGGGAATTCAGGGAGGTGAAGTCCATATATTTTATTGTTGCTGAGACTAATAAATACTGTGTTAAATAAATGTGTTTTTGCATTCTGTATATTTCTTAGCAAATCTGTTTTTTTCACTTTGAATACAATGAACGTCTGTTAGCATTCTTTGATAGCTGGATTATATCTAAACTGCATCCAAAATGAGCAGCTTTGTGGCCATTTCCTTTTTGAGTAGGGCCTGCTGCTATTATTACTTTATCATCTTGCATATGGTCAGGAGCACTAACAGTGGCTACTATGGAATTTAAATGTCTAACGTGTCAGATTGAAATACTTCACCTAACCTGGCATTTTTTTTTTCTGTTTGAAGTCGAACTCATTTATTTTAAAAATAATAATTTGGAAGTAGAATTATTTTGTGATATCATTTTCTTCACTGAAACAAACAACTAGAATGAAGATTTAAATTAAAAGTAATACATCTTTTTAAGACCCGAACTTGGCTTCTTTACAGCAGCTGACTTCAGCTTGTAAATGACAACACAGAGCTTAGATTGGTTTGAATCTTGAATAAGAACATGTCGCTTGGGAAGAATTCATCAGTGTTTTGCGCAGAAACAAGATGCCTTCTTGGAGAAACATTTTTGTCATTGGAACCCTCTACTATAATCAGCGTTTCGGCAAATCAGCCAAATAGCTAACTCAGCCTTTTAGTTTTTGCTAACATTTCTTTGTAAAATCCCAGGATTGAAAAGGCCACTGAAAGAGGGGAGAAGAGAAAGTGAAGTGAAGTGACTGGCAGGTCTATTTCACAGTAAACAGTAATTGGGTCTTTTCAATCACAGTGTTTTGGCAGTGGAAAGTTCAGTCTTATTGTATGCTTGCAAACATTGGGGAGCTAACATTTTTGAAATTGTTAGCAGTCTCGCTTAGAGCTTCAGTGGAAATGGCTCCTGGATTTAGCTGAAACCCAGATTGCAAGATGAAACATACCACTAGTACCCACAGATCTCTCCTACAAACAAACCCTATACTCCTGTGATGGTGAACCAATGGCACATGCGCCAGAGGTGGCACGCAGTGCCGTCTCTGCTGACACATGCACCATCGCCCCAGGTCAGATCTCTGCAAATGACGAAACAGAAACTCATGAAAGAAAAAGATCTGACCTCTTGCTGCGCTGCCAGTGTTGGGATACCCCACCACCACCAACCAGCTGGTCTTTGGGTCTCTGTTGTCCGTGCATGCATGTGTTTGCACGTGCACATACACCTTTCAGTTTGGACATGCACATGCAAGCAGTTTGGGCACTCGTTGTCTGAAAGGTTTGCCATCACTGCTATACTCCCTCTTCACTGCTCATATAATACCACACCAAAGAAGAATGGCAGACTGGGGAGAACTATGAAAGTGCTTCAACAAATCAACTATTAGATCAGAGTGATCCTTTGGATCAGCTGTTATTGGCTATCCTACTCTCACTGTCTAGGGAGATGGTAAATTGATGGGGTGAAATCCCTAGCTTCACCATTCACTCCATGTATTATAGTCTCTTGTCCAGAGCAGTTGTATGATGATGTTTGTGAACTTCATTAATTCATTGATGAGCCATAATGACTTATTTATTTCATGTTGGAAAGTCCAACAAGCACTCCCTTTTACTTCTCCAACAAACAATCCTTCCACCTAATGAAATAATGATTGGTGATCTCCTCCAATGTGCAAATGGCTTTTTAAAGATGCCGTAGCCTATTTTTTTTAGCCCAGGAATAAATGACAAGGGACCATTCCCCCAAAATATTCTGAGAGAGAGAGAGGTAATTCTCTAACAGTATTTCCAGGGGAATCACTCTCAATGATAATGGTAGTCTTTCTTTTGTTCCTGTTTTGTTTTATGTTGTTTTCATGTGTTTGTTTTGTCTCGGAGCTGCAATTCTCAACAGTCTAGCCACTGTTTCACATTTTTTTAACAATGCCCAAGTAGAACATTATTTGGGGGAATGACTTTTGATAGCAAAAATAATAGAGAATATTTTAAACTAGATAATTTATGCTTTGGGGGAGGGATGGGAAGAAGAAGAAAATAATGTCTTAAAACAGTCTTAGGAAAATGGCTTTTGAGATATTTCAATTCAACAATATGAATGGAAATTTCAGATCTTCTGAGACATAATATGGAGCAACCATAATAATCGATGTGTCTTGTTCATATACAAAACATCTATTTGTTACAGCAGTCCCTACTGCTCGGCAATTTCCTGGCTGATTAGTGACAGAAATGTACCTTGAGATATATGTGGAGATACAATAACTGCAGAGCAATGGAAATGGTTAGCAATTTTCAGAGTGATAAAAAAAATAATCAAAACCTTCCATGGAGGAATAAAGGGAATCAATCCAGAAATTATATAAATCAGAGTAGGCAATATCAGTAGAAAACTTTAGCTGGGGAATGATAAGCTTTACTGCATGCAAAGCAAACAGATGCATATTTCATTATGTTTTAATTGAAATTATCATTATCAAAATCTATACAGTACTGAACATATTTGTTTAACAAGGAAGTTAAGTCCCCACCATTAATTATGATTACTGAAAACTGTAGCACAAGGAAATGTTCAAGCGCAGTCACTTTTCTGTCTCTTTGTATGCTTTATAAATTCATGCATTTAAACATTAAAAAAGACTGCCAAATAATATAAGCTGCAATTAAGCTTTGCTGGATCTAATCACTACCCGGATAGAAGATTCCCTGAAAATTCTATGAATGAGGAGATAAGGACCATGATTGAAAATCAGACACTATAATGTATGCATTCATTTTGTCTATTAAGTATTATAATTAACCATTACATATTGAAAGATTCTCAATGCACACACAATGTATAGGAGATAATCAAGCTGAACCCAAGGGAACGGTCAAATGTGTCATCAGTCATGAGTGTCTTTGCACCCACAAGAGATCTAAGTCCAGCCTACCTTGAATTCCTTCTACTCTTATCCCCCGCTAATTTACTTTGGCCTTTAGTAGTTCAGATGCTAGTAGAACCTTAAGCTTGCAATAAATATTTATATGTATTTGAACTGTCTGGAGCTGCTGTTTTTCCTGGTGCTTGACAATATCTGTGCATGTAAAATGGTTATGGTCTTAACATGAGTATTCAGGAATGTGCAAATATTAATTTTGAGATCCATCCAGAGTGTAGCTCACAAATATAATTCTGATCACATACCCTTCCACATGCTCATTCATTACAAAATACAAACTCTAAGTAACTTTTCTCACACTGATGGATTTTCAAAAGCATATTTTTATGGAAAGGCACTGTGAAATGGGCTACTAAAGTCCACTTTGCTTATAAAGGTATGGAAAAGTTAACTTACATATTGACTGAGCAATGCAAATCTTTGCTTATCTACTTATTCTCTCACCGAACAGGAAGCACGTTTGTAAACTTAATACAAAACGTAATAGAAAATGTCTTAATTCAATTCTTTTGTCACCTATAATAAGGTTGTAAAATGATAAGCCAAGATGACAAATTGTGGCAATAATCACGCATATCAGAAATACCTGCCAAAATACACTGCTCAAAAAAATAAAGGGAACACAAGCTCAGAAGACATCCAAAATCTGAATGAAATAGCCTTATTAAATACTTTGTTCATTACACAGTTTTGTGTTCCTTTTAGTTGTTTGAGCAGTGTATAAACTACTGTATGTAAAGAACAAAGTATTTAATAAGGCTATTTCATTCATTCAGATCTCGGATGTCTTCTGCTTGTGTTCCCTTTATTTTTTTGAGCAGTATAGTTTCATGCAACCTATGTTTTTGGGGTTGTTTTTTTTTTTGGAGGGGGAAACCCAAGCTTTTCTCCTTTCATTTTTAATAAAATAACTTCATATCTGTCTTTATGTCTCTTTCCATATTCTTTTCATTGGTCTGACAATTGCTTCCTTTCAGCAATATCATATATAAATGGAAAACATTTGGGTTTATTTTCCCTGTTTTCAGCTCCTGGGGGAATGGTTCATTTACCCAGAATCTGGTGGTCATAGCAAGTTATGAGACACTTATTCAGAAGGCAACCTGCTGAGGTTGTTATCACTCTTCCACCCCCATCCCAGCCAACCATGTTTTTCTCTATTATTCTTTCCATTTTTTTCAAGGCAACTAGGCATGCTTCCAAACAAAATCACACATTCTTAACAATTCTAACAATGCATATGGAACCTACATGAACCCAAAGCATTTCTGTAAAAACAGATTGTCCTTGTCATACAACAGTCATACAATTAGTGACTGTCCAAAGTTACAACGGCACTGAAAAAAGTGACTTCTGGCTGCTTTTCACACTTATGACCGTTGCAGCGGCCCCATGGTCACGTGATCCAAATTCAGATGTTTGGCAACTGACTCACATTTATGACGGTTGCAGTGTCCCGGGTGTCACCTTCTTGTCACCTTCTGACAAGCGAAGTCAATGGGGAAGCCAGATTCACTTAACAACCAGGTTACTCATTTAATAACTGCAGTGATTCCCTTAACAACTGTGGTAAGAAACATCATAATGTTGGGGCAAAATTCTCTTAACAAATGTTTTATTTAGCAACAGAAATTTTGGACTCAATCATGGTCATAAGTCGAGGTGTACTTTTGGTGCGCTTTTGATAGTGCACTTTTGCATTATGAGGTCCTTCACTCTGCCCCCCAAAGGTTTTTTCCAGGATTTGTGCATGCTACATATAGTAGAAAATATTATGGAGCTTCATGAGGTTTTAGAGGGAGAATATTCTTTTTTTTTTTTTATTGAAAAAGTTTTCAAATACAAGTTTTTCCCCCTTTCCCCCCCTCTTCCCTAACCCCCCCCTCACCACCCATCCCCCCCTGTGACTTCTTCTTCACAACAATAAGCTAATTCATAATTAATTACATAATATTTTACCATGCCCTTACTTACTCCTCAAAGTACTGACCCTTAGCATAATATTCTTATAACTCCGCTTTTCTCCGCTTTTCGCAATAATCTACCCTTTTTCTCCTCCCCCAAACTTATAAAATATTATTATTATTACAACATAACCTTTAATCTTTTATATATATTAATATAACATTTCAAAGCAGCCTTCTCCAAATTTAACATTTATTCAGTTCTATCCAATTCTTCCACTCCCCAAAATATATGACTTAAAAATCCTTTTTCTTAAACTAATCAATCACTAAACTAGCCTATTTCAACCCAGTTTCCTGCAAGATTACCATACACTACAATTCTAAATATAATCCACTGCCCACTCTGCTAAAATATACATATGTCTATATATACATTCCATTTTATAAAAAGAGAAAAGACAATAACTTTAAATTTATAATTCATTTAGTATCTTCTTTGATGTCTTTCCACTAGATTGTTAAATCCATCATCCATAATAGGGTAACATAGCATCCTGGTGCAACAGTTTATTCAAAATCTTCAGTCATCTTCTGCCCCCATCAATAATGAATATCCTCATGTATATATAAAAGTAAAAACAACCACCCGAGTGACATTATAATTATATTCCATATAGTTGTAATTGTGGTTTTCATCAGGATTATAAATTCCCATCATCTTAGTGGGTAACAGCCAGATCTTCTGCATGCCCCAGCCTGACTCTCTTGCCTTGTAACTCAAAATAATTATAATATATTTATCGGTAAAAGAAATCCAAAATAGATAGTTCAAATCCAACAATGTAAGGCTCTTTCCACATCCCAAAATCACGGCATTGCAGAGATCTGCCACTTTCCTCAAGATAGTATTAAACGATAATTCGCCTCCAATATCTTTTCACATATTCATTTATTTTTTAAAATCCCTGGCTTCACTGTTGCTTGGTTTAGAAACTACTATTTCTACGAGATCTGTTTCTTTTCTTTTTCTTTTGCGGGTTGCATTTCCATCCAGATTTCCTTCCTACAAGTTGTGTATCAGCTGATCGGTTGTCATTCTGCTTTGTAAATTGATCTTGTTGGTTTTGTTTTATTATCTCATATGTCTTTTCCATCACTTGTATATCAACTGGTTGATTTACGCACTTGTCTGTAACTTGATAATTCATCACATTAGAATCAGATGACACTGCTCTCAAATTTATAGACAGTCCAGCTGGGGTATCCAAGGAGTCCAAAGACAGTTTATCTACCACAGCCTCTGTAATTTGATGTTTTCCCTTTATTTCCAACTCCTTTTGCTTGTCCTGTGTTATGCCTAAAGATGTTAAATTTATTTTTAAAAATTTTTTGATAAAATTCTTCCGCTTTTTCGACAGTATTCAGTTGGTATCTTACTCCTTGGTGTCTCAATATTAAACCAACTGGGACGTCCCACCTAAATAGAATATTCCTTTTTTTTAACTCATTCACTAGCAAACCAAATTTCTTCCTCTCCATTAACATCTTGGGCGGGAGTTCCTTAAAAATCCAAATCTTTCTTCCACGAAATTGCAAAGTAGAATTATAAGAATTCTGCACAATTTTATTTCTAATTTCTTTGTCTGTAAAATAAATCACCACATCTCTAGGCAATTGCCTTTGTTTTGCCAACCAGGAGTTTATTCTATAAATTCTGTCAATCCTGCAAAACACTTCATCAGGTTGAACCTTTAAAATCCCAGCCAGAATTTCAGAAGATATCTTCCTTAAATCATCTCTGTCATTTTCCTGCAGACCTCTCAGTCTAATTGCATATTCTGTAAAATTGTGTTGGATCATTAAAACTTCTCTTTCAATCCTCTGTTGTACATTTTCTTCATTACCAGTCTTTTGATCAGCCTCCATTTTAAGTTTGTCTTCTGAACTATTATCCTGAGTGTTTGCCAAATCCTTTTTAATTTTTTGGATCTTGTCATCCAAATTCTTCTCAGTTTCTTTCATTTTAGACTCTAATAATTTAGTATTTGCATCCAACTGAATCACAAAGTCTGCTAAGCCATTAGCTGTTTTTAAAATCTTTCGATCCAAAAAGCCAAACTTAGATTTCACCAATTCACCAATTTCTTTGATTTCCAACTTAAATTTTTCAAGTTGCTGATTCACAATCTCATCCCTTCTTACAATCTCCTCAAGAAGAAATTCTATTATATTAAAGTCAGGTTTCTGAGACTGGAGAGTTAAAACTTGTTGATGTAATTTATTAATGGGGGAATCCCCCCCCACTGCCTGTTTGTCTAGCTTTATAAGTCTCAGTGCCATTTTTCCACGCAGACAAAATTTACTGGAAAAGAGAAAAAAAAAACTTTTTTCCAACCAAGATCAATATCAGATCCCCAAGGAAAAAAAAAGGGAAAAAAAAACAGAAGTGAGAGTGAGGTTTTGCCTTCAGTTACAGCCAAAAGTATTCATTCCGCTACTTTGTAATTGAAAACGGAAGGAGTTTCCCTTTCAGCCTCTCTTCAAGCCGCAGCAGCAATCGCCATTTTAAAAAACTTTTTTCCCTTCACTTCACTTCTTAGGCAAAATAAAATAAAAAGAATACTTGCGCTTCAGGATCAGAGGTCCAGCTCATATCTTCTTTAATTAATTTATTTGACAGATTTACAGGCTTGCTTCTGCCCCCTAGCTCTGCGTGTAGCAGAGATTTCCCAGAGCCCAGAGCATCGGCTGGGGATACGGGGAGTCTCTTCCGCTCCCTCCCAAAAGTAAATAAAAAACTTTTGGGATTAGGCAGAGGACTCTACCCACCCCAGCCGGCTCTATCTCCATTTCCTAATGGAAACGGAGTTTTTTCGAGCCGCCATTCCGCTGAAAAAGGCAGCTCTTACAGGCAGTGGGTTCGACGATCCCGAAGGAGCGTCCAGCGGGGACAAGCAGCAAACCGGAAGTCCCGGGAGAATATTCTTTAGATACATGGAAGTTCTTCTTAAAACTCCATACATTGAAGGAAAACAGTGCAGAGTTTCTTTTCAAATTCCAGCTGTTTATACTGTATTTATGCACCATTATTAAATCAATACGACTTTCTTTAGGGAGATTTCTATAAAGTGCATTTCAAATGCACAGAAAATACCACCTGAAACGCAATGTTCTCCTGCCATTTCCCTTGGCTTCTCATCAGATGGATGCTTTGTCTTTCCTACAAGTGCCTTTTCAAGTTAAATATATGCTCACCTTTTAGATGGTGCTTGTTTTCAGCAGAGAAAAAAACAGCGGAGAGCATATTTCCTCAAAGGGAAACAGAAAGAAAGGCTGCCAATGCTTTTCAGTTTCTACTGGTAAAACAACATCTAAGGAAATGGGAAAAGAATGCTTTAGCTTCACAAAGTTAAAGGATTTCTTCATAATACACCATGGAGCTCATTAGTACAATTCAATTCCATCATTTTGAATTTGAAGCTCTGAATTAAATCTTTCCACAACTGTTGTAAATAGACTTCAAAGGATGTTATTTATTTCATGAAATATTAGCAAGTCAGTGCTTGTGTGGACTCTCTCTCTCTCTCTCTCTCTCTCTCTCTCTCTCTCTCTCTCTCTCTCTCTCTCTCTCTCTCTGTGTGTGTGTGTGTGTGTGTGTGTCTTTCTCCACCACCCCATCTGACTCCAAATGACTATGTACAGCTTCCACTTGCAAAGCAGGTGCAGTTAAAATTAAGAAGCAAATCATAGATTAAAGCAATAACAAAAGAAGCCACAGAGGCTCAGCAGCTACCATTTATTCATTTGTTATTTATTTGTTACATTTATTTGCCCTCTATCTTGCCCTGGGGCTACTCCAGGTGGCTTACAATGATAAATGAATGAAAAGTAAACAGGAGTAAAATAATAGAACAATAAACAGTGCCAAAGGAACACAATGAGAATTATACATCAATATGATAAGCAAAAAGATGGACAGATGGAGAAGAGAAAGCATGGGAGATAGACTCTGCCATCAATCTAGCAGCCACCTCCAGCATGAAATTCTCCCAATATCACCATATCCCTGTGCTGTCCCACTCACTCATATGCAACAGCATTTTACTGGGTTTATTAATATTCTCCTGCAATTCCCTTCACCAACAACTCAGAACTGTCCCAGTTAAGTCCAGCCAAAAGCAGACCAATGCTAGTTCACAGAGCAATGGACAATGAGTCTACAAGGCACTTGAAAATTTCCCAAACAAAATAAATCCACCAGGCAAAGTTAAATCCACAATAAAAAGAGTGTTCACAAGGCAAGAAAAGTCCAGAGTTCACAAGGCACGATCCAGGTCAAGGCATGGCGTCAATCCAAAGCAAGGCAGAAAACACACAGCTAGGGAAATGAACATTTTGTTTACAGCATCGCCTCCATCTCTCTGCTGTGCTAAATAGTGTAGCCCATCAAGAAGAGTGAAGCTGCCTCTTCATGAGTAACCTGGCTGACCTTCGCTGCTCCTGCCTTTTCTCTGCCCTATGTGTTCTTGGATCAGAGGGCAGTTCTTCTTCCTAATCACTGACTGAGTGCAGCTCTGTGCTTTTCCCACTTGAAGACTCAGGCCTGTTCTTCTGCAGCTGTGCTTCAGCCAAATCCCTCTCAATGGCTCAGAGCCATTGACCAACTTCCCCTGTGATGTGTCCAGGATTAGTTCATCCTCCTCCAAACTCTGGAGTAGTATCTGGGGATGCGTCTAGGGGAGTCATCACAATCCCTGAGTCTAGAGCAGGGCTGTCAAACTCATGGCCCGCAGGCCGGATGAGTCATGTGCTGACCACATCCACACCCAGTTTGGCAAAGGGGAAAAAAGTCACGATACGTCACCTGGTACCGCTGTGATGATACAAGTTTGACACCCCTGGTCCAGGAGAACAACCATATTTTCACAAACCAGAATATTATTGGGGTATGGGTCATACAGGCCTCTTTCAGAAGGAAGGCACCACAACAGGAAATGCTTGCTTTCTAGATCATAGTAGAAATTGAGGACACCTGGAGCATACCACTTTGCTTTATCTTACAAGCAGACAGCTGGAAGACCAGGCATACTGCAGTATGCACATCATTGCTCATGCCATGGTGATCTGGACTATTTGTATCCTCAAGGTCAGCGTTTCGAACTGGCGGCCCATGGGCCAGATACGTCATGCACAGGCCATGCCCGCGAATGGGAAAAATGTCATGAAACATCATGTGATGGCAACGTGATGCGGCAAGTTTGACACCCGTGATCTAATGCCATTTGTTCTTTGAGTAGGAGCTGTGTAACCAAGATGACTCCCATGTTATGCATTAATTTTGGATGGAGAGGTGAAGCCCCATCATTTACTAAAACGGGAGCTCTCCCAGTACAGTGGGGCTAAAACATGCATAGCCACTTGCTGTATCTTTAAGATTTTCTTCATTTGGTTCATCCCACTTCATGGGAATTATTGCCTGATGTGCAATGTGCCATATTGACCTATCATATGACAAATCTACTGGCTAGCTAAGGTAGTAGATGGTCAATCCAAATCCGGTTCTAGATTGTAACTCTGGGATCTATATTCCCATGGCCCAGCTGTAAAACCAGTGCCAAGTTTGTATCTTCCTGAATGACTCTTGATATATAGATCCGATAGTTAATATTTAGATTGGTTCATCAGTCTCTCATTGTAATAGTTTTCAAACCATCCACATGATTATATGACAGAAACCCTGAATTGCTATTCTAGAAGTGGAACTCTACCTCATACATTTATATTCTAAAGTTCAATGATGAGGCAGCTGCCTGTGTTAAACAGTTAAATAGTTGACTATTTCCAAATATCTATAGAAGCTCCTTCTTTTAATATTTGTTAGGCAAGTGGCTATGGTGGCAGGGAAACCAGTGTAATCCCCATTAGATGGGCAGGACCAGGAAATCAACTATACAGAAAGGGTAAAACTACTTCTATTGAGATTGACTATTATAAGAGAATCGTGCAAATCTAATAGTGCTGTACCTCCTCCCTTCATATAATTCAGTGAATTAAGGGGATCCCTAATTTGCATTGGAATCTCATCTGGTTGTTATAGACCTTAAAATTGTTTCAGCCTCTTTTGCCGAGACAATGATGGCTGAATTTTTTTTCATCAGTGTCATCTTTCTTATTTTCTACAATCAAGCACATTTGTTTTTTTACTATGTTCCTCACAATAACCCAGAACCATATTGTCTAGAATTTGGAAAGAAAAACTTCAAAATATGTTGAAAGGCCAAAATAATCAGTCTGTTTTTTTCCCCCGAAGGCAGAAATGATAGAAATGATAATTATTTTTGGCTGCAAAGAGGCAGAGGAACATAAGATATTGTCGTGTAAAAGAACAACTGCTATTCTTATTTTAGCTTCATCTTGGTATGTTACTTATATATGCATGGTATTATCTTTATCATGACAATTCCATCTCTTATGGCTATCGCTAAAGAATAAGTTTATCTTTTCACTTGGAACTCATAGGAAGTAGACCAGGGGTGGGTTCTACTTACCTTTACTACCGGTTTGCAATGGGATTGCGCGAGCACGCTTGCTTCGCTCGTGCATGCACAGATGGCCGATAATGACATCCAGGGCAGTGGGTGGGGCCTCCCGCCGGTTTTACTACCAGTTCTTGCGAACCGGTTCAAACATTTTGCAACCCACCACTGAAGAAGACTAGAAATGTTACTTGTGGATACTTTTTAAAACAGTCAATTCTTAAAATCAAGCAATGTCCAGTTTACAAGATGTCACTGGATCATTGCTTCAAAATAACAAACACAGCTACAGGTAACTATAGAAACTGTCACTTTCAAATCAAGAATACATAAAATACTGCCACTGATACAGGGCAGCAACCTCAATATAACTTCCTCTAAGTATTTGGGGGAATATTGTTTTTGTTAATAATTCTTAATCTAGTCAAAGGTGAGAAATGTATTCCAAAGTACCTTAAGCAATAAAGGCAGTTCTCATATAGCAACCATTCAGAGTTATGATGGTGATTAAAAAATATTTATCAATCCTTGTAGTTAACAACCTTAACAGTCTATAAAGCAAAGGAAAACTGAAGCAAGTTCATGAGCAGTGTTGTTATTGTTTTACATAACAATCAAATTGCTAGTCCCAATTGTGGTTGCAAAATGAAGATTACAGGAGCACATCTTCTCAATTTACAACCACAATTGCAGTTGGAACTTCGATTGCTTAGCAAGGCTATTTGCACCTTATTTTATGACCTTTTTTTTTTTTTGCCGTAGTTGCTAACAACTAATTATTCTAGTTGTTAAATGAATCACGCAGTCATTACATGAATCCACCTTTCCCTGTTGACTTTGCTTGTTGGAAGACCTGAGGGTAGACCCCAAACGGTGATCATGAGACCCTGGGATGCTATAAGTGACACAATGTAGGAGAGACTCTGGCAGAGCCATGGGAGGAGTTAAATGAGACATTAGTTTAGAATCATTAAGTAACCACAATAGAATGAAGTCCAACCCCACTTTAATGCGGTTAAATGCATTATCTGTCCAGGTGCTAATCCTGTACATTGGCTATAGTAATCAATTAATTAGAACCTTCACATGTGCCCCTGTTTTTTTCATACCTGATACCTAAATACATGCCAGTTGCCAAGTGCCCAAATTTTAATTATGTGAGCATGGGGATGCTACAATGTTTTTAAATGTGGGGAATAGTTGTTGGTCACTTTTTTCAGTGCAGTCGCAATTTCAAGGAATCACTAAATGAATGGTTGTAAGTTGAGGACTACCTGTACTTCGAGATGTTTTGAACTATAGAAGTAGACATCGGATTGCTTACTACTGGAGGAACTAAATGAAAGAACATTGGCCTAAAATTAAAAAGAGTTTTTCCCTTCCATACTTATTCTTCCGTCTTCAATTAAATACAAAAAAAATGTTGCAATTTTAGACATGATTTCAATCATTTGGAAAAATAACATGAGCAATAGTCTTAAAATATTTATTAATTAAAAAAAGATTAAAATCTTTGATTATACAAAGATGAGACTGATCTCATGCAAACTCTTCGCATACAATAAAAATAACTCAAATATTAATAGGATGGGTTTACAAAATAACTTCTTTATAATAGCTTTTAATATAGAAGTGCTGCTCTTCTTGATGTGCCTAGAGCATTATTGAGAATAATTTAATTACAAAGCTTTTTTTGGTAAAGATTTATACACTGTTCTACAGGAAAGATGCCAGGATTTTCACATCTTCACTATGATTACAATTAATACCCTATTACTACTACGACTCAGAAAACTAGACTTAGACCTATGAACATTGAATAATGATTTCTTCAGTATCACTGGACCTTTAAACCATTTATTTATTTTTTTAAATGTACAAAGCTGCCGAAACGTAACTGTGCAGCATTTTTAACCACTTTTATTTGGGAGCAAGTGCTGGTGAAGTCAACAGGACTTATTTCCAAATAAATGTGCAGAGAAATATAATGTTACTTTTTATTTTTCCTAAATGGTTAAAAAAAATCCTTGATATTATTGTGGATGGCATCTGCTTCTGCTTAATAACAAATCACGCTGGGTTTCAATTTTGTGTATATTACAAATAATTTGCATAAATTATTAAAACAATTAAGGGATTGACATATCATGTAATTAGAAACGCATCAAATTTGAATGTTGTACAAAAAGAGAGCTTCAATATGAAACATTAAGTCTCTGAGAATGAAATATACTACAGATTTCTGCAGTGCAGTCTTCCACATACAACAGACAGAAACTTTGTGTGCTGAGATGGCTCTTCGGATTTTCTGATTTTTTTTCCTCTAATTGCTGGGAGTAAAAAACTCAAAAGATGATATTAAAATGCATGCCATTCATCTTCTCCACTGTAGATGCCCCAGTATTTGACTTGCATTCTTATTGCAGGTTTCCTTTTTATCTCATTTTCCGTAGCCTTATTCTGTTCTCTTTGTCTCTCTTTTTAAGGATAAGTATGAACTGGTTGAAAAAATGCTCTTGGTCTTTCTTTTTCTGAACCAATCGAAAACGTTGATCTGTGCCATATTTCTCTGCAAACTCCTTAAAGGTGGTCCTAGAATGGAAAAGGGATAATCAAAGAATACGTAAGAATTCAAATACAGCTGCAAGCTGCATCAATAGAAGTTTTATGAATGAAGGCAAATATCCATGTCCCACGATAATGATTCAGGATCCAATCTGGGTAGGTCAGGAATGTCAAACTCAATTTTATAGAGAGCTGCATCAGGGTTGTGTTCGATCTCAGGGGGGTATGGGCGTGGCCAGGGTGGGCGTGGCCAGCTTGACATCACTCGTGTTGGGGCGCCTGAGTGGCTGGAGTGCTCTGCCAGAAAAACGGGCTCACAAGCTCCGTTTTTGGCCAGGCCAGCTTCCTGCAACCATCTGCCAGCAAAAACGGAGCTCAAGAGGTCCGCGCACGGCCCTCATGAACTCCGTTTTTAGCCAGGACGGCCTCCTGCAACCATCTGTCAAAGAAAAGGGACCCGGCCCTCCCAAACTCCATTTTTGCTGGCAGAGGCATTGCGGGCGGGTCCTTCGCTGTTTCCAGGGCAGCCCCATGGGCCAAATCTAAGCACCCCACAGATCCGGCCTGTGGGCCTTGAGTTTGACACCCGTGGGGTAGGTCATCAGGATCAGAGGATTAGATCCTGCAATAGGTGTTTATACTCTTTGGCTCTTTCTTAAACACACAGGGTTTTTTTTTCCCTACTGAATTCATTCTTACTGCATCTTTTCCTTGTCATGGAAGTGATAGAAATGGAAAGATTAAAGTCAAAAATCTCAAAAATTCATTGATCTGCTTGGCTTCTCATCCTAAGTCATTATTCCACTTTCACATAATAGACTTATTTATTGATTCATGGAACCTAGAGGAATAATTACTTCACTGTGGATGATGCAACATAATTAAGATTAAGATGGGATTCTCAAAAATTAAAAGTTTAAATGGTTTTGCTTAAACTTGCCAAACAATATGGCTTCTTTCCTTCCATAGCAGCATAATGTTTTTAAAGGCCAAGATTTTCATCAGAACTGATAGAGTCAAATATCTTTTGATTCTCAAATGTGACTCTGTCTGGAAATATAGATGATGGGAGCAGTACTCACATGTATCGAAAATTTGTGAAAGAATTTGTATGGCTAAATAAAAAGTGTGTATGGCATATGGAAATTCTGGCTTAAATTTCAATGATTGGCTTTATGTAAACTGAATTCAGGACCACACACAGGAGTGAAATGCTCCCGATTTGGACCGGATCCAGTAGCGATGGTGGCGGGTGGTTCAGAGAACCATTAGCAAAAATCCCTGCGCCTCCCCCCCCATGCCCAGCTGAGCCACGCGATAATCAGAGGCTGTATTTTTAACTTTTAAAAGCATTTTTTCTACAACTTCTTCAGCTGAAAAAATGCTGTTAAAAGTAAAAAAAAAAAAAGTTGGCCACGCCCACCCAGTCACATTACCTCCCCCATCAAGCCACGTCCACAGAACCGGTAGTAACAAATTTTAGATTTCACCCCTGACCACACAGCTAAAAACCTGTTGTTATTTTTGTGTGTGTGCTTTACACATACAAGGCATACATAATAAATAGGCAGGAATTTAATCACATGGGCAAGGTGGCCATCTTGATTTTTGATGGCCCTGCTTGATGCTATCATATAGTAATTTTTAGGCACCCCACGAAAACCAAAGAAAGTGAGAATTTCAAAGGGACTGTCATATTTAAAGTGGCTTATTTTTTGAAGCATTGCAGGAGAAAATGGATGAATCTAATGAACTTCTCGACTCTTTTTGAAACAACTCTCCACCCCCACCCCAGGTTCCCCTAGATATATTTGCTTCCCTGTAGCTTGAAAATATTCAATTGAAAAAAAAGGGGGCCTTTTCCCCCATGATTTTGACAGACGTAAATATCATACTTTTAGAGTAATCCAGAACATGTTTGTGAACATGTTTGTCTTAGCTTAAAAAAGGAAGGCTTGCAAAATGTTCCTGCTAGAGATAATAAAATAGAGATAATAACGGGTTCATTTTACAATACAAGAAGCTAGTTTGCTGCAATATTAACTGTCAGCCTGGGGAATTATCTTAAACTGTGAAAATGTGTCTTATGTGCTCTTACTTCTGGTCTTTGACTGAAATAAACTTTGACTTGACTTGACTATCTGCCAGATGATATTACTTTTTTAAAAATGGAAATGAAAGGAGGTGGTGACCCAGTGATTAGCTTGGATGTGGGCCTGCATACCCAAAACAAATAAAATGTCAAAAGCATCCAGGGTTGGAGTTAGCATTCGGTGATAAGGGATATGGGTGTAGGTAGAAAGGGCATAGAGAACATCTTATCCATTTGATTTCTTGCAAATGGGTATTTTGTGATTGCCCTAGTTGTCATGGAAGCATTTTGCAACAATAACCACTTATGTGAGCTCAACATTCCTAATATTTATATATTATTTCTCTTTCTCTCTCTCTCTTTCTCCCTTCAGCTTTTGACTCCTGATGACTGCCTAGACAAGTCTTTCTCATTTTCTTGGTAATATTTCTGAAGTATTTTGACTTTTGCCTCCTTTCTAGCATTGCTTAGACCCAGCTGGCTTCCTGCCTAATGCATGAGTAGAACTCATAATTTCCCAGTTTCTGCTTGTTGCCTTAACCACTAGGCCCGTGATGGCAAACCTATGGCACACGTGCCACAGGTGGCACACGGAGCAATATCGGCGGGCACGCAAGCTTAGCTCTGGTGCACATGTGTGCACCAGCCAGCGGATTTTCAGGCCTTCTGGGCCCATCAGAAGTCGGGAAACAGACTGTTTCCAGCCTCCAGAGGGCTTCCAAGGGGGTGGGGAAGGCCGTTTTCGCTCTCCACAGGCTCCTAGAAAGCCTCTGGAGTGTGGAGAGGATAAAAAACAGGCCTATCCGGCCCACCGTGCCATCACATGCCAAAAACATTTACATTTATATCTTAGATTTTGTTGAAAAACTCAAGCATATAGCAGTCTGCCCTATTGTGTGTGGTCAGTATGAACCACAGTGGTGAAAACACTATAACATAGTGAAACCAAAAATGAAAAAAACTTTCAACAAATTGGAAAAAACTATATATATAACTATAATGGTGCAGTACAAGTCAACCTTTTAAATTATTATCATAGCTACTGTTATTCTCCTATGGGCATTAAATAATTCTTCAACATTCTCTATATAGAAAAATTTATAATACATTGTTAAAATCTGAAAATTATTTCCTACATTAACATATGGAGGCTGATAAAATTATTCAAATTATGAGCAAAATGTTTTTCCTTATCTCTGTAATATAAATATGTCATCTTAAACTATCCTGATGATTAATAAAATTATAAATAAAAACCATAAGTTTATATAAGATTCTTAGATCCTTCTTGCCATGAAGGATCATGGAAAACAGCTAAATAAATCAGGCAACATTTTGAAATCTTATGTTTAGTGTGCAGTCACCATTATGAATGATAAATTCTTGTGTGAATATAATTTGGATTTTGTCAGAAGGCAGAAAAGACATTAGTGATTTTATAATATAATAAAGTGTACTTGGGCATACAGCAAGCATTAATCACACTTGCAACTGGATCTGCTACTGCAAAGCATAATAAAGTACAGTGATAGATTTTGACTGTTCAGTATATTTTATATACTGATATAATAGATTTAGTTCAAGTTGCTTATAATGCATGACAATGAATTAGATCTTCATTAACCTATTGGCTACTGCACTAATGTAGCTGCAGATATCAAATACGTTCTTGAAATAAATTATGCACTTTCTCCGTGTATTTTATATACAGAAACCTATACTGGATCTGGAGTTCAGCCTCTCTGGTATAATTTAGGGCTTAATAAGAAAGATTGAAGAGATGGTTGACAGTAACTTGTAGTCAATCTTTCAAAAATTTGGCCTTAACTATAATAGAATAATGGCAGACGATCTGGGATATTTTCTTTGAAAAAAAAATGGGTAGAGAATAATAAAGGGTAGAGTATAATAAGCACCACCAGTTCTAAGAACTTGTCTATGATTTGAGTTGCTACTGAAAGTATCTTTATGTATTATACTATCTATTAAAAGGCTGGCAAAATATTTTCAGGCGCCAAGTTCTAACATGCAAATTTATGTAACCGTCGTGGATTAGGATTAATGAATAATTTTTTTAAAAAAATTCCAAAAATTTCACAAAGTCTAGTAATGAGGGTATCATGTCTGAGGCATCATGTAGTATTTTGCAAGAATATTAAAGTTTGTGAGATTTGATAGGCTCCCAAGGTCTTAGCAAATCAGAAGATGACAAATATTTGTGTCCAGCACTCTAAGTGATACATTCATATTCAGAAGCTTGGTTCCTGGAATAATCTCAATTTAGTCAAAACCCACAGTCAAATTAGGACTTATATCCAAAAGTTGCTTCATACCTCGGTGACAATTTAGATTCTTCAAGCAGCTTTTTAAACTCTTCTTTGGCTAGAAGTAATTTGTTTTTCTTTTCCTTATATTCTTCTCTTATTCTCGTCTTGACAAACTGCTCAAATATCTTAAAGAAAGAGGAAAGGAGAAAGGAAGGTCACAAAGCATCATTAAATGAGTTACCTGTGAAGACAGACATTTCTTTAAAACAACCTTTGAAAGTCTGTTGTAAAAGACTTTATTAAAATTATTTTATTGTTCCTCTCACAATTGTATTTTTTATTTTTAGGCACTGCTTTCAGATCATGTCATGTAAACCTATAGATAAAATTCAGATCCTTTCAGGTGAATAAATTTAATCCTTTAGTCTTTGGCTTAAAATTTTTTGAACAGGTGGAGTGGTCTACTAGAATCACAGTAGTACTACTACTAGTAGTAAGATTACTGTTTTAAATGAAAGGAAAAATTCTAAACTCAGCCTAGAACAACAGTACAAAAGAATGATTTTTGCATTCTAGTGATGCTTGCTAGAAGATCGGCATATGTGGTGCACAGTGGTGAGAATGCAGAATTGCAGGCTAACTCTGCCCACAGCCTGACCAGTTCGATCCTGACCAGCTCAAGGTTGAATCAGCCTTTCCTCCTTCCGAGATCGGTTAAACGAGGACCCAGATTGTGGGGGAAATATGCAATTTACAGAGTGTTGTAAAACATTATGAAGCAATATATAAGTCTAAGTGCTATTGCTGTTGCTATTGCTACTTCATACTCAGATGATCCTTCTCATCTGAGAATTTGCATCAATTTACGCCAGTGGTTGCCATACATTTTCTTTCGTGACTCAAACCCAGTTATCCAAAAATCCTTTGTATGCAATATAGGTAAATAAACTTTAAGTCAATTTAAATGTCCCTGTGATGGAGTAATGGGTTTGTATGTTGTTACCCAAAGAAAAACAACTTTTAGTCAATTTTGGGTTTGAAAAGCAGCTCCTTACACTGTGATTGTAAAAACTGCTTAATTGAACTTTGTATAACCTGCATAGAATGTGGTCAGTTTTGTATTTGGCTCCTGGGTCTTTCATTTGCAAAAAAAGGAAGGCTCAATTATTTTATATTTTTACTTGTTGCTGTTTCTCTGTGTCCCCACAAAGTACCTCTAGTCTAATTTGACATATAGATAGTCCTCAACTTAAAACAGTTTATTTAGTGGCTATTCTAAGTTACAATGGCACTGAAAAAAATGACTTATCACTGTTTTTCACATGTATGACCGTTGCGCCATCCCCATTCCCCATGGTCATGTGATCAAAATTCAGGCACATGTCCTAGGATTATATCTTTTGAGACCTTCTGACAAGAAAATTCAGTGGGGAAGCCAGAACCACTTAACAATCATGTTACTAACTTTAACATTTGCAGCGATTCACTTAAGAACTGTGACAAGACATGTCGTAAAATGGAGCAAAACCTACTTAACAAATGTTTCATTTAGCAACATAAATTTTGGGCTCAATTATGGTTGTAAGTCAAGGACTAGCTGTATTTTGGCAACCTACTGTCCCAGAAACATATAATGAACATTGAAGAATTCTTGTTTCTCTATACTCAACGCTGAGACTGGTACAATTTCAGCGAAAACACTCTTACCCCCCTTTCTATTCATTTTACAGTTATGGATTGCACAATGAGGTGTTTTAGAGAAAACACAAACTTGAAATGAATGTGTGATGTGTTTGTGTGTACGTATATGCTTCTGTGAAGATATCTGTTTAGCTTTAGAGTTTTCAAATTATATTTTTAGCTACCACAGGAGAACATTTATCTCCAAGCTAGTAATTACACTTTCATTGGCTTGCAGGAGTTGTTGTATATATTAAACTATGAATGGGGATGGGACTAAGAAACTCGATTCCATTTTAATGGATATACTTTCCCATTTTGAAATGTGACACACTGAAATAAATCCATTTTGGAATTCAAAAAAATGGTAACCACAAAAGAAATATCATTCTAATATATGGAAATGAAATATTCAGCAATGAAAATGAACAGCGTAATAAAACATTTTGTTGGGGATGCATTTTCTTAGTCCAAACTTCATATTCCAGTTCTATATTCTATGGTCGGGAAAACATCCTTGCAGCCTCCAATTTCTTCTTTGGTCATTTTGCATTGGGTTGCTGAGCTACCTCCTATAAAGGCTGGACAGCCTTTAAAAAACAGATTCAGCTGTACTGACTGCAATGGCTCAGCACCTGCCACATATTCTACTTGGGGCTGCCTTTAAAGCCTTCCTGGAAGCTTAAGGTACTGAATGCAGTGGCCCAAGTGCAGTGGTCTCCAATTAGCTCCTAGGGGCAATTTGAAGTGCTGGGTTTATAAAGCACTCTGTGGCAGGCCATAAATTGCCTGCAGGACCATATTTTGCTATTGTAATCAGCCAAACCACTTTGATCATGCTGGGAGAAAAACGTGGCTATCCTTTATTTTGGGAAGTGAGGCTGAGAGCTAAAAGTATTGTTTTTCTGTGATAAAGTTGGCCCTTTGGAATGGGTTCCCATTGGAGATCAGCCTGTTTCAACATTATTGGCTTTCTCAAAGAAGTTGAAAACAGCTTTTTCAGATTGCCTTTAGAATCTCAGCCAACTTATACTTTTATGAACTTTAATGAACTTGTAAGATTTTTTTACTTGATTGTTATGTTTTTATCACTATGAGCTGCCAAGAGTGAATGACTGAATGAATAAACAAACAAATAAATAAATAAGGAAGTGCTTGCTAGCTCTTTTTTCCTAGCAGGTTAAACACAGCAATGGTTTTCAATTCAATTCAATTTACTGCAGTTGTAGACCATTATATATAATGAAAGGGTTAAAATACATTTGTAAAACAAACTAACATCTATAAGTGAGATCCAGGATACAGCCAACATTAAATTATATTGCAAATTATAAAATTATATTAGTTATCTACAATTACAACAAAATCAAAGCACGTCAAATTATTAATATCAACAAAGGAATAATACCAAAAATGAATTAGAGCTACAATAAGGCATTTTTCTGCAGAAAACCTAGTTACATGCACTATAACAAGATATCCTTCTTCTATGAACAGCATCTGGGCAATTGGCCAAATCTGGGCAATCAGGATATCCCTAATTAAAGGTAGTATGAATCTGATTCAAATGTTTCTATAAAAGGAGAAATGAAGAAGAACATGTCCTACAGTTTCCACCTCTCTGGAATCCCAGGAGCAAAACCTTCCAGCTAATGTTACCTTTTTATATTTATCATCCAATACTTCAGAGGTGAAAATATGGCAACCCAGCAATGACGAAACTTTGCCCAAGTGTTTTGCCAAGTTTCCCCTTCTAATCCAAGTGACAGGAAGGATATTAAAACTGTCTCAACCCCCATTCTCAGAAGGGGGAAAGCAGTTGGCACTTAAATGTGGAAGGAGCAAAAGAAACAGAAGAATCTGCCAGTAAGGGGCTCAATTAATCACCATTCAAACAAAGCAGCTGGCTATTACTGTCATCAAAATGGAGGAAAGATTTGAAATCTGGAATAAAACCTTTCTAAGCCAGCTAAACTAGCTATATCTCCAGCCAATTCATCCACAGGAGACAAGTGGTTAAAGGCTGAAATGCGGAAAAGCAGTTATTATAGTGTAAAACATGTTCATAAGGAATAAAGATCAATTCACAAGTGGATGTGTAAATGAGTCTGTTGTGTATGTCTTGTTCAAATTTAGCAGTAAATGATGTGACAGGTTATATCTGGCCACAAACTGAATTGTTTTCACAGAGATAATTTTAATTGAGTGTGCTTTTCTGCATGATAGTACTATTCTTTTTTTATAACTGTAGGATAGCCATAGTTAATCTACTATGACCTTTTCAGTGTAGCTGATGTGTGAGATGAGACAAAATGCCAATAAATCAAGAGAAAATTCAATCCACAATCCAATTTTAATCCACCTAGTCCCAGAGTAACTGGTTTCCATGGAAAGATTGGAGAGGAAACAACTTGAGAATTGTTCTAAGTAACCAATATAAATGCAAGTCATTTGGGAGCCATAGTTCAATATCATGTATATGTTCATTATAATGAGCAGATGAATTTCACATTAATAGGCATTTGGTGAAGATCTGTGTTTAAAAGTTATGGCTAATTGGAAAACCACCATTCATAACTTCCCTTATTCACTGATATAGCAATAGCAATAGCAAAAGCACTTAGACTTATATACCGCTTCACAGTGCTTTTCAGCCTTCTCTAAGCAGTTTACCTTGCCCCCAACAATCTGGGTCCTCATTTTACTGACCTTGGAAGCCTGAGTCAACCTTGAGAATGGTGCATTCTAACCACTGCGCCACCAAGGCTCATATTGGGGGAAACCCACATTGGTTTAAACCAGGGTTCCCAACTTCAGCATCTTTAAGAAGCATGGACTTCAATTCCAGAATTCCTCAGCACAGTGAATACAGAATTCTGAGAGTTGGTTCAAAGATCTTAAAAATGCTGTAGTTGAGAAATACTGGACTAGAAGATGCAGAACTAAAATTCCATAATATAGAAGATTCCAAGTAAAAAAGTATTTTACTAGTTAGATTTCATGTAAAAATATTTTGCAGCATATCTTAATAGCGCTGAAAAAGACATGTCACCAAGGATGGAATGTTTCTTCTAGACCAATAATAAAACAGATCAATAGTTTATATTGCTATAAGTCTGTACCTTTTCATAATACATTTTTACAGACTACAGAAGGGACCTTGGAGGTCTTCTGGTGCAACTCCATGCTCAAGCAGGAGATTCTATACCATTTTAGAGGCTGTCCAGTCTCTTCTTAAAAGTCTCCACTATTGAAGCACACACAACTTCTGAAAGCTTTTCCACTGGTTGATCTCCTTAGTTCTAGGTTGCTTCTCTCTTTCTTCAGTTTCCATCTGGTGCTTCTTGTCTTGCCTTCAGGTGCTTTGGAAAATACATAGACTCCCTCTTCTTTGTGGCAGCCGCTCGAATATTGGAACACTGCTATCATGTCACCCTTAGTATTCTCAAATGAATATCCAAAAGATGCTTAACTGATGAAAAATACAGTAGGTTGATTCTGTTATCTGCTAGCTGAAAGCTGGAAGACTTCTGTCCAAAGGAGATTTGTGATCCCTCATAGGAATCTCAATGAGAGAACTAAATTGAACCTAGGCAGGTGGTTTCAACAGAAATTCCTAAAGAAATAACTTGGCATTCCAAATTCAAGGCTTGAGCTGGGCCAAGTGGCTTATAGACACACAGCATGGCAAGGTTAGATAAGAAAGTTTACTGAATATTACCAGTAGGATGAAGTCTTATAGAATCATTGATTGTCCTCTGTTGGTTTGAAGATGAGGATTATCTCTTATATCCCTGGGTAGTTAAAATTCATTGCCTCTTTCCTGCTAGCTTTCAGTGGATTGCTTGTAGTGCTTTGCCTGGACTTGAAGTTGAATAGCTGTTGTTATACAATTGACATCTTTTCACTGAAAACCACAGCTCTCAGTCTGAGCTTCAGAGGAAGCAGCAATGTTCATTGATTTCCCCTATGATTCCAGCTTCAACATACAGGCCAGAATGAACTTAAACAACCTCACAAGAAATCCAATCACTTTAAATAAACTAACATTTATTAAAGAAACTAGGAAGCCTCAGCCAATAAATTTCATCAATTAGCCCTCCCTTTTTTAAATTTGATTTATATGCCGCCCATCTCCGGAGACTCAGGGCTGCTTACAATGCGTTAAGCAATAACCTTCATACTTTTGTATATTTATACAAAGTCAGTTTATTGCCCCCCATAATCTGGGTCCTCATTTTACCTACCTTAGAAAGGATGGAAGGCTGAGTCAACCTTGAGCCTGGTGAGATTTAAACTTGCAGTAATTGCAGGCAGCAGATGTAAGTGAATGTTAATTAGTCTGCTGAGCCACCAGAGCTTTTGCATTTTACTTACAATGTTTTTCCAAAATTACATAATCTGACTCTCCTTTTTGGGTCTGTTTCCATCCATCCATCCTTTCCATCTGCAATTGTTAATTTTGCTATTGTGTTGCTTTTAATTAACTGTGCAAGAAGTGAGTCTTATACCCCCAATGTAATGTTTTATCAGTGGTGGTATTCAGCCAGTTATATCCGGTTTCGGGTGAACCGTTAGGGGCGACTGCAGAATTTACCCCACCCCCACCCGCACGGACATCATTACGTTCCATTTTTACACATTTTTGGGGCTATGCGTATGCGTGCACACACACATTTGTGAACTGGTAGGAAAGGTAAGTGAATACCACCCCGTGCTTTATGCATGTGTGCACAAATGCAAACATATACACACACCCTTGCTCTGAAAAATCAGGGAATCCTTCAGAACACTGCAATGGGTAGGCCTAGGTGCGGCAGAATGAAAGAGGATTTAATTGAATAACAATAACCATGTCTATAATCAGTACTGTGTGCTATTTATGCTTGCCAAATTGATGGCAGTATATTATTGAATATTTCTGGAAACATGAATGAGAAGGTTCTGTCATGTTTTATTTTGGAGTTCCACAGAAAGCTGGATGGCCACAGGTTTTTAATGTTGCTATACCCTGATCTGAGGAGAAATGTAACAGCCTTATCCAACTTTACATGAGAGATGATGAAAATGACCTTTGGCACAAACAGTTTTTTGTTGCTTTTATATCAGTTTTATTTTAGTTTTCTAGCAAATGGATATTCAAACATATATGAAAAGTAAAATGATATAAAAATATTGAAATGGTACAGACACCAACCTAGAACATAGCACAACGAATAAGATTAAAAACCAGGGGGCCTCAGAAATTGAGGAAATTAGACATCTGATATCCAAGTCCCTTCCAACAAGTGGATGTAGCTACACCTGTGGCAAATAGATTTTGCTTGTGCTTTTGAGAAATTGAGTCCGTCCCCCTGAAACAATCCTCTTTACGAAAGATTGATCAACCCAAATATAATCATTTGATAGGTTCTTTGGATCAAAGCCACCATGTTTTGCAAACATAAGAACAGAAAATACATTTTTGTTTGTTTTTTAGGTTCTTCTCATGCACATATACAATCTTCACCATACCTTAGAATTTGGTAAACAAGCACATTTTAATTGTCAAAGGAAACAGCCTTCCTTGAAATGAGAAGGAGATGATCACATAAAATTGATAAAGTAGCTCTTTATTCCAAAATCTAAGCCCTTAAGGCAATATTAGGTCTATAAACAAAGTTCACCCATTGAATGCTGATAGAATTGTAACATCATTCAGCTAGTAAGGATATCAATTTAACGGAACATAATTGTAAGATGAAAAGGTAGACAAATAATGTTCAGGCCTCAGATGGACTTAAGAAACCCTCACTAGGTCTTTGTCCTACAGGCAGTTCTTGACCACAATTGGGATCAAAATTTCCATTGCTAAGACAGATGATAGTTAAATAAATCATGCCTGGTACATAATACTTTTTACCATGGTTGTTGTTAAGTTTACCACTGCAGTTGTTAAGTTAATCATATGGTCTTTAAATGAATCTGGCTTTCCCCATTTGCTTGTCAGAAACTGGATGGGGAGGTTGCACATGGTGAAAACATAACTCCAGGATGCTGCAACCATTATAAGTATATATCAATTTGCCAAGTGCCCGAATTTTGATCACATGACTGTGGGGATGCTGCAATGGTTGTAAGTATGAGGACAATTGTAAGCCACTTTCTTCAGTGCCATTATTAACTTTGAATCAGTGGTGAAATCTAAAATTTGTGACTACCAGTTCTGTGGGCGTGGCTTGGTGGTGGTGGGGTAATGTGACTGGGTGGGCGTGGCCAATTTTTTTTTAACTTTTAAAAGCATTTTTTCTACAACCTCTTCAGCAAAGAGGTTGTAAAAATGCTTTCAAAAGGCTCTGACGATCCCAGCTGAGTTGTCTCAGCTGCATTCTTTTAAATGCCTCTGCCCATCAGGCAACTCAGCTTGGATTGTCAGAGGCATTTAAAAGAAAAAAAGGGGATTTTTTTCTTTTAAAAGCCTTTGACGATCCCAGCTGAGTCAGGCAATCATCAGAGGCTTTTTTTTTTTTACTTTTAAAAGCACTCTTTTGGCCAAAGAGGTTGTAGAAAAAATGCTTTTAAAAGTAAAAAAAAAAAAAGCCTCTGATGATTGTGCGGCTCAGCTGGGCATGGGGAGGGGGGCAGGAATTTTTGCTACTGGTTCTCCGAACCACCCGCCTCCATCGCTACCGGATTGGGTGGTCCGGTCCGAACTGGGAGCATTTCACCCCTGCTTTGAATGGTCACTAAATGAATGGTTATAAGTCTAGGACTATGTCATAAGCTTTCAAATAATTGTTGAAAGCTTATGTGCCTTTCAGCAGGAATATAGTGTTTTTTTTTTTTATCTTCCTCTTTTCAGATCCTTTCATTAAGGGCAGAAAATGCCTTATCAATATAACAGGGTGTAATCCTACTTTTAAAAATATGAAACTCTCCCTAGAATTTGAACCAGTTCAGGACTCAGCTAACTTTTCTCTTCCCATTTGGCGTGGAAGGAAAAGTCTTGAAAGTTTGTGCAGCCTAAAACTTATTGCCAAGCAATTGCTGCACACTTTTCCCATTGTCAGGCCAGCATTTGTGTGCTTATGTAAGGATCCATTCTAATACAATGTTCTCAGGGGCAATAAGGTAAACCATTGTCCATTTAGAAAGTGTGCAGCAGTCACTACTACTTCTTTAATGCATTGAAAGTTCTTACATAATTATGAAAGACTAAGAAATTAGTTTTTTCTTAGAGACATCCGCAAAAAGATATGAAATTGTTTAAAATAGTGACCAAGTTTTGCAATCCAAGCTGTACTCCTTCTCAAAGCTGCAGCACAAGGATCACTGTGCTGTATCCAACAGCTTGGGTACTTTGATCCTTGCCCTCCATGGGTACACATGAATTTTCTCCAAAAGACTTCCATATCTATCATTATGATTTTCTACTTATATGAAGTAGGATAGCAGATGTGGACTGCAAGGATACAAATGACAGTGAGACAGCACCAATAAGTTTAAAAAAAAACCTGGCTTTTTTTTGCCGCCACTCATTTTTCTTGTTGTATCCCAGATCTGATAGCAATAATTTTTCAGGGAAATCTTCAACTCAACCATGACTCCATACACATTAATCAAAAATGTTTCAGATGAACATGAAACTTTCAGTCTATTATCCTATTCTGCACAATACGCAGGTTGGTTTTTAATGTTTCCTATAAATTGTCCACTGCCCATATTCAAAGAGAATTCATTTATTGTTAGTTCTGAAAATCTGCACAAAGATTTAGCTTTCAGCCTCCCCATCATTTAATCATGCATATTTCTTTTGACTTTTGACCATCGTTTCTTATGCTTTACCAGTTTAACAGAAGGTTCACTAAAAGTGAGGCAAATAAACTAGCTTTGTGCATTAATTTTCAAAATAGCAAATTAAGATGTATAAGGCCTCGTGTAATGCCTTCATCAAATATTAATTTTATTATTATTTTTTTCTTAGTAATCAAAAAATGTCAAATAAAACTTTGGTCTTTTAATCAAAGAAAACTGATAAGGACTTTCTCTACTGGTCAAGTGCCCAAAATATGCAGAAGGAAAAGCACATCTTCCTTCTCCTGGTCTTACCCGTCTCTATAGAAGGAGGATTGAAAGCATCCTGTCATATTGTATTGCTGTGTGGTTTGGCAGTATTACTGTTTGAGACAGGAAGGCAGTGCAGAGAGTGGTGAGGACAGCAGAAAAGATTATTGGAAGTTCATTTCCTTCTATCCAGGACATGGCATCTAAGCTTGACAATAGTCTGCAGTATTGTCAGGGATGCTACACATCCTCTCCATGACCGGTTTTCTTTGTTACCTTCTGTGAGGAGGCTTCATGATATCCAAAACATCCAGATTCTGTAATAGCTTTGTACCATATATCAGGGGTGAAATCCAGTCAGTTCTATCCGGCTTGGGAGAACCAGTAGGGAAGGCTGCAGGAGGCTCCGCCCACTCGCATGGATGTCATGATGTCGCTTTTTTGTGACATTTTAAGCCTCTGCGCATGTGCAAAGGCTTTGTGCAAGCGCAGACAGCAGTGCTGCAAACAAAGAAAGTGTGCGCCTGGCATGTGCACTTTGACAAAACAGTAGGGAAGGTAAATAAATTTCACCCCTGCCATGTAGTATCAAGACTCTTGTTAACTATCAAGACTCTTTTTTCTGCTATGTATTCAAAATGGACTGTGATTTATATATATGCAAATTGTCACTGCTCATTAAATGATTATACTATTGTATATAATGCATATGCTTAATAAATGAAAGGATATTAAAAATTGTTAGGATAACTAGATTGGGCCTTTGCTTCTGTCACCAAAAAAAGTAGAGAGTTTCCTGTGGTGTGTGAAATATTCAGATCTACTGTTTCCTTCTTATTCTAAATCCTCACAATCATTTTAGAGTAAAAATGCAGCTATGCTTTGATAAAATATATATTTAGAGATGTCTCACCAAAATATTTAAATTTAATATCAGTGTTGAATAAATAGAAGAAAGAATAAATTAAAATGGTTATTTTTAAATTATTTTGTAGGCACCAACAAAGGGTTGGTTGTAAATAGACTATAGCAAAAAAAAATTAGCAACACACATCACTTTGCAGTAAACATTGGCACACAGGAAAGAAAATCACAGAAACATCCCTTCTCGTTATAACAAATTCAATAAAAATAAATTATAATTAATGGCCATAAAAACAAATTAGAAAACTAATAGTTTTCTGCCCATCCATGACAACCAATAGCAGTTTAAGATGGTCACCTTAATCTGCATAATAGTAGCAACAGCTTTGATAAAAGTGCTTTCTTTTCATCCAGGATTATATTTTTCAAGCTGGTATGCTCAAGAGCATTAAAAAAATATTGAGAATCTATGATTCTTGAGATGTTGCATAAAATTTCTAGCATCCTTCACCACAGTATGGCTGGGAATTGTAATTCAACCATATTTGGGAATCACAAGTCCTTCTTCTTTCAATGAAAGAAAAAATGTTTCAATTTAAATGATTTTTGTTGAAGTGCACGGTATTAAATGCTAGATACAACATGTAACCTATGTAAGATAGAAATCTTTGAGGATAATCCTCAGAGACATTCTAAATTAATCAGTGAACTAACTCTCTTAACGTAACAGATAGTAAATTATTAAATGTACAGGACATTTTGCATTAGTTATTATTAATTAAACTCAAATGTTTAAAATTTCATCTTGAAAACATAAGAGTCAAATACCCCCAATTTTATGCACACACGTCATGGTTACTGATGATGTCTTATGCAGCCCAAAATAAAATGTAACGTGCATTTTATAAAATGTTGTGTACCAAAGAGAGATCATAAAATCCGATCATAAAATGCTCTCTCAATAAGAGAATAATCTGAGGCTTTCTTCATTGCACCAGGTAAAAGCTGATTGAAATCTCCATGGCTATTAAAATATGTGATTTAATAATAACTCATTTCTGATTTAGTGTACATTTTTATTGATGTCCTAAAAATGACAATATAATTTGACCTTTAATAAAATTATTTTCTGTGTATTATTATTTAAATTTTGATCTATTTTACATTATAGCCTGTAATTTTTTAAAAAAGCTACCAAAACAAGAACTCACCTGTTTACGTTCTTCTGAGTTTAGTAGAAGATAACGTGGATCAAACACAATTTTATGAAGTTCTTTTTCCCATGTGGAAAATGCAGAGACCTGGAAAAAAAATGTTAATGGAAGACACACTGTATAAACAAAGTTTAAAGGCTTGAGAATAAAATAGCAATAGCACTTAGACTTACACACTGCTTCACAGAGTGCTTTTACAGCCCTCTCTAAGTGATTTACAGAGTCCTCATTTTACCCATCTCAGAAGGATGGAAGGCTGAGTCAACTTTGAGCCAGTGATAATCAAACTGCCAAACTGTAGGCAGCCGGCAGTCAGCAGACGTAGCCTGCAGTACTGCATTCTAACCACTAACCACTGTGCCACCATGGCACAGAAGTAGGTACCAATATCTTATTAAAGAAATATTACAGTGTACAATGTTTTGAATGATATTGTCAATCATCTAAATTATTATTGTAGCACAAGCAAAAAATCATCACAGGAATTTAGATTCAAAAGAAAATGGGCTATAAGAAGTAGGAAAAAGAAATGATTCCTTTCCTCAGACTAGAAATTAAATAAAAAGAGAACATTTTGTTTAAAAAGAACTGAAAGCAGACTGTCATATACAGTGATTGGGAATCTAATAATAGAATGATCAAGCCCATTCCACTTGCTATCCAAGATTTACTTTTTTAGCAAATGTTCTTCACACAGCATGTATTCAGACGAATACTTATTCATCTTTTATTCTTTCTACACAAGTTCAGCTTTTGTTCAGAGCTTTTCTGAACATTTCAGCAATTTAGGAGGCTTCAAACTGAAAAGACATTGGAATAATTCACTATAAAAGTCACTGGGTCTCAGTTGGTCTCCATATACATTTTCCATCTTCCTTTATTGGAAGTGCATAACCAAGTTTATGTACAGTTCACTCTTAAATTCATGAGAGGACAATTCCTTTATTAGAACAAACCAAATATAACCAAAACATTGCACAGAAGAATTCTCCAGAATCTTCAGGCTACAACTTAGATAAGGAAGTTAGCTGCACTTTCATATCTGACTCTAGTAGTCATATCCAGCAGGCTTGGGATAGCCTGAAAAATGTTTCTATTTCTGACCTGTACGACTTCAAAAACCAAGAAAGACATTCTGAGTTGCTTCAAATCAGTTTCTTTTATTGTTCCTCATCTGTAGATAGAAATCTTTCCAAACTAAACCCAACTACTTGCACCACTAAAGATATAACTCTAAGAACTCCTAGGGTCCTGATGGTAAACCTATGGAACCTATGGCCACAGCACCCTCTCTGTGGGCATGCAAGCGATCATGTACATGTGCGGGGGGCTGCGTGCACATGCCCAGGGTGTGGGGCACATGTGGGGTGTGCATGCACATGCACGGGGGTGGGGGGCATGCGTGGGGGGTGCGTGCATTGCATTTTGGGAGTTTGGGTACACATGTGCGCATTCACTTGTGTGCGCATACACACTTTGGACACTCAGTCCAGTAAAGGTTAGCCATCCCTGTCCTAGGGAGCTCTTTTGACCCTCTTCCTCTCAACCAAACTATCTAGATTTCACTGTCTCTTGCTTCTCTGGAATACAGCCCTTCCTGCCTGGGAATTTAGACTACATTCCACAGCAGAGATCCAATACTGGTAGTCTTCATTTAGTGGCCACAGTTGGAACTGGCAACTTGGTTAAGCAAAGCAGTTAAGTGAACATCATGGGACTGTAGCAATGCTTATAATTTTATTCAGGCTTTCCTTTGCTTTAGAGCAGGGGTGTCAAACTCGTGTCGTCACGGCATTGTCATATGATGTATCATGACTTTTTCACCCTTCGCTAAACTGGGCCTGGGTGTGGCCAGTGCGTGATGCATCTGGCCCATAGGCCGCAAGTTTGACACCCCTGCTCTAGAGCATCAGAAAGATATTGCCCCAAATAGTTCGGTGAGCCCAAACAGCAGGAAAGATGTCTAGAACTCAACTCATGAGGAAGCTGGATAAAAGTGCAAATGTTGGTGTTTTTATTTACATTCATAGTAGAGATTAAGCAGGCATATAATGGGGAATGCACATTGAAAGGAATGTGCTAGTGGCTCCCTGCTCTAAGCCACTAGCAGTTTAGGAGGCAAAAAAAAAAAAAAAAGCTTTCATTTAAAACTGGTTAGAGTCTTGTCAGTGTGAAGCAGAAAAGCAAGTGCAAAGGAGGGTTCTAATCAATTAATTAAAGTCCCAGAACTGAGCTTGTTACCATGTGGTTAACTTTTTAGAGACATCTTGCACCATGGAGAAAAGCAGCTCAGGAAGACATAGATTGCTTAAGCAATCTCTCTGTCCTGTGGGGGTCAATTTTGTGACCCATGCTCGCATTTCTCTCCTCACTCCGAAAGAAATGCAGGCATTGGCCCAAAGTTTTTATTTCAGAACCATTATAACTATGGACAGTCGTTTCTGAGGCAACAAGGATTGCTAAACAAGGATTACCTGTATGGTAGAGTATGTAGCAGATGGACATACAGTACAGTACAAATTACCAAACTTCATTATTAAATAATCTCCAATTTCTACCTGTAACTATTCATTAGCATCTGGTAATTATGCCAGAAAACAATTTCAGTTTACAAATTTTATGTACTAGATTCTAATCAATAAATTGATTAGATACATACATACCATAATTAAAAGTATTATTTTTAGCGTGTCAAATGCTTAGGCTTGTATTTATTGCAACAGCTACTCCTGCCTTATGTCCTCTTAATCTCACTTATTCAGGAGTCTTTATTTCTAATGGGAAATGTGGCTATTGTTTCTGAAGAAAAATCAAAGTATAAAGATTAGGATAGAGAACGCAAAAAAACCACCCCCAATTTTAATGATTTGTAGTGTACTTTTAGAAGATATGGGGTAAATCTATAAGACTGGTCTTCAAAACAACTTGCGAGTGAAGTTAACTAAAAATAAGTGCAAAAAGCAATCTCTGAAGGCTAGCATGAACACCCAATTAATTTCAAAACACATTTCTTTCCTGGATGCTAAATTTACTTTTCTTAGTTATCAATGCATCCAAACATTGTATAGCAGGAACTGTTTCTCTGCAATGTAATCTCATACATTATAGATATTTGGACAGAGAAGATCACAACATTGTTTCCCTGCAATGGCATCCTGCCAAAACGGAGAGTGTTGATTGCATTAGGATCAGTGTGATTTCCCTTCTAGACCTGGAATTTCAAGTACTACCTCTGTAGGATGAAATATAACAAAAATATTAAACTCAGTGAGTTCTATTGGCTCACAGCTGCTAAATAAATGCTTGCATAGTGGACCAATAATTTTAATATACCAAAATGAATTCTTTAACAATTTAACCTGTATAGTTTTATGATATCTTAATGATGAACTTAAAAGAAGATCCTCATGAAGAATATCATATCATTAAATGTACATTTAATAGTTTAGAGAGATAGATAATATAATTATTTAAGATTAGGCAGAGATCAGAAATTGGAATTTGCAGTTAACTCAGTACATTGAAATAGCTTCTCAATGGATAAGATTTAAAATTCCCCAGTCTGCTAGCTTCTAGATGTATTTAACTATGATTCCATATTTCCTGTCTTATTACCTGTTCTGAGTGGAAATTATGGAGCTGTAATCCAAGCATCTGGTTGGAGAAATTTATGTTACTGAACTGCTAATGGAAACAGCAATACTTCAGACAGCATAAGCATAGAACAGAATAATTTGGAAGGGACTTGGAGGTTTTCTGCTTGAGCAGGAGCCCTTATACTATTTCAGATAAATAGTATATTTATCTGAATAAATAGTATATTTATTGTCCATTGTCTTTTTCAAAGCCTTCAATGATGGAGCACCCACAAATCACAACTGGAAGGCAAATTATTCCATTGGTTAATTGCTCTCCCTATTAGGAAATTTCTCCTTAGTTCTAGTTTGCTTCTCTCTTTGGTTAGTTTCCAACCATTGTTTCTTGGTGATTTGCCATTGTTTCTTGGTGCTTTTGCCTTTTGGTGCTTTGCAAAATAATTTGAGTCCTTCAAATATTGGAACAGTGCCATCATGTCCCCTTTGGCTGTTTTGGAAAATAGTTTGACACCTAGTCCTTCTTTTCATTAGACTAGACATACACAATACATGGACAGGATCAAGAAACTTGATAAGCACAAGTCATGTTCTTATTGTTTTCTTTTTTAAAAAAAGCTAAGCTTGTGCACAGTAAACGGCAACAACATAATAGCAAACAGTGAAGATATCTATTGATAAGAACAACCAATCTATTGATAAGAACAACCAATCTAAACCATTAGTCTGTTGCAATGTATCTATTACATATATTAAGATTATATCATGTTGCCAATATTACAGGAATCAGGAAAACTGTAGGCAATTTCTTACCCCTCTTTCCAGAAGCATATCTCGAAAATGGGTAATACGTTCCTCCAAAGGAAGGGTAATCTGATGTTCGGATGTTTTCACATTTTTCTCTTCCATTGTTATTTTTTCTAGCTCTGTATTCTGTGAATTTTCCAACCTTAAATAATAGAAGAGATACACAAAGTGATATATGCATTTTTAAACTCATGGTAAACTTTAGCGCGCAGGAGCATCTAGGAAAATATAAGCAACATATTTTTCTCCGTAGTGAACTTGGAAAGTATTTGCTAAATTTTAATCTGAGACAATGTGTTATCATATTATCTAGTTAAATGCAATACCGCAAAGCTCTGGTGTTAGAACAAACTTTTGACTGTTTAAAAACTGGCTTTTTCAAATAATCTAAAGACATGTAGGAAAAGGGCTACTGCCAGTATTCTCCTTCCAAGTGTCTGCATCTTTTTCAAAAGTTGCTTTCCAGCATTTGTCGATTTAGGCAAATATCTAAAATAGATTACTTTGTGTGTTCAGTGAAATGTATAAAGAATCCTTAAAGATGAATATGGCGCTTGATAACATGGATATGTTGACAAGTTCAACAAATCACATGAAGAATTTGCTCCTTGGGGGTTTTTTTTGTTCTGTTTTTTGTTCTGTTTTGCTTTTTACTTAATAAGACATAGCAGAGAAGGAAAAGATGATGGGTAGGAAAAAATATGACAAGAAGATAACTGAAAACAATAACTAAAAGTGAAGCAGCCTACTAAGTGTTTGATATATTGCCGAGTATTCCTATTGTTAAGACTCATCGGGGTCTGAAATTATTCACAAAATATCTTTGGGAGCATTTGGCAAAGAAAAAAATATATTCACAAGACATTTCGTACTTTAAGGTGGAAACCTGGAAATCAATGAAGTAAGAAGATATTTTCATCTTTCTATTCTATTCATCTATTACTATCAAGAAAAAATGTGAAGAAGTGACACAAAGCGATATAAAGAGAAGATGTGGTCTGTAATAGTAATTTAACTGAAATCCAACTGGGTGCAGTGGCTAGAAACCAGGAGATGGCAAATTCTAGTCCTGCCTTAGACACGAAGTCAGTTGAGTGACCTTGGGCCACTCTTTTTCAGCTCTAAGAAGGAAACAATGGCAAATCACTTCTTTACAAACTGCAGGACTTGTGCAGACAATTTCAAGCGTAAAAAAAAGTGATTCAACTACTTAACTTGCTCATGTTCTTCTTGTCAAGAAATTTAAAAGAAGAACCTTCATCAGTCCCTCTCCAAATCCCAACTTAATTTCTACTTGTTTCTTTTTTAAGAAGAAATAATGAACAATACAGCAAATAGAGAACAGGCTAAATAAATCTCTGCCTTCCCATCTAGCCATTATATTTATAATTTATACCTAGCCGTTATATTTGGTCTCATCTGCAACATATTTTTTAAAATAATCATAGCAGTCTAAAAAAATGTAATATATTTACACTTTTTAATTTGATGGGCTGATTTCTGGAAGGTTGAATTTTTTTTAAAAAAGGAAGGCACCTGGATATCCAGTTCTTCTAATGAAGTATATTTTGAGTATATTAGACTACCTGTTTCCAGATTCTGAGGTTGCAGAACAAACCAATAAGTGTCACGGGCTGCAAATTATTCTTTCATATTTTCAATCAAATTGCTGCTTTAAAATGTATCACAGATTTTAGGAAACTCATTTCAAAAACTTAATAAAAGGAGACTGACTTTTGGTAGCGATACAACTTGGACACCAGGGGAACTACAGATTAGAAACAGGGGACAGAAAAGGGGGGGTCAATTGTAATAGAAATGTTAAAATTTACTTTCCGGTAATAAATTGCATTCCCCAGTTAAGCAATATGGGTCCTAACTTACAGTATTATCTTCTTGCTATCCATAATTGCATTAAAATTTCACTCTTAAATTACACTAAAATGGATATTGCATGATATTAGTAGCACTAAAGCTATCAAAATGTCACTTTTCATATTAGAATAGTGACTTGGATATTGTATTAGCTATTTTAATTCTTTCAAGTTATAATATTCCATAATATGATCTATGAAACTTCCAATCTAATTTCTGGTAACTACCAAGTATTAATATTCAGTGAAATTGATGGGAATCAGAAAGTTAAATCATCAGCAAAGGTAGCCAGAGAGAATCTCTTTCTTCCAGTATAGTTAATTAAAATGATTTAACAAATATAATAGTTGTGCACTTATACTTGCAGCTAAAACTACCATAAAAGAAAAAATGAATTAAAGCATTATGCAAATTAAACACTGTTAAACCAGTGTATTAAAATTCTGAAGTTTGAAGAAAACATAAATGAACTATATTTTCTTAATATTGCTTCATTTTAAATGTCATCTATCAATATCTAAATGTGAAAAAGAAATATCAGTATGAAACATAATGATGATGATGATGATGATGATGATGATGATGATGATGATGATAATAATAATAATAAAATAATAATAATGACTACACACAGGTTTATCTTAAATTTTCCTATGTCCTAAGAATATCATAGAAACTGTATTCATATAAAATATATATATAAGAGTTTTATTCAATAGAATACAGGAAGGTGCAAAACTGTTTTGGCCTGAATAGTGGACATCTCATAGATAAACAAACCTACCACTCACAATCATTATTTTATTAATTTGGCCAAAGTGTTATGGCCTAATCAACTGTGATTAGTATCAGAATTCATCACATTTTCTAGCTTCCTAGTGAATAATATATACCAGAGTTCCCCAAACATTCCAGCTTTGTGGACCAGTGGAGGGTGGGAGGGGGAAGGTCCCACACAAATGGTTGGAAAGTACACACAGCTTCATTTGCACACACTTGCCCACTGTTTCCGTGACCCGATTGCAAATGGCTCACAGCCACGGCCCAGAGGTTGGAGACCCCTAATATATATCACTATATATTATTCATAATCAAACAAATATTGTTGAACTAATAAGGACTAAAATAGTCCATTATGTAGTGATCGATACTGAGAGAACTGTCACTAGGATATTTTGATACTTAGATTTGTTACATTCCTTAAATTGATTAAGGTTCAAAAGTTGCATATTATAGAAAAGTAGCTGCAAAGATAGAAACAGGCAACTTTTGCATTCAGCTCAAAATACGACCTCATCAGATGCTATGGTAACTTAGTAAGGGAGAAGCAGATATACTGTATGCACTTATCCACAAATATTCTCAATGTCCCAGATTACAACAAGAACAAAAGCATTGTTTAACTCTGCTGTGAGCTGGTGCCATAGTTATTCCTTAAATTCTAGTACCACAAGAAAATCAATATTGATATGTAGTGGTACCTTTTCCATTGACATGGTTGAATGGTTAGATCAGATCCTCTTATCCCTTTGGAGGACTGATTTTTGATTTTCCATATTTTAACAAGATAGACAATAATATTTCCTTCATAGAACTTTTTTTTAGAGATATTTGGTGATTCAAACTCTGTTTTTTAAACTTTTAATAAATTAAGTCCACATGCTTATCTCTGGAATTATCATGAAACTGAAAGGTAAATTTAGAAAATGCTAAGGAAGAAAGAGATCACAAGGAATCCATGATCATTGAAAGCATACACAGCTTTGAAATGCTAAATAAGGAAGGGATTGTTTGGGCTGCTTTATAGTTTTTAAGCAGTAAGTAAATCCCATGTTGCCCCTCACAATGGATCAGACTAGGTGGAATAGGAATTTCTACGATAGTATCTATGTTGCTACTAGTCCACTGGGAGCAAAACAGTCAAGTTTGGTTCGGAAGAGGCCATCAGCAGAATTATTTTTCGTCTCAATCAATGTTTATTCAGGATCAGCAAGATTAGACCCAAAGGAGCCTTTTCTATGTTCTTTCTTTCTTTAATTAGGTATTCCTCATTTGTGACTGGCCATTTTTGCAGTGCAATGCAGTAATTGCTCCCTGAAAAATGGACAGTATATTCATTGATCCATCTGGTCTTCAACCTATTCCTGCTTACCTGAAATTCTATCTATCTATCTATCTATCTATCTATCTATCTATCTATCTATCTATCTACCTACCTATCTATCTATCTATCATCTATCTCTGTATCTGTATTTATATCTATCAATCATCAATATCTGATGGGCTGAATCAGTAAACAATGTATATATTTGCATTTTCGGTTAGTTATACAATGCATCCAAAAGACAAATCAAGAAACAAGGGCTTTAAATTATAAGGAAATTATTTTGGATTGGATATCAAGAAAGAATCCCAACAATAACATTTATTCAACAATGACACAAACTGTCTTTGGAGGTAGTAAACATTTTTTTTGGGGGGGGGTTTAAAAAGGGGCTAGATGATTAAATAAGAGATGTTGTTTTATGGTGTTACTCCACTGGGTAGGAGTTTGGACTAGATTATCTGGAAGAGACCTCCCAATCCTTATATTCTCTGAATTTGACTTATTAGGACTCAATATATTTCAAAATTACATAAGGATAATGTATTTCATTTTTAGAATGATTGTACTACAGCTCTGGAGCATCTTTGAAGATAACAGCTCTGGAGCATTTTTGAAGAGCCGAGGTGGCGAGTGGTTAGAACGCAATACTGCAGGCTACTTCAGCTGACTGCTAGTTGCAGTTCAGTAGTTCAAATCTCACCAGGCTCACTCAGCCTTCTATCCTTGCAAGGTGAGTAAAATGAGGACCCGGATTGTTGGGGGTAATAGGCTGACTCTGTAAACCGCTTAGAGAGGGCTGTAAAAGCACTATGAAGTGGTATATAAGTCTAAGTGCTATTGCTATTGCTAACAGAATAACAGTTGGAAGGAACCTTGGAGGTCTTCTAATCCAACTCCCTGCTCAAGCAGGAAATCCTATACTGTTCCGTACAAGTGGATGTCCATACTCTTACTAAAAGCCTCCAGAGATGGAGCACCCACAACTTCAGAAGGCAAGTCATTCTGTTGGTTAATTGTTGTCACTGTTAGGAAATTTCTCCTTAGTTCTAGTTTGGATCTCTCCTTGATTCGTTTCAATCTGTTGTTTCTTGTCTTGCCTTCTGATTCTTTGGAAAATAGGTTGACCCTTTCTTCTTTATTCCTCAAATATTGGAACACTGCTATCATGTTACCCCTAATCTTTCTTTTCACTAGACTAGACGTATCCAATTCCTGCAACTGTTCTTCATATGTTTTATCCTCCAGCTCTCTAATCATTTTTGTTGCTCTTTTCTGCACTCTTTCTAGAGTCTCTACATCTTTTTTATAATATGGTGACCAAAACTGTATGTAGTGTGGTCTGATCATGACATGTGTCATTGTGCCTAAGATGATGGTGGAAGAGGAGGAGGAGGAGGAGGAATTGTTTTTGCCTGGTTTGGCTTTCTCCCTCCCTCCCTCTCCCTCCCTCTCTCTTTTTTAAATACTGTTAAGACTTACTTGTTTCTCTTTGTTTTGATGCTGCTGTCATCACTCATATCTTCTGGATCTGTGCCATCTTTTTCTGCTGAAAGGGAACAAACTTGTTAGTGACAAATATGTCATTAAACCAACCAGATCAGCCAATTTAACTTTTGTTTTATTAGAGTTGGTTCAGTTTCTAAATTTTCTGTTTCTCTGGTCATTACAAATGATTTAAAAAGTCAATTGTAATTTATTCTTCTCACTATTTAGTTTAGAACTCTTTCTATGTGCATTACACACACCTATACCTCCCTTTCCTTCTTTATCTCTCTAATTATCTTTTTTAATAGGTTAGAGTGTTATGGTTTTAATAATTGCTGGGAATCAAGGAAATGTAGTCTAGCACATCTGGAAACAAGGATTATGCACAAGTACTATTATCTATGTGCACATTAGTTAATCTTGGCAAATAAAAACAGCATTGATAATGAGCTGAATTGATTGTGAAATCAATCACATTCTTTTCACATATATAGGTAACAAACAGGTAAACAGTCCTTGCAGATTCAGGCATGGATAACAGAAGTGGGAATGGTACACCAGATGGCAGTACCATTAACCAAACATTTTCTAGGACCTTAGTGTGAAGTGATTCTATGAATCCTCTTTCAAGGATTTATTATCCTGGCAAAACAGTCCTCTCATTTAGAAAGACTCTGTAGAAAAGTAAACATAAATAATTTGTAAGCGCTATGAAGAAATTTAAAGAAAAATAACTGTAAACAGATAAACAAGAGCCACATTGTATTCCTCGTAAATTTACTGTATAAACTCTGCAACAATCAACAAATAGTTCATTGAACAAGTCAACTCAAAATAATAGGAATTTATGGCCATGTTTGGAGAAGCTCTAGGACAGTGATGGCGAATCTTTTTGGCACCGAGTGCCAAAAAGGTTATGTAGAAATGTTGCACGCTCTCATCAGAATCATGCTCCAGAAAAGCCAAACTTCCAGGTTCTATCGCGCACGGATGCCCAATGATCAGCTGGTTGTCGCACATGCTCAGGCTGATTTTCGGCACTGCCACACGCGCGAAGGACAGCTGATTGTCTCACACACGCATGCATGCCAGAAACAGGCAAGGCCATGCGTGCCAGGATGACATGGCTTTGCGTGCCACTTTGGGCACGCGTGCCATAGGTTCGCCATCACGGCTCTAGGAGAAAAGGGGTTAGGCCCCACATCTAGTAATGTGGTTGAGGTTTCCCACATCTGAATTATGCTAACAATCAATAGCTATTAAAAGTTCATCACCCTATGAAACAATGCTTAAAAACAATAAGCTATTTATATGTCGTATGTTGTGTAAATGTCAAATTTGTGTTTTAATAAAATTTATAAATTTTTTAATAAAAAAAAAGTTCATCACTTATAAGCCATTTGTCATGGTTCCGAGTAATGCTCCCAATTAATTCAAGACTCTGAGGCCGTGGCTTTCTCAAAAGATCCTGTTTATTGTGGCTATTTACTAACACACTTGCAATATATCAATAAAACTCTAATCTCTGAATGATTAGAATCTTATTTAATCTTTATCCAAAGTTAAGATCGTGCTTCTTTTAAATTCCAAGAATTTGGAATGCTTGATAATAATCTTTCTGGAGAGCACCAATTGCTCTTACTCCATCAAAGACACACACTGTAGGTATCAAGAATGCACACAAAAATATGCTCTGACTTATTGGACCTAATTTTCCACAAGAATGTGGTATTAAACAGCTATAAAATCTTTCTCACCACATAGGCATCTAAAAATGTCTAGAAAGAAAACCATTGAATACACTTAAACCTTATTCTCTCAGTGTGAGAACAAATAACTTGAATCAAGAGGCTAGGGAAAGCAAACAACTTCAAAGGATATTGGTCAAAAGGCACTGGAATTGCCTACTTTCTGGAATTAAATTGAGTTTAAGAACAAAATAGGAGCAATATAACAAATATATAAAGGTCACCCATTTACTTTATAAGAAATATGAAGTCTGCCATTCCATCTTGGAAAAGATACCATGAGAATATTTTTTTAAATGGCCACAAAGAATAACAAAGCAACATATGAACATTTCTAAATAATGTCCATCTTAACTTGGTACCATTTATCAATGTAAAATAATTGTATTCTGTGGAAGTTAAATAAATACAAACTTATCTGAAAAATGAAGGGGAAGATAATGTGAATTTCTAGATGAGGACACTAATCTATGTCATCCATCCATCGTATCTTAGCAACTAAGTACTATTTCTCATCAAATTCCATCATGACCTCAATGATTTCTACTTCACCATCAATTTTGAAGTAATAAAAGTCCACTTCCTTAATGTCACAATAAAACTGCACAATATAGGTAATCCTCAACTCACAACCACAACTGAGCCCAAAATTTCTGTTGCTAAGTGAGAAATTTATTAAGTGAGTTTTGTCCCATTTTATGACTTTTTTGTCAGATTTGTTAAGTGAACTACTGCAATTGTTAAATTGGTAACATGGTTGTTAAGTGAATCTGGTTTTCCCATTGATTTTGCATGTCAGGTGATTAATCATGTGACCTTGGGATACTGTAATTGTCATAAATGTGAAAAATGGTCATAAGCCACTTTTTTCAATGCTGTCGTAACTTTGAATGGTCACTAAGTGAACTGCTGTAAGTCAGGGACTACCTGTAGATGTATAGATATCAACATTCTTCAGGACAACCAACATATCATTATGCAGACCAATGTGATTCCCATCTAGAATACACTCCCAAATCCATCATCTATAAATTCAGTAGACGGTATTACCTATCCAACAAGATCAATATACCGATCAATGCCTATATTAAAAGACAGACCACAAAAATAGATCAACAGAATATCATTGACTGTTACCTACAGCTTACAATCAAGCCATCCAAATGTATTATTAATAAGCTGCATCACATTCTGGACAATAACAATGCCCTTTCTCAGGCAATGGGCAGCAAGTTCATACCTGCATACATTAAAAACACCCTACTTGAATCAGATTCTTAGAAGCCACAAGAAATAACACAACCTTGGATCTAATGTCAGGATACTCTCAGATGTCTGTTTGTTTCCACACTTCACACACAAGATTAGAATGCTTTTGCATATTCTTCTTCTGTTATGATATATGCTATCATCTGTCATCAATGCCCCTTTTTATGTAGGACAAGCAAACCAAACTTCAACCAAAAGAATTAATGGACAAAAGTTTGACTTCAGAATTCAAAACATGGACAATATGATATCCAAGCATTTCAGTCACCCATGACACTCACTTCATCACAGATCTCAAAGTATCCATTCCGGTAAAAATCAAACCTACTACCACAATTGAGATATTTATACACTTACATAGACCAACAGGTTTTAGGCTACAGGTTCTCCTTGATTTAGGACCACAATTGAGTCCAAAATTTCTGTTGTTAAGTGAGACATTTGGTGAGTTTTGCCTCATTTTACGACCTGTCTTGTCACTGTTATTAAGTGAATCACCGCAGTTGTTAAATTAGTAACTGAGTTGCTAACTGAATCTGGCTTCCCCATTGAATTAACTTGTCAGAAGATCACAAAAAGTGATCACATGACCCTGAGATATTGCAACCATCATAAATTTGAACCAGTTGCCAGGTATCTGAATTTTGGTCACGTGGTCATGAGGATGCTGCAACTGTTGTAAGTGTGAAAAATGATCATAAGGCACTTTTTTTCAGTGCCATTGTAACTTTGAATGGTCACTAAATGAACTGTTGTAAGTTGAGGACTGCCTGTATTTCAGAAGATTTTAACACACACAGTGGGGTTTTAACACATCACAATTGTTAATTATTGTTGTGGCCCATCAGCGGCCTGTGTGGATTGTAGCTGATTCTGACAGCAAGGAGGCTGGTGTGGTGTTGCGCCAGCAGCCTGTGCAGCCAAGTCAGACAATGAGAAGGCTGGAGAAGATGTGGTGCCAGAGGCAGGGATTCAGCCAGGGCCTTCAGAAGCTCCTTTAAGGGAAGAGGACGAAGAGGAGGAGCCTCTTCTCGATGCACGGGCGTGCAGAGCTGCCAAAAGGCAGGAGTGGCTCCTCAGGAGGAGGTCTCCTCGAGAGTGAGTCTTAGGGCTAATTGGCCACTCCCTTAGCCTATTTAAGGAGGAACATCGACTGAAGCAAGTTGTAGGGAACAACTTTAGTTCACTCTACTTCGCGTCTGGATTCTCTGCACATGGCTTCTGGGCTTTCTGCCAAACTTCGTAAGATTGTGATTACTTTATCTTTGGTTTCTTGTAGGCTGTTAAGAAAGTTTATTAACAGCCTTTGTTTTGAAAAAGACTAAGTTATTTTAGTAAATTAAGTTTTGTACAAACTTTGTGTGTGCTGTGTTCTTTGGGATCCGTAGCTGGGGCAGAACAATTGTTTGAGAAGGTACTCACCAGGAACCTGTATTTATATAACCATCCTGCTTTCTGTTCTCCTTCCCCTGTCTCATCCCAGTTTAAAACTTGTATCAATTTAGCTACTTCATACATTTGATAAAGTGAGCTTCGGCTCGTGAAAGTTTTTACCTTTTCATAACATTTATTATGCTGTCTGAAATGCTACAGACTTCTTTTAACTTTGAACCAAGTACTAGAGATTGTGAAGGAAATGTGAGAGATATGCCATTCCTTCCCAGGCTTCCAGTTACTTTAGGCTAATTCTTCTATCTGAATATTATTAAGTGAATGAGAGTTGGGCTTGAAACACCCGTTACTTGCCATTAAAAACTACACATTTGCTTGTTTGTTTACACATTCATTCATTCAAGTAATAATACATTGAATGGACCAATGAGACAAAATTTTAAAAGTCATGCTTAAGCATATTGGATTTGGGCTGAAAAAATCCAGATCACCACTAGATACCAGCAAAGGAAAATGTAAATTGTTTATTTTGATTCCAGCTAGTGGTTGGCTATTTTCTTTCATTTTGTTTTGCACTTCCTGATTTGTGACACTAGCTTAAGCACACTAATCTTTTTCCTAATGCATTACTTCAAGAGACATTATGTCCATCAGGAGTCTTGTTTTGTTTTGCTTTAATCCATTGTTCTTGCTTCTGATTAAGTCTCATTCAGTACAGCCACAATCAATCTTTTAATCCATTTTCAAGCGCTATTTCTCAAAAGCTTCCAGCTGTGAATTTTTAATTCTCTAAGGAGCCAAACAGGCTTTGACACAGAATCCTGAAAAAAAGGGTTTCTATATAATCAAATAATCCCACACAGATTTATAGTATTATAGTATCACAGAATTAAAAAGACCACAGACAAGCTAATTAAAGCTCCAGTTCAATTGCAATAGCAATAGCACTTAGACTTATATACCACTTTGCAGGGCTTTACAGCCCTCTCTAAACGGTTTACAGAGTCAATTTATTGCCCCCAACAATCTGGGTTCTCATTTTACTGACCTCACCAACCTTGAGCTGGTGAGAATCGACCTGCAGGTAGCTGGCAGTCAGCAGAAGTAGCCTGCAGTATTGCACTCTAACCACTGTGCCACCACAGCTCAATGCTATACCATCCACTAAAGAATTTCTGACAGATGACCTTCAGCCTCTGAAGACTTCATGTAAAGTGAAAAATTACGATTTTGTGTGGCAGTCTATTCCACTGCTGACAGCTTATTCAATAGAAAATTCAGGTTCTAGCCTGAAACTTCTTCCTTGTAGGTTTAACTCACTGATTCTGATCCTGCACTCTGGAGCAATAGGAAATTACACCCACTCTCTTTTCTATGAGTCATCCTTTCAGATATAGGAAGACGGCTATTGTAAGTCTCACCTGTTATCTCTTTTGCAGGCTAAAAATACCCAGATCCTTTAATCATTCCTCTTAGGATTTATTTACCAGCACCTTTACCATCTTGGTAATCCTCCTCTGAACTTACTCCAATTTGTTATTGTCCTTTTTGAACTGTAGTTCCCAGAACAGAACACAATATTCCAGACTGGTTCCTCAAGGAGGACCTATTAAAAGACAGGCTACAAAAAAACAGACAAGACAAGGAGCTGCTTTTACTGATTCTGACTGAAGTTCAAAACCTCCTTAAGCTCTAAAACTCTTGTTGTTCAAAGCCTTCTTTGAAAAGTAGATCAAAATTGTCCTTTATAAAGTAAGACCATAATTCCTAAGCCTTCAGCTTGCAGTTTGCCTCCTCGTCATTTTACTCCTGCTTTCCTTTTAAACGAACCCGTTCACAATTGTGGAAAAAATAATGGCTGCCTAATGTGACAGCACAATCCACACACAAGAGTAAAGTAGTAGCATAATTCAACTGTCTGTAGATGAACCCAAAATACATCAAATGATGCCATGCATGATCAATAGAGCTGGAATTGCTAACCATTGGAGGAGAGGTGAAAACATGGAGAAGGGAGAGTGATATGGAATGGAGTTTATAAGGAGAAGAATTTCATGCTGATACATTCTATCACAAGACTAACCTATTCTGTACCTACCTTAAATTCTTCATTCAGAAGTAGCAGAATCAATTATCCAGAAAACACAATGAGTTTCATTACATGAAATTAACAACATCTTTATGAACATCAATGAACATGAATTCTCATATCAGTGTGAAGCAGTTATTCATTTTCTATTCATTCCTGAGTTTCAAGCGTATATGCCATGGAAGAGAGGCTATTAAAGTACAATATCTTTTTTTAAAAAAAGATAATTATGCTTTGTCAGTTTTAGCTTTCCTTTCCCATTTAATAAGCATAATGAAAGTTAAAATACATTAATACCCATTTTGCACAAAATCAACATCTGTCTCAATAGCAATAATTTTAATGTGGCTTATTTAGAGTATTTATGCAACGACTTAAAACTTATTAAAAACTGTTTGCACACTTTTACCTTACTATAAACTACTTAGAGAGACTGATACTCAGAAATGCTGATATAAGTAGGGAAAGTGGTGTGACAGGAAGGAAGGAAACCAAAACAGAAGCAATCTCTGCTATCTTAAATGACAAAATAAACTTTAAAAACCATCCTAAGAAATTCCTAAGGAACCCACACTAACTTGATGGCATATAGTATACACCAATCAGTTTATTCAGTTATTTGCTCAAATTCCCTATTTATTTCATTCCAAAACTTTCCTGGTGATATATTGAGCAAAGCAGTACAGGTAGTCCTTGATTTATGACTGTTTGTTTAATGACAGGTCAAAGATACAATCATCCCCCCAAAAGTGACTTATACCATGTCTTCAGTGTTACCAATGTGGCATCTCACCCCTATTGGGATTTGGATGCTCGGCAAATAGAATCAGCGATGCAAGTCAGATTCACTAAACGACTGTGGGATTTGTTTTAACAACCACAGTAAAAATGGACATAAAATCAAGTTATGACTTACTTAATAATTGAATCACATAGCAACTGAAATTCCAGTCCAATTGTGGTCATAAGTCAAGAACTACCTGTAGCCATAATTCCCATCTTATTTTGTCCATCTTAAACTCTCAGCATGTACAGGCAATTCCTAACTTCAATGTCATTCCCAAGGAAGGGAATGTTCTGTCTTGCCTTCTAACCCTCAGTCAGAACATAAATGGGTCTCATGAAATTTCAGATAAAATTGTGCAAAGATGTTCCACTCGGTATTTAAAATGATACACATGTTGTGATGCGGCTGTCTTCAATAGCTCCATATCTGATTTTATGTGACTTGTCACCTTCAAGTGGGCCAGGCAAATGGGTGCCATGCCAAAATCAGAGAAAATGTAGGAGTAATAGCTATAGTTATGGTCATGTACTATGAACAAAACCCAACACTGTTGCCTGTATCGCCTTCCACTTTAATATAAATAGCAAGCATCCATGTGGAAGGCTGAAGCAAAGATGGCGAGATACAATAAATGCGGACATGAAAAAAGCCCAGTTAGATCTGGATATTGCACTTGATCACACAAGATGGCACATTGATCCAAAAAAGCAGACCTCCCACCTGCTGGAAAGTGCTAGGAGGAGGACGAGGTAGAGGAGGAGGATATGACCATGTGTCATGACCCCATTGGAGCCCAGTTCAGAGAAGGCATTAGAACTGGGACCATCCAACAGGGATGGCAAGTCTCCCTTGACATGTTTGGAGAGGCCAGGGGATGAGCACAATGTTGTCCCAGGTCCCTCAGGCATCAGGGGAGATGGTTAACCAGACAGAGAGCTGCCTGCCTTCACAGACACAGGAGAGGATTTACTGCTGACAGACAGTGGTGCTGATAGGCAGCAGATCCCCACTGATGAGGAACAGCTGCCTCCTCCACTGATCCAAGGGCATGGAGAACACAGTGTAGGTAAGCTCAGAGAAGGGTTGCAAGGCTACTCGGAGACGTTCACCCTGCCCCACCTCACAAGGAACACCTGGAGTGGAGTGATTTACGGAGAAGCCATGGGGAGTTAGTCTTCAGTAGGAACAATTGTTTATTTTGGATTACACTCCCCCTGCCTTTTTGCCTTGCCTTATGGACTGCTTTTGTCCTTTTCTTTGCTTTACCTTTAGAACTGCCTTTGTCTTGTACCTTATCGTTAGTCTAAGGACTGTCATTTGTCTTATGCCTGGACTTTGCCATGTGGACTTTCCTGGTAACATATGGACTGTTGTTTGGGGGACTGAGGGTGACTGCCTTCAGGGTAGCGTGGGGTGGAGCCTTATTGGTCATTGGATGGCCATTTGCTGAAACATTTATTGAGAGCAATAAAGGACTCTCTAGAGGCCTGCCTTGCCTTGCCCACCTGGATCAGAACATCATGCTTAGGGCCAGGACTACTGTTGTACATGTGGAAAAACACAACAGCTAAGTTGGAGGATACTTCCTTCCTCAATGAAGATAAACAAGTACTGCATCCATCATTGCTGGTTTCCTCCGTATACTCAGATTTTGTAATACATCTCAGCATGACAGCCAGAATTCTTTTTAAAGCCAAAAAATGTATTTAAGAAGTCTCTGGTGGGGGAAGATTGATTAACAACAGCACATTTGGATGGAAGTACCTACATTTCTGCCAAATCTTCCATCAATCCAGTGAGATTAATCTTTGAGATTTGCTACCTACAGCTGGGTTAAATAATAGTTTATTGCAAGACAGATCCCCTGGGCAGAATGGTCAATATCACATTTGGATGAAACAAGTTATGCACAGGCTTTTCTAGTATAAACAAGTGAAATACAAAAGTAGAAAAAGCTACAGCTAACAACTGAGGACTTTTCAGCTAACCATTTGCACACTTCGGCAGTTCTCGTTTTGAACGGAAACTTACTTCTATGTAAAGATCTTTAGGATGAGGGTATACACTCAGATACGTGCAAGAAGTCCAATAATACTTGAACCACTCCTAAGAACATAGGGAATATAATGACTACAAGGAACCAGGGATCACAGATAACTATCAAAGTAAACACAGTTCAAAACCTTCTCTTTACAGTGTTTGAGAGTTTAGGCAGGTTTTCAAGGAGATAAATGGAGCCTTCCAAAGGTGTAAGGCAGCATTATAATCCTTTAAAAAAAAAAGAATCCTCCAAGAACTGGCTGGTGGAAGTTGTTCTTTTATAACCTAACACAAATGCTTGATATGGACCTTAAGGCATCAAATGTTTTCTGTGTCTGAAATATATGGTCATACATCCACCCACACATTTCGCAGTGTTTTTCAGACCACAAAGATAATTTAATCTGCTAATGTAGGAAACTTTAAAAAAAAACAAAAACCAACAACCCTACTTTCAAAATAAGAGAAAAACTCTAGAGGGATAAAATGAAGTAAAAAAGATCTTAACTATCCACCTCATTCTAAAGGAAGGAACTATTTTATTGAGAGAAAGAAAGGATTCAAGAACAGATGTAATTTCAGTAAGAGGATTAGATCTCTTTTCTTATCAATTGTATATTTTCTGCTGAAGAAATGAAGAATAAGAGCAGAAGATGCTCACAATAATAAGGTTAGTTTATATGAAACTATGGTGTCCACATTTCTAAATCATTACTATTATCCTTTTAGAGCAGAGGTGGAAAAGGATGGCCCTTTTATGACTTATAAACTTCAACTCTCAGAATTCTTGAACCAGGATGCCCCCTTTTATGACTTGCGGACTTCAACTCCCAGAACCCTGAGCCAGCTCAGGAATTCTGGGAGTTGAAGTCCGCAAGTCATAAAAGGGCCATTGTTCCCCACCCCTGTTTTAGAGATAGTGAACAGGACCTTTTGCTGAAATCAAAACTTCGCAAAAGAGTTTCCAATAATCAGAATCAAGACTAACACAAAACTCAACATTTTAACCTGTAAATCTAATGACCGACATGTTCGGATACTCTTTAAGTTTAAATAGACAAAAATAATCACAGCATTAGTTACTTGCTGAAGCTTCCAGTTTGCGTTTATGAGGTGGGTCTTCAATGATCCGGTTAATATCACCACGGTTCTTTAGATCCACTGGTTTCTCCCATACTGACAATTGCATTGTAGGGTTGAAGAAGAAGACTCGATCATCTCCAGTCCAGACTATACACCTATTTCAATCAATAAACTAGGCTTAGAGAGAATTTCAGAAACAGTTCAGAAAAAAATAAAATACTTGCATTGACGATTCACTATTCCCGGTAGATGAACTATAATTTAATTCATAGGCCAAGATTCACACATTTAGCTAATGCTTAGCTTTGTTTTATTGAGCTATGTGAATCCAATCATTGCATCTTTAAATCTGTAGATTATGTCCTGTTGTTTTTTGTGACCATAGGTGTACTGAATAAGCTATAGTTAAACAAACAACTTTGTCAGTGGTGGGATCCTCCTAGTTTAACAACCGGTTTGGTGATCATGCAATTTACTGCGCGGGTGTGCGCAGTTTCAAGAAATCTTCACTTCCTGGTTTCTTTGGAGGAGTAACACAGCTGATCCGCGTGGCAATCTGCTCTACCGTGCAAATCAGCTGAGAAGATTAAGGTTGGAAAATAGTATGGGTGGGTGGGCCCATCTGAATGTCGGGATGAACCGGTTTGCTCCCAGCTGCTTGTTGGAGATACAGGTTTGCCTGAACCAGTCTGAATCAGTAGAATCCCACCCCTGCACTTTGACACTGCTTGCCGTACAAGTAATTGTTTGTTCTCTCATATTATTGTCCAGAACAATGGCAAGAAGATGAATTTTTCCAAAGTCCTATTTCTTCAATCAAAATTGACTTCTATAGGTTGTTAGTTTCTTAAGCAATGAAAATTTGCACATTACTGAGCAAACAGCTTTGGGGAGGGCAAATTAAACCAGTGGAATAGGAACAAAAGTCTTAATCACTTTCCCTGGTAAGAAAAGATTCCTCATAGCTACATTTCAATTACTTTAAAACTTTAGAAGGTAAACTGTGGTTCAGCCACATAATGCATAATTTGGAAGATGTTATAGGACCATGTGTCTTATAATATCTTCTTTACTGATCTGGCATACAGCAGCAAGTTGCAAATTTATTTCAGACTAACAGCCTGAAATATTTTTTTTGCCCCTTCACAAATTGTTTCATGATCACTACACATATGTTAATAAAGTAATATTCACAATTAATGTTACTTTAACAGCAATAATAGTTCAAAAATAAATACTGAGAGCAGATGGAATGTGGAGATCGAAAACTGAGTAACACATTGGAAACCCGAGATTCAGGATCCATGATATCAGCACAAATAGCTCTAATTAACACAAACACAATTAGATCTTACTCGTTAGAGGCTATAATTAATTTCATTGAAATTTATAACATACAATTATTTGAGAATTGCTGCACTCAGAACTGTCATCATCCTCATTGCATCGTTCATTTTTGATATGCTGATTCTTTAAGTTTCCGACAACCAACTGTTATTTTGATAGCATAATTCAAATGAATACTTATTCCAACAAGGCTATTTGATTCTGGTATATGGAAGACTGTCTTGTTTTTTTGTTTTGTTTTCTGTTGTTTTCTATTGTTTTTTTTAAAAAGAAAGATATATGAAAAATCTTAGAAAGTCTTAGAAAAAAGTGAGAATGTCTGAAATGTGGAATGATAACATAGTGATTTGTATAATACTTCTTTCCATAATTCACTGAATTAACAAGGGAAATGGAATTCCACTAATAATCCAATGTTTATACCATCATATTGTTGATTTAAAGCTGATAGACTGAAATCATGATCATGCAAAACAATTCATCTGAATGTCGGGACAAACCGGTTCGCTCCCAGCTGATTGTCGGGGCTACTGGTTCTCCCAAACTGGTCTAAACCAGTAGAATCCCATCCCTACACTTTGTACACTGCTTGCCATATAGGTAATTGTTTGTTATCTCATATTATTGTTCAGAACAATGGCAAGGAGATTAACTTTTCCACAGTCCTATTTCTTCAATCAAAATTGACTTCTATAGGTTGTTAGTTTCTTAAGCAATGAAAATTTGCACATTACTGAGCAAACAGCTTTATGGTCATGCAAAACACTTCCAATTTATGTTAATGTTTCTCTGTGTGTATGGTTTTGACAGATGGATCAATAGAAAGGCTGAACACTGGAGAATTGATGCTTTCAAATTGTGGGGCTGGAGAAATTCTTGAAAGTCCTTTGGATTGCAAATACTTTGGCCATCAAATGAGAAGAGCGGAGTAATTGGAAAGGATCCTGATGTTGGGAAAGACTGAAGGCAAAAGGAGAAGGGGGCAGCAGATGCAAAGAGTCAGACACAAGTTAGCAACTGAACAACAACAACAACAACAACAACAACAACAACAACAACAACATATGTATATAAAATAAACCGAGACAAGATTAGTGGAAAAGAAATTAATCTGAAAGCAAGTCACAAAGTTACACACAAATATGAATGCTTACTTTCAAACTTTAATTGTTGATTCACTAGAACAGAATTTAAACAACTGTTTAAATCCAGGAATCAAATACCAAAGCTATTTTGTAAATATTGAACTCTGGAAAATAAAGATTTAAAAATATTTTGGGAAAATGATGTTGCATAAAATTTGTACAAACCATGAAGCCCAAGAGGGTTTATGGATGAAATAAGGCTTTATTTATTTATTAGTCATGTTTCTAGGCTGCCAACTGCCAGATGATTCTGGATGGCTCCACAGACTAAAAACACAGTAAAATATAAAAAAACAAAAAACAAAAAAACAAAAAAACAAAAAAACAAGAGAACATAAAATTTAACTGCCATACGGAAGGAACTCTCCAACACACACACACACACACACACACACACACACACACACACAAACACACACCATACCTCAACAGCACTAAAAGAACCTGCCTGAACCAGCTAGACTCAAGATACCACAAGGAAGACAAGGTGAAGGCCATGTGGATTTCCAGTACAATACCATTCAAATAGCAAGTGCAATGATAGAGTTGGCCCACTCTATGGTCCTAGAAAATGAACCTGTTTAATCAATGGACCCAGAACAGGATGCTACTGTCTGAGTAAAGGATGAACAGATACCATGGGAGACAATCAGTCCTTCAAATTATTAGGCCCTATACCATGGAGAGCTTTAGGTCATAACCAGTATCTTGACTTGCCTCTGAAAACCAACTACAACTTATGCTGTAGGGTTGCTACATAGCTACAACAACGCTTGCTCATCACTGCTCATGCTACTGTATTCTCTATATTCTGGATATTCTAGTTATTCTTCAAGGGGATCCTCATATAGAACAGGTTGTAGTAGTCCAACTGTAAATAACTAAAGCATTAGCAACCATGAGGGGCTCCTCTCTAACCAGGAATGGGCATAAATGAATATAAACTGAACCTGTGCAAAGTCCTTCTTAACCATACTGACACCTGCTTGTCAATGGAGTTTAGGAAGATCCCCCAAATTGTGCAAGGTTTGAGCAGGCAGTGCATCCCCACTCAGGATTAAAGGTGGGAAATCTCCAGAACCAGGAGGACAGAAAACTGAAAGTTACCTGGTCTTGTCAGGCTGACTTTCAGATTTTTCCTCCCCATTCAAACTTTCAGACCTCCAAAAAAAACCTCCAGACTGTGTGGCAAAAATTTGACAGGATTGTTTGGTAGATAAGGGGTTAAAATGTTCATCTGACTATCCTCAGCATACTGAATTGATGTATGATCTTCCAAATGGATGGGTGACTTTTCCTGATGACCTCATGTAGATATTAAACAAGAGAGGTGAAAGTGTCAAGCCTTGAGACACCCCACAAACAGAGAGTTTGGGGTTTGATCTCTCCCCTTCTAATCAATACTGGCTGGAACTGGCTTTACAGAAAGAAATAAAAATGTCATAACATTAAGTTCAAATAAATCCCTATATTGTATATATGTGGACAAGTTAAAAGGAGATTAAGCAATGGGAAGATAATTTAATTATCACACAATACATACTTTAATGACTTAATTCCATATTGATGGAAATACCTAAAAAGAATTATTTGAAGCAATTTTTAATTACCTCATGTGTAATATCTAATTTTCTATTTTGGAACTAAAAATATAGAGGGGGAAATAGTGGGAGATTATCTTATTACAAATATGAATAATTTTAGTGTATGCTTCTTCCCTAACTGTTGTAATAACATTTAGAAGAAAAAAAAATCCTCCACATCTTTTGTGTTGTAGAGATATGACTCACAGTATATCTCACCAGTGTTGTTAATCATCTTCAAAAATGAACATGCACCACTAACCAAGCTTTTGGCTCATAGTAGATCACAGTCAAGTTGTAGAAAGCTTAAAGAGCAAGAAGCTAAATAACTATGAATGGGAGCATGCACACCAACAAGCTAGCATTTGAGAAGCATTGGGAGCAGGGGATACATTAATTTAATTTAAGTATTTATTATTTAACTCATTTAACAAAAGATTAAATCACTGTCTTGGCTACAATAAATATCAAATGATAGAAAGCAAAGAGACTGAAACCTAGACAGTATGTTGAATGCTACCAATAAACAATAAACAGATGTTATTGCCTTCACTTACAATCAAGATTTTCCCTTACGTCAAATATTATTTTTTTCTGATCCTTTACTTCCTTCGCTTATCAAGTCCACTTGTCCAATAAAATTAGTTTTGTGAGGAAGGCAAGTGTAGTGAATCAGTGGGGGGTAATGTAAATTATACTGATTTAATGAAAGCCTCTGGGAACAATATGATTTGATATGGCGTTATCTATCCTCCAGAATCCAAATCAGCAGTCCTATAAGTTAATAATAACAATAGAGATTGTGCAAGGAATTTCTAGAGAAAGAAATGGCAGACAAAAGATGATCTCAGCAAAGAATGAAGAGCTTTGTTCAAACTTCTCTGGACAAGAAGTAGATTTAGTTCTAGGGCCTTATTTGAATGGATATTCAAATTGTTAGAAGTAAAAGGAAAGAATATAAAATATAACTTTGATTTATTTGATCAAAGTTAAAATACATTTGGTGTTATTTCTCATAGCCCTTAATGGACTTTTGCTGACTATTTTTGCTGAAATTTTGCTGGATTTGTTTATAAATTATAAATGAGGAAATGCTAAGTTAAAATTGTTTTTATTTTTGTGTTGGAACTTGAAAATTAATGTCTTTTTTTTCTGCTTCTCATTTTTTTCATTTTTGCATCTTTTTATTCTTTTATCTTTTTTAAAATTTGCATTAGGTTTTATTATTATAACTATAATCTTACATTGTATTAACAGATGATCACATTCTCTATAGCTGAGTTCTTCTTTTAGATGGAATATAAAATCCAAGAGCAATGCAGGTATGTTTGAGGAATGCCGACTTAGCATATTCTGATAATACTTTTTCTGTACCTGCCAGATGGGCAACTATGGTATCAGTCATTCCCCAGCATTTAGGTGAATAGAGAGAGGCAAATATGTCATACACGCTCACTGGTCCTTGAAAGAAACGTTTAAGCTATTAAGACTTGGTTGCAACAAAATATCCATCTTTTCTATTTTGGAGAATGACTATTGTAATTCAAATTATTGTACTCATTTGATTACCACTATTTAATTACAAAAAATATTCTACTGTGAGCCTTTTCCACACAGGAACCATTTGATTATAGGAAGCTATGGAAGAAATATGTACATTGTTCATAATTATAGATGTGAATCCAAAATAGGACAACAAGATTCTGAACACTTAGGGATAATGATAGGTATACATGGCATTGGATTGACTTAAAAATAAGCCAAGCTATTTCCCAAATGATCCAGAAAACGGCTTGGTTCATTGCCAAACTAAGCCAAGCCAAATTTGATTCTGTCCCTCTCAACATGTTTGACAGTCATAAATTGTTATGTCTCCCAGATGCCTGGTTGTTAAGTGTCAGCTTCATTCATTCATTTGCATGTGGCTAGAAAATATCTCTCCTGTGGAGCTCACAGTGAGTTAAATAAGCAGGATGTACCTGTTAAAATGGATGGGGAGGAGCCCAGCCCTCAGATTGTATTACTGAGACCACATTCTGCATATAGGTTTTGCTACCAGGCCCAGCTGTTTTGGGAGATGAAATAATTTAATTCTCTCTTTTTAGTTAATTGAGGTAGGATAGACCAGGGGTGTCAAACTGGCATCGTCGTGACAGTGTCACATGACGTATTGGGACTTTTTTCTCCTTCACTAAACCAGATGTGGGGGTGGCCAGTGCATGATGCATCCGGCCCACAGGCCAGGAGTTTGACAGCCCTGGGATGGACTATCAGAATGAATAAAGAGATTTAAAGAAGCAGAAGCTATCTAGAGCCATTTTTCCCCTTCATATTTGACAGTAATGTAAAGAAGCAGAAGCAATCTAGAACCTCTACTTCCCTTCATATTTGACAGTATCTGAAAGGGATCTTAAAAAGGATTTACTTTCCATGGTGTGTGGATAAGCAATGATGGAGAAATGTTCAGCCCACAATTCCCATGTGTCTGGCAAGTCCAGGTTGACAATGTCAAGGTCAAATTGAATTTTGCAGGTGGATATTGGAGAGATTTCATGCTTTTGACATCCTTGCTTGCAAATTGTTCCTGAGTCAAGAGAATATCTAAATAGAGACTTCCTGGTTTGTGGAAGCTGCCATTTTGGATCCAGGGCGCCTGTGAGTTGGAAAGAGTTAAAAATGAAATTCTGCTCCATCTTGGGTTTTATTCTGAACCAGAGAGGAATCTGCAGATCTGCAGTTCTTGACTCTTCCAGCTTAGCTCTTTAAGGCAATTGTTATTGTGAATCAAATGCTTGAAAAGAATGAACATAAGCCTTTGACCATAACTTAAACAATCAAATGAGAGGTTGTGGAAGTGCTAATCTCCCCTTATGCAAAACAAGCTGAAACAATGGAGAATGCAGATGAGCAGTAATTTTTTCCTTACACAATGACGGTTTTTAGCTGCGTTTGACTCAAAATAAGTGAAAAATGTTATCTTCGCTAAAAAAAAAATGTTTGCTTGCACAGATAAGTGTCCTGAAGAAGCACTTAACTAAGCCTCAGAATTTTGCAGAAACAATTGGAAAGATCTTTGCATTCCTGAAAACATTAAAGCTGAATGCAGGAACCCACTAAGCAGCCAACAGAAAGCATCTGCTTGCTGACAAGGGCCTTGTAGTGTATTTTAATATGTATTTTGTTTTATTGAAAAAACATTCGCTTATAATTAGCGCTTGGGGCTCAAAGTAAGAGAGAAATGTACAAATCTGTAAAATTGCGGGGTTGTTAGAGACGTATTTAAAATAAGCTTGAAACTGCATACAGTTTAAATAAAACTCCTGAACACCTGCCTTTCAGAATCTTCCTCCTATTCATTTTTCTTCCCCATTCCTGAAATCCAAAAGACTGGCCTACCTCACAGCTAGTTTCCATCTCCCCGGATGGATGGTGGTAGAATTCATTTCCAGCTACAAATACATTCATTGTGCGAACTGTTACCACTGGGCCAGCTGAAGCTTAGGCATTTATCTAATAAAAGCAAGGTAATAGCTGAAATGGAAATGGCCCATTTTCACATCTGACTGAAAGACCTAGTGAATGTCCCTGGAGAGGTGCTTAAAATGGATCCAAATGGCAGCTCCCTCTAGAAATCTCTTCACTTTCCCATTACTAACCCAATTTGACATTTAATTTAAAAATTATCAGACTCATCTCCCAGCTCGTCCCTATTTGGCATAATAAAGTTTTCAATTATCCAAATGCAAAAATATAGTGATTTGTTCAAAGACAGAACACTAATTAAAAATGGAGGTAATGGCAGAGGTTTGTATATAAAATGCCTCTAAAGCTAACATAATACTGAGTGTATTCAGTTGGATATAAGCAGCAGTTCAGAGTTGCATTTCAAAAGAAATATGCTAAGATCATATTATAAAGCACCAATCTAAACTAACAAGTTATCCTGTAACCACAAATCGTTTGATATCTTAATACGTAATTTGTTTTCAATGTCCCACATCATATTTAATATTCAGCCTATCAATCCTGCCCAAAGACGATAACCATTTCTGTACTGGATGAATATAGAGCAATTTTCTCCAATACGGTGTTGCAAAGTTTTGCAAATTCTGGGTATTATTTTTTAAAATAAAAATAAACAAACCAAATAGCCAAGACCTCAAGAGCTTTCATACACGATACTGAAATTTATGTTTTGACAAATGCAAGTAAATTCACATGAAATTTCAACATTCTCAGATGAAATGTAATGAAATCCAGGCTCTTATCTCATAAACATCTTGTAAAAATATCAATATCATAAATTATAGAGGGATGAAGACATAACTGCTCAAGATTATTTTCATGGTTCCTGGCACCAGACAGAGTAGCTAACTCCCGGCTTTGAAGTGGTTTTATTCAACCAGTACAGATGCTCAAATCTGTACAACAAGAAGTGAAAAAGAATAGCAGAAGTAAAAACATGAACTTCACAAGGCATTCTCTAGCTGCTAAATGATTTAGAGTTCCTGCTCTTGAAGTAGTTGATTTGCTAGCAATATCAGTGAGCTTACCAGAGTGCTTTCCTTATGAACTTCAGAGATAAAGTTCAAAGTAGTGATAATTCAAAGAACAATAATATCTACACGCCAATATTTCAGACAGGAAAATAGGGACATCTTTAGAAAGCTCTTAAGCCACTGTAGATGTCAGCTCCTAACCAATTTTGGCTTTTGTTTTTTTTAAAAAAGATAAGCAGGATCTAATCTAATTATGATTTAGAAAAGAGACCACTAAGTATCCCACATTATATCTAGAAAGGTGGGAGGGGAGTGACAGAATTTATATTTTGGCCAAGAAAACAATATGGATATAGCATGAAGAATTTGAACATATTAACAATTAAACATTTCACAAATTCTCCTCCAATATTGAAGCTGTTTGCTTTATAGTGTGCTTTACCTATGTTCTGGAATAGCCTGTCCTCCAATTTAAAACCCAGAAAATTGTTGTTTTTTTTTTTTTAAATAAACAAATATAAGGCTACCAGATCTGGGCTTTAAAAATACAAAATAGTATAAACCAAATAGTAGCAGATCACCAGAATTCGGTATTGCTGCTGCCTTCTGTGTGGTGATAGTTTGTATTTTCACAGTCTCAGTCTACTAAACAAATTAAAAGTGCATTAAAAAAATACTAAAAAGCACCAAAATATCCATCCACTATTTTTTCTAGTTGGGGGAGGGAAAGGATAAAGGGAAAAACAAAAGTTGCTGTTTAATCAACACACATGTGCAAAAACAGTTGAATGACACATTTAGGATTAAACCTGCAATATTTTAAACATTTGCATGGAATTAAGTTCCACTAAACCATGGGACTTTCATTTAAATGACGTTAATATCAGGCTATCAACCCATGTGGTGTGACATAAATATTGTTGGATTTGGTTCTACTATGTCAGCCCATGTTCAATGGGCAAATACATATAAAAGTCTACAGATACAAAATGTAAACAGTGCAAGGTCCATAAAATACAAAATTTGAAAAGCTGTATAGTGTACTTTATAAGCTTTTAGCTATTTTCTTACTATCATATCTAGATATATTGGTACATGTATGCCCACTTGTAGATACAGAGCAAACCAAGACATTATAACTTGGATTGTTTGATTCCAATACAAGGATTTCAATAGCTGTGGTGGTGTAGTGATTAGAATGCAGTATTCCAGACTAACTGTGCCCACTGCCAGGAGTCCGATCCTGATTGGCTCATGGTTGACTCAAACTTCCATTACTTCTGAGGTCTGTAAAACAAGGATCCAGATTGTTGGGAGCAATATGCTGATTCTGTAAACTGCTTAGAGAGTGCTGTAAAGCACTATGAAGTGATATATAAGTCTAACTGTTTATATAGTATATTTCAATATACTGTAAAGAATGGAATGTTTCAATCTAAACTATTATAGGGTTGAAAACTGGTCTGGAAAACATTTTAAACTGCATAACTTGAAATCTCTCAAAACTTCCTTATCTTGTTTCTGTTTGACATCCCAGTGTTTGCCTGGTATTGTCACAAGAACCACAGAATCCATTAGACGCATGGAGCCAGCCAGGACTTCCAGTTTGGCATCGCGGCAGGAACGGACTGAAAAATAGTGGGCTCTGATGAGCCCCATGAAATCCAGTCAGACAAACCACTGCCGGGAGGCTTTGGGGCCATAACCATCTTGTAGGGATGGTAAAGAAAGGAGAGGCATTTTGTGGACCACAAGGAATTGGCAATTTCCTTGCTGGAATAGAAACAGCTCTCCAGATCAGCAGCGTGGGTGGCGGCCATATTCTGGTGGCCACCTTGAAGCTGGGACAACCAGATCCAAGAATTGAGCTGGAGCAGTATTTGGACTGAGTGCTGGAACTGGGTGACATAATTGCCAATTTATATTTAATGGAAAAATTGAAATCGGAGTTTTAAAAGAAATCCTGAGCTTGGATTAGTGGCTATCTGGCACTTGGGGAAAAAAACCCACATACACGGGAAAAAAAGCCCAAGAAGACTTGGAAAATACCTGGAAAATACCTGGAAAATTGGGAAAGCAAAACATTTTAAAAGGGAAAAAAAGTGATTCTTGGGAGAAAATTCCTGGCTACTTCTACAATTATCTGGTTTTAATATTTTGTATGGAATAGAAATGGAGAGTGCCATCTACTGTAGGAAATAAAAAGTACAGTAATACTTTACTTAAATAGACAAAAAAGAAGTAGCAGCTGGAAGACCTGATCTTGGCCATATAGAAAAAGATAATTTGGACACTGTAAGAACATTTAAGGAGTGATTGTGTTTTGCATTTGGTTTTTTTTCCCCTTCTCTCTTGGAAAACAGCCTTTTTAATTGGATTTGATTATTTCTGGAGTTGGATTATTAATAATTTAGGAGAACATTTTCCTTCAGAAGAAAAGAGGAATAATTGAAGAAGAAAGGAAGAAAAGAGGAGAAACAAGAAAATTAAATAGACTCTAAATTTTGGCTAATTGTGAAGAGAGATAATTGGGGAGGTGTTAATATATTTTTTTAAATTGTTACAAAATGGAGTTGCAGATGTATGAAGAGCTATTTCTGATGTTTAAAAATATGTGTGAATCTTTAATAGGCAACAAAGAAACAGAAAATTCGTTGAAATATATAAAAAAGGAAAGTGAAGAGGATTTGGAAGAAGGAAATTTAAATGAGATACAACAAGTTAAGAACATAGAAGAGAAGTATTAAAAATAAGAATCAGGTGGACAATATCACAGAAATGTTTTGTAATGTAGAAAGAGTAGAGAAGAAAGGGAGAAAAGCCTCCCTAAAAAGAAACAGTTAAAAGGGAAAAGGGGAAATATTTGGAAGAGACAAGGGAAAGTCTTGGTGAGGGATGCTCAAATAGTACAGCAAAAAAAGATAAAAGGAATTCAGACATTAAAATGTAATACATATAAAAATAAAAAAGAGAACTGAGAAGTTAAAACGAGATAGAAGGCTGAGCAAAAAATTATTAAAAAATTGGACTCCAAAAAGATTGAGAGATGATAGATAAAGGTGAATAATCAGAAGGGAGAAATGATAATGGGGTAAATATTAGTAAATATATATATATATAACAATATAGATTGTAAGAGAGAAGAATTATAGGGCACACTGTGATGTTATTTATGTGAAAGAATTGAACATGAAATGACAAAGAAGTATGTAAAGATAGTAATAATGTTGAAACTGGAATAACAAAATCATGAAAGTGATTATTTTGTAAAGATGAATTTATTTATTTATTTATTTATTTAATTTGTATACCGCCCTTCTCCCAGAAGGGACTCAGAGCGGTGAACAGCCAAGATTAAAAATACATACAATACAAAAGTTAAGATAATTAAAAAGAATTAAATCATTGGCTTCCCAATTTAAAACCCCCAAGTCTATAAAATTTTAAATCCCAATTAAGAACCATTTAGGCTAGGCCTAAATGAATGAATAGAACTTGTTTAAGATAAAACTCAGTAGATGGAAATGTGAAAACAAGTAATTTAATAACATTACTAATTTTGATAACAATGCAAATTAGAATGAAAATTCAAAATGCCAATGATTGGGAAGGGAGAATTTGAGAGATTTATTTATTTATTTATTTATTTATTTATTTATTTATTTATTTATTTATTTATTTATTTATTTATTAGTCCAATTTATATGCTGCCCTTCTCTGTAGACTCAGGGCGGCTTATAATGCATTATAGCAATAGCCTGCATACTTTTTTGTATATACCTGCTTATTAGGGCTTTTGGCCCTAAGCGGTATTGTTCTATACAAAGTTGGCTTATTGCCCCCACAATCCGGGTCCTCAATTAACCTACCTCGAAAGGATGGAAGGTTGAGTCAACCTTGAGCGTGGTGAGATTCGAACTTGCACTAATTGCAGGCAGCTGGCAGCTAAGTGCTAGCACTTAATAGCACTTTAGTCCGCTGCATCACCGAGGCTCATTTCCGAGATGCTTCCGGAAATGAAGAAATATGGTAAATAACTGGTGTAATTTCAAGAGAGGAGAAATATAGGGCATAAAAGTGATGTTATTTATGTGTAAAAATTGAAAATGATAAAGAATTATGGAAAGAGAATAATACGGCAGAAGCTGAAATAATAAGATATAGTGAAAAATGATTAATTTGCGATAAAGGATTATGTAAAAGAGATGAATATTGAAAAAATGGAAAGATTAGAATATATTAAAATTATTATTATGTATAAGATGAATAAGATATGACCCGGTCAACACTCTGTTCATAAAATATGTATGATGAAAGTAAAATTGTAATAAAACTTAAAAAAAAAAAGAAGAAGAAGAAGAAGAAGAAGCATGGAGCCAGCCTATGAATAGAAAGGGTTGGGGATCAATTCCACACTTTTATCAGATGTGGTGATTCTTTGTGGATTTTGATATACTGATATTTTGATTTCATATCTAAAGAAGCTCGAATTAATAATATATTCTCTAAAGGTTTGCTCCATGTTTCAGTGTGATTCTATCATAGATCACTTGATTTAGCAGCACGATGAGCCAATGTAGGTGAAGTGGTAAATGAGGTCTTTTGCATTAAACCACATCAATATAATTAGTGAAAAAATATTTCCCTAAAAATGAAACAAACACCAAGATACTTGCAGAAGTATCCTATACATTTATTACTGAACAATACAGTTCTGTGCATACCTACTTGGAAATTAATCACACTGAGTTAAATGGCATTCATTTCCAGATATCTCTATTTGAGCGTATCAGGTATACTGCCTAAATTTCAGGTTATATTTTCTTTAATGTCCTTTTTACATCACTGATACCGAACCTCAGACTTGCAACAATGTCAGGATAAGGGATGGAGCACAATTTCATTGATTTGTGCAGTTGTGAAGGCACTGAGATATATTCAAGATGTCAGTTTCTGAAGAAAAGTGTTAAACATTGGATAATAGCCAAGAACCATTATGTTTCACTTTTTCTTTCGTTAACAATGATATAGCAGATCTTTCATTTATCCTTGGCAATAGCCCAAATAATGAAGGAAAAAATATCACTCCTCAAGGTACTTACCAGGGCGATCCTGGAACAGGAGTAGATGCAACAGGCTTGTTGACATTTGAAGTGTTTTCATCATCTGTGAGTAGTTTTAAAGAATGAGTCTTCAGAAAAAAGAAACAAGATTAATCAGCAAAAGACATTGTTATACTATGCGTTTTATTTATATTCTAAGAAGCATTTTCTTAAAAATTTGGTAGATTACAGCTTTCCTCAGAGAGGCCCAGATAGTGCACATGATGTTATTTCATAGTTATCCAAGCTTGTAGCTTGGTTTCCAAATGTTTCATTACCAGGCTAGCTATCATCTTCAGCAGAGTTTAGGGGATATTAGTGTCTATGTTCTTCTTCATCGAAGCCTGGCACTCCACAAACAATTCCATCAACCGACACATTGACCTACAACCAGCCTACAAAACCCTCAGAATCCAAATCAACCACACAACCAACCAGAAACAGCACCGGCCCTCAATCAACCCATGCAATTACACCCCACCAGCTCTTCACCTCCTAATGATCCTGCCCTGATGTAATCTCCTTATCACAAGACCCACAGCTGACCATGACTTGACACATCCACACCTGAAGCTCTTATAAACAGAACAACACTGACAATGACATCCCCTAAACTCTGTTGAAGATGTTAGCTAGCCTGGTAATGAAATGTTTGGAAATCAACCCACAAGGTCGGAGAATGAACCTTCACCCTCATCTTACACCCAAGCGACAGATATTCATCAGTATTGCAATATACATGCACACACACACACACACACACACACACACACACACACACATTATTCATAGCCAAAGGTGACAAACATACCCACAAAACAATCCTCCTCCTTCTATTTTCTCCACAACAACAACCCTGTGATGTGGGTGGGGTTGAGAAACAGTGAATGGTCCAAAATCGCCCAGCTGGGTTTCATGGCTAAGGCGGGATTAGAACTCACAATTCCCCACTTTCTAGTCTTTTGCCCTAATCAGTAGACCAAACTGGATCTCTGGATATATAACTCGATTTTGTGATTGTGAACTGTGATTTTATCAATCAACACAGTTTTCACAATTTACATTTTGCTTATCATCTCAATAATGATAATTACAGATTCTAGGGAGCTCTTAATCCAAACATTCTCAATGGATTTTCTTTTTCCGATGAACTCTTCTCATCTGCCAGTTCACAGTCATCCATTGTCAGATTTCTCTGGCTGGGCCCACACTCCTGGCAGTGAGGAGATGGAAGATGAAGCAAAGCAGGAGGATAGAGAAACAAATTCTTGAATGTGCAAACTTGGGGATATACTGTATCTGTGTTGCAGAAGAAATTTATGGATAAAATCAATGTCTTTCTCAATTCAGAATTAAACAATAAGAAACTAACCTTCTCATGTTCATTTTCTGCTGGCTTATTCTTCATTTCAGTATGTAAAATTAGGGTTGGTGGGCAGGATGTTCTATCTGTTTTTTTCCCTTTATCTGCAATTACAAAACAATTAAATAAGACCCAGAAAGAACCAATCTTCTTTTTCACTTGGAGGATCTGTAAATCTGAGCTAAAAAAAAAAAAAAGCAGAAATCCTCATTTAGAAAGATATGTTATTCTTCGAAAATCAGTACACGTGCTATAATTCAAAACTATATTTTCAGCACCTTCAAAGTTTATTATTAAATTATTTGTTAATCATAATTGACAGAAATGAATTATGCCAATTATGTTGAGAAAAAGGGAATTGAAAGTTTCAATCTAAACCAGTGTTTTCAAACTTGGCGACTTTAAGACATGTTTTAAAATGTTGATTCTTGACATAAAACTTTTACTGAATAAAAACAACCCATTTTTGTCAAAGAATCTACAAAATCATTTGCGTATTTATTTTTTCTATTCCCCTCCTCCCCTACAGAGAGAGGGGGGGACCTACACACACCAGTATATTAAAAACTCTGCTCTCTCTTCTTTGCCAATGGTTTTCTGGACAGATTTCGGATTTCATAGAAATAATGGCTGAGGGCTCTGTTGTCTGACTGATGTATCAGCTGTGTACACAGCAATGAAATCCCATTCATAATTTTGAAAATTCAAATGCAAATAAAAAGATACAAGTAACAGAGCCTTAGGCTAGTTAATCTCATTTTAACTCCACAAACAGATCCATTCTGGGACCAGATAATTGACAGAAAGTTGGCAGGCGGACATTTTTGCAAAACGAAGGGCATTTCCCCCAATGTTCAGAAAATAGACTTGAATTTCTTCCCAATCTTTCTAAAAATAAATAAGCCCTAGGAAAACCAAAGGACACATCCATGTCAAGAGTTTTAATCAGACTGATTTTAAAACCACCCATTTTACATAACCCCTTGCAGCTAATGTGACATTAATCCACCAGGAAGAGATAACATGTGAATTTTAAAAAGCTTAACATTGTATCCAGATTTAAAACTTATCTAAAGTATTTATTGCATAGCAAATAGCTAAATAATGGGAAGGCAATGTTGCACAAAATGCCAATCTCCATAATTTGTATTTCTGATTTTATCTAACCAGCATTAGTCAAAAAGGTTTTCCAAAAATGACCTTATTTCAAGAAAATCAAAGGGCAGTTTCATAGTCATCAGTGAATGGCTGTGTGACAACTGTCCCGGACACTTTCCCAGGCACCTCTCCAGAAGCTAGTTTGGAGGAGGATGAACTGGTCAAGGGCAGGGCCGGATTTTCCTATAGGCTAACTAGGCTTCAGCCTAGGGCCTCAAGATCAAGAGGGGCCTACATTCAAATTGTTAGCAAAATTAAAATTACATTTTCACTATAGGTGAAAGGGCCTCATAAGTGGAATAGCCTAGGGCCTCTTTTCATCTAAATCCGGCCCTGGTCAAAGGCATGTCAGGAGGGGAGGCAGACAAGGGCTACTAGTCAGGAGTAGAAGGGATGAGCACAAGGGAGCAACCGGAAGAGCAGCTGACTCAGTTAGAGACAGGAGAGGCACAGCTGAAGCTGGGAAGCCCAGAAGCTTTGGGTGCAGAGAGCACCCAAAGTGGAGATGAAGAACTGCCTCCTCCTCTTCATTGCTTCCTCTCAGCACCTAGGGCTGAGAAGAGGCAAGCAAACAAAAATGTCAGCCTGGCTACTTCCAAGGAGGCAGCTTTGCTTCTCTTGATGGGATGTATCAGGAAGCAGTTATTAAGCTCAGCAAAGAGAGTGTCTGTTTCCTTGCTGTGAACATGATCAGCTATTCCAAGCTGCAGGGAGCACCACCACCCATTGCTACCATTGCTGCCCATTACCACCACTGTCTATCACCATCTCCGCACGTCCCATTTTCGGCTTCCATGTGTCCCGTTTTTGGCCTCTGCGCCTCCCACTTTCAGCTTTTGCGCCTCTCATTTTCAGACCGTTCCAGGTGGTAGGGATAGGTGGTGGTGGCAGCGATCCCTGCCGCCCAGAATGGGCTGAAAATGGGGCACATGGAGGCCAAAAATGGGGCATGCAGAGGCCAAAAATGGTGTGCACGGAAGCCGAAAATGGGGCGCTCGGAGGCCAAAAATGGGATGCATGGAGGCCAAAAATGGGGCGCTCGGAGGCAGCAATAGGCAGCAGTGATGATGGACAGCAGCAATAGGTGGTGGCAATCCCTGCAGCCTGGAACAGCTGATAGGCAGTATTCAGGAGGCTGATCCAACCACCAATCAGCTGCTCATGCTAAATCAGGCTGTGCTGAAGCTGACCACTGTTTTCTGTTTGCTGCAAGGAGGCAAATTGCTTGGAGGCAGAGGCCAAAGAGTGGGGTTTGGTGGGTAGGCGGGGCTTTGGCAACATTCGCTGTATAAGACACACACACATTTTTATCCATTTTGGGGGGGGCATCTTATACACTGAAAAATACAGTAAGTCTAAGTGCTACTGCTATCATGCCTTTTGAACTCTGGACTTGCCTTGTGGACTTGCCTTTGCCCTGGGGACTTGTCTTTGTGCTGTGGACTAGTGCTGGCTTTTTTTGAGCAGCCTGTGGAACTCATTGTGGGGTGAGTTGGTGCTGGCAAAGGGAATTTCTGGGCAATACTAATCCAGGCTTGGGAGCCTTAATAAAGACTCTTAACACCTGTTTTGTGTGTGGAGGTGTGACAGCACAGGGTCTTTTCTGTGCTTAACACCTGTTTTGTGTGTGTGTTATTATGAGGTTCTCACCCTTGTAAGTTACTCATACTGGAGTAACAGGTAAAGCAATGCAAGGGAGGCGGGGTGAGAGATATTGCATTTGTTTTCTCCACTCCCTCTCTTCATGCAGTTTCACAGTGTTCAAATGCTATTTAGAGCAATAGGTGTCTTCACTGATATATTTAATGCAAGTGTCAACAGCATCATGTGTGTCATTCTGCATATACTCTCTATGACTCTAAGCATGAAGACACACACAAAAAAAAGCTATGCGCATGAGGATGCCATGATGAAAGGTTTACCCACTTGAACCTGTGTTGCAAGCTAGCAAATGCATAAGGGGAATAATATGCATTATGATGTTATAACACTTGGAAGCCTACGGCCTCCACTTGGATGAAGCTCATAGGAATGACTTTTTATTTTAAAAAATGTCTGAAATCACATGAGATTTTGGTGTTCATGCCTGAAAGGCCACAAGAATATGAGAATTATGAGAGATGTAGCGAACCCATGAGGCTTCAGCCATTGTTTATTTTACTTTCTCTGGTATTTAATGTTGAAGTTTTATTTGGATTCTGTTGAAGCAGAATCCAAGAGCACAGAGGACACGTTTCTACATAACAACATTTGCATGGGTTGTTAGCAAGCCCAAAACTACTATATTGAATTCCTCCTGAATCATGAACATCTGGCGTATTCAATGAAGGAGGTGCCATTTGCCCTTCCCTTGAAGAAATAGGGAAAATTACTGAACCTATTTGGTGCTAATTCTAGGAGTTTTGCTGGTGTTTAAAATGATAGGAAATTTGTTCACTTCTGTTTGGAAGTGGTTTCAAATGGAGACCCAAAAACATACCTTCATACAAAAATTCTAACTAAGCCATCCTTTGATGAGAGAAGAAAATTGTGAAATAGCCCAACCTATTTTGAATGATGAACTATGTGAATTCTCAAAACTGGACATGTAGGTTTTTAGAAAAGATCATAAGCAAACAGACCACTTCTGTTTAATTGCACACACTCGACATTTTCATCTGCAAGTTGGTTAATGTCCGTGACATTTTATTTATCTTATCGAAAATTGCAGGCTCAACTAATGTGTTGTTTAGAAAATACAGTGTCTTACGGATGAACATTTTTGAATAATAGGTTCTTAATATGCCTGCTGGAAAGTGAATTTGGGCGACAATGGGAAAACTGGAGTTGTTTTGATTTGTAGGAAATATTCCTTTAACAATCATTGATTTTGCAACAGTTATAGAGATGTGCAAAGCAACCTCCATGCCCAGGACTTTTGTGCAAACATAATTGGCTTTGATGTTTTGCCTGTTCTAGCAAAGCTAAGCCTATTCAATTACTCTCCAAGGGCTTAAGCAGCAGAACACTTTGACATCCCTAAGTATTTCTCATTTTGTGATCTTCCACTAACACTCATGATTTTGTCATCAAATAAACTCCAGCTTGAAAGCAGTACAAAACACTAGGCAATCAAAATTCATTTGAGGTTATGAAGTCTTGTTTTATTTAATATAAACAGTGCAAAAACAGAGAATGGGTTTGTAAAAGCAAAGTACATTACTAGGATAAAACTGACTGAAGAATATATCCATTTGTATAGGTCCACTCTATTCATGTTCATTCAGAGGAAATGTTTAGTAATTTCAGTAGGATTTATTGCTATTATTAATTTCTTAGGAACACTGGAAAATGTATGTTGTTGTTCTTTTAAAGATAACAACCATGAATTTAGGGTGGAAACAAATCTAGGGTATTGTCACAATCACATAATTTAGCAATGGCATGGATATATAAGATAAGGAACTGGATCCAATGTGGGTCGGTCACCAGGAACAGAGGTTTATTCTTCCAAGCTTTCAGACTCATGCTGGAGCCCATTTTCAGGGAAGTTCTCTTTAGCAGAATGTTCTGGTCGTGGTGACCAACCCAGATTGGATCTTGCAACATTATCTTGGGACACATATTGTTTACATCTTATGATTTATAATTGTATTTTAGGATTTATGATCTATGACATCGCTTTGTTGTTCGTATGTACACTGAGAGATGCACTGGAGACAAATTCCTTCTGTGTCCAATCACACAGCCAATAAACCTATTGTCTAGTCTAGTCTAGTCTAGTCTAGTCTAGTCTAGTCTAGTCTAGTCTAGTCTAGTCTAGTCTAGTCTAGTCTCAGTTATGCTGATGAAGTATATATGGGGCAGGAGCAATTTGACTTAAAATATTCTAAGAATTTTAAAACTCCTGGCCTAACTTAAACACATGTTTAAGTTAGTGTGCAACACATGTAAAAGTGTTGTGTAAAGTTTAGGTTTACAAAGGAACCATCATTTTCTGACTCAAGGACTCCAAACTCCAAGGACCAGTATGCCACTGGTAGCATACTTAGCAGGAATCCATGATACCAAGATAAAGCATGACTAGAATTCTTAGAGTAAAATAGCATGGTTAAATTATTGATAAATTCTTACTGAAGAATGTTGCCACTCTATGAGTTCTGTCCAAAATCCTGTCCGGTCTATTCATCTTTGGAAGTTGGATTTGTTTGTTGCTATGCATTGTGGATACTGGTTGTATAGGAATTATTAGAGGAGTGTTTGTGTAATAGTCAGCTTCTAAAGATTGATAGCCAGCTTGAGCTTATTTCATGGTGGAACTGATACTATACAGGGATAGTGAAAGTTCTCCATATGATGAAACATTTCATTAAAATCAACATAATATGGAAAGCAGTCAACAAAATATTTTTTTGTTTGGGACATGTACATGACAAGAGAGAGCCAGTTTGATGTAGTGGTTAAAGCATCAGGCTATAAACAAGGGGAATGAGTTCTAGTCCTGCCTTAGGCAAAAAACCAGCTAGGTGATCTCTGGCCAGTGGCGGGTTGCTACTGGTGGGAGACTCCGCCCACCCACCTGGACATCTCTGCGCATGTGCAGAAGCATCACGCGCGTGCGTCCATGAGCGAACCGGTAGCGACGGGATTTGAAACCACTACTGTCTCTAGCCAGTCACTTTCTCCCAGCCCAAGGAAGGATTAAATGGCAAACCACTTGCCAAGGAATTGTAGGGACTTGTCCAGGCAGTTTCTGAGAATTGGACATGACTGAATGGAAGAAAAAATATATGACAGTTTCAGGCTTTATAAACACACACACACACACACACACACACACACACACACACAGGAAATAGAGTGGTCTGTGAATGTATGTCATACTAATAGGATGGATTTAAACTAATTCACATCCTCTAGAATATTACAGAAGAAAAAAATTCATATCTGATTTTTTTTAAAAAATAGTCATTTTTTAAATATAGATGTATTAAATAATTATATTTAGTTAGGCAGCCTTGTTACAGATTTCATAACTAGATTGTTGCTATAAATGTGATCCAGGAAGATATTTATTTATTTATTTATTTATTTATTTATTTATTTATTTATTTATTTATTTATTTATTTATTTATTTATTTATTTGTTCGATTTATATGCCGCCCTTTTCCGGAGACTCAGGGCGGCTTACAATGCGTTAAGCAATAGCCTTCATACTTTTTATATATACCTGCTTAGTAGGGCTTTCGCCCCCCACCCCCAAGCGGTGTTCTTTTTTATACAAAGTCAGCTTATTGCCCCCACAAACCGGGTCTTCATTTTACCTACCTCGAAAGGATGGAAGGCTGAGTCAACCTTGAGCCTGGTGAGATTTGAACTTGCAGTAATTGCAGGCAGCTGGTGTTACTTAACAGTGCTTTAGTCTGCTGAGCTACCAAGGCTTAAGATAGTTTAAAATCCATTGCTAATCGTTGGTTGTTTTGGGGAAGTGGGTGGCTATATTCACACACACACACACACACACACACACACACACTCACACACACACACACACACACACACACACACAAGAGAGAGAGCCAGTTTGATGTAGTGGTTAAAGCATCAGGCTATAAACAAGGGGAATGAGTTCTAGTCCTGCCTTAGGCAAAAAACCAGCTAGGTGATCTCTGGCCAGTGATGGGTTGCACACAGTAGATAGAACTATAATATTGAGAAGTGTTGATCCTTAGAGAGAGATAGGAAAGAAAGAGCAGGCCATTTCTAGTGTTCTTGTGCAAATCTTCAAAAATTATAAAATTAATAAAAACAATAAAATGTATGACAAAGTGGAATCCCTTGCAAGCAAGAAAAATACTATTTCTTGAATTTCTTACTATGAAGGGAAATGCTGAATTAAAAGTATCCTCTAACTTTGGCTAGAGAATAAGAAGAGTCTTTAAGTAATTTATTATAATGAAATTCAGGAGTGAATATAAAACATACTTTCTAATGAATAATCATCATTTCAGCCAGTATACTACAAAAACAGCCATTTCATATACTTTTTAGATGAAATATAACAACAGTGCTATAAATTCTTTCCATTAATCAAATAAACTAAACATTAAAAAGTATAATACAATCAAAATATTCTAAATCACAGTAACTGAAATATTGGCAACAATCAGTCTTATGCAGTAAGTAATGAGTAATCCAGTTAGATGTTCATTCTTATTATGTCAATAAAGGCTTATGAACATATTTGTATCTTAATTGTCATGTTTTTGCAAATGTATTCAAAAGCAGCTCTTTTTTTCCAGTCGGGAAGCAGACATGGAACATTTTCGTTATTCATAAATATTGATTCGTGGGCCCTTAAAGCATGAAATGTCTCAGGTGACAGGCAGAACCAAACTACTAAAAAATGAATGGCGGTTGATTGAAAAGCTTCTTTCCTGTTAAAAAAAGAAAGCATCATAACCCAGCACATTTCCCTCTAGTTGTTGCTGATAAAAGAACAAGTTGTGATTAATGGCAGAATTCAGGGGCAATCATGGATGCAAGAGACAATGATATACAGATTACAAACAATAAATCAATAGATCCCTTTTGGGAAAAAGATGTCACATACGATGAATCTACCGTGCCTCTGTTTCTATTACTGGATTTCTCATGATAACCCATTGCTATTGAAATGCATGATTCACCTTCAGCCCAAGCTATTGATCTTTATTTTGGCAAAAAACTAGAGATATCTGCTTTAGTCATTCTGCTTTGGTTATGATTAAAAGACCCAGAAAGTTCTCATAAAATAAAGCATATGGAGAGGGGAATAATGTACTCCAAATTCCAGTAAAGAGCTTGCTTCAAAATTATTCCCATTTCTGTTGCAGGTTGCATACGAAAATTGCACACTGAATTGGAATGGTTTTGTTCTTGTGGCTATAATTCTTCCAGAACTAAACAGAGATTGTAACTTGTGAAAAGCACCTATTTGAATGCAGAAGACTGAGATTTAACCTCTGGCATCTCTAGATAGGGCTTCAAAATCTCCAATCTGAAATCCCGTTGCCAATACATGTCAATAATACCAAGCTGAATGGATAATTTGTAGTAAACTGTGAAGTTGTGTTTTCCTTTCTTTATGCAAGCTGATTTTAAGTGAACTTAAAGCCAGTCAAAATATAAATATTCCGCATGTTCTTTATAATTTTTACTTCTATGAAACATTGCTGCTTAAGGCTCTTAGGTTCAGTGGTGAAATGTAAATTTTTTTACTACCGGTTCTGTGGGCGTGGCTTGGTGAGAGGTAATGTGACTGGGTGGGCGTGGCCAACTTTTTTTTTTTTACTTTTAAAAGCATTTTTTCTACAAGCCAAAGAGGTTGTAGAAAAAATGCTTTTAAAAGTAAAAAAAAAAAAAAGCCTCTGATGATCACGCGGCTCAGCTGGGCATGGGGGATGGGCAGGGATTTTTGCTACCAGTTCTCCGAACCACCCGCTGCCATCACTACCAGATCAGTCGATTGGGTCCAAACCGGGAATATTTCACCCCTGCTTAGGTGTTATCCCAAGGTCTGGGTGTGGAGATTGTACATTCCAAGTATCTACAATATGTGTGTACCGCTTTCTAAATGTGCATGGAGTGATGTGAATTTATTGATGCTTATACTTACTGTCACCTTATTTTCTTATTGATTCCCCCACTCACCCACTACCTGCTATCCAGCATGCCAAGTTAGGAAAAAGATGAAAAAGTGCTAAGAGGAGAGTTGGTAAGAATATAAATATTTTTTTTTAAAAAAAAAAAATCTACCATGGCTATCTACTGGAGTGGTATTGCAAAATCTGTCACAATGGATTTCATCACAGTATAGATGACAGCTTTGAATGGCACTTGGTATTTATCCCTCTCCATTCAACAATCTCCACCTGGACACACATATAAACTCTCAGAGTGATGTATCTGAAAAGGAATATGCTTCTGAAACGGGTTACACTTTCTAAATAGAATAGTTTTTAAACAAGAGCTAAATTGAGGAACTTTTTAAAAATGCTTCATTGGGGGACATTTATATGAAATAGAATACCAGGCCACCCCCAAAAAAAGTTTCTCACAGACTTTTTATTAACAACCATGCCATTAGCTGAAGTTGTATAGTATAGCCTTCCCATTTTAGGAAAACAGGCAAATGTTTAATTGTTTTTTAATGGACATGTTTTTTAAAAAAACTCAGTAATGGATGGGAATTCTTCCCATCTAGCATAGGTAGTAAAGTAGATTGCATTTCTGTCAATCTATATCCCTAACAGGACAAGAAAACACAGGTCAGTTCAAAAAAGAAAAGACAACAATTCATATAATTGAGAACATTTGTAGTGTATGGCAACCAAGATAGGAAATAACTATAGGAAGGGAGTATCAATCAGATAATTTAGCAATCCCGTTTTTATTTAATTCTCCAGTCAGGGAGAATTAAATGAGCTTCTAATGGATTCAATTATTTTATTACAGTAACCAGATCATACCTGTAGAAAAACATTCATACTGACAGATATACATTTTAGGTTTTGAGAGTAAATTCTTCTAATTATTTTTATTTAAAACATTTATATAACCCCTTAGAGTCACATTGAGTTGGATAACCATATAAATGTTTTGAATAAACATAAATATAATCCCCGAAGCAAAAACCAATTTGTCTTTGTTGCACAGCTTCTGTATATACAGGTAATCCTCAATTTATGATGATTCATTTAGCAACCCTGGAGCCTGGATAGCTCAGCAGACTAAGCACTGTAATTTAACACCAGCTATCTGCAATTAAAGTAAGATCGAATCTCACCAGGCTCAAGGTTGAGTCAGCTTCCATCCTTTCTAAGGTAGGTAAATTGAGGACCCAATAAGCTGACTTTGTATAAAAATATACAAAAGTATGAAGGCTATTGCTTAACGCATTGTAAGCCGCCCTGAGTCTCCGGAGAAGGGCGGCATATAAATCATTTAAAAAAAAAAAAAAACAGGACATCTCACAACCCTTGAGGAACTCTATGCTCTGCACATAATGACTATAGTGGGGAGAGCCGGGATTGTATGGGTGCCTTGTTTAACAACAGCAACAACTTTAATGACTGTAATTCTGGGCTCAGTTGTGGTCGTAAGTCAAGGACTACCTGTATTAGGGAAGCTTCTTTGGATTTACCAAGGGGGGCACTTCCCAGACACCAATCTGTTCTGTCTAGGTTGCGGGCATACACATTCAGACACAGTTGCTATGGAGTCATGGAGATAACAGTAGACAGAATTGTAAATCAGGGTCTGTACAAAAGGATCTTGCCTGAATAAATCTGTTTGAAGTCTAGGCTGCCATAGAGTGTGGTCCAAGAAGTCAGAGCACCAGGTTGGATTGTCTGCCAATCCAATAGTCAAGGATTTATAAGTAAACAAAGGAACAAGAATCACAAACTAGGGTTTCAAATGGTTCTTTCCAACAAAGATTGAACACACAGCAGCTACATAAATCTGCCTGCACACAGCTGGCTGCAATTATTCAAGCCGTGCCCTTTGCCTAGTGAGAACCCTCATTGACTGCCATTGCTCTGCTTGCGGCTGCATGTATCAAAGTCTGATGCTGATGAGCGTCATCATCTGACTGCTCCAGCTGATTTAGGACATGCCTATGATTGCTCAGCCTTCTCTGATGAATCATGGCTTGAAGATTCCTGAGGCTGACTACCCACTGACTGAGCTGGAGAAACATTGTCAGAACCAGAGTTTGAATTAGAATCCTGGCTCCTGACCCACACCCATGAGAGAACAGAGTACAGGCCTTTTTTTCTAATTGGAAGATTATTGGAGATGTCCATTTCCTGTACCTGTCATCTGGAAAGCAATACTGGTCCAAACCAGTAATGGGTTTCAATTTTGTTTGCTATTGGTGCATGCACGACACTTCTGTACATTGGAAAAGCTTTTGCGCATGTGCAGAGACATCCGGGTGGGTGGACGGAGCCTCCTACCGCTGCTACCAGTTTGCCTGATCCGGGGTGAACCAGTAGCAACTCACCACTGGTCCAAACCATCACGTCCCCAAGACTCTAAATTCAGGATACTCCAAGACTATTCCCCAAGACCATTATAGAGCTGAATTAGAAATTGCTAGGTTATTGAATACGAGAAGGGCATTCTCCTCAGAAATAATTCTATAATTATTGCTGTGAGAAACAGGCTTAACAAGATCTCAACTTGTTGATATGTTGATATTCCTCCTTCCTGCTGATTTTTGGACTCCACCCTTTCCTTTCTACTCATTCCCTCTTGCCTCTATCCAGATAATCAGTCCATAAGAGCTAACCAGGAAGCTTTGGGTGTGATTATATTGGCTGGATGAAAGGCTGGAATGCGAAGGGTCTGTAGATAGCTCTACTGAAGGATGAGCAGTGATGGATAGAAAATAAGTCATGTGAGAACATACTGTTCTGCCTCAGCTACGGACCACAAAGAACGCAGCACACACAAAGTCTGTACAAACCTTAGTTTACTAATTAAGGACTACTAATGAGCTTTCTTAGTAGTTGTTCAAACACAAGTACAGTTTAAATCAGTCTTTTCTGAACAAGGGCTGTTAATTTAACTTCATTAACAGCCAACAAGAGTCCAAGGAATAATAACTGAATTCTGAGGCACAGTCTTTCAGGTAACTATAAGCTTACTGTGGTTGGCAGAATGCCCAGAAGCAATTTGCAGGAAAAATGACAAGAGAGAAACAAGAGCCAACCAGACGTTTCTGGAGACAATACGCGAAGGAATATGAATGAAGTTGTTTTCTGCAAATTGCCTCAGTCATCGCCATTCCTTAAATAGGCTAGGGGAGTGGCCAATTAGCCCCAAGCTTTACTCTCGAGGAGACCTCCTCCTGAGGAGCCATTCCTGCCTTTTGGCAGCTCTGCGCCCCCGTGCATTGAGAAGAGGCTCCTCCTCTTCTTCCTCTTCACTTATGGGAGCTTCTGGAGTTTCTGAAGGCCCTGGCTGAATCCCCTTCTCTGGCACCAAATCTTCTCCAGCCTCCTCATTGTCTGACTCGGGTGCTAACTGCACAGGCTGCTGGTGAATCACACCAGCCTCCTTGCTGTCAGAATCAGCTACCAGCTGCACAGGGCACTGGCAGGCCACAACACATACAATTGTCTGTATGTCATGTGAGATGCTATCAAAGCTGCCCAAAATGCATCTATGGTTCAGTTTCTTCCTGATAATATCACCTTCAAGTCTGAATCACTAACAAAAGAATTCAAAATTTTAAATAACGTAAATCCATCTCAAAAGTGCTGCCTGTAATATTAGATTAAAACAAAAACTCCAAGTAGCCACCCTCCTTCTAAATAATCCTTATTCTACAATGATCTAGGAAATCGCACACAAAAAAATATGTGTTTCTCAGGTTCTACAAAATATACCCAAATACCAAAAGGTACAACAAAGGTCTAGCAAAGGAAATAAAGTATATTTTGTTCCTATAAACTGATCGTGATTTCCAGAATGGAATTCTAATTAACAATTAAACTCAATCTCAAACAATTTGAACCATACACATAAAAATGTCAAAGCTTTATCTCTAAAGCATGTATTTCTACCACATTAGCCCACATGCTAATAATATTGTGGTCATGGTTTCTCTCGCAAAATACTTTGTTTTGTAAATTTGCAAAAGTCTGTAGCAACTGGTGGGAAAAAACTGAAGACTTGGGCACAGGATTAGGCAAGGTATCTAACTAACGAGGTGCAGCTGCAAAATATACAAACAGAATCAGATGTCTCTATTGTTTAAGTCTAAAAAGGCAGGCTCTTTTACATTCCCAATGCATTATTTCAGTTGATATGCAGATATTCTTGTTTGAAACAGGTGCAGGTTTTTAACAAAGCAAGAGGCGGAGAGTATCTTAGAATACATAAGGAATTGAATGTGGTAAATTCCAATCTAAACTGAAAGAGAAGAGGAGCCACAGACAGCATCTAAAAGGACTGAAATTGAGACTCTGCTAAATCCAATCGTTAATTAATCTCATCCAACATTGAGTTATCCAGAAGATTTTGCACTTTCGAATTCTGCATCAGAGTTAAAAACATTGATGATATGGAAAAGAATGTAACTTTGACTTTGGGTCTTACAGATTAGACTGATAGATCTTTATAGGAATTACTTGTTCATACTATTATGGAAAAGCAAAAAGCTGAGATTTGATGTTAATGCCTTATTTTACTGTAACAGAGACAGTCGGAAGTCAGTGCTTCTTTTTCTTTTTCCTTATCTTTCCTTACTTCATTTCCCCCTTTCCCCTCCCCCATTATTCTTCTATTTACTTTTGTATTTTGTATTTTACAATACTCTATAACCTAATAAAGAGTTAGAACAATTGCAATGAGTTAAAATATACTAAAGTGTTTACTGAAAAATATGACTGTAAGCCAGTGGTGAAATCTAAACTTTTTTACTACCGGTAAAGTGGGCATGGGTGTGCTTGGTGGGCGTGGTGTGGCTTGGTATGGCTTGGTGGGCATGGCAGGGAAGGATACTGCAAAATCTCCATTCCCATCCCACTCAGGGTAAGGATACTTCAAAATCCCCATTCCCTGCCCACTCCTGGGGGGAGGATATTGCAAAATCTCCATTCCCACCCCACTATGGGGCCAGCCAGAGGTGGTATTTGTGGGTTCTCCGAACTGCTCAAAATTTCTGCTCCAGAACCTGTCAGAACCTGCTGGATTTCATCCATGCTGTAAGATGATGTATTATTTATTTTTATTTTATTTATTTATTTATTTAATTTGTATACCGCCCTACTCCCGAAGGACTCAGGGCGGTGAACAGCCAAGCAATAAGATACATAAATACAAAAATTTAAAAAACCAGTTAAAATCGAATTAAATCATTTTTTGGCCCATTTTTTAGCTCTGGAATTAGGAGGGGGCCATTCTGGTGGCTTCAGAACTAGGCTAAGGGCCATTTTTTGGAACAACAAACTGTGGAACAGAACAAATTAATCTATTCATCCATTCACCATAAACTATCTGTGAATAGAGAACTGGCATACAAAGTTGATACCAATATAAGCAAAGTCTTTGAAGTGATATTAACAGTTTTATGCATTCATAAATTTATGAGAAACAGGAATATGAGAAACACTGAACAATTGCACCAAATAATATTTGGCTAAGAGTTACAGTTTCTTGGAATTAGAGTTATTTACTAGAAGGAAAATTAAACAAGACATGCTACTGATTCAATATTTCATTAATATTGAACATTAAACAATATTTCATTGTTGATCTCGAACGTGAATTTGAACAATGTATTTGTCTTATTCTTCTATTGTTTTGATCTAAACAATGTTATATAATCAATGTGTTCACAAGACATACTGAAAAGCAATTTAGTATGTTGGGCAAACCCATAATTTAGCTTAGTATATTGCACAACAAAGCCTACCTTGTTTTCCCCAAAATAAGACATCCCCTGATAATAAGCCCAATCGGACTTTTGACCGCATGGCAATAAGGCCAAGCACTTATTTCAGGGTTCAGAAAAATATAAGACAAGGTCTTATTTTCAGGGAAACACGGTACCTGTATATTTAATTTATGCTTCACTTACACAACTGGATAAATTGAGTAAAACATGATCAGACTGACATCAATGTGTCCTATGAAAATACTCAAGACATTGCTACCAGCTTTTATATTAGGTGATATTGGTTTTTTGATGGTATGCTTTTTTCCAGGTTTTGACCAAAATGCATCAGAATAAGTGCATTGAGCCACTTAAGTTGTCCTAAAGTTGTCCACAGGAGACAAAATACCATAACCTACATGAAAGTGTTTTAAGTTAGTATCTACTGCAGTCTTTGATTGATGAAGATTGAAAAACCAAGCTATGATCTTCCAGTGGAATAAAATTGTCCATCTGAATTTAAGACAATTACACCCTTTCTTGCATGAGTATAGAATTAAAGCAAAGTAGTTTAAACATTTGCAACATTCAGACAACTGCAAAAAATAACAGCTGCTGTCCGGGAAGTGTGAATCAGTTAAGTTTTATATTAGAATCTGAGCAGATTGAACATTTGAAGAATCACTAATTTTCACCCACCAGGCTCCTACCTCTACATCTTGGGCCAGAGGAGGAAAAAAATTGTGGAAAAGGTAAAGAGTTAAGACAATTCAGAGGAGGAAAAAAAAAAAACAATTTCACTTTGTGTGTCTAAATGGTAGCTGGCTAGTTACAGTAGGTGAGCCTGAAGATGAGAAAGCCAAAGAAGGAATATGATAATATGATGACAGGTAAGAGAGAAATATGGAGTTTCAAATAATTTCCCAGTCATTACAGAAACTATATAGATATTATTATGTTGTGGGATACGGTAGGCAAGAACAGACAGCATAGATACAACAGCATTTATTGATTCAACTGGAACTGAACTACAACAGGCAAATTCCTGTAATTTATACTCTGGGCCCACAGGGCCTCAACCAATTATACTACTTGAAAAGTCCACCCAAATATGAATGTTCTACGTTTTCCTCCAGAACAGTTGAAGTTAAGGTCATCTAAAGGTTAGTTTCACTTTAGCAGGGCTTAACACAACTATATATATTAAATACATAACAGATATATTCATTCCTGTACCATGAAAACACATTTTAGTGGAGATGTGGCTTCTGCTCTAATAAATAGAGATATTCCTTTGCAGCTTGTAGGGATGGAGAATTTTAAATTGTTACTGCTCAAGTCTTATTTAATAAAATGGGGGTGGGGGAAATCACTTATTTGATTTCAAGGTCTAAAAGAAGAAGAAAAAAAAAACCATTCTGGAACAGACTTTGTAAAAAAGAAATCTCCTCTGTTCTTCAATTGATGCAAATCCTACAACAGTTGCTACGTAACCATGCTAGATTTAGTTCAATTGACAAATGCTTCTGTTAGCAGAGGGGTTTTTCATTACTGTACAACGTAGGAAACAATTTGGTTGAAATGTATGCAAATACACAACATATGCTTTAGCGGGATAATCAGTATAGCGAAACATAAACACACCTGCTAATGTTTGATCCACCAAATTGGTTGCCATGAACGTCACAGCTGGTGATGAGATAGCCGCTACCCTGGTGACTTGAGCTGGCATCAGAGGAGTCATGCGAGTCTCGAGTCTAGAAGCAATACCTGCATACAAAAGAGAACAGAAACATTTGAGTTTTTTACTACATTAATGTGCAAAGATCCTGCAACTGAATTTGTAGTCATAAATGTGAGATTTTATCAGAAACTAAACTATTTAGTAGTGGTAATGTGCTATTATAACTAAGTGCAGAACAGGAAAATCAAAATATTATAGTATAGTACAACCTGCAATAAAACAATATATAGTAATACTCAATGCAAAGCATTTGCTAATGTAATATAATTAACAGTGCACAACCAAAATATAAATCTCTAGTGAAAATTGAGAAAGAAGGTTCTTCCATTTTCTTGCGTAAAGTTTTGCATAAAGAAGCATTTTTAACTTGACTTCTTTAAATTAAATGAAATTCAAGGGAGAATGGATTCCAGGAAGTTAAGTGGGAAAAGTCCTACACTGTAAGGGGCCATTTGAACATGAGGAAAAACTTATCACACAATCAAGCTGAACACACAGGAAAAATGAATTGGAATCAAATTGTTCAAATAGGCCGGTTGGTCTTGTATGCATGGCCTGAAAAGTCAGCATTAGCAATTTAAATGCATACAGCTTCTAAATATTTAGCCAAAATTGTGGTATATAAAAAAGAAAGAAATAGAAGTATACAGATCTAGGAGCAGATTCTTCTGGATATGAAGTTTATATCCAGTGCAAGGACATCATAGTTATAAAAACCTATCAATCAACTATTAGCATAATCCAGGTATGACATTTTCAAGTGTGAACTAATGTTCTATCTGTTTTTGAAATAAACAAGATATGAATTGATTCAATTAAAATATTAAAATTAATGGCAATATTAGTGGTTTTAACAATGAAAGGCTATTAGCAAAGTATAAACTGATAGACATAAGTTGGTCTAGTCAAGATTCTTTTTGAAGAGTTGGAGATGTGAAGGATATATCTTTCAGAGAATAAATGTATACTAAAATAGATTATGTTTCTTTAAATAAATAGCTATATGTGGTTTGCAAAGCATGTTGTTACCACAACAAGGGAAGAGAAGTCTATAACAACCTCTGGGCAAATACCAGAGGTATCTAACCTAACCAATTGTTAGGTTAGAGCTTCTAACCTAACAATTTCTGGATAAATTTACAATGCAGCTTTCAAAGTTTTCTGGATAAATATTTATACATACTTTTTTCCCTAAGATTTGCTACTACATTCACTGCATCCTTGCAAGCAAAAAGAAACTGGAGGTGAAAGCATGGCTGAAATATAGACATACCACAAAATGAGTGGGTGCTGTTGGCTGAATAAGATTCAACCTTATGAGAGCAAAAGGTGGGTGTTTCATAAACCATGTTTTTATGATGAGACAAAGAACAAGAAGAAAAATATCCACCTGATATTCATCTTCTCCATATACACAGGTAGTCCTATCATTACAATGGTAATACAACAGATTAGTATTGCTAAGCAAAGTAGTTTTGAAGTAAAACATCATTTGATTGCATTATTTAGGACACAGCAGTCCTAGCAGTCTCCATTGCCATTGTTAAGCAAGGTTCATAGGTCATTAAACAGTTCTATGAGATAATTATAGGGACATGGTGGCTCAGTGGCTAAGACATTGAGCTTGTCGATTGAAAGGTCGGCAGTCCAGCGATTCGATTCCCTAGTGCCGCGTAATGGGGTCAGCTCCCATTACTTCTGCCAACCTAGCAGTTCGAAAGTGTGTAAAAAATGCAAGTAGAAAAATAGGGACCACCTTTGGTGGGAAGATAACAGCATTCCGTATGCCTTCACCGTTTAGTCATGCCAGCCACATGACTACGGAATTATCATCAGACAGCACTGGCTCTTCAGTTTAGAAACAGAGATGAGCACCGCCCCCTAGAGTCGGGAAAGACTAGCACATATGTGCGAGGGGAACCTTTACCTTTACCTGTGAGATGATTACATTATACTCAACTTCCTACTGCTTCCCACAAGCAAAGCCAGTGAGCAAGCCAGCAGGAAGTTGCAAGTTTTAGGCAGCTTGCTAGGAGATTGAAAGGCAGATAAGTGGCTACTGCTGGCTGAGAGAGGAGCACAAGGGACCAGTCTAGCCATCTAGACTTCAGATAGCTGTTGCTGGGGTGAGGGGGGGAAGGGAGACCGGGTGGGAGATTTACTGAAGTGATTTACAACCTGCCTTGCTGGTTTTCCCATTGACTTTGTTTCTGGTAAGCTGGCCCAGATGATTGTAATTGACGATCACATGATTTTAGGATGCGTGAGCCGATTGCCAAGTGCTCAGATGGTGATTGCATGGCCTGGGATAGTGGAACTTCAAGGATCATGGCAGCTACCACTTGTTCAGCACCATTATAACTTTGAACAGTCATTGAATGAGTGGTCGGTAACCAAGGACACCTTGCACTTTATAAATGTATTATTCTTTAATAGCGAAAGTATGCTTCAGATCTACAAATGCTTTTTTTTTTTTTGCAGATGCTATTTTTTTGCATTTGCTATAAAACTAGTTACTTTGAGTGTCAGGCACCAATTCTGGACTAGAAAATTATTTTGACCCATTTAGATACCAGTTCCACTACAGGTCATCCTTGACTTACAACCATTCATTTAGTGACTGTCCAAAGTTACAATGGCACTGAAAACAGTGACTTATGATTGCTTTTCATACTGCAGAATCACTTGGCCAAAATTTTGACTTTTGGCAACTGGTTCATATTTATGATGGTTGCAATGTCTTAGGGTCATGTTATGACCTTCTGAGAAGCAAATCAATGGGGAAGCCAGATTCCCTTAACAACTATGTTACTAACTTAGCAACTGAAGTGCTTCAGCTAATGATTAACACCTGTGGCAAAAAAAAGGTCAAAAAATGGAAAAAACTCACTTAATAACTAACTGTATTGCTTAAGAACAGAAATGTTGGGCTCAATTGTCCTAAATTGAGGCTACCTATACATGGAAACATAATTTCAGATTATCAGATGTTCAGTTTAAGGATTTGTCTCCAGTAGTATCTGAAATGTGACTCACTCTACTATGAGAACAGGTAGCAGTTTCATTGTTAAGAGACAAAATACCTAACCAAATTCATCTTTATATATTGGCTCAGCTTTTAGTAACTAAATATCAGACTGAATATTTCATTAACCCCTATTCACTTTTCTGCATTTCCCAAACTGGTCATACTGCAATAATAAAAAACAATGAGTTAGATATAGAGAATAATCTAAACATATCATTAAGTATACGATTAATCCTTGCTTGCTTGACTTTACCATCCATAAAAGGCAAACAGTTATGGGAGTGGGACTGGGATTGGGTTACATAGGACAAATGTTTACATAGAAGAGTGAGGTGGCGCAGTGGTTAGGGTGCAGTACTGCAGCTACTTCAGCTGACTGCTAGTTCAGCAGATCAGTGGAACAAATCTCACCGGCTCAAGGATGACTCAGCCTTCCATCCTTCCGAAGTGGGTAAAATGAGGACCCAGATTGTTAGGGGGCAATATGCTATTTAGTATACTGTCTTTGGTGTAAGCCGCCCAGAGTCCTCGGAGAGTGGGTGGCATAGAAATATGAATAATAATAAAATAATATGTCCTTTTCTCCAGACCACAGTCCTAAGAAAATATAATAACATTTACACAGTAACCTATCAAGTCCATGTTTCTTTTTTTTCTTTTTCTTTTTTTAAATTTGATTTATATGCCGCCCTTCTCCAGAGACTCAGGGTGGCTTACAATGCATTAAGCAATAGCCTTCATACTTTTGTATATTTATACAAAGTCAGCTTATTGCCCCACAAACTGGGTCCTCAATTTACCTACCTTAGAAAAGATGGAAGGCTGAGTCAACCTTGAGCCTGGTGAGATTCGAACTTATAGTAATTGCAGACAGCTGGTGTTAATCACAATGCTATCAGTCAGCTGAGCCACCAGGCCCGTTTCTACACCTTTACACAATGTACCTAATTTAATTCAGAGCTAATCATTTCATTGATCTGAAGAGGAGAACAAGTCGGATCTTAAAAATTCCATTGATTTCCATTCCATTGCTAGAATCATGGAACTGGACCAATACTTTAATAAATATTTTCATTAACACCTGTTATATTTTGAGATTGACACCTGTACTTTTGCTTGTGCATTGCAGTTCCAATTAAAACAATAGACTAAGAACACCCCTCTAAAAAGAATCCAACAAACATGTTTCTTGTCATCCTGAATATTGTACAGGTGTTTAATCTGGATATTTTAGAAAAAACATAGTTTAATTATATATGAGTGCTTAGCACATCCTTAGCAATTCTTCCTTGAATCTGTAGGCAAATGTTGCTTCCCTTGTACAGACAAGCGCATGGCAGAGACTATGTCATAGGGTGGGTATCTCAACAAGTCCTTTTCAACATTTGGTCACACCCTGATGAAGTTCTATTCAGAATACAGATGAAGCAAGCTGGCTTTTGAAATGGAACCTCCTGAACCCTCTACTCAATCCGTTTCCTTTATTTTAGGTAAACATAAGGATGAACCAGACTTCCTGTTTCTGATTTGCTTTTCAAGCCTTTGCATATCCACTCTGACCTAGCTCATGTACTTTTTGCTTTTCTAATCAACACTCTCTGCATGCACATTTTTCATTTAGTACTTGAAAAAGCCACAGTGACAAAAGTCAGCAAATACACTTAGGCTACTTTTGTTACCCGTGTTTCCCCCTGTCCTCCCCCCCTCAACCATCACAATGTAGAACTAACATCAATGATTTCCACTTTAATGTGCTGTTTTTCCTCTCCTTAAAAAAGCAGGAGCTCGGAGTACAGATTTTCACTGTAAAATGAAGTTGTGCATTTATTTCTCTAGTAATATGTTTTGCACACATTTATGTACATTTCGTACTGTAAGTTGTAAAAATTTGAAAATTCTAAATTTTCTAGTATTCAGAAGGTTTTTTTTTAGTATCCCTACATATTCTTATGTAATATATTTTCCATCATTCCCTATCATTTTTCATCATGGTTTTCATCAAACCAGAATATTAGGTCAAATCCTAATCATAACCCTTAGCAATATGTTGCATTTGTACCACCAAGTGATATACCACTCCTTGATTTCAGTTCCAGTGCTGGATCATTAAAATTAATATGTTTCTGAACATTCTCCTGTTGTCTATAGGAAAAGAAAGGAAAGGATAGGAGAGGAGACAGGAGTGGAGGGGAGGGGAGGAAAGGGACAAGACAGAGAGAGGATGGGGAGAGGGAAGGGAAAGGACGGGAGAGAGGAGGGAAGGGGAGGTTGGTTTTCATGGGTCTTTTGCTCATCTGTGATAAATCGAACCACTGTTATCTTTAGAATATCAATTCCAATTGGTTTTGAAGCTAGCAACTAGAGTAAAACTTCTCATTTTATTAGGTTAATATGTGCAGTTGTTCAGTTTTGATGCTACACATTGTGCAAGTTGTTGTGTTCTTAGAAAGGGGGGAATACTTCCATTTAGGAGATCTCTGAGCTCCTGCTATGGGAATAAGAATCAGGAGAGAAAAACACTTCATCTTAATTTCTGAATATCAGGATACAGAAACAGAAAGTGAAATGGGAGAGCTCACAGGGCGGCCCTTTCTGAATTCAGCATCTGAGTCATCCAAAAGAAAGAAAAAGAGAGAAAATGCTTTCTGTCAACTTTCCTTGAGCTGATGGGAAATCTTGATACTTCATCATTATTTGTTTTTGCATAGTTAAGTCCAGAATGTATTGTTATTTTGTCAAATTTCAATCCATTTTTTCTTACATGACAAGATGGCAACAAAATTCAGATGATCAATCAAGATAATGTCAGGATTCAGATGTTCAAAACAATCAGTAGAGTGAGAGCAAGGGCTTAATTCCACTTAAAAGACTTGGATGGTACAGACAAAATTTTACTTCCATCCTAAACCAAAAATTAAGTTGTTCTTTCTGAAGCAGTCTGCTTAATTGATATAATTTACATCATTTCCATTTATTTATGTCATGTCAATAATGTTGAGTCAATCAAATCAAAACAGCAATTACATAATGATGCAAATGGAATGTATTCTATAAAATATATGAATTCAGATGAAATGGAGATTTGGATTTGATGGACATTTCTCCTCCTAATGGTCCATTAAAGGTTTACTAAAGAAGTGGTCCTCATTAACCTTGGTTCCATCATCACTCTTGGCTTCCTCTATTAGCTGTTGGTAAATATGGAGCAGACCTTTTTATATACAGTAAGAGCTTTTACGTATCCTTTTTTAAAGGATTTTTTTTGCACAGTTCTCTTTGGAGAATGACATTTTGCAATGTTTTCTGTGTATGGTGAATGGGCTTTGACGCATGTAGAAAATACATTTTTCCCAGTCATTTTCTTTTAATAAATTGTTATCCAGAGTTCACAAATAATGAGGGTGAATAAGAAGGAAGTATACCATTTTAACGCTATTTTGCACTTTAAAAAATGTTTTCATCTTTTATAACAGTCAAAATGGAAAAATATAAAGCTCACAAAAGCTACAAAGATGAAGGAAGGAAAACAAAGAGGTGGTTGATAAAAGCTAGCAAGCAATAAAACAATCTATAATCAGTCTGTGACTGCGGTGATGGAGACTTACATGAAAAGAAGCAGATGCCTAAGAGAGGATGTATATTTATAGGCAATTTAACAGGATAAATCTATGATTCTGTTATAGTAGAGGCATTGTGTCTCATCTAGATTAAATGTGTATTTTTCTGTTATGTGTCCAAGTAACAAACTAGAAGACAAGCATCAAGAATAACAAAAAGATCATGAACCACATTTTTTACTATCATTGTCATTAGCATTTTTACCAAAATAAATCATATCGCTCACTCTTACCATGGTACAAGGACACTTGAGTGTAATGTACACATATATGGAAAATAAACATTACTAGTGCCAGTGTCTATGATCCTCTGAACAGAAGGGCAGAAACGTACACTTTAGCCAAAGAGCTATCAGCAGACTTGTGTTTAAAAATCCCACCAGTCCAAAAATAGTTAATATGTAGGATTTTTGCTTTTTAAAATAATTTTTCTAGAGATCCAAAATAAATTTCTATTGAGTGCACAAAAGGAAGCAGGTGACAGAAGGTGACAGATAGTAATGTATATAAAAATTGATTAGTAAAGATGTCAGAGCAAAATTATGTGTGTGGATGGATGGATGGATGGATGGATGGATGGTGTTCTGTGCCATTAGCAAGCATTAGAATAAAATCAAGTACTTTTTACTAACAACTGAAATTGTGCAAAACTTCACTGCATTCCTAGCAGCAGAGAAATCAGTAAGGAGAAGAATCAGATCTTCCTGCACAATGAATAAGATGTGGGGGAATGGAGTTTGCATGCCAAGCAGAGCAGAGGAAATGATAAAGAAAAAAACATGACCTACTGATTCAATTGCTCAGATGCAAAGAGGTGCAGAAACATTCTGCATAAGGGATGTTATTATATCTCCTCTTAGTCAGAATCAAAGATAAAGCATTGATCTTTGCTATTGTGACTGCTCTTCTGTTGCAGCACAGGTGATTCTCCAGAGATAATTGGGGAGCATAAAAAGAATATGAAAGAGATTCTTGGTTCAGAGAATTTTGCATCTGTAATTCTACAGGTCCAAGTTAAGGATTCTTGTTTGTTCTGAGTGATATTAGGGATGAGGCAGAAAAGCTGGAAGAGGACAAACCATTCACAAAGCAAGCTGAGCCAATGATTCATTCCTAAATATGGCAGATTCTCATTTAGACTTAGACTTAGAATAACTTTATTGTCAATTTGAATGTACCCTAATCGGCATGCATATTAAAATAAAGTTTCATTGCATATAGCTCTCAAAGGGTCTCCACCTCCAATATACACTACATAAACATGACTAAATAAATGAATACAAAATTATGCATATACCCACGTATATTATATGACACAGAGAAACACCGTCTAGTTCAGATGTATACATGTATATGGCGAGAAAAACAAATCTTGTGAGTTTATCCGATGGATGGCCTAGGGAACAAAGCTGTTACAGAATCTGGTAGTCCTGCTAGAAATACTGTTCTGTCCCCGTCTCCACACACACACAAACACAGCCAGCCAAGGGTTAAGAAAGCACTTGGCACACACACAGGTCGTTATCTAAACTTGGCAACAAAACAAGCACCGTCTGCCAAGAGCTTTACTTCAACAGATAACATAAAATACATACGAATTGTAAATAGTCCAGCTAAAACAATATCCCTTCGGCTGATTTACACGTTGTTCAAGTGACTAGCCAGAGTTAGTTTTTGTTCGTCACAGAGTTTTCAACGGTCACCACACTCTCTTATATAGTCTCTGGGGTGTGGTCCAGTGACTCAGTTATAATCCCTGGCACGCCTCCTTAACTGCTGCAGCCATTTATCACGCCTTCGTTGGTGTGGATCCAGGAACGACAGATCACCTCCCTCGCTCTAATCGGAGACACCTGGCTCCTGGCTAATCTCCTCTTCCTCGGCCAGCATTTGAGGCAGTGCCAGAGGGGAGGGGCCTGGAGAGGGAGGCCTGGCCGACTCCTCTTCTTCATGTTCGGAGCCTTCTTCCTCCGATGAGATAGGCTCGGAGGGCAGGGCCACAACAAATACTTCGAAACCTCCTCCCACATGGGAGCAACAGAAACAGACCGTAAAATGGGTGTGTGGGATTCTGACAATGCTTTGAACTCTAAGCACATAACACTCATAAGCAGTATCCTGAATAACAGGAAGCAAGCTTCCTATAATTTCGGCTGTCCTCACCACTCTCTGAATGGACTTTCTCTTTGAGGCACTGCAGCCACCAAACCAAACAGTGATGCAGTTTGTTAAAATGCTGTCAATCGTGCCTCTGTAAAAAGTGGCCAGGACAGAAGGAGAAAGATGTGCTCTTCTTATCCGATGCAGGAAATGCAGATGCTGGTTTAATAAGGATGATGTGTGGAGAGACCAGTTCGGTATTTGAGCTTCTCTAAAAGGACATCTGAAGCCTATCTACTCAGATGGAGCAGAAACCCGCAAAAAGGGTCTGATAAATTGGATTTGGTAGTTTCAAAATAAGAATAATCAAAATATATACAGAGTAAAGGTACCAAACCATGGCAGATTCAGCACCTTAATGTCAAAAACCTTTAATGGCTGTAGGAAACATTGTGATACCATTGAGGTTGGTAAACCTACTGAGTTTCTCTGGTGACTTCAACTGTGACCTCTTAACATTTGTTCTAACCTGGAACTGGATGTCTAGAAACAGAAGGATCTTTATTTTGCTGAATGTCACAGCTTTCTAACATAGGTTTGCATTGTCTCTTAGTGAAAAGCAATACGGTTGTTTTTGAATGATTTATTTCCATCCCCTCAGTTTGGCAGTGTTCAGCCACTGTTTGACATTTACGGAGGGATCCAGTTTGGTTGAGGGGGGAAATAGCTGGGTCAACAGCACAAAGAATATATAAATCAGCCTCTGATTTAGTGGGACTGACATTCACATTGAGAGATGGCATGGACAAATTCATTGACATAAAAGTTGAATGGAGTTGAGGGACCTGGGTTCGCTGTTGTTTGCGAATGACCTCGTTTTTGTAAGACTTTGCCTTGTTAGGGTACCATTGCTATTGCATTCAATTTCCATGGTGTGTCCTCATACAGCATTATAATTAGCATTATACTTCATATCATTGTACCAGAAGAGAAGACAGAGACAAAGAAGGAATGTTATTATTCTCATGAGTGATATATAACTCATTGAGATTTATTTAAAGATTCCATAAATAATAGGCCTCTTCCAAAAAGGATTCAAACTCAAAGTGGAAATTATGATTATTGAACTATTGTTTACAATAATACTTGTTAACACGCAGCCAACAACAAAACAGCAACATGACAACATAAATAGAACAAAAGAAACCAGCCCAATTTTCCTACTTATTCTATGCTTGCATTTTATTTTCTGGCTTCAATACAAAATATTCATAATTATAAAACTGCCTTATCCCTATTATGCTCCATTTTTAAACTAACTTTATATCTAATTTGCATTATTGTGTTAGACATAATAGTGATTAGCTTCAGAAAGATACTTGGCAATGAGAAAAATGCATTGAATTGTCTGTTTACATTTAAATTAATTTAGTTTTGTTTTTAATACATTGTAAATATTATAAGCTGCTCAGGGTTTCCAGAAATTAAATAACATATATGTTGTGAACAAACAAAAAAATAAAATGAAGGATGCATTTTATTCAGATCAATTAAAATATGTTGTTCTCACAAACCAAAAATTTAAAGTCTCCAAGAACATAATGTTTGCTTTTCCATAACCTTTAGCATTAAGTAAACCTTAGCAATAACAGCATTTATGGACATTTTAAAGCACCTTCTTGCTTAAAAAAAATAATTAATATTGTTTTTAATATTCATTGCTTCAAATCATTCATTTCTGCATATTAATCTTGTATGAATAATGAACTGATTTGGATTAATTCAGGGCACTTAATTGATTCTACAAATCAAATTCATAGATTGATTTGATTCATCAAAGTGAATCATGTCTACCCAAATCAGTTCAGTTCTGCTGGGAAGCTTTCCTAGCATCATAACACATATTATAATCATCTGAATTAGCCAAGTCCACTTTGAAATTGGTCCCAATATATTCAGCTATTCAAATCAAATTTGATTGACTTTCTAATTTATTTGAACATTTAAACTGAATTGATTTTCCAAATTATTTCAAATGTCTTATCTAAATTGATCGCAATTTGCCCATCTCCAATAAAAATATATCATTAAAAAAAAAGCTTTTATTTAGTTTAGCAGCAGCCATGAAACCTTTCTTAGAAGAAAAGAAATCTTTAATCACTGCTGTGCTACTAATGATAGGAAATATTATTAGTATTAGTATTAACCATCAAATTGTATTTGCATTTGATACAGAAAAATATAATAATCCTTTACAAAAAAAAAAAAAAAGAAATAAGCCTACATGACAATTTAATGTTTATCCCTAATTTTCTTTTTTCCCCCCCATAATATTTAGATGTTCATCTATAGATGATTTAAACCAAGATATATCAAAACTGCTAAATATTCAGAAGCAGAAAAAGTAACCTAAGAGTAGACAAGCCAAATAAATTTGTATGGTAAATAAGGGATGGGATCACATGAGTTATAATATCACATGACATGACATGAATTATCTAATTTGTGATTAAGGAACATGTTATTATTCATGAGCCAAATAACATCACTGAGGTTTGTTCTGGATGTTTATGATCATTGATTTAAAACATGCATAGGAAACTGATTCAAGAAAACCCTCTGCCAAGATTTGAAAGTGAAAATGACAGAGCTGTCCATATAATTTCGGATAGGACATGGCAAGAGACCTTGGTTTGTATCCATTTTGCTGGGCATCAAAACAATTTGAAATTTGGTTTTGAAAAAAGAAGAACGGGCTAGAACAGGGGTCTCCAACCTTGGCAACTTTAAGACTTGTGGACTTCAATTCCCAGAATTCCAGAATTCTGGGAGTTGAAGTCCACAAGTCTTAAAGTTGCCAAGGTTGGAGACCCCTGCACTAGGACATACTAACATATTAGAAGACACATCTAGTATGTTAAGGGTTGGTTGGAAGGATAAGAGACTTCTTTACATGTATGCTCTATGAAATTTGTGTTTTTATTCCTGATCATGTGTAAACATTCTCCTCATTAATTCTTCCTTGGAAAGAAAGAACTATCATGCATGGGACCAAAGTTATTGAGTATGTGCTCCATCTTGCAGGTCCTCCCATTGTTTGCTTAATACTCAAAAGTATAAACAGGCAAGGGTGTTCTTCCCAGAAAGAGACAATCAATTCAGCTGGTGAGTATGAAAAACCACAGAGTATGCCTCTTTCCTATTCATCAATGAGAAGAACCACTGCCTGCAGCCTTTCTAAAACCAAAGAACCCAGGAGAGCATTTTCCATAGCTGGATACTTTATTGTAAGCAAAGCACTGGCTGTTTTGAGAGCCAAGCAAATCACTGGAACCACTGGTTCAGCTACACAGGTACTTCTTAGTTAACAACCACAATTGGAACTGGCAATTCAGTCATTAAATGAAGCGGCCACTAGGTGAATCTGGGACGGTGCTTACGATCTTACTTCAGCTTTCCTTTTGCTTTATAGACCTACAAAATCATAAAAGCAAGGACTTTTGGCAATTATCTTCATTATCATCATCATCAGATCCTCTGCAGAGTACATTTGCAGTTATGATGGTGATAAAAAAGCAACTTTGTTGTGATTTAGGCATGTATGACCTAGATAAATAAATATATATATATATATATATATATATATATATATATATATATATATATATATATATATATCCATAAGGTTATCCATCATATCTTTACAACCTTCTGCTCTTTTCAATTGTTGCTTATATTACCAGTAAATCTGCTGACTTCATTGTGCCTCTTATGAATGCACATTTGGGCATGCGTTAATTGGATAATAATGATGGAATTCATAATTCCAAAGCATCTGAAGGCAGGACAGGAAGCAATGGATGGAAACTAAGCAAGGAGAAAAGCAACCTAGAACTAAGGAAATTTCCTGACAATGAGAACAATTAACCCGTGGAACAATTTGCTTCCAGAAGTTGTGGGTGCGCTAACATTAGAGGTTTTTAAGAAGAGACTGGACAGCCACTTGTCTGAAATGTTATAGGCCCTGGTATAAGCAAGATATAGCACTTAGCAATAGCACTTAGACTTATATACCGCTTCACAGTGCTTTACAGCCCTCTCTAAGCAGTTTACAGAGTCAGCATATTGCCCCCAACAATATAGCTCCTCATTTTATCAACCTCAGAAGGATGGAAGGCTGAGTCGACCTTGAGCCTGCTGAGATTCAAACTGCCAAATTGCAAGCAGCCGGCAGGCAGCAGAAGTAGCCTGCAGTACTGCACTTTAACCACTGCGCCACCACGGCTGTCTAAATAATTATGACTTAGAGTAGCAATAGGCGGTTAGTGGCATTCCAGTTGTTGAACGTTACCTCCTGATATCCATAAGGAGCATGGTCAGTCATGAGAAGATGCTTGGAGTTATAATTCAGCAATATATTCTGAATTCATTACTCCCTGTTCGCAGCAAATTGCAAGTCAATGTAATAGGTATATGTAGGTGAATTCGTTGGCGAGAAAAACTGTAATATTTGGAAGGAACTATTTGCAATGTTTGACATTGCCTGTTAAAGTATGCATTAGACATTCATTTGGAACATACTCCTTAAAAATCATTGAAACTAAAGTGCATTGAATTGGGCAGGCCTTTGGTCTAAACAGGTTTCCTTTATTGGAGAGTCAGAGAATAAAATTCAATCTCAGAAAGAGATTTTACCTCTAGGCTTCAAAGATGCAATATTTCTATTTATTCAGCACTAAGCTTTACTGATATCAATGGATCTTATTTCCAGGTGAGTTTGTAATGGGTAGTAGTTTAATAAAGGAGCCCAGAAGATCCAAAGGATAAAAGGTCTAAAGTAACAGCATCTCTTTCCTTTTCTTCCTGTTTATCTTGTTTCTCTTTCAATTGAAATAATTTTTCTCCCACATAGCAAAGATTTCTAAAACTACCATTGGCTACTATTAAGTAAGGAGCAATTATGATCTCTATTGAGCCCAAAATGTCTGTTCTTAAGTGAGACATTTGTTAAATGAGTTTTGCCCCATTTTACGACCTTTCTTGCCACTGTTGTTAAGTGAATCATTGAAGTTGACAAATTAGTAACGCAGTTGTTAAGTGATTCTGGCTTCTCAATTGACTTCACTTGTCAGAAGGTCACAAAAGGTGATCTTGGGACACAACAAGTTGGGCCATAAATATGAACCAGTTGCCAAGCAACTGAATTTTGATCACATGACCATGGGGTTGCTGCAAATGTCGTAACTGTGAAAAACTGTCCAGTTGTTGAATGTCATAAGTCACATTTTTCAGAACTGCTGTAACTCGAGGACTACCTGTAGATCATGAATCTTGTGTATGTCTTTCTCTCCTCCTCTTCAGCATCTGGACTCTGATCTCTAAGTGAAGAGATTGCAGAGACGTCTACAATTTCTCAGAGAAATTATAAAGAGACTAATCATTCTCTTAAGTGGTTGACATGTTGCCTCTTTAGAAGAGGGAGATCTCAGATATCTAGTGGCCCTTTAAAGATGATCTTCCAGGGGAATAATAGGATCACAGGCAAAGTGACATATTATTTGGGCAAGTGGAAATTGGTTTGTTAATTCAGACATTTTAAAAGCTGGAATTACACAGTCAAAGAACTGAGCCGAGTATTTCACAAATGTATAGAAACATTTTCTTTATAGATGATGTCAAATGCCAAAAGTAGCATCAGTAATAGTATACTTGACCTCAAATGATTATTATAAATGGCAAAACTAGCATTACATACTAGTGCAGTTGAGTGGTCATCTTATTTTTATATGGAAGAAGAAGGCTTTTAAGGGGTTATGCTATAAACGAGGGTACCATCTCTAAGCTGCAAAAATATACGTGACAACTATATGGCAACAATATCTCTTTGCTGCTATTGATTGCTTGTTCACAGTTTTGCAGCAAAATAAGTCCTGTAAATGATAACTATCCTAGTCTAAGCCACCATCATGAAGATTATAGTATTTAAGTTGTTTGGGTATTGAATCTTTTGTCTTTTTACTTTGAGAAACTACGAGCATAAGACAGACATTTAATTTTCTATGTGATTAAATCCGTGTTTTTACATGAGATGTGACAAGACTAAAAATATGTTTTATTCCAGCAATGTCTAATTGCTGCTTTTATTTGTGTAGTTGAAAAGCCTTTGAAGTTTGGTGGCCATTTCTGATGCAATTAGTTTCACTGATACTCAGCTGTATAAACCAGGATAGATAAAGGTTAAATTGCTGCTCAAGCAATAGACAGAACAATAAATAATGGTTACTTCTCGGGAATCCTTGTTTGTAAAACATATTGAAAGCAACCTTCAAAATTTCAAAATGTTGGAAGCAACTTTCAACCTTCAAACAAATTCTTTTAGCAAATTAATTTAGATTTCTGTTACTCTGTTTACCTACTTTAGTGTCAGAGTTCTATATTTCCAATTATTCTGTCAAAAGTACAGTAATTGGTTTTCAAATCAGGCAATTTATAAACAAGTAAAAATGAGCTAGTGCTTTAACAAACTTAGTCTTTGCACGGAAATCAGCTCTTATGTCACCAACAACATGAAAAGTTCAAGGTTTTTCCTTACGAGATAAATATCTATTTGGTACTTAATTCAAGATCAGTAATTGGTTAATTTGTCATTTCTTTCTCCTCCACCACTGCTATGTTTTTTAAAATGTCAACTTCTTTCCTTCTCATGAGAATATGGATAAGATTTAATCAAATTGTGCACAGCCTAAATTCAAAAAGAATAACTATTTTCAACATACTACTCTACCTACCAATTGGCTGTTTAAGATGAAGACATAAATGGAAATTCTCCTGCAGAAATATGGCTGAATGCTTGGAATTAAAGTTAAACATGTAAGGGCTTAGGTATTCAGAGAGCTTTGTCTGGATGATTGGTTCCTTTCCTTCTGATTTTTAACACACTCAATGCTGTAAATTTTAGATGGCCTTTGTTCTATTTGTTCAAAAATTGGACAAGTTCTTTTCAAAGATAAAGCATATAATCTGAGTCAACTCAGTGGCCAGGGACTGCATCCCTTCATTGCAAAGCTGGAAACCATTTTTGGAGAATCTCTGAGTGCCTGCACTGAGAGGTTAAGGAGGGACAATTTTGACCCCAGATAGTCCTGAATTTGATACCTTTGTCATGTCATAGACTTATCAAAAGAGGATTTTGCTAGACCTGTCCATCAAAGAAAACCCTGGGACTCTAAAGCAGGCAGGAGAACAATTCCATTATGGAAGTCCCTGGAATGTCCTGGAAGTCCCTGGAAAGCCAGTGAACACACCACCCTAATACTTATTAGCTGCAGGCACAAAACTGAACCATGCACGTCATTAGATTCATTTCAGACACTCCTTCTACAATGCCTTAATTATACATTTGTTTATCATGTTTGTACAACTGCCCATCTCACAAGAAAGTGAGTCTGATTGGCATACAACCCTTAATTAGGAAACCAGTAAATACATACAGTAATTATAAACCCCCTTTTTTGAAATGCAAGCTACCTAGAGCCATTGATTGAGATGGGCAACTATAGAAATTGAATAAATGAATGAATGAATGAATGAATGAGGAACAGTCACAATTAAAAATGATTATAAAAAGTTATGATAAAATTATCTTATAAAGAGTGAGAAGTCCAAATGAAGGAGCTTTTTAAAAAACCCTTAGTGGAATCTGTTGCACTACAGATGCCCAAAATATTAAAAAATGTTCCCAGTCACAGGTAGTCCTCGACTTACAAGAGTTCATTTAGTGACCGTTCAAAGTTACAACGGCATTGGAAAAAGTGACTTAGGACCATTTTTCACACTTATGACTGTTGCAGCATCCCCATAGTCACACAATCAAAATTCAGGAGCTTGGCAATTGGTTCATATTTATGACTGTTGCTATGCCCTGGGGTCATGTGATCAGTTTTTGTGACCTTCTGATAAGCAAAGTCAATGGGGACTTTGATTCACTTAACAACCATGTTACTAACTTAACAATTGCAATGATTCACTTAACAACTGTGGCAAGAAAGGTTGTAAAATAGGGGGAAATTCACCTAACAAATATCTCACCTAGCAATGTAAATTTTGGGCTGAATTGTGGTCGTACGTCGAGGACTACATGTATTGCAAATGCCAACAAGAAGCATTGCTCCAAACGGTATTACTTTGGAATGCATCTTTCAAGGTCCATATAGCTGAGAGAGGTGAAGGTGGGAATGATGGAATCTGATGTCTGCTGCCCTATTTTCCAGAGCCTCCTAGTCCTGGCTACTTGTCTTGCATCCTGGGAATTTTTCTTTGCTACCTGTGGATGTTGCTCTTCTCCAAAGATGTTTCCATGCAATCCAATCTTCCCCTTTTCAGATAAATACCCACAGCTTTCTGTGGGATTTGCTTATAAGTACATCACAGAATATAGCCTTAAGCACTCTTATTTATTAAGCTATATTTCTGTCCACTTCAGCAACGATAGCAAATAATGACAATTTGCCCAAGGCTAAGAAATAAGTGAATGGTTGATCCTGAATCAGAGTCTGGCTTGGACAGTTCCACTTTATTGGTTCCTTATATATCAATAGTACTTTTTCAATGGGGATTTACTTTGATGCATAAATGGAAAAACACACTGGATAACGCTGATCATTTTTAAAAAATACTTATAAAATGATCAAATGATTCCTTTTAGGGTATTTTTTTTTTTTTAATGGTTTAAAAGTCAGAATGAAAACATCAATTCCACATTGGGACGTCTTCTTTCTTTTCCATCATATTCCCTGAAACGACCATTTAACGTGCAACACTGAATGCGGCATAGTCATTTCCAGGAATACAGAAGACAAGAAGAAAATATTATCCAGAACAGTTTGATATTGCTGTTAGCACTCTACCTTTTGAAAACAACACACACACACCGACAAAAACAACAGAAAGGCTTCCTGCCCATTTCATATATTAAAGAAAATATAGTTTCCCCCTCCCTTTTTCCTTTGGGCACACACAGTTCAAGGCCAGCTACTTCGCTTCTAGCATTTGCTTTTCAATTCTTTACATGTTAGAGATATGAAAGAACCAGTATTTTTTTCCCCCATCTGGAGTTCAAATGCTGGTTTGTAAGTGAAGTCAGCAGATCCAAGTTCAAATAAAAGATTATAAACCTTGGAGTTCAAATTCAGAATGATCAATATTGTTCTAACCACCATTTCATTCAAACGGAAACGATTCACGTTTCCTGGTAATTGAATAGTTTCTTGGTCCTTTTGTTTCACTGTTTAAATTAAAAATGCATAGAAGAATATATTAGCAATGAAATGTTACGGTATAACTGCTAAATATTACAGAGATTTAAAACTTATGGAATAATCCATGCTGGTTTCAAGTAAGAGCCATGAATTTTAAATCGAGAATGCTACTGTGTTTTTTGGGTAGATTTACTGCTACACACCAAAATACAATATAACAGAAAAGGGAAGATCTTTTATTTGAGTATCTCAGTTGCAACAGTCAAATCTATTTATTTTTGCTTGATTAGGTTGTTAAATTTGAATGTAATTCTTGGATTAATAACTCAAAATGACTTGCCACTGTTATGGGATAGAGAAGAGAATTTAACAAGACACATGTAGTGAGTTATACACAAAATGCCCACCACTGTTAAATGAAACTAGGAACATAAATCTCTTCTTGCTGTGCCTGGAGAATAATATCATTTGTCTTTTTTCGAGTATAAATTATCTTACACTTCAGCGAATGAACGAATCCCTTAATATGCAGGGTTAGAAAGCACACACAAAAATTAACCAAAGCACAGCATTCTCCCAACATTACTTTGCGCCTTGCAGTTTTCAATAAACTCTTCATAGACACGTATAGGGGAATACACTGCGTTTTTAATGAGAATTTCTAACAGTGGAGTAATTCAGAGCTGGACTTGCACGTAACATTTAAATGTGGCTGCTATTGTTATTGCAAATAGACTCATAATCTAATTTCTCTACTGGAATTTTTCAGAAAAGCCTCTGAGCAGACAGGACCTGATGTACTCATACAACTGTATCCATAGGAAACGGCAAGACTTTGGATTCTGCATCACTGATCCTCCAATGAAGAAAGTGAGTTTGGAAATTCTGCTGTCTGTTGTAGCCTATCATGAGGTTTCAGCAAGGAAAACCTATGTTTACCCATCTTAAGAAAATCTTAGCAATCAAGTACAAAGCAGAGTTTCTAAATCTGGCTTGTTTCAATGAACCCTAGTTAATATTTGCCATAGCATAAAAAAAAGATAAAGGTCCCCTCGCACATATGTGCTAGTCATTCCCGACTCTAGGTGCTCATCTCCGTTTAAAGCCGAAGAGCCAGCGCTGTCCGAAGACGTCTCCATGGTCATGTGGCTGGCATGACTAAACACAAAGGCGCACGGAACACTGTTACCTTCCCACCAAAGGTGGTCCCTCTTTTTCTACTTGCATTTTTTATGTGCTTTCGAACTGCTAGGTTGGCAGAAGCTAGGACAAGTGACATGAGCTCATCCCGTTACGCAGCACTAGGGTTTCGAACTGCTGAACTGCGGACCTTTCGATTGACAAGCTCAGCATATTAGACACTAAACCACCGCATCCCAGCTACCATAGCATAGACCTCAGCAATATTAACAGCATTTGTTGAGAAGGAGACAAAATAGACAAGATGGAGAACATGGTGATATAATGCTGTCCCTGCCCTTTTTGTACAAGGGTAGGCTTTGGGGTCCTTCTACTATCTTGTCTGTTTTTGACACCTCACTTCCTGGGGAAGAGGGAACATAATGGATGCTATTTTGTGTTGTACCAAATAAAAGAGGAAGGAAGGAAGGGAGGGAGGGAGGGAGGAAGGGAGGAAGGAAGGACCATTGGCCATTGCAATTTTCAGTCTCCTCCTCACTGTTGTTAGACATCATACAGGTAGTCCTCGACTTACAACCACAATTCTGCCCAAAATTTATCTTGTTAAGTGAAATATTTGAGTTTTGCCCTATTTTATGACCTTTCTTGCCACAGTTGTTAAGTGAATCACTGCAGTTGTCAAGTTAGTCATATGTTTGTGAAGTGAATCTGGCTTCTCCATTGACTTCGCTTGTCAAAAGGTCTCCAAGCTGATCGCATGACCCCAGGACACTGCAGCCATCAGAAAGGTAAGTCAATTGCCAAGTGGCCAAATTTTGATCACATGACCATGGGATGTTGCAAAGTATGAAAAATGGTCACAAGTCACTTTTTTTTAGTGCCATTGTAACTTTGAACGGTCATTAAATCACTGTTGTAAATTGAGGACTACCTGTATTTGTGGTGCCACTTTTGTTCTTATTGTGTCGAGGCCCTTCTTTCTGTACAAAGTCCACCCGAGGAACTCCTCAGGGAGGATAATCAGAAAAATTACCTTTTTAGAGGGATGGGAGGAATGGGTACCATTTCTATTACAGTTGACCAATATAAAAAGCACTGAGGACTTGTGCCTAAGTTTGCTTTTTATACTTTTATCTATAATCATCTTATTTTTTGTGTCATATTCTTTGTGAATGTAAACTTAAGAGCTCGACCATCTTTTACTGTGTTTTGAATTTATTTCATTTTACTCCTCTTTGTAATGAACTACGGCGCCTCTCAGAACTACAACATTCAGCATCTATGGAGATTCTCAACCATCCAGGTCAGCCACAATTTCCAGCATCTCTCAGAACAGGCTATGTTTCCTGGAGCTACTGGGAGTTCAAGTTTAACACCATTTGCAAGATCATACATTTCCTCTGTTACAGTGGTGGGTTTCAATTTTTTTTACTACCATTTCTGTGGGCGTGGCTTGGTGGGCGTGGCAGGGAAAGGTTACTGTAAAATCTCTATTCCCTCCAACACAGGGGAAGGTTACTGCAAAACCCCCATTTTCTCCCAATCAGCTGGAACTCGGGAGGCAGAGAATAGATGGGATGGGGCCAATCAGAGGTGGTATTTACCAGTTCTCCGAACTACTCAAAATTTCCGCTACCGGTTCTCCAGAACTGGTCAGAACTTGCTGAAACCCACCTCTACTCTGTTGCCTGGTTGGGTCATTTGTCTTCAGTTTTTCATCCCTGGGGGGGTCACCTTGTGTAAGTCGTGTAATACCCTCAAACAAACAAATAGACAGACAAAAACCTCTTGCAGGAATTTCACAGAATAATTTTTACGGGGGACAGACACACAGGGTGCACATGCCTAGTAATTGTCTTGCCATTCTGCACATGTATACTGCATGCCCATCATGCTATTTTCCTTTCAGGATTATCAACATTATGCAAAACACAAGCAAAAAAAAAAAGTTATAATGAAGAAAAGAAATAAAAGTGAAATTTTAAAAAAAAAAAGAAAGAAAAAATGTTATATTTGTTTTTATGCCTGTCCATACCTTGGTGAAATCTTCCTTGTTTCCACTACATTGATGCTCCAATTAAATTTGCCTCCCCCCCGCTTTAAGTTTCTCATTTCTTTCTCATTGAGAATCTTATTCAAATTATCCCTCAATAGCTTTCTCTGGCTTCCTCTTCCTTTCAACCTCTTCCCTCCTAGTACAGTTTAAATTATGCTTACATGCTACAGCTCTCAGGTTGACCGTGCGAGACGCAATCAAAACACAGCAGCACCCCTTTCAGCTCTTTTTGGCATGCTGGTTTATTCGCGTCCGTAGACGGCTACACGCTGTGACTCGTAAAGACGAATGAAATCGGCGCTACAGTGTACTAGAAACGGGCGTTTATATAGCCCTCCCTTCTCATTAACCCTTTTAAATCGCGCCCCCGTTTATCACCACACCCTTGTTAGCGCGGAAGCGTCTCAGCTGGTTCTCGAAGGTGCTGGTTGCAGCGTCATTTGGAGATGTCCTAAGCCCGTCGCACCCGATACCACCTCCCCTCGCCCCGCAGACGGCTGCCTGCACCCAGTGCCACCAACACCAAGTATGTATATGTCCCTCGATGCTTTCAACACGCGTTAGCAGTGTCGAGCAGGTTGCTAGGCTCAACAACAGCACTATACAATTGGTGTGTGGCATACTGATTACATTTGTGGAACACGGTTTTCATGAACACTCATTAAGACAGGCTGCCTGTTCACGGTCTGGAAAATTAACATATATATTCTAGCTTAATTTTATTATTAAGGTAATAAAGATATTAATTAAAAAGAAAGATAAAATACCTACATTAAAATACCCTTGTCATCCAGCTCTGGATTGATTTGCTTTGTTATGATGGCTTTTTCTGCCTCTTCCTTCACAGAAGCTTATGTGAGTGGAAGTCTCTTTTCAATACTTTTAATATATTGCTAATGTCTTTCATTTTGGCTTCCAGTAACTCAGGATAGAATTATTTTCACAGCTCATTTAGGCAACATGTGAAACGTATAATGAGTCTGATGTCAATGCAGCAAAGAATCATGCAGGAAATGGTTTTCCAAGGGAAAGTCTATGCATGTTAAAATTAGACTTTGAAGATGCAGGATAGAAAGAGTATTGATGGAGGCAACTGTTGAGTTTACCATGGATAGCCAGGAAAACAAGCAAATCGACAATAAACAAATCAATCTAGTATTCTCACTTGACACACAAATGATCTAGCTCAGATTATTTTGGGCACATTATGTAAAGAAATATTGTGATGTTCTCACAATATTTGTGAGATATTTTGAGAATGCAATATCACAATATTTTCCTATTGTGGAAAAATAAGGAGGGAATGACCAATAGCAACGTGGCTAGCCTTAATTTCATTGCAGCTGTGATGGTTCTACACCATTAGAAAATTTGAAAAAACAGGCTGGGGATCATTCTAAAGAATGATGACTTAATGGCACATAGTCATAAATATTTTTAGGTAGAATATATCTGCTTCCCCTACTACAAAATAATATCACATCCAGGACAACATGGTATAAAATACAAAGGTACCTCAGTCTTTGTCGATAATCTGTTCTGGAAGACACGATGAGAACTAAAACTGACGAGTATCAAGAAAACCACATGACTAACTAAGTCATCTGCTATTTCAACTAAAACTAAAAGAATTAGATTTGTGAAAGAGTTAGAGGTTGGTTTTAGATCTACAGAAAATTTCTTGTCCAGTTGTGACTGGTGTTAGCTTCCACATCAATTGAAGAACTATTGGTTCACGTTTCTGTGTCATATATTTATTTATTATATTTGTTAACTATCCCAATCAGACCCCATTCAGTGGGTTCCAAGACCACTATAGTTTAATAAAATTATCTTTTTACAACTTTGTCATTCTTTAATTCGGGGTAGAGTCAGGATGGAGCTGAGCGTTTCCTGGCCGGATGCACATTAAAATTACAATTTAATTAAAATTAGAAATTACTGGCCAGGTTCATATTAAAAAAATAATTTCTGAAAAATACACATATATAAAAACCTAAAGTACAGTACTAATTAAAAAGTAGATAGTAGCAATGTCTGTTCATGTGCACATCTAAATAAGTCAGTGTGGAGCAATTTATAAAATACTTAATGGCACATAGTCATAAATATTTTTAGGGAGAATATATCTCCTTCCCCTACTACAAAATAATACCACATCCAGGACAACATGGTATAAAATACAATTGTACCTCAGTCTTTGTTGATAATCTGTTCTGGAAAACATGATGAGAACTAAAACTGACGAGTATCAATAAAACCACCTGAGTGAATAAGTGACCTGCTGTTTCAACTGGAAGAAATAGCAAGTCATGATGCAGCCAACCTCAGCAAGTTCTTCTTTGCACGTCGACTACCAGGAGAAATCCAATTGCTGGGACAAGATTTCTGCTCAATACTGAATTCAACGAGTTTTGAAGCAGTAAAGTGCCGAAGTATGACTGTATATCAAAACTGTGCTGCTGTGCTGCATATATAGCAAATCACACTAAAAGGAAACTGATGGACGATGTTCTCTTTTCATTGCCCACCACATGAGGAGTAGATTTTGAGAGGCCATATTGTGCAGAGCCATAATGACTGTCTGAGAGCCATCTCAAAGCATGTCTTCTCTAAAGCACAGAATTTTGCATGTCAATTCTCAGCCATTTAGTCTTTCCAAAGCAGAAGGTTGACAAACATTGTTCAAGAGTCATCTGTGGTAGCATCTGAGAAAGTTATGTTAACATTTTCCTCTCCATTGACACAACCATATGGAGCTTTATTCTCTACCATAATTTTCCATCTCTAAAAACAGGCTATTGCCTGAAAATGTTCGGGCTGCAATAAATATGCTTGGCTTTAATGTGGCTCTATGCTCTTTAACAGCTTGCATGTGCTCTTCTGGCAAACGTGTTGAATTTCTTTTAAGAGGGACTTAAACGGCATTTGTTATTTCCATGGAGTGCATGGTGTAATGTTTATGCATCTAATTCTTTCTTTCATGTCTTTCATGGTCCTTGGGATTTTCGAACCTACTATCCCACTGATTTCCACTAACAGCAAAACAAAAAGTTTCTTCAAGGAGATGACAGTTGGGAGAAATGTAAATATAGTAGGCGTTTAGCTGCTGTAAGTGCTTGGGTTTTATTGTGAAATAAATTCTGTCTGTGCCTGACTGTGCCACACAGCCACTGAATGATGAGATGTTTGAGGAAAAAACATTCCTCCCAGACATTGTTGGTTTAGAACAGCCATTGGCAACTACACATTCTTTTTTTTTATTGGTTTTTATTGTGAAATATAGAAATACAATTCAACATTTTTCGGTTCCATGGTGTTAAATATAAATACATATTATTTACATATTATTTACATAGTATTGCATCTTTGCTTGCATATGATTTGGATATTAATTACAAATAGTAATGCACAGTTCTTTATGATCATATATATATATGTTATTTACTTGTTCTTTACATAGATTACAACCTTAATTCAGTAATGCACATAGTAATAGTTAACACTTTATGATCATTATTAGTTAACCTTTATACTTTTCAAACTTCACTTTTTGTTTCTTTTCTCTATCCACTCATACCACAGCTCCCACTCATTATAATATTCCGTGTTCTCTCTTTTGTTAAGTTCTAATGTTAGCTTATTCATTTCGGCGCACTCTAATATTTTCCTGATTACTTGTTCTTCGGGTGGTAGTTTTTTCTCTTTCCAATACTGAGCGTAGGTTATTCTTGCCGCTGTCGTTATATGTATAATTAGATACTTCTTCTTTTTTTCGTATTCTGTTTTCAGGATTCCCAGGAGAAAGATTTTCAGTTCAAAATCAATATTATCTTTTATTATTTCCATAATCCATTTCCAGATCATTTTCCAGAATTTTTTCACTTGGGGGCAGGTCCACCAGCAATGGTAGAAAGTGCCTTGGTGATGGCAACTACACATTCTATAAACCTAGCAAACCTCATCAAGATCTCCAATATCATTATAATGAAAATAGATTACAACATGATAAAAGTTAGGTTTGTGAAAGAGTTAGGGGCGCTTTAGAGAATATTTTTTTATCCAGTTATGACTGGTTTTGAAATATTAGCTTCCATATCAATTGAAGAACTATTGGTACACCCAGAATCTTGCTTCACATTTCATATGAAACATTTCATACAATAAATAAATATAGGTATCTCATATGTATTATATTTGTTCCCTATCCTAATCAGACCTCATTCAACAGGCGACAAGATCACTATAGAATAATAAAACACCCTTTTTATGACCCTGTCACCCCTTAATTCACTGTAGAGTTGGGACAACTGGATGGCCCTGCACATTTATCTGCCTAAGGCACATTAAAAATTAATTAAAATTAAAATTTACTGGCCAGATTTTGATTAAAATAATTTCTTAAAAATACACATATAACATAAATAAACAACTACATATTCTATAAACCTAGCAAATCCCTTGTCAAGGTCTCCAATGTCGTTATAATGAAAATAGATTATGGCACAATTAAAGAATTAGGTTTGTGAAAGAGTTAGGTTGGTTTTAGATTTACAGAAAATGTCTTGTCCAGTTGTGACTGGTGTTAGCTTCCACATCAATTGAAGAACTATTGGTTCATCCAGACTATTGTTTCACATTTGTGTGTCATATATTTATTTATTATATTTGTTACCTATCCCAATCAGACTCCATTCAGTGGGTTACAAGATCATTATAGTTTAATAAAATTATCTTTTTACAACTTTGTCATTCCTTAATTCGGGGTAGAGTCAGGATGGAGCTGACCGTTTACTGGCCAGATCCACATTAAAATTACAATTTAATTAAAATTAGAAATTACTGGCCAGGTTCATATTAAAAAAATAATTTCTGAAAAATACACATATATAAAAACCTAAAGTACAGTGCTAATTAAAAAGTAGATAGCAGCAATGTCTGTTCATGTGCACATCTAAATAAGTCAGTGTGAAGCAATTTTTTAAAATGCTTACAAAGTGAGAATTGCTTATATCTTATTTGCCATTTTGCTATCATTGTTGCCATCATCAGTTGTTATGGTTTTAACCATGATGCAATGCTGATTTTAACTTCTATGATTTAATTGGCTATTTATTGTACTTGTAATCGAATTGTCTATCATGCACAAGTGTGCTGTTTAAGGAAAAGTTGCCACAAGATTTGAAGAGAATGTTAAAACCACAATCAAAAATTTGGCAGAGTATTTTGGGGATATATGTATGTGTGTGTATTTAAGGGATAAAGCAGGACCATTGGCCATGCTGGATGGAGATTGTGTAAACTAGCATTCTTGCTCATTTTTTAGAGTTTTAGAATCAGATCTATTTACAAACTTTTATCTTTTAATTTATTTTGAAATATGTACTTCATTTTTCCACCCTTATTGGCTTTTTAACTATCTTGGCTGATGAAGATCTTTTGTTTACTCAAATGCTTGTAGACTATGGGTAGTCCAAGACTTATGACCACAACTGAGCCCAAAATTTCTGTTACTACAGTAAGTGAGACAGTTAAGGAGTTTTGCCCCATTTTACAACCTTTCTTGACACAGTTGTTAAGTGAATCACTGCAGCTGTTAGTAACCCAATTGTTAACTGAATCCCCATTGACTTTGCTTGCAAAAGGGGATCACATGACCCCAGGATAGTGCAAACATCATAAAAATGAACCAGTTCCAGTGCTGAATTTCGATAATATAACCAGGGGAATGTTGCAATGTGTGAAAAATGGTCCTAAGGTTTTTCAATATCTTTGTCACTTTGAATGGTCAGTAAATGAATGCTTGTAAATCAGGAACTACCTTCATTTTGCAAATCTTTTGTTGGGTTAATAAAAACACAGCAATTAATTATGGAATATATTTTGATGACTTGTTCATTTAGGAAAATACAGCACTAATTTCTGATATAATCAATATTAAATCTACAACCCTATGTTTTAATACTTTTAAAAAAAGTGAAAAAAATCTATGGGGGGATGTGTCAGCTTTTGAAAGGAAATGAATGGAATGCAGACAAAAAATGGGGACTATTTTTTCCTGCTCCAAACTGATTGGGTAAAAGTACCTAATCAATCCATAGTCAACACTGGATCAAGCCTAGTGTATCATTTGAATTGACTTTAAATTCGAACAAAGATACCTTTCTGGAGTGAATTAGTTTATAAATGTGAGAAAGAAAGCAGCCTATCTGTTTGGCAAATGTAGTGTGATGAAATAAGATTGCATAGAAATTAATCCAACAGTACGGGTTATTTTATTTTTGGTAATAGTCAGCTCAGAAGGATACATACAGAAGTGCAGTTCCGTTTTTAAATTCATCACTTTACCTCCCCACACATCACACAGAAACAACTGCATGCTAAATAGGGAACAAATCTTAGCCATAAAATAAGTATATTTATCGTTCAAATGCACCAGACTCCTAGGGATAAAGTTGGGTGCCTTTGAAAATAAATGTTGATTGAACATGAAATTATAGCGCAAAGGCATATTAAGAAGCCGAAGTTAATTATATAGTGTTAGAAGAAATTATTATAAATTAACAAACTGGAAATTTATTTAGGAAAAGAAATTGGGAAATAATGTAGAGGAACAATAGCACCAAGGATTTCATTAATGATGTAGTATCAACAGAAGCGTTTTTTTTCTTTTGTCCATAATTCACATTCCATTATGTGTGGTGCACCTGGAACTGCATCAGAATGTATCAGGTGCAAAGAAAGAAGTGGATTTAGCCATTGCAAAGAAATGTGGGTTTACATAATTAAATATGTTTCCTTCCTTCCTTCCTTCCTTCCTTCCTTCCTTCCTTCCTTCCTTCCTTCCTTCCTTCCCTCCTTCTTTCCACAATCTTCATAGAGTTAGCTACCTATCAGACAGACTGCCTATCTTGTTGGCAGACAGACAAACAAATGTAGACATCATTGGGAGAGGAAATTCACAAAGGTTTATGACTTCATAATCTGGGGCTTTCTGGCAAGATCACAAAGCTTAGATCCATTGTAGGCCATCTTGGAGGCAGTCTGGATGACAGTAGTTGATGTTCTCTGGTAGCTCTAGATTTGCATGACTATAGACATGCCATGATTATAAGTACCATCCACCTCATGGAGAACAAGACAAAATCTCAGTAACATTCAAATTCATTTTAATATACTCTCTGAAGACTTGACAACTATGAGCCTGGAATGTAAGTTATCTTAGTAGGGTGATTAAAAGAAGCCAATACAACTCTCATCTGTTCATTAAAAGATACTGGATAAGTTTCTATCTCAGGACAGGGAGAAAAGAAACAAAGCCCCATCTTTAAGACTGTGTGCACTCAGTGTGCTATATAGCAAACATCTCTGCAGTCTGGGGAAAGTGTATATTTTTCTCAACTAACATTTTGTTTGGGAATCTTCTCACATCATCACTTGATCAATTAATATCTCACCTTATGTCTAAGAGCTATTTGTTATTAGGAAACCGCTGTTTCCTAATGTGGGCAATTTTGAGATGAGTGAACTTCCCAGAATTTTTAGCAATAAGTGGGAAACAGCACTGTCTTCATCAGCAATGCTGTCTTTGGTGGGCCTGCAGACAAATGGACATTTTGGATCATTCAATGTTGGCCTGTAAATGTCATGTGCATGTTTCATTGACAGAGGCATACCATATTTTTCAGAGTATAAGACGCACTTCCCACCCCCCCAAAAAAAGTGGGTGGAAATGTCTGTGCATCTTATACACACATGTTGCTGAATGTTGCTGAAGCCCCGCCCACCCACTGGCCCCTACCTTTCAGCTGTTTTTGGCCTCCGCGCGGCGCTTTTTCAGCCTCCACACCATTTTAGGTGTTATGTTACTGTGCAAAAAGAATTAAAATACAGTTGCATAGACAAATTATTTATTATTAATATTAGAGCATCATTATGTAATGTAAGTTGTATTTTTCGGAGTATAAGATGCACTACCTTTTTTGGGGAGGAATACAAAGGAAAAAAATCTGCCTCTGCCTCCTAGCAATTTGCCTCCTTGCAGCAAACAGCAAACAGCCTGTTTCAATTTCATTTTATTTTCAGCACAGTCTGATTAGCAGAAGAAAAAACAATCTGCCTCTGCCTCCTAGCAATTTGCCTCCTTGCAGCAAATGGGTCATGCAGCAATAGGCAATGGCAATCCCTGCAGCCTGAAACAGCTGAGAGTCAGAAGGCCGATCCAACAAACAAACAGCTGCTTGTGCTAATCAGGCTTTGCTGAAGCTGAAATGGGTTGTTTGCTGTTTGCTGCAAGGAGATAAATTCCTGGGAGAGAGGCCAAAGGGTGTGGTTCGGTGTGTGGGTGGGGCTACATTCGGTGTATAAGACGCACCCAAATTTTCACCCTCTTTTGAGGGGGGAAGTGTGTCTTATACTCCTAAAAATACAGTAGTTAAAAAAGGTAATGAGTAGGGGGAAAAATGTTTGAATTTGTGCTCAATCTTCATAATAACCTGTAGTTTTGCTTACTACTACTACTACTACTACTACTAATAATAATAATAATAATAATAATAATAATAATAATAATAACAACTTTATTGTTATTGTTGGTGTATACACAGTACATCCATACAACGGAATTTACTTAACACCCAAAGACCAGGTCCAACATACATAACAATCCCCAAACACACTTCCACCCACCACAACTCCCCACCCCTAAACCACCCAAACATCCACACAACAGACCAAGTAATACTGTCCAACAGCTCACTGATGGTGGCCCTTTAGTTCATTGTTAGGTGCAATTATAGCTCTGGGATAAAAACTATTCAGAAAACGTGTGGTCCAAGTTTTAATTGTTCTGTATCTTCTGCCAGAAGGCAACAGTCCAAAAAGATTGTAAGCAGGATGGGAAGAGTCTCTGAGAATGTTATGCAACTTCTTCAAACAGTGAGATTTGAAGATGTCGTCCAGGGCTGGTAGCTGGAGTCCGATGATATTCTGGGCAATTTTAATGATTCTCTGTAGAGCTTTTTTGTCCACTACAGAGCTGCTCCCATACCATGCAAGAATGCCGTACGTCAGGACACTCTCAATGGTGCTTGATAGTAAGACAGAAGTAGATGCTGAGATAGATTATATACTTATATAACTTATATAACTTCCAAGAAAAAAGCTTGTCATTGTTTCTTTCTAAAATGTAGGCACTAAACCAGATTAATTCGACCTTCAGTATCCAAGGAGTTAGTACCAGGCAGCTGAGCCACAGGTATTGGCTAAAGGTCATCCAAACAGAATCAATAATCCTACATAAAGTAGGAGTACAGCTGTATTTACATAGACCATCTTAATGTAGTTAAGCTTCTCCAGTCATGTACTACCTGTATGTATAAAATTATTGCGGTTTCTTCTCACATGCCTGCAATCTTGGGAAATGTGAGATACAGAGGAAATATATTTCATTACTTGGCTCATATATAAATATTTTATGTCCCAGGAAGAGTTAGAGTAAGAAAAATCTCCTTCTACTTGTTACAAATTCACTTTGAAATACATGAATACATTCAATCTCTCAAATTAGTCCTTTGTGGTGGTCATATCACTTCCTGCTCTGCCAGCACTGTTGTCCTCCTGTAGAGAGTCACTTAGAATGGCCAGATACTTTATAGAGACCTTAAGTTTCCAGCAGTCTGACATATTGCTTTTTAAAAAGAAAATAATTGCATCTGGCTTATAATTCTGAAAAACCACAGGCTTAAAAACAATAATAGAGGACACACAGCTCTGAAATAATGTGCTTTGTTTGTTAAACATGACCATTTCACGGATGATGGTCTTGATGAATGTATGTACACTGAGAGCATATGCACCAAGACAAATTCCTTGTGTGTCCAATCACACTTGGCCAATAAAAAATTCTATTCTATTCTATTCTATTCTATTCTATTCTATTCTATTCTATTCTATTCTATTCTATTCTATTCTATTCTATGATGGAGTTCTCAAGCACACATATAAGTTACAGTGGAAAAAGAGAGAGAGACAGACAGACAGAGAGACACAGACAGAGAGAGAAAGAGAATGAATGAGAGAGAGAGTGACTGAGAGAGAAAGTGATTATGTATCTATATGTAAGCGATGTGTTCTCTTCCTTGGAACAAACTGGCATCACACTTTGCTTCCATGAGGATTTTTTCCCTTAGGTTTCTATATCAGAAAAGGCTTCTGTGCAGATTTTGTGCCTCAGAAGAACCCTGGCCAAAGAGCCTGGCCAAAGAGCACTGGCCAACTATTTTAGCAAGCTGTGCTGGAGAAGGTTGAGCACCATATCATCTGGCTCTACTTGCCAAAGCCTCAGGCAAGTCATGCCAGAAGAGGACAGCAGCACCTTTCACATATATTTGGCCACTGTATCCCCCAAAAAAAACCTATACTGAGAAGGGACCCTCAAAGCAGAGCAAAGGAAAGAAAGATCATCCCTTTAAGTCTTAGAAGTGAGGATGCTGTGTTACTCCGCAAAGCAGCTCCGAGGAAGTGCTTCTTTCGAACCTTTGAAGCCAAAATCACCCCTTTGAAGTTTTTCACAGCCCTAATAATAATTGCAAAAGTCATTCACAGACTTGTCAGCCCTTGAATCTAATACTTTCCTCCTTGCAGAAATGTAAAATACTATTTTCAAAGAAATCTTCAAGGCCTTTTAGTGCAGAGCATGATGTCCTGTCCTTTCAAATGTGCTAAGCTCCCAAACAACTTATTAAAAGCTGAGCTCTCCAGAGAATTTTGAATCAGAGATGAGTTACTGTAGATGCCTGCTAAAATCAGTCCACTTTCCACCGAATTTGATATAGCACATACTAAATAGAATCAAAGACTTCCGATAATATGTTCCCTTCATTTTTTGTACTTGTTCCTTTTATCCCATGATTAGGCAGAATTTTGCACAGTTGGAATTTTTTTTAAGAAAATACAAGTGTGACGGGTGTGATAAAACACGAATAATGGTGTGTGTGTGTGTGTGAGAGAGAGAGAGAGAGGGAAACAGAGAGAGAGAGAGAGAGAGAGAGAGAGAGAGAGAGAGAGAGAGAGAGAGATCCATGAAATATTTGCATTTATCATTCATACACTAAAGATGACAATCTTTAACATGTGCATCAACTCAATTTCTGAAAAAAATATGTTTTAAATTTTACAAAGTGCTACATAATCAGTCAGGCAGATCATCAAATTGTGTCATGCAGAGAGGTGTAAAGGAAATGCATTAAAAGAAGATTGCTACAAGTAATACATACACTTCTCATTAATTTTACTCCTAAGTTACCACTTGACAAAAACTGCATATTAGCTATTGGTGGGGAACAAAAAGCAAAGTACACGAACAAAGCTAGAAAACTAACAAATAAATTGTCATTTTATATTAGTGAAAATGGAGTTCTATATTCCAGGCAAGGTGACAAATTATACCTTCACTTAAAACAGATGTCAGAATGATAATTTCCTATGATGATTTCATCACTCTACTGCATGGTTCACTTAAACTGTAATATATGAGTCATCCTAATATACTATTTTCAGAGAGATTGACTGCCAGTTGCTATAGATGATTCTCTTTGTGTGTTTATGCAAGTATGTCTTTTAGAGAGAGATTTATTCATTTTTATTTGTAACTAAATCATACAGCTATGGATAAAATCTATCTATGTGGTAGCATCTTAGTGGCCCATAATCAGTCAAATCATACAGGTATGCATTGAAAGTATAGATATTAATTAGCAAAATAAATAATTTCATACAAGAAGTTATAGTTTTGCAAAAGTTTGATGGTATGGTTTCTGACCTTAGCTTAGTGATGAGATTCCTGAGGTACCTGAGGAATGAATATGATGGTTTTCCATTCTATAATAAAATAATCAATAATCTGCAATGTCCTTGGCTGGCTATCTTTCAATTTCATCCCATAAGACAAAACAGACAAACAAAAAAAGAACACTAAATTATTATAGAGAATTTATTAAATCAAAAAGTAGTCACAGCCAGAAAGGCAGCAATGCTATAAATAAAGAAAAAGCAATAACAGAGCATCTCTGCCTATTGAAAATAATAAAATTAGTTTAAAACTCTACCAGAAAAAAATATACAAACAATAGGACTGACTTCCCATTCTTTTAATTAATACCTTAAAATGCTAATCTGTTTTTTGTCACATCTATTCTTTTCCCCCTCTTTCCTCCATTTCCTTATTAATCCTTTTTTCCCCTTCATCTTCTTTGTTGAAAATCTCTGTTGATACAGCATAGAAAAAAACAACAACACACTAAGCTATCTCAGTACAAAACGCAATGACTACCATGAATGCTATGATTTTTTTTCAAGGCTTTTAAAGGACAAAAATATATATTTTCATCAGAAGGCAATATAATGTTCAGAAAAAATATATGTTTTAGTGACAAAATAGATGAGTAATGAGGAAACCGATTCTGGTTCTGCATTTTTCTCAAACTACCATAGGTATAATTTACCTGAGCACAGAATTATAGAGCAGCTGAACAGTAAAGAGAATAGTTTAATATACTGTACAGTGCTAGGGTGAGATGCCACATATTCACTATCTTTGTTATTTGTATAGGGAAGGAATAGGTTGATATCTATTCATTCCATCTTAAAAACTATACAGGTGCACCTATAGCTATATTAGAGAGCACTCTAATTTTAAAAGGAATGGAAATCACTGGATTTCAAATCAAATTATAGGCTTGGGTATTCTAACTTTCCCTCTGTACAATAGAATAGAATTCATGAAATGATGTGCCCCATCTTAGTCTTCTTTTTGCATGCCTTATGCCTCTCTACCCTCAGATATTCTATGGTATAGTGTAAAATGTGCAGGGAACATTCTAGGGAAAGGTAGATGATGGGGAAACCTTATGAAAATTATCTTCTTTTTAATACAAGGAGAAATGCATGATCCAAACTTATACTCAACAATTGATGGGTAACTGCTCGTCATCATATGTTCCTAGCTTTCAGAAGTTTTACCTTTTAAAGTCAACTCGTGACCATTTTTGAGCAAGGTAAATGGACTACTGGGGCTGACTTAGAAATATCTTCTTCTAGGATGTGATACAGAGAGTAGATATTGAGAATAGAAACGTGTAACTTGTTATGAATTGGAAAGAACTGAAGAAGCTTCTTAGATAAGAAGCAAAATGTCTTCAAGGAGTAAAAAAGAAAGTCCAGTTGTCTTTTGAAAAAGCACCTTTGGGACAACCATGACCTGGATGACTGAGAATGTCCATAGCAAAGAAGATGCTTGTTGCTTATTGTGACATGTATTGAAAGATTTTATTTCAACATATTTAAACTTTCAAGGTGTATGGATTAATAATTGTAAGAGGCTTACATTAAGAGACAAATTCTGCCAAGCATGGCTGTTTTGGGAAATTATTGATCTAGCCTGTTGATGACTTTTTCCTTCAAAAAGTGGAGAAGGGCAATCCAAGATTTGTTTCTAGGAGAAAAATAATAGACAGGTGGAAAATAGGAGAAACTTCGGGGGAAAATAACCACCTAACGCTGAAAGTTTAGATATTTCCAGACATTAAAGCTGAGTGTACATTATTTGTTTAATTATTTTTTACTTATTTAATTCCTATAGCTGCCCATCTTATCAAAAGCAACTCTAGATAGCGTATAACAACGCTAATACTTGAAGGCAGATCTTAGACTTTAAAAAAGAGGACATTTTAATAAATTCAGAACAGTGGAGTAGGACTCCATGGAAGGAAAAATAATTGAGAAAATAATCCAAGATGGTTGGAAGCTACCCCAAAAAAGTGAAATTAAATGCTTAATTGCAAGCAGTTCAAATGAGGAAAAAGAAATACAGCAGGAAAAAGGCCAATATCATTACAAGAACACTTATTTGAAATGTGAAGATTTTAAACGATAATTGTTCTGGTCTAAGACTGTAATAATAAATTGTATTGTATTGTAAAGGATAAACGTTGGAGATGGTGTCAGGAATGCTAAAGCTCATAATGACCTGAGATTAGTTAACAAAAGTGTCACTTTCAAATATGTTCCATTTAAAACAATAAGAAACAGTGCCACTCAGTGAACATGAAAAATGAGTGACAAATAACAAAGAAAAGGAAGAGCTTCTACACTGATTCTATCTTCTCTGCATTTCACTAAGCAATTAAGATTCTAGTTCCAACAAAACAGAAGTATACTTAAGCCTATTGACTCTGAGTTCAAGTGAAACAAACAATGCTAAAAATGCTTGTTGAGGGTTTAGATGAATTTCTATTCATTATCCTTAAGAAATTTGGTAGAATGAGGAAACTATTTGAGAAAATTATTTTTTGTTTATTTCTAACTTTAAAAAGAAGATGAACCAGATTACTTAGTCAGACAATAATCTTAAAAAAAAATCTAGGTCAGGTTATGAACAATTCACCTATAAACATTTTGAAAATAATACAGTAATTAATAAAAACTATCTTGGATTTAGTATTTCATGATATCCCAATTAGCATGTATGGATTAGACAGTAGATTCATAACTAGCTTGAAAACTACTCAGTGAGTAGTCATGAATAGTTCCTTATCAAGTGGAATAAAGTGAGATATATTTCAGAATATTATATGAGTTGTTCCTGTGCCTCAAACATTTTCATAAATGATCTGGATGAAAATTATATACAATTTTCAAATGATACAAAACTGGGTGGGATACTTTAAAATCTACCAAACTGGAAAGGAGTTCAAAATTATTTTGATTAGTGAGAGAAGTAGTATTAAAATAATAGGATGGTATTTGACAAAGACAATTAAGATTTAATTAAAATTCAATATATATGCAAAAAGTGGTGAGTTTCTGGACTGGTAGTAATACATGCGAAATTGATTTAGAAATCATGTTGAATAGGAGTCAAAATTGTGAAAAGGTTGATAAGAGGCAAATACAATTTCTGGCTGCATCAGTAGAATTCTAATTTCCAAATTACAAAAAAAATAGTAATTCTATTCTATTCTGCATTGGTCAGGTTTTATTTTAAACTTTTAGTTTAAGAAGATGAGAAGGGCAATGCAGATAATCAACAGCCTAGAAACTAAACCTTATGATCAAAGACTAATGTAACTGGGTATGTTCACCTTGCAAAAAGATTATTGCAGGGAACAAATGGTAACATTTTTCAAATATATGAAAAAAATAGAGAGAGAACGTTCTCCAGAAATAACCAGAAAATAAGGATCAGTATTGTTCTCAAGTTACAAGAAGACTGACGCTGGTTACATGTTTGTAAGACTATTTTGATAGGGGAATCAGTTACCCCTTGTTGGCATTTTCCAGCAGAGACTAGACAAATTTTTATTGGTAATGCGTCTAGATTTTTATAATGATTAAGGAGATAAGCTTAATAGTCTTAATTTTCCTAAGAATTCTATGTGGTATGAATTAAATGATAATTTCTTGAGGGCATATACCTGTAGTTAAACAAATAAATGCATCTCCACAGCATGATATATTTTTTCAGGTTCACCATATGTGATAGCTATTGGAACAAGAGAAGTCCTTATTATTTCTTTAAAACTGCCATCCCCATCATGAATATAAATTTCACTCATATCAATTCCTGCCTTGCAGAAATAAAACTGCACTTGAAGCTATCTGAGTTTAAAACAAGCTTTAAAATGGCTCAGCCAGATGTTTGAACAGTATGCTTGAATGTATTTTGAATGAGAAATATCCCATTTCATTAAAAAGAAAAATCCTGAGTTATAAAAATTATTTACATGTAATTAAAGTTGACTACCATCAATTTGACTACCAAAACAGGATTAGGGAGAGTATATTAACAAAATACAAAACAAATACAAAACAAACAGCAATATGTGTATTTGTATGTATAAGGCAGTTAGCGACAATCTCAAAGTAGATGCTATTTACTCTCTATCTACTACTGTTCAGCTGATAAGGAAGAAACAATATATAAAATATCTTATGTGTTTGTGTCCAAACATAGACATACACATACAAAGACCATCAAGAGACTGCTAACAGAAAATAGAAAAAACTAGGTGGCCCTTCATAACTGCACCCATTAAATTCTAACCTCAGCTGTACCTTTGGCTGATTTTTCCACTGAGGTACAAGTTGTTGTAAGAAAAAAATCTAATCTGAAAAAAAAATTATGGAAAAATATAGGTTGTAATTGATGGTAGTATAAGGAAGAAAAATCACATGAAATGGGAATATGATTCTTCAGGTATTTAAAACTCTGTATACCCTGTGGAGACAGAGTGACCTACTGAGTGACCTATTGAGCCCCACTCAACAGTAATATAGATTGAAGGTCTATAGCAAAAGGGTAGAATTTCTCTGCTTGCATTAGTTGGGAAACATGTTTGAACTATAGTGGAAACTTTCCTCAAGATGTTTTCTTCTTTCTTCTTTCTAATTATTATTTAGCATATGGTGACAACATGATAGAAGACATACACACAATCCACATAATTATATACCAAACTTCTATGGGCATATGCTTCATCACTGGAGGTTGTTAAGAAGAGACTGGACAAACTGGACTTGTCTGAAATGGTATAGGATCTCCTGCTTGAGCAGGGGGTTGGGCAAGAACTGTGATGGCGAACCTATGGGACATGTGCCAGAAGTGGCATGCAGAGCCATCTTTCCGGGCACGCGAGCCGTCGCCCATTGCTCTTCCAGGTTCTGGCACAACAACAAACTGGTCTTCACATGCACAGGAGGGCCAGAAACCGAAACAGCAGCCACCCGATGCACATGCACATGCTGGGAAGATGATCTTCTGGTTTCTGGCGTTCATGCATGTGCAAAGCCCAGCTGGCCAGTGTGCATGCATGCACGGGAAAATGTAAGATCATCTTCCCAGTGCGTGCATGTTCACTGGGCAGTTGCTCTTCTGGTTTCAGGTGCTCCTGCGTGTGTGAAGACCAGGTGGCCTGCACACCATAACCCAGAAGAGCAAGAGAAGCAGAGCTGCCAGCCAGGATGGGTGGGCCGGGGCTTCCCTCCCTCCCTGTCCGAGCAGGCTTCTTGGGTGGCTCCAGCCCTCCAGCTCCCAGCACCAATGCACATCCATGGTCCAAAGCACCTGGCTGGCTTGGGTGCATGGGGAAACAGTGCAGCATTTGCTGGCTGGACGGCTGCCTACTCCATCCACTGCTCCTGCCCCTGTGAGGGGTGAGGGGGCGGCGGTGGTTCTCATGATGACGCTTCCGGCCGGGATGCTGGAGCTGCTGTCGGAGAGGCAAGCTGTCCCAGGAGGAGAGTGCAGCTCCTCAGACATGGAGATGCCGCAGAAGGGTAAGAGGCACGCTGGCTGGGAAGTGGACAGGAAGGGGGAGGGAGCTACACTGGCTTGTTCTCAGTGGTGGGCTGGGGGGGCTTCATCCTGGACAGAGTTGAGGTGAAGCTCTCCTGCCTGCTGGCCCCCAACCCAAGCCCCGGGAATGCCGACACCCCTTCCCTCTGAGGCCAGGAAGGGGCTCTGGCTTTCCAGCAGAGGGAGGCAGCATTCCATGCCCAACTTTCTCTCTAAATACAGAATGCTAACTGCATTTACAATTAAAAGGGGTGGGGGGGAGGCCAAGTCAAGTTGACTTAACTTTGCTTAGAAGTACAAATTGCTTATGAATATGTCTCCACAAGTGTAATAAAAGAGCTACCAATAACACACTGGTTTCTTTTTGTTCCAGGGACAATTGTGAATCTCAGCTCAGCTCAACCTTTTAAGATATCTTGAAAAATCATACACAGTGAAAACCCAGTCCTGAAGATCAGTATTACAATGGAAAAGAAAACCTGGAAATTTTCAGCTCTGTGACTGAAAGACAAAAGGGCCTTAGACACAAGTAACATAAAAAGAAGGAAAAGATCAATGAAACTTAAATTCCTGAACAATGTATATAATACATGATCCTTTAAGTAAAGGGAAGAGTTTCCCTGTCCATCATTTCTGACTTTAGGAGGTAGTGCTCATCTCTGTTTCTTGGCAGAGGGAGCCAGCATTGTCTGAAGAGATTTTCTGTGGCCAGCATGTCTATATGCTGAGGCACATGGAACTCTGTTACCTTCCCAAGGAAGTGGTACCTATTAATCTATTTGCATTTTCATGCTTTTGAACTGCTAGGTGGCCAGGACTTGGGGCAAGGAATGGGAGTTCATCCTGTTGTGCGGCACTCAGGTCTCAAACCTGGGCTGTCAGCTTTCTAGCTGACAAGGTCAATTATTTTTAACCACTGAGCCATCTCACCCCACACTTTTAATAACTTAATAATTTTATTTACGTACTAAGTAAAGAAAATGATTTTGTCTGGGTGCAGTAATACAGATCAGAGAGAAAACTCAACTAAACTATCACTGCTGTAAAGAGATGGGAATACTATTTAAAGTCATTGTCATCACACTCACCATCATTATTATCTTCAGAAATATTACCACCATGCTGTGACATTCGCTAATATTTTATTTATTCGTGTACTTGTTATTGTTGCTTACTTCAGTAGACTCTGAATATGAGATAGGCTGGACTAAAAAACCCATAATAATAAAACATTATAGTCTTCCACAAACACAGGCCTGGGAGCAGAGGCAGACACTTAAGAGCTTTCCGGAAGCCCAGGAGAGTTGTTAAAGGCACACTATCATTGTCCTGGGAAATGTCATTGTCAAAGCGAGCCCTTTCATAAATCATCATTTCCTTCCAACTTTTGAAAAGGCATGTGATCTATTTTTGCTTTACTTTGATCTAACCAAACTCAAATATGAGATCTTTCTAAGAAAAAATAATCTATATCCCCTGTAGCTTCAGTAGCATATGAAGGTACTTTCAAAGAACTGGAGTTTTGAAAAAAAATATTACTGAAAAAAATGGGAATATATGCCATTATGTAATTTTTCCAAAGTGGACAAGGATTCATAATACCGATGTCTTGCCTGAAGTCCAACCATCTAGCTTATTATCTACTTGCAGTTCACTATGCACAGAAATCATATTATGTATTCATAACATATATGAGCTCATGCTGTCTGAAAAGTCGCATGTTGCTGTGACTGTATTGTTAAGCCATAGAAAAGTTCCTTAAGGCAGAGCACAGAACATCTCTGCTGTTGTAATTGTTTAAGTAAACATAAGAGTTTTATTCACATGAGAGCAGGGATCTGTTCAAGAAATTGCTTCTGAGGGAACCAAGTGCCACACTTTAAGGCAGCGAGGATGGTAGAAGGAAGGGGAGGCAGTAGCAATTGATTTTTAAAAAATCTCTTCAGGAACTATATCCCCCACCTACACCCACACCCCGATAATGAAGTCAATGTAATGTACTGCCAATGAGTGTATTATGCACCATGCTACTTTTTTCATGTGGCAGCTAAAAATATTATGCCGGTATCCTAATTACTTTTAATAAACATCAGGAAGCAGGCAGCACATAACCCCTAAAAAGGAGCTGGAGAACAGAATAGTTAAGTCTATCTTGAAATGAATAACGTGCAACAGAAAAATAATGATTGATCTATTATGCATATGGAAGCCTTGAATAGGCTTCAATATTTCTGTCCCATAGTTTTGTGGTCTAAGAAACCCTGCTTTAAAAACAAATCTCTATCACAGTTGGTGTATTTGATCAAGAACAAGGAGAAGAAGAAAGGAAAGGCAGCAACTGGATTACAGATTAAACCATGAAAAAAACCCACTTTATAGAATGAGTTCCTGGATTTTACTTTGAAAACAGATGTGTAACTGTTGTGAAAGATTAAATCAAAATTAATTTCAAATTCCAAAGAAATGGCAAGTGATAGATATGTACTTTTTCTGAATCATTGGAGGTTGAGTATTAAATGACACAACCAACATTAATTTATCTAGTAATTACTAACACGTGATTTCATGAAAGTTACATGAGTGCAAATCAAATTGATTTTAAAAAATCCTATTCAATATAACACAAAAAAGGAAGTATTCATTAACTACAATACATGAAAGATTATAGAAGAATCTTTGTACAATATTACAATTTTTTGTTTCCTCTCTGGATAATTAAATTTCCTATTAAAAGCATGCATAACTGAAGGGACAATTGAATCATTAATATTTAAATTTTCTATGGACTTCAAACCAAGTGTTTGTTTCATGGGCAATCTTCTGTATTCATTACGTTATATTATTTTATTTTTAAATAGACATATTGGCTGCTTTATTGTTAAAATAAGTGTTTCCATCTTTAGCATTTTCAACAATAAGAGTGAATGCTGTAAAGGAACAAATAAAATACTTCATTCTTTTTCTATCCTTTGATTGTATGCAGAGAAAATACCTTCAGAAAACTAATGCCAGGATTACGGTTGAAGGTAGAGCTATGGGATCCTATTCAAAAGAATGAATAGGACTGTCCTCAAATGGAATTCAGTACCCTTTCCTAGTTTGAAGTACATTAAGTAATATAGATTACCTTCTAAAACAGTGTTTTTCAATCTTGGCAATGTTAAGATGTGTGGACTCCAAGTCCCAGAATTCCTCAGCCAGCATGCTGGAAATTGAAGTCTGTAGATCAGGAGTGTCAAACTCACAGCCCAAGGGCCTAATGCATCATGCATTGACCATGCCCACCCCCAGTTTAGCAAAGGGGGAAAAAAGTTGTGATATGTCATGTGTCATCAGAGGTTTGACACCCCTGCTGTAAATCTTAGAGTTGCCAAGATTAAGAAATGCAAGGAGTGCAAATTTGCTCACCTTAAAGGCATGTTGAGGGATGTTACTATAAACCTTAGGGGGGCAGGTAGTTTGGAAGTAGCTTCAGGAGTCTGAGAGCACCTATTTTTCTCCTTACCTTATTCTCCAAACAGAAACAAATTAGGGGGAAAAAACCTTGCATTTTTAGCACATGTACTTGGCAACTCTAGGAGTCACAAAAGACATGCCATTGAATTGCATATTTTAGTTTTATTTTTCTTAGGCAGGACATTGAAATGACATTAAGTAATTCTGGGATATACACACCCAAAAAATCCATCCTTTCTTCAAAAAAAAATAAATAACTAGCTAGGTAAAGGTAAGGGTAAAGGTTCCCCTGGCACATATGTGCTAGTCGTTCCTGACTCTAGGGGACAGTGCTCATCTCCGTTTCAAAGCCGAAGAGCCAACGCTGTATGAAGACGTCTCCGTGGTCATTTGGCCAACATGACTAAACACCAAAGCGCATGGAACGCTGTTACCTTCCCACCAAAGGTGATCCCTATTTTTCCACTTGCATTTTTTATGTGCTTTCAAACTGTTAGGTTGGCAGAAGCTGGGACAAGTAATGGGAGCTCACCCCATTACGTGGCACTAGGGATTTGAACCGCTGAACTGCTGACCTTTCGATCGACAAGCTAAGCGTCTTAGCAACTGAGCCACCGCGTCCCAAAATAACTAGCTACCAAGTCTTAAATGTTGAAGTATATCATACCAAATTAGCTAGGATTGTACTAACTATAACTTTTGGCTTGGATATTTATTCAGTACCTTGGTAAATGTCCTGAGATTCAAACTGTGATTTAGAAAGGTTTAATTTCTATTTCTTGTGCATTGCATAAGAAACCAAGAAAAAGAAATTATACCTGACACAAATGGATTACATTTTCATGACTGACAATTCTTTAGCTGAGTTTGACATACATTCAGTGTGAAGCACATAATATCTTGTTTTGATGATATTTTTAAGATTTATCAATCAATCAGTTGTAAAACACATCACAAATGAAATTGCAATAACTATTGTCCTTTCATAAAGGGCTTCTTATATTTGTTTGTGGCAAATTTTCATGAAAATGACCCAGAATTTAAAAGTAGCTGTCTCTGAGGATGCTTATATACCTCCCCACTGCCGTTTATGATACTTTAAATGGAAATTAGAAGAACATTTAAATCATTTTACAAGGATAAATTCACAAGATAGAAAGTTCAGTGTGAAGAAGTTTAAAGCTGTATTTCACTAAACTGGCTAAATTCCCTGAAAATTCAATAGGACAGCAGGTACTGATAAATATAAAACAAATAATGTTGAGGGAATGAACTTGAGCATTTCATAAGAAAAGCCTAATACAGATAGCCCTTGACTTATGACCGCAATATATATATATGTTGTTGTTAGTCGCGAAGTCATGTCCGACCCATTGTGACCCCATGGACAACATTCCTCCAGGCCTTGCTGTCCTCTACCATCCTCCGGAGTCCATTTAAGCTCACGACTCCTGCTTCAGTGACTCCATCCAGCCACCTCATTCTCTGTCGTCCCTTTCTTCTTTTGCCCTCAATCTTTCCCAGCATTAGGTTCTTCTCCAGTGAGTCCTTCCTTCTCATTAGGTGACCAAAGTATTTGAGTTTCATCTTCAGGATCTGACCTTCTAAAGAGCAGTCAGGGTTGATCTCCTCTAGGACTGACCGGTTTGATCGCCTTGCAGTCCAAGGGACTCACAGCAGTCTTATCCAGCACCATAGTTCAAAGGCCTCAATTCTTTGGCGTTCAGCCTTTCTTGTGGTCCAACTTTCACAGCTATAAATGGCAACTGGAAAAACCATAGCCTTAACTATATACACTTTTGTTGGCAGGGTGAGGTTTCTATTTTTTAGTATGCTGTCTAGATTTGCCATAGCTTTCCTCCCCAGGAGCAAGCGTCTTTTAATTTCTTGGCTGCAGTCCCCATCTGCGGTGATCTTGGAGCCCAGGAAAATAAAATCTGTCATTACCTCCATTTCTTCCTCATCTATTTGCCAGGAATTGAGAGGGCCGGATGCCATGATCTTAGTTTTCTTAATGTTGAGTTTCAAGCCAACTTTTGCACTCTCCTCCTTCACCCGCATCAAGATGCTCTTTAGTTCCTCTTCACTTTCTGCCATTAGAGTGGTATTATCTGTATATCTGGACAGATGTGGACAGGGTTCTGGGTAAGATTAGTGCCGCCACGTGTTTATTGGACCCGTGTCCCTCCTGGTTGGTACTGGCTTCCCGGGAGGTTACACGAGGCTGGCTCCAGGGGATTATAACTGCTTCTCTGAGCGAGGGTGCCTTTACTGCCACATTGAAAGAGGCGGTAGTGAGGCCCCTCCTCAAGAAGCCTTCCCTGGACCTGGCTGAATTAGCCAACTACCGTCCGGTCTCCAACCTTCATTTTGTGGTGAAGGTTGTTGAGAGCGTGGTGGCACGACAGCTTCCCCGACACCTGGATGAAGCTATCTATCTGGACCCGTGCCAGTCGGGCTTCAGGCAGGGGCACAGCACAGAAACGGCATTGGTCGCGTTGGTGGATGATCTCTGGAGGGCTCGGGACAGGGGTTGCTCCTCTGTCCTAGTCCTATTAGATCTCTCAGCGGCTTTTGATACCATCGACCATGGTATCATGCTGCAGTGGTTGAGGGGGTTAGGAATAGGGGGCACCGTTTTGCGGTGGTTCTCCTCCTTCCTCTCCAACCGCTCGCAGTTTGTGTTGGCAGGGGGGCAGAGGTCGACCTCGAGGCACCTCGCATGGGGAGTGCCACAAGGGTCGGTCCTCTCGCCCCTTCTGTTCAACATTTATGTGAAGCCGCTGGGTGAGATCATCCGTGGTTTTGGGGTGAAGTGTCATCTGTACGCTGATGATACTCAGCTGTACATCTCCACCCCAGACCACCCCAACAATGCCCTTGATGTGATGTCTCGCTGCCTGGAGGCCGTGCGGGTCTGGATGGGGAGGAACAGGCTCAGACTCAACCCCTCCAAGACTGAGTGGCTGTGGCTTCCGGCGTCCCGATATAGTCAGCAGGTGCCATCGCTGACTATTGGGAGTGAATCTTTGCCCCCCACAGAGAGGGCTCACAATCTGGGTGTCTCCTGGATGCACGGCTGTCTTTAGAAGAGCATATGAAGGCCGTGGCCAGGGGGGCCTTTTATCAGGTTCGCCTGATTCACCAGTTGCAGCCCTTTCTGGACCGGGACGCCTTGTGCACGGTCACTCATGCCCTTGTCACCTCCCGGCTGGACTATTGTAATGCTCTCTACATGGGGCTCCCCTTGAAGAGCACTCGGAGGCTCCAACTGGTCCAGAATGCGGCCGCGCGGGTGGTTATGGGCGCAACTCATTGTGCTCATGTGACACCCCTCCTGCGCGAGTTGCACTGGCTCCCAGTGGTCTTCTGGGTGCGATTCAAGGTGCTGGTTACCACCTTTAAAGCGCTCCATGGCATAGGACCCAGGTAACTTCGAGACCAACTTCTGCCACCAATAGCCTCCCACCGGCCAGTTCGCTCCCACAGAGAGGGTCTCCTCAGGGTGCCATCGGCCAAGTTATGTCGTCTGGCGACACCCAGGGAGAGGGCCTTCTCTGTGGGAGCCCCAGCCCTGTGGAATGAACTGCCCCCGGAAATACGTAAGATCTCCGACCTCCGGGTATTTCTCTGTGCACTGAAGACCCTGTTGTTCCGCCAGGCCGGGCTATCGACATGATAATTTTAAATTGGGGTATTTTAAATTTCTGGGGGTTTAAATGGAGCCAAATTTATTTAATAATTTTAAATTTTAAATTGATGTTTGTCTTGTGTTTTTAAATAGGCTGTACACCGCCCTGAGTCCTTTGGGAGAAGGGCGGGATAGAAATAAATTATTATTATTATTATTATTATTATTATTATTATTATTATTATTATTATTATTATTATTATTATTATTATTATTATTATCTGAGGTTGTTATTTATCCTGCCAATATATCCATCCATCTATCTATCTATCTATCTATCTATCTATCTATCTATCTATCTATCTATCTATCTATTTATCTGTCTGTCTATCTACACACACACACATATACATACCCATTGAAAAGCAACACACACACATTCATGCATACATACATATATATGTGTGTGTATGTTATGTATGTATACATGTGTGTGTGTGTGTGTGTGTGTGTGTGTTGCTTTTCAATGGTTCTGATTTTGACAGAGTCCTAATCAGACTCTTGCTAATCGTCCTTCTGTTCAGAAAAGTTGGGTATCATGATAACTGTTCATTTAACACCCTAACAATGTTTTCCTCACACATTTAATTGGACAGGAAACTGTAATATTGCTGTAAAATGTCCCAAGTTTAATTCAATTTACACTTCTTTCATATTGGCACCTCAAATGAACACAAACTGTCAGGAAATCATCTGGAGGAAATTAATGAAAGTGGTCTCAGTGCATTTTTGGAGAAAGGAAATGAAGGCTTGTAGAGCAACAGTCTCTGAAATATTGGGTTTCATTGTTTAGCTAAAACATTAACAAATCCTTCATATTAAAAAAAAAGCCAATACTGGCTTAATACTAATCCACTCTAATACTGAGTTAATGCTAATCCACTCTTTATTTACTCTCTCTCATTCTCTCTCTCTCTCACACACACACACACAAACACACACACCGTTTATTTAAAAAATTTCCACAAAAAAATGCAATTATGAAAATACTGGCATTGGAAATTGTAACCCTTCCTTATCGTCATCAGGGTGGCTGCAAAAAATTTAAAAAGGTACCTGGGGCAACTAAAACCCACCCCTATTACATGTATGCTAAACATGAGCGTTAACTATATCTTTTTTTTTTAAATTTGATTTATATGCCGCCCTTCTCCGAAGACTCAGGGCGGCTTACAATGTGCTCAGCAATAGCCTTCATCCTTTTGTATATTTTATACAAAGTCAGCTTATTGCCCCCACAAACTGGGTCCTCATTTCACCTACCTTAGAAAGGATGGAAGGCTGAGTCAACCTTGAGCCTTGGCGAGATTCGAACCCTGCAGTAATTGCAGGCAGCTGGTCTTAATAAGCTTAATAACAGGGTGCCTTAAACCCCTGTACTACCAAGGCTCTTCACCTCCTGCAGAGGTTCCTATATTAGCTGAGGATCCATTAAGCTCTGTGCTTTCCCCCAACTGAAAGGTCTGTGAGTCATCAGGCAAATTTCTTGTCCAGTCCTGCTGCTCAAGTTCAACAATCAAAAGTCCTGAGAATCAAGGAGAAAGTTTTGACAATTCATTCTAGGTGCACTTTTGGGGAGAATAGATAACAGGCTAAGGTCCAAAGCCTTAGAAGTTACAGAATTTAACCAGAAACATACCTATTAGGAATACTAAAAAATAACTATGAAAAAGAAATACAATATTTGATAATCCATATTCTGACAGCAGCAAGAATCACATTCGCACAAATGTGGAAATTAGAAGATGCGCCATTGGAGGATAAAATAATACAGAAAGTAATGGAATGTGCAGAGATGGACAGGCTTACCAAAGAAATACAAGAAAAGGAAGACACAGACTACTATCTGGTTTGGCAACGATGGTATGATTGGTTAGAGAAAAGGAAACCAAAATAAAAAAAAATAATTAGTAGGATAAAAAGGGAATACCAACTAAGGAAACAAAAATCAAGAAATAATCTTAAAATATCATTACATAATGAATGGAGATATATATATATATATAATAGAAAGATAGAATACTGAAGTAATTTTCTTTTTTCGTAAGGTTCAAGTTGCAAGACTTGATTTTAATGTATAGTTTGTTTATGTTATGTATTGTATGTATGCATGCTTTTGTTTGTCTATATCTAATAAAAATTATACATACATACATACATACATACATACATATATATATATATATATATATATATATATATATATATATATGTTACACAATTTAAAATTTCCTTTTTGAGTGGATAAGAACATTGGAACCCAGGCTGCCTAAAATGGGATGTAGGTGGTGGTTCATAAAACAAGGTAGTGAGTTCAACCATGCGCTCAAAACCATCTACCCTTTCAACATGCAGTTGTAAAAAGTGGGCAAGACTTCAATCATCACAACTGCTATTTTGACTTTTTGTTCCCCTTCTAAAGATGCCCAGATGCATAGTGTAAGATTATATATGTAGTGTAGACGCATGGGCTATGGGTGTAGAACATGTTAAGAGATGTCCCAAACCAAGAATAGCCCTTTTATACTCATTACTATTCTGGAGTATTAATTACAAATATCAAAATTTTGCCCTTCCATTTCCTAGTGGAAGTACTGTTTTTTATTGTTCACCCAGAATGGATATCATTTAGGGAACATTAAACTATAATGAAGGACTAACAAGTGCCAGAGCTCATAGCAATAAAGTGTCCATAATCTGGTTATTTTCCCAGAGCAGTGTGATGGCCAGAGGGTGAGCGTTCTCCTCACAATCAGGAGGCTATGAGTTTGATCCGAGGTAGCAGCAGATGTTTATCTCTCTGGGTACAAAGAGAAAATATCTGCTGTCACCTCTGTGTAGGCATCAGGAAGGGTATCTGGCCAGTAAATGCTCAGCTCCATTCAGTTGCCCTGAGTCCACCCTGAAGCAAGGGATTACAGGATCATCAAAAGAAAAAAAAATCATCTTATTTTCTTCTCAGATTCTAATGATAGCTTGTTCAGTGTAAGAGTACAAAATATGCCAATTTTCATATTCATTTTTCAGAATCTTTTTCCTTCTACCAATGACCTACTCAGGTCTCTTCTGCAGCATTCACAAAACCTCTTGATTATTCTTTATGTGTACACTGTTTGTCCGTCTTTAGCTTTTCAGTGACATAAAAATGGAACGGAGAAAGAGGAACTGCTTACAAAGCCAAAAGGCCAATAGAGGTCACACATCTATACAACTGTGATATTTACAATTATTTTGCACAGGAAAAAGAGAAGACTATGAATGAACAATTTGCAGAGTGGGCGGGTAAATGAATGAGAGAGGTGAATTGACTTAAAACTAGTACAGTGGGGAAATAAATACATGGACAGTGATGTATTTGGTGTAAACAAAGAGAAGAAAATTGGATACGACAACAGAGGAATGGAAAGCTGGATAAGCAGGTGAAAGAAAGTTCAAGTGGGAATTGATAAGGTGAGAAAGGAGAAAATGAATCCATTGCAATTCATTTACAAGAGAGATCACAGTGGCCAAGCAGGACCAAGAAATGACAGAGTAGTCAACGGAAACAACTGCCCATCACTGCTCTATCACCACATATTTCCATGTGCATATATTTAAATCAGATGTTTTGCTATGGTTTAAAGACCTTTGCATCAAATATTTAATATGTCCCTGTGAAACAAGGCAGACTATTGTCTCCATATGTTGCACTGGAAATCTGTCAAGATTTAGTCTATAATACAATAACAGCAGGGCTGCTGCTGTGCATACTTCTTCACCGGATTCATTCATACTAGGAGGGGTAAAATCCAGCAGGTTCTGACAGGTTCTGGAGAACCGGTAGTGGAAATTTTGAGTAGTTTGGAGAACCGGCAAATACCACCTTTGGCTGGTCCAGACTAGGGTGGGAATGGAGTTTTTTCAATATCCTTCCCCCAGGAGTGGGGAGGGAATGGAGATTTTGTAGTATTCTTCCCCTGGAGTGGGGTAGAAATGGAGATTTTGCAATATCCTTCCTTTGCCATGCTCACCAAGCCATGCCCACCAAGCCACACCATGCCCACCAAGCCACGCCCATAGAATCGGTAGTAAAAAAAAAATAATTTCACCACTGGACTGTAGCCACACTTTCACCATTAAAAGAAGCTGGTTGAACTGTTACTGGACTTAATGTATTGGGCTTCTCAATGAAGGCATCATTACCTTTTCTACAGCTGGTTGCAAAGCCTTGGGAAACAGCAGCATAATCACACCTGTTGATATGATTTCCAAATCTCAAACTTATGACAGAAGGACAAACTAAAACCATAGCTTGCAGGCTGCAGCAATTCATGCACAATAGACATCACTGGTGTGAACAATGGCAAAAAGGTTCTATTAAATTAAAAGTATTTCAGTATTTGAAAAGTATATTGCAAAGAGTATCCTTAGTAAAGTCCATCAATAAATGGATAACCAAAGTAATACCTGTACTGTAGATAATAGAATACAGTGTTTGCTTCACACAATTCAGAAAAGATGGCATCTAATTTTTTGAGGGGGAAGGGGGAGGGTAATCAGTTGCTAGGCAGTCATGCAGAGCTCTAATGTGATATTACAAGATGAATATCCTTGACTCTTCTGTTTCTAAAATTTTAAGAAGAACTTACTCCTTTTTTGTTTAAACTTGGTGAGATTCTTGACCTTATTGTTCCTATAACATGGATGCCTTCATTGCCATTCTGCTCTTTCAAAACCCAAGCATCCTTGCCTAAACACAGTATTTCTCAACCTCAGCAACTTGAAGATATGTGGATTTCAATTCCCAGAATTCCCTCAACTAGCATGCTGGCTGGAAAATTCTTGGAGTTGAAGTCCACACATCTTTAAATTGTTGAAGTTGAGAAACATTGTCTTAACAAAACTTCCTTAAGAAAATAGATTAAAAACAACCCTAAATAAAGTAAATCTCTTTGCCATTCTTGGATAATTTAATTTCTGTTTCTGTGTGTCTCTCTGGTAACGCATAGGTATATGAGAAATGAACTAACTTTGTGACTTTTATTTCTGAAATATGATTTTGAAATTTCTCCTGAATGTCCCCCCCCCCATAGAAAGGTAGGTGCATACAGTATAATAAAATGAGAATTAGGGATAGATAGAAGAAAAAGATTGCCCAACTATCATTGGATATGTGTACACTCAGAAAGAAATGTCAAACATATCTAATCAGTTATAAATAATCTTAATAAAATGTCTCTTATCTATATTATTTCATTATTTCATTTTTTTCTGCAGATTTCTGCAGTCTCTGAAGAGGAAAAAAGTGTGGACAAGAAACGGGTGCAGGAAATTTAAATTTTGAATGCTTTGTGTATTCTTTCAGATTGGGGACTATTCTTATTATTTGGCCCACAAATTTAGCAGGTAAATGTAATAAAAGGGACTAAGTGCAAAAAGGAAAATTTCCAGGGGAGATCAGCCTGAAACATTTTGGCATTTAAAGCTGAAAAGCAAATGATATTCTTCAACCACCCAAATCTAAAGGACATTATAGCCAAAGCTAGTTAATTATTTTGATAAACGAGGCAAAAAAAAAAAAAGTCTCTCATGCATCTCTCTTCCAGAGGTGGGTTTCAGCAGGTTCTGACCAGTTCTGGAAAACCGGCTGCAGAAATTTTGAGTAGTTCGGAGAACCAGTAAATACCACCTCTGACAAGCCCCAGCCCCATCTATTCTCTGCCTCCCAAGTCCCAGCTGATCGGGAGGAAATGGAGATTTTACAGTATCCTTTCCTTGCCATGGCCACCAAGCCACACCCACCAAGCCATGTCACACCTACCAAGCCACACCCACAGAACCGGTAGTAAAAAAATTTGAAACCCACTACTGATCTTTTCGCACTGGTGGCAATGAAAATATGATCAACTAATTCTTTGCATGTCCTTTAATATCAATGAAATCTGCTGCTTGGGGTAGCCTTATCACTCTCCCTAAAGGTAAAGTCACCCTACTAATAGGCATGATTACAAACTGGGGGAGTTCTTTCACTGAAACACACAAACAAAAAACACATGTCCTTTCTACACTAGTGCTGGCTTAATAAGTTGGCCTCATGCAGCCTTTTCAGACCTCTATGTGGAATGAAGCACATTTTACTTGGCTAGGAAAACATATTTAAAATACAAGTGAAAACTGAGTGAGCTGAACTTCAAATTACTGCATGTTACAATAGTAGCAGATAGTGATAAAGTGCATTCTGGTGGGAAGGAAAAGTCCCAGGATGTAGCAAAAATGAAACAGCAATAGCACTTAGACTTATATACTGCTTCATAGTACTTTACAGCCCTAAGTGGTTTACAGAGTCAGCATATTGCCCCAACAATCTGGGTCCTCATTTTACTGACCCTCATTTTACTGAAGGATGGAAGGCTGTGTCAACCCTGAGCCAGTCAGGATTAAACTGCTGGCAGTCGGCAGAATTAGCTTGGAATATTGCATTCTAACCACCGCACCACCACAGCTCCTGAACCTGAAATTTTGTTGGACTTATTGAACAACTAAAAAACAATAAATTCACACACCTCAAAATTCAACAAATAAACATAGGCTATTTCTGTGAATTTACAGCTAACCAAGAGTCACATATCCCAGCTGTTATATATTATTCATTTCCATATTATGTTATATATTATTATTATTTCCAGTTGCTTATGATATTATTTCCAACTGCTTAAAATATTATTCACTGTAATAAAAAGTACAAATACAGTATATTCAAAAGTATCAAAACACCAACACAACCACAAAATTAAGAAGCATTACAATTTTTCCTTGTACGTTTTTCTTGAAGACATTTCACTTATCCAAGAAGCTTCTTCAGTTCTGAAACATCTTCAAGGAAACAAAGTCCAGCTGTCTTTTAAAAAAGCACTTTTGGGACAACCATGACCTGGATGATTGAGAATCTCCGTAGACATTACAATTAAAACAAATAAATACAAATTTGGAAATGATGTGATAAGCAGAACATCTTTAAAAGCTTTTGCCATGTTGTTCAAAAAAATTATTTGACCTTGTTTAAAAGGACTGGTTTAAAAGTTGATAAAAATACATGTCAATCATCTACCAAATTGGGAGTTAACATCTCCCTCCGTTGTTGCATAATATTTTGTAGCCAGGCTAGTAAAAACAATAACAATAAGCACCTTGGGTGGAATTTCAAAACATCTAGAGTAGCATTTGAACATCATTGGCACTGATAAAATTGCTATCAAGCAATTGTAAATAACAGCTTTATATAGAAAAACATCCTGTGATGGTACTTTTAACACAACACAGAACATCACCTTACTCTATTTACTATCACCTTGGGAAGAAATTTATATATAGATAAAAATGCCATATTTATCCTAAACAACTGGCTGCCTATGTGACCAAGTTTAATAATTTAATAATAATTGGTTAAGTTTGTATGCTGGCTGACTCTCAATGATTCTGAATGGTTCATGAAATTGAAAAAAAATACAATAAAAATTATAAAATATATAATAAAGTAAAATTTCCTATACTTAAGAATATATCACAATTCTTTGTATCTTGACATTTTGAATATTGGGGAGAAACCAAAACATATGCATCCCTAATATAAGGGGGATTGATCAGCATCATATGACTAATTCTGTTCATGTAGTAATAATAGAACAAAACCAAACTCTATGAGTTACTATTTGGCTTTTAAGAATAAAATAATTGTAACCAGTTGTTATTAAATAGTCTCATCCAGTATATATAAAAGGGGGGAAATGGTGTATTAAACTCATTTTAAGATGATTGGAAACTAATTCCATATTTCTTAATGTAGGTTTACATTAATTTAGCAGAACAGTTCAAGCCTGTTATTACAAAGGTGTTATAAATAACTAATATTTATTTCACTAACTTTCTCCAACTTCCTAGAAAGAAAAATTATTCACTTGGGAGATACAGATAATTTTTCCATAATCTGTGAGATGTAAATGTGATAAATAAAAAAATGAAGTACTACGGGCTTTCAGAAACAACATCTGCATTTGGACCAAATAAACCAAATAACAAGTCTTTAAATTGAAAAATGCTGCCTAAAAGCATTCTAAGGTAAACCAAAGACATATTTTAAAATTCTGCAAATGCTTTAAAAACAGTTTCCTCAGAACTGAGATGTTAACAGAATAATAATATAGTGAGAGGCCAGCTTTGCTCCCTAAAACAGATCTAGATGCTATTTTAAAACTGAGATTATCCCCAATGTAAGCTTTTCATTGGTAATCAAGTCATAGTTATATCTGCAACCCAGTATTTTCCATTTAAATCTTACAGCATTAAATGCAAGGATTAAAAATGATCCTTGCGCAAACAGGATTTTGGTGGATCAAATAATAACTCTCAAATTGAGCCCAAATAGCAGTTATATTTTGATGTCTGCTTTTCCAGATAGTAAGTCAAGCTAAAATAAAGACTGAGGAAAAATGATAAAACTGTGAAAAGTTAAAAGTCACCCTTTAAAATAGATGTTGGTAATTATGAAACTTGCACAGGAAGTTTTGTCAAACAAATGTATTCAATGAGTTATAAATTTATTGAAATAATATGATAGAAATGGTCTCTGAATAATAGACAACTGTAATGTATCATACTAAAAGCCCTTTAAGAATGCTAAATCTTTAATTTTAACAATGCTAAATCTTCTGTGCCTCCTTCTAATTTTTTAACTTTATATACTGTTTTTATATTTTAGTCTTGTATTGTACAGTTTTTGAGGAAGATGGGAAGTTCAAAAATGTAACAAATAAATAAATCATGGTTTATTCATATCCATAAATACAGCTCTTGTATGCTTTTGTTGTTTTTCTGGTTTATTTTCTTGTTTTATAGCTTTATGAATTCTTTTTTCAGTTAATTAACAAATCTTTACAAAAAGAAAGGAAGTGTCTCTCATAATATAAAATAACCTTGGAATTATGTTAGACTGAAATACATTTATTTTACTCAAAGTCTTACAGTGAGTTAGTAGCAAAAAGTATTTAAAGAATTCAACATCCTTGAAAAATTTGCTTCCACTTTAAGATTGCTTAAAAAATAGATTTTCTGAGGAAAAAAACTCTGCTTAGATACTATGTTTTATAAAGCTGACATGCTATTCTTTATTTTCAATGATGTGGGTTTTATTGAAAAGTTCCATTTCTTCTTTTGAAGTAGTAATGTTCATTAGAAAGAGCACTATGTTCTGTGCAAATAAGGCCACTCCAATAAAACCTGAGTCCTTCACACTGTCTTATAGCTTTGTTTGTTTGGATGACACATCTGAAGTAAACATCTTACAGAAATCATATCCCATCATATTCTCAGATCATCAGATCCCCAAAATCATTTCAAATCCAAAGCAATAGTGCCCTTTCCCCCATACTCTTTAAGGTCAAGTGCCACACAATCTTTGGGAACTGTGTTTATTTGTTCATATGACTTCTTAGCCACCATCAAGTCCTTTGGGTGACATGCAATAAAAACAAGAAAAACAATGTGTAAAGTATACAGGAAAAACAAATAAAACCCAAATAGATACATGAACAAAACATCCCAATAAAACAGTTATTAAAAACTTACAGAGTTGATAAAATACCACTAAAATGAAATGTATTGAAGTATTTCATAGTACAGTAATATAAGAAAATGAAATAAAAGGACATCCAAGAATAAAATTTGCTCAGAACTCAAGAACAAGATCATATATTATATGTCTCTGAAGATGGTATCCAATAACTGGAGAAAGGCTACCATAGAAAAGTATCTCAATGGACTCAGGATTACAATTACCATTTCATGGCACCATTTTTTAACATGTCCCCTTGCACATATGGAACTTTAGACCCTGGAGATAATTTGTGTTTTCTAAAAAAAGGAAGTCTGGCCTCCCAAAAGTACTGTAGATTTAGATAGTTTGTATACATATAACCAAAACACATAGCTCCTTGGTGTAATGAAGCCTTTCAAATTTATTTTAATCAAGGACCATTAAAAATTTGTACCCAGGAAACCAGTGGCATCACTCTTATCTTAATATACATCAATGCTTTTCAAACTTGGCATCTTTAACATGTGTGGACTTCAACTCCCAGAATTCCCCAGCCAACATGTTAAATGTTAAAGTTGCCAAGTTTGAAAAACACTGATACGTGTTATTCTATCAATCTAATTAGATATTTTTCAATTTGGGGTCCTGGAAGCACAACTCTAAGAATCAGTGCTGATTTATTCCCTTATTTTATAATAGTAGTGTTAGCAGATCCTTTTTTAAAAGTTAAAAGATAGTGAACTGTTACACAAAGAATTGTCAGTTGTAAGGATTTAAATTGACCCTTCAGCACAGACAAATTTATAGACAACTGCCTTGGATGTCTGATTTGGGGTTTTAAATGTATATGAAAATTATGTTGATAAATCTAAAATAAAGTCAAGATAAGAATTCCATAACAGGATTTCCCCTGCCACATGAACCACCAAAGCCCAAGGTAAAATATAAAAAAGCAAAGGAAAAACAAACCAACAGCTGGAGTTCAACAACAGAACCATGAACAATGAAAGAAAACACCCCAAGCCAAAGAAAATACTCCAAGGTCATCAAGAAACTAAAAATAAAGCTTATTATTTGAACTTTTATCTCACAGCTCCTCTCTACTGACTAGGGACACATCTTTCACAGGTTATCTTCCCATTTATTTATTCCCCTCGGGAAAAGAATAATGCAAATACATATTTATGTAAGACATCTCCTGAAAAATGCACACCTCTTTCTGGATTTCTTCCAAAATTGTCAATTGCTTAGCAGGTTTTTGAAAAAACTTTAAATTACTACCAGATATCTCCTATCCATTGAATTTATTTATTCATGTATTCCTGTGCATGAATGTCATTACCCTACCTGCTTTGATATTAAAGTGTAGGCTAGAATATGATGGGCCATAAAAAGGAACAAGAGCAATTGAGAGGCATTCAAAAGATTACATTCATGGTCTATAGTTAAGCCTTATGATTTAAGGACATCTCTTAAGTGGATGGATTGTGGATCTGTTCGCGGAGCTGTTTACTTTTTACCTGACCACTTACCTCAGGAAGTATAATTTGGGAGGTCTATAGGTCTTGTAGAAATGCCACAAGATATATGTTTGCTTACTGTAAAGACCTATGTTACATGCCATATTACATGCCATAATGCTGGACAGCTCACAAAAGTAAAACATCAAAATGAAACTATAATACCATAACAAAAGCTCCCTGTGCCCCAAAATCAAATGCTCCTTCATCCACATTGAATTTCCGAGGACTTTGGTCTCCCCCCCACCCTAAAACTTGGGAGATAATACATCTCCTCAAAGCTTTCTGTTTCACAACCAAGGACTACTACAGAGGAATGCTTCTTGGATCTCCTCAGATAGGACTTTTTAAGGAAACTTTTAAGGCAAGGAACTGTACGTACACTATCTGACCTGGTGGAATGCACAAATACCCCCAAGAAGTGATGGTCATTCAGTGCTTTGACATTGGAAACCTTAAATTCCACACTGAAAGAACCTGGAAGCCAATGCAGCTCGTTCATCAGCAATGTAATACAGGCAGACCATGAAGCACCAACATTGTGTTTGACACTGCATTCTAGACCAGTGAACCATCAAAAGATAGGACTCCCACTCCCAACGTTCTGATCTAGAAGGTTACAATAGTTATTTATAGTGAATTCTGATGAGAGATCCAGGACGGCTAGGAAGGATGCACTAGTCCTATCCCAAGGCTTCCAGATGCCATCTACAACTGCAATCAATGCCACAACTTGACCTGAACGCTGACTGAAAACAGTACAGATAATCTGCTTCGGTCACTTCATCTAGGAGCCTCTAAAACTGAACACCTACCATCAACATTCCCAAAAGAAGAGAAAGATCAAGACTGGACAAAAGTTGCCCAACACAATAGAATCCAAAGGTAGCTTTTTGAGAAGAGAGCACACCACCACAACCTTCAAGGCAAGTGGCAACATCCCCTCACTCAACAAGGCCTTAATGTTCCTCAAAACTTTTCCTAGCTAATGAACTAGGAAGTTGGATGCATTCTTCTCCAGACTAAGATCTAAAAATAAACTGTGGGTTTGTGGACCCTGACCTGTAAAACCACCCTAGCACATGAAATTGAATGAAATATTTATAAGTGACATGATTAAAGTTGTATATCTTATGTTCAATTTTCTGGGATTCTAAAGGATTTAAAAAAATGGAAACACAAAGTCCCCTACACCAAAAAGACTACATATTTAAAAAATACAGTCTTTAGCCTGCCACCACAATATCTTATTTTATTATGCAATCAAAGTCACATTTAGATGACATTCCTTTTGTTTTTAATTTCAAAGAGAAAGTAAAATATTTGAATATTATTTGAATATTACAACAACTCTTCATTTTTCAGGCATCTTGAACTGTACCAATTTTGTAGAAAAACAGCATTTCTGAAACAACACTTTTTGTTAAAACTCAGATTCTGAGCCATGGATTGTTGAGAAAAACTGTGGATTCTTTTTACGTTGATATGCCCTAGTACAAAGAACATTTCTCAGTTTAGAAATATGTTTCTTAATGAACTTACTATGTAGATATTATATTAATTACATATAATACATGATATAGTTATGGTGCAATGTTAGATTATCTTTCCAGTACTTTTGACAAACTGCAGAATACTGCATTTCATTTAAGAGGGACAATACAGAGATTAAATACCTGGATCAATAGTAGTAACAATGAGAGGGATCTTGGAGTCCTAGTGGACAACAATTTAAATATGGTTGTCGAAAAAAGCCAACACAGTTCTATGCTGCATAAACAGAGGGATAGAATCAAGATCACGTGAAGTGCTAATACTACTTTATAATACCTTGGTAAGATCACACTTGGAATACTGCATCTAGTTTTGATCTCCACAATGTAAAAAAAGATGTTGAGACTCTATAAGAGACTCTAGAAGAGTTCAGAGTACAGAGAAGAGCAATAAAGATGATTAGAGAACTGGAGGCTAAAACATATAAAGAACACTTGGTGGAATTGGGTATGTCTAGTTTAATAAAAGGGAGTACTGGGGTGACATGATAGCAATGTTCCAATAACTAAGGAGTTGCCATAAAGAAGAGGGAGTCAACCTATTATCTAAAGCACCTGAAGGCTGGATAAGATGTAATAGATGGAAAGAAGCAAGGAAAGAAGCAACCTAGAACTAAGGAGAAATTTTCTGTTAGTTAGAACAATTAATCAATGGTATAACTTGCCTGCAGAAGTTGTGGTGCTCCAATAATAGAAGTTTTAAAGAAGAGATTGGACAACCATCTGTTTGAAACGTTATAGGGTTTCCTGCCTGAGCAGGGGATTGGAGCAGAAGATACCCAAAGTCCCTTCCAACTCTTTTATTCTGTTATTTTGTTTTAGCCTGTTGCTATTGCTGAAGTTTTAAATTCAACTCTCATCATTTTGTACAAGTCATGTTGTAACCAGTTTCATTCCTGGTATCCCTGGATAAAACCAGAAAAAGTAAATGAAGTATTTCAAAATAATGCATAAAGCTAAACTATGTTCTGTTTAACCTTGGATCTGATGTGCATTTTGAAAACGTTCAATGAAAAAGAAAATCAAATGGTTTGGATTTTCATGTGCTAACTTCATCAAGAAACATATCCAGGATCTTGTGCTCAGACTATTAAAGCATTCAGCTGCTTCAAAGCAGGTCATGCATTTCACTGATGCTCAAGTTAGCTTAGGATGCAGTCTTGCAGTCAGTTAATTGTAAATTAAATCTGTAACCATGCTACACTGTTCCCACATCCATCTTAGACAACACCAACTAATTTCATCCTGACATAAAGGCATTATGTTCCAATTACATATGTAAGGACTTCAACAGTTCTGTTCTTCGTGTTTATTATTCAGACCAAATTATCTAAGGCTATAGTAATAGATATAGAACAGATTAATTATATATACTCCCTGAATGAATAACAAGCATCTGAGGAAATCAGGCTACAATTTTTTTAAAAAAATAATTTAATTTATTAAATATGTACTTTAGCTTATGTCTTTTGAAATTGTTGGCCCTTTGATGAAACCTGCTATTGGGAAGAAAGTGTGCCTGACAATTGTCTTCTTAAAAGCCATATTAGATTGAAAGGCCACTTGAAATATGGATGCCTTGGTCTAAGAGAACATCTAGGGCAATGTTTCTCAATCTTGGCAATTTTAAGATATGTGGACTTCAACTCCCAGAAGGAAGCTTTTAAACTCTGGGAGTTTAAATCCACACATCATAAAGTTGCCAAGATTGAGAAATATTAATCCATAGAATTAAGTGAATATAAAGATGGAAAAATAGAGAAATATTCAGAATAGAGGAGTGAACTGGCAAGATGGTAGAACTTGCTAAATTGATGTCTGTTTAAGAGAAGAACAACAATTACTGGAAATACTACATAGACTTTCTGCTGAAAGTAGAGAAAAATAAAGTGATGATTTGGGGGATTAACTGATTAAAAAGAGCTGTTTATAGAAAGAAGAGAAAGATATATAATATGGAAGAATGGCAATAACACTAATCATACTAGTAATTGCTACAAAAATCAAAACTTGCTTCTATAAATGTTTTTTCTCCCCCCTGTGACTGTTTTTCACTTTTTTCCCCTACCTTTTTCCTAAGTTTCTGTAGCTTTTTTAAAAAATCTGTATAATTTCTTTCCAATAAAATTGTATTAAAAAGGATTTACGAGAATCTGCCACAGAATTCACAAGAGGCCTACAGATATGATTTGTTCCCTCTTAGGGTAATCATTTGCTTTTCACAAACACAAAAATTAAGACTATCAGGACTGTCACAAAAAAGAGGGCATAGATTCATACCCCAAAGCACCTGATGGTAGGATAAGAAGCTATGGATTGAAGCTGGTCAGAGAGAGATTCAACCTGGAACTAAGAAGAAATTTCCCAACAGTGAGAGAAATTAGTAATTGGAACAGCTTGCCTCCTGAAGTTATGGTGCTCCATTGCTGGTGGTTTTCAAGAAATTTTGAACACCCCTTTGTCCAGGATGTTATGAGGAATCTAAGGTCCATTCCATTCCTATGGACTTTGTCAAGTCAAAATGGTGTGTAAAACTTCATTTTATTTCTCTAATCATTTGAACTGTAAGTCTGATTATTTACCTTACTGTTGCAGAAGAAATAATAATATACTGCAGTTATAAGCATGACATTTATGCCATTCCATTCCTGCTGACTTAAAGAATGGAATCATTGCTAGTAAAGGAAATTACCTGGGGCAGCAACCTCCCAGATCTGCATTTTTCTTAGAGAATTGTAAATGGGGGAAAAAGTGGAAATTCACTTGTTTCTATTCCTAGTGTCATGATTTATGGATTTATTGGTGCTCCCTCTGAGAGCAGATCCCTTGTTCCACTGCAAATGCAGAAATCCCATTAATCCAGTTAACAACAGAAGAGGCAAAGTTCTCCCCATTATGAAGCATGGCAAACTACAGTAGCTTCATCTTGTTTTGACAAGACTTGCATCAACTTTCCCGCTGTGTTTTTGCCTCGACTGATTTTAGAGAGTGCACTCTCCTTCTGCTGGAATTCCGCAGTCTATTTAAATGCAGAGAAAATTGGGGTCTCAGCTGCTCCTGTGGTGCTCTTGTTATTGCTGTACATCTGTTTCATGCGGTCTAGATTAATGCATTTTAAAAAATGCATTGTTAAAGCAATTGTGTTTCAAACAGTTTGCCCCATAACGTTAAAAACCGTAGCACTGTTTAGTAAGCTGTTTGCTTCTGGAAGAGGCAGAGCTTAGCTTTTTCCAAAAAGAGAAGTGGGTCAGGTTGATAAATAATTCTGATCCTAGCTTAGGTGATCCTAACTTTTAAATTGAGGCCAATCATTTTCCACGGTGCTTCCTTGAAGCTCTCCAGTATTCTTGTGGAATTCTAGAAATGAAGGAGCAATATCATGCATTTTCATTTGACAGCAGAATTTTCACAATCTTAGCATTTAAAAGAAAACATTTGTGCTTCCAAATAGTGCCGAGGATAGTTAGCATTTTCTAACTACTGTCCTATGCTGTCTGACTTGGAAGCAAGATCCAGTACAAAATCAGAATAGACATGGATAGGATTACTCTATTAACAGAGTGAAAACCTGGCTATAAATGGGGAACAAGCTGTATGCTAAATCTGAGTTATTAAAAGGGCCCCAAATGGCCCATTCGCATCTTAGTTGTAGCTTCCAAAGTTTAATACTGTATAGGAAAAATATAAGGGATAGACCAATTTTATTACTTCTTAACATTCTCCCTTTCCAAAGGGACCCTGGCACCATCTATTTTTGTAGTGTGACTTTAGGTTAAGCAACACTACAGCCACGCATCAAGAAAACCACAGAACCGAGTGCTTTGTGACAAAAACAAAAAGTAAAACACTATGAGAACTGGGCTTCAGAAGTCTGGATGTCTACTAGATCAAACTGTTTAAGGTCATTGAACTTGTTCACTTAAAAACAAATCATTCCCAGATCAATGAATGCAAACATCCATTGGCTAGGTGTGCTTCTGAGTGTCAAGCTAACAAGATGCAGTATTTATTCTATGTTCTGACCTAGGCTCCCTTAAAAAGCAGGAAACAGAGTTTTGGTCCCGACAAAACCTCTTTTATTTACACGACTGTGAATTACTTTCATTCACAATCAGCAAGGCATGTCCAAACAATTTTTCAAAGGAATATTTATCAACACACCTTATCTCACTTGGCAAGATGCCATGTAACTTGTTTCCAAATGCAGAGTAAGGCAAAACTTGGCACAGAGTCTCTTAGAATCACAAACAGAACTTTTCCACTCTTGAAATGACAATAAATGGTTTCCTGCAAAAGCCCCCTTCCTATTCGCTCTTCTTTTGTTTCCTATGAGAGAGGCCAATCATCTCCAAGGTGTGGCTTTACTCCCAAATCAACCCTGCTTTCTGAGTTGTTCTTGTCTTCTGGCAGTTCTGTGCATGCACACACTGGGAACAGGCTCCAGCTATTCCTCTGCCTCACTGCTGTCTAGCTCCTGCCTCCAACTCAGAGCCCTCATCTGAGCTTTTCCCAACCCCCAGGATTGGCCCATGTTCCTCCCCAACCTCCTCACTGTCCGACTCTGCTGCCAGCTCTGCTGGCCACCAGCAGGCCACAACATTCTATATATTAGAAAATTGATGTGAATATTTCTACTTGAGTTTCTTTCATTTGGAACCTTAATCTTTCATGGCACCCTATCCAGTTTTCATTGGTTCTGCTGAACAAATTTGAAAAAGCCAGAACTAGATGACTTTAAAGACCTATATAATGTCCTAATTCTTGCTACTATTTAGTGCATCTCAGATTTATACATTTGGTAGAAAGATTTGGTCATTTTAACAAAACACAGCACTGAAACATTCTCATTTAGATTCAGCAAATTCATTGTCTTCTATCCTTGCTAAAATTCAAAATGCAATCCGGGTTTTCAGTTTCAACATTCAAAACAGCAGTTCATGTGCACACTTGGATAGTTATACATTTTTGAAAAAAAGTTTTAAAAATTTTGGTTCAATGTTCATAGGCACCTGGACAGCAAAACTGTGCCTTTATATAATGGGCAGTAAAGACCAGGGGTGAAATGCTCCAGGTTCGGACCGTATCACCCGATCTGGTAGCGATGGAGGCAGGTGGTTCAGAGAACCGGTAGTAAAAATCCCTGCCCCCCCCCCCACATACCCAGCTGAGCTGAACAATCATCAGAGACTTTTTTTTTTTTTTTTACTTTTAAAAACATTTTTTCTACAAACCTCTTTGGCTGAAAAAATGCTTTTAAAAGTAAAAAAAAAAGCCTCTGATGATCGCGCAGCTCAGCTGGGATCCTCAAATGCTTTTAAAAGCATTTTTTCTACAACCTCTTCAGAGGTTGTAGAAAAAAATGCTTTTAAAAGCGTCTGAGGATCCCAGCTGAATTGCCTGATTGGCAGAGGCTTTTTTTCTTTTAAATGCCTCTGACGATCCAAGCTGAGTTGCCTGATCAGCAGAGGCTTTTTTTCTTTTAAATGCCTCTGACGATCCAAGCTGAGTTGCCTGATCGTCAGAGGCATTAAAAAGAAAAAAAAGCCTCTGCCAATCAGGCAACTCAGCTGGGATCGTCAGAGCCTTTTGAAAGCATTTTTTTTACAACCTCTTCACTGAAGAGGTTGTAGAAAAAAATGGTTTTAAAAGTAAAAAAAAATGGCCACCCCACCCAGTCACATTACTCCCCTCCCACCAAGCCACGCCCACAGAACCAGTAGTAACAAATTTTAGATTTCACCACTGGTAAAGACATTTTGGGAGGTGGGGGAGAGAGGAAGAAATAGCACTCATTCATTTATTAATTGATCATATTTGAAATGCCAAACATTTATGGTTCATTCAGTGCCCACTATCTTTATTCCTGTCTGGGTCTCCTAGTTTATGGCCACTCTTTCTAGCTATTCATTTTGCTTGTTAATCACTTAGCTGCTTCTAGGAGATGCTGAGTTCTTACCAAAGCAAATTTTCCACTACAAAACACAACAACAACCAAGCAAACAAAACACCAATCCAGCTTTACTGCCTACTTTAAAAACATCCCTTATAAATAGGACATTTCCTCTTTGACTTTTCATGTAACTAAATTTAATATATAAAAGCTTCAGTGGACCATCTCCCCTTCGTTATCTTGTTACATTTAAATATGAGAAGTTATTGCTAATTGATGCCAAAATGTTATTGTACTTTTATTCATTATAGAGATCAAAGAAACATAATTGGATTTGTTGTTGCTTTTCATATTTGTTTGTTCTGCAGTCCCCAATTCATGTCAGGTAAAGAGATTTAGAGCGTGTTTATTTCTATTGCTAAAGTATTACATACATCTGCAAGCTCATATGAGCAATTTAATTAATTTCCACAATTCTTGACCTATATGGAGCCAGTAAGAACAACTGTTTACTGAAGGAAAGTACATAACATTAATGATTCTCACGATGGGACCATTCACTATGTCTATATATTTATCCTTTACAAAAATGGGGGCAGCGTTCTGAACCCAAGCAAGCGGACAAATATAGTCTTCCATGAAGCAAAAAGAATGCAAATTGTTTTGGGAAGGAAAGTCAGCAAAAGTTTTCTAGCAAACTTTTTTTGTATGTATATATGTGGGTATGTATATGTATATAAGTGCGTGTGTGTATGTATACACAAACACATATAACTGAGACTGCCCTTCTGAAATATAAGTATTTTATTTAGTGGCACTCTTCACAACTGTTGGCAGTTACAGTTATTCTTAAGGCAGTAAAACTCTAAGCCTCGTCTTTTGCTCCCTCAAATCAACCTCCCCCATATCTGTTATTGTTGGAATGGGGGATTGAGAAATATTTTGCTGCTCTGGGCTGGGATAAAACTGGCTGTTATTTCCTGCACTTCACAATATTTCTGGTTATATTATTTATTAATACATGGCAGCACTGGAACATTTCAATGTTTCCTTGACATGCATTATTGATAAACAGTATCAATTGACAATGGGATTTCGTGATTGATATCGCCTTTTTTGTAATGAATTTAAAATGGTAGGCTGTCAGACTTATTAAAATAGGTTGCTTCTCTGAACTGTTATGCTATACTTTGAAACAGATCAGTACTAGAAAAGTTTTTCCAATGATTTATTAATGCAGCACTTAAAAAAAGAACAACTGGTGTTCCTCTTGGAGCCCCTTGATGAGGAAACAAAAAGCCATACAAATCAAAGTGTTCACAATTGTGGGGTCTCTTATTTAGGCTTTGACTAGATGTGCAATACTAGAGGATCACAGTATTGCAGCAAATGGATTCAGAAAACTCTTAGCTGTCATCTGTAGTGCTCATCTAGAGCGGAGTTTGTGAGGTCCTGGGCGCTCTCTGAGCTTAGTTGTTTTCTTGTAGATGTTTCATTATCCAACTAGGTGACATTATCAGTGTCTAGGTAACACTGATGATGTTACCTAGTTGGGTAATGAAACTTCTGCAAGAAAACAACCCAGCCCTGACTGCACTGAGGACTCCATAGTTCAACCCTGGGATATAATATTCTCTTTTTAAAGCAGTGTTTCTGAACCACAGCAACTTTAAGATGTCTGGACTTCAATTCCCAGAATTCCCTAGCCAGTTCTGGGAGTTGAAGTCCACATGTCTTCGTGCCTCTGAGGTTGGGAAATGCTAATCTAGAGTTTTGCAATCCATATTTAATAGCCTTATTTTATCTTAGCGTGATCCCAAAATTCAATATTACAACACCACTGATAGCAAACCTTGCTAAAAAACTTGCTCAGGCAATTAATTCCTTTCCAATCCATACACCTTAACTCAAAGTGTGATAGGATTCTCTTTGCCACAGTGTTATGGGCACAATCTCTTCACAATGGACCTTGTGAGATTAGAAATGGTCCTGCTCCTCAGTTCAGACAAACTTAGCAAGCAGAGCTGCCAGAAACTTGTTTGAGTTCTTCAGAGCTCGGCCTCCACAAGCTTGATTTGTTTTCCTCTTCATTTTCCTCTATTCTATTTCTCTTATTTTATCTCCTGATGTATCCAGTAAAGCATCAGGAATTTAAGGAAGGAAAGAAGTTTGTTCATTTATTTAGTAGCTTTTCTAAACTGTCTCTTCTACTTCAACACAAAATAGAGATAACTATAACTATCTAGAAGGACTTTTTCCTGACACTCCTTAAAACCCCAGAAGCATCACTGAAGCAATGGGGACCCCAAAAAATATTGTGCCAGTATAGTCAAACAATTTCTGTATAGGGACAATGGGAAGTCCATAATCTCCCACAAACCTTCTTGTCCTGTACACAAACTGGAATACACTTGGCAGCTTGGATTTACCTTGGCAGCATTATAAAGGTGGCCAATCTCTTATTTAGACATAATGTTGAGCCAATTTATTTCAACCACATTCTCTGTGTCACAAACTGATAGCTGAAAGAGGCATCTGGGCATGCTTTGCGCAACCACAGATGCCTCTTTCAGCATTCCAGGAGCTGTGGTGGCCCAGTGGTTAGAATGCAGTATTTCAAGCTAATTCTGACCACAGTTTGGAGTTCGATCCTGGTTGACTCATCATTCCATCCTTCTGAAGTTGGTAAAATGAGGATCCAGATTGTTGGGGGCACTATGTTGACGCTGTAAACCGTTTAGACAGTGCTGTACATCGCTATGAAGTGGTATATAAACCTAAGTGCTATTGTTACCACATTTTGCCCATTTCTCAAGCTATTTTGAAGTGCTATTAGCTATGGATACTATATGACACACCTGTGATGCACTACTTGGAAGGGGAATAAATTTAATTAGCACACTGTACAGTTTTGCTCTATTAACCTCCTATATTAGCCAGATAGTTAAGTCACCGGTGTAGAAGAGAGGGGGGGGGAGAGAAAGCAGGGTGGTGTCTCCACGCTCCTTTTAGGGTCAATGGTTATCTATAACTTATCAGATTACATTTGAACACAAATCTAGCATTTTGAAAGAGTGCTAAATCTGTGACTTTATTTATTAAGTTTTTATGCCATTGATCTCATTGATACAGTGACCATAACAGCCTGGTCAACAAGTTAGAAGCACAGAGGAAGGGCTCTGGGAGTGAACTGGTTGGGAGTTGTTTAAATGAACCAAGCACAGAATTCCTTCCTGCTTCCCACCAACCCTTTCTCCCTGTCAGTATAGAGAAGAGTATGGAAAAGGCTTAAAGGAAAATGTGTGGCAAGTTCAGGAAAGCATGAACTTAGTCTGGGGAAAGTTTATTTTGTATGCTTGATAATCACATTTTGACATGCTACAGACTTCTTACTGTTTATTCATCTTCACTCCCACGTATTCAATAAGTATTCTTACTTATTTTCTTGTCTTACTCAAGGAGACTAGACTAGAATGAATATTTAAATATTTCCAAACAGGATACTTTGTAAGATAATGTTTCTTGTGTATTATCTTTTTATGGACTTTTATGCATTGTATCATCAAGGCATTAGTATTTGTTTTTTACTCTGTAAAAAGGAAATGATTTGCAATTGTCTGAAGTGAAAAGGCAGAGCAACAGCCAATGAAATACATTTTTGTATCAATGATTTGTACACACACTTCTAGGGAATATATCTTAACGCTTAAGGCAATTTGCTTTGAAGCACTATATATACTGTTGCCTTAAAAACCAATGTAGAAGAAAAAAGAAAAAGAAGTAGAAGAAGTAGAAGAAGAAGAAAAAAAATCCCCTTACAACCCAAACTATGGTAGCCCTAACATTTTGCTTAGTGATTGTTCAAAGTTACAAAGGCACTGAAAAAGTAACTTATTACCAGGGGCGGGTTCCAAATCCCGTTGCTACCGGTTCGCTCGCTCATGCATGCGGCACTTCTGCGCATGTGCAGAAACTTCTGAGCATGTGCAGAAGCGTCTGGGTGGGTGGGTGGAGCATCCCACCGCCGCTGCTACCGGTTCACTGAATCTGGTGTGAACCAGTAGCAGCCCACCACTGCTTATGACTGTTTTTCACACTTACGACCATTGCAGCATCCCCATGGTCATGTAAACAAAATCCAGATGCTTGGCAACTGGTTCATATTTATGACAGTTGCAGTGTCCCGGGGTCATGTCACCTTTTGTGACCTTCTGACAAGCAAAGTCAATGAGGAAGCCAGATTCACTTAACAACCATATTCCTAACAACTGCCATGATTCAAATGTGACAATAAAAGTCATAAAATGGGGCAAATGTCTCACTTAGCAACAGAAACCAATTCTGGTTGTAAGCCAAGGACTACCAGGATAGCATTATTTTATTCTATTTTCTCATGCCAGTATTATATTTATGAAGGTTTTTTTAGCTTTGAAGATTCTAACCAGAAGAAGCACGATCAGATATTTAACGAAAGGAGGTGAATTTTGGATTACTTGCTTAGTACATTATAAGAACACAGCAGGAATTCACCATGAGATGATAAACTGCAACAAGCTTGCATATCACATTTGCAAGCGGATAATATAATTAGCATATAATTTTCATGGTGACAGGTTGGAACCGTTCTGCTATAATATGTGCCTAATTTGAAATTACCTTTTGTACCCCTAGATTACAATGCCTTTAGTTGACTCTTCAAATTCAAACTCTACAGATCTAGAAATCATTTCAGATGGAATAAATTCACTCCTCCAGACTTTTTGCTTTAGGGAAGAAAGTCAAGATTTTCCCTCTTCAGTCAGGCTTTTTTTTTTTTTTAATATGAGCTACTATAATAGATTTTAGTAGTTTTCATGAGAATATAAAGATTTGATATTTTCAACAGCCTTGAATGCCCAAAGACAAAAAGGTAGGATATAAATCATAGGAATGAAGGATAGATAGGCATGCCAATTTGGAGTTTATTTTTCTTTTTCTTTTGTTTGATGGAGAAAAGGGGACTAAAAGATGTGCAAGGTTGGCCTTTCCCAACCAGGAGATCCCCAGAGGTATAACTAGGATCGGGATTCAAGATGAAAGTCCATAGATCATGACCAGAAGTGGTATTCAGCAGGTTCTGACAAGTTCTGGAGAACCGGTAGCTGAAATTTTGAGTAGTTCAGAAAACCGGTAAATATCACCTCTGACTGGCCCCAACCCCATCTATTCTCTGCCTCCCGAGTTCCAGCTGATCGGGAAGAAATGGAGATCTTACAGTATCCTTCCCCTGCCATGTCCACCAAGCCATGCCATGCCCACCAAGCCACGCCCACAGAACCAGTAGTAAAAAATTTTTGAATCCCACCATTGATCATGAACCATTTAACTAAACAGAGAGATGGGTGGCAAATAAATTTAATAAATAAATAGAGATGGATGGTGGAACAGAAGCAAACATGTCAGACTGACCAGAGTTAATCTTGCACATAATAGCAATCTTATTTTTTTAAAAAAACATTTTCATAATCACGATTGTAGGCTTGAATATACTTATAAATGTGTATACATACACCCACAATCTATCTTCCTTTCCTGGATTAAAGCAATGTTCTTTCTCAAGCAAAGTGGCTTATGGTTGTGTTGGTTCAGCAATAAATATATAACCATCTAATGTTCCCCCTTCCACCCCCATTACACACAGACACCACAAACACAACCAGCATCTAAAATTACTGCAAAGGACATTTGTTCTAGATCAGTGTTTCCAAATCTCAGCAACTTTTAGATGTGTGGGCTTCAACTCTCAGAATTCCTGAGCCAGCATGCTTAATGTTACAATATATATATATATATATATAGCAACTCTAGGAAATGCCTCCTCTACAAACAAACACCAGATCTAATGTGTGAACGACTGTGAAGAGGGCTATGAAGAATCCATGGTTGCCATGTTGGCCATGAACTCCTGAGCCTCCAATGACTGCAGGCCCAGTGATGGCAAGTTGAAGTTCTCCAGGTCCAGAAACTTGGAGAACAATGTCAAATCAACCACAAAATCCAGCAACCCAGGCAGGAAAACTAATTCATAGCGGAGGCAGACAAAGTCAACAATCCCATATGATCACTAAAGCAGAGCTTCATAGAGTTTCATATCTGATCATTGGCAAAGCAGCTCTCCAGAAGCCACTGAAGTGTTTTGGATAAAAATAGCCATGTTCTTACCCTTTGTCCCAAAGTCTCAACAGATGCCACACATGAAACCCGGATAGGCAAACCTCATCCAATCAAGTCTCAATGATGTGTGCCAGGTTGGCTCTGTCATCCTTATTTCAGTTTGTCATGGCGTTTAAAAACAACAGATGAAATTTGGAGTCAATGATCTAGTTTCTGGGATTAGCACATGGGACTATAATATGACACTGGTACCAAACACCAGGACCATCTTCCCTGAGACTGACTGCTATATTACCTTAAACCTGTCACTTCTCACCCTGTCCCAAAGCCTACAATCTACATGAAAACAAGGGGCATTTTAGGTTGAAGGCAGACTGTCAATCCCAAAGGTACTTTGTTCAAGAGGCAACTGGACTTTCTGGTTTTTCTTTGAAGACTTTTCATTTCTCACCCAAGCAGCTTCTTCAGCTCTGACTGGATGATGTGGAATAGAAGGATTTATACTCCTTGCAGACAGCTTGTCATTTGCATTCTTTTAGCGAGTCATTAAGGTTACCTGGAGGTTTATCTGTGCCTCTCTCAACAGAGAGCCTTCTCTCAACAGAGTGGGAGGGATACAACATCACCTATGTCCAATCTACAACACAGTCCTTTAAACCATTCCAAAAAGTCTCCATACCCATTTGCACCACTCAAGTGACCCTGATGACACAGATAAACCTCCAGGTGGCCTTAACAACTCCCTAAAAGAATACAAATGACAAGCTGTCTGCAAGGAGTATAAATCCTTCCATTCCCCACCATCCAGTCAGAGCTGAAGAAGCTTCTTGAATGAGAAGCGAAACAACTTCAGAGAAAAACCAGAAAGTCCAGTTGCCTCTTGAACAAAGCACCTTTGGGATAACCATGACGTGGATGACTGAGAATCTCCTTCGACATTTAGCAGACTGTCAATCTTTCTCCTACCTGCTCATCCTATCAGGACACTTTATATACAGTATTGATCTGGGGGCACGGATGCTGCAACTGTGGTAAAGCATAGCATCATGTGATCCTGAAAATTAACAGCATTTGTCCAGCTGGGCAACAGACAAAGAATATGTGGCAGAATTTGTTGCTTAGGTATCCTTCTTTTGGGACACGGTGATGCCATAATAGTTCGTTTTAAGAATGAAGAAAGAGCCCATGACAATAGCTAGCAACAATACTTCAGTCTTCTAAGAAGCAGCTCTTTGAACTATTAAACACCTCAATCCAAGTTCCAGTGATGCCAAATAACTTGGATTCAACCAGTACAATTTTCTTGGATGCATTTTATAAGAATGAAAAAGATCTTGAGGGAAGACTAGATCTGAAATCCTTTTTCATCTTCAAGCAACAAAGAAGATTAAATTTCAAACTCAGTTGAATGCTAGATGTTTTGAAGGCTTTTCTCTTCATTCATTGACAAAATTTAGTCTCTTTCGTATAAGGCTACTATGACTCAAGCAATCTAGGAATGTAAATTGCATATGTTATGTACATTATGGCAAATATTAATCTGGGAAAAAAAACTTACTCCAATTTTATTTTGAGAACAAAACGATTCTTCAGTAATGATAAAATATTCATTTCTTTGCTTCATTACCTTGGTTTGATGCTAGGCAAAGAATATGTCACGAATAAATGAACTTTCCCTTTCTTTATCACCAAATTGGCTTTGGATGATTAGCATTTTTCATTACAAATAATAATTCATGTAGCTACATTTGCTATTATACTCTCTAGGTATAATACAGGGAACTATTTGGTCCCACATGAATCTCTCTGAAATCTAAGGATATTTTAGACACCAAACCATCAAGATTTAAATTAACAAACTCACAGATTTGGAAAGACTTGGAAGACATCAATATTTTTATCACAACACACGTACACATACACACACATCACATACCAAGATATACAGGTAGTCCTTGACTTATGACACAGTGGTGGGTTTCAATTTTTTTTACTACTGATTCTGTGGGTGTAGCTTGGTGGGAGTGGCATGGCTTGGTGGGTGTGGCTTGGTGGGCGTGACAGGGGAAGGATACTGTAAAATCCCCATTCCCTCCCCAATCCAAGGGAAGGTTACTGCAAAATCTCCATTTCCTCCTGATCAGCTGGGACTTGGGAGGCAGAGAATAGATGGGAGGCAGGGCCAGTCAGAATTTTTACTACCAGTTCTCTGAACTACTCAAAATTTCCGCTACCAGTTCTCCAGAACTGGTCAGAACCTGCTGAAACCCACTTCTGTTACGACCACAATTGAGCCCAAAATTTCTATTGCCAAGCAAAGTATTTGTTACGTGAATTTTGTCCCATTTTATGACCTTTCTTGTCATGTTGTTTAGTGAATCACTGCAGTTGTTAAATTAGTAATACAGTTGTTAAGTGAATCTGACTTTCCCGTTGACTTTGCTTATAAGAAGGTTGCAAAAGGTGATCACATGACCCTAGGACATTGAAACCATCATAAATTTTGGACTCAATTGTGATTGTAAGTTGAGGACTACCTGTAATTACACATAAAGTACCTAGACATACTTCCGTTGAAATCTTTCTCTCTTATAGGAAAGGAAGAGAACGGCAAAATTATTCTCCAAAACAGTATTCAGAAGTTATATCCAACATGGTGCTTACTGCAAATGGACCATTCATTCATTGGCATCCTTCAGTCTCAAGAGACTATGGTATTGTGCTCTGGAAAGAGGTCCTAAAACAGCATCTAGTGTGACTAAATAGGCCAATTTGAGAGTGGCAATCCCTTCCACACTGAGGGCAGATACATTCTGACCCCTGCCCAGCCCCCAGGTTTCGCTGGTTCCGGGACTGCCTCTTTGCCTCAGCCTGCCAAACAAGTGTCTCTTCGAATTGGAGAAGGCCATGCTGCATCTTTAGCCTCCAAGCTGAACGATCGGAGGTCAAAGTTTCCCAGTTGTTAATGTCCATTCCCAGGGCCTTTAGGTTCTTCTTGCAGATATCCTTATACTGCAGCTGCGGTCTCCCTCTGAGCACTTTCCCTGCCCTAATTCTCCATACATCCAGGAGATCTTTTGGAATCCGACCATCAGCCATTCTCACGACATGCCCCAGCCAGCGTAGACGTCGCTGTTTCAATAGTGTATACATGCTAGAAATTCCAGCATGTTCCAAGACTGCGCTATTTGGAACTTTGTCCTGCCAGGTGATGCCAAGAATTGCAAAAGGACCAAAGGCAACAATTCTATTTTTCCCCCATAGGTATGAGAAAAGAATAGAATCTAATATTTATTATATAGGCAAGCAATAAAAAAGTTACAGTATTTCTATCTGCCACTTACCAGGGTGGTCGTAAGTATTATGACCAGTTTGAACGGAACCTGGTTTGTTTTAGTGCAGAGGAACACCAGTTCTTCTAGGAATATCCCACCAATAACACTTGGATAATGGTGGCTATTAAAACCTTGTTTTACTGTCAGCAGAATTTGCTAATGAAGCAAACTAACAAACACATGAAAGTCCGTGTGGCAAATCCCTGGGCTTAAGAGCAATTTTTTTTTTTCATATGCAATGTTGATCAGCCATTAAGTTACCGATAGGAAAAATACTTAGTCACTTCCCAGCTGTTCAGTGGCAAGCTGAAACATAAAATCTACGCCATTAAATAAGTCTGAAAGGAAAAGAACAGGTGGCAAATGGTTTATATGGCAGATGGTGCCTCTTTTTTTTAAAAAAAAAATATTTGTACTCTTAATTTACAATACAAGAGTCTATAACCACCAAGTTGTGTTTTACCTTTCTCATGCGAGAAAATGTTGAATTGTGGAAGGATGTATGAAAACGAACACCAAACTTCTTCTTGGTAAAAGGCAATTACATCCTTTAGCCTTCATTGTTTGATACAATAAATAGGGAATGTATATATCAATGAAGTTCTACTCCAGATTTCTTTGCTCCCAAAGCACGAAATACTAAGGGTTATGAGTTCCGCAATCATATCCTAAGTTTCAGCTTATTTTTATCTTTTTAAAAAGCAGACAATAAGACAGAAATAAATGATCTTCTCCTTTGGTTAGCACATGTTTAAAAGGTGCATGTGCTTTAAGATTTACTTTATGCCATTACTGCATTTCCACAGGCTTTGGATGGCATATTTCTTTATTCTGTTGGTTTATGGACAGCTAAATAGTAAGTAAAAAGATCAGGAACAGACAAAAAAGCATAGTGACAAATAATGCAGCAACAAGTGTATTTTTTCTGGTGAAACTGATCTATCAGGGCAACCTGGTCTAGACAAATATGGGATGGAGCTTCCATTTCACCTTTCAGCCCCAATCCAGCAGCCTTTGCTGGCAGTCACTTTTGCGACAAACTATTTTTGCGTTGAATTTATATTTTACCAACAAAGAAATAAACACATTAAATCTATTTCAAGCTATTTAGCTCTCATCAGCTAGTCATACCCTTTCTGTGATTCCGGGTTTGAATCCCAGAAAGGTATGGCTAGCTGACGAGAGCTAAATAGCTTGAAATAGATCTATACTAGTCTCCCCTTTATTTCTTTGTTGGTAAAATATAAATTCAACACAATGGCATGAATAATTAATTCTTATGTATTAGAACACTGGTACCCAAACTTTCTGGCTGGCGGACCATTGGAAGTTGCGGCAGCAGTGTTTTTGGGGAGAGGGGATGGTTTCAGTAGTGGGTTTCAATTTCAGCCACTACCGGTTCACTCGGGGATGCACGTGCGCACAATGCTTCTGCGCATGCGCAGAGATATCTAGGCGGGTGGGCGGAGCCTCCCGCCACTGCTGCTACTAGTTCGCCCAATCTGGGGTGAACTGGTAGCAACCCACCACTGGATGGTTTCACACATGAGTGCACACGGCTTTCACAAATGCAGCTTTGTACACGTGCACATGCACGCACACACCACTTCTGCAGCCTGGTTCTGAACTGGCTGTGGACCGGCACTGGGCTGCGAACTGGAAGTTGAAGATCCCTGTATTGGAACGATCACAATCATCACATTGTGAAACACATTTGTCATATGTTAAATTCACAATGCAAGATCAAAGATAAGTAAATCCAACAGTTGTTTGACGAAGTACGGCCTAATCTTGAGAGCCAAACACCAGCAATACTGACCTGTCCTTACTTGAAATGTAATGTATAAAGCAGACAGACATTTTGATAAGGGAACGGTTTAGAGCTTTAAGCCTGAATGATCAAATCTATTTTTGAAGTTCAGTGCTTAAATTTTCAGCAGTCTGAGTTCCTTGATCCTTTGCCACTTTTACGTCCTGCATTACTATTAATCCACACATTGAGTAAATAAAAAAATCATAGAAAGATGGCATGTGGGTCATTCCAAGTTTCACATATGAAGTTTTCTAGATGTTCCTTGGAAATGTTATTAGTTTGCATTACTTATAACAGGAATGCCCTTGAATTCTCCCTAAATTTTGTGGTATGACTATCAAAAATTAGCATCATAGTTTCTTGTCGTTTTGAGGCAGGAAACATGGGGGAAATGTTGGGCACGTGCTAAGGCCGTGATGGCGAACCTATGGCACAGGTGCCACAGATGGCACATGGAGCCATATTGGTGGGCACGCGAGCTCAGCTCCAGCACGCATGCGTGCGCCAGCCAGTTGTTTTTCAGGCCTTTTGGGCCCACCAGAAGTCTGGAAACACACTGTTTCCAGCCTCCAGAGGGCCTCTGAGGGGGTGGGGAAGGCCGTTTTTGCCCTCCCCAGGCTCCTAGAAAGGCTCTGGAGCCTGATGAGAACGAAAAATGGGCTTACCGGGCCCACCGTGCCATCACGTGCCAAATGCAGGGGGAACATGGGAGGGGGGGCACATAAAATTATGGATGTGGGCACTGCTTTTGGCACACGATGGCAAAAAGGTTAGCCATGACTGTGCTAAGGCTTAAAAGAAAAAAGGCAGGCCAAGACAGGGCAGGGCAGGGCAGGGCAGGGCAGGGCAAAGTAAGGCAAGGCCTGGGTGTGGGTATCTTACCCTTGTTTGTGGAGATTCTCAGTCATCCAGATCCTAGCTGTCTCAAAAGTGCTTTTTCAAAAGGCAACTGGACTTTTCTTTCCTTGAAGAAGAAAATGTTTTACTTCTCATCCAAGAAGCTTCATTAATTGTGATGGCAGGCCCACCATCACAACTGATGAAGCTTCTTTGATGAGAAACTTTGATGAGTTTCTTTTTCTTCATCAAGGGAAAAAAAAAAAACAGCCCGGTAGCCTTTTGAAAAAAAACACCTTTGACACATGCTTTTGTTTGTTTCTTTGTATATACGTATTCAGCTGTGATTTTAAAATAGTATCTGCTACTAGTCTTCTTATAACGGGAGTGTGAGGAAAAAAGAAGCAGGGAAATCTGCAACCAAGTGCAGATTCTCTCTATTCAAGACAGAACACCATTACTGCAGCCAAAAGAGAGAAAGGGGTTAGAATCCAGCAAGAGATTTCTTAAATTGGCTTCATTTCTTCCTGGTTTGCTCATGGGAGTTAAGTAGCTTTAGGCTGCTGTGTGAAAAAAGCCCTTTGTGAATATTGCCACAGGCTGGAATAAGGTGATACTTCTCTGTGGCAGACTGAGAAGCAGAAAGAACAAGGCTGTAGAGCTCCTACAACTCAGCACTGCTGTCATCTGCATTTTCATTCTTTTTTGTTATTCTTTTTTGGATTTTGTTTAATCATGTAAGATGCTTCAAAGGCACCTCCATAAATATGTATATAAACATATAAAGAACAGTTGTTGGAATTGGGTATGTCTAGTTTAATGAAAAGAACGCCTAAGAGAGACATGATAGCAGTGTTCCAATATCTCAGGGGCTGCCACAAAGAAGACGGAGTCAAGCTATTCTCCAAAGCACCTGAGGGCAGGACAAGAAGCAATGGGTGGAAACTAATCAAGGAGAGAAGCAACCTAGAACTAAGGAGAAATTTCCTGACAGTTAGAACAATTAATCAGTGGAACAACAGTGAAACATCAATCAGTGGAAGTTGTAAATTCTCCAATGCTGGAAGTTTTTAAGAAAAGATTGAATAACCATTTGTCTGAAATGGTATAGGGCCGTGATGGCGAACCTATGGCATTGGTGGGCACGTGAGTTCAGCTCTGGCATGCATAGGCTGTTTTCACCCTCTCCAGGCTCCTAGAAAGGCTCTGGAACCTGGGGAGAGCAAAAAATGGGCCTTCCAGTCCCACCGAAAGTTGGTAAATGGGCCGTTTCTGGCCTCTGGAGGACCTCCGGAGTTGGGGGAGGCCATTTTTGCCCTCCCCAGGCTCCTATAAAGCCTCTGGAGCCTGGGGAGGTTGAAAAAAGGGCCTACCAGGCCCATCGGGCCATCACGTGACAAAAGCGAGGGAAGTGCGGGTGGGTCACACACAAATGCGCAGGGGGCGGTGTGCATAGAATTATGAGTGTGGGCACATGCCACACGACCTCCCCCCACTCCCCCCACTTTTGGCACGCGATGGCAAAAAAGGTTAGCCATCACTGGTATAGAGTTTTCTGCCTAAGGAGGGGGATGGACTAGAAAACTTCCAAGGTCCCTTCCACCTCTGTTATTCTATTCTAAATATTGATGCAATAATTCTCTTTAATAAAAATGACTTTTCGTCATAAGAAAATAAATCCTGTTTCTTGATGTGAGGAAAGGGGCACTAAAAAGAGGAAAGAAAAGTTCAGGAGGCTGGCATGTTCCAGAACCTAACCAGCTGGGATGGGACAAAGTACAGGTAGTCTTTAGCTTATGACCACAATCGAACCCAAAATTTATGTTGTTAAGTGAGAAATTTGTTAAGTGAGTTTTACCGCATTTTATGACTTTTCTTGCCACATTTGTTAAGTGAATCACTGAAGTTGTTAAACTTGTAACAGGGTTGTTAAGTAAATCTGACTTCCCCATTGACTTTGCTTGTCAGAAGGTTGCACATGATCCTGGGACACTGCAACCATCATAAATATAAACCAGCTATCAAGCATCCAAATGTAAATCATGTGACCATGGGAATGCTGCAACAGTCATAAGTGTGAAAAATGGTCATAAGTCATTTTTTTCAGTGCCATTGTAACTTTGACGGTCACTAAATGAACTGTTGTAACTCGAGGACTATCTGTACTACCATAAAACATACACCCCATTCTTGATTGTCTGCTAATTGATTACTTGAATACCTCTTAACACACATTTCTATGTTGAAACACCACAGATGGCTTCTTTTTCCATCTGATTGCTTGCTCCTGCTTTCAAGTAGTTCTGCATCAATTCCGACAAAGTACAACTTAATGGAAAAGGAGGGTGGCATTTCACAATAGCAATAGCACTTAGACTTATATATCACTTCACAGTGCTTTACAGCCCTTTCCAAGTGGTTTACAGAGTCAGCATATTGCCCCCAACAATCTGGCTCTTCATTTTACCAATGTAAAGAGAACGGTTGAGTCAATCTTGAGCTGTTGAGAATCGAACTTCTGGCAGTTGGCAGAATTAGCCTGCAATACTGCACCACCACGGCTCTATGCAAGGTCTTATCAGGACCACCAAATGCACAAGTTATCAATTCTGAGTCCATAGGGAGTATAGTGGCACAGAGATGATATAAAAATAAAATAATAAAATAAAACAAGCACTTTATCAGCTAAAATCTATAGATTGCTTAGAGCTATGTTGCTGTGAGAAAACCAAATCTTTCTGGCTAGATTAAAAAAAAATGGTACTCTATGGGTTGGCTCTGTATCGATTGACATGCTGTATCACCTCAGGCCACTGGCTCGCTTTTCTTATCATCCTTGTTAATCACCTCAGGAATGTCTTTCCCCTTCCACTCAAGGGCTTTACCGGCAAAATAATCTGCAAATCACAAATATTACACAGAGCCCTGACAATTATTTTTTATCTTTCCTCACAACTGATTCTTTCTCTGTCTCTCCCGATGCAACAACAATGCAATTGTTGTTTTCCTTTTCAAAAACAATTCCAGCTGCTCTCCCCAGAAGTGAGAGGAAAGGGGCTGCATGTTCCCAGAGTTTCATTAATAATTTGCAAGCCAAGAATTATAGGGAATCATTTCTAGATCTGGATACACCCAGTGGGACTGAGGGAAAATGGTGGAAAAACATGTTTCAACAGCTACAGTAATGCCAGAGGAAATGTTGATTTTGTTGTTACCTTGGGCCTGTTCTGAAATAAATTCATACCACTATTATACCAAGGGAGATATCAGTATTGATAATGGCCACAATCAGAGGAAAAGTAGGCATAGAAACAGTGGTTCGAGGGTGGATCATTTTTTATTATTACTAGACAACCTACAATCTGTTGGCTCATCCTTTGAGAGGAAGTTAGTGCAGTGTGATGCAAACAGAATAACATTAAATTTTAGGCTGACCATATTATTTTTTAGCCCAATGCTGAATGGTCTTGTGAACATCCAAAAAGAGCATATATCATAAATAGAAAAATAATTATAGAAGCACATCAATAATAATAATTAACATCAATAATAAATCAATATTTACTTATGTAAACAGATAAACAGAATTACCATGGGCATGCAAAAAAGCAGCAGGAACAATTTCTGACTTCCTTTGGCTTTCCTATTGCCTTTGCTTGTGGGAAGCTGGCAGGGAAGGTTGGAAATCATATTCACATGTTCAGTAGACACTGAAGTGGCTGCAGTTTTGTGAATAAAAGTCATCTGGAGATTCTTGAAACGTCAGCGCTGTGGGAGTAATGGGCCCTGATTTATTTTATACATTAATTAAGCCAGCAGATTTGAAATAACTTGATTCAAAAATTATTGTGTCATCTTGCATATTTGGGTTAAGTGAAGGGTACAAACAGACAATGACAGTTTAGCTATATATAGAATATTACAAGGGCTATGTTGAAATATTTTTTTGAGGTGGAACTTTAGTTATAGCTGAGATTCTGCTGCTTTGAGATATAAGCATTTGTGTTAATGTTATTCTTATATGAGAAAGAATATGTAGGAAAATATTTATTTGACTGATTTCTTTGTCATATTAAAATCTAAGTTTCCATATTTAATGATTGTCAAGCTTTCTAACTAAAATACTCTTTTTACATCCTAAGTTTTACAGAACTTTTTTAATTTATAAAGTGAACACCACTTATTCCATTTTTGTTTAAAGATGAAACACATCTGCATAATATTTTGGAACAAATGTTTTCATGGGCTAAATTAGATTATGGCTCCATCTTTGGGTCTGGTAATTGTTTATTGCTTGGATAATTCAGTTGATAAATTTACTTAAGCGTGCAATCCCATATTGTGGGAAAATGTACCAGATTTTCTGGATACTATGAATAATCCCTATCCACAGTTGGTCTGGAATTTTCCTTCCAGCATGTTGTTCTACCGCCAGTATTCTATAGACAATGCAGAATAAAAGAGCTTGTAGTGAGCACTCAGCCCTGCAGACGCTTCTTCCCTGGTGTGATTAATAGCACACAAGCAACAACCGAAAGATGCTTCCAGTGTTTATTTATAAGTACATGGAGATGCTACGGGAGTGCAGAGTGCTAACCTGCCTCCTTGATGCTGTTCTTCATGCTGACAACACCCACTGAGTCTAAAAAGAGCTGACTCATCATGCAAGGACTTTCGAGACAGGAATCCTGCCACTGGCAAGCCACAGATTTATTTATTAGTTTGTTTGTTCAATCGATTTAAATCCCATCTTGCCTCCAAGAGCTCAAAGGCAGCAAATACAGCATTCGAGCTTGCCTTCCAAATAGCAGCCTGTGGCATAGACTGAAAAATAATGACTGGTCAAATGTCATCCAGTGAACACCATAGATGAGAATTCATTTGAACTTACATCTACCCTGGTTTAATCCAAAACCATAATCATATTGCATGTTTCCTTTCCTCAAGGAATGTTTCCTTTCCTCAAGGATGACCAAGTCATCTGCTCAGATCTCCTGACCCTGCTGTGTTATTGTTTTTCCTCTGCATGTATTTATAAAATCAAGCAGGTTAGATTCCTTCAAAAGGATAGAGTGTTTTTCAGAATATCACACAGCTCTGCTCCAATAAGTTATGAGCTTTTAATTTTTGTTGGACATCAAATGATGAAAACTGCCAGAGCACCTGTTTCAAATGTGTTGACATTGTCAGAAATGACTGCTAGGCCTTTACATTTTGTTCAATCCATCCCCCCCCAAAAAAGTTAGAACTGACATTTATTTAGCCAAAATCGGACAGCTTGCCACAGCCAACTTCTCATAGCCAACTTGCCATGGCCAACTCACTGCAGCCAGCTAGCCTGGGACAACTTGCCATGGGACAAGAGCTACACTAATATCGAATAAATAGTGGAATAAAATCATTAAAGAAAGGATGCCAAAGGAAATGTAAATGACAAAAATTAAAATATTTTTTAACTATTTTAAATAATTAAATTGAATTGTTGAATTGTCCTGCAGCCAGTTGTCCAGCAGTTAACTGTCCTGTGGCAAATTGGCCATGCTGAGTGGTCTCGTGGTGAGTTGGCCTTGGTGAATTGGCTAGGGCAAATTGGATGTGGTGAGATGGCTGTGGTGAATTGGCTGTGGCAAGTTGTTGTAGGTCCCTATTTGCCTATTAAAACCAACGGTGAAGTAGAAAGCTTGAACATAAAGCAATGATGAGAGAAACAGAACATTCATAGAAGGTGAATAGGTTCATCCAAACTCCCAGATGCCAAATTATGGTCAGGTAGTTCATAGTTGATGTTTTCTCTTAGAGCAAAATTTCTCAAACTTGGCCATTTCAAAAATACACGGATTTCCAGAATTCCCCAGGGAATTGAAGTCCACACATGTTAAAGTTGCCAAATTTGAGGAAGACTGTACAAGAGCATGTTTCATGTGTATACACACACACACACACACACACACACACATATATATATATGTATGTATGTATGTATGTATGTATGTATGTATGTATGTAGGTCTTTGGTTATTCGGGTTTTCTCCCGCGTAAAATTGGAAGTGTCTTGGTGACGTTTTGATGAAGTCTCATTCGTCATCTTCAGGCTGGTGTTTTCGGCTTCGTGCTTCTAGGAGCAATGTGAGATCGCAGAAGCACGAAGCCGAAAACACCAGCCTGAAGATGACGAATGAGACTTCGTCGAAACGTTGCCAAGACACTTCCAATTTTACGCGGGAGAAAACCCGAATAACCAAAGATCTACATACAAATACCCGCGAAAACCTCAGAAAACACACACACACACATACACACACACACACACACATATATATATATGAAACATGCTCTTAAATATATATATATTTAAGTGTGTATATGATTATATACAGTAATTAACTTCCAAACAAATATTTTGATTGGACAGGGGAAAATAACAGTATTGTTTAATAAGTGTAATATTTTTTGCAATAGTTTTAGTCCCGTTATAAATGCCAAAGCTATTATCTAAATTACCTCAGGTAAGGTCTGGAGAAAAATCGTTTTATGTTGAGGGATTTCCAATTTTGCATCTATAATGACAAGATTACCTATCAAAATATTATGAAAGGCAAACGTGAAATGAAAGCTCATTATTATTACATTATACATCAAAAAAAGATAATGAAAATACAATAGTTTTCGGGGTCCTCAGACAGCATTCTCTGAAAGATTTATTTCGGTCAGAGTTAAGGGCAGTAAGTCATGCTTTATGAATGCCTATATATTGATATTTTTAGCTGAAAGGAAGACTGGCTATAAAATATCTACACAAGGAATTATCTCTATATTAGATTATTTGCTTCTCCCCCCCCCTCACACACATACACATTAAACTTTGCAGTGAAACATTTCATTTTTGAGAGCTGACTACTACTTTTTGGCCAATCGACTTCTTTGTCCTCTTTCAGGAAAAGGAACTTTAATTTAACTGCACTACACTGCCAGTACTACAATTCAGTTGGAAATATTATGAGGAAGCAGTTTTGCAAAGGAAAAGAAACAAATAAATTAAACTACTGTATTTTTAAAATATAATTTGCATTCCATTCCTCTTATGAATGTGTTCAGGGATTACCATCGTATCATTATCTTAGCCTATTTTCTTTTTTAAAAAATCAGAATAGAGCTGGAAGGGACCTTGGAGGTCTTCTAGTCCAGCCCCCTGATCAAGCAGGAGACCCTATACCAGTGATGGCTAATCTTTTTGCCATCGCGTGCCAAAAGTGGGGGTTGCGCAGGGAGGTCGTGCACATGCGTGCCCACACCTATAATTGAATGCCTCCCGTGCTGCCCCACGCTCCCTCTGCTTTTGGCACGTGATGGCAAAGAGATTACCGGTGGGCCCGGTAGGTTTATTTTTCACCCTCCCCAGGCTCCAGAGCCTTTTTTGGAGCCTGGGGAGGGCAAAAACGGCCTTCCTCACCCACCCGGAGGCCCTCCGGAGGCCAGAAATGGCCCGTTTTCTGATTTAGGATGGGCCTGGAAGGCCCAAAAATCAGCTGGCTGGCACACACATGCATGTTGGAGCCAAGCTAGGGCAACACTCACGTACCCACAGATATGGCTCTGTGTGCCACCTGTGGTTCGCCATCACAGGTTCGCCATCACAGCCCTATACCATTGCAGACAAGTGGTTGTCCAGTCTCTTCTTTAAAATCTCCAATGTTAGATCGCCCACAACTTCTGGAGGAAAGTTGTCCCACCGGTTAATTATCCTCAAGAAAGTTACTCCTTAATTCCAGGTTGCTTCTATCCTTGATTAGTTTCCATCCATTATTTCATGTCTTGCCTTCTGGTGTTGGAAAATAACCCGAGTCCCTCTTCTTTGTGCCAGTTCCTCAAATACTGGAATACTGCTATCATGTCACCCCTAGTCCTTCTTTTCTCTAGACTTGACAGACCCAATTTCTGAAACTATTCTTCATATCTTTTTGTGTCCAGGCCTTTAATCATCTCAGCTGCTCTTCTCTGCACTTTTTCTATAAGACTCAACATCTTTTTTGTAATGACCAAAACTAGATGCAGTATTCCTCGTGTAGCCTTACTAAGGCTTTATAAAGTGGTGCTAATACTTCACATGGTTTTGATTCTATGCCTCTTTTTATAAAACCAAGGATTATATTAGATTATTTGGCTGCAGCAGCACATTGCTGGCTCATATTTAAGTAATCATCCACTAAGACTCCGAGGTCTCTCTTACAGTTACTGTTTCTGAGCCAGGTTTTGCCTAATCTATACTTGTAAGCAGAATATGGCTCAAAAACAGTAATTGTTTTCTCTTTTAAGCATCCAAGTATTCAATTTTGAATCTCCAAGTTTCCTATCCAGCAAGGCCAACATTCCGGACTAATGAGTTGCATCAATATTTAGACAGGACTGGGGAAGGATAACTATATCATAATGTGGCCACAAGTGGTCCTCTTTACACACTCTACATGGGTTTCTATTATTCATTTGTATTAAATAATTTAATTTTAATTTAATAATATTATTTCTTCTTTTTGTTAAAATGCACCATATTTTCTTTATTTTGTCAACTATTATAAGCATATTAAACTGCTACATGTATACAATAATAAATAACAGCTTGGCCATTTGTTTTACAAAATAATATTACCCTGAGTTATTGACATCATGCATATTAGGTGTATTCTTGCTGCAATTATTGTAAATTGTTTAATTAGACAGCTTTCACCAAATTCTGTATTTGCTTTGCAGTTTAGGATTTCTTTACAACTTCAAGTGATTAGCATTTTCTTCCAACTCTAGGAAATTGTTGTTATTTATTTAACTGCTGTCATAGCCACAAAAAAACATCTCATAATCTTATGTTCCTTTTTTTAGCATGTTATTGAACTGGAAAAGGAACATTATGAAAAAGAAAGAGTATTATTAGGATTAAACAAATGCTACATTATATACTTTAAGCAAGCATAGCCAGCAATTCTCAGAGATCTCAAGTGGAATGAGATATGTGTAGGTTGTGTAAACAGTAATAATATAGAATGTAGTAGTTCTGATTCCCTCTCTGAAATTAATTAAAATAATAAAGGTAAATTAAATCAATTTGAATCATGAATTATCAGATGGAAGCATCTGCTATAAGGTGAGCACACTCAAGTCATCCTATGTTATCTCATTGGGGTGGGGGGAGATTCCTACAAGGCACAAGTAAGGACCATCTAAAGCATAAATATCATCCCAACTGCCCAACTGCTCAAACCAGACCTTGATAGAAAGCAGCAGTGATACAGGACGATTTTGGAGGATGATGAGGATCAGTTTAGTGTCAACAGCTGTTCCTCAACAGCATAGTTAAGTGCCATCCATTCTGAATTTAACCATTCCACCATCATCTGTCACTATACTAGTCAATCATTTTATATTGTTGATCCATGTGTTTTTCTTGGCAATGCCTGGTGAAAAGAAATGGTAAACCATTCTCTATTTTTCCAAAGAAATCAAAAGGATACGGTATTGATGCTTTTGAATTTAGGTGTTTGAAACACCACCTGAGAATACAATGTGCACAGTAAGAAAACACAAATGGATCCTGGAACAAGTCAAGAATCAGAGATTTTTACTTGAAGCCTAAATGGCAAAATTCAAATTATCATACCTTGAGGAAGTTATGTGGAGCTCTAGCTCTCTTGAGAAGTCCATAATCTTGGAAAATACAGAAGGGAAGAAAAGAACACTCAACAAATGTTTCTTAGCCTCAGGAAAAATATGCAGGTATTTCCTTCATATCCGACAGTCATCCAAGAGAAACTTAGAACATAGAACAATAGAGTTGGAAGGGACCTTGGAAGTCTTCTAGTCAAACTTCATGCTCAAGCAGGAGACCCTATTCCATTTCAGACAAATGGTTGTCCAGTTTCTTTTTGAAAGCCTCCCGTGATCAATCAGAATAGAGCTGGAGGTCTTCTAGTCCAGCCCCTGTTCAAGCAGGAGATCCTATACCATTTCAGACAAGTGACTGCCCAGTCTCTTCTTAAAAATATCCACTGATGAAGCACCTACAATTTCCGAAGACAAGCTGTTACACTGGTTAATTTTCCTTGCTGTTAGGAAGCTTCTCTTTAATTCCAAGTTACTCCTCTCCTTGATTAGCTCCATCCATTGTTTCTTTTCCTGACCTCTGGCGCTTTGGAAAATAAATTTACCCCTCCTCTTTGTGGCAGCCTCTCAATTCCTGGAATACTGCTATCATATCCCCCCCAGTCCTTCTTTTCTCTAGTATAGTCAAACCCAAATCCAAATGATGGAACACCTACAACTTCTGAAGGGCAAGCTATTCTATTGGTTGATTGCTTTCACCATTAGGAAATTTCTCCTTACTTCTAGTTCGTTTCTCTCCTTGGTTAGTTTCCAACCATTGTTTTCTTGTCTTGCCCTTTGGTGCTTTGAAAAATAGTTTGACCCTCCTTGTCTTTGTAGGAGCCCCTCAAACCGAGCCAAGGTGGCGCAGTGGTTAGAGTGCAGTACTGCAGCTACTTCAGCTGACTGCTAGTTCAGCAGATCAGCGGATCAAATCCAACCGGCTTAAGGTTGATTCAGCCTTCCATCCTTCCGAGGTGGGTAAAATGAGGACCCAGATTGTTAAGGGGCAATATGCAATTTAGTATACTGTCTTTGGTGTAAGACGCCCAGAGTCCTCGGAGAGTGGGAGGCATAGAAATATGACAAATAAATAAATAAATAAATAAATAAATAAATAAATAAATAAATAAATAAATATTTACTCAAATATATACTTCTAAATGGGAGATTGACTATCCTTTGGTAATGTGCTAAAAAGAGCTGTGCTAAAAGATGCCCATCCATTAGGCTAAGTCTAGTTGCAATTCTGGACCCCAAGTCGACTAGATGATTTCCAACAAAGCATCCATTCCAGTTCTATACAACATCCATGACATACATTATAGATTCCATTATGCTCCAGATAAACCAGGTGCTGTATGGCAGATGCCGTTACATAATTCAGGTAGTATCTGCTTTCACTTTTACTTATTTCAAAGTTCTATTGTGCATTCCGCTTGACAGGATATCTATAAATAATGCAATTTCCTTCCGCATGATTGATAATGGATTTATTTTTCTGGTACTCCTAACATGCTATTTGATATCTTATCAACCTAAGGAAAACATTGCTGCCAAAACCTGACATGTTTATCCTTGCAAAGTCAAACCAAACTGGTTATCTCAATGGGATAGCTCTTTGCAATAATCTTCTGTTGAGCTTAAGCAATTTTACAGAGAGGATATACTGTAACAGCTGTTTTAAAAAGTACATCATTGAAATGCTTCACTGTTTATATCTGAGGAAATTCTTCACTCAAAAAATAAAGAAAGAAGTCAAGATAGGATTTTAGGATTATCTCCCTTTATTGATAAGACAAAGTGCTTTTTGTCCTTTTAGATGACTACAAGAAATCTACATGAATATCTATATTGTTAACATATAATTGGCAATAATTTCTATAAGCTATCTTTAGAAGTTATCTGATTCACAACAATTTTGTTCATACACAGCAACTAAGTAAATTCCATAATTTCAATGCAAGTTATTGCCAGGTAAATAGGGACATGCTTGCCATCTAAATATATTAAATAAATACATAACACATATTGAGTCAGGACTCATGTAAATGGTGCAGCTTTCATGATTAGCTAGCCAAAAATGGCACACTGCCCAACAGATAAATCTTCTGAGTTATTTTTTTTATTGATAGCCCCAGTCCCTCGACAGTTCAGTAAATTGGTGGTTTTGTTCTATGGCAAATACTTGGGATTGATACTATCCTTTGAAAACAGTCTTCCTAGGTGAACAGAACTTTGAAGATTATTCACAGAATTATTTATAAGACATGATCAAGCATTACCTCTCAAACTGTAAATTGGAAGAGCCAAATGGAAGTTTGCTAGTTTATCATTATTTTTTCTTTCGAGAATCTTTCTTAGTCAATAAGCTCTCCATGATTTTTCTCTCGCATCAAAGGCTCCTCTTCATACAAATCTCCACTTCATATAAATCACACCCCCATAGAACGAATGCTAATACAGCATCTTTTTTCAGTCATTTCTGGTGACTTTCACTTTCAAAGTATTTCCACAGAATTGCTCTCTGGCAGTGGTTCTCAACCTTCCTAATGCTGCGACCCTTTAATACAGTTCCTCATGTTGTGGTGACCCCCAACCCTAAAATTATTCCTAAGATATGTATTTTCCGATGGTCTTAAGCGACCCCTGTGAAAGGGTCGTTCAACCCCCAAAGGGGTCGCGACCCACAGGTTGAGAACCACCGCTCTCTGGCATTTAAGGCTTACCATCATCGCTTCCTACCATCTCTTCCCCCCTACCCCAAATCTCTTCAGTTCTTGTCTCAATAGGATTTCCACAAAATAGATTTCCCTTTCTACCAATGGCTCTCTTCATTTATGTACCAAATAGCCCGATCAACCTTTCCCAGTCGATAAATTCATTTAAAAAAAAATTCTAATCATAATTACCATTTGTTTATCTTTTGGATCCTCTCACTATTATCGGCCAAAATACATTTGCCGCATGACCCAATACAAATGGGGTTTTACTATATTCTAAGCATTTTTAAAAGAGTAAGTTGAAGTTTGGCTTCTGTGGGAACCATTCTTCAAACAATTAGCCGCAATTCATTCCTACAGCACTGAAATATTATATTGATTAACAAGCAAAAACTCATACCTTGGAAAGGTGATGTCAAAACTGGGATTTTTATTGGTGACAAAGTCAGCACATGACATGGTTGGATATTTGATGGTGGTCCCTGAGGGTGCTCAGCATCAATGGACAGCATGGCTGCTGCAAAGGCAATGGTCTGGTTGCCTCCAGTTTGTTTAAGGGAACCAGCTGAAAAGGAGAAAAAATATATGAATCAGATTATGTTCATTGCACGTTTGAATTCTTCAACATTCATTTAAAATTTACTGCTTAGCAGTCCAGCTCTGTCATCATGGTTTGATGACGGATTACTTCAAAGTATTTTTCTTTTTTCTTTTTCCTAACACGAAGAAAAAAAAAATATTTTTCCTGGTTTATAGAACAAACCAAGTTTCCCACTTTTTGTGTAGGAACAACAATGAATCAGGTATGAAAGTTCAAAATTACTGCAGGCCAATCAATGCAATATAATTTTGATTTAAAACGGTACAGGTTAAAATTCTTGCTCAATATGGAATGCAATGCATTTTTTTTTTTTGAAAATCAGGCACTATACAAATGAGTGGGGGAAAGAATAATATACTGCTTTCTGAAACCTGTTTTCAAAGGCAGAATTAGGTGTTAGGAGTTGAAATGCAGTATCATAATGGGGCTACCATATATAATTTAGTGATATAACTGTCTCCATGGTTACCATTTCAGTTATTATTGTTCCAGAGTATACACACGTTTGGTGTGAAATACCTTTAGTAGTGAGTGGGCTTAATTCCATGAAAGTACTTATATGAAGAAGAAGGCGGCAGAGTGAAGTTTTAGAGGAAGGCCAAAGTAATGAAATTATGGATGAGATCTAGGTTCTCAACTTCAGCAACATTAAGATGTTGGATTTCAACTCCCAGGATTCGGAGGTCTTGGGAATCCTGGGAGTTGAGATACATCCATCTTCACATTGATGAAGTTAGGAAACACTGAACTAGATGGAGAAGTTTGCAGTTTAGATTTTAGACAAACTGATCCTGATGTTCTTGGTGGGGCACAGAGAGAGAGAAGCTAGAAAGAAGAGGACTGTCTCAAAGAGCAAAGACACAAAATGGAGCAAAGGAGGGAGAGAAGGTAGAAATTATCTAAAAGAAACCAAGAGAAATTGCATGTTGGTAGAAAGAGGATGTGGAGAGGGGAATGGGTTGTGTCAACAGATCTCAGCTGTAAAAAATGGCCGCAAAAAAAGCAGCTTCTCGTGTTAATCTTTTTTTTTTCTTCATCTTTAACTGGTAGCCCTAAGAAAGTGGGAAGAAAGAGAAAAGGCACAATAAAAAGGAAAAAAAATGTTGATGGACAAATGACATTGTCAAACCGACCATCACTTAAATCTCTAAACAGAAATTATCCTTGGCCCCATTTGTTAAGAAAAGAATAGTGTCAGCACTTCAACCTGCATTTACTCTAGTGCTGATATAAGAAGGAGAAGAGGGGGCAGCTGGCAAGAGGACGCTTGACTTCTCATCTACTTATTTTCCCTGAAGATAATATCCTCTAGGAGATGAGATGGGAGGGGGGACATTCCTGGGAGCTGAAGTAGTAGATATGGGGAGAGTGATTTGGAAGGGGGACAATGAGACCTAGAGAATTGGGGAACGGAAAGGGAAGGTTTGGGGTCAGGAAGTCATTGTTGGCAATGCCACAATCGGGGACAGGTTGTCGTGCTTAATAAAATGAAATATTTCTTCAAAGACTATTTGTTTGGAAATGCAATTTATTTTATTTGAGACGACATCGAAACCTGACAAATAGCTTTATTAGAAATCAAGTGCATTACAGTAATGCATAGCGATTGCCTGAGAATTGCATGCCAAAATCCCTAAATTCAACTCCCTCCCTTAACTGCCTTCCATTGCTGACCCTCCATGACCAATCAAGTTCAAGCAAGATATTTTCAAAATGGTCACTTCAAGCATAGATTGGTATGCAGCTGCCTTCTTCTCCCAGCTGGGTGACCTTGAAGCAGCATCTCGGGGAGATACAGAGGTTACTTTCACTTTCCCCCAGCATTCTATCATCCACCCACCCCAGAGTTCAAGGAAGACTGTTACCGCATGGTAGTAAAGCACACAAGCAAACATAAAGTGACAGCTGACAGACACAGCTACTAAGATGGTGTGTCCTTTTAAGAGAAAGAATATTGTTATGTCATTCTATCCAAGCCCAACACAATTGTAATAAATGAATAAATGTATATTATTTCAGTGAAGCAGTGACTGAATGAAAACAGTGCTGCCTAGTGAATTTTTCCATGCAAATGTAGGTGATTTCTGTGCAACACAACCTATCCCAACCTCCATGTTAATGGAATTTATAGTTACAAACTGAATCAACCAATCCTGGCTCAGAAGTATGGAAGTTGTAATAGATCTGACGGTACCAAATCAGGGAAGCCAGCATATATTCAAAATATCCTTTACACTTGATTCCAAAATGAAAAAGGAAAGGATATTATTGCAGTATATCTTCTTCCAAAGAACAAAACTGAATTCAATAATTGATAATGTAGAAATACTACTTCATTAGTAGGAGGAAATTATCTCCAATGCTTTTTCTTCGTAATATTTACTTTCTGGGAGGATAGGGGATACATGTCTTGCTTGATCATAGCTCAAAAACAGGGAAAGAAAAAAAAACTTAAGGAAAGTTAATTTGACAAATGCCAGCTGTTCTCATCTCTACACAGGGTAATTTATGAAACAAATTTAAATAAATCATTAGCTTATTATGTTATTCAGCAAATCTATTTAATTGACAAGGAAGTCCTTCAGACATTAAGGCAACAAGTAAGTCAGCCAAGTGCCTTGTTGGAGATGACTCATGATTTTAGATATTTCATAACAGGTGCATGTTTTAGGATTCCTTTTGAAGATCAGCAGAATCCTAGAACTATTCCTTGTTGCTGTTTCACTTATGATCACAACAACATTTATGGCTTCTTAATTAATGGAACTTAAAGATTGGATACTTCAACTGACTTTCTTGTCATTATGGCATATGAACATCTAAATAATTATATCTATTAAAATTGTGATTAAAAACAGGAAACAGAAAAGCAATAATGTCAATAAAAGACTTGCGATATTCCTACTCTGAAAAACCTTTCTCACCAATGGTTCTCTTGGGAGTAAAATCAATAGTTAGCTTATAGTTGCAATAAAAGTAAGTATATCTTCATCAAAATTAAGAACATTGATTGTCAATACTGTAGCTGATCTCGTTCGTCAGAGTTATTTTAAGCAGCTGATCTTTTCATAGGGAAGGATTCTTTAATGTTAGAATTACATTTTAATTAATGGAAAATAATGGTTTTAAATGTATTTTTAATGAATGAATCCTGTAAGGCTATCCTGGATATGGTTGATTTGTCAACCTTGCACCAACCTGTTGCACCCAATTGCTATGTAAGTTTTGAAAGTTGCAACATGATGCATCTGGAGGGCAAAGGATTAAAAAAAGCTATTCTAGATCATATGTACCTATACATTGCAAAGATCAGGTGGGATGCTTTAGGTCTCCATTAACTTTTTATGGAGAGTAGACTGTCTTTTGTCAGTGGCGGAAGGTAGTTTTCATTTCTACTACAAGACAGGTTCTACTACAAGGTTTCAAAACTGTTTTCTATGTTGACAGAATCAGAAAACAGTAGGTGGGTGGGTGGCAGTGGTGGGTTCCTCCCTGTTCAGCCCGGTTTGGCCGAGCCGGTAGCGGTGACAATATGACATCACCGAACTGGTTCTCTTTGTTTGGGAGCTGGGCCCTCCAGCCCTCCCCCCGCATTATTCTTACCTTTTATTTGGCTCCGCCCCCAATCTATTCACTGCCTCCCAAGTCCCAGCTGATAGGCTAGAAGGAAAAAAATTGTTTAAACACTTGCTGGGGCTTCAAAGGGCCGTCCTACAGCTGATCAGTGTTAAAAGGCAGTGTGGTGGTAGACCAGTCTGCTCGAAAAACAAATGGGTAGACCAGTGCCTCCAAAAACAAATGAGTAGACTGGTGCCTACAAAAACAAATGGGTAGACCGGAATGCTCCAAGAACAAATGGGTAGACCGGTACAGCTCTGCAAGCAGTTAAAAGCCTGGTAGACCAGTACCTCTGCTAAATCCTAAAGAATTGTCACATGACCATCAAACCACGCCCACAAAATAAGCCACGTCCACAGAAGCAGTAGTAAAAATTTTTAGAACCCACCCCTGGTGGGTGGGTGAGTGAAGGGGAAGGAGGAAGGGAGAGGGGAGGGGGGAGAGAATAGAAACAATTTGGAATTTTTAAATCCATATGTACTATGTATGTATGTATGTATTGCAAGAGAAAAGTACTGTGCAGCATGTCTCACAAAAGGGAATTAAGGAATTATACAGCATACAAGATTGTTGTGGACAAAATAAAAAAGGTAGGGGCATTCTGTATATCTGGAAGTTGTATAAAAATAAAGGCGGGCTATCAATCTAATAGTTAACGAAAGTAATAAATAAATATCTAATAGATAAGTTAATATCTATTATACGATCCTTAAATAATTATGCTGGGAAGAAAGTGCCATTGAAATAACTGTGAAAAATCTCATTTTTTTTCTGAATGGATTTTCTTTTGCTGTTTTAAGATAATTCGATTGATTTCAAAAGAGGACGAAGGCTGCCGGGTCCTGGTTGGATATATTCTGAAGTTAATGGTAACCAGGATTATACATACGATTGCTCTCCAGCAAAGAGCATTGCTGTGTCATTCTTAATTGTTGCTCTTGCTGTTGTTTAATGCCATACAGATATTGATTGCTTTTGCTCTATCACTCCAGTTCATCTGCTGTCTGACAAACATTTCAAAGGCTCTCATGAATGTCAGGAAACAGAAGTCTAAAAAACATCAGGACATGATACAGAAAATCTTTATGTTGGAAGCAATCAGCCTCCCCTCAAACACTGCCTATAAGCAATTCATTATTACAGACATAAAAGAAGGAAGAAACGTACAGAATGAAATAAATCTGCAATGTAATTAAATATATTGTTTCAAAAAAATACTTGTTATTACAGTATATACGGAAAACACTTCGAAACTAGGTGACTATTAGGATAAAGTGAATCTAATGTGGACTTGAGTCTTCTCCCACTCTTCCCATGATCACATATCTTCCTTTGTTTCTCTGTGTGTCTTTTATGGACCCCGTCACTCTGGATGGATGAGATAGGCTCTCTAAAACAAAACACATTTACACTACTTGCTGATCCCAAAATTGCAAATCTCAGCCAACTTCGCAGTAGCCTTGGTGCCATCTGTGGATTGGCTTTGATTTCACTATATACTGTATATCCTAATGATGAAGGCTGTGCAGATTGACCTAAGGCAGATTGACCATGATCCACACAGATTTATAGTTACTATCACTTCCCATTTCCAAACCAGTAATATATGCAATATATCCTTTGTTGTTGTTCAGTCACTATGTTCTGGCCAACTCTTTCTGATCCCATGGACCACAGCACATCCAGGCCTTCCTCTCCTCCACTGACTGCTGGAGTCTTGCCCAAACTCATGCCTACTGCATCCATGACACTATCTAACCATCTCATCCTCTGTTGTCCCCTTCTCCTTTTGCCTTCAATCTTTCAAAACATCAGGATCTTTTCCAGGGAATCCTCATTTGATGGCCAAAGTATTTGAGCTTCAGCATCAGTATCTGTCCTTCCAAAGAAGAGTCAGGGTTGATTTCCTTTAGAATTAACTGATTTGATCTCCTTTCAGTCATCACAATTCAAAAGCATCAATTCTTCAGCAATCAGCCTCCCTTATATATCCTATTTCAATTGATCGAATCAAAGAATAAATATCAATTATATTGTAACTAGAGGTTCTCCAGGATTATCAGTTCCCAACCAGGCCCTTCAGATCTTCCGCTTGCTCATCCACTGCCTCTATAATTAAGTCTATCTACATTGCTTCTGGTTATCCTCTTTTCCTCTTTCCTTCCATGTTTCCTAACGTTATGGACTTCTAAGTAGAACCAAGATTTTACATAATGTGATAATTTGATCCTGATCATCTGTCAAGATATCCTTCTATAGCTTCTTCAAAGCCCAAGTTTGTTTCCATAGAATATCACAGAGAAATCATTGTCATGCAGTTCTAATCTTCGAAATTCTAGACACATCATGACATCTAAATATCTTTTCCAAGGCTTTCATTGCTGCTCTACCAAATGCTAGTGAGAGACATATTTCTTGACTAAAGTTCCTTTACTGTTGATAGTCAATCCTTAAAAGCAGATGTTACCTGCCATCTCAGAATCTTCATTGCCAGTTCTAAAGTCTGTCACTGTACCTATCATCATTACTTTTATCCTCTTTATATTTAATCTTAGCCCCATGGTTTCACTGTTCTATTTTCATTAGTGAAGCTTGCAGCTCATTTGCATTTTCAGCAGAGTACTGTCATCAGCAAAGCATAAGTTATTGATGTTTCATCCCCAGGTATTAAAACCATGCTTATCTTCTTCCAAACCAGACTCCTTTGACAGACATTCATCATATAGGTTAAATAAATAAGGCAACACTGTACAGACTTGTCTCTCCTTTGTCAGCCTGGATCTAGTCTGAATGTCCATATTCTATGGATTCTGGCCTTCCTGCCTTATGCATAAATTTTGCATGAGGATAATAAGATGGTATGGGATTCCCATTTTCTTAAAATATTCCACAGATTGACATGTCTGACACAACTGATCCCTTTGTACTTACAAAGGGATCAGTACTTACTGACCTCTTTCTTTCTTTCTTTCTTTCTTTCTTTCTTTCTTTCTTTCTTTCTTTCCTTTCTCCCCCCTCTCCCTCTTTCTTTCTCTCTCCCTTTCTTCCCTCCCTTCCTCCTTCCTTCCTTTTTTCTTCCTTCCTTCCTTCCTTTCTTTCTCTCTTTCTTTCTCTCTCTCTCTCAATCTCTCTTTCTTTCCTCCCTCCCTTCTTTCTTTTCTTTCTTTCTTCCTCTCTTTCTTCCTCTCTCTTTTTTCCTTCCTTCCTTCCTTCCTTCCTTCCTTCCTTCTTTCCTTCCTTCCTTTCTTCCTTCCTTCCTTTCTTTTTTTCTATTTGGTTTTCCCAATTTCTCAATGTTCCAGTGTGCATCAGCAGTAATATATCTTGTTCTTTGGCCTTTTCTAAACCAAGTATGAACATCTGGCATTTCTCTTTCTATGTGAATGCCAATAAACTACACTGAATGATTGTAAGCAATATTTTACTGGCATGTGAATTTAATAATATTGTATAATAATATTGTTATACAAGAATTTGCACACTCTTTTTAAGTCTCCATTCCTTGATATTGATATGCAGATTGGTCTCTTCCAAAGTGTTGCCCACTGTGTATTTATCCAGGTTGCTAGGATAATGGGGTTAATGATTCTTCTTCTATTGAAAATCAGAAGTAATTTGATATACAAATATTTAACATTTCTTGAACTGAGTAAGTTGTGAATATAGTTCAAATCAATTATTTAATTTTGGAAAGCTAGGAGCTGGGATGGAGAGGTTCTTGCAGCTGTTCTATCAATGAGCGTTCTGATAGATTTCTGAACAAGTTGCTTTCTGTAGAGATCATTATATTTCCACTTTATTTCCTTCAGAGTCTTACAGATATCATTATAATATTGCTTCTTGTTTCTTCTAATAATTTTAGATAGCGAGATGGGTGGCATATATATTTAACAAATAAATCACTCTCTAAAATTCTTTGTCAAGTTCTTTCCTGTACTTTTAAAAGTTTGATGTTTAATCATGTCAAATAATGTCCCACAAGTTGATTTCTTATAATTTTGACTTTATCTGGTGGTGCAGTGGTTAGAATTCAGTATTGCAAGCTAATTCTGCCGACTGCCAGCAGTTCGATTCTTACCAACTCAAGGTTCACTGAGCCTTCCATCCTTCTGAGGTTGGTAAAATGAGGGGCAATATGTTGGGGGCAATATGCTGATATTTGTAAACAACTTAGAGAGGGATGTAAAGTAGTGTGAGCAGTATATAAGCCTAAACGCTAAGTGGTATCTCATTTCAGGAACAGCTTCTGTAGTTTAATACATCTCTTTTGTAAATCAAGATAAGAGAGTTTTCCACATCAATCTTCTGATATATTCTGTTTGTATGTCCTCTTTAATTATTGAGACATTGGCTAGTTTCAAATGTAAACCCATTGTAGTATCCTTTTCCATTTTCAAATCCACAGCATCATTTTCTGTATCACTCTTGTAGTCCGGCATTTTTTAAAAAATCCATCTTCAAATCCAAATTCACTTCAGCCTCAACTTCTGTTTTATCAAGTAAATTCAATTCTTCTTCTATATTCTCTATTAAATCCATATTTTAGTGTTAAACAATCATGTAATTTCTGAGTACACTGTTCCCATTGTTTCCAAACTACCTTAATTTCTTCCATAGTCAAATAATATTGCTCCATTGTATATTAATGGATGTCTTCTCCTTTAACTATAATCTTTGATTCTCTCTTGTTCCATCTATTCAACCTTCAAAATTCCCACTTTGCATATATTTATTTTCCAAACAGCGAAAATTTCACATGGAAAGATTTCTTACAAAATTATATATTTTATTTTATACATTATATATATATAACTTGCTTCAAGAAATATTCTTTCAAGTCCATCTAGCCACTTAATTTTCTAAACTCAACATTCTTGTTCCCATTTTGCTGTTTTCCAAAAATTAAAGTTCCTCTATTCAATCTTTAAACTTATATAAAACTTTTTTTCATCTAGACTAGAAGGAGACTCTTCTGACATCATGAAGTTTGGCTTTCAGAAGGTTCTTAACTTCCAGTAACTCACTAACAAACAACTTCCTAAAGGAGTAGACAGGAAGTAGAAAAAACCAGTGTCTCTTACAACAGGGGTGTCAAACTGACGGCCAATGAGCCGGATGTGTCACATGCAGGCCACGCCCACCCTGTTTCCACAAAGGCAAAAACCATCACGTAATGCAATCGAGTTTAACACTCCATGCCTTAGAAGGTACCAAACTGCAGCTTAGGTAGGATAGTTTTTCCTCTAACTCCCACAGCTCTCAAAACTGCTGAAGATTTTTTTTTTAAAAAAAAATAATCTTTATTTACATTTTCCATTAAAAAGAGAAAACAACACATCATATAAATAACACACAAAATACAAGACAATACCACACACAAAAAAAGAAAACAGGCATACCTCTATGTAGTACCTTAATAACCTAATATTCGGTACTATGTTTCCATATTATATTCTGGAGAAGACAGAACAATTTATATACCTTTGTACGTTGATTAGGTCTATCCGACCTCACTTTACTTGTACAATATAGGTTTCTCAATGGATACAATTCCTCATCTAGTGTGGGTTATAATTTCCTCTTCTCTAACCACTTATAAAATTTTTCCCAGGATAAACATGTTTGTGTTTGGTCTCTGTCTTTTAATTTTTTAGTCAATTTATCTGCTTCCACACATTCTAAGATCTTCTTTATAATTGTCTCCTCTGTTGGGATATTTTGATTTTTCCAAAATTGAGCATATGCCAATCTCACCGCTGTGATACTATGTACAGCCAGATACCATGAGTCTCTTCTGATATTTTCCGGCTTGGAGCCGAGCAGGCATGCCTCTGGTCGCCATTCAATCTTTTGCATCAGAACTGAAGATTTTTTTTAATGATCTCTTTATGGAAAGCCTTGAATGGAGCAAACCTGCGGGTGATCAAGTCCTTTTCTTGATCTGAAAAGGAGTTCTGAAGAGTCAATCTACCCAGTGGCTTCTCTTTCACCATGGCCATCATTCAGTTCACCATTGCTTCCCCAAAGTCCTATTTTCACCAGTTCTCAACATATCAATCAGCTGTGTCCGTCTAAAAAATGATAGTGGCATAACACACTGATTTACAAGCAATAGTAAAATTGGGAATGAGTTGTAGCCTCTTGAGAATTGTTGCTCAATTTGATGACAGTGAATTTTGATGTCCTCGTGGTTTGCCTTTAAATGTGACTAAATGTGGAAGCATTTATCTGAAAATTCAAAAGCTTAATGGATGCTTTGAATTCATTAATAAACATGTCCATGTGGTCTTTGTGGAAGATGCCTATAAGATGCCTATCACTGTTGCATAGAATGAAATTTCTGACAAGCAGAAATATAGCAATATTACTCTCTTTAAAAAAAATCCATCAATTATCATTGTAGAAACCAAGACCATAAAACCTTCTCTCCTTTGGAAAAAAAATGGTGAACTCTTTTCTAATGATATTAAGCAACTATATATTGAAAACAGACATGTTAAATTAGTCACAAAGCAGAAAACTAGTTTAATATTATTTGTCTCCCTCTAATAAGTTATTTATGCAACTCAAATTAGAAATAGTTTTAACAATAACAAATGATTGCTCCCTTGGTTCAGCAACATATATACTTAAGGCAATACACCTTCAATAATTTAAAGGCAATAAGCTTGCCAAAATTGAAGGAAAGGGAGGGAAAGTATACTTAACTTTCTCCAAGATCATTAGTGCTTGAACAATGCCAGATCTTTTCAGGTCTTTGCTTTATTAGTGGTACAACAGTTTAGGTGTTGCACTGGAACCAAACCTTCTATGCAAACCTACTTCACAGTTGACAAGAAAATTGGGAGGGGGAAGTTAATTATGTATGCTTATTGTGAACTCACAGAAGAAAACTGTAGTCAGAAGCTTATGGGACTCATATTGTAGATCTTCAGTTCTAAGCATGACATGTGATGAGTGACAAAATTATTGACTGAAGCACCTATCTAAAATAATCATAGCCTTAGGATTGGTCTATCAATCCAACTGATTTGTGGAACCTACAAAACAAAACAAAATTATTCACTATCGGTAAGGAATCTTGCTTTGTTTTTCAGTTTATTCTTTGCACCTAGTTTTTTTCCTACTTGATTCTCACTCATTGCTTTGTGATAATGCTATACAGAAAACCAACTTCTGAATCACCTGAAGAACTATCTACAGACCCAGATTTACTTTCTATCAATCAATCAATCAATCAATCAGTCAGTCAGTCAGTCAGTCAGTCTGTCTGTCTGTCTGTCTATCATCTATCGTCTATCATCTATCGTCTATCGTCTATCGTCTATCTATCGATCTATTGTCTGTCTGTCTATCTGTCTATCTATCTATCTATCTATCTATCTATCTATCTATCTATCTATCTATCATGATCTAGCTATCATCTATATCTATCTGTCTGTCTCGCTCTCTCTATCATGATCTTCTATCATATCTATCTATCTATCTATCTATCTATCTATCTATCTATATCTATATCTATCTATCATATATCTAAATATCTAAATATCTATCATCTATCATCTCTATCTATCTATCTATCTATCTATCTATCTCTATCTATCATATATCTAAATATCTAAATATCTATCATTTATCATATCTATCTATCTATCTATCTATCTATCTATCATCTATCTATCTATCTATCTATCTCCTATCTATCATCTATCTATCTATCCATCCATCCATCCATCCATCCATCCATCCATTACCATCTTTGCATATATAATACATTTTACTGCAATCACAATTCTTTTTTTTTCTGTGATGTATCAACAAATACACAGGAACTCATGTACATCTCAAAAGAAGCATCACAATGCAGTCATACATACTATCTCATTAATATTCTGAAGCCATAATGTGTTTGGCATAAGTTACAATTGAGCTGTCAGTGTAATTGGCAACAGTTAATTAATTGGCATTCTTCAGATGAAATAAGATAAGCCTTCTCCATTCCCTTCATTTTGTAAAAGTGTTTTGTCAGTGTCAGTCTGTGCATCAGTGGCATAGAGGGAAAATAAAAATGAATTTAAGGAACAGAAAGCACTAGCAAATTTGAGATTTGGTCCTAGTTAAGCTGGAATTCAGGAACAAAAAACAAAGAACAGTAATCAAGGAATCATAAAATGATTCTAACATTTCCCATTGTGATAGAAAAGGACTTGATTTCATTTCCCCCCTAAAGAACTATTTCAGAGATCATTGCTATGAAATAATAGCAGAGATGAATTTTCAACTGTTCTATCTTTTCTTCTGTCCAGTGGACTGAAGCTTCCCTGTTTTCCATTCACAATTCAATCCAAGGCATATGGCATCTGGGGGAATTTGTCTTACTGGAGGCTTCTTCTGTGGATATTGGAGCTACCATAAGGAACAGTCAGAACAGTTGAAATGAAGGAATGTGGCCATTTCATTTCACCAAAACCACTTTTGGTTTCAAAAAGCATTTTCAAAGCAATGCCCCCTCGCCATTTTGAGGTGACCCTAGTGAGTAATGAGGTGGGGGGGGGAAAGAACAGCATCAGAAGCCTCTCCCACCTGGCCATAATAAAACTCAAAATGGTGTCAAATAAGTTCAAAAGTATCCTGTAAATGAGAAGAGAAAAACTCTTTCATGAAAGAAAAATATGGAGAAACCAGAAAATCTATTAATTAAATGTATTTTCTAGCTTTAGAATAAATGCTTTACAATTCATATTCTTATCATCACTAACACCTGTCAACCCTGAAGCTGACCTGACTGAGAGTCCATTTTGAGGCTTCAGGGCTGCCACAACTGGAGCTAAGGGATATGGAGGGGGGAGTAGAGATAGCTGGCGTTTGTAGCCAAAACAAAATACTTTCTCTTGGGAACAAAGGACATTCCCACAGGTGCTTAGAAGGAGGGGCTGAGGCCACCTAGCAACAGGACTGTATCCCGATTGGACCATGCAACTGATTGTTTTGAGAAAGTGAAAAACTTCTGCTTTTAATTAGGTAAAAACCGTGGGAACATTTAGAGTCGGTTTTCACCAGCCTGTGCCAATATGGCATATACAATAAAACTATTTGAAGAGTCTACCTGCCTTGGAGTTTTGTTTGCTGTGGGTACGTTACTTGGAACCCTGACAACACCATTATAATCTACTCAAACCCTTGTTTTTCTTCTGTGGCAGAAGCCACAATATCATTCTCGTTCTTCTGAAGGCCTAGGGCAATAGTTAATCAGATAGCAGGAAAAGAGGACATAGGTTTCTTCCAGGTCTGAAGTAAAACTATCAAGATGGTTTACCAGTGTGAATGTAAGGATGCTAAGAATACTTTTTAGAAGCCATCTTTATTATTAGAACCAAACTGAAAAATTGACCAAAAGGGAACGATTGAGCACATAATGGCATGGTTTCATTTCATACTGGGCCTTTAATCAAGTGTTGATGGATACACTCCAAATCTTAAGGCTCTGAAAATCATTGGTTCTCCAATGGTGGCTAGTAATGACACTGAACAAGATCCCCAAATCTCCGAAGAGACTCTCCAAATCTATTATCGTTTATAAAATGAAATTTAGGGGTAGGATATCTTCAGGTTATTCTCTGAAAACACATAAGCCTTTCAAAGCCCACCCATATCCTTTGGCTGTTAAAATAAATGAAATTTGGGGGAGCCTATAATCAACCTTCACTGCTTTCAAGAAAGAAAAGCAACATTTTCAATAGCTGCTCATCTTGACATATTAATACACTTGTTTTACTTAAAAAGTAAAGTGACCAAGTAAATTCAAAACCTATATATATAATTTGGTTGAATGTCATGCTGAATGAGGAAAGGTCACTAATGCATATCATGCAAAAAGGCTACATCTAAATTACCATATAATAGTATGATTCATTGGGTTGTTGATAATTTTTCTGCATTGTATAAAGTCTGAACCATTTCTCCTCTTCTAAACAAGTTATATTGATTAGACAGAGTGTGGAGGGGTACTGGAATATAAGCTATGCTTCCCCCCACCCCCAATAACTCAATTTGTGCAGTGTTTGACAGTTTCTTTTTATCTGATAGAACATAATGATTCATTACTCTTTCGTCCAGAAAATTAAAAGTTTCTGCTTCCAGGTCATTTGCAACTGCCAAATCTGGCTTAGTGAGCATTTGCCAACTTTCACTGCTTCGTAATGAATTAGCAGTCTTTTTTCACTCAGTCAATTGCAACTTGAAAAAAGGATAAAATAAAAAAAGGCTAATTGACAGAATAAAGAAAATTCTCTATTCTCAACTTCTCAGTATCCCTAATTATATATATAGTGATTTGGGATGTCACTTAACTATGGCTATACAAACATCTTGATTTACATAGGAAAAACCCTGGCTAAAACAGTAATGCACATATAGACCTATGAAAAAATGAACAAAATAAATATTTGACCGTTACAGGGAGGAGTCATAAAATGAGGGTGTGGCTAGCCGATGAAGCCAAATAAGGCAGAAATAGATCTATTCTAGTCTCCCTTAATTCTTGGGCTATACAAACATCTTGATTTACGTAGGAAAAACCCTGGCTAAAACGGTAATGCATATATATATATATATATATATATATATATATATATATATATATATATATATATATATATATATATATATATATATATATATATTTGCCCAGCTACACTGATTGTAGGCTACTTAATACATTTAAATTAAATGATATTTCCTGCTTGTTCCTCTTGTTACTGTTTTTCATTCCCCACAATCAGGTATAGAGATATATAGGTACAATTATTTCTGCATAACTGCCAAGGACGACAAATAAAATTCTGTACTGTGATATCTGTAGAATTTATTTTTATATGCATCAGGTTATGCACTGCTACATCACTTGCTTCCACAAGCCTAGATGATACTCAGAACTCCTACCTAGTTGAATTAAATTTAAAATATGGTTGAAATTTCATAAATTAGTCAAGATTTTGATAAATCTCTTGAGATCTAAGAGATGTTGGTATTCCTCCTCAAGATCACCCAAGGTCTTGAAATTATCTGGCGAAATCATACAACATGTCAGCGATAATCCTGCCAAAATCTTGTGGAAGTCACATCATTTTTATTCAAAACATCCTGGTTGGTCACACAATCATCTAGATATTTAGACTTGATTTGGCATTTTTATCCACCTATCGAGTCCTTCCCAAGGACTGGGTTAGGCAGATGTTGTTCTTGGATAATATTAAAGGATGTAAGCTGTTCCAAATAAAGCTGCCCTTTGTAATTGACTAATGTCAATGCCAATATTATTCAAATGATGCCCCAAATGCTTTGGGATTGTACCCAAGGTTTGTACTAGCTTTGCTTTCTTTTGCCACATAGTCATTCTGCTTCTTTCTGCAGGTTTTTAAATTTTGTGACCCAGTTCTTTCTCTTTTATTCTGCTGCCTCCAAGTATTGCAATGTCCACTGTTCAGAGGTTGTTCCCCACCACACACCCTAATTGAGAATTGTTAAGCCTGGAATATCATAGGGCAAGTTCTTATCTCTTTGAATTCTAAAGTTTGAATTCTTCACTTTAGCTCCTTCATTTTTTGTTACTTTGACTGTGTTGAAGTCCTACCATTTCTGGCTCGCAGAAAAATTTCTTACAGATATTTCAATGCACCATTGTTGCTACTTTGTGATGCCATTGTTTGCAGTCAGTCTGGGCAACCTTCTTATAACAGCTAATTAGATCATCCACAGTCTATTCAGCTTCTTTGCAGAGATGGCATTGGGTGTCTATTGCTGTCTTCTCAATTCTGGCTTTGTATGCCTTTGTTCTTAAGCCTTGGTCTTATGCAGCCCCGAATTGTCTCTTTTGTCTCTTCAACTTTCCTGCTCTTGGCCATTACCAGGTCTTGTTATTATCTGCTTTCTTGCTATTTGTATTTTTCATGTACTGGCCACATAATACTTTGCCATATTGTAATACTTTGCCTTGCCATTTCTTTTTTCTGTTTTTCATTTGGCCTTTCTTATAGGTCAGTTTTCTCTCTCTGGTATTATTTTAGTGCTCACATTATCATATAAAATTGTGTGAAAATTGTGCAGTACTCCCCCGAAAAAGTTAAACCATGATGCACATAATGTTACCTACATTTCAGTTCAATAATGTATGAACTTCCTTTTGACCAATGTATATTACCCAAAGCAATAGTGGAGAATATCTGTAGGTTGGGTGTAGGATGAGGGTAAAGGTTTGTTCTCCAAACTTGTAGATTGGTTCCCGAACGTTTCGTTACCAGGCTAGGTAACATTTTCAGTGCAAAGTTTGAAAACTCCACTGAACATGTTACCTAGCTTGGTAACGGAATGTTTGGAAATCAACCCACAAGCTTGGAGAATGACTCATATTACCTAGCTATCAAGAGTTACCATCTACAAGAAGATATAAATAGACACAATATTTGTGTTATATTTTAAGCTTTGAAGAATGTAGCCTTCCTGAAGCTCTGCATCTCATTTATCTGTTCCACATTAATTTCATCTTTTCAAAACAACAACAAGAACAACAACCCTTCAATCTTGTACATTAAAAAAGTAACAAGCTGTGCACTCCTGAAAAACATGTAAGGAAGTACTGTTCTCTTACGAAATAAACATGAGGCAACAGCATAATATGGTTATAAAAAAACAAACGATTTGTAGTTTCCAAACCATACAAAGTAATTATAGTTCTACTTTATTTGTCAATATTGACATCAAGAAATAGGCAGAAATATAAGACTTCTAATTTGACAGCAGGTTTTCCTAAATTATTCCAACAAGTGTCATTTTGTTTCTTGCTACCACCTGGAGATGTTCATGTATTTGTCATCCATGGTTGTACGTGACATTGCTTAGTAATGGTTCTTATTGCTAACAGACCATGGGAAAGATATGTATCATTTTTACATTCAAAGAGGAGGTAATCAAATTAGCCAAGGCGGCTTTCCACCTCCTTTCCATATGACTCTTAGAAGCTTTCAAGGAAAAGGTCAGGAAAACAATTATCAGTAAAAGTAATTTGAAGTTGAAACCAATTACCAAAATCGTTCCTGAATTTCCTTCACTGGATATGTTGAAACAGAAGCTGGACAGCAAACTGTGAGAAAACTGGATTCAAATAGGGTCAAAGTTGAATTCAGTGGCCTTTCATCTCTATGATGTTAAGATTTTAGAAGCAGCTTACACAGCTCAGATCATTGTTTCTCAATCTTGGCAGTTTGAAGAGGTATGGACTTCAACGCCCAGGATTTGCTGGCTAGGGAATTCTGGGAGTTGAAGTTCACACATCTTCAAGCTGTCAAGGTCGAGAAACACTGACTTGGATGATGCCATCTCACACCGCACTTCAAGAACAATGTGTAATATGGCATGCGGTTTAAATTTTCCCTCAATGAAAAATACTTTCTAAATGGAGAAATATTCTGATGTTCAAATACACATGTCACAGTTTTACACATTCTGGAGATGATGCACATTTGAGATGATCGTCATTGAAATGCTTGCCTCCAGACAAATTCTAGCATCATCATGAAGGAATGTATGCAATTCAAATGTTATTTATTTACAACTAACCTGGAATCGGTTGAGGTGTTAATACCACTGTAGGAAAAGGCCTGGGAGCAGTGGCTGGCCTAGATACTGCCACAGCTACTTGGTTTGTTGTAGCAAGAGGCTTTTCATGTCCTTGGTAGATTCTTAGTTCCTTGGGATGTATCCATGTTGAATCAAGAGCAAATGTGTTGTTCAAATAAATCTGCACAGAATATATATAAAAAAAGGAAATATATCTCTATACAAATACATTCATTCATATAAATAAAATCATCTCCATCTGTTAACTGCTAGCCTATGTTTCAAGGGGATTTCCAAAAACATATCTAAGGTCATCTACATTCAATTTTAATCAATCAATCAATCAATCAATAACCAGCTCTCCAATTATTCAGAAATACTTTTCAGCTGTTGAAAGCTGCAATTTTTTCATATATGAAGATTCATCCTTGGAAAGTGAAGATTGAGTCCAAACATTTTTTCCAGCTATTGTGGACATGTTTGTAATCTGTCCTATATTGTGGTTGATAAAGAGGAAAGAGCAGGGATGAAATGCTACCGGTTTGGACCAGTTTGCCCAAACCAGTAGTAATAAAAGCTACAGGTTCGGGCGAACCGGTATTTCTGACAATCAGTTGTCCCACGTAATTTATATTCGCTAGAAAACAGGAAATTCTGCTTTCTAGCAAATCTAAATCACGCAGCACAGCTGTTCCCCCCTCCTGCTGTTCTACTTACCTTAAAAAAGGCTTAAGCCTCCTATTTCAGTGCTGCACGGAAGCACCTATGGTGCACATGCGCACAAGGCGCGCATTTGGCACACACCACACATGCACGCAGCAAACTGGTGGCGAAGCAAATCAGTAGCAGACTTTGGAGCATTTCACCCCTGGGAAAGAGACATATCAGAGATGTATCAGGGTGAGAAAGTCTCTAGAGGATTTTAGAAGACTTTCAGTTTTCCCAATCTTTGGAAATATTTTCAAATGAGAAGCAAATAAACTTCCATCTAGAAGCAAACAAGCAAAACGAGTTGGGCAGCATTAAAAAAAATTAAATAGATAAAATGATAGTTCCTCTCTTCTGGCCAGAGGTATCTGCAAGATTGAAGGCTTTTATCAACATGACAAAAAGAGTGTCATGCTATTATATATGTGCGATGACAGACAGAAAGCGGCAGAGGTTTTTTTGTTACAACAAACACCCCTTATTTCTGGCTTTTACCTTTAGGAATCTTCACTGCTTTCAATATTGGAACACATCTTCATCATCCATAAAAATAAGATTGTCCTATAGAGGTGAGCTAACTAAAAGGCCAATCAAATTTAGCAAGGCCTGTTTTTAACTTTGGCTAATGCAAGCAAGGATTAAAAATATTTGGCTACAGTATGCTCTATTAAAAACAAATGGAAGCTTTTTGTTATTTAGGTACATGTACCAATTCAGATGAATATATTGATGTTAGATAATAAGTGAATCTTAATTTCAGGCTTTGAGCCAAATGTCAATCTCTGCCTGCCATGCCTGCCATGCCAAAAAACAAACTCTTTTTGAAACCAAGAAGTCATATATATATATATATATATATGAAATCAGAATCTGATGTTCAAAGAAAGCAAAGTCACAAAGCACGTACAAATTCTCAAACCCATTTAAAACTGTGATTTGGATTTCAGCCTTTCTGCATGGACTAACATGGTAATGGTAATTTGCAACATATAAAATATTCTTAATAAATCTACATAAGATAAAAAGATGTCCAAATATGTAAGAAATCTTTATGCTGATCAAATTTTATCAACTATTACCGGTAGCTGCTGGAAAATATTTTATGAAAATATAATATCAAGAATAGGTTGGCAAAATGATGGATTCCTGTATTGGCTATGGATAAAAATTATCCAGAGGCATCCTAAATTATGTTCTATATGCAGACATGCAGACATAATTTAATTCTCATACTGATGGACAACATTGTCTCCTATTACAATAATTTTGTTACCTATTACAACCTTAATCTGATAGATACAGTATATTAGAAGCTAAATCATCACATATTTTTTTAGTTGAAGCTCAGATTCAGATAGAGATGAAGTTGTTCTAGTTTGATTCTAGTGAAACATATCAAATGTTCAGAAACTGTTTTGGTACAGGTGTATCAGTTCAGTTCTGGTTCCCATGAAGAATTTTAAATATAGTGCTCACTACAATGATAATTGTTTTCAAGAAGAATGGATTAGTGACTGTCATTGCTACACGTTGTCAAGTATCATGATGTCTTTGAATTGGTGTATGGATCATCTTTTTTCAGAAATCAAGCTGGAAACATCTTCTTGCAGTATTGACTTACTTTCTACCCAGGTTGGTGAAAAGCACTGGCAAATTTTTCCAAATTCTTTCAAGATGATTGCATGGATATAATTATGCAACTTGTTTCAAAATAATCTTAATGTTTATTGAGCAAATTTACTAGGCACATCAAAGGACCAAAATCTTGGCACTGTTGATCGCATATTGGCAGACTCTTTTGGATATCTGTTTAGATGCTATTATTTCTTAGGCTCAGTGCAATAATCTAGGATGGTTCACTGATGTTTCTATTACTTGATCCAAGGCTTTTAATTTCTAGATACATACTGATTATATACTTTAATCACTGAGAACCACCTGCCACTCCAGAAGTAGAATACCCTATCCCTGTGATGACAAACCTATGGCACACGTGACTGAGATGGCACACAGAGCCATCTTTCTGGGCATGCGAGCTGTTGCCCAACAGACCTGCAGCTGCACATGTGCGTGCACACCAGCTGGTGTTTGGGCCGCTGGTGTGCATGCGTGCAATTCAGGAGAACCAGCTGGTCTTCGGAGCTCTCCTGAGCATGCGAGCGCATTTGCACATATGCGCAAGGGTACTTGTGCGCAGCACACACATGCGTAGATGGCATTCGCACGTGTGCATTGCGTGCACAAAAACCACGCCCATCCGCAGATGGTGCATGGGGGGGGGTTATGCACTCGGTGAGTAAAAGGTTCGCCACCACTGAAAGGGTAAATGCCACTCTTTTAGAAACAGCACTCCAGCATGCAGTCAAAACCAGAGTAAAATCAGAAGTGAAAGTTTAACAGTTAATTTCTTGAAATACAGTTAATAGGATTCATCTTCAAATAAAATCATAATTAAGCCCCTTCAGTCTCTCTATTAATCATTCATCATTAACTTTAGAGACGGGATTTGAGAGGTCACTCTAAAAGCCTTCAGATTGTTCTTACAGAACAAGTACTTCCTTGCATTGGAAAGCTCTCCAGACTCAACATTGCCTGAGCTGAGCTGAGGGTTTCTTTGGCTATCCTGGCCCATAGCAAAGTTGCATCATTTTTTAAATTATTCTTGTGTTGCTGTAATGCTACCCAATAGTTGCATTGTCCCATTCCACCAGAGATAGGCTGTTGATATTTTTGTTGCTACTACACGTCCCTTTAGATCAAACATTAGACTTAGTCAAGTCAGCAATATCTTTCAGTTTTTGACAACCATCAACAAACATGGTGGAGAACTGCAACCTGTGAGTCAGGGGTGAAATGCTCCTGGATCGGACCGGATCACCCGGTCCGGTAGTGATCTTGGCTGCTGGTTCAGTGATCCGGTAGCAATGGTGGAGGAAAGCTCCGCCCACCCACCCGGATGTCATTACTTCCTGATTTTACATGATGTGTGCATTGCGCATGCGCTTCCAAACTGGTAAGGAAGGTAAATAGATTTCACCCCTGCTGTGAGTGCACAAAAATGGCACTTTTTTTTCCTCTTGAAAAAGGATGAGTATTTTGTACAATCTTTGAAGGATCTATCTGCCTTAAAATAGTTGCAGGTCTTTGATCCACTTCCTAGACCTAAGCACTTGAAAGGTCAAGAAAAAATGAAAGGATAGATAAACACATAACTATTTTAATCTTTTTAGATCATTTGTTGGACTGAATTTGCTTTTAATCTTAATGTATAGCTGTAGTTTTATTTTTATTCTGTTTAAATAAAGACTTTCAAATCGTTCTGTTGGGCTGAAATAAAATAAAGATTTGGGTTTTTTTTAAAAAAAATCTTCCATTTGGATCTCTGGTCAAAGTTAGAATATTTGCTATCATCAATAGTTGTAAATTTTACAGCTCTCAAGTTTAATATTGAATGTCAGACCTGTTGTTATTTTAATACAGCTACTGCTCAACTTATGACCACAATTGAGACCCATATTTCTGTTGCTAGTGGGAAAGTTATTAAGTGAATTTTGCCCCATTTTACAGGCTTTCTTGTCACCGTTGTTAAGTGAATCACTGCACTTGTTAAGTTAGTAGCATAGTTGTTAAGTGAACAAGGCTTCCCCATTGATTTTGCTTCTCAGGAAGGTTGCAAAAGGTGATTTAATGTCCCGGAATACAGGAACCATCATAAATATGGTTATGGATATAATAGGATATAAAACATAGAATAATAGAGTTGGAAGGGACCTCAGAGGTCTTCTAGTCCAACACCCTGCTCAAGCAGGAGACCCTAAACATTTCAGACTCAGTATTTTAAACGCTGTATGCACAGAAAAGCTTTTTGTTGTACCATAAAAGCAGATTGGGGTGATTTGTAATTTTCAGAAATTCCTATTTGCAAAGTCTTCAAAAATAGTAAAAGTAGAACTTACCTTGCAATTTGGTAATCTCTTTTCTACCCAACTTTTCCCAGAATGTGGTAGAGCGGTGGTAGTATACACATGAGGAAAAAGAGGAACAAACTCCACATTTGAGGAAGGAGAAAATCCAATTACTGGAGAGTGAGGTCCAAATATCCACTGAAATAAAGTTTTGGAACAGTTAGAATTCTCTATATTAAATTTATCTATAGCACTTGCAAGTTTTTTGTTTTCATTTTTAGATCTTATTTATATTTCAAGACTATTTAAAAACACATGCTATATAAAGCCACATATATTCTAATGTTTCCATCAGAACATGAAAAGGTTATTAAAATGTATGCTTTATGGAACTGAACTATTACTGCTGTTTACTTGTATAACATGGGACAGTGCAGAACTCATGATGATGAATGGCAGTTTATTAAACTTGCCCATCATATGTAATGTGTCTGAAGTAATATTGCATTTGGCAAATGTAGCAAACCAAGAGAAATATCTGAATCTGAGTAAAGCAGCAGAGAGACGTATCGATTTTCATCCATTATTCAGGTGCAGATGAAAATCCTATTCATGGACAGTCAAGCACTTAATGAGAGATGTAAAGAAATGGAGAAATTGTAAGGTAGATGAGAAATTTAAAAAACATTTAAAAAAATAAAATGTGGATAATAGAAAATATGAGTCAAAACAAATCTTCGGTTTGGAAGGATTTTACACAACCGATTTGAATTTATCCCTTACCATAACTTCATTTTAAATCATAGGTCCCCTGTGTAATGCACAACATCTTGACTTGGTTGCACAATGGATTGTGGAGAAGTACATGCCATGAATATACCTCTACTGTTCCAAATATAACCATGAAAAAATGTAGGACTTCATTGATTTGATGGCTCATGATGAGCTACAGGTTAGGTCCCTGAACAGATGTAGCAGTGACTGCTTCATATTCTATTCTTACTGTGAAATTTCTATAATGAGTTTTTTTTCAGAAAGCAATACAATATTTTTGAAAAACAAGCCAATGACAGCTGTATAAACATACTGCTATCCAAATATAAAGATTTAAGTAATCTAATAAACAGACAACAAACATGAAAAGAAAAGCTTTTTTTGATTGAAACATTCATCACTACTCTTTCTTAACCTTGCATTATCATGAATGACCAAAATGTTCATTTGCTTCAATGCAATTACATTTTTTAAAAATTCTTCTATTTAAAAAAAAGGGGGGGGGGCTTCACTCACTACCAAGCTTCATTTCTACAGTCTATTAAGTGCCAGCATATGTTTCTAGCTGTTTTACTGAGAAGCTGAAAATAACCCAACAAATTTAGATCTCATAACGTTGAAATGAAATAGCATCAAACCTATGTCTGAGGCATTGCAAGCAATAATTCCACAATTATTCACAATTATTTCTTTACCACAAGGTGAAGAAATCGAATGTACACATTTAATTTTAAAGGCAAATCTCAATCACCTACCACTATTTTAACTATTCACTTTACAATCCTGATAAATAATGGAAGCATTCATTAAAAAATGCTAATGAGATGTATTGGTTAAATTAATATTTGATCAAGATTAGTTAATGTCTGCTACGGAATGCTATAAACATCACATTAGAAGCTACTATTTGTGGATCACAGCATTTTTCTTTATAGGTCTGACCAATATTGTCTCAGGCAACTCAGTCAAATCAATGGAAAAAGGGTTGCCCCCTAATAAGGAGATTCATAAGTAACCACCCACACTCTTCCATTATTAAAATAAATATTTTGCAGATCTCTATACATGAAGGGAAACACAAGTTTCTAGTCACTAAATACCTCTAGTGGCAGCATCCTGATATAACAGCTATGGGGGAGATAGCTATGTGGCAACCTATCTTCTAAATCAGCTCCGTTCTGAAAAATTCTTAAGAACTGGGGGGAAATGCATAAAATGTGTTCCTTTTCCCAAAATTCATTAAATGAACACAACAGCAGAACCAATATATTGACTATATAATGTAAGATTTGTTTAACCTCATGGCAAAATTTTTTAATGAAATATTAGAATAATATTTACCTTGCTTTTATTTAGATGAGTTTAATACAAGGTTCCAATTTATGTTGATGATACTTCACTATGAATTTTTTGAGAATCTAATGATTATTAGCCACTTTGTGAACAGGAATTCATCTGCAGTAGGCTGGTTTATGTTGCTTAGGGTTTTTTTTCAGTGGGAATTGGCATAGTAAACATTTGCAAATTCTGTTGCTTATTGTAAAATGTATCTTCCTGCTCTTATGACAAGTTAGGTGGTATTAGCAGGATTTGTGTTTAAAGGAACAGATCCAACTCAGTAGGAAGTCGGTACAAGTATGTTATTATAAATTAGCAGCAAACAACCCTTAACTGTCAAAAGACTGCAATCTTATTATGAAGGCAGTATATTTGGTGAATATGTTTTCTACACATGGAAGGTAAAAAAATGTGCGCTGTTTATGTGGTTTAAGAGTGGAAATTACAAGCTCAGCATTAGCAATAAATTCTTATTAATACTTAATGTAGTCTCTCCCGCGCCAGGATTTTTAAGTCTTGTGGAAAGAAGGCACAGCTCTGCCAAAGCAGAGCCTCACGTCCGCAAGTCGGAAAAATGAAGCAGACAACTTCAGCACCAGGGCTCTTCGGACAGCGACTGAAGTTGCTTCTGACGTTACATATTTCCTACCTACGCATCCTAAGGTTGTCTTCCACATTTCTTTTTCCCACCGCCGGGGCTTCTTTCTTTCTTTCTTTCTTTTTGTATTTTAAACGATTTACACGGGGGTGTGGGGCAGACCTGTCTAGTCTGAGGAAGTCAAGAAGCGCTCACCATCAACAACCCTCATCCAAGAAACCAGAAAAGCACGGAGCGGCGATGGCGATGGTTAAGGGACCAAAAGAGAAAAAGGAGGAAAAGTCGCTTTTCTTACCTGTCCGTTCAGAAACGGGAGCTGGTGAACGGTCGAGTGGTGCTCCGATGCCATCAAAGGCACAAAAGGATCGCAGGGAAGTTGCCAGCTCGAAACCCCCTGGATCAACGGGGCCGGCGGCGGGGGAGGTGGGGGAGGAGGAGGAGGAGGCGAAGAGAGCAGCAGCGGAGGAGGAGGAGGAGGGGGCACTACCCCGGCAGCGCCTCCGATCCGAAAAAGCCCAGACGCGCTCGGGACCATCCAAATCCAAGGAGGTGCTGGGGGTTCCGCATTCCCGGGCCACAGGAGAGGCTGCTGCCGCTTGGCTCTAAGCACTGGGCGCATTCTACATCTTACAGTACGATCCCACCGCTCTCAGGGGGGCGCCTCCAGCGAAGGCAAGCAGCGGCAACAGCCCAGGCACAGGATTGGATCCCAGGCAGCTGTGGCAAGGCGGCGATGCCCATCAGTGCCCCCGCTCGGGAAGAAAGCTTCGAGCGGAGGCGGCGGAGGCGGCGGCGGCGGCTCAGGAGCCGGCGAGGCTCCGACTTCGTTCTGTGGCTCTGCTCGGAGCTCCTCCCCCTTTCGCAGCCCCTCCTGCCTTGACCACACCCCCGCTGCCGCTGCAGGAAGCCCCAAAACTAGAGAAGAGTCGCAGCCCTGCTGCAATTGCCTGGCTGACGAAGAGAACCTCCTCCAACTTCTTGCCTTCTCCAGACCAGGGCGCAGGAGGAAGGCGAAGGAACGCACCGCTCGAAGGCTCGCAAGAAAGCGGGAAGGCACTCCGGAGAGAGAGGGAGGAAGGATGGCGGGGAGGGGGGGGGGAAGGAACGGATCGGTGCGGGAGAGAGAAAGGAGGGAGAAAGAGGGAGGGAGGGAGAAACAAGGAAAGGAAGGTGGGAGAAGGTGGGAAGCAGGGAGTACGTTTGATGGAAGGAAAGTACTGAGTGAGCCAACGAGGCAAAGAAAGAGGGGGGGAGAAGAGATAAAGGGAAGAAGGGAAGGGAAGGGAAGGGAAGGGAAGGGAAGGGAAGAGAAGAGAAGAGAAGAGAAGAGAAGAGAAGAGAAGAGAAGAGAAGAGAAGAGAAGAGAAGAGAAGAGAAGAGAAGAGAAGAGAAGAGAAGAGAAGAGAAGAGAAGAGATCCATGTAAATCATCCAGAAGTCTCCAAATCAGGTGCAGAGTATACCATCTACATATCGACCTCATATTCCTGGGAAGGACTTACAAGGAGATTTCCACCTCATTTCTTTAAAACAAAAGTCTTAAGAAGGAAGACTTTTGCCTTCAAGAAAACAAAAGAAAGAAAGAGAGAGAGAGAGAGAGAGAAGGAAAGAAGGAAGGAAGGAGGGAGGGAGGGAGGGAGGGTAGGAAGGAAGGACAGGCAACATGATAATTGCAGAAGGCAATTAAAGGAGAGGGCGGACAAAGACCCAACAGAGGATAAAGGTTTGTTCATCTGAAACACATGTGACAGTGGGGACCAAAAGATTCCTATCTGAATTGACTCTAACAGACCTGTAAACATATTTCTTGGAACAACTTAAGAAGAAGCAGAAGAAACAGAAAAGAGAATCCATGTTCCAAGTGGACTGGCCAAAAAAAGAGTGGGGGGGGGGGAGACTCCCTGCATTTCTTTCCAAACATATTGCTCCTCTACAAAAGTTACTCTATTTGCAGAAGGGGTGGGGGGAGGAAAAAATGAGGCTACTGCACTTTTCTGTGGGAAAACAAATGAAGTTCTTGTTCCATGAACATATTCAACGTGTACAAATCTTTTGTCGCTACTCTGTACCACTGGAAGCATCTATTGATTCTAGTGCTTTCTATTTTCAACAGAACAGGCATGTGACAAAAGCAATAGCACATAATACTTATTTACACCACTTATTAAAATATTCCTGCTACCACCCCCACATGTGACCTCTTTGCCTTTGGCAGCATCTTCTGCCCTATGGGAAAAAACTGTCCAGCCTTCTCACCTCAGTTTCCAACTTATTTCAACTATTTAATTAATGTGTCTTCCTTACTCACGTAGTTTCTGGAAGCTTTTCCTCACAAACATTACTGAACAGGAGCCCTTTGGTGCCTCACCTTTATACAGAACTTCAAAACACTTTGTTCCCAGGCCAAAATTCTTTCTACATTCACTCTGAAAGCCCAAGAATACCATTTATTAAAAATGTGGAACATTTTCAGAGCCATTTACTTCACATCCCCATTTCACCACCAGACAATGATGGATCATAACCTTATCTTCAGGAAATATAATTAATAATTAAAGATGATAGAAATTATTGTTCACATTTTTTGGTTTTCCTTCATTAAACACTTGTTCAGACTCAAATAAACAGCAGATATTCTGGCAAAAAGCTAGAGATTAGTTTTACATGATACTACAGCAAGATTGAAAGACTTTAGTTCAGTGCTGATGAACCTCTTATTCTAGGATAATTATATACACCAATCTTCTCTGGATACATTAACAATACAGGTAATCTTTGACTTATGACCACAATTGAGCCCAAAAGTTTTATTGTTAAGTGAGACAGTTGTTAAGTGAGTTTTGCTCCATTTTACAATTTTTCTTGCCACAGTTGTTAAGTGAATTACTGCAGTTGTAACACCGTTGTTAAGTGAATCTTGATTGACTTTGCTTATCAGAAGGTCGCAAAAGGGGATCACATGATCTCGGGACATTGCAATCGTCATTAAATATGAACTAATTGCTAAGCGTCTGAATTTTGATCACATGACCTCAGGGAAGCTGCAACAGTTGTAAGTGTGAAAAAAAGTGTCACTTTTCTCAGTGTCGCCGTGACTTTGAACAGTCACTAAACAAATTGTTGTAAGCCAAGGACTACCTGTATAACCAGAAGTTCCCATATCTTCAGTAAACGGGATGTCTTTTACAAACAGGAAATAAAAGCTCAGGAAAGAAAAATTAGTATGTGGTTCAGTATTGGTAGATAACATTAAAAAATAAAAAAAAAGGACTGCAGCTTTGCTCAAAAACCTTTAATCTGAAGACTGGTATGATTTGGAGAAAGTCTACAATAGTCAGGAGTTCAGCGTTCACCAAGTAAAGAAAATAATCTTTACAACATGCCAGGATCAGGATATATGGAACAAAGATAAATCATTTGTACACATAATTTAGAAGTTAGGCTTCTCTATCACGCAGCCCAGTCTTATTGACATAATATTGTGGCTTTCCTCATTGTGAGTTGGGATTTTTGACCACTAGGTGAAAAATGTAGGGATTGAAATTCAGACCTTCCACTATTTGAAAACAACATCCTTATTTCTTATTAAATTTTGTCTGAGACTTACATTAGCAGTAGCTCTAAATTCTGGATAGGCAAGGACTTTCTTATGCTGTGCCATTATTTTGTCTCATATGTATGCATGCATAAGCATATCCTATATATCTGCCTCATCTAAGTGTCTTTAGCCTGTTATATCATTCTGGGGTCTTCAATACACACACACGCACACACACATGCACACAAAGTTTTGTGAAAACACCAAAAATCTTTTGGCTCTTCCAACCCATTAGCAGCTAAATCTGAACAGTCTCTGAATGACAGTGATCCTAATAGATTGTGAAATTTATTTATTTATTTATTTGCTAATACATGGAGCCTAACCGTTCAAAACCTTTTGATATATTATAAAGATGTAGAAATGGGTTATAACTGGCAACACACACACACACACACACACACACACACACACACACACACATTATAAGAGTCACTGTGGCACAGTGGTTAGAATGCAGTATTGCAGGCTAACTCACTGCTCACTGCCAGGAGTTTGATTCTGACCATCTCAAAGTCGACTCAGCCTTCCACCTTTCTGAGGTGGGTAAAATGAGGACCCAGATTGTTTGGGGGTGGGGGTAACATGCTGACTCTTGGCTCCGCTAGGCTGCTAGTGCAGAAACTCAGGGAAAACGCCAAGCCTCAGCCAGTAAACCCAGTTTAGTGTCCTGCTACAAAGCGGCTGCTAGTCAGCACTGGTACAATAACATGAACAAAGTCAGCGCTGAGGGCGTCCGCCCCTCAGCTATGCTTTATAGTTCTGCCCTCAGCTGATTGCTAGCCAGCACGTGTTCGTAACTTCTTTCAGCTGAAGGGCGTTTGAATCCACTGCAGGTTTTGGTCACAGGGAAATGACATCATCAAGGCTTCGTCGCTCCTGGCTGGATTGCTATCTGACGTGAGCTGCACCAGCACCCCACGTGAGCCCCACTATATTCCTCCACTGGTTTGTATGACACCTAGCCACAGTTTCTCACCCTCCACTGTCACCCATGCCCAGGCCCCCCCTCCCATAGCACCTTTCTTTTTCGTCGTAACGTCAGGGTGTCGAGTGTTGCTTGACGCTCAACACTGACTCTGTAAACTGCTTAGAGAGGGCTGTAAAGCACTGTGAAGTAGTATATAAGTCTAAGTGCTATTGCTGTTGCTATTAAATCCAAGTAATAAAACTGAATAATCTTACAGTCTTGCTGTAGTGTCCATAATTTAAAATTAAACCCACTTGAAATTGTCCTATAACCAGTGGTGGGATTTGCACCACTTCGGGAAAACCAGTTGTTAACTTTCTGAACAGTTTGGCAAACTGGTTGTTGGAAGAAATCATTAGGGCAGCGAACCGGTGATTAAATTACTTGAATCTCATCACTGCCCATAACTGATGAAAAAAGTTGGAGTTGCTTGAAGTTACGGGAGTGCAGTGCTGCAGTTGCATGCAGAGGGGAAGATATTGGCCAAGGAGTGGACCTTCTCATTATTCCACTCGTGTCGTAGCCTCCCTTTCCTATAAGAGCAATAAGCAGAAGGTGATCATGGGTCTGCCACTGTCTCTGTAGTGTGGGGAAATGGGTCACAATATGGTGTGATAAAAGTGAAAATAGCATCTTGTACTCAGACTTTTATGCAATAGGCATTCTTCACACTTCATAAGGTCAGATCAGTCAGATTGGGCTGATATATTTAGTTTCTTTACCATTCCCAGTTTGGTTTTATTCTTTTGTGGTCTGCATCACCTTCTCTCTCTCTTTCTCTCTTTATCCCTTTTCTCTTGTTCTTTCTTCTATTTCTTACTCTTACTCCTCACTTATTGCTATGACATTTATTTTCTAAATGCAAATCATTATATGCAAAAAAAATTGAATGCTGCACCAGTTTCCTTCCTTCCTTCCTTTTCTTCCTTTCTTCCTCCCTCCCCTTCTCTCCTTTTCTCCTTCTTTCTTTCCTTCCTTCCTTCCTCCCTCCCTTCACTCTGCTCCCCCTCCCCTTTCTTTCTTTCTTTCTTTTTCTTTCTTTCTTTCCTTTGTACCTTCCTTTATTTTATTTTATTTTATTTTATTATTCATATTTCTATGCCACCCACTCTCTGACGACTCTGTGCGGCTCACAACAAAGACAGTATACTAAATAGCATATTGCCCCCAACAATCTGGGTCCTCATTTTACCACCTCGGAAGGATGGAAGGCTGAGTCTACCTTGAGCCAGAGAGATTTGATCTGCTGATCTGCTGAACTAGCAGTCAATTGAAGTAACTGCAGTACTGCACCCTAACCACTGCGCCAACTCAGCTTCGCTCCTGCTTGCCTTCCTCCCTCCCTCCCTTCCTTCCTCCCTTCTCTCTACCAGTCCCCAAAGCATGGGGGGATTTTTAAAAATTTATCTAGGGAAACATTTTTTAAAAACAAAGTTCTTCAATGTGCTACCATGCAGTCTAAGGCTACTTTGAGTTGATCTGGTTGTCATTATCACATGCATTCCTCCCAGAATGTTAAATCATACCAACTGAGCTTCCAAAAAGAGCCTTTGGCAGGGAGAGCCTCTCAAAATATAACTTCTTGTCATGGACAGCCTAGAAGACTGATCCCAATTCCCTTTATTATCAAAATAATAGGCTTTATGGAGAAATACAGAAAGTGAAGCAGATAAAAGTAAGGTACTTCTGTTTCAAGCTGGAACAGGGATTTTTGTCCTCTTTGCTCACTGATCCTTTCTCAACTTGGAGTAGATGAACTGGGCTAAGATAAATTACAAGCTTCTCCAGGCTTAATGTTTCTGGCACTTTTATTATGACTAAATCCTTGCTGAATTTTTGATTGTACTCTAAATTATTTTTCCTACCTGGGGAGTAAAGGTAAGTTAAAAGAACTGGTTGCCTTTGCACTTACTTTTATTTTTATGCTTACAGCAAATTATTTTACTTCAGCTTTTTTTATTCTGTTTATAACAGACACACATACAAATATAATATCTTCCTATTGTTTTTTAATTACAGAGGTCAAAGTTAAGGTGACAGCTACAATGGTGAAATCATGGCTCTTCTCCTTTTTAATGTGACAAGTGCAAAAATGGTAGAGTTTTAATTGTGCCAAAAATGGCGACCATTGTGACATTTTCAACTACACCCTGTGAATACCCCTGTCAGAAAATCAACTTATGGCAAGGGAAGATACAGGGAAAGAAAAGATGAAGGGTTTGGCCTTACTGCTATTTAATTTTGCAGCCAATAGTCTCTTTCAACAAAAGGAAAATTCATTATTCATATAACTCATAAATACATCCGTTTAACGAAGTGGTATTTCCTTCATCTGCCAACACAATCAAACTTGTTTGATGCATATGTTCTAAAGGACTTTAGGAAACATGTGTTAATGGCCATCTACAAAGTAACAATGTGTCAATGGATGCTTTCTTTGGTGCCTATGTGGTTTCTTATTTTAAATTTTAAAAATAGACAGCTGTTTCAATTATATGTCTGTTGGCAGGAATTGGTTTAACATTTTGGAATTATAATCCTGGCTAAAGAAAAAGGGATATGTAAAAGATTTGCCCTGATTAGACATGGGTCAAGTCTAGTCTAATGTATTGTAATGTAAACACATGCTCTTCATAACTAAGTGAAAAATAAATAATTAATTTCTTTGATTTTGCAGTACTGGAACTTTGAGGGAGGATTATTTGGATTCCAGCTGTAGGAGAAGGATCAACTGCCTTTGGGCATTTCTTATTTCTTGGATAATTTTAAAAAAAAGATATATATCCTAACCTCCAGAATGTTAAATCTAATCCTTTTAACCAATCCTTTACTCACCATATTAAAAATGAGAACATTAATAAGGATAAAACGTTATCTATTAATTTCAAGTTTCATAAGAGACTGTTCCTCTCAAGTGAATCAAAGCACGGATATAGCAATCGTCAAAATTATCTATGTACATTTTCCAGAAATCCTTAGAATAATTTTATACTGAAGCCATAATATTCTCTAGACTGAAACTGAACACAGGGAGAAGAGGTTTAGCAGCAACAACAGCAACAACAATGTCCCTTGATAGACCATTCAAGACAAAGAAAAGGGAAATATTCTCTGCAGCTAAGAATCTGTTTGCAAGCTTCAGCTAGGATTTTTGCAAAAAATGATAGAAGGGATTGACTGGGCTGGGGAAAATCTCATTTAAACCCCATGGAAGTATGAATGAATCTGTGTGCAAGATTAGACCTCTGTGCTAGAAATTCTCCATCCTTGCCTTAAAGGCATCATGGTTAAGAAAAGATACTGATCCCAGCATTACTAGTAAAAGGTCAAGGTAAAGGTTCCCCTCGCACATATGTGCTAGTTGTTCCCGACTCTAAGGGCCAGTGCTCATCTCCATTTCAAAGCTGAAGAGCCAGCGCTGTCCGAAGACATCTCCGTAGTCATGTGGCCAGCATGACTAAATGCCAAAGGCTCACAGAACACTGTTACCTTCCCACCAAAGGTGGTCCCTCTTTTGCTACCTGCATTTTTTATGTGCTTTTGAACTGCTAGGTTGGCCAAAGCTGGGACAAAGCTGGAAGCTCATGCCATTATGTGGCACTAGGGATTCAAACTGCTGAACTGCTGACCTTTCAATTGACAAGCTTGGGGCCTTAGCCACTAAGTCACCATGTCTCTTAGCATTACTAGTACAATTATCTAATAACTTGGACTGTGAATGGCAGATTGTATACATTAAAAAAAAAAATAGCATGGTTAATTGACTAAATTTCCAAAATTGATCTAATGAGGTTTTTTGAATTGAATCCTTGGATTGGAGCCATTTGATCTGAATTTCTGATTTATTTATATGATGTATATGGTTGTCCGCTCTACCACAGTGATTCTGAGAGGTATACAAAGATTAAAATAACAACCACAGCCAATGTCTCATGTGATCAAGGTAAAAGCAATAAACCACAATTATCTCAACTGCAGACCTGGCCTAACTTCCTGACCTAAATGACAGGGGGAACCAGCCAGGTCTTCAGAGCCTTGCAAACAGGGTTAGGGCCATCCAAATTGAGACACTAAGTTTACACATTCATTAAAACATCCCAATTTATTTGGAAGGATCTGGTTCACTCAGTACTCAGAGCCATGGTGGCGCAGTGGTTAGAGTGCAGTACTGCAGGCTACTTCTGCTCATTGCTGGATGCCAGCAGTTTGGCAGTTCCAATCTCACCAGGCTCAAGGTTGACTCAGCCTTCCATCCTTCTGAGGTCAGTAAAATGAGGACCCAGATTGTTGGGGGCAAGATGCTGACTCTGTAAACCACTTAAAGTGGGCTGTAAAGCACTGTGAAGCGGTATATACAGTAAGTCTATTGCTATTTTCATTAGTTTTCAAATTCAATTCAATAAAATCACATTTTAATCAATTTTCTGGAGTAGAATGTTGCCCAGTCCAACTGAAAGAATAAGGTTTTTCAACCTCTGTTCTACATAATACTGCATTAACTACAATAGATAATACAAACCTGTGCAGGTCTATACAAAAGTAAGCTTTACTGCAAGCTTAAAACCTACATTCCTTTAAAAATACATCAGAATTTATGTTAACTGAATAGGGTTTTTCTGAAATTTGTCTCCATTGAAAATAAAATAAAATTTCAGGGTCAAAAAAATTTGGGGAAATGCGGAAACATTCTTATGTGATGAGAGAAATTATTTAAAATAAACCACTATGAAAAAAGAAAATTCTAAAATTATTTGAAAGTTGTTAATATTATTTTACTAGCAATAAGGCCTGGTTTGATTTATATCAGCCAAATAATCCAGTTTTTAGAACTGGTTAACACTGTGATCCAAAACCTAGTAGAATAAATTTAAAATTACTGTGCTGTCCTGTGATAAGTACCTAATGGCTACTATTGTTGTTTTTACATAGGCATGAACTGAATCGCATTCAAGGAATCAATTCATATTTCTTCTAGAATCTTCTCTTCAAACTGTAACTTTAGGACAAAGAACCTCCCTTAGATTCTGACTCTTCATTAGAGAAGGGCGGTAAAGGAAAAATGTGTGATGTGGTTATGGTAACTCTCATACTTTCTTTCCAAATTTATGATACTTCTTCACTAGTTTCATTTCAATGCTTTACTCCAAACTATAGTCTGTTTTACAGTTACTCTAAGATGGACTTTCAGTCTTGGAGCTGATTTTTATACACTATAATCACAATGGCAATCCTTGTATGTATGTAAGAGAGCCAATTTGGCGTAGTGGTTAAGGCACTAGGCTACAAAGCAAAAGAGTGCCAGTTCAAGTCCCGCCTTAGCCATTAAAGCTGTCAGGGTGACTTTGGCCCACTCACTCTCTCAGCCCAACCCACCTCACAGGGTTATTGTTGTGGGGAAAATATAGAAGGTAGGTTGGGTATGTTCATCGCATTGAGATATTTGTGACAATAATAAAGCAGTATATTAAATGGCTTGTGTGATGTGTTGTTGCCTTGTGTGATGTGTTGGGTGGGGGGGTTATTATATTATTTTATTAATTTATTATGTGATTATTCTCTTTTATTCATTTTATTGTTTTATATATAAGGTTTTTATATTCCTGTAAGCCGCCTTGAGGCGCCATGTGCAAATGGGCAGCAATATTAATTTCCTAAAATAAATAAATATAATCAAATAAATGAATGAAATGAAAAGGAGTTAATGTTAAACCTTGGAATACAGGCAAAACCAGTTCCAACTTTGGGCAACTAGAGGTAAGTATAGATGGTAACAAAGAGAGCCAGCACTGACATTTCCTCTTAATGCTTCAGCTGCTTCTCTCCAAAAAGAAACTGTGGATGCTATGTATTTTTTCCTGGCATCCCAAACTAATTTGCTACCTCAGATGTGGTAGACCAGGGGTCCTCAACCCCTGATCTGTGGACTGGTACCAGGCTGCAGTATGCCAGAAACCAGCTGCGCAAACAAGCAATACCATGCTACCTCCAATCTTTGGAAAAACCTCTCTCCACAGAACTGGTCCCCGGTGCCCAAAAAGTTGGGGGCCACTGTGGTAGACTGTCTTCACCCTGGTTAATTTTGAAGCAGGACTCATCTGCCGATCCAAGGGGATCTGTAAATAAATTGGTTACCATTTTGTCCTTCAATCAAACGAAGTGTCTTGGCCCCTTCCTAAACATTTGAATCACTACAATTTTTCTAATTATTGCAGCGTGCGGTTTCTTCTTTTTAAATGTGGTAGGAATAATGCTCCTACCACATTTAAGAATAAGAGTAAGAATAAGAGTGCAGTTAAATTCATTTTCTTTATGCAAAATACAGATGTCCCATTTTTCCTCCAAAAAGCTCAAGGCATCATATGTAGCTCTGACCAAAGTCCATTTTATTTTACTTCAAGATTGGGTTGAGAGAAAATTGTTCTGGCTTCACACAGTGAGTTTAATTGCCAGCTGGGAATGTGGACATGGGCCTCTTCAGTCCCAGTTCAACACTGGAAGTACTACACAATGCTGACCCTTTGCAATAAGAACTGTGATTTTATAAATTAATTCTAGGGTTACCTTCAAATGGCCAGGCACATAAAATGCATTGAAATCCACAATCATTATTCCAGAAGTGAGTTGTTGCCGGAAACACAACATGGGAAGGAGGTCTAATCAAGTTGATCACTTTTTAACTTCAGTATCCTGTATTTTACACGTGGCTCAGACATTCCTATTGAATATTTAGTTGCATTTTCATAATGCCTAAAGGCCAAAAATCTCTGATTAACACATTACTGTATACTAGGCTGAACCTGTCATTCTCATTCATTCATTCTCATTCAGGTATAACATCATTATCAACAACAACCACTTGTAAGTGTTGTATATTTTAAACTAAGCTTCAATATCAGAAGGTGCTAAACAGATAAATAGAGAATAACTCAATATTGTCTCGGTACAATTGAACAATAACTCACTTTAGGACTTTCTTTAGCATTAACTGTCACATAGCTGTGGTTTAGTCAAAAAACCCCAGTAGAAAACAGAATGAAACATGATATATACTAAGCCTGTGCTTCCAAAAAGGTGCTCTACAGCAGTGGTCCCCAACCCCCAGTCCGCGGACCGGTGCCGGGCCGTGGAGTACCTGGCACCGGGCCGCACAGCGGCCGGGGGACATGAACGCTGCAGCGCAAAGGCTCCTGGGCCGTGCGCAAAAGCTCCTGGGCCGTGTGCAATGGGCCGTGCGCAAAAGCTCCTGGGCTGTGCCCCCACCCCTGCGCGCGCTCAGCGGGCCGCGGCGATAAAAAGGTTGGGGACCACTGCTCTACAGCATAGGAGATAGCAACATAGCTTCCATTTGCAATTCCTTAAAGAGTTACATCCATGATCCTGAAGATGCAGTTACTTTAAGGAAATGCAGTCAGGTGCTATAGCCACACCTTATGAGTGCCAAAATACCTTTCTGGAATAAAATCTGAAGAATTACTTAGTCTTAGTATATATGTAGGAGATGACCAGGCTGAGCCAGAGGGAGGGGTCAAATGCATCATCAGTCATGAGTCCCTTCATGCCCACAAGAGTTCCAAGTCCAGCCCACCTTGAATTCCTTCCACTTTTATCTCCTCCTAATTTCCCATGGCCATTAGTAGTTCAGATTCTTGTAGAGAACTTAAGTTTGCAATAAATCTTTATACCCATTTGAACTGTCTGGATCTCTTGATTTTCCCAATGATATACCTGCATTTCTTGATAATTTGTTTGATATCTTTAACAATTAATTATTATTATTATTATTATTATTATTATTATTATTATTATTATTATTATTATTAATATTATTAATATTATTATTAATATTAATATTTAATATCATTAAATATGAATTGATATTTTGCCAGTTGTTTTGCTAAATGAGCTACTAAGTAATGACACTTGCAAGCAATATAGACCGTATATTCATGAAGACAGATCTAATTTAACCCTGGAAAGGAAAATTCTGTTACTACTTTTGAGTTCTTGGTAATCTTAATGAGAAGAAATGAGAATAGATGTAAATAGCCATTAACTCCTCATGTAAGATCAACTATCACGTCTCTGTATTAAAATCCATAGTTCAGATTAATCATATTGAAGAGTCAAGTGTGCTTGTCCTATTAAAAGGAGGTTTTTCTCCCAATTATGTACACAGTCCAGAACATAGCACCATGCATGTAAGATCTCCTGTTAGATTTAGCTATTCAAATTAAGGTAATTAAAGAAAGAAATGGCAAGGGGCACAGAAACAAGAGGGAGAAAAACTCTTAAACTATTAAAATGAGAAGCATACATATGTATTAACAGAATGGCTTACAAAGGCATTTATCAGAATAGCAGAGTTTCAGTATTAACTGTGTGGAGACTGCTAATAGGACTCGGAGGTAGGAGATCTCAACTATTTATTATTCATTTGAAAAAGAGAGGTTAAATAACCTCAGCTATGTATAAACCTAGGCCAGATAGATTCAAGAAAGGATAAAATATATAAGTTATTCAATTAAATGTTTTTCTAATTTGACCATTTAGGGAAGGGAAGCTTGCAATTGGGGGAGGCTGATAAACAACCCAACAATGAAACTAACAATACAGATTTGAAGTACCTCCGCTATTTTATATATGTTATGAATGCAACACATATAATAGGAGCATAGCTTGATTATGTATTTGCAATAACTACCTTGACATTTTTTTTAGACCCCCACAATATCATAATCATCCTGAAACACTTTTATAGATTCTTTAAATGGGATGACATCACAGGGAGCCTTTGAAGTTCATAACGGGTGATGCAAGGTACATTTGGGTTCTATACAGTCTTAGTCAGATTTCAAGTAGATCTATCAAAATGAATGGAATCCAAGCCAATCATTCCAATTTAGTTTTCCTTCAATTCCATAAATCAGAATAGGATTAGGTCTGGATCCAGCCTTTATTCTGTCACTTCTGCTATTAAGAAAATATCTCCATATTCACATTATATGATGCCAGAAACATTCAACATAAATACTTGAAGAGGAAGGTCAGGACATACGATGATATCCATGTATCAATTCAGAATACTGCTGTTTTCAGTATCAGTTCAGAGCTATTCAAACTGATATTTTAGGGTTTTAGCTGATGTGAAAAAGTCTACCTTTGCAGTCTCTTGACAAAGGACTTGGTTTTCAATTGAAAATACAACATACACATGATATTAGAAGCAACTATAGTAAGCCCCTGACTCTGCATGTTAACATTCATTATTTCCATATTATTTTTTTATTTAGAAATCTGGGAAATTCTAGGTAGAAATGGGGAGGGAGAGAAAGGGGGAGGGAGAAGGAGAGTGGGAGAGGATAGTTTTATGAAGTGGTTAGTTTGCATTATTTCATTCTCCTACAGTACAAATTATGTGCCTATATACCCCATGTGATCTGAAGCACAGAGAGCAAGAAAAAATTCCTGCCATTTGCAAGGCTAAACCTTAGTATACGAAGAATGGAAATTCCAGAGTTTTCAAATGCCTTTTAGTTTGCTTTTTTCATCAATCACAATACAGTCTGAATTAGTTAGCTGAAGTTGTGTCCAGAACAGTGGTCCATTCTTGAAAACACCACTGCCTATAAATATATTAGCCATTTAGGATTTAAAGATTCACCTAATGTTTTGTCATGGCATCTACTGCAATTTGAATACCTCCAAGTTGGATTCCTTGCTGCAATCAGTAATTGATTTCTAAAAATATATCCTATTGATGTGTTAAGAAATAATTGTATTATTTTAAAATGAAATATTATATTTTGTTTTAAGGTTATATTAAATATCGGTATTGCATAGAATAGCACCACCTGCTTAGATATTGCACTGTAAGGAAATGGATTTTTTATATTTTTGTTACTCCTTATGCGACTTGAAAGGCACTGGATATTTAAATATGTCTACCCAGCAGTTTGGGGAAGTTTCTTTTTCTCTCTATGAATGGATTTCTCAAGAAACAAAGAAACAAAAATAGAAAAAGTCCCAAGGTATTTATTAGAGATAAATATGGGTCCCAGTTTTAAAAAGATAAAAACTGCACAATTACCTAAACTTTATCTCCTTTAATAGTGTTTTGGTCAATCTGGAGAGAGGGATAAAAGTATAGTAAATGGAAGTGTTATCTCTATGCTAATAAAAACAACATAATTAACAAAACGAACTATAGCATATTCTTCTTACCATAGTCTGCAGATAAAGGATGCTTTCCTTTATCTTCTACTTGGGCTTCTCTGTATGTTGAATAGAGAGAGAGAAAGAGAGAGAGAGGAGGGGCACAGTGGTACTTCCAGGTATTTGTGGATTGAAAACTGTATCCATATACAGCTGTGTGCAAAAAAGAAAGAAAGCTCAATGACAAGGGACGAGTCAACTGCAACTGACTGTATCAAAATAGATGAAAGCATAAGCAGCTGTATGAGGAGTAGCAGAGCCAAGAGTCAAGAGAAGAATCAGCCTAGAATCCTTACATTTCACAAGAGGTTTAAGCCCAAAGCAAAGGTGGGTTTCAGCAGTTTCTGACTAATTCTGGAGAACCGGTAGTGGAAATTTTGAGTAGTTCGGAGAACTGGTAGTAAAAATTCTGACTGGCCCCACCTGCATCTATTCTCTGCCTCCTGAATCCCAGCTGATCGGGAGGAAATGGGGCTTTTGCAGTAACCTTCCCCTGGATTGGGGAGGGAATGGAGATTTTACAATATCCTTCCCCTGGAATGGGGTGGGAATGGAGATTTTACAGTATCCCATGCCATTCCTACTAAACCACGCCCACTAAGACATGCCACACCCACCAAGCCACACCCACAGAACCAGTAGTAAAAAAATTTGAACCCACCACTGGCCCAAACCCTCTTTAATTTCATTAACCTTTATTTAGTGCCAAATGAAGGCTTATCATTGGATGACTAGATTCTGGTTTATAGGCATGAGCAATAAATCAGCATAATTGAAATTTGATGTGTGGTCCTGATCCTTTGCACCTGCAGCAACTTTCTCTTAATTTTATACACTTACTTTGTATGTGTGCATCATGGCACTATTTTGGGGTAACTTCTCATTATGTGAAATATATGGAATAGATCAGTGGTGGGTTTCAAAAATTTTTACTACTGGTTCTGTAGGTGTGGCTTGGTGGGCATTGCATGACTTGGTGGGCATGACAGGGGAAGGATACTGTAAAATCTTCATTCCCACCCCACTCCAGGGGAAGGTTACTGCAAAATCCCCATTTCCTCCCAATCAGCTGCGACTTGGGAGACAGAGAATAGGCAGGGCCAGTCAGATTGGTATTTACAGGTTACACAAAATTTCTGCTACCGGTTCTCTAGAACTGGTCAGAACCTGCTGAAACCCACCTCTGGGATAGATTTGTTTGATGGAACTCAAGATAATATGGAATGTTATACCAGAATCTGGGAGGGGATCCAGAAGCATTTCATGAAACATCTTCTAGATATTATTCATAGCATCATTTGGATGTCGATAGTATTTTATTAGAATGGGAGAGCTAATGGTCAGCTGATCCAGTTTGGAAACACCTTTCCATGAAGAGAAAAATGAATTAAAATGCTGATCATGCCTGAGGATATTTATAGAAATTTATTGGCCACATCCTGTGAGATTTGCTGGAGCATTAGAGCAGAAACCGTGTTAGAGCAGAATAAGCATTCTGTAAAGTAAATTGCCAGCCCAAGACATTCTCTAGAGAAGAGAAAGAGTAGTTAAACTGGACTTGAGATGCAGAGATTTCTTTTCCCTACATAACATATAATCTCAAGAACTACCAACCCTACATTTTCTAAAACAAACAGCACATGTTCTCTGTTTAGTGGTATTGCAATCACTTCTTAATTGTTTTTACCAGTCTAAACTGAGACATACGCTCTACGAGCAGCCAGAACAATAAGACCCATTCAATAAAACACTTGAGTATGTTTTGTGTAACTTTCAGTTGAGCACAAAACAGAGACAAATTACATTGTTAAATCAAAATCAAAATTATATTGTTAAATCAAAAAAGAAAAAAAATTCTCACGTGCAAAGGAATCTGACCAGGAATATATGGACAAAATTTTATGTTAGATTTCTTCTGCACCGTTGTGCTTCATCTATTAGTTACTTTCACTTTGTAGATATTAAAATATTTTTAAAATGATTTTATTAAAATTGGCATTTCAAGCAGCTCAGGCTACAGACCAGTTTATTTCATGACGAGTTGCCAGCCATTGGTTTCAGTTCTGTTCAGACATTGACTGATACTACTGTAGTGAACTATGGGCATATTTCTTATCATTATTTGTATAGCTCTTTTATTTAATTTCTGCAATAATAGACATTCATTATTGAAAAATACTTTGACTGTGTTTGAAAAGACGGTAATGTAAGGAAGCAGCCTGTGATTCCAAGCACTACTAGAAAACATAATTTGTGTCAACCCTGAAGCTGGACTGACCGAAGCCATTTTGAAGCTTCAATGTTGCCACACTGAAGGACATCTGAGGGATAGGTAGGAGAGATAGAAATAACTGGGGTTTTGTAGCCAAAACAAAATACTTTCTCCTGGGAACCAAGGACATTCCCACAGGTCGTTGGGGAAAGGAGGAGTGATGTTACCAGGCAACCGGATGGCACCTTGATTGAACCATGTGACTGAGAGTTTGGGAAAGGGAAAAAACTTTTGCTTTTAATTAAGGTGAAAACCACCGGAAGAGTAGCGATAAAGTCCTACAATATAGAGTACTCAACTAGACTGGCATATCACTCCCTAGAAAGACTTTTGGCTGTTGGTAGCTATGAATCATCTTTTCCCCAAAACCCTTGAACTTCCATGCAGACTCTTTCAAGAACTTCTTTATAGGTCCGCTGATGCCTGCAAGGCATGTAGACCTTATAGATCTTACAGATACCTGTAATAGCCTAATTTCTGTTGTTAGTTTCTATCATCACATTGTAACGTGTTTAATCTCTCTTTTCTTTCTGTCATTGCAACTTGAAAGAGATGTCTATGCTCTGTTAGCGTTCAGCCTTTGCAAATTGATGTGATATCTATTGCACTTTGCACTTTGTTAACTCTGATCTAGGAGTTAGGTACCAAATAAAACCAACACTCAATTCTTTTGAGTGTTTGGCTGTTTGCTACAGAACCTAAGCAGTAACTCCTTGTTCTACTGCCTCTTTACAACTACCAAGAGGACAATACGACAACTTCTGGTACACTTGAAATGCGATGTAAGCAATTTAGAGCAAGTATACATTCAGAAGGAAAAAAATGTAGAGGAGGCAAAAGAATGGGGAAGAGTGAGGTCAAAAACATACAAATAAATGAACTAAATGGAAAAACTGAGTCAGCTGGAAAATAACCATCAGAACTGACAGGAAGATTCCAAGTGAGAGAGAGAGAGAGAGAGAGAGAGAGAGATTTTTTTACTGAAAAAAAATATGATATGACAAGCAGTTGGAAGAGAACTAGACTTACCATAATTAAGCTGTAGGTCTATCTATAAAGCTCTGATCTTTGAAGAAAACCATCACAGCAGAAGGAAAGGCCTCCTCTGTTGTATGAATATCACTAAAGAACATTATTAATAAATAACACTAAATGTAACAAAATTGAGTCGTACTAAATTTTAATGTTATTTGGATTGTTCAAAATTCTTCTCTGAATGACCTGCAGTCCTGGATGGATCACTCTACTTTGAGCAATGACATTAAAATATAACTGTCCCTTAACTTTGCGCATAAAAATTTTGGGCTTAACACAGCCTCCATGAGTATCAATAGACGCTTAGGAGAAACAATCTATTGATCATCTCTGAGTTCTGTATTGTTTCATCTTTTCTGTTACTAGAATTTCAACCAGTGGTTTCTCAACTGTGGCAACTTTGAGACACATGGACTTCAACTCCAAGAATTCCTCTGCCAGCACATTTTAGATTCTCCTTAGAGATTAGTATTTTTTTTTCTGTAATACAACTCAGCAAAATGCCCTGTACTAAACAAATGAATAACCCTCTATTTATCTATATACACAAACACTTTGTACATGCACAGAGGCAGTGTGCAGCATTTAAGATTAAAAACTCAAAAGCTGGTTTTATAAGAGGAGAACTCTGTTAGCTACAATAGTCGAATGGGTATGTTGCTAGTTTTATCAGCAGTTCATCCAACTTTACAAACAGAAGAATTCAAACTGCTTCCATGTGACTGGTGGAGAATGGTGTATAACTCTATTTTTTTACATGAAACCATTAATATTATTACTTGATCTTGGAATTTAATATATACTGCTAGCAAAGAAAGTGTTTGTGCTTCAAAAATTCCTATAACCTCAGGAACCTCAGGATCATGCAGATGTGGTACTTGTGCATCAACAATCAGTACTGTTTTATGAATTTTTCAAGATAGTGCTATATGTAAGCCATTAAAGTAAAGCATCAAGAATACATATTGGTGGAAGCCTAACCAATTGTTTGGGGGTGGGGAACCTATTTTAGGAAAGTTTGTTCAGTTTATTTCCATCCTTTTCTATTGTACATTTTAAATGGGGGAAAAAATTATAGATAGAGCTTCATCCTTGTTCAGCAACTCGTAAAAGATACACTGCCAAAGCCCACATGAATGGGACTCCAAGCGAAGATAGCAAATGGAAACTGCTAGTACTGCTCCTTTATAAGTATCTATACAAAGTTAGTTCTTGAACATTGAAATGTTTATGAACATAGAAAAAGAAGCTCTGTTGCAAAATCTTACAGTAGGTGTATACACTGAGTGACCTGTTAAGTCGTCAGCCATAAATAGTATCAGCTTCTTGACAACTTCCATTTGCAAGCTTCGGAACCAGCAAAAGCGGGAAATTTATGAGCTGTTGACTGACAACCATATATGGCTAGTGAGCTGCATTAGGCTACTTGGCTTAAACGTTGTGCTGGTTGCAATGATATATGTCTTTTCTCTCTCTCTCTCTCTCTCTGTCTCTGTATGTCTCACTCTCTCCGTCCCTCCATCTCCCTCCCTCCCTCTCTCTCTGTCTCTCTCTTTCTCTTTCTCTCTCTCTCTCTCTCTCTCTTCCTCCCTCCCTCCCTCCCTCTCTCTGTCTGTCTGTCTGTCTTGTCTCTCTGTCTTCCTCTGTCTGTCTGTCTGTCTGTCTCTCTCTCTCTCTCTCTCTGTGTGTGTGTGTGTGTGTGTGTGTGTCTGTATGTGTTCATATATCCTACATGCTGACCAAAAACAGTTTGTTCTACACTGCTTCTAAATACACTTTTCCCAAGGAATATCTATTGATTTTGCTTGTTAATTTTAAGAAAAACATTTAATTTTCCAGACTTAATTAAAAAAAAAGCAAATTCAAGTAATATGGTTTTCAGATCATTTGATCTGGATTATTTATGAAATGTTGAAATTGTAGTTTAAACTCTGCTGACATGTGTTCCTGTTGAATGTATGCAGGACGCCCCAGGTAGCAGTTGTCTCAGTCCCATCTGCCTTTTGCATTTAATTTATCCAGACTGAGACTCCTTTGTGAACCATTACTTATACCTTTATTCTGAGCCCATTTATATTTCAATAGATTCTAAATCCTAATAGTTGCCTGAATCTGAGAAGCTGCTGTGGGAAAAACAAATCTGGATCTTGATTAGGGATGTAAGAAACTGTTTTCTTTCACGAGGCAACTGTGATGCATGTTGTACCACAATATCATTATTTTCCTCCTTGTGGCTTCATTGAACAGGTGGTTCGTGATATTTGAACCCAGTCTTTGGGTTATCTATCTTAATATGTTTTTTCTGACTGACAGCAGGAGTTGCAATGTACATGGACCAATTTGGATTGTGATATGTATCTGTTTCCTGAATTACCTACCTCTGCAAGCTTCAAAGGGTATAACCTTCCTTAGTTCAGATTGATGTTACCTTAGTCAGAATAAATTATATTCCCATAGGGCCATATGCCCAGACTTCATTGAGATGTTTGTTTATTTACACTCTTTGTTACAAAACAAAAAAGAGAGAGGATAAAATAAATAGTCTATAGAGATTCTCAGTCATCCAGGTCATGGATGTCCCAAAAGTGCTTTTTCAGGAGGCAACTGGACTTTCTTGTTTTTTCTTTTGAAGATGTTTCGCTTCTCATCCAAGAAGCTTCTTCAGCTCTGGCAGGATTAGGAAGGAATATAAATTTATATTAGGAAGGAATATAAATCCTTCCATTCCCCACATAAATCCTGTCAGAGCTGAAGAAGCTGCTTGGATGAGAAGTAAAACGTCTCAAAAGAAAAAACAAGAAAGTCCAGTTTCCTCCTGAAAAAGCACCTTTAGGATAAAATAAATAAACTTTCCTAATGTGTAGTTTTTGTATATATATAAACCAGGGGTGAAATGCTCCCGGTTCGGATCAGATCGCCCGATCCGGTAGCGATGGAGGAGGGTGGTTCAGAGAACCGGTAGCAAAAATCCCTGCCCCCCTCCCCATGCCCAGCTGAGCCGTGCAATCATCTGAGGCTTTTTTTCTTTTAAGTGGCTCTGACGATCCAAGCTCTGACAATCCCAACTGAGTTGCCTGATCGGCAGAGGGTTTTTGAAAGCATTTTTTTACAACCTCTTCGCCAAAGAGGTTGTAGAAAAAATGGTTTTAAAAGTTTTTTTAAAAATTGGCCACGCCCACCCAGTCACATTACCCACCACCACCACCACCACCACCAAGCCACGCCCACAGAACCGGTAGTAACAAATTTTAGAATTCACCACTGATATAAACTAAATGAAATGCCGTGAAGATCAACTTTACAATTATCTTCATTGTCTTTTAGTAATCATGCTTGTCCAAAATTGAAAGACAAGTTATCCCAGAGAGGAGAGAAGGGGCAAAGGGCCACTTCCTTCTTTTCTCTTCAATTCCATTGCTCTTTTCCCTTGTTTTTGCCAGGAAATCAACTTGTCGTGCTTCCTTCCATATGGCAAAAAGATTGGCCTTTGATTTTGTGCTGGACTGTTGTTTAACGTTAGATATGTGGGGGAAAATGCAATTGTTCCCAAAGGTATATGTCTTGTAAGCGTGTTATGAGATGGTTCTAATATGGGTCATTACCTCCTTTCCAGCAGACTTCAACTTTCTTCTCTAAGGTCAATCGTATTATTTGCATCAATCTGAAATCAATGACGTTGCACAATTCTGGCGGTCGAAATAGTAGACTTCTGCATGCAAAGCACATACTCCACTCCTCAGTTAGGTCCTAAAGTTCATCTTTAATTACTAATTTAAATGTATGCTAGGATGCCAAGAACAAACAAAGGCCCTCCTACATCAGGCACCGCTGAGAAAAGGATAATAAAGGTGCTCCAACCATATCCTTTGACAGAGAACCAAGCTAGACCAAGTAGGTATCTCAATAGCAATTTGTAGGCTTTTGACTTAAATCAATGGGAAAAGGAGCAGCCAATTTTACCCTTGGCTTTCTGAGGTTGTTTAAAAGTCAGGTTCGAGTTTAATCATCCCTTCATAAAGAGTTTGATTTCCTAAATGAGAATCAGGACTTGGAAAAAGCTCAGGAGACTAAGGAACGAAATACAAAGAGGTAGGTGTGGAGAGAGCAGAGACCGCTGAGATATAGACTGTGAAAGCAAGTAATGTAGGAGGAAAGACAATTATGATATTCCCAAGACAGGAAGTAGCTAAGATACAGAGTTGCTGAGACATCACTTATTTTTCACAGGAAAGGGGAGATGTGTCTTTAAAATGATTTTGCTCTGTGAACTCACTCTGGATTTTTTTATGTTGCTTACCTTTTGCCAAAGAGAGCTTTGCTTCCTTTGATACCTGATGGTTGATGCCTTTCAAATAAGTTCTCCTGTGAAAGAAGAAAACTGAAGAAGGTTCATGATGTCAGATAATAGCCGGTAGGAAGGCTCATTAAGAGATAAGCTGCTTCACTGGCTCCTTTGAAAATCGAATTGTTTGCACATTAAGGGTCCCAATGATTATTCCATCACGGCCATAGCAGCACAAATCAAGCTCTCTGATGCTGGAAAAGCATTTTAAGTCCAATTTAAACAAGGAGTCTGGATTAAGGAAACCACTAGTACAAGAAAAAATAAATAAATGAAAAAAACATGAAGTTCACTGCCATATTTTTTATGATTGCATGTCTCTATGCAGGTGCTCCCTTTGTTGGCTTAGTAAGATGTTGAATCCCCCAGGATAATAGAATCTAGAGCACGGGTGTTAAACTCAATCGTGTCATGTGACATATCATGATGTATCATGATGTTTTTTGCCTTTTAGGGAGCCAGGGTGGGTGTGGCCTGCGAGTGACGCATCCGGCCTGCGGGCCGCCAGTTTGACATCCCCTGTTCTAGAGGATGAAACATGGGATGGTACACCCACAACATTTATCTTTCAGGAAAGAGTCCTATGGATCCCAGTTGTGAATCCGCACATAGTGATCATTTTCAGGTTCTCAGATACACAGAGCACACATACAGCTGATTTAGTACAGATCATAGTCAAAGGATCCCTCAAGACTATAGCCTTAACCTAGTTAGAAGAGTGACTGTTGAACTGGCATCAGGGAGACACGAGTTATAACCCACCCTTAGCTATGGAAGCTGTCTAGAACACTGAGCCAGTTATTTTTGTGTTGAGTTTATGTTTTACTGACAGAGAAATAAAAGGACACTAGTATAGATCTATTTCAAGCTATTTAGCACTTATCAACTAGCCATACCCTTCTGGGGTAGCCATACTCTTCCTGCAGCCATACTCTTCCTGCAGCCATACTCTTCCTGCAGCTATTTCATTACCAACATGAAAGTTTTCTGAATGAGCAATGCAACACGCAATGATTCCTATAACTATCTCCAGGCTTAATGCTCACTAAATGCCATTTATGATTTTGAGCACACTAGAAGTTACAACAGAAATCTTTTTAAATGAGTAAATAAACAGGCATCTTGTCACTGAATTAACTTCTTGCTGGATCAGTTTGTTTGTTTGTGTTTGTTATAACTTTTAATGTATGTTTTGGCTTCTCAAGGTGACTTAGTTAACTAGCAGTTTTAAGGGGTGGTGAGAAATGCCACCTGAGTTCAAAGGGAATAGAGTTCCTATTAATAGCCAATGCTGGAGGGTAAAGTAGTGTCATTGTCTAGTCAAGCAAAGGCCAAGGTTTCCAAGAAGAGCTGGCATTAATTTTTAAAACCCTAAACAGTTTGAGACTAAGTTTCCCATGGAATCTTCTTCTCCAGTTATAGACCTGTCCTGACCTCGAGATCATCTTTTAATGTGTTGCTCTGGATGCTTCCAAGAAATAAAAATAGTTCAAGTTCCTAGCATGCTTTTGTGGGCTAGTAGCCTGGTTATGAAATACCCTTCCAAAGAGATTAGTCTAATGGCTATATATTTAGTCTTATTATCATTTGAAAAAGGTATATTTATTTGTCAAGTCAATGCACAAAATATTTTCCTTTCCTTTCCTTTCCTTTCCTTTCCTTTCCTTTCCTTTCCTTTCCTTTCCTTTCCTTTCATCTCCTCTCCTCTCCTCTCCCCCTCCCCTCCCCTCTCCTCCCCTCCCCTCCCCTCCTCTCCTCTCCTCTCCTCTCCACAGGTTTTGTTCCAATTTTCTCCAATGTAAATTTTTCCCAACTCTTGGTATTACCAGTATGTTTCTTCTTTTATAGAGTTTTAATTTTTCCAATAAAAAATCCAATAACATTATTTATTGGAAGTAAATTAATAGATCATATTCGTCTTAAAATAATTTTTATAGCCCTTCAACTATTTTAAAGCAAAAATCCTTTAAATATAGCTAACCCACTGGTTCAGTGAAGGAATAATGTATGAATCTTTCTTTGTTTCTCTGTCCCTAACCTTACCTTCAAACTCTAAAATCACTGTTGCAAGGACTAATGAAGAGATCTTATGGATAAAAATGTCAATATTAATAAAAGCAGTAACTTACATTTGCAGTATTCGCCATTGATTGGCTATCCTCCTTTCCTTGGAGTGAAATAAAACTCCATGTGGCTGACATTGGTAAATTTGGAATATAGGAAGCCATTTAATTTGTATAGTTAGAAAGGCAAGCAAAACAGAAGATCTGTGCAGACTTTCATAATTAAATTGGCATTTGATCTTATGGAGAGATCAGTGGGTAAGATAGCCAGTATTATAATACTACTGTTGTGGCCCATCAGCAGCCTGTGCAGCTAGTAGCTGATTCCGACAGCTAGGAGCCTGGTGTGGTGCTGCGCCAGCAGCCTGTGCATCTGGCACCCAAGTCAGACAATAAGGAGGCTGGAGAAGATGTGGTGCCAGAGGCAGGGATTCAGCCAGGGCCTTCAGAACCTCCAGAAGCTCCCATAAGTGAAGAGGAAAAAGAGGAGGAGCCTCTTCTTGATGCACGGGTGCACAGAGCTTCCAAAAGGCAGGAGTGGCTCCTCAGGAGGAGGTCTCCTCGAGAGTAAGGCTTGGGGCTAATTGGCCACTCCCTTAGCTTATTTAAGGAAGGACGATGACTGAAGCAATTTGCAGGGAACAACTTCGTTCACTCTCCTTCGAGCCTGGATTTTAGTTCTCTTATCAGTTTCCTGCAAATTGCTTCTGGGCTTTCTGCCAACCATAGTAAGATTACGATTATTTATTCTTTGGATTCTTGTAGGCTGTTAAGAAAGTTAATTAACAGCCTTTGTTTGGAAACTTAAGTCTGGAATCCTTTGTCTACATATTCTTATTTTAATGTTTAGTACATTAGACTTCCAGCACACCAAATATTGAATATTACAGTAAGAATATGCAGATTAAAAAGAGAAAGCTATGTGTTTGGATTCCAGAATTTTTTCTCTCAAAAATTTGTACATGCAGTATATTATGCAATTGTGGATTACAGGTAGTCCTCAATTTATAATCACAATGGAGCCCAACATTTCTCTTGTTAAGTGAAACATTTGTTAAGTGAGTTTTGCCCCATTTTACAACCTATCTTGCCAAAGTTGCTAAGTGAATCATGGCATTTGTTAAGTTTGTAACACGGTTGTTAAGTGAATCTGGTTTCCCCATTGACTTTGCTTGTCAGAAGGTCACAAAAGGTGATCACGTGACCATGGGACACTGCGACCATCATAAACATGATCCAGTTGTTAAGCATCCAAAGTTTGGTCACATGACCACAGGGATGCCGCAACGGTCATAAGTGTGAAAAACGGTCATAAATCACTTTTTCCCATCCTGGTGTTACTTCGAATGGTCACTAAATGAACTGTTGTAAATCAAGGACTACCCATAGTTGCCATTTATAGAAGTGTGGAATGGTGCCAGTTTGTTCCAAATGTAAGACAACATTAGAGAATTATAAAAGATGAAATTTAAGCCCTTTATTAAGTAGAAACTGTCACTTATATTTGCATCATTTCCCCTGTTGGCAGAAAAAGGATACACAGCAAGAATATCTTATTCTGATCTCATGAATTTCCAGAAAGATGGTAAAGCATCCTCTCACTATGGAATTGTCAACACTTCAGCAAGAATAAAAGCATTTCTTCCATGACTATTTTGAAATGAAAACCTCTCCGAAACTTGAAGGAAATGACTTTGAAAGGTATTCTTTGAAATCAGTTGTGTACACTAAAAGAAAACAAAAATAATGTAAATTCGATTAACACACCACTGTTGAAGAGGCATCACAGGCTTGAATGGCTTATGCAGTTAATTTCTATATTGTGAACATGAATTGGAAGCTCTTGTGGAAGAAGGACGTTATATGAATTTGATTTTTTTAAAAAATCTGGAAATATAGTGGGACTTTTTAAAAAAGAAATAACCCATTTCATTTCAATGGATTGATTTTGATTCCTGATGTCAGTAGATAAACGTAAAGCTCCGAACTGCTTTTGTGGAAGTCAATTGATATGGACAGGTTGAATAATTTTATACATTTGGAAAGAGGGTTGGTCTAAAGGTTTAGTGAAATTTGAATTTAAAGTCCTAGGTTTGCTACCTGCTTACTAGTCTCCTTAATAGTGATAATTAAGGAGATATTAAGGAGACTAGTAATAGCTTGCTAGTCTCCTTAATAGTACTAATCTCCTTACCTCCGAACAAGTAAATCAGTGGAACACAGGAATAATGTCAAGCACCAGGGAAATCAGGTGAGTATAAAGATTTATTGGAAGGTTAAGCTCTCTACAAGAATCCGACCAACTAATGGCCAAGAGAGAAATGTGCAGAAGATAAGAGAGGCATTCAAATTGGGCTGGACTTAGATCTCTTGTGGGCGCAAATGGACTTGTGACTTATGGCACCCTTGGGCTCAGCCTGGTCATTTCCTACAAATAACGGAGCAATAAATATGAAAAGAAATAATATATAGGCAGATAACTAATGCACAATATTTGATTTAAGTAGCAAGATTAAAAGCATAGCTGGGATTTAGAATTGCTAAGAAGCAAAGTCATTGTATATCTTCAGAGTGATATGCACTTTTCAGTGTTGGGACCATTACTGAAGAGGCCTATCATTTCCTATGGGCATAAGAATTTAAGTAGATTGGCTCCAGATGATTTGACAAGATGGATTTCATTTAGGCATAGAAGTCCCTAACTACACCCAGACTAGCTGGTGTAACCAAGTTATACCAAGCATAGCTGGGATCTTAGAGAACAATATAGTTTTTTATTTTATTCATTGAGTGTCCCTAGATCACCACAAGGGACAGTGCTATCCACTCTGGATAGCACTTCAGAATTCAGTTTCTGAAATTTCACATCTTGCTGTTCTTGAATGTAATGTCTTGCATTTTGGATTAGGAAAGAATATAACTATTATCTGTTACATAAAGTTTATATCTCTATGTCTATCTACCTATCTGTCTATCTCTATATATCTATATCTACATCTACACACACACACACGACATATCTGTGTATGTGTGTCTCCAGAAGAATGAGATAAAAGTGGCTATCTTAATTCACCAGCATATAAAAAAGAGGAGGAAATAAACAACAATCAGATTTGCCAGATGTCATTATTATAATCAGCTCAATAAAAGGAGTTTTAGCCCTCCCGTATACCTATCTTATCATTGGGGAAGACAGCAATATCAGTTAGATTTAACTGAATTAACATGAGAACATTTATTTGTCTGACTAAGGATCAAAATCAATTTAATTTATGAACTGATTATAAAATACAAGAGGACATTGATATATTGATTGATCGGGGAGTGTTTGTCCAAAACACTCTGGGAGGTTACAGTGCAAATGGTTTGATGTAGTTTTAAGCATCAGGTTAGAAAATGGTCACTGTGAGTTGTAATCCTGCCTTAGGCACAAAGTCAATAGGGTGACCTTGGCCCAGTCATGCTATCTCTCAGCCCTAGGAAGCAAGCAATGGCAAGCTATTTCTGAAAATCTTGTTAAGAAATCTGCACGAATTAAGCCAAGCAATTGTTAGGATTGATTGATTGATTTAATTAAATCCAGAACAAAATATACCAAGAAAACTGTGTCTGGAAGAGTTTTACAAATTAACTTTTTTTTCAGGGTCTGCCGCAAAGAAGAGGGAGTCAAGCTATTCTCCAAAGCACCTGAAGGTAGGACAAGAAGCAATGGGTGAAAACTAATCAAGGAGAGAAGCAATTTAGAACTAAGGAGAAATTTCTTGGCAGTTAGAACAATTAATCAGTGGAACAACTTGTTGGGAATGCTCCAATACTGGATGTTTTTAAGAAAAGATTGGATAACCATTTGTCTGAAGTGGTGTAGGGTTACCTGCCTAAGCAGGGGGTTGAGCTAGAAGACCTTCAAGGTCCCTTCCAACTCTGTTATTCTAACTTAAACAAACAATCTCTTGTGGGGTAGAAATAAACTTTTAGAAGAAGTCTATCTTTTATGTGAAATGGCATAACTAATATCTTTTTTAATATATTGTGTTTTCTTATGTGTGATTCCTTTATGTTTGTAAGCTGCTGAGAATCCATGCTTAATCTATTGGGATATACAGTACAGGGTCTACACAAAAATAAATAAATAGTGTCCTTTGTCATTGGGTACCTGTATGTTTAAATAATGATATTATAATTGCACAAGATACTGACACACACACACACACAAAATATAACGGGGAGGGGTGACATAGTCTCTTTGATTTTGGAAGAAAGGTTCCATGCTTAATAGCACAATTTAGTAATGTAACTCGTGAAATCATTTAATCCCTTCCTAAAAACTTGGCCATCATTATATATCATGCTTCTTCTTATTGTTCCTTTTTTTTTTTTTTTTTTGTTAACAAGCCCTAAGTGATAGTACTGTGTAGATCTTCAAAGGGTCCCTTCACTTCCTGGGAGGTTTGATCAAAGTGCCCCTTCAAACCAACTGCAAAGAAGTATCCTGTGTCTTCATTGAATAAAAGGAACTGCTGACTTCTTTCACTTGCTTAGCTCCCTTTAATGAAGCAGGTGGGGCTGTTAGATCAGCCTTGTCTCCTCTCTTCGTTGAGACAGTGTGATGCACCCAATGAAGTATTTGGCTACATTGCAATGGTGTGAAGCACCTCACTGAGACAAATTACAAATGACTGCAGATAGTCCTCTACTTATAATAGTTACCATCCTGCCTTAGGCATAGAAGCCATCCAGGTGACCTTTGGCCAGTCACTTTCTCTCACCCTAACTCATCTCACAGGGTTGTTGCTCTGGAGAAGATAGGAGAAAGTGGCATTAGGTATGTTTGCCAGCTTGAATTATTATTTATGAAAAATAATAAAGTGAGATTTAAAAAATCTAATACAATACAATACAATACAATATAACAAAACATGACACAGCACAACAATAATACAATATAATACAATACGATATAACAAAACACGACACAACACAACAATAATATATGATATCTGAATCATATCACATAATAATATAATAATATAATAATATATAATAATATAATAATATTTTTCTTAGAGTTGGTGGCCCTTAAAAACTCCATATCCAAATCAGTAGGACATTTGTATTAGCATGTGAAATGATAATGCAAACATTTATTTGAAAAATAAGTGAACTTAACGTAGTAATATGTTTCTCATGGGTTTTCATCCACTAGGTTTCTCAAGAGCCTAGCTCAGTCACAAAGCTTTCAGACCATCGACAATGAGCAAGTTTTAATATATTTTTCATGTTGACAACTACTTCTACACTGATTTGTGAGCTCAGCAAAAGAAATATGCATTAAAAATGCATGCACATGTTCATGCACACTATTCCAAATTGTCATCTCATAGCTTAAGTCAAGGATCCTAAGAAACATGAATACAGTTCATGTAGATGCAAGTGAAAATGGCAAGCAGGTAGATCACTGTTCCTGGAACAATGGAACAGTGGATCATTCAGTGAGAGCTGTTCGATCAACAACATTCAAAGGTCATCTGAGGTATTGTAAAGACTAGTTGATTTAGATATCCTATTGATTTGCTCCTTTGCCTTTTACTGGAAACCGTGAAGGCTGTTTTGGGAATGCTTCTTCAATATGAAGAATCGATTAAGATTACATCCTGTGACCGCAGAGGTTTTGGGTAGTAAGCAGTGGTGAGTTGCCCCCGGTTCGCACCGGTTCTATAAAACTGGTAGTAAAACCAGCGGGAGGCTCCGCCCATGACCCCAACGTCATCAGAACGCTTCTGCACATGCGCAGAAGAGTAAGTAGAACCCACCCCTTATAGTAAGGACAGCTCAAAGGTGATATTTCCTAGTGGACAATCACTTAAATATGAGCCAGCAGTGTGCTGCAGCTGCCAAAAAAGCCAATGCAGTCCTAGGCTGCATTAATAAAATCAGAATCACGTGAAGTGTTAATACCACTTTATAATGCCTTGGTAAGGCCACCCTTGGAATATTGCACCCAGCGCAACAAAGATGATTAGAGGACTGGAAGCTAAAACATATAAAGAATAGATTCTGAAATTGGGTATGTCTAGTCTAACTAAGAGAAGGACTAGGGATGACATGTTAGCAGTCTTTCAGTATTCGAGGATCTGTCACAGAGAAGAAGGGATTGAGCTATTCTCCAAAACAACTGAGGGCAGGACAAGAAGTAACAGGTGGAATATCATTAAAGAAAGATTCAATCTAGAAGAACTAAGAAGAAATGTCCTGTCAGTGGAAACAATTAATCAGGGCAATGATTTGCTTTCATAAGTTGTGGGTGCTCTATCATTTGAGGTTTTCAAGAAGAAACTGGAGAATCATTTATCTGGAGTGATATAGAGTTTTCTGCCTGAGTAGTGGGTTGGACTAGAAGATCTCCAAGGTTCCTTCCAACTGTCATTCTATTCTATTCTATTCTATTCTATTCTATTCTATTCTATTCTATTCTATTCTATTCTATTCTATTCTATTCTATTCTACTCTACTCCTTAACATAACGTATTACCTTGTTATTCCTTTTTCAGGATAAATGACATTAAGCAGGCTATAGAAAAGGACTGAGAAAGAAAATAAATGCATGAGATAATAATAAAAAGAAATATAGTTAAACCTGATTAATATTAAGATAATTCGCTATAACTCAACATACTGTTTGATGATTGTAAACCATTCTTGCTTTCACCACATCCATAACCCCACTTCATCCATTTCATTTATAATTCAAGATCAACACAAAGAATTCTTATGCATTTTATCCATAAATACTGAACAAAACCGAGGGGAAAAATACAAATCCTTGCTTTATGTGGAACAAAGCATTTCATTTATTTTCATGCATGCTTTATTTTTGTCATATACCATTCTTTTCATCCTCAATTACCAAAGTTACACTGATATTCACACAAAGGTTCCATAATTCAAGCCTATTCATTTCATCATACATTGTTTGCACACACTTAGTCCATCTTAAAGCCTCACTATACTTTCCCAATTTCGTTTATTAACATATTTTGTATTCTTTTGATCAGAAGTTTGCCCTACATCTTCCCAACCACATTTAGCCAATCTACCTGTAATTTTTGCAAATACTCTTTGTGTGTTTCCATTTGTATAGTGAAATAGTAATGACATTATTTCAAACTGATTCTTTTTCATATTCATTAAACAAATTGCATGACCATCCCATAAGCAACCATATCCATATTTTAACGTTACTCCAGTTGAATCATCTTACCAACAACATGACCCTTTAAAAAAAAATCCTCACAGCCTTTATAACTTTCTTTTCATCATTATTTTCTTGAACAGCAACAATTTATAATAAACTTACAGCTTGATTTTTCTGCATATTTTTATCAATGCCACAAGATTAGAACATCTCAGGTATCTTCTTCCCTTTTAGTTTTATAAATATGCAATTTATTACTATAGTTTTATAGTAATATAAAACTTTTAGTTTTACAAATATGCAATTTATTACTATAAATTTATCTGCTTATAGTTCATTAATTCTGTTCCTCTTTCACATTTCCTGATGAGACATATGTGCAGATCACCTCTCTTGAGATCTACCTAACCCACTAGGATTAGATAGGTACAGGCATAGTAGCATGTAGCCCTGGAGCATAGATGGGGGATGGAGAGATTTATTATTGGACATTTTCTCACACTTTCAATAGGGAAACAGGAGGTCAGGAACTTATGCAGTAATTAAATGCTCAAGGGAACAGACAATGACTTCAACCTACAAGGTTAACCTACACAGTTTTAATTGGATACAGTTCGCTTAAATATAGCATATATTTACATATCCAGTTTTCCCCCCACTATGAATTCATCAAGTTGATAAGTAGTGTTAAGAATGACATGGTGCCAAAATCTGATGGAAAGGAACACAAATAAAATGTCTCAAAATGAAATCCATTACAACTTTCCTTTTCATCCTTTGCCAGCAGCATCTATCACACATTGTTCCATTTCAGCTCAGTATTACATTGACCAGTACATGACCTACTGTGTGACAGTTCTTTCTTTGGTGGCTGTCTCCCAGACCATGTCTGATCATAATGGGTTACTTCCCTGTGACCTGCACTGTGATTCTTATTTCAGGTATTCAGTATCCAGACCTGGTCTGGTTGTGTCCCTGCTTTTCAACTTCATCTGTAAGACTGTGTTTTTTCTTGAGTTTAAATTCCATTCATCCATTTCTCCATTTTTTTTGTAACATTATCTATTTTTCTTTCATTAATTTATACTTTTTAAGATTATCTCCTTTTGTATCTTATCGCAATCTTCCTTGTACCATGACATCTCCTCATGGGGCCCTATCTATTGAATTTTTTTACCTATAATTGTTAGCAAAAAGCAAAAAGCAGAGACATCACCCTGCCAATAAAAGTGAGTATAGTCAAGGCTATGGTTTTCCCAGTTGCAATGTACGGCTGTGAAAGTTGGACCATAAGAAAAGCTGAGCACCAAAGAATTGAGGCCTTTGAACTATGGTGCTGGAGAAGACTCCTGTGAGTCCCTTGGACTGCAAGGCAATCAAACCAGTCAGTCCTAGAAGAGATCAGCCCTGACTGCTCTTTAGAACGCCAGATCCTGAAGATGAAACTCAAATACTTTGGCCACCTAATGAGAAGGAAAGACTCACTGGAGAAGAGCCTAATGCTGGGAAAGATTGAGGGCAAAAGAAGAATGGGATGACAGAGAATGAGGTGGCTGGATGAAGTCACCGAAGCAGTGCTTAAATGGATTCCAGACGGTGGTAGAGGACAGGAAGACCTGGAGGTGCATTGTCCATGAGGTTGCAATGGATCGGACATGACTTCACAACTAACAAAAACAACAATTGTTTGGTAAATGGAGACATAATATTGTATTAGTATTTGTGTATTTATTTGATTTCTGAATAGGCAGCTGTGATGAAGAGTGCCTCCAAAGGAGGAGATGGTATGATGGACTACAGGAAGTGGGAGTTTCCCAGGAAGGATGAAGCATATTCCAAGAAGTGGGAGGGGGAGGGGAAAAGACAAGAGACCACATACCCCAGAGCTGGATCAGAAAGAGGAAGAGAGTTATTCCCTAGAATATCCATTAGGGTGAGCGTAGTATTAGTTTAATCTGGCAAAATTCTTTCTATTGGGTTTGAGCAAATCAAGAATTCTATGGATTGTTCTATGTTGTTCCTTGGCTGGGCCTGATAGCAACTCTCTATGGAATTATTTTTTTGGTTAGGGATGGAAGATGATCATCTAGCCTCAAGAACAAGATTAAGTTAAATTAAAGATACTTGGTCAGTTCTCCCTATTACCATATGACATAAAGTGATCACTACCTAATGCTTTTTTTATCACTACAAATGTTATTTATCCAAACCATGTTAATTTGTAATGCAAGTAGCATTATGAAAACTGCTCTACCGTTTTGCCAGTGATAATATCCAATTCAAACTCTCATCCAGAATCTGTTTCTTGGAGTATTAAAAATATATGGTGCATTCATGCAATTGTATAAAAACAGAATATTGTTACAATGCAACAAGCAAAAATTGTGTCTCTCTTTCCCTTATAAGAACAAGAGCTTCCTGCGAAGGGAAATCAATTGTGCCACTTTTCTATGTAGAATTTGGGCTGAATTGTTTGTACTGAGAGGAGGATATGTTCTGAAAAAGAAAGATCAGTTGCAGGGATAAATAAATAGTGAATGTGCAGAAAACATTTCCTTAGAGGAGGCATCAAGAGAAGTCAGAAAAACTGGTCCCAAATGTTTTCAGTCCCTTCTCACATTTTACAGAAGAGAATAGAGTTGGAAGTCAAATGTTAGTTCGCCTTTACAGCGGGGACATTACATTTTTTTCATTTTAACATGCCTGTAATGGGCTATGAGAATAGCCTTGGGAGACAGGAAGAAGAGCCACAGCCAGGACAACAGTCAGACAAGACATATTTCAGCCCCCCACCCCAAAAAAGAATGGAGCTGGAGAAAGCATCACAGAAGGAATTGTTCCAAGTTCTCTGGAAAGTAAAGGGAGAAGTAAAGTGCAAGACCTGACAATACCTGACCCTACTAAATGAGATCTTAATGGGGACCACAGATCCCCAATATATTACTATCAGTTGTCTAGTATCCTTCCTGATGGCTGCTTATTACCAGTTCAGAGACATGTCACAATAGGATAGAGGTGCTTTGATATCTTATGTGAATAAAGCAATGTGTAGGAGATGACCAGGCTAAGGCCAAGGGATGGGTCAAATGTATCATAATTCACAAGTCCCTACATAGGGACTTACATCTTGCGGGCACAAGAGATGTAATTCCAGCCCACCTTGAATGCCTCTCTTATCTCCTGTGTACTTCCCTTGATCACTAGTTGGTCAGATTCTTGTAGAGAGCTTAAGCTTGAACTGCCTGAATCTCCTCATTTCCTTGGCACTTGATATAACCCCTGTTTTTTATTTTATTTTATTTTATTTTATTTTATTTTATTTTATTTTATTTTATTTTATTTATTTTATTTTATTTTATTTTATTTTATTTTATTTTATTTTATTTTATTTTATTTTATTTTATTATTCGTATTTCTATGCTGTCCACTCTCCGAGGACTCTGGGTGGCTTACAACAAAGACAGTATACTAAATAGCATATTGCCCCCAACAATCTGGGTCCTAATTTTACCCACCTCGGAAGGATGGAAGGCTGAGTCAACCTTGAGCCGGTGGGATTTGATCCACTGATCTGCTGAACTAGCAGTCAGCTGAAGTAGCTGCAGTACTGCACTCTAACCACTGTGCCACCTCTTCACATACAAGAGCAGCTAGGCTACACAGGTTGGGTTTGGGTGCCTGTCTTCCTGCTTGCTAGATCAGGGACTTTGTGCAACAATTCTGCCGCTGTTCGGTTAGAAGCTGGAAAAAAAACAGAGAAGTCACTGTACTTTCTTGAATGACAATGCCCAAACCTGAGTCATTGGGTTTCAGACAGCATCAGCCGCTTAATTCTGAAACGGTATGAATCATTTTGTACATGTAATCGACATTTGAGCAAAAGCCCTTGAATTGACCTTTTATTACAATAGCAGTAAAACCACATTACCACTGCCATTTTGTAACATGAAATATCCAGAATAACATGTTCCTTAGCACATCTTAAGAGATATGGTGGCTCAGTGGCTAAGATGATGAGCGGTTTGAATCCCTAGTGCCTCATAGAGGGGTGAGCTCCCATTACTTGTCCCAGCTTCTGCCCACCTAACAGTTCGAAAGCACTTAAAAAATGCAAGTAGAAAAATAGGGACCACCTTTGGTGGGAAGGTAACATCGTTCTGTGCGCCTTTGGTGTTTAGTCATGCTGGCCACATGATCCCAGAGACGTCTTCGGACAGCGCTGGCTCTTCGGCTTTGAAATGGAGATGAGCACTGCCCCCCTAGAGTCAGGAACGACTAGAACATATATGCGAGAGAACCTTTACCTTTAGCACATTTTATTACCTGGATTGGAGTTCTTCAGAATAATTTCCTCCTTGGAACAAGAAGCACCACTGCTATGTTAGTATCCTCTGAATCCAGCAGAGCTACAACTCTTAGATTTGCCATCCAGGATGGCCAACGCATCTGAATATATCAGATAGGGAAGACTGTAGTAAGAAAACTCAAAATAAGTAGTTGAGTGTCCCTTGAGGGAAGAGAGAGAAGACATTCTAAAAGTCATGCATCTGCAAACACCTTTCAAAGCAAAAGGCAATATGAAAATGCATGCAGAAAGTGACTGAAATTTGTTTTTGATATGCATTTTATTTACCCATGTTATATTCTGTTGAATATTAGAGGCAGTAGTGCCCCAAGGAGCTTAATAATCAAATGCAAAAATATCAAAATATCAAATGCAAATCAAAATGTCCCCACAACTTCATTTTATAAAATTAGATAGCAATAAATTCCAGGAAATTCCTGAGTAGAACATGCAGTTATGCATAATGTGATATTAGTACTGTACCAGCAAAATAGTGTCAAACTACCAAAACTCTACTTAAAATTGTCAAAGCACCCTAAACATTTTATCCTCATTCACATTACATTAAAATAAATGCACAATTTTTCAAATTTGAAGAATACATTCCTATAAAACCTGACACGTGCTTCCCCACCCACCCCAAACAATATAACTAGCTTTACAAAGTCTGGTGTCTCTTAGATACAATATATATTACACTGCAAGTTCCCATCAACATGGAGAGCAGAATTGGTGGCCACAGAGAACAGGAATTTTACTGTATTTCTGTTTGAGAAGAAGTGGTGATATTTTCCACTGGGATATTTATGCTTCAAAGTCAAGTGGTGGTCAATTAAATATAACCTGGTCACAATTCAATTCATAATACTCTTGTTTTGGGGGGAACATTAAAATAATGAATAAATAAGTGTTTCAGGGTTTTCAAATATCCCTCAAATTTTCATTTATTCACCTCCCCCAACTTTTAAAAAATGGATATTTTGAGCATTTTACAACTTCTTTCCAATGTAAATATGATAGGATTGAGCTGCGGATATATTTCATTGCCTAATGGAAACCCACTTACTTAGTCAATTTAAAGTAGTTTATTTTTATCTACTATCAAGTCTTCTAGGCAATTAATTTTAAAGAAATTGGCTTTTTCCTGCAGCAAGATGGATGTGACTGATTAATTCCAAGTTCTCTTATGCAACAGCTTTGTTATTTGAAAGTAGTTTTCTCTTTTCATTTCTTTGTCACTTATTACTAATAATCTAACAAAACTGCTACAACAGTTTAAACAAAATTAGGGGAGTGATTGCTGTTAAGGAGATGAAATAAGGAATCTGTTGCTGTTGATGGAATTTAGTGGGGGTTACTTAAAAAAAACAAGGAAAGAAAGAAAGAACATTAGACCATTTCCTCTAAAGAGTACATTATTGGACAGTGGGAGTGAGCTTGGCAAATTGGTGAGCCTCATTGGTATCCAATTAAAATGAAGAATTAAAAGGTATATTCTAAATTACCTTCCCTATTTAATTATTGGTGTGTTTTGCATAAGCATTCAGCATGTACATATGTTAATGCCCTAAACTATGAAAGTTATGGGCTGCAGGACAACTTCTTACAGATTTCCACTTGTTTCTAGTGAGATGTTCACAGTAAAAGTCACAGCTTCAGCATAATAGAAATGCTATGAGCAGTTAGCTTAGGTAGAATTGCAGGCTACCAATAAAACTGATGGGTCTGATGGATTAATGCAGATCAACTTAGGATTCTTGCAAGAATATATACTTTAGAAACTTGATTTGCAATTACAAATCAGTCTGAAAACGTCATGTTGAGCTATGGTTTAATCTTTAAAAGGATGACTGGTCTTATTTTATGCTTCAAATGTCAATTAAGCCCTCAGCTAATTGTTTCTATGTTTAATGATTACAACAGCCTGGACCTATAGGCTTTGTTCTAGTCTGAAATTCATTTGCCTCAATCTTTCAGCGTTTGATAAAATCTGAACTTAGTAACATTTACAAAAGGTAGGCGATAGAAAAAGTTTTGTTTGTGTCATCTAGCTGACCTTGGATGAGTTTGAAATACAAATCAGGTTTGGATTTTGTTTGTATTGGAAGATCATTGGGATTTTTTAAGATTGTAGCCCTCCCCACAAAAAAATCCTGGAAGATGAAAAGGTGAAACCATTTCTTTATGGCCTATGTGTTATGTAGTCACCAGAAGACAAATTTAACTCATGGTATACTTTGCTGTTGTCGATCAAAAGGTCGGCAGTTCAGCGGTTCGAATCCCTAGTGCCACATAATGGGGTGAGCTCCTGTTACTTGTCCCAGCTTCTGCCTACCTAGCAGTTCGAAAGCATGTAAAAAATGCAAGTAGAAAATTAGGGACCACCTTTGGTGGGAAGGTAACAGCGCTTCGTGCGCCTTTGGCGTTTAGTCATGCCGGCCACATGACCACAGAGACATCTTCAGACAGCGCTGACCCTTTGGCTTTGAAATGGAGATGAACACCACCCCCTAGAGTTGGAAACAACTAGCACATATGTGCGAGGGGAACCTTTATCTTATACTTTGCTGTTCACCCTATAAAGATCCATCCACTCATTCAGCCCTTTAGTCAGCTACCCCAGAATCATGCTGCTGTCACTGAAGTTTCGGGCATCCAAATAAACAGAGACCTTCTTTCCAATCCGCCAGTCTCCATTTTATTTTTTTTCTCCCGGCTTGGAAACAGACTGGAATTTTCTTCCTACAGAATGAAGGAAAAGTAACATGCCTGACATTGGATCCTCAGCCCAATTAAAATTTTTAAGTTTGTAGCTGAAAGTAATTTTATCTGTGATGAAATGTTGTGCTTTTCTTTTTTCTTTCCATTTTCTTTACAGTTGAAAGTGCCAAAGCTCAAAACAAGAAGCAATTTATCCTGCTTATTTGGCTTCTATTTCTAGAAGGAAATAAAATTGACCCCTGGCTAGAATTGAAGCCCTACCTAGTAGGCATTCTTCTACTTGCATATCTGGTTAGAGAAGTCACAGCCTTTCTTCCAATGAATTTCCCATGCTGTTCTCTCTATTGTCCATGCACAGTTTGTTACAGGACAGGGCAGACAATTTTTCATCGGTCAAGGGCTGCCCTTGTCAATCCCAATGAGAACCTCCATGGTATGCCAATGAAGCAATAATGTCATCAGACTGGGATTTATAGATGGGCAAGCGTGATTTGAAGAAGCTTCTATTTTTAAGAAAACTTGGTTTGGATGTCTCAAGCCTAGAAGGATGTCTATAAATCTTCGTAACTTTGTTTTCCTCTTAAAAATAATGACAGGAAATATTATAACTGAACTGCAGTGGTTTAACATCTAGGATTTCTGAAGGGTTTAAAAGTCGCATACTTCCAATGGACTAGTGGATGCTCATTACTCGTGTAGAATTTGAAAGAAGATAACACAGTATCGGGAAGGCTCACAAGTGTAATTCAGAACTCTGTCTGCACATGGAACAGAATGCCAAATTTTCATTTAAGTCTTCTATGAATGTCAATGAAATCCAGAATCTGAGTGGCATAGAGGTTTTCCAGTGATGATTGCCTTCATTGATTCAAGATCATGTAACAAGAATAAAATAGGGCCTTATACAATATATATGATACAGCAGAAAATGTAATATTGCCTAGCAGATAGCTCCATGCTAGAGAAACGAATCCATTTCTAATCATGATTCAGTTTCTTTCATCTTTCGATGCTTCAAAACGCAGCTATCAAATAAACCTGATTAACCACATATCAGGAACAACCATTTTCTATGAATAATTTTTTTTAGCAGGAGGATTCAAAGCTATTTTATCCCAATTACTGCTTTAAAAACTAAAGAATATAGACTGCAGTGACTTTCAAGAGAATAACTGCCCCACAATGTACTTTCATCTAATCTTTATTTAAACTGTAAAATAAAAAAAAGTTTACCACTTAATTTGGAGAGAGTTACTGAAATGTTTCATAATCTCTTTTCTGTAAAATGATATATTATTATTTCAGTGTGTGTGTGTATGTGTTGGAGACTTTCTCTTATGTATTAACGCTGAACTGCTGAAATAGCATCATTTGCAAATGGAGAAAATATCATTCTGTTTATGAGACTGTCTGAACTAATCACATTCATTAAAAAACTTACTACAGTGATGTAAACTGCAATGTTGAGCTAATTAAATACATTCATCTATATGCATATATCTAGGCAAGGAAGGGGAAAATTCTATTTATTGTTAGGATTACATTTATATACCAGACTTTAGTGAGCTCAAAGCAGCACACTTTTTTTTTCATTATACCTTCACAAATAGCAGTTGTGAATTAACTTAGGCTAGAAATTGTGAGTGGTCCAAAATGATCCCATGAGTTCCCTGATCAAGTAGGATGTGAATCTTCATTGTCCCAATTTGTCATTCTACAGCCTGATACGCTTTCCAGGGCCCAGTTGACATTAGGAAGTGAAGGTCAGGATTCTTATGCAAAGGGGAAAAAATCCTTTCCCTTTCTCTCTTATTGAGGCATAGTTCTAAGAGTGGAGTTTGAAAACTATTTCAAGACAAGTCTCATCTTGCTGTTGCAACAGAACTTCCTTCTTCTGTCTTCTAGACCTCACCATTTAATATATCAGCAAAGAGGCTTTCTGGAGAGCAGAAACCATTCTTAGCTCCAAAAGTCCAACCAAGCTCTACTTCCATATTCTGTCAAGCAGATCATTTCTTCTTGAAATAATAGGATCCCTCGGTCTTGGAAAAGTTTTAGTGACAATGGCTTCTGCATCTTTTGTAAATTAAGATAATAGCTGGGCATTCTTGCGAAGTAAATTATTATGGTATTAAACGATGGGGTTATGTTTCGAAGGAAGAGAAAACACCATCCTTTTGTTGTAGGTAATCCAAAGTTCCTGATTTTTAAGTGTCTGCAGACTGGCTAAATTAAAGGCTGCTTTAGTAAAAGGGCAGGTATGTGGGTTACAGAGGAAGGTGGAAGGAGATAGGAAGGGGATATTGCAGGACAGGAATGATAACTAAAACAAGTCTGGAGAAAGCGCTAGTTGGAATTACCCTTATCAATGTCTGTTTAAACAGACTCCCTCCCTTTTCTATGCTGCCTGGCTGGGATCCAGTTTTTTTTACTGATATAGAATACAGTTGGTTCCTCATATTGGAAATCCTAACTTTGAAGAAAAGGAAAAGCTCAGAGACTTGCTTTTATCCCAAGGCTGGAATGTCCATTGAGTTTGTTGGTGCAAAAGGAGAATAACAAGGCTCAAACTCCTGCAATCTGATCCATATATATATATTTGAGTTCTTAGTTTGAACTGCTGACACTCCAAAAGGCTGGTTTTCATTTTCACCTGCAGATCCCAAATGTTTAAAGAGTCTGGGAAGAATAAATTACAGCATCTTTTCTATAACTTTGGAGATTCCAGTCTGTTAATTCCAAAGCATCTCCCCATTTCTTGTTTCTACGAGAGTCTTTACCACCGCGGTATTTATTGTTGTCCTTTGTCGTGTTTTAATGTTTGATATTCTTAACGGCTGAAAGTCTATGGAGATTCTCAGTCATCCACGTCATGGCTGTCCCAAAGGTGCTTTTTCAAGAGGCAACTGGAAAAACAAGGAAGTCCTTTGTCTTCTGAAAAAGCACCTTTGAGTTAATGGCTGAGAGTCTACTGTGTATTATGGTGGTATACAAATTTGATAAATGGACATGTGGAATGCAGGACCAAATGACAAAGCTATTAATCGCATTTATTTCAGTCTCTTGTTATTCTAACCCCCAACTTGGTTTCATCCTGTCTCTGTGTTATTCTGCAGATGGTTAACAGCTTGTCTAGGAGATCAGCTGCTAATACTACCTTGCTCTCCAAAAGGTTGGGCAGGTAAAGGGGAAACAGATTGGGATAAATGCCTTTACCTGCCTTCTCTGTGAAAAGGCAACTGGGGGAGGGGTGCCATGATAGCAGTGTTTCAATATTTGAGGGCCTGCCACAAAGAAGAGGGGGTCAATCTATTCTCCAAAGCTACCAAAAGGCAAGAAAAAAAGAAAGCAGTGGATGGAAACTAAGGAAGGAGAGAGCCAACCTAGAAATAAGGAAAATCCAATTTTTTTCCCCTAACAGTGAGAACAATTACCATATTTTTCAGAGTATAAGATGCACCGAAGTATAAAATGCACCTACCTTTTTTGGTGAGGAAAAGAAGAAAAAGAACTCTGCCTCTGCCTCCCAGCAATTTTGCCTCGTTGCAGCAAACAGCAGCCTGCTTTACTTTCATTTTCGTTTTTGTTATGTCCTTAAAAGGACACCCGCCAGGGATTGGCTAATCCACTGGCGGGAAATTTGAAATGCTGTCTCTGGGCGGCGCAACTTGCCGGAGCGCATAAGAGGAGAGCTCCAGCAGCGCAGCCGCCAGTCTTGTTCTGTACTAAATAAAGTGCTGAATGGATCAACGCTGGTCGCGTCTTCTTTCCCTGCGCCTGATCTAACAGTTTTCAGCATAGCTTGATTAGCACAAGGTAAAAGAAATCTGCTCCAGCAATTTTCCTCCTTGCAGTAAGCAGCAGAGCACTGCACAAAACAGCTGAGAGCAAATCAGCTGAGAGTCGGGTGGCCGATCCAATCAACTTGTGCTAATTAGGCTGTGCTGAAGCTGAAAGAAGCTGTTTTTCTTGCTGTTTGCTTGCAAGGAGGTAACTGCTGGGAGGCAGAGGCCAAAGGGTGGGGACCAGTGAGTGGACAGGGCTACATTCGGTGTATAAGATGCAGCTAAATTTTCACCCCCTTTTAAGGGGAAAAAAGGTGCGTCTTATACTCCGAAAAATATGGTAATTGGCGGAATGGCTTGCCTCCAGAAGTTGTAGACACTCTCTTTCCAGAACTCTCTACAGGAGGGCTTTTCAGGACTTTTTTTTTTTTAGGTAACGGACAGAATACTTTGATTGCAACATAAAACCAGGTTGAATTGGGTCATTGAGTCAGAGTAAATATATGTGAACTGCTGAATGTAATGGTAGCTTATAAGATATTTCAGCCAATGCATGCTTGAAGCTTCAAGTAGTTTGATTTAAATTTAATATTTTTAATTTAGAAACGGGACCCGAGTATTCAACATCAATAAATACTTCAAAATATTTCTGAATGATTTCCTCAAATCCAAAGACCAATCTGAGCTCTGCCTGAGGTCTTGGGCATATCTGATGGACATTCCCCCCCACCTTTGAATCTTGGACACGATACTACCTTGAAAGCATTGTAGTCTTCAAAGTGTTTTTCTAAATCACATCAAGAGGATACAGTGAAGTCTAATGGGATGCTTTTGAAGAGATGTCACTTATTTGCCAGACAAAATTTTATACAGGGGGGAAAAAAAGATGGGTGTGTGGGGAGGAGTTACAGCTTTTAAGGCAGGGACTAGAACTCAAGGATTGAAAACATGTTTTCCACCTGAAAGACTCCTGGCTTACAATGTAAGTAGGACTGAAGGAAGAAAAAAAATCAGTTTAATTGACGTGGTAGTAGCAGCAGGGTTAATAGAAATAACAGTACTGGCTTTAGTACAGTTTGCAGGCAACGATGCTCCCCCAAAACACAATTTAATATGCAGCAAAAACATCTACAATTGTTCTTAGTCCACTTTGCTATTAGCAAAGGACAATTTTTACAGGCTACCATTACAAATTCAACAGCAGCAAGAGTTATTTTAGCATCTTTATACAGCAAAAAAGCCGTGAATAATATCCATTAGCCCATCCAGGAAGAAGAGGTGTTGCTACCTTGTAATTACCATCTCCATAAAAATTGCAGTAAAATTAAGCATAAACCCGTGATTCAGTACTGCCGTCTTCACAGGGTCACAACCTTCTGCATATGGGATTTTCTGGCATTTATCCTTTAGCGTTATTGTTGTACTTCGTCGAGGTTACATTTCAGAGAGGACTAAATTTAGATTCTCCTCCATAAAGAGTTCCAGGGCCTCCTGTAGCTTCTGGAAGCCTAAGGTGTGATCTTCAGAGACCACTCAATGTTCTTATTTAATTGTAAAGAAGAGATATTTTAATTTCAAACATGCTTTAATTAAACGCAAATGAAATGAAATTTAGTTTTTGTGCTGGGCAACCTCTTTTTAGAATGTTGGTTCCTGTTTATCCCTTCAAGGCTTACTTCTATCTTGGCCCAGAAAAAATAGGGGAGTCCAGATTTCAGTCAGGCTAGCTGAGATAGCTTATTCCAATCATGCTGTGAGAGGAACTCCATTGGAGGTTCCCCCAAACTTGTATTCCTTGACCAAAGTCACTTCTGATTTTCTACCCTACTGGAAGAGTGCTTGACATTTCTGACTCAATTCTAGGGTGGAAAGGGTCAGTGAATATTTCTTGTGTGTGTGTGCATGCGTGTGTGTGTCTGTGTCTGTGCACGTGCACATGCACATGTGTTGACTCCTGGTGATTGCCGGGAAAGTAGTTTTCTTTGCAGATTTTTGGAACTGGTTTGAGGGAATTTCAGAATTCTCTTTTGGAGTTGTCTGAGGTTCTCATTGAATTCTCATTGTCTGAGAGACAATGCCTGGCCCAAGGTCACCCAACTGGCCTTGTACCTAAGGTGGGACCAGAACTCATGATCTCCTAATCAGCTGCCTACTATCTTTCACCACTATAGATCTCTCCCTCTCCCTCTCCCTCTCCCTCTCTCCCTCTCTCTCTCTTCTTTCTTTCTTTTTTTTCTATCTTTCTATCTATCTATCTATCTATCAATCATCTATCTGGAGCCTGAGTGGCATAGGAGGCTAATGCCTCCTACTAAGGCAGCATTTAACATCCAGCTGCCTGCAATTACTGTGAGTTCAATTCTCACCAGGCTCAAGGTCGACTCAGCCTTCCATCCTTACTAAGGTGGGTAAAATGAGGACCTGGTTGTGGGGGCAATAAGCTGACTTTGTATAAAATGTACAAAAGTATGAAGGCTATTGCTTAACGCATTGTAAGCCACCCTGAGTCTCCGGAGAAGAGCGGCATATAAAAATAAAAAATATCTATCTATCTATCAATCATCTATCTATCTATCTATCTATCTATCTATCTATCTATCTATCTATCTATTGAGAGAGGAGAGAGAAATCTCTCTATCTGTCTATCTATCATCTAGTTAAAAAGCCAGGTTGGTATAGTGGTGAAAGAAAGAAAGAAAGAAAGAAAGAAAGAAAGAAAGAAAGAAAGAAAGAAAGAAAGAAAGAAAGAAAGAGATATAGAGATCTCCAGTTGCCTATACAAACACCAGATGGGATGGGTTCCTGCCCATTATCTTTGCTTGGAAATTTGTACTCAAAGAAAAAAATATGTGGGGGGAAAATCTATTTTCTGCAGTTAGGATTCAACTTGAGATCTGGCGTAAGAATCAGAACAAGTTTCCTTGAAGTTTAGACAAAAAGCAAAATTTATGGCTAGACTTGGGTGGATTTTTCATTGACACTTTCCATTTTTGCTCAGTTTAATACCTGATAATAAATTACAGGAAAATGCATTCTCAGAGAAAATTTCAATTAAGGTTTGAGTTGGGGGTCAGTCTTCTGGAAAATCTAAGGTGAAAACTAGCATTTCACATATATTTGGGATGATTTTTTTTTTTAAATGATAGTGACTTATCCACTATTAAAATGCAAGGAAAAGGATTGATCTGACTCCTGGGGAAAATACTTCTGTAAATTAAAGACAAACACTCAAATATATACTTGGCCACCTTGTCATTAATGAAATAGAAGAATACTAAGACTATATCTCCAAAAATATTTTCTGTGAAAGATATTTCAAAATGGAATTCTCTTTCATGGGATTGAATGAAAACATGCTAACAGATAAATTGATTTTTTTTTTTTCTGCACAGCACCAGGCAATATTTTTTGATTCTAAGAACCAATTAAATGCAGGGACCGGCTTCACATTTGCATGCCTCCATCCCTTTTAATTTCAAGCAATCGATATAAACAAGAAGTCTCTTGTTAAAACCCTTTTTATGTTCACTGTGAAAAGATGCTTGGCTTCCCCTTTGACGTTTCCTCCTTTTCTCTATTCTCTTAACAAAGATTAATTTTCGATGGAAGTTACAAACCATATTTTCTTTTGAAAATGGCATGTAACTGAGGATTGGTGCAATAAGGATATTAAGTATGAAAAAAAAAAACCCGCCACAGTCTGCATAATTATTTGTATCTAAAGCAACAGGCTGGGAGCTGACAAAGGCTTTGATTTTAGCATGAAGCTCTCTGTTATTTGTATCTGATAGGTGTCATCAGCCCTGGATATCTATCACTGTTCTGCCACATATGCTGTTTCCCATACTTCCAGATTTATTGCTGTTATAGTTGGAGATACTGATACGTCTTAATGCAGAAGTCAAAGCATCAGCAAAGGAAAGTGCATCCTCAGCTTATGAATTTGGAAGCATATGCTCTACGCATTTATGTCACATTTATTAATCAACCAGTCTTACATTTGGAACTCTTGGGGGAAGGGCAGTAGAAGTTAATAGATTCCAGATTGACTTCATCCATCATTTTTATCATTGTATGTCATCATTACATGTCGTGCTATGTGGACTTTCTGTTTAAGCTTAAACTTTAGTTAGCAGTTGGATATTTCTTCCAACAAGGGAAAAGATTAAGGCTGCCCCTCTCTTCCAACCCACAGGAGTATAAGGGGTTAGGGAAGAAGAACACAATCAAGCTTGCAAGATTTTGTTAATGTAGGCCAGGGGTGTCAAACTTGCATCGTCACGGCGGCGTCATGTGATGTATCGTGACTTTTTTCCCCCTTCACTAAACTGGGCATAGGCATGGTCGGTGTGTGATGCATCCGGCCCAGGGGCCACAAGTTTGACAGCCCTGATGTAGGCTATCTCAATAAAGCTTAATTCTACTCTTCTTGTGGAATTTGTTTCTTGGTCTGGACAACCTTGAATGGTTAACACTATGTCAGAGCAATTCTCGAGTGCTTCACAACATTTTAAAGTTGCATTAGTGTAATTGCAGCACTGTTGACCTCACTGAAAAGAAGCTGAGACTCTTAAACAACCTTTAACATTAACTGCAAATTAACTCATTTTCTGCAAATGCTTTAAGCCATAATTTAAAGAACTGATTGATTTTTTCCCCCTCCTCTCTGTTTTCTTCTACCCTAGAAGTTTTTAAAATGGGACAATGGGACACGATCATTTGTTCACAAATTAAGAAAATATTCCTTTGCATTGTCCAAATGAACAAGGAAAGACCATTTCCTTCTTTTAACATAATTTCCCCTAGAATCCCACTAAGGTCATAAATGCTTTTAAAACCAGCTCTTGCACAATAAAACATGAGAAATGTGGGCCAAAGAACATCCTAGAGTCATAAATTACCCAGAGATAGTTTCGTGATATCCATTATACCTTTACTGAATTATTAGGAAAGCTGCTTTTTTGTTCTTTAAATCTTTTGTGGCTACTTGCAATACATTCTTTGATTTCTAAACATTTTAAAGCCTTCCAATATGGGTCTACAGCAACTCACCACAGCCAATTCGCCACGGCCAACTTGCTGCAGGACAAGAGTTACATAATATCGAAGAAATGGTGGGATACAATCAATAAAGAAAGGATGCCACAGCAAGCGTCCCATGGCAAATTGTCCATGGTGAGTTGGCTGTGGTGAATTGGCTGCAGCGAGTTGTCCCATTCCATCCAATACCATCATATACTTCCCTGCTATATGATATATCATGACCACAAAGGTTAAGAAGATGATGATAAAAGAATAGAGTAGAGTAGAGTAGAGTAGAGTAGAGTAGAGTAGAGTAGAGTAGAGTAGAGTAGAGTAGAGTAGTAGAGTAGAATAGTAGAGTAGAATAGGATAGGATAGGATAGGATAGGATAGGATAGCATAGCATAGCATAGCATAGCATAGCATAGCATAGCATAGCATAGCATAGCATAGCATAGCATAGCATAACTTTATTGTCATTTTAAATGTATACTAATCAGCATACATTAAAATGAAATTTCATTGCATTCAGCTCTCAAAGGAGAGCCATTATGCATATACTCACATATATGACACAGAGAAACTTCACAGTCTAGTTCAAATGTATATAAATACATACCGTAGCAATAGCAATAGCACTTATATTCCACTTCATAGTGCTTTTACAGCCCTCTCTAAGTGATTTACAGAGTCAGCCTATTGCCCCCAACAATCTGGGTCCTCATTTTACCCAACTCAGAAGGATGGAAGGCTGAGTCAACCTTGAGCCTGGTGAGATTTGAACTGCCGAACTGCAGCTAGCAGTCAGCTGAAGTAGCCTGCAATACTGCACTCTAACCATTGCACCACCTCGGCTCTTGGGTGGGGGCGGAGAATCCTGCAAATTTACAAGACAGATGGCATAAGAATAAAATAGAATATAATTCTTTATTGGCCAAGTGTGATTGGACACACAAGGAAATTGTCTTTGGTGCATATGCTCTCAGTGTACATAAAGAAAAATAAAATACATTCATCAAGAATCATAAGGTACAACACTTAATGGTAGTCATAGGGTACAAATAATCAATCAAATCATACTAGGAAACAATCAATATAAATCATAAGGATACAAGCAACAAAGTTACAAATCATGCAGTCATAAGTGGGAGGAGATGGGTGATAGGAACGATAAGAAGATACAAACCTGTTATAAAATCTAATAGTCCTGCTATACTGTAGATACTGCGAAACCTCCTCCCACAGAGAAGCAACAGAAACAGGCCCTGAAGTGGGTGTGTGGGGTCTCTAACAAAGGCAGATACAGCTGGCGATAATCATGACCATGACCAATTACTGCTCATTTTTTGTCAGTCTCAGAAAAGTCATTTGTAGACAGATATGAAAAAAATAAAGTATGATTGTTGCTTATCATCCTGCCATGACCTTTGTAGGAGAATTGTCTTCCCTGGAAGATAAACCAAAACAAACCATCAAAATTGCCTACCTGATAGGGAAATTTAGGGGATATTGTGAATTTCTCTGACCAGTAAATGGCATGTCAATGTATCTCTAGCTGAACTGCATTTTAAGTTCTCACAAGACCGTTGAATATTATTTCTATGTAAGTCGACTAGACATGTCTACCTTTCCTAATCACCATCAATTGGTTGGAATTACAAAAGAGATAAAGCAGTGGAAAGCATTTTTATTTAGCAATTAAATCCTAGTAATATCCAAGAACTTTACTTCCCCTATCTGCTGACATTTTAGAATCAGAAACAGGGATGTGGTTAATTCAACGTCTCTTACATAGAACAATGCAAGATTTATTTATGATTTATTTCATTAGGTTTACAGCTTTAGCAGAGAACAGACCAGTTGTAGGAAGGATTTTAGAGGTGCTATTCAAATTTGATGGGGGCTGAATCATACTGAATAAAAGTGGGGAGGAGTCACTTCCAAAATATTCAACAGCATACAGTAAATACCACTTGCAATTTGTTAGCACAATACCATTTGCTGCATATATCACTAATAAAGCATTATATGATAGACATAGAACAAGTTAAACATCTGAAGATCATTCACCATTCTCCCTCTTGCTGTTTCTCTTTGCTGCCATCTAGTGATCACATAGAGTTACTCAGTCCTAATATAGGACTGAGTATTTAAAAAAAACAAACAAACTTTAAAAATCAAGTGGAATCAAATAGTGGCAATTTCCAGCAGTTAAAAACGGGGGAAAAAACCTTCCAAGTACAAAAAAATCCTTCTATTTCCCATTTTTCCTTCTGACCATTGGCTTACACTATACAACTAAGCTTCATGTTGCATGGATCAGATATCTCGCTTCCCAAATTTGTTATTTAGGAATAACAATGTTGTTATTGCTAAAGCAAAACATAAAGCCCTTACATTGAAATGCTCAGGAAATGCCAGTTTTAAACCAGGGGTAGGTTCTAAATTTTTTTACTACCGGTTCTGTGGGCGTGGCTTATTTTGTGGGTGTGGCTTGGAGGTCATGTGACTAGGTGGGCATGGCTAGCTGGTCAGAGTCATTTCTGGAAGGTCCTCGCACTTACGACCAGTCCTCACACTTACGACCCGACTCATTTGTTTGCTTTTAACACTGATCAGCTGTAGAACAGCCCTTTGAAGCCCTGCGGCAAGAGTTTAAACAGTTTTTTCCCTCTAGTCATCAGCTGGGATTCAGGAGGCAGCAATAGATTGGGGATGGGACCAAATAAAAGGTAAGAATAACATGGGGGGGTGGGAGGGCAGGGGGGGAGAACTGGTTTGGTGATGTCATATCGTCACCGCTACCGGCTCGGCCGAACCAGACCGAACCGGGAGGAACCCACCACTGTTTTAAACTTCAGATGAGAAGGAATTGGATAAGATTAGTAAATGACCATGATCAGATTGCACTCAATAGTGTGAAAAACCATCATGCTTCATCTGTAGGAAGCATGACTTGCCTCCAGAAACTGCAGGTGCTCCAACACTGGAGATTTTTAAGAAGAGATTGAACAACCATTTGTTTGGAATAGTATAAAGTTTCCCGCCTGAGCAGGGGGTTGGACTAGAAGATCTCCAAAGTCCCTTTCAACTCTGTAATTCTGTTATTCTGAAATTGAACCCTCCATTGATAAAATGAGGCATTAACTTGTTCAGGCCTTTGGCAAGGACAATTGATAGCCCTTTATTCCTTTTTTCTTGCCTCTATCTCGGTTTGTTTTCTCTGTTGTCCCTGTTCTTTTGTTTTGCACTGTTCTTGTTCTTTAAATGTTTTTTAGCCATTCATAAGCTGCTGGAGTCATTGGGAGTTGGGTGGCATATACATTTAATAAAAGTATGGTCGATTGCACAGTCAGCCATATATTTAAACTGGATTTAATGTTTTTATCTATCTATCAAGTCCTTCTCAAGGAGCCGGGAAAGGCAGAGGTTGCTGTATGATGGTATTAAAGGTATTGCTGAAAGATGTAAGATGTAAGCTGTTCCAAGAAAGGCTGCCTTTTGCTATTAACTGATGGTGATTTTGTCAATGATGATGTTGTTGTTGATGTTGTTGTTGTAATTAATAATAATAATGGTACCGTGTCCAAGAATTTTACAAAACACATCAAGAAATTGGAGCTTCCTGCAATAACAGCGGAACTGTAAAAAACTGCGCTAGTCAAAACATCATTTATTTTAAGAAGATACTTGGTTGATACCTAGGACGCTGGCAGCAACCCGAATCAACCATTAGCACAAGTCAATGGTATTTATGACACATCTTTAAATGTTCAGTTGACTGGGTTTCATGTTTAATGAATAATAATAATAATAATAATAATAATAATAATAATAATAGGACTCGAGCTGCTGAGCTATTAACCAGCCTCAAAGGCTGTGAATCTCACTAAAGATTAAATAATAATAATAATAATAATAATAATAATAATAATAATAACAACAACAACAACAACAACAACAACAACAACAATATGCCTACAAGAAGTCTTTCCGAGAGGGCAGGGAAACAATACTTTTTTTTATGAACAGTAAAACGTTATTCAAAGTAAGTTTACTAATTAGAACTATTGGTTGAGGAATTCATAGGAATTGATACTTCTGACAAAATGACACAAATGTTGTGCCATAAGCTCTGCTCCATCTTGCACAACAACACAAGAATAACAACAACAACAAAAAGGTGGTGGGACAGTGTGCATCTCACAGGTGTAGTATTGTTTTAGTTGTCTCTCTAGGACTAGCCTGTCAAACTGGCAGCCTGCGGGCTGGATGCGTGACGCCCAGGCCACCCCCAGCCCAGCTCCGCAAAAGGAAAAAATGTTGTGATACATTACAATACATCACGTAACGCGATCGAGTTTGACACAAGTGCTCTAGGAGTTAGAGTGGTTGGGACAGGGCAGGACGTTAGCAAGCCCACGTTCGAGACCCGAGAACTGCTGTGTGGTGAGGTTAAGCTCTCATCCTTTGATCCAGCTCCTGTTGGAGACATGAAAGAAGCCTCCAATTGGGCACCCACAAGGCAATGGTGATTTCACTGGCTAATCCTTTCAACTTGGAAGCGCCTCAGTGCTTCTGACATGAGTGCAAAAGAAAAAGCTGTTTCTTTCATACCTAGCCATACACACACACACACCTCATCCCATATTCCTGCTCTGGCTATGAAGCACTAAAGTTTGTCCTGGGACCAGATTTTGCTGTGGAATGCTAATTATAGTTAAGGATGCATAAACTTATAAATGATTGATAACTCATTGTTTTAAATTAAACATCTTGTCCCGAAATGGAAGAGCTTACTGCTTGGCTATGATTATTGAAAGCAGAATATCATACAAGTTTCCCAGTCTAGCACCAATGGTAATCTTTTTCTCTTGACAGAAGGAGAAGGCTAAATAATTACTTTATTATTGCTGTACTCCTAACAGTCTTAAAATGACATAGATCAGAATGTGAATACCATATTTTAATAGAGTTTAGAAAGAAGAGTGTGGAGCGTTAACAATAATGAAAATATGCCATTCTGATTTCTGCTCACATTAAAGAAAAGTAATGATAGCCTTCAGTCTTGGAAGTATGAAATAGCATGAAGTTATCACCATATTATTTGAAAATTAGCATCTGGGACTTAATATAGTGAAAAAAAGCTTGGAACCTTACTGCCAGAAAAAGCAGAAGAAGGAAGAATCCAGTTACAACACCCTCTTAGAGTAATCCAAAGTTTATCAGGTTTGAATTGATGATGATTGTTTACTAAATACAATAAATCACTGGATCCTAAGCCAGGAAGCCAGTTTCCTAATGTAAGGCTATAGTGAGTATCTATAAATTAGATACATTTAGTGTACATAGTATGTTGGTATACAAGTAGTTCTTGACCTATATCCATAAGGAAGCCTGCCCACTGCAGTCAGAAATCCTAATGGCCATTAAGTGAGACTCCCACCCCCTGCTTTCTCCGATGCAGTAGTTAAACAACTGTGCAGGTTGTTAAGCAGAGCACAGGATGCCTCAGGAGTGGGGGAGGTCCTGGGAGGCCCACCATCTAGCTAGATCCATTTGGAAGTATACATGCAGCAAAAAAAAAAAAAAACTTTGCAAAGCCAAAAACAGCCCAGCAGAGGATGGGGAGGGGAAAAGAGCTCAGCTAGATTAGAGGCCAGTGCCACATTCAATGTCAAAGAAGCTTCCAAATATGCCTTGCTGTTTGGCCGCAAGAACCCCCAATAGTTGAAACACCAGGGAGGAAGTCCAATGATCCACCCAAAGATAATGTTTCACAAAAGAAAAAAGCTATGCTTGTGGCTAGACCTCTACTCAGAATAGAGTCGGGATACTGCAGATGTTGGAATTCATTGTTTGAATGCATTTCTATGCAACAAGTATGGTAGTCTTCAGCCAGTAAATGGCAGTATTTGCAAGTTTGGATCGATGGTATATACTGTACTCTGCTCTTTTGTTCTAAGTAGAGTTTTCTATTTCCTGTGTATGTCTTGTTCCAGTGTCTGGAAGTGGTAAGAGTCCAGTGCAACGGGCTTCAATTTGGTGCAAGCAAGACAGAATGGCTTTGAGTATTTGGACCTCCTAACAACAAAGTTTTTTTACCAGTAGTCCTGGATGGGTTGGCACAGCCTGAAACAGGCTCAGTGTATAATTGGAGGGTTCTCTTGGACTCATGGTTCTCAATAGAAGAGAAGGCCACCTTCTTTGTGTCTGGGCTTGGGGCCTCAAATGTGCTAAGGACCTGTTTCTTGGCTACATTAGCATCCATGGCAATAATTCTATTCAGTGACCGTATATATTTATTTTCTATTGTTTTAATGGTTTGAAATTTATTTTTATGTTTTTCTTATGTGTGCTGCAAATAAAAAAATAACTAAATGCTGCTTGTCTTCTTTACACAACTACAACAATATAGCTGTTGATATGGTTAGACATAGGCAGGCTGAACAATAAGACAATAGTTAGTTGCCTGCTTTCACCCTTAAAAGTATCATTCTATCTGAGGTTTAATTTGTGTTCTGATTTTGCTTCTTTCCTTTTATATATATAAAGTTCTGCATATCACTGCAATGATTACAGTGAAAGGAATGCAACAGAGGAGAAAATGGAGTGATACATTTGGAATTAAGTTAAATGCCCTTTTGATGATGAATGAACTGAAAGAAATGTATGTTATCACTTCACAGAGCTACTCATTTTGCATAGCAAAGGAATCAAGAAGTATATTCAACCAGTGCTGACTTATTACACCAAGAAACTGGCATTGGGATCAATGGGCTGTCTAGCTTGCGAAGGAAGCAATTCACAGATGGGTAAGTCAAAGTAATAGAATTTAACCATCCTGCCCTAATCAATTATTGTTGCTTTAAAATCACTTACTTCCAAATTTTTATTTAAAACCAAGCCTTTGAATGGTTCCATCCAACTGATTTGGATTTAGACACTTCCTTGATCTCCCTAAACAATCCTACTAATTGTAATGGACTTTATGTCCAAGAAATCCTATTCAGTTCAGATTTTGGTGGAAGGAGGGGAGGATCTAAACTGTCATACATAAAAATAATTCTCTGAACAATGAAACTGGCTATCAGATTAGAGAGTTTAGAGTTTGAAATTATTCGACCCAGAAAAGTTCATGGTTATATTGTTCTGTTCAATGTGCAAATTGACTCTTACCTCCAATTAATCGCTTGAGATCTTCAAGTGCTCTGGTTTAATTGTGCAGACTGAGCTGAAACATTGCATTCCTCAAACAATTACACCACAGCTACCCTCTTGACTTTCCCTGTATTCTTCCTGAGACTACAAGAATTGCTATTTGTAGGTTGCCTTTTAATTGCTTAGTTCAAAATGATAAGATGCAAGCTTCTAAAGTGAGAACAATGTTCAAAATGTCAAATATGGAATCAAGGATGAGCTTATACTTTGGATAACGAAAAATGCAACAATAGCACATGCTCAAATACTACCTTTTTTCAGCTGCTGTTTCACAAAAAGAATATAATTGACTGCCAACTGTTAATGTGTCATATTTCACAACTCACTTATGCCTACTTGTCTATCAAAAATGTGGATGGAAAACAGGCATGTTGCCAGTAAGTATGAACACTGGAGTTATACATCACAGTTTTAACATTTGTACGTATTTAAACTAACTATAGATTTCCCAAGTTCCACTTTTAGAAATAAAAAAACCAAATACAAAAATATCTGAGGGAAAAACGTTCCAAGTTTTGTCTATTCATTTTCCAGATGTTCATCCCAGGAATATAAGAGAAATCTGTGGGTTTGAAGGGAAATAGGATTTATTTAATGACATCATTAAAAAAAATCTATTAACCTTATTTCTTTTCCCAATGCTCTTTGAATGTATGAATCAAAGAATAATGTCATTAAATTGTTTTTTTTTTATTCTACATGAATGATGGAATCTGGGTATGTCACCTAAGCAAGGACTAGTGAAGCAGCTGCCTGTAACATTAGCAGAAAGAAGGTTTGTTATGGGAAATATTTGAAGAAGAGTACAGTGGTAGTTAGTTAGTCAATCATAAGCCTGAACATGAGTTCTGCAGAAATGTAGATGCAGGAAGGAAGCACATTGAGATTACCAATCTCACAAGGATGTGGCAGAATGACAGAGAAGAAAAGAGGACATTACTGATTCTCTGGGTAACGTGTCTGATGGAATGACTCCCTGGAAAAGAGGTGGAGGACACACACAATAACAGGATTGCCTTACCAGAGCAGATTCCAGGAGAGAGAAAAGTTGAAATATGGCATAGAGACCCAGGGTAACCCTACAAAATTATGGGAGGTATAAATGGAGGTGAACAATTATTTTGACAGGTATTTAGGATTCTGCTAAAGTACTCCACTAGCAATAATATAATGGGCTGTAAGAGTGACCTTGGGGAATGGAGGACAAATCACAACCAAGACAATGGTCCGACAAAAGACATTTGAATCCAAGGAAGAAATGTAATTTGCAAAAACATCTCAGATTTGACCCTCCTCAGTTCTCATGAAATAAAGGGAGGGAGGGGAGAGGTGCATTCAGACTTTCAAGATTCTGTTCCCATAACTTTATAATAAAAATAATATTAGCATTCATAACTTTTATTTCCTGGTTGAGGTCTACATCAGAGGGCTGATAAATAAAAGTCTTTCTAGAAATCCAAAAGATGCTTGCTTTCTGAGTTTTCCTGCTGTTAATGGTTAGACAATACCCTTGAAACAAAGATAGTTGTTTAGTATACCTGGACCCTTTGTTAAAATTTCAGATGTGTTATACTCTTGCTCTCCAAATAAACTTAAAGAGGAATATTAATAAAAGATTTCATTCCATTAGAATTCACATGTGATAATAAAATCCTAATTATACAGTTGAAAAGAATCAACTGTTAAAAAGATTTGTGGATGCTTTGATAATTTATGATATTTACATAACTGGTACTTTTAATTTCCTTTCAACCCAAAAATAAACAAAGAAAGGAGAGTTATAGACAAAAAAAATCCCATTTAAACAAACAGAATTAAAGGATCCCAACTGTATACATCTGGCAGCTTTCACACCAAGCACCACCTCTAAAAGTTATAATAGGAAGGATTAATGATTTATACTCCCACCTACACTGATGTACCAAATCAATGCATGCTTGAAGGTTCTACTTTTCAACGGCATCTTGGAATACTCCTGTATTAATTGATCAAAAATCAAAAAGAAGGGGGAACGTTTTCCAATTTATTTCCTCAATTAGAATAGAACATTTCTATTAATTATAGGATAAATTGTTACATGCATAACCAAGAGAAAGGACCTTGATAAGTGTTCCACCTCCTCATTGAATCCTTCAGGAAATAAACCATGTTGAGTCAACATTTTTTTTAAGGCAGAACTTTTTAAGGCAGATTGGATACTGTTTATAAGCTCTATGTGCTTAGATCTCAAAGCATTGTTAAAGACATCACACACCAACTCTATGGTCTGTTTTTGTTGCTCCCATCTGGGAGGAGATTTTGAAATATTTCTAGCAGGATTACCAGATTCTGTAACAGCTTTGTTCCCTATGCTATCTGTCTGGTAAACATTCAAGATTCATTTTTCTCGCCATGTACATGGATACATACAAACTGTGTTGTTTCTCTGTGTCATATATGTGGGTATATGCGTAATTTTGTATTTATTTGTTTATTTATTTAGACATGTTTATGTAGTGTATATTGGAGGTAGTGACCCTTTGAAAGCTATATGCAACAAAATTTCATTTTAATGTATGCTGATTAGTCTACACTCAAAGTGACAATAAAGTTATTTTAAATCTAAAAAAGTCTAAATTTGTCTTGTTTTGCAGTGTAGAATTTATTTTAGTGCTTAGAGATCATAATGACGTTCTTGTTGTCACATGTTGTACAGCCTAGTAAATGACACCTTTACAACTATCTCATTACCTTGCAGATATGTTTTCATTGAACATAAGGGGAGAAATGTAGCCATGTACTCAAGACAGTACAATAATGGCTCTATGTCCTGGATTTCCTTGTGGTAAAATAAAATTAGCACACTCTTAAAATCACCCTTATCTTCCTGTTTTTTATACTCTTAGATCTTCTAAAGGAAGAAAATGGATTTCTATTCACCCTGCATTGTCCTGAAGTAGTAGGTTTAATAAGGGACACAGTGGCTCAGTGGCTAAGATGCTGAGCTTGTCGATCGAAAGGACGGCAGTTTGGCAGTTCGAATCCCTAGTGCCGTGTAACGGGGTGAGCTCGTTACTTGTCCCAGCTTCCGCCAACCTAGCAGTTTGAAAGCACATAAAAAATGCAAGTAGAAAAATAGGGACCACCTTTGGTGGGAAGGCTTTCCTTGTGCCTTGGGCATTTAGTCATGCCGGCCACATGACCATGGAGATGTCTTCAGACAGCGCTGACTCTTCAGGTTTGAAACGGAGATGAGTACCGTCCCCTAGAGTTGGGAACAACTAGCACATATGTGCGAGGGGAACCTTTACCTTTAGTAGGTTTAATAAGTTTTATTTTTCAACATAATCCATTTGACATGATTCCATGCCAAAACACATAATTTAATCCTCCTGTTCATGTTCTCAAACATGTTTCCATAGTATTTGCTGACATTCAGAGTATTTTTTTTTATTGAAAAAGTTTTACAATTACATTTTCTCCCCAATTCCCCCCCAACCCTCCCTAACCTCCCTAACCCTCCCTAACCCCCCCCAACCCATCCTTCCTCCCCAGACTTCCACAGAATATAGTAAATCCCGCTTCAATCCAAATCAAAATCCCCTTTTTATAAAACTTAAACCCCTCCACCCCCTGTATATTTTTTACATCTTCACAAAATTCAAATATTTCTATCTTTATATAATACTTTCAGTTAAAAGCTATCTGATATTTCCTAGTTTGATATTTATTCTGCACATAATCTATCCACTTTTTCCACTCCCATTCATAAATCTCTTGTGAGTGATCTTTTAAATATGCTGAAATCTTCGCCATCTCTGCAAAGCTGGCCATTCCTCAATAGTCGGCATAGCTTCATTTTTCCAATATTGACCTATCAGTAATCTTGCTGCTGTTATCATATACAATATCAACTTTGTTTCACCCAATGTAAAACCCTTAACTATGCCCAATAAAAACAATTGTGGAGAAAACTGAATTTTTTTCTTCAAAACATTCTGCATAACCCACCAAATTTTTATCCAAAAAGCCTTCACTTTCTTACAAGTCCACCACACATGATAATATGTGGCATCTAAGCAATCACATCTCCAGCATTTTGGTTGAACATTAGGGTACATACACGATTAATTTCTTAGGATCCAAATGCCATCTGTAAAACATTTTATAAAAATTTTCCCTCAAATTCTGCGACTGTGTAAATTTAATATTCTGAACCCATATTTTTTTCCCATGTTTCCATCATCACTGGTTCTGCAAAATTTTGTGCCCACTTAATCATGCAATCTTTAACCAATTCAGTTTCTGAATCCCTTTCTAACAAAACATTATAAAGCCTTTTAATATGCATTGGACCTTTCTCTTTTATATGTCTAACCAATTCTTCCTCATGCATCATTATACCAATTTTTTGGTCCTCTTTCCATCTCAATTGAAGTTGATTATACTGTAACCAAGTTAAATTAATCCCTTCTTCCAACAGCGTTTCTAAAGTCTTCAGTTGCCATCTGCCCGCACCTGCAAAAAGAACTTCTTTATATAACCCCCCCCCCCCGAGTGACATTATATTTGTATTCCACATGATATGACCAAGATCCAGCCATAGCGGTATTTTGTAATCCCATTTGAGTCGGTGCTTCTTCCAGACTCTCATCAAAGAATCTCTAAGTATGTGGCTTTTAAATACTTTATCCACTTTGTTCTCATAAAATAAGTAAGCATGCCAGCCAAATTCAAGATCAAAGCTTTCTATATTCAATATTCCAGTCTTTTTCCTTCCAAACCAATCACTTGCTTGGGTCAAAGCTGCTGCTTCATAATATAATTGTAGGTTTGGAAGTTTAAGACCTCCCCTTTCTGGAACGTCTTGCATAATTTTCAGTTTCACTCTCGGTTTTTTCTCGTTCCAGCAAACTTATTCAGGGACATTCAGAGTATTGATGATTTAGAAGTTGCAAGCATCCTCTAACTGGAAATTGGTTTGTGATCATCCTAGAATACTCCTGGTACATCTCAATCTAATTCTTAGAAATTGTTTATAGGAGAGTTGTCTCTTATTTTTCTAAAATGGGACTCGCAATATTGTGCCTCAATAAAGAACTGTTTATGAGTTTTCTATAGATGATGGTTAGTACCTTGGTACTCAACTGCTTTGAAACTCATCATATTTGGTACTCAATGCATTTTGATGTGAACATTTTGTCCCAATACTCATTGTTTGTTTGCTACTAAATGCACTAACTAGAACTTGTCTGCCTTTTGATTCACTACATTATTCCTTATGGAGAAAATGTATTTTGTACTCATTGTTTTTGGTACTCATTACGCCTCTCAAAACCAATTAAGGATGAGTACCGAGGTACCACTGAAAATGGTTGCTTTTTTTTGACATCACAAATTTCATGAAATTGTTTGACTGTTTATCACACTTTATGCTAAATGCTGAGATCTGACTTGCTCAGCCTCCTACAGAATTTATTCAGAGTTTCTAAAATTAATTTCCAGATGACGAAGATATCATTCATTCACCTACATCTCTCTTTTATAAAGCTGAAGCTATAGTTAAATAAATAAATGTCACATCCTCAAACCTTGAGGTATGGCCACATCCATGGTTTGTTAATGATCTTCAAAACAGTAAATAAAGTTCTGGTGAAGAATAATTGCTAAAATAGCTGCCAAGAAGTAAAATTCTCTCCCCCTCACACTTTTGTAAAGTATGGATTGTCATATGCTTGTGTAACTTGACTTTTTAAAAACAATTGCATAGAAGTTGGAAAAAAAGAAGCATCACAGTCAGGAAAACTATTTAGGCTCCAGGCTCATGCAAAGAGCCAAAACACTTCTTCCAAACAATTTTTGACGTAAATATTTCCCTAATCAGAATCATATTATAAATTCATCATTCTCTCTCTCTCTCTTTAGCAGAATTCGTAACCAGTGTAGGTTACCATCAATGTGTGAAATTAGGCATTTTATAGAATGCCTAGAAAATCTATAGAATGCCAAAAATAGAATGTCAAACTATGCAAAAGGCAAACCAACGAAGTATAAAATATTCTTACTAAAACACTATTCTAGGCTTCCTTGTTGCAACGAATTAATATTTTGCAACAAATTAATGCTTTTTTCTCCTTTTTTTGGCAAGAAAATCCTGTATTTTATTTTGCATTTCTTTTATAATTTTCACATACAGATAGTCCTCGACTTACAACAATTTATTTAGTGACTGTAATAATTCATTTAGTGACAGTACAAGGCACTGAAAAAAGTGACTAATGACCATTTTTCACATTTATGACCGTTGCAGTATCCCCATGGTCACATGATCAAAATTCAGATGCTTGACAACTTACTCCTATTTATGATGGTTCCGTTGTCCCATGTGATCTTCTTTTGCCAACTTCTGACAAGCAAAATCAATCAGGAATCCAGATTCACTTAACAACCGTGTTACTAACTCAACAGTGATTCACTTAACAACTCTGTCAAGAAAAGTCGTAAAATGGGACAAACTCCCTTAACAAATGTTTCACTTAGCAACATAAATTTGGGCCTCAATTGTGGTCGTAACTCGAGGACTGCCTGTACAACTTTTCAATAAAGGGTTAGTGTTAGGGTTAGGGTTAGATGTAGGTTTAGGGTGCGGATTATGGTTAGGGCTAGGTGTAGGATTAGGGTTAGGGTTAGGATTAGGGTTATGGTTAGAGTTAGGGTGCAGGTTAGAGTTAGGGTTAGGGTTACCAATTCAATTCAATTCAAATCTTTATTGTCACTGCACAATGTATGTACAATGAGATTAGTTGAGCTCCCTCAGTGCACCCCCCCAACTCACAATACAACTCACAGTGAAGACAGAAAATCCCTAACACAATAAATCATATTAACAAAACACCGGTCCTATTGCACCAGTGTGAACATGTTACACATTGCGCCAGCCCTGCAGTCCGTCATACTATGTAGTTATGATGTTATTTCTCATTCAGGAGTCTGACAGCCCACGGATAAAAACTGTTCTTCAGCCTGTTTGTGCATCTGGCTATACTTCTATATCTCCTTCCTAATGGTAGGAGGGTAAAGAAGTGATGACCAGGGTGAGAGTACCCTAACCTTAACCCTGATCCTTTTCATGATTCTCTGCCATACTTTGCTTAAATGGTTATTTTGTCATTTTGCATAATGCCTAGGTATTATATATGATGCCTAGTGAAAGTATATAGCATATTAAAATAACATAGACATATCATACGTCGCCTAAAAGCATCATACATTCCATAAATTTCCTATATAATGCCAGCTTTTCCCACATTGCCAATAGCATACATATTTAAATTAAAGTCTATAATGTCAGTCATTAAGAATACTGTGAAGAAATAATCTTCCATGATAGAAATAGATAGAAATTAACTGAAGTACATTGAAGTACACTGCAGGAATTTGCTATTTGTATGATATGCTTTTAGAAAATATTGTTTTGTCTAGACTTGGCATGTACATGTGAATGCATGATGCATGGTAACAACAGATCTGTAGATATTTACACTCGGCCTACATTTAGAATGATTGAATAAGAAGGTATTTCACTTTTTATATAGCTCCATTCTTTTGACATAGCACTATATTGTCAGCCGCGGAGGTATTAGAAATTAAAATGCCTTGTGATATTTCTATATCAACTGGATTTATGCCTCCTGCCTGGTTCATTTTTAATTGATCGTAATTCTTTAGACTCAGCAATGTTGACGAAGTCTTACTTCTCCTGAAATCATCATTGTCTGTATATTGATCACATGGAAGTGATTACATTCTTCTAAGGAACAAGTTAATGTTGATTTAAAGATGCAACAATTACAGGACTGCAAAGACAACTGATCAAGCATATATTTATATTTCCTGCCCCAAATTAAATAAAAACACCAGGGGGCTTGGAAATGTTAGTGGAAAAAAAATGTTTCTGAAGGGAATTTTGCTAATTGTATATTAGATTAAGTTCTAGTCATTGAAGTATATAAAGGCACAGTTCTGGCTAGATCCAGATTTAGCCTTATGTAGATGTATTAGGAGCTGTGGGGGCGCAGTGGTTAGAATGATTAGAATGCAGTACCGCAGGCTACTTCTGCTGATGGCTGGCAAATTGGCAGTTCGAATCTCACCAGGCTCAAGGTTGATTCAACCTTTCATCCTTCCAAGGTCGGTCAAATGAGGACCCAGATTGTTTGGGGGGGGCAATATGCTGACTTTGTAAACTGCTTAGAGAGGGCTGTAAAGCACTGTGAAGTGGCATCTAAGTTATTGATATTGATATTGCTATTAATATTAGTCCATGAAAATAAAGTCTACTAACATCAATGAAAAAAAAATCAGTATGGCTTAGCTTAGGCCTAACACTCAAAAATCATTTTGTGTTAGTTTTAACCTACCACATTTTTACAAAATGTAGATGAACCTTTCATAATCACTGTGCCCCTCATACTTAATATTAAAGTAGGATCAATTTGAAAAAAACCCGAAACTGGTTGATTGGATTTTAAAGTTTTGTTGTAATCCTTTGGTTTGTAATAAAAAAAAGTCTGGTTTGATTTAAAAAAAACTTTTATTGACCAAAACAAATTAACATATTTATTTGAGTAGATTCATTGAGTTGGCATATTAGATAACTGAATATTTATCAAACTAATACAATAGTTTGCACTATATTATTTATGATCCATTATCCACAAAATAGAAGGGAAGCATAGTCACCAAATATATGTGCAAACAAATGGTGATTCATTGAGACCTATGTACACAACTGATGTCTAATTTGGAGATTCAATAGTGCAGACATTTCTTTTTCAAGCCATTCCATTCATTTATCAACAATATACATTATAGAATTGCATATCTTAACTCGGGAGCCTAACAACCAGATAATGGTGTGCTATCTGGAAAAGTACTATACTCTTGAAGTTATTTTCTATCAATTGGTTGTAAAGCTCCAAAATTAGTTTGATTGTATGGTATCATAGTTATTGTGGGTGATAGATGGATATATAAGTCAGTATTTCTGGAAACTTTCTGTACATATTTTTTTGAGATGGAAGCCCTTTTCTTCAGGCCCAGATGTGTTACATAAAACTAATAATATATTATATACCATTAATATATTCAGTTATGAGAGAGAGAGAAGACAGATAATTTAGGCATTTACTAAAGCATCCTATTTTTTTTATATAAAGAGCTAAACTTTATAATTTAAAAAACAAATTCAGTTTTCAGAAATTATTGAAAAAAACAATATATAATAAGCAAGTAGAAATTAATGCTTTGTTCTTGTAATTGTACTGTCATTGCTTGCTATGACATATACTACTCAAGTTAGGTAGATGAATGATTTTTGGCTCTGTGATTGTAAACAGAGACAAAACACACATTTGTTTATTTAAGCAGCAATTCCTTTCATAGCACTAACATACCAATCAGAGTTGCTGAGAACAATATACATAAAACAAAGTGCCAAATTAGTCTGTAAGTGCTGAAGCACCCCTTTTCTTGCCTTTATCAACTTGGTTCCCACCATATTAGGACACAGAAAAAGGTTTCTCTGGGCATGGCAGGATTGCCCTGGAGCACTAAAGATTATTGAAACCATTTCAAATATACCTGGAAACAAAGCATTTATCGCTGCAATGCCTACAATATGATCCTACAAGCAAACTTGAAGCACTGTTCTTGAAGCTGCATTTAGAACCAATTTCTGTTTCTAAACACTCTAATGCAGTATTTCTCAACCTCAGTAACTTTAGGGTGTGTGTGGACTTCAACTCCTAGAATCACCCAGCATGCATGCTTGCCAGGGAATTCTGGGAGTTGAAGTCCACACATTTTAAAGTTGCTGAGGTTGACAAACCTTGCTCTAAAAAGTATAACAGTATAATAGAATAACAGAATTGGAAGGGACCTTGGAGGTCTTCTAGTCCAACCTCTTGCTCAGGCAAGAGTAAACCCTATACTATTTCAGACAAATGGTTGTCCATTCTCTTCTTAAAAACCGCCAGTATTGGAGCAACCACAACTTCTGGAGGGAAGTCGTTCCACTGATTAATTGTTCTGTCAAGAAATTTTGTCCTTAATTCTGGGGTGATTCTCTCCTTGATTCTCTCCTTGAGTGGCCTTGATACAGGGGATATAGTCATCGAACCCTTGTCATGGTCTGACCATTCGCTCCTTCGACTTGACTTTCTAACCGCTACACCCCGCCGCAGGGAGGCGGGACCGACTAAGTGGTTCTGCCCCAGGCGCCTGATGGATCCTGATAGGTTCCAGATGGAGCTTGGGCCATTTCCTGAGACTATGGCTCATGACTCAGCTGAATACTTGGTGGCCGCCTGGGACAGTGCGGCCGCTGGGGCTTTGGACCGCATCGTGCCTTTGCAGCCTCTGACCCAGCACCAAACTCACCTAGCTCCTTGGTTCTCTGAGGAGCTGAGGGAGATGAAGTGCTGGAAAAGACGCCTGGAGAGCGGTTGGAGGACCAGCCGTTCCGAATCCGACCGAACACTGGTGAGGTCTCATATTAAGACCTACCTAGTGGCGATAAAAGCGGCAAAATCTAGCTATTTTGCCGCTCTTATTGCATCATCAGATAATCACCCAGCCGCCCTGTTTAGGGTGACCCGCTCCCTCCTCCATCTGGGAGCGCGGAATGATCCCTTGCAGGTCGAGCTGAGGATTTTGTGCAGTATCTGTATAATAAAATCGCTCAGATTCAGGAAGGCCTGGCTTCTGACTGGGTAAGTCCGGATGGGATGATTGAGGCAGGTCTTGAGAGTGTTATCTGGGAGGAGTTTGATCCCATGGCTCCCGAGGACTTGGACAGGATTCTGGGATGGCTGAACGCAACTACATGTTTATTGAACCCGTGTCCCTCCTGGTTGGTGCTGGCTTCCTGGGAGGTTACACGAGGCTGGCTCCAGAGGATTATTAACGCTTCTTTGAGTGAGGGTGTCCTGCTGGCCGCCTTGAAAGAAGGGGTGGTGAGGCCCCTCCTCAAGAAGCCCTCTCTGGATCCGGCTGTTTTGGCTAACTATTGTCCAGTCTCCAACCTTTGTTTTATAGCGAAGGTTGTTGAGAGTGTGGTGGCACGGCAGCTTCCACAGTACCTGAAGCTGTCTATCTAGATCTGCTCCAGTCCAGCTTCAGGCCTGGGCACAGCTCAGAAACGGCATTGATCGCATTGGTAGATGATCTCTGGAGAGCTCAGGATAGGGGTTGCTTCTCTATCCTGGTTCTGTTAGATCTCTCAGCGGCTTTTGATACCATCGACCATGATATCATGTTGCGCCGGTTGGAGGAGTTGGGAGTGGGGGACACCGTTTTGCGGTGGTTCTCCTCCTACCTCTCTGACTGGTCGCAATCAGTTTTGACAGGAGGGCAGTGGTCAACCCCGAGGCGCCTTGTCTGTGGGGTGCCACAAGGGTCGGTCCTCTCGCCCCTTCTGTTCAACATTTATGTAAAGCCGCTGGGTAAGATCATCCGTGGCTTTGGGGTGGAGTTCCATCAGTACGCTGATGACACCCAGCTGTATATCTCCAACCCAGGCCACCCCAACGATGCCCTTGAAGTGATGTCCTGGTGCCTGGAGGCTGTGCAGGCCTGGATGGGGAGAAACAGGCTCCGACTCAACCCTTCCAAGACTGAGTGGCTGTGGCTTCCGGCGTCCTGATATAGCCAGCTGGTGCCATCGCTGGTTATCGGGGGCGAATCATTGGCCCCCACGGAGAGGGCTCGCAACTTGGGCGTCCTCCTGGATACACGGCTGTCTTTAGAAGAGCATATGATGGCCGTGGCCAGGGGGGCTTTTTATCAGGTTCACCTGATACACCAGTTGTGTCCCTTTCTGGATCAGGACTCCCTACGCACGGTCACTCAGGCACTCGTCACTTCCCGCCTGGACTACTGCAATGCTTCCTACATGGGGCTCCCCTTGGGGTGCACCCAGAGGCTCCAGCTGGTCCAGCATGCAGCCGCATGGGGGATTATGGGAGCAACGGGGCGTCCCATGTGGCACCTTTCCTGCACGAGCTGCACTGGCTGCCGGTGGTCTTCTGGGTGCGCTTCAAGCTGTTGGTGACCACCTTTAAAGTGCTCCATGGCTTAGAGCCGGGGTATCTACGAGACGGCCTTCTGCCGCCAATAGCCTCCCACTGGCCAGTACGCTCACACAGAGAGGGCCTCCTCAGAGTGCCATCGGCCAGACAATGTCGGCTGGCGACCCCCAGGGGGAGAGCCTTCTCTGTGGCAGCACCTGCCCTCTGGAACGACCTACCCCCAGAGATATGCACAATACCAGACCTCCGGACTTTTCGTCGGGCCCTGAAAGCTCATTTATTTCATCTAGCCGGGCTGGCTTGATCCCATCCTTTCAGTTTTAATTTGGAATTGGTTTTAACTGGGTTGTTTTAAATTGTGGGCTGAAATTATTTAATATCTTTTAAACTGTTTTTAAATTTTATATGCTATGTTTTATTTCAGCTGTTCACCGCCCTGAGTCCTGTTGGAGAAGGGCAGTATAAAAATCAAGTAAATTAAATTAAATTAATTAATTAATTAGTTTCCATCCATCGCTGCTTGTCCTGCCTTCAGTTGCTTTGGAGAAAAGCTTGACTCCCTCTTCTTTGTGGCAGCCCCTTGGATATTAGAGCACTGCTATCGTGTAACCCCTAGTTCTTCTTTTCATTAAACTAGACATACTGTTGTTTATATGTTTTAGCCTCCAGTCCCTTAATCATCTTTGTTACTCTTCACTGCACTCTTTTTAGAGTCCTTTTTATATTTTGGCGACCAAAACTGGATGCAATATTCCAAGTGTGATCCAACCAAGGCATTATACACATAAAAGTTCATCATATTTCTGATTCATTGCATACTGATGGCAATATCGTTGTTGATCATGATGTTACTGCTAAAGGACATAAATGGTCACTTTCTAGCAGTCTGTACAGTTTTTATTCCTATATTTCAACTATGCTTCTGTGAACCTTATTCATTTTTCTCTTTAAAAGTTTGTATCTTCGGGAAGAAGAAAGAGATTAGATTAAGATATAAGGGGAGGAAGAACTAAGTAACATATGGAAGACCATTATTAAACAATGCTTAAAAATGATAAGATACTTATATGTTGTATGTTGTGTAAATGTCATATATGTGTTATAATAAAACTATTTTTTTAAAAAAAAATTCATATCTTTTCTTTCGTGTTCTTTGAATGTACTTTTTTTAACAATAATGTGTAAGGAAACAGAATAGGAAATTGCATGGTTTTTTTTTTTCCTATGTTACTTATTTATTTATTTATTTATTTTGTCGCATTTCTATGCTGCCCAACTCCCAAGGGACTCTGGGTGGCTTACAACAAAGAATAAAACAATGCGAACAATCCCATAAAAAATGTTAAAAAGAAAAACATTAAAACATTAAAAACTTTAAAAACGTTAAAACACATGCACTCCAATTCATGGCTGGGTCTCGCAAGATCACTATAATGACGGCACCAGGCCTGCCAGAAGAGCCATGTCTTCACCGCTTTGTGGAAGGCCAATAGGGTGGGGTCAGTCCGGACCTCAGGAAGTAATTGGTTCCAGAGAGCCGGGGCAGCCACAGAGAAGGCCCTCCCCTGCGGGCCCGCCAGCCGACATTGTTTAGCTGACGGGACCCGGAGGAGACCGACTCTGTGGGATCTTACCGGTCGCTGGGAGCTATGTGGTAGTTAGTAGTAGAATACTTTATTTTTCTTACTGGACATCACCAAAGGATGTGTTCAATGTTAAATTAATGCTCATGCTTCATATTAAAAACAAAATTGTTCATTTTTTAAAGGAGAAAATTAAATTATTCTTATGTATCCTATCTATCCTCTGACCCTTAAGGTTCGTTGGTTAGTGCTAAATATATTATAAAGTTCAAAGACTTTAAGATGCCAGAACATAATTTTTATTATGTAATGGTTTTGGAGAAAGATAGAGAAGACTAAAAATGTATTGCTCAGCATTATAAACTAATTAAGCAAACTATTAATTAGCTATTCAGGATAAAAATACAATTTGTATATACCAATTCCTAACTAACTTGTTAACTAACATTTTAAAGAGTCTGTTCAAAAGAGGTAGTACAGTTCTACATGAATTGAACATGAGCCAGAGAATTATTTTACTATATTTATCACAGAGTAGATTTTTCACGTATTTCACTTAAAGGAAGTGTCATCCTAATTAAGCATAAGATATTGGAGAAGGTTACCAGCCCTGATGGTTTTCCAGTTGATTAGTATTTTTTTTTAAAAAAAAAAATCACCAATGGGTTTTCACTTCCTTTTACAGAGGGGAACCTTTTTAAAAATAAATTCCTGCCTTTTAATGTTAATGAGAGACACATACTAGAGTTATTTCTGAACTGAGTAAAAGTTCTATTATGTGCGTTCTAATTATAGGCATATTTCCTTGACAAATGTAGATGCTAAAATGTTACCCTAACCCCACAGATTAGCAGGTGTTTCTCAAAATATCATGCTTTCAATCAGGATGGATTGCAGGTAATCCTCGATTTACGACAATAATGGAGCCTGCCAATTTTGGTCATAATGTGGGAGGGTGTTAACTGAAACTTGTTAAGTGAAAGAGCTGTCAACCTGGATTGCCCCAATGCATATGTTAAACAAATGTAGGGGTGAATGCAGGGGTTGTTTAATGTGCATGGGGTGCCACAGGGATGCCTGCCTTGGGCCTCCCAGGGCTCCCCCACCCCAAGATAACCCTGTGCTCTGCTTCCTTTCCTTGGGGTCCCCACAGCCATCTCCACCTCTCACGATGCCTTGCTTACCTTCTGGAGATCTACAGAACTCAATACTGTAGTCTATTCTTACTGGGCCATGTGGAGCAGCCATTTGCAAACTGACCTTGGCAAAGCAGCATTTCCCTCATCTTCTGCCTTTTTGCACGGTCCCTTTAATTTAAAACAGGATAATGAGCTACAGTTTTTGCTTTGCAATTTCTATATTTTCTGGTAAAAAAAAGTTTTAAAAGGAAGGGGGAGAGACAGAAGCTGGTGCAGTGAGATGGAGAACAGACAATGAAGGATTAAGTGTTAAAAGACCAGTACAGAGGGAGCTGCTTTGCCTTGTTTGAATCCTGCTCTGGAAGGCAAGCTATTCTTCACTCTCCCTCTGCATTGCCCTGTTAACAGGGGGCAAAGCAGGCCCATGCCTTTGGGGATCCGGCAGGATAAGGATGGGGGGAAGAGATAGGTGGACATGCTTTCTGCAAAGTTGCCTGGTCTGACTGGATAACTTTTGTAAAATTCTTATCTTTGAATCATGGTTGTACATAAATTTTGGGAGGTCTGTTGTAACTTTGAATGGTCACTAAATGATAACCTTGAGGATTATCTGTATAAGGAATCATCAAGCTTCTGAAATATCAGGTATTTAACTGATATTCTTGCTTTGTTTTATTTAAATCCTAAAATGACACTTCTGTTGCCATCTAGAGGCAGACAAATAAAACCGGTTTCAAAGATAAGTTGTATATTGTATGAAATTAAATAGACTAACATCATTAAAAGTTGATACAAACAATTCCAATTAAAACTTATATTCATCCTTGGATAACTATTCTATTCTAACTTAAAGTAGCTTCACACATTCTGCAAAGGATGAAACAATTTTAAAAAATTGCCTCAAAACACAGATGTGCTTATTGTAACTAGATTTAAGATTTAACTACTTGCATTTATAGTAAAGTAAGCATTTAACAGAAAATGGAATTTTAGAAATGAGATATAAATGCTGGGGAAAAAGAAAATGATTACCACTGCAATCTCTCTCCTTCTCCACATTGCTATAAAAGCTATAAAAGATTCAAAACTCATATCATCCTTACATCTGGCCCCCAAAAATCATTTTATCACTTCATTCCCATATAAGCTTCACACTGCTCCAGAATAGGATCCACATCTTCTCTTTGCGTGTGAAAATCTCCTGTGCATGGTAGCTGAACTGGTTTATTTTTGACTCAACAATGATGTAATCCAAACCAGGAAGAAGAGAGAAAAAAAATCATTTTCCTATTTGCAATAATGTAACTTCTCAGAGCTTGTAAATAATTTGAATTCCCATTGGTGGAAATCCAATGTTTGTCTACTCTGTCTCTTTATCTAACATTGTATTCAGTTCTTTGGTCCTTAAATGGGAAAAGCATCTCAGCAGCTTCATGCATTCCACTTCACAAGTGCTGAGATGATTTTGCACATGACCGGACATAAAATACACAACTTCCTAAGTTCATTTTCAAACACAGCCAACGCTGATCTAAACTGATCAGATTCCTGCAGATTTTGCTGTATACCTGGTAGCCCAATTGAAAGGATTTGGGATAAATTAAAAGAAGTTCTGCCTAGGTTCCCTTCTCTTCAAAAGGGGGCCAAGTATTCAAAGCCTCCCTCTGGGCAAGTAATTTTCAGCATCCTGAGGTTCATAAGTAGACATTGTTTAGAATTTACTGCCTCATTTAGCCAATTTCAACTTTTAACATTGCTATGACCTTTGCTGGGGTCTTGGAGAAAGCATCAGATTGAAGAACTGATGTGATACCACAGTACCTTCATAGCTTCCTGTGACATTTCCAGAATAAGAAAAATAACTGTCTGGGAGCCACATCATTTTACTCTGCTACCTATACTGGGGATAGGTAATAACCAAACTAGCCAACTGAATACACCCAATAGGCATTGCCAATGTAGATGGAGTGGAAAGGAGGTGCTATAAATGTAGTTGATTTCTTGTATCAATTACAAGAAATTGGGGGTGGGGGATTTTTACTCTTACAGAATATTTAGTATCTTAAAGTGGAACAAACAGGGATTTTCCCGCATTCTATTGTTGCTCAATTTAGATGGGAGAACTCTGCATCATTGAATTCCTAGCTTATTCTCAGAATTTGTAGAGAATAAGGAGGATGACCTTGATGGAGATATGCAGTAACCATTGCCTAGGCAGAGGAGCTGTTTTTTAAGTCACACAGTAAAAGTCATTTAAGCCTTCATGTGGAGTTGATTTGGTCTACCTGTTTCCCTTTTATGACTCTGTAATTCCTTAATTTAGGGATAGAGTTGGGGCAATTGTTAGTGCTGAGAATTTACTGGCCAGATGCCCTTCTTTACACCACACAGAGTTCACAGCAGGTATTTTTTTCTTTGCTCCCTAGGAGAGAACATCTGCCACTACCTAGTATTGAACTCTCAACCTTCCAAATGGCAGGTGAGGATCTTCACCACTAGGCTACCATGCGACTCCTGATTTGGTCTGTCTAAGTCGCATGATTTTACAGAAGTTGAAGGTGCAGTTGGATTGGAGAGCAGAAATAATGCCATATAGATGTTTTCAAAGATTAAGATCACATGGAAAATATGCAATTCCAAATCACATCATCATTTCTTTTCTACCACCCAAGCTAGGTCTCTCAACACGTACTGTCACTCCAACATGTGTCTCAACATGTATCTATAGTCTACAGTAATGTTTTTTGTAGGAATATATACTCAAGAAGCCTCATAGAGACTTAAGGATACATCACATTTTTATTTCCATATTCTAAGGGGCACTTATGCTGGAACACAGAGATGTTTGCCTAGGGAACTAAAATTCATAACCTTGCTGGATTAAATAGAGACTTTGATTTCTTATGCTCTTACCAGTCAATTCATGTTTCCTGCTATTGAAAACCCTTTGATTTTTCATATGGCATAATGTTAAACCTTTGTCTAACTCAAGAGAATTAAACATTTGAATTGTTATTAAGTATTGTAGAGATGTAACATCAAACTCCATGGCACAAATTCATGTCAGTTTCCACTTCTACCTTCCAACAAGAATGTGATAACTCAAAAGTAAATCCAAATCAGCATCACTTAACCTTATCTATGTTTCTATTCATTTCCCCCCATACCCCTATTGGCAATTTTGTTCAAGCACTTTGTGCTCAGCAGCAATTCTTGTCTGTGGCATTATGGAAGCAGAGTTTTCCTCCAATCATTTTGCATTGATCCTCTGGGAGATCAGCACTTAATACACAATGACTATAAACAAATTCAAGTGGCTGATAAAAATGGCTAGGGCAATGTAGACAAAGAGACCTTAATAACCTGCCTTACCACTGAACACTTCAAGAGACTATTTAAGTGAAACAGTATTCCCTGCAGGATATATTTATCATTATAAAAAGGAATTCAAGTTTGTCCTGGTTTTCTTCACTGAGATTTTCTCTTGGTGCTGCCCCAGTAAGCCACTGTTTCTTCAGCTTCTTTGCAGAGATGGCATTTGCTGGCTGTTACTTTGTGCGTGTTTGTTCTTAAGGCTTGGTCTTGCGCTGCCAGTATTAGCCATGCTGTCTCTTTCTTCAACTTCTCTTAGCCATTGCCAGATCTTGCATTATCTGCTTTTGTGCCTACTGGCCATATAATACATTGTTGTTTTCCCGTACAGCTTCAGTTCACCCGTGTAAAGGAAGTTGGTGTATGTTTTCAATGTTTTATAGCTATGGCTTGATTTGTTCAGTGTTATTGACAGATGAATCAATGCAGTAACAAACAGAAGTGGTGATCGTGAGTTTGATGATAGATAGATAGATAGATAGATAGATAGATAGATAGATAGATAGATAGATAGATTCCAGTCTTGGATGTTAACATTTCTCTATTTATCATCATTGAAGAGCGTCTGTGTCTTCCATTGTGGCATTGATCTTTGCACAAAGTTTCTGATGTTTCTACTGACTCCTGTTATTTTTAGGCATTTGATTATCCAATCATGTGGGTTGCCTTCTAGTAACAAATCCAAACTTCATTCAAGTTGCTCTTCCATTTCTTCTGGTTTTTCAAAATCATTTTATGCATTAAATATATATATATATTGTGCCTCTGCTGCTTGGCCAATTTCCTTTTTACTCAGTTGGAAAGAGTTTGTTTTCAACTAGATGCTGTTGGACTGCATCAGCTACCACACAAGCTAGCAATTTGAAATTGCTTGTTCCTGTTGCTTTTGTTTGATCTTTCATTATCAAGTAGGTTTTGTTAGGCTTCAATCAATCTTTAATTTTATCTCTTTGTGGTATGTTGGTAAATTGCTTGGCAATGAGTGGATGAAGACCAGTTACATGTTTCAACCAAAAATCATGTGCTTTATCTTCACCTGGTGTGACCAATTCTCATGCTTTTTTGCTCTTTTCTTCACCATGTATGCTAAAGAATGAATGTTCTTTCATTTCAGCTGATCTTGGCATGTTGATCTTATTTTACATCCTGGTCTTCCATTTTGGTGATCCACTGTTTGGATTTTTTTTTCTTCTTTGTTGATTTTGCATCCAAGACCTTCAGTTATAACTGCAGCTGTACTGCACATTAGTTTGTTTTTTGCAGTGAGCTGTTTGTCACTCCCAAAATACTTTATTTTAAAGTCTAATATTTAACTGATTCATATTTTAAATAGCTATTTCCCAACAGTGTTTTTCGCCACTTCTATCTCTATTTATTTAACTGGTTCACAGTTTGGTTTAACTATTCTCCAGTATTGTCTCCTCCACTTCCTCCTGAGTTTATTTTTTGGCTGGTTCGCAACTTAATCAGTTGCTTTCCATCGATGCTTTCCTCCACTCCTAATCTTACTTATTTAAGATGGTTCACAGTATAATTTTAACTGCATACCAACGTTATCTCCTTCAATCTCCTAAATCTATTATAAAACTGGTTTGCAACTCAAATAGTTGCTTCCCAGCAATGCTTTCCTCCGCTCCAACCTCTATTTTTAACTGGTTCACAACTGTCTTTCAGTTGCTCTCCAGGTATATTTTCCTCCACTCCTAACCTTTTATTTTTTGGCTGGTACACAGTTTTGCTTTAACTGTTACTTAGTGTACGCTTCCCTCCACTCCTAATTCTAATGGCTGGTTCACAGCTTTACTTTGGCTGTTTTCCAGCCCATGCTTTCATCCACTCCTAACTCTTATTTTTATTTTTAATTGGTTCCCAATTTTGCCTTAACTGTTCTTCAGTATGATGCTTTCCTCCACTCCTACCTTATTTGTAAAACTAGATCACAGCTTTAGTTTCACTGTTCTCCAGAATCATGCTTCCCTCCACTCCTAACTTCATTTGTTTAACTAATTCATGACATTTTATTTTAATTATTGTCCAGCTTTATGTTTTCCTCCATTTCTACATCTCTTATTCAATTATTTAACTTTAAATTAATTCACAATATATTACTCATATTCATTTTTAAATCCATTCTCCTCCATGTCTTTAACTGATTAAAAATAAAAAGGTATATCGACAAATATCTTAGCTCCTATTCTCTCCTAGGCTTTCTCCCATGCCATATTTATTTCCAGTGAATATCAACATTTTAAATCACTTTAAAATCAATTTTCTATAATTATTAAGTCTGTAATTAATTCTTCTTAATATCCAGCACCTTAGAGAACATTTTCTTCTAAATTATTAGGTCTGTAAATAGAGCTTAAAAATTCCAAATTTAAAAAAGTATTACAACATCCAAAAATCATAATTTTCAATCATTTATACTCATTTTTTCCAAGTCAAATTGTTGTATATTCATAAAATCAACTTAGATAAAAATAATAGTGAGAAAAGAGAGAGAATAGTAACAATATTAATAACAGTTAAAAGAAAAACAAAAGAAAAAACAAGAATAAAAAGAGAAAAGAGAATAGAAATATAACAAAGGAAATTGAAAAGAGAATTAGAAAAAATAGAGAGGGGAAAAGGGACAAAAGAAAAAAAGAAAAAGGAAAGAAAAAAAATAGAATTGAGAGAGAGCCCAAAGAAGAAGAAAAGTATTTCCTAAAATTATTCAAAGATCAAACTCCCAGACACCATTACATCCATTTAATTCAAACTATGGTATTTTGTTATCTTGTTACTTTATATTCCATTTTTTTTCCTTCTCCAATCTATCTGAGTATATTTATTTTCCATTTCAATGTCCTCAAAATTATAAATTCTATAAAGTTAATTCTGAATTGACTATTCCATATATGGTATAGTCAATGTTCTTCTTTTGTTGCCACGCCCTTTTTCTCTTGTTGCCACACTTAATAAATCAGTTTTCATTATTCTATTTAGTTTCTTCTTTCTGGTCTTCAATATCCTCTAATACTCAGATTATATGTCCAAAGTCAAGCCTCTTGAAATTTTTCTCAAAATAATCCACTTAAGTAACAAGCAACAAAGTTTCGCTTTCAAGTAACAAGCAGTCTGGAATTTACACTTTCATTTTTCAGCTGGCAGCTCTCTTTTCCATCTCCATTTGTCTTTTATCTTAACTTTTAAAAGCATATTTATTTCCTCTTCTCCTTCCTCTCTCTCAAACATAATCCAATCTCGTTTAGCCACAAAAAAAGCCAGAAAAATAGAAAAAGAAAACCAAATCTGTAATAAAATCATTTCCAGAAAGTCTATAATTAATGCTATCTATCAACAGGTCTTTTCTCCATCATTCATTTGAGTCTTTTTGCCCCGATGTTTCTCAGCTGCTGTTAAGGCTAGGGCACACTTTTTGTAATCCATCCATTGCCTGGGCAGAAGTCAACTCACCGCTTCTCGCAAGACAGGGGAGGTCCGAAGACCTGTCAGCAGCAGCTTGGCAGACGGGGTTTTGGCAGAGCTCCACGGAGCTCGCCATTTCCCCGTCTGTATCCCCGTAGTGCCAACCGGAAATTCCTTTATTTATTATTATTTTTGTGCTGCCTATTTCCTCTGTAAGGTAACTCTGGGCAGCTTTTCAGATTTGTACTAACTGGGTTTTGTTATTGTTGTTGTTTTGTTTTTTTGCTTTTGCAACAAGCTTCAGGCAAGCTTGTTGGTTTTGTGCTGTTCTAGATGCTCATTCTCATTCATGCTTATTATTTATTTTAGTTTCTTTTGTTTTTCAGATTTTATTCTTTATGAGGAGAAGATAGAGAAGATGATTCCTAACTTGAAAATAAAAATGGTTTAGTAGTGATGAAGGTTTCATTTACTATCATCTCCCCCTGATTTGTCTCTACTGTCTGAGATACTTCTGGCAAAGTTCAATTTCTTTGCCCTGAGTAGAATTCCAATTCTACTTTTGTGAATACTTTTATTTCATATTATAAATCAATGTTGATCTGCTAGCCTCTTTCTGTTATTTCTGATTCTGGATGTTGTCCTTTCCAGATTGGTGCATCTTTTTCAGATATCTTCTTCTCATTCAACTTGATTTATAATAGCAAATCATTACTTCTTTGTTTTCAGTCTTTGAATATTTGCAATGACTAAGCAACTTTTCTTCCAATAATATTGTAGCTGCTGTCTCTGGTTGACTACTCAGCCAGAAGTCCTGAGTCCTGTAGCCCTTTGGTCACCAGATGTCCAGGAACTCCAACACCTAATGTGGTCTGTATTAATCCAGGTGACAACCGATCCAATATACTGTAGGCAGTGGTGGGATTCAGCCAGTTCACACCACTTTGGGAGAACCGGTTGTTAACTTTCTGAGCAGTTTGGCAAACTGATTGTTGGAAGAAATCATTAGGGCAGAGAACCGGTTGTTAAATTATTTGAATCCCACCACTGACTGTAGGTTCCTGTAAATTACATTTCACCATATTGTTTATAGGAGATTCTTCATCTGGCTCCTCTGATAAGAATGGTTGAATTTCTGGCATAGCTCTCATCTTCCTCAAAGCAAATAAACCTGATAATGACTTCAAGGTGGTGCCTCACTGGGGGTTTATTATTATTATTTGCTTTGGCTAGAACAAAGGACAATGAATCAAAACAGAAAACACAGCTAAAATTAATTTACTTCAGCAGAAGTTACTATAACTTTCCTACCTTTCTGGTTTTCAACATTTTTGCTGTTAATCTCATTCATATCTTGCCTGTTCGCCTTTGAACTTATCAGTTCTGTCTTTATAAGGTTGTCATCCTCTCTATCCAATCCAAACTGATTGCTTGACATCTAGATTGGTGGGAAGCCTAAGGTGAATTATGAAGGAGCATACATATGCAACTATTAAGAAGGGTCAGCATTGGTTTTGTCATAAATAAGCCAGCAAAGATTCTAAATCTTGTGCAACTTATAGGCCCATCACCTTAATTCAGGTAGATACTAAGATATTAACTGCTTTGTTTGCTTTGCCCTTATTCCATCAACCTGAAGGAATATGGATAGCACTGAAGACATTCAATGTGCACACCATAGTCTTGTGCATATTTATTGAAGGTCAACTCATTTTAATGGGTGTTAATATTATGTATCACAATTATGGATGGAGTTTGGCATTTTTGAGAAATAATTTGGAGATCAGACCAAATACGTACAAATCCAAACCAATTTTAGATGGATTTGCAGGTCTCAATTTCTTTTCCCTAACTCTTCTATAATTCCCATGGTCCCATTTTTTCTGACTTTCTCAATTGACATTCATTATTTTTTATTCCTGCTGGTGCCTTGTTTGTGTCTACAAACATCTACATTTTATAAAATTCACAACCAGCAAAGATCACTTTGCATAATTCGCTTTGCATAATGAGATGGCAGCATAATGAGATTGCAGTGTATAAATTTAATTTAAAAATAATATGTAATTTGTTAATCCAATATATCTGTGGAGCACCATCTTGGGAAAAGCTGCTCTAACTCTACCTATGATGCTATTACACTTTCCCCTTTTCTTCCATAGATTGTCTGCTTATTCTACTTATTGCACAACCATTACTCACATTGCTCTTTTACAAAACCCAAGGCATATACTATGAATGATGTTGTATAGGTGTGAGAACAAAATACAAATGAGGCCACCTGAAACTCATACAAATAGCTACCTTGATACCCGAGACTCATATAAACCTTGCATACATTAGAAGCGAAAGAACCCAAAACGTATGGCAGTACACCATCCCAAGTGCAGAAACATTTCCCTGTAGCTTTTTGTACAACTTTACAGAAGATGCATTTGAGTAATTAGTCCAGCAACCTCGCTATCTGGATCAAGAAAATTCATTACTCAGCATTGTTTGCATTTGCTCTAAGAACAAATTTATTGCCAACAGGTCAAACTGCATAGTGCAATTTATGGTCGAAGTTTCTAAACTACAATGGATTTTTCTTCTATCAAGAAAGCTATCATTATGTGAATTACAAAGACAAAGCTCGATTATAATCAGTCTCATCCACAAGTTAATTAGCTAGTAAAATATTCGAGATGTATAAACATCATTTAACTTAATTGCTACCTTGGTCATCGAGCAAGGAACAGCTTACTGAGCAGGCTGGTTTATTGTCTTGCTTTACCCATTGTATTACTGTAAAGGTGAGAGCCAAAAAGAGAGAAGAACACATTTATCATTAGGACATGCAAGTTATTTTAGGTTACAGAGACTTGCATATGTTTTTGTTTCCATCGAACTTAGAAAAGTAGGCACATTATATCACATGGATCATTCAATTTTATGAGAAAAGAAAATGAATTTCTCAGGTGGTGGCAATAAATGGTCCCTTATTCCCAAATCAGTCTTTGATGGGATCATGCAAAATTACTCAGAAAATAACTACGGTTTTTAATAGACTTGACGATGCCAGAAGTCTATTCGTCATGACTGCCAACAGGGATCGATTTTTTTTTTTAATTTGATTTATATGCCGCCCTTCTCCGGAGACTCAGGGCGGCTTACAATGTGTTAAGCAATAGCCTTCATACTTTTGTATATTTATACAAAGTCAGCTTATTGCCCCCACAAACTGGGTCCTCATTTTACCTACCTTAGAAAGGATGGAAGGCTGAGTCAACCTTGAGCCTGGTGAGATTCGAACTTACAGTAATTGCAGACAGCTGGTGTTAATCACAATGCTTTTAGTCTGCTGAGCCACCAGGCCCTTTTCTGCCAGTCATACCTTTAATAGGCCAGGAGTTTTAACTGTTAACCCTCAACAAATCTTATGTATAAAAAGGGGCACCGAGGAATATGGAAAAGAGGTCTTTAAGTGCTGGCCTTCTTTGCAATCTGAAAACTAGGTAATGGCTTTAAGTGTAACTTGATTGGTTTCGTAAAATCTTCCTCCTTAAATTGTTCAAAGGTTTGGGAGAGAAAAGTCAGTACCAAAGAAAAGTGAGCAAGAATAAAGCTAAAACAAGCCTTACTGCTTTCTGGGAAACTATGAAAATTCCTGGGATATCTTTAGATCAACCTTGGCACTTCAGTCTCTGAACAGGGTGGCTCTTAGATCAAAAATATGAATAATCGATAAGTGACAGCAAAGAAGTCTGAATCAATGTGCAATTTTAGTGGCCATAACTTTACTGTTGGAGTAATGTTGTTATGGCAAAAAATAAGATATTTACAGATCCTGACCACGTTCATTCCAGTGATATCTCTCATTTGAAAAATTTCAAAAGATCAGTCTTTTTTTCAGTTTGAATCAGAACTGGTAAATAAAAACAGCAATATACAGTTTAAAACTACAGTAGTATGAGTAAATACATTCAAATAATGCACATTGCCTTTTGTTACAGGCCAAAATTAAAAATAGTCAGATCTCCAGCCTCATTGGTATTCTGAAGAATCTGGCCGTACAACTAAATCTTCAGAAGACCTCTTTCCTAAAACCTGTGGCAGATTTTCAATAGTGATATTTACTGTGTGAAAAGAAAATCCTTCATTTTTATAGGTGAAGTTAGTATGTTCCTGATTAGAATATGAGATCATGCTTATCTCTTTTCTTTACTACAGTCTAGGAGAATATTTAAATTAACCAGTGAGCTATTATTTTTGCATTGCTGTCTTCAGATAACATAATCTGCAAGAAAGTGGGAAACCTTCTCTCTGTGGATAGTCAAGAGATCAGCTGACACGGTTTCTTTCCTCCGTCTTAATCATAATCTTTTACAGGCTGAAGGTTCAGAACTGACCCTGTTATCATAGCGTGACTTATTCTCTGCAGGAAATCAGCTATGGGTGAAAGAACCTGTAATGGTTTACAAGAAAAATACCCACTGGAGATCTTTACCATCAGGAGACAAAGCCAGGCTGGAAACTCATTAGTGATTTAGATGTATATATCCAATCGCTGTGGATTTAGATATGGAATTAAACAAGAAGCAGTGGAAATTATGAAGTGAATTGCAGAACCAAAGGGAGGATCCCAGTGGAGCTGTGTGAAGCTACCAGATGGTGGTTTGCTTCAGCAAAGATTTGAACAAAATGCCATTTCAAACCAAATCAGAGCAGTCCTCTCACTTAAATGAACTGACCCTGTTGCTTCATCTTCAGAATCCCTTTCAAATGTCTACTGAAATAGAAGAAGGCAGAGACAAAGTTTCTCTGCAGCACTGTCTGAATTCCATCTGAGTTGGACAGCTTTGACTTGCACTGTGAGATTGCCTACATTCAGGGGTGAAATCCAGCAGGTTCTAAGAGGTTCTGGAGAACCGATAGTGGAAATTTTGAGTAGTTCAGAGAACCGGCAAATACCACCTCTGGCTGGCCCCAGAGTGGGGTGGGAATGGAGATTTTTCAATATACTTCCCCTGCCACACTCACCAAGCCACACCTACAGAACTGGTAGGGAAAAATTTTGAATTTCACCCCTGCCTACATTGTGCATCAAGGACGGCCAGCCTAGTGAACGTTCATCACATTTTACTGCATGAAGGCCTCCTACGTTGAAACCTCCAGGCTACTACTCCCTTTCTCTAAGTGATCACTAGAAAAGACAACTATTGTGGTAGTTTGTCTACAATGCCCACCAATGGAACCACTCACAGACCATTCACAAAAAACCTCATATGCCATATGTCCTTAATGGCATGTAATTGGTTTGTGAAAGTAAATCACATTGTATTCCTTTGTGTTCCTAAACAGAACAGAATAACAGAGTTGGAAGGGACCTTGGAGGTCTTCTAGTCCAACCCCCTGCCCAGGCAGGAAACCCTACACCACTTCAGACAAATGGTTACCCAACATCTTCTTAAAAACTTCCAGTGTTGGAGCATTCTCAACTTCTGGAGGCAAGTTGTTCCACTGATTAATTGTTCTAACTGTCAGGAAATTTCTCCTTAGTTCTAGGCTGCTTCTCTCCTTGATTAGTTTCCACCCATTGCTTCTTGTCTTGCCCTCAGGTGCTTTAGAGAATAGCTTGACTCCCTCTTCTTTGTGGCAGCCCCTGAGATATTGGAACACTGCTATCATGTCACCCCTAGTCCTTCTTTTCATCAGACTAGACATACCCAGTTCCTGCAACCGTTCTTTATATGTTTTAACCTCCAGTCCCCTAATCATTTTGTTGCTCTTCTCTGCACTCTTTCCTATCAGAGATCAGATCCAAAATGCTACACAGTCTATACAGACAACACACACACAACACACACACACACACACACACACACACACATCTATTTTTTCTTCTGGAGGAATAAAATAGCACTTCTCAATCTCAGCAACTTTAAGATGTATCTGGGAGTTGAGATCCATGCGTTTTAAGAGTTGCTGAGATTGAGAAACACTGAAATATGGGCAATGCATTCTTAAAAACAACTTACTATCCTTATTTCAGTGTTTCTCAACCTCAAGGAAAATATGATGATTGTTGATTGATGATTGTTGGAAAGCTTGGTCATATAAAACGATGGTAGGTCAGACAGGAAAAACAACAGTGGTTCTCTAGTTCTATCCCAAATAAAAAAATATTGTGCACTTTCTCTTGAAAATGCTCCATATCCTAGTAAGGTTCACCTGCAGCTGTTTTTAAGGCCGAGGTATAATGATTGATAGGTAGCTTTTTGAAGAATTATGGACTATCATCTCAACCCAAGAAGCTGCCATTATGCATTTTCTTCCTTTAAGGAAGCATCAATAGATACTTTCAAACATCACTACAGACCAGCCTTGATTTTGCAAACATGGCCTACTGTCCTGCTTTCTCTTCCCCTTGCTGGAGAAGACCTGCAGATATACTGGAATAAGAAGAGCAGGGATCTTTGCGGCACTTCTCTTAGCTGAGACTATCCGGTTGTCCTTGTGCAGGTTTTGGATTGAATCTTGCAGCCTGAAGCATCTCTCCCATATGTTCCTTGCCACTTGCAGAAGTAGAGCTTAGGAATGTCCACTTGGGGTTTTGCAGTGATGGACTTCTTTAGTTGTTTTTGGAAAGGGTGATTTCTGATATAAGTGGAAGCTGCAGAGCAGTGGTGAAATGTACAATTTGTTACTACCGGTTCTGTGGGCGTGGCTTGGTGGGGGTTAATGTGACTGAGTGGGGGTGGCCAACTCTTTTTTTTATTATTATTTTTAAAAGCATTTTTTCTACAACCTCTTTGGCTGAAGAGGTTGTAAAAAATGCTTTTAAAAGCCTCTGGCCATCCCAGCTGAGCCGTGCGATCATCAGAGGCTTTATTTTTTTACTTTTAAAAGCATTTTTTTCGGCCGAAGAGGTTGTAGAAAAAATGCTTTTAAAAATTTAAAAAAAAGAAGCCTGGGATGATCGTGCGCCTCAGCTGGGCATGGGGGGGGAGACAGGGATTTTTGCTACTGGTTCTCCGAACCACCCGCCACCATCGCTACCGGATCAAGCGATCCGGTCTGAACCAGGAACATTTTACCTCTGCCGCAGAGGAACTCTTTCCCTGGAGGATTAGAATTGATGTTTGAACCCTTTGGATCTACTCTCATTTTACTGCAAAGAAGTAAATCACTGCTACTTGAAAATGTGTTAATGAATGTCCATAAGAGTCTTTTATCCTATCACTGTTGCATCTTAGTCACTCCTGAGCCATAAACCCCAAAACCATCCTTCCGTCATTTATCACCATTTATTGTACTATTGCTATTTTTAACATTTTATGGGACAATAGGTTTCTGCAAAGCAGATGTATCTGCTTTGGAAGGAGAGAATAAAGGGATTATCAGGGACCATCTACTCTCAATTTGGAGGCCAAGACTTGATCAGGGCCAAAGTACTGACATTTATTTCACATAGTAATGTTCACAATTTCTATGCTTCTCTAGGTAAATAGAACAAGTCTCTGCTATCTTATTTTTTTATTATTTTTTTGCCCACTTGAGGGGGGTTTTTTTTGTAACATTTGTCCTTACCTACCACAATAAGTTCTGGCTAAATTAAATTTCAGAAAGAAATTTAAGAAAGGAAGGAAGGAAGGAAGGAAGGAAGGAAGGAAGGAAGGAAGGAAGGAGAGAGAAAGAAAGAAAGAAAGAAAGAAAGAAAGAAAGAAAGAAAGAAAGAAAGAAAGAAAGAAAGAAAGACAACACCATCACCCAATTGTTTTTCTCACAGTTTGGAATGGAAGGGATAAGCAAGCAGCAAGATAGTGGGGTGGGGTTTTTTGCTTATTTTAAGACTTATTGTTAAGACTTTTTAATCCCTCTGCTTCTTCAACGTGCAAATATAATGAGAAAAAAAATACATCTTGCCTCTCTGCAGATGCCAAAGAATGTATACAAATCTTATTTTTTAAAATACTGACTACAGTTAGCAGAGACTATACTTATAGCTTGGAAAGTCAATGTGGCTTATTAGGCACTCTCTTACAATGACATCCATATTGTTTATGACTAGCTTCTGATCGTGCCCGTCAATCACATGGCTCCCAAGCACCGGCTGCATTGCTTTTATCGTCTGTCTGTCTGTCTGTCTGTCTGTCTGTCTGTCTGTCTGTCTATCTATCTATCTATCTATCTGTCTGTCTTTCTGTCTGTCATCTATCAGTCAATTTATTTGGTATCCATCTTGCGATTCAGCAGCATTAGGAAGAAATCTCAGAATCAAGTGTGCCTTGTGTAGGGAAGAGCTTCCTATGAAACTCCCATATTGCAAAGCATCAGAAAAAGAACAGAAATTACAGATTTACTCCAGCACTAATACTGACTACTGTATGAAGATTATGAGCAACAATGACCCCAAATGAATTAATTCACTTTAAAAAGGGGGGGGGCTATTTGAGAACAACTGGGCTGAGGGGGTGGGACAGAAAAATAATTATTTACAAACTTTTGCTCTATTAGAATTAATTAAAAGTATTTATTGGGGTGTGGCTGGCGCTATTTCATAAAGGCAAATGTGTCGTAGTAAATCACACAGAGATATTTATTTAAGTTTAAGTCCTCAAAAGCCAGTGTTCTGAAGTCTCTCAGATGATACAATATTTCACATTTCTGAACTGCCCATCAGATGACAGATTCAAAAGTAATCTGTCATCAACACACCTTAATTATAATATAATGATTGCTGCTTATATTTAAATTCTGAGACCTTTAATTATCAAATCCTGCCCAGATTAAAAAGACCTGGTCAACAGTGCTGCTGTGCTAAAGGAAATGGAGCAAAATAGCTCCTGCTTCTTGCTGTAGCTGCTCAAATAGCAAGAGCCGTTAATGGGTGGCAGTCATACTTTAAAGTACAGTAATTGAAATGGACTTCTGATCTGTGATGCTCTCTGCTTCGTGAACACAAAGGGCAATTTCATTTACTCGGCTGCTGTCTCCCACAATACATTCCAATTTAGTGTCTATGAGATGTGCTGGATGAACTCCATAATCATTCAAGCAGTCAATTTGATAAGCTTGCAATTTAACCGATCAGTTTGGATAAGGGACTCTAATCCCCCAAGTAAATAAACACCAGAGAGAAGCCAGGAATGGATGTGCGGGAGAGACACGCCCCCCCCCTAAATCTTTCTCACCATAATACTGATATCATGCATGTTATGGGTCTGTAGACATGTAAACCATGGTTTGGTGATTAGTTGGGCTCAAATAACGAAGAGAGATATTTCCAGTATTCTGAGGGATAATAGATTAAGTATGTTGCTCACCTCAGTGACATATTACCTCAGCATTATTTTTACATTTGAATTATATTCCACTCTAAAATCCTTGCAATTGCTTTGAAATAGCAATAGCACTTAGACTTATATACCACTTCACAGTGCTTTACAGCCCTCTCTAAGCAGTTTACAGAGTCGGCATATTGGCCCCAACAATCTGGGTCCTCATTTTACCAACCTCAGAAGGATGGAAGGCTGAGTCAACCTTGAGCCTGGTGAGATTTGAACTGCCAAATTGCAGGCAACCAGCAGGCAGCAGAACTGCGCCACCATGGCTCTTAGATGAATATCTATTTATATTGTATAAAATATACAATATGCAAAATATCCATTTATATTGTGTTAAATACAGAATCATGAGTGAGAGGACTATTGCACAGGTGCAAGATTTTGGTTTATAGGTTGCTTGTGTTTCATATAATCTCTAAACCATTTGGATTAAGAAATGGTTAACAGAGAGTTTGGTTTAAAGCAATTTTGTTGTCGCAGAGTTCTGAACCACTGTCCATATAATGCAGCTCATTTGAATCTTAATGCAGCTAGCATGATTCATATTCTGTTAAATTATGTGGTATTGGATAATTAAGGGTGAAAGCTACAAATGATTATGACAGAATATTTCTCTAGGCCTTCTAAAAATAAATTACAGTTGTGAAAGTACACTTATGTTTTTATTTATGCCTGTCATAGCAACTGATTCAGAAGCAAGAGACTTTCTTAAAGCTTCATACTAGCAAGATTAAAATTTAGACAAACAGATGGTCATCATCACAATAATCATTTTTAAAATATATCATTCATCCTAGAATAGGTCGTGAATTGGTTTGCATCAGATGGAAAAAAAAACACCTTCTTTTGAAGTGATGTCCCTTGAACACTTTTATGAGTTTATCTACTCATAAGTTTTTGCAGAATATTTCAATAATTAGTACTGCATCTACTATTTAGAACAGCCCCAACCTGAGCCTTCTGAGTTATCATGGTGGATTTTAATCTGGATGCGTCTCCTGTGAATCTGTCATGAGAGTTAAGTCACCCACTAATGTTTCTTACCATTATGCGTTTAATAACTTCCTAGAATGTCAGAATTCTATATTAGTCTGTCATTAGATTCTCATCGCTGAGGATTTATTATACATGTCATAACATCAAGAAAATATTTATGGAGCAACTATTACATTGATCTTAGAATACTCTGGGCTCAAGTAATTTCTCTGCCCTCCCATTATCAAGCATAACAAAAGCTAAACATTAAAGTTGAGTATAACTTTTGTTGTCTTAAAATAAGGAGAAATTTATTATCAGCCATGAATCCAAGAGCCTTTTTTGCATTCCACCCTACAAAGGCATTATGTGAATATGCCAAAAAGTGCTATTTTATTTCTGCTCCACAGTGCCTTTTTTCCATTCAACCTGGAGGATTTTTAGAGCTTGTTAACTCTAATCCTACCTTGAGTGAATTAATAATCACCCCAGAAGATGAAATTGGAAAATTGGGACCTCGTCCACATTTTACTTTTACTCACATGGAGAGGAAAAAAGAACTTGTATGTAGACCAAACAAACTGCAAGGGATCTGCACATTTGCAGGTCCACAATTTTCAAGCAGATTTTGTTTGTTGGTGACAGTAGGAATGGGGGTTGAAGAAAGCTGGTAAGGACTAGTAGAATAATAAAATCAAGCATGATGTGATAAAACTAGACAAAGAGTCTTTTTTATATATATAACAGCAAAAGCACTATTGCTGGTGGCTTATATAGATAAAATGGAATTCATTATCATTTAGACCAATGTAAATGTATTTAAAAGGAGTTTAAATAAGCTTATAAAGAAAAAGTCTAAAGGACTATTGTGGTAGCAGATGAATAACTGATGAACTGGAAGGTGTCATTGATATGGTTCCTGATTATTGGCTTTTCCGAGGATCTAGTTGTAAGAAACTGACTTAGATAGGATAAATTCAGAATCTTGTTCTTTTCGTCTTAGTGCAGTTCATTGATTAATTCAGTCAATTTGCAGGCATTAAAAAGTGCATCCCCACTAGCTCCATATAGCAGCCAGCTTCTCTGTTGTAGCCTCAAAATCAAAACTTCAAAATCAGGCCTTGTTGACTAAAAGATATTAAAAAAACAAAAAACAAAGTGTAACTTCTAACCTTTTGCCCTAGTGGTCATCTGAACTTTTGTAGCACAAAACTGGCAGCCTAACTCATTTTCTAACAGTCTTTGAAGTCCAAACCATTTTGCGTTGGCTTGCCAAGTGTGATCCTGAAATCAACATAACCTGTACACATGCTATCATCCATAATTTTAAGTTGAGTGCTGTGGTCAGATATTATATAACAGTTTCCCTGGGCTTCACAGTAATCAAATCCAATAGTGAATGCTTTTCCCTTCCCTTTCTTGCTATCTTTATCCAGACGTGACTTTTAGGAATTCAGAGGGGTTGATTTTTGTACTTTGTTCTCTGTAAAGTAACTAATTTGAAGACTATTATTCGATATATAATTATATGAGAGAAAGACCATTCTCAATGATTTATTTCTGAAGAGTCACATATGCACAGTGAAATATGCTTTTTCTAATCAATGTTTGTAATTTCCCAATTGCTTCTTTCATGGGTTGCTTAATTAACAGTTGCCCAAAGTATGTCACTTTAGTGAACTACTTTCTGCTGGTTATTTATATTCTTGGGCTCTTCTTACATTATTAATATATTATTACATAATATTATGATATTATTATTCTCTTTTATTCATTAAACATGAAACTCAGTCAACTGAGTTAAAAATGTATCACAAATACCATTGACTAAAATAAATGGTGATAATGGTTGATACAGGCCAGCATCCTAGGTAGCAACCAAGTATCTTCTTAAAATATACTTTTTTATTTATTTTTATTATTATTTTTGTTGTTGTTATTGTTGTTATGCCATCTTTTTAAGAGAAGGAACAACTCCAGTGAGGTATGGCATTCATACAAACTAAACGTTGCAGTTAATTTTGGAATTCTGAGTCTATTAGAAATGGCAATATAATGAACTAGCTAATATGTTCCCCTTGATAATATTTCTAAGGCAATTTTAATAATGCAATATGTCAATGCAAAACATTTTTTTTTTAAATCCCTTGCTCACCGCTTTCAAGTTTCTGGCTTTGTATAGGGTTGTGCGTACTTCAAAAATGATTCCAAAACATATGAACATAGCATGTCTGCTTTTATTTGTCTACTTTGTGTTCCTGCAAAAGAAAAACTGCTGCTGTTTTAAGGATTGCATTAGAGACACACTGCCTTAATGAGCTGACTCACTAAAGCAGCAGTATCTTTCTAAAGCTCGCATGGGAGCTGTAAAAAGAGTAAGTGTACTTAAATGAATTTAATAAAGCAGAATGAAAGCACTTGGAACCAAGCTCATGAATTGTCCAGAGCAGTTTGTTATTTTGATAGGTCTTCCAGTATTTCCATAAAATACTATTATGCTTAATTATGTAGAGACAATAACTCATTTTGATTAATAAGATTTAGATCTCTGTTTGCAGAAAGATTTACAAGACAACCACCCGTCCTGTTGTACTGTATGGCACTGAATGCTGGGCAGCAACAACAGGGACAGAAAACTATCTCCATGTCATGGAAATGTGAATGCTCCATTGGATATTGGGCATCTCCCTTCTTGACCATATCACAAATGACACAATTTGACAACATTTTGGTGTAACATCAATTATAGAGAAGATGAGAGGAGGCCGGATCCACTGATATGGACCTGTCCTGAGAGAAGCACCTTCCGTTATTGGAGAACATCAAGGCTTTACAATGGAAAAAAAAACTGTGAATCAATAACTACCTCTATGAGCAGCTGTTTTCTGAGTCTGACCGGTGCTGTTCAGGTAGCATCAGAGAAGGCATCAGGCAATGTAAAAGGTTAATGATTACACTGCAATCAGCTGAATTTAATGTCAAGAAGGAATTGCTAAACAGGATGTTAATTGGATAACATGTGAACTTCAATTAGGAATATTTACAATCTGTGCAATGGAATTAGTTTGACATGTAGCTAAACATTAACTTGTTCACCCAGCTCTCCTGCTCATTTGTTAGGTAGAAAGAAAATTGCTGTGAAACACCTAAACAATGATGGTTTCTGATGCCATTGAAAGCTCAGGAGACATTCATGCAAACGTTCCATTGTAGCAGCTCAACTGAGTCCAAGTTTTATAACATTTAAAAACCATCTTATTCAAGATTTCTGAATTTTAGGATCTTGTTCTAATTTGCCAAGCGTGCTATTTATAGTACCATAAGTACTATAAATATATATTCAGATTTCTGGGAGATCCTCTAGAGGGAATATGGAAATTGGCTACAGGAAAAAAGGAAGGGTGAAAATTCACTTGCTGAAATGGTAGAGGGCAGGGATGTCAAACTCACGTCATTACGGTGGTGTCACCTGACTTAACAGGACTTTTTTTCTTTCACTAAACTGGGCGTAGGAGTGGGTAGTGTGTGATGCATCTGGCCCATGGTATAGGGTGTTCTGCTTGAGCAGAGGGCTGGACTAGAAGATCTCCAAGGTTCCTTCCAGCTCTATTTTGATTGACTGATTGATTGATTGGTTGGTTGGTTGGTTGGTTGGTTGGTTGGTTGATTGATTGATTGATTGAAATCACTCCTCAGAAAGGGCTACCTATCTGCTAAAAGCAATATTGGCTTTTATCCTTAATGACTTTCCAATACATTTTCTGACAGGAATAGTATCATAGAAGCTACATCAATTATACTGATTCCTGACTTACCTTTGATGCTTTATTGATGGAATTTGAAACAGGTATGAACTGCTCCTCATTCTTATTTACCAAGAAAATTACCTGTATAAGTTTGGAATACTCATATAATTCTTTGTTATAATCTTCTTGGTTTCATATAATCAAGAGTTAGATTCCCAGAAAAACAAAAAGACTAGTTAATAATTGGAATATGTAGGCAGGCAGTGTAAAGAGTATCTCACTATTCAGCCTTTTTCATCCAGCAAGGCCTACTTGCAACCCTTATAACCTTTAGGTAGTATTAACTGTAGCTACCTTGCTTGCCCCATTCTTCAACAGGGAATAAAGAAACAATGCCAAAACAGAATTAATTGAAAAACATAATGATAGTTTAAAGCCAATAGTTAACAGATGTAACAAACAAACAAACTAAAGCAAATTCCTTTAGCGGCTATGGTATTTTATCTCAAGCAGGAGGAGTTTTGTTTGGTCATAAATTTAGACATAGATAAACTATGATGGACTTCCATAGGACTTCAGTTTGCAAGTCAACTGTAGGTTTATCCAGGGCCTCTGAAGCTTACCTTGCCAGACGTTCCTGTTAAAGCTAGGTAGGTACAATCTTCGAAAGAGCCAAGTGACCCTTACAGAAGACTTAGCTGCTTTACCAATTCAAAGGTAAAGGTATTTTATTAGTTCTCTCCAAAATTGTGCAATTTTGTGAAAATCAGCTTTGGAATGCTATGTGCAGTCCTACTTAACACCTCTGGCTGCTTGGCTGATATCACGTTAGTTTCTAGCTTAATACACTTTTGGAAATATTATTTTTTTCATAATTTTTTATTTTATATACTCTCCTCTTTAAATGTAATGTTGTGGAATATTACTTAATTTCAACAACTGCTAGGCAGCAAATAGCAGTGAAGTTAGAAGATAGTATTGTACTACTTCTATAGTAATTATCCCAGTAGATGGCAGCGCCTAACTTCCCTTATCAAAGCTAAGCAGGTTCAGATCTGATTTAAATTTTGATGGGAGACTACCAAACAACACCAGACCATAAACTAGCTTGGAAAATGATGAACCTCCTAGAGCAGGGGTGTCAAACACAAGGCCTGCAGACTGGATCTGGCCTGTGATATGGGTGGATCTGGCCCATGGAGCTGTCCTATAAAAAATGTAAGAGGCCAGCCCACATCACTTTGGCCCAGTGTACCCAATGTGAAGAGGAAACATTGCGCCAGCATGGCTTCGGCCTGGTCTACCCAATAAGAAGAGGAAACATTAGGCCAGCATGGATTTGGCCCGGTCTACCCAGTGTAAAGAGGAAACATGCCATCAGTTTGGGGAGTGGCGTCAAGTTGGTCATGCCCACCCAGTTGGCTACACACATCCAGTAAGCCACACATACCCAACCACCCCCCCCCCGAGGTCAACCACAGCTCTGATGCAGACCTTAATGAAATTGATTTTGACACCCCTATCCAGAGGCAACACCAAACCAGATCCATAATGTTCTCAAGAACCAACATTATGTTCTTCAAGAAGTCACAAATAGTGACTATCATGAAACCTTCTATTTAGGGAAGGACTTGAACTAAGCTAAATAAATAACCTTTCCAAATAGAAATAATTAGAATGTGGATTCATATTAGCCCTATTAATATTATAGGAACCTGAAAATAATCAAGAAAACTGAGGGAGGCAACTATCATGTAGTATTTTAATTTGATGAAAACATTTTTTTCTTAAAGAAGCTATTCCTGCCAAACCTAATTGAAAATGCATGGTGGCGGGAGAGTCTGTAAATTAAATCATAATATCATCCAGTCCTGCTATTGTAATTGAAAGATGATTTGGATTTTGCTACTTTTTCCCCGCAAAAAAATGTTTCCATGAACTGTGCTTCATTTCTACTTACAGACTATGCTATATATGACAGCTGAATTATGTGATATTTGGAATATATATATATATATATATATATATATATATATATATATATATATATATATAAAATATATATTCATGGAGACCTTCAAATAATTGACCTGCTCTGTCAAGGACAATGCCTCTTTATTCAGAGTAACCATTGGATCAAACAAAAATTCTGATATGCAAACAGCACTTCTCTCTTGCTTGGGTTCAGTTCCATGTTATTCTCCCTGTCTCATTGTCTCAGAGTTTCCAGGGGTCAAGACTGAATTTTGGTGGCATCCACAGTAAGCCTGAGCTCATGATATGAAGCTGGGTATCATCAGCTACTGAAACTGATAGATGACTTCTCCAAACAGACATAATTTGCACTTTCTAATTCCTTCTCTTTTGAATATCCACAGCTTCATAAAGTCCCATGACAGATTTTCATATTAAAGTCCTTACCCCACCTATATTTAGCTGTTTGAAAAGACCTTCACGTGAAGGTCTTGTGGTGGATTATGGAATAGTCTGGCCCATCAATTGGAAATTAGAAATCAAATGTAAATAAGTGTATGCCATGCATGTAATTAATTAATTAATTAATTAATATTTATTTATTTATTTATTGCTTTTATTTTGAAAGCAACTGCTATTTTTGTTTCAATTTATATATGTGCATGCTTGTGTGCCTACACATCTTCACAAGCCTATTGATTCGACCCTCCAAAACAGTCCCAGTTTTTCATGTGGATCCTTGGGAAAATTAATTGTCCACCCCTAGTTTAAGATATGCCCATACAAATGAAAAATCATAAGTAAATGTGTTATAGTTATGCTTTTCTTCTTGCATCACTACCTAATTGCAGGAAAAAATCCAAGATATTTAGGCTGGAGATCTGTAACAGTCCTAGATCAAATGTTGCCCTTCCGTTAAACAAGTTCACACATTTATGCTTGTACCTTTCACTTTCAAATTCCATATTACAATTGCTTTGAGTCGTACTTTGACTGTGCAAGGACCCAAAGTATCATATTTAAGGCTAATTCAAGGTCTCGTATGATTTTTAAAAAAAACTTTTTGGTCTAACTAATCAAAGTTCAGTTTGTAGCATGGGAAGAGAGAGATTCTGAATCTAACAGCTGCATCAAAGCATGCAGTTCCTATGATTGGAACAACATTCAAAGAAACATCATCAGTGCTACACAATAAATGAATACTACTCAATTTAGATAGAGAAGAAAAGTTAGAAAATATATATATATATATACTTTTTTTTTAAAAAAAAAAGATATACACTGTAATTTACACACACACACACACACACACACGTTTGTGTAGTGGGGTATTCAGCTGGTTTATATCTGGTTCAGGCAAATTGGTAGCGGCGTCTGCGGGAAACTCTGCCCACCTGCCCGGATGTCCCGTTTTTGACACTGCGCATCCTCACATTTGCTAACTGGTAGCGAAGGTAAGTCAATACAACCCCTGATGTGAATATATAAATAAAACTCTTTTGTTTATTTATTCATTTAAAGATAATATCAATAAAGCAAAAGTTTGTTCGTGGTTAAGCAATGTACAAACTTTTTGATTCATCATATATATTTTTATTTTTCAACATCAGTGTTCTTATTATGATGGATACAATAGTTCTTCTTTGCTAACTCACTTAGGTTGTATAAAAGAGACACTACTAAAGAGATTTTCACTGACTTTTACAGAAGCACCCTAGGGAGAATATGCTGACTGAAACACAACGATATCTTGATAGTTCAATTTATTACTGTCCAAATTACCAATATTCTTCAAGGTTCAATTTACTATTATAAAAAAGCTACTGTACCTTGGATATGTCAAGAACTATAAAGTTGTTTCAAATAGCTAGTAAACAATAGACATGAAATAACAACTCTGTATTCATGGGAATGTTATTTGGGGAATAAACATGGAGATGCTAAGTTTTCAGAAACTTAAATTTCTTTTTTCTTTTTTAAATGTATAAGGTGCCTTTCAAAGGAATCATAAGGAAGGACTGTGGATAGTCCCTGATGGCTACCTAATGACCCTTTAAAAGCTTATTGTGTGCTTTGACAAAGCTTGATGTAATGCTATGTATGAATGGCTGTGCAAGACAGGAGGAAGAACCACAGTCTAGACCAGTGGTTCCCAATGTGGGGCCATGCCCCACAGGAGGGCAATTTGATTTTTAATGGGGGCAATCAGGATTTTCGAGATGCTTAGGTGCAGCATGGCTAAAAAAAGATTGCGAACCACTGGCTCTAAACAATGGTTTAATAATGACCAAGGGAAGAGATGTGGTAAAAGTGACTCAGAAGGGACTCTGAGTAAAAGTAATGGGAGAGTAAAAGAGTAAAGAGAGTAAAAGTAAGATATGGGATTCACATATGTAAGATTCTGTTAATGTAGCCTTACAATAAAGATAGCACTAGTACTTCTGGTTGTGCTTATTGTCTGGATTAGCTCTCAAGGATCACAGATACCCATTCAAAAGGGCATGTAGCTTGTTGTTGGTAGTTAGTTGCGAAGTCATGTCCGACCCATCGCAACCCCATGGACAACGTTTCTCCAGGCCTTCCTGTCCTCTACCATCCTCTGGAGTTCATTTAAGCTCACGCCTACTGCTTCAGTGACTCCATCCAGCCACCTCATTCTGTGTCGTCTCTTTCTTCTTTTGCTCTCAATCTTTGCCAGCATTAGGCTCTTCTCCAGTGAATCCTTCCTTCTCATTAAGTACCCAAAATATTTGAGTTTCATCTTCAGGACCTGGCCTTCTAAAGAACAGTCAGGGTTGATCTCCTCTAGGACTGACCGGTTTGATCACCTTGCAGTCCAAGGGACTCACAGAAGTCTTCTCCAGCACCATAGTTCAAAGGCGTCAATTCTTTGGCGCTCAGCCTTTCTTGTGGTCCAACTTTCACAGCTATACATTGCAACTGGGAAAACCATAGCCTTAACTATATGCAGTTTTGTTGGCAGGATGATGTCTCTGCTGCATGTAGGTTAAGAAGATTCAAATTCAATCTTTTTGGTTATTATCAGGGTTGAACCAGGCTATTATGGTTGTGACTTCTATTAATGCAGTAGGTCTAACAAGTAATGCAAAGGGTTGTTAGGGACATCTTTCTATGTTGAATTTATTTTTTGAAATGGCAAGAAAATATATTTATTCGCTATATGCCTCCTGTCTCACAAAGCCTAACCCTACATATAAGATGATGCATAACTTTTTATTGAATAACCAGTTAAACAGCAATAGTGGTTTAGATGTTCGGAGCTGAAAAAAAGTTCTATCGCATGAACTTGTCACGGGATGGTTTTATTTTGCCAATCAGTTTTTAAAAAGGAGAAGATACTATTCAACTATAATAAACAAAGACATGACAAAGGAGCAACAATGGTACATTGAAATATCTGCAATAAATATCACCTGCCTGCAAGCAAGAACTGGTGAGATCATAAAATAGACAAAGAAACAGAAAAGGAAGAAATTGAAATGTTCTGGGACTTTTATAATTCAAGCAGACAAGCATCTGCCACACAACGCACTAGACTTAACGGGTAATGATAAGAAAGACCAAAAAAAGTCTGGCTATTGAATGCTGGAATATCTGAAGGCAGCAGAATAGAATAGAAAGAAAATCAGAAAGTACACACAAATGTGTTATTTTACATGTAAGATAAGAGTGGCACCTGCAAAGGAGGAAATTGATATTGTGCATGTTACATCATTGTGCAAATGATACAAATTATGGATTCATGTATTATTTGCTTCATAAAATGACAAATTGTGTCATTTCCTTCAGTGTTTTGATAAATTTAAGATGTGTGTACCTCAATTCCCCAGACACGACTTATGGGTATCATATATAGCCCAGTGACTCCAAAATCTACTACTTCTCCAATAGTTCAAACAATGAATCATCTTTTTCTGAACCTGAACTCATACATGCTATAAACAAAGATACTGTGATTTCTTAATTAAGTATGAATCATATAAAATAAAATCTCTTCCTGAGTGCTTTGATATTAATGGTATGAAAAGCGGTTTCCTTATAACTTAGAAAAACCTCAGAAAATAGTAAGATGTGGATTATAGTCTCTTCACAATATTCAAGGAACATCAAACCCTGCCTATTTTTCTAAAACTGCAGGTGGAATAAGTCATAACAAGTCAAAGTAAAAGATTTCTGGTAATGAACAGTGATCAAGTTATCCAAATAAGTGGTAGCTGTTTTTCTTTCAAGGGCTTGAAGAGGTGAAAATGACATTTAGCCACTGCAGAAATAATTTGATATACAATACCTGTTGTTCTCTGATTTCCTCTATCTTCAACCTTATTATAGTTGAATTTCTGTATGTTGTATACTGTATTCTGTATACCTGTATACTGCACAAGTCAAGAAGAGGGCTGTGAAAATATCTACAGACCCCTCACATCCTGAACATAAATTGTTTCAACTTCTACCCACAAAACTTCTACCCACAAAATGACACTATAGGGCACTGCACACATGAACAACTAGACACAAGGACAGTTTTTCCCCAATGCCATCACTCTACTAAACAACTAATTTCTACAACACTGTCAAACTATTTACTAAGACTGTATTACTATTATTCTTCTCATCCTTCCTATTACCCATATCCTTCTACTTATGACTATAACCTTGTTGCTTATATTTTTACAATTTATATTCTTTTATTTAGTTTCCTAGTATGATTTGATTACTTATTTAGTTATTGCTTATGGCTATCACTAAGTGTTGTATCTTATGATTCTTGATGAATGTATTTTTATGTACACTGAGAGCTTATGCACCAAAGACAAATTTCTTGTGTATCCAATCACACTTGGCCAATAAAGAATTCTCTTCTCTTCCCTTCCCTTCCCTTCCCTTCCCTTCCCTTCCCTTCCCTTCCCTTCCCTTCCCTTCCCTTCCCTTCCTTTCCTTTCTCTTCCCTTCCCTTCCATTCTATTCTATTCTATCTCCTCTATTCTATTCTACTCTATTCTAATTTCTGTAGTTCCTTGAGCTATAAACCACTTCTGTGTGATTTGAACCAAGAACATATAACAAAGGGTTTTCAGATGACCCTGAAAATGTAAAACAATCACAAATAAATCCCTTTCACCTTAAGCAATGTATTATTAAATTAAGAACTAAAGACTATATTTTGGATTTAAGGCATAACATTCTTCCTTAGAAATAACTGATGGTTTACTGCATGTGCCATTAAATTAGCATACACTCTTAGTGAAAACACAGATTTCTCCAGTGTGATCTCTGCCCTGCTTTGTTCTTCAGCTATTCCAATGGTACAGTCATTACCTCTATTATGAAGAATATCTATTTTGGCTCTGGACAATCTAACACACACACACACACACAAACAAACACACACGTATCCTGCAGAACTCCAGATTAAATACTTTGTTCTGTGACTAAAATTCTTAATTCAAAAAAGGGTGGTAGGTATGTGTGGAAATATATAGCAATTTAGCTGGGGCTTTGTTTTTAATTTTTTAATCACTGGTATAAATACAGATCACTATAAAAGGAGGGAATCAGTTAATTGCTGCTTGACTCTGGTTTGTTTTCTGTGCTCTGTATTTGGCATATTCTTCCTTTGAATCAGATGCTGAAATTATTAACCTGAATATCTTAAACCACCTATTTGTCTTATACATTGGCTGTCTATAACACTACACAGTAGTATTTCTAAACCTTGGCAATTTTAAGACGTGTGGAATTCAACTCCCAGAATTCCCCGGCCAAGCTGTACCTTGGTATTTTGACAGTTAATAGCAAGGTATTGCCTCTTACAGTTGGTTACCAAAAATCTTACCACTCTTTGTAAAGCAACTAATGCAATGCTACACTATCACCAAACAGTAACAATGGGACAGTCCTATATGTATGCCAACTTTGAAGGTAAGCAGGTGCACATTTCCAAACCATCTATATACCAGTTAAATAAACTAACAGCAAATAGAAAAGCTGTCTTACTTCTGTTTAATACAAACTTATAAGGGGTATTTCTACTCCAAAATGCATCTGAATATAGTACTTAGCACCCCACCTAAACATTGTCCCAAATGTGGTTTGGGAGAGGCAACTAGACTTTCATTGTTTTTCCTTGAAGACATTTTACTTCTCATCTAAAAAGCTTCTTCAGTTTTGGAGAAGGAATCGAAGAAGCTTCAGAAACTTTGGGATCTGAAGAAGCTTCTCAGATGAGAAGCCAAACATATTCAAGGAAAATCAAAGAAAGTCCAATTGCCTCTTGAAAAAAGCACCTTTGGGACAACCGTGACTTGGATGACTGAGAATCTCCATAGACATCCATCTAAATGAGCCTTGGTGGCGCAGTGGACTAAAGTGCTGTTAAGTAGCACTTAGCTGCCAGCTGCCTGCAATTACTGCAAGTTCAAATCTCACCAGGCTCAAGGTTGACTCAGCCTTCCATCCTTCCGAGGTAGGTAAAATGGGGACCCGGATTGTGGGGGCAATAAGCTGTAAAAATGTAATGATGATGACAATGATGAGCAAACATTTGTGAAACTAATATTTGCTTTTTATTTTTCTCCCTAGCTAATTATCTCTAAATTAATTGTATTAATTAGGTGGTCTGGTTAAAAAAGAATATGGAATACTGAAAAGTTCTGGCAATACAGTAAAACAAAAACAGAATAAAATTGTAACATTAGGTTAAAAGTCTGGGAGAAGGAAAAAATTTCTGAAACCAAGCATCTTGGGTGAATCAACAACACAAATTTATTTAGCTCTTCTGGGAAAATATTTCAAAGTACCACAACACAGTTGAAAGAAACAACTTTCAGTCATCAGGCACTTCACATAAAATGGACATCTGAAGATGGTGTGAGTCATGAGTCATGACTAATCAAGGATTATTGTTTCAACAGACAGCTTCTATACAACTATACGTACTTCTTAAGGTTGATTTCAGAAAATTCCAGTGGGTTCAATTCCATATACTCTTTGAATTAGGAAATTCAGTCTCCTTTCCCAACTACCATCCATTTACTTACAACTGATACAACTATCACTTGTTACCACCTTCTTTAGAAAGATCTCCACATTTTTATGGATGCTAAACTGCCGTGATACACTACCTCTAAATAATAATTTTTGGGGGAAAGGTGGAGTACTGTGCTCTCATCCTGCTTCTAAACTTCTCTGTGGCATCTTTTGGTTTTTGCAGGAACAGAAAGAATATGCATTAGCTTAGCATTTCATCCAATCTACTAATGGCTCGTTCTGTGTTCTTATTATGACCCTGAGGTGAGATGGGAATGGAAAGAGGAAACACAATTTATTCTCTATCATTCTTTCATCCACATGAGACAGGTAATGAATAAGAAAAAGATGCTGGAGGATTCAGTGCTATCTATTAAAATAAATGCCAAGCTATTATTAAAAGCTTTCTGTTTCTCCAATTATTTTGGAGGACATTATATCCATTGGGTCTGAGCCAATATTTCATTGTGCCAATGCACAATGAAACTACACAAAACATATCCTCTAGTAGAAGAAAGCAGATTGACAATAATTTCAGTCCTTCTCCAGTCCCAAGTACTGCCTGCTCTGTTGTTAGTAAAGTGTCCTTAAGTTGAAACACAACAACTATAGGCACATGGACTTATTCAAGTAGATTTTTTGGGAACCATATTAAAGGGTTAGCCACTATGTTCTTTCAATACTTTTTTTTCCAATTTTGCAATCTAGCCTACAGTTGTAATATTTTCTTGTTTAACTCAAATTCCAGCACTGTGTCTGATTACGCTTAATTTTCCAAGTTCAGCCAAATCTGACTTCTTCTTAGCTGAATGTCTTGTTGCTGGAAGGACTTCTATTGTGTGAAAAATATTTTCAGAAGATATTGCCGAACAAGAGGGGAAATGTGCAATAATTAAATATCACTTCTGTCTTTTCTGTTCGTAATAAACATCTGCTGGTTCAAAATCTTCCAGTACTGGAAAATTTGCATTGTTTCCACACATCGCTAATTATGTAAAACTTAATAAAGCTGCATATAAAAAGAAAGAGTGCAGCCTTAAGGGAAAAGATGAGAAAGATTAAGTCAAAAAGCTATTTGCAAAGATGTAACGAAAGCCATTTTTAAAGCAGAGAGGAAGCCAAGATTGGTGAAAATCAAGCAGATATTTTTTTATGCAAAGTATAAAAGCAAATGAAAACCTAACTGAATGGCTTTGAAAATTTTGTTCTGGGGAAATGGCACAGGCTGTAAGACAGGAGGACCTGAGATGGATAGATGTTATTTGATAGTGTTAAAAGTATGGTTAAAGGATGTAAGCTGTTCCAAGTAAAGTTATCTTTTGACTAGATTGATGGTAATTTTGTCAATGCTAGTTGTATTGAACTGTTTGGGGTTACACCCAAGAGCCTATCACTGTCATTCTACTTCTATTTGCAGGTTTTTCTATTTTGTGATTTTTTTTTTCTCCAGTTCTTTCTCTTCTATTCTGCTGCCTCCAGGTATTGCAATATCCACTATCCAGACTTCTTTGTTTTTCTTTTTAACAATTGTTAAGCCTTCTCCTCTATTCTGTTATCTCCAAGTGCGGCAATATCCACTATCCAGATGATTTTGTCTTTCTTATCAACAATTGTTAAATCTGACTGTTATGTGTGGCAGGTATTATTATTGTTACAATATTGTTATTATTTAAATTTATATGCCGCCTGACTCTCAATAACTCTGGGCAGTATATAAATGATTTTTAAGATTAAAAACAGGACAATAAAACCCACAAAAACAAACCTTTTTTAATTTAAATCATCCTATTTCCCTTATAATTAGATTAGCACCCATTGTGGTCAAATAGCAACAAGTCTGTGAAATTGTGTTTAATTCTCAAGTGGGTAGGCTGGGTCACAGAATGCCCTATCACTGCTTTTCATTTTTAATTCTGCCTTGTATTTTCCATTTTGGCGCCCACTAAAATTTTGCAACCTAGGCTAGTGCCTATTAGCCTAGAGCTTGGCTGGATATGCCCATCGCTGCTCATGACACTGCATTCTGGATCAGTTGAAGCTCCTAGATAATCAATCTATGGAGAACTGAGATTGTTAGTTTGGTCTGCACAAAATCTGGCAGTAAGACCTGCTTATTTGTCCTTCAATCACCACAGAAGAGCTTCCACCTAGAGAACAGCTTGTAATCCCATTAACAGAATCAAATTGGCAATGCCTTATTCCATTTTTCAGAACCATATAGCTAGCTCAGAGGATGGAACAACAACTAATGCAATTAGTAGCTCCACCTAAACTGGATGGGAATTCAAGTAAACTCACCTTTCTTGTTTATCTTAAAACACAGTATATATCTTCTTAAAGTTTGACGTTTTCCCACTGACTAAACAAGAGTCCTATCTCATCCCACTCCATATCAATTTGCAGGAGAATGAATTTAAAGTAAAAAAACCAAATCTATTTCAGAATCTTGGCATAGGTTAGAATATTTGAGTCCCTGGAAGAGTTGTCTGATAGATATTTGTGAGATTCAACTAAGGATATTCATTCTTCATGTCCTCTTTATAGTTCTACTTGTAATGGCCTCAAAAGCTTAAACCACCAGATTGACTGCACAATCTGGCTTCAGCTCTGCCAATAGTTTTGACTTTAATGGAGAAGAAGAGTTGTTTGAGGAAGAGAAACCTTTGTATTACTAATGAGAAACTAAGTGAGAAGGATTGCCTTACTTGAAAAGGAGAGGGGGAATTTGTGGTGATCCATGTGTTCAGGAAGCCAGTAGTAGAATATGGAATCAGAGTTTCTCACTCTGGAATAAATGTCCACTCACACCTTTGGTAAACCTGACAATTTTCACTTCCATTTATTTTTTAAAGAATGCTTTAAGATGTCCTCCACCCAAAAATAGCTTTTAAAAAAACCAGTAACAGCTTCAAACTTTCTCCTTTCTTTCTACCATACAAGCAAGAAAACATCCTACTATAGTTACTCTTCTTTGTGGAGTGGACTGTGGGCAACAAAGTATATTTTGGCCACTTACTTACTTTGATTACTAGATTGGGACAAATATCACAAGCATTTGTTGACAAATCTCATTATGGAATACATCTTTCAAGTTGCATGTTAGATTATTATTTCTATATTGTGCTCTCTGAGTTTGGTTATTTGCTTGCAGACATTTAATTACCTGACTAGGTAACATCACCAGTGTGACTGACTGTGTGGCTTGCTTCCTGTTTATATGCAGTAGCTTTCCTTGCCAGTGTTAGTGGGGTATGTTTTTCTCCTTGATAGTTCCTTGATTAGGGAAATGATTTTTTTTGCTTGTTTGGTATTTCTACATTATGCTATAATCTCAATTAACCAAATATTGTCTGTGCATCCAACAATTTTTTCTTCCAAATTTACAAATAAAGCACTCTAAGAAGCATAATAGCTACAAGGAAATTAAGAAATAGGCAAAATTTTATTCAGGATCAAAAAATGCTTTTCCTGCTATCCAGTCAGAGCTGAAGAAGCTTCTTGGATGAGAAATGAAACGTCTTGAAAGAAAAATAAGAAAGTTCATCTGCTTCTTGAAAAAGCACTTTTGGGACACTGCTCTCACGATGTCCCCCTATTTATTTAATAATCTATACCAAGAAAACATTAGGAATTTATCTTTCCATTTAAAAAAAAAACAATGATAGGAAATTGATAGGAAACAACTATAGGAAATTGTCCAAAGTCTTTGGTGAAACCAGGACACAAATAACTCCATAAATGATAGACTCCTTACAGCTAAATGGAATGTCACACACACACACCAGACATACACCTAATAACAAGTTTATCAGATAGTTCAGTTTCTGTGAAGGTAGGTAATGTTTGTACCACATTTGGAACATTTTTTTTTATATACCAGAAATGATATTATCATCCGACATATTAAGTTATAAACCTTCACTTTCTCTTCCTTATCTGAAAATATGTGCTGATACGATGCAATATAACAAGGTACATTTTCATTTCCCCCATTTTTGCAGGCTCTATATAAGAGAAAATGTGATTCCTAGCTTATGCAAGAACTAATCATGCTATGCATGAAATCCCACTAGCTTTTCTGACCTGTATTTAGTAGGCTTTCAAAATAATCCCATTATACATAGTTTTCAGACAGACTGATCCAGCACAGAAATAGGCGTTTTCCTATTATGGACTTCCAGAAACTCTTTGTTTGTGGGGGTGGGTGGGTGGGGGGAATCCTGTATTTCTGGCTATGTTTCATGAAACTTGGAAGGAATATATGGCAAGGAGAACTTTGAAGTAATATATGCTATTTGTTATCCCATAACAATGAATTAAAATAAACATTACTCCTTGTATACAGTTCCCAGATCCTAGAAAGTAAGCATTGTCACATTAATAAAAGGCAGAGAATCTCATTCATATTTAATAACACATACATATGGGGAGCTATATTTAGTTATTGATTTTTTATTAGTATTTTGTTTTGGTTTTTATTAGTTTATAAAAATATAAAATTCAGAAATACAAAAAAAATGAGAATAGTGGAGAAAAGGGACAGGAGAAGGGAAAGAGAAAAAAGTGTAGCATAAAAAGGGAAAGAAAAAGAAAAGCATTAACTTCCTACTCTTTTTGGTGCAGTAGAATAAGATACTGTGTTTCCCTGGCCTCAGCCTCCCCTGCTTGCTGGCCTTGCTGCTGGATGGCTACCGAACAGCTGACTGTGCTGTTCTGGCCTAGTGGGGGGTCTTTGCCCCTCCTGGCAGCACTGCTTTTGGCCATCCTGTTGGGCTGCTCCTGCCTGGTGCAGGCCGACTTGTCCCAGATCTATGACCTCCAGAGTGCCCCCCTGCTATCAGTGGATCTGCACTGTCTGCACTGCCTCACACAGCCAGCATTAGAGCTAGTGCCCACCAGGGGCTGAAGAAAGGGGACTCAGCTCATAGCCTGCAGCACCGAGTAGACCTGCCGGAAGGTGCTCAGCAGCCAAAAGGCAACAGCAAGTGAAGCAGCTTGGCTCCACCAGTGGCCGCTGGCAAAGGGCCCTGGCAGGCCAGCAGCAGGGGGGGGCACTCTGGAGATCAGAGATCTCAGCCGACTCATCCCATGCCAGGCAGGAGTAGCCCAGCAGGTGGCCGAGAGCAGTGCTGTCAGGAGGGCAAAGAGCTCCAGAGAACCTCTGTATGTGTGTTTGTGTGTGTGAGAGAGACAGAGCACACTGCCACCAGCCCTGGTATATGGTAATTCTCCAAGGTTGGATCAGATCTCTCTCTCTCTCTCTCTCTCTCTCTCTCTCTCTCTCTCTCTCTCTCTCTCTCTCACACACACACACACACACACACACACACAGAGAGAGAGAGAGAGAGGTCCCTCACACAACCCCACCCCCTCCAAGGCAGCCACACCCCTCCACCTGCTTTCCAGCTCCGTTTTCCGCTGCACGTGCATGACAAGAAAAGTAGTCTGTGTGACTATGGTAAAAAAAAATACCAGAAATTCAGCCCTTCCAACTTCTTATTAAAACAAATATATTGTGAAGTTGGAAAGAATAGAATAGAATAGAATAGAATAGAATAGAATAGAATAGAATAGAATAGAATAGAATAGAATAGAATAGAATAGAATAGAATAGAATAGAATAGAATTTTTTATTGGCCAACTGTGATTGGACACACAAGGAATTTGTCTTGGTGCATATGCTCTCAGTGTACATAAAAGAAAAGATCCCACAGACTACTTTTCTTGCCCTACATGTGGTAGTGGAGAATGGAGCAGGAAAGCAGGTTAGTTGAGGGATGTGGCTGCCTTGGGAGGGGTGAGGTGGGGTTAAGGATCTCTCTCTCTCTCTCTCTCTCTCTCTCTCTCTCTCTCTCTCTCTCTCTCTCTCTCTCACACACACACACACACACACACACACACACCGTCCTTTCCTTCAGAACAGGGTGAGTGGCAGGAAAATCTCCCTCCCCATTTTCAAGCTGTTTGCAAAAATGCCCCATTCCGAGCCCTCAACATATTCCAGGATTGCAACACTGAAGGTTCAGAATGGGGCATTTCTGCAAATGGTGTGAAAATAGGGAGGGGGGATTTTCCTGCCTCTCACCCTGTTCTGAAGCTCAGCACAGACTGAGAACTGGATAAGAGGCAAAATCCGCCCTCCCCATTTTCAAGCCATTTTTGCGACCGGCTTGAAAATGGGAGGGAGGATTTTCCTGCCTCTCATCCTGTTCTGAAGCTCAGATCAGATGCTTTCTCTCCGGCCAGCCCATAAGACGCTCACCCCTGGGGATAAATCAGATGCTTCACTGGAGAAACTGCCAGCCCAGGCTTCCTAAATCTCTTGCTCCCCAGATCGTCCCCCTCATGAAGAAAGCCCAACCCAACACAAATGCTGCCTCCAGCCACCTCTTCATCCTGGTGAAACTCCTCTTTGAACTCCTCTGCAGAGGGGGGGAGATTTCCTGCACATCGGCAGCGGCGTCTCCTCACAGGTCTTCTTCCAATGTCCCAGGTGTATGGATTTCCATGCCTTCCTTTCCTGTTTTCTAGATGGAACTGCCTGCTGTGACTGTCACAGTTAGGGAAGGTGTGAGGGTGCATCGCTCAGCCTCCAGCTTCTTTTGCAGCCACAATTAGCTGCAAAAGTGGCCACGCTTGCTGGAAGAGGCAGCCTGAGCAGCACCCATGAATCAGCTGTTTTGTGAATGGCACCCGAAGTGGCTCAGCTGATACAATTAAGGGGCCAAGAAGCCCTGAGGTGACCAGGGAAGGGAAGCTGCCTCCTGTGTTGGCCACGCCCACCCCTTCAGTAGGGCTTGTTTTTCAGGGAGGGTGTATATTTATGCCCACCCCAAAAATCAGGCTTGGACTTATTTTTGGGACATGTCATATTTTCGGGAAAACACGGTAATACCATACAATCTCAATGTATGTGCTTTTATGTAATACTATATGCTAGCCATTCTATTACAACAAACCTATCTAATCAGCAAAACCCAAAATCAAAGTTTCATTTTTTTCCCACCTGCAAAAGTCCAGAAATAGTTTCCAAACAGAAACAAAATTAATTGTATTGTTAATTGTATTCTTTTCTGATTTTTTGATTTTGATTTTCTTTACTCCAATTTCTCCTTGGTCATTGATTTCATTTCTATTATTTCCCCTTCTTTTCTTTCTTCCATGTGTCTTTGAAAATAATAGCTTGGTTTTCTGGAGGATTTTCTTCTTAAAATTTAAAGCGCTCCATGGCATAGGACCCGGGTACCTTCGAGACCGACTTCTGCCACCAATAGCCTCCCACTGGCCAGTTCGCTCCCACAGAGAGGGTCTCTTCAGGGTGGCATCGGCCAAGTTATGTCGGTTGGCGACACCCAGGGGGAGGGCCTTCTCTGTGGGAGCCCCAGCCCTGTGGAATGAACTGCCCCCTGAAATTCGTAAGATCTCCGACCTCCGGGTATTTCGCTGTGCACTGAAGACCCTGTTGTTCCGCCAGGCCAGGCTATCAATATAACAATTTTAAATTGGGGTATTTTAAATTTTTGGGGTTTTAAATTCAGCCGAATTTATTTAATAATTTTAAATTTTAAATTGATGTTTGTCTTGTGTTTTTAAATAGGCTGTACACCGCCCTGAGTCCTTCGGGAGAAGGGCGGTATAGAAATAAAATTAATAATAATAATAATAATAATAATAATAATAATAATAATAATAATAATAATAATAATAATAATAAAAATAAAAATGCAAGTATCTGAATGATGGGATGCAGCCATTGAGATGGAGGTATATACGATATGTTCTGGAAGAAAAAGTTCTGGTGTTTCTTTTAATAGTGACTTTCTAAATATATAACTGTTAGCTGCAGTGATTGTTATCAGTGCTCCTAGGATTTTTATTTTTTAATCAGAACTCAAAAGATTAGGAAATGAATTTGGGACCCTTAACATGCAAAGCAGAGCCTCTAGCACTTAGTCATGATCCTTCCCAAAATATAAGTACAGAGTGGATTTAGCTTTGAGTTTTCAGAATCAGTGGAATAAGCATCGATGAATAACTTAAATCCCTGTGAGTGCATTTGAAGCATGACTAAGTCTAGATCCAATCTTAATGGCTTTCACATTTTACCTGTAGGTTCAAGTATACTTTAAAACTCCCAAGGTATTTTAAAGCTAGATCAGATGTCAACAATGCAAATCCTATCAGCTGAAGGTGCTATTTTTTATCATTTACCTACTCTCAAATTATTTTATTTAACTGTCATCTACTGGGAATGATACATGCTCATTCCTTTGATTTCTGCATTACCATCATTTCCAATTCCCAATCCTGCCAAAGGAGTTCGAAAATAATGTGCAATTGTCTTCATCGTTGCAAGTCTCAAAACAAAAAAAACCCAGCTAAAATGCTAAAAAACCCCACGAGACAACTGTTTTTCTATCTAGCCAACAGTAAAACAAAACAAAAAAAAAGCTGCTGTACAGTCAAAATTCTTTCTACACATTTTTCTTCAGATGCTGGATTAACCGTTCCCCTCCAAAGTGAGCAAAATAAGGAAGCAAACTGAAGTGCTGATGTCCACACACACACACACACACACACATACACACACACACATATTGATACAATGGGAAATTATGAGAAGGATGGTAGCTTATCTAAAAAGGAAAAAAAAAAGATAGAAGCATTCAGGTTGCCTTGCCAACCTCATAATTGAATCAAAATTGCCTTGCCAACCTCACAATTGCATCAAAAAGTATCTGAACGTGAAATTATTTATGCCAGCTGTTGTGTAATCAGGTGCTTTTTGCAATAGCTCTAAGCATGGTTGCATGCTGAGCTCAACAATGCAGGCAGAATCCAGATCGTCTGCATTAAAGCACAGCTGAAGTTGCCTTTGGCTGTTTTGGCTGCTTGCAGACTCTTGCAGACATTATGCATGTGAGTATATGCATACTTTTTTATGTATTTATTTATTTATAATTTTGTCATGTTTATGTAGTGCAGGGGTGTCAAACCTGCTTGCATCGCGGACCGTATTGTGACGTATCACAATGTTTTTTGCCTTTGTGGCGCCGGGGTGAGTGTGGCCTACACGGGCCGTAACCGGCTTGTGGGCTGCCAATTTGACAGGCCTGATGTAGTGTATATTGGAGATGGTGACTCTTTGAGAGCTGTATGCAATAAAATTTCATTTTAATGTATGCTGATTAGTGTACATTTAAAGTGACAATAAAGTTAGTCTAAGTCTGTCACAGGTGAAACTAAATGAGCTGATATTGACAAGGGTTCTCACTATTTCTGCTTTCTATTCACTCGTGAACAGGTAATCTGCAAAGTTTTGGCTAATTAGTTGTTTTTTTTTTAAATTAGAAACTAGCTTGGCTTTCTTGACATCAGGGGCTGGCAGGTAGAAATGAGAGATAAATCAAGGGAAGAAGGGGCCAGCAACAATAGGCAGCCAATCAGCAACAGTTTTATTGTTAACTGCCCTGTGTGTTTTGCGTATTGGATAATATATTAAAAAAAAATAATCTGGTACATAAATACAATTGCAAAAATACAATTGTTCTGACTTAACTGAAGAAATGAGCCAATATAGATATAGAAATGTGATTGTCTGCAAACTATTTGAATTGGTGCAAATGTATGCCAGTGTCCAAGGCCTGTAAATCACCTCAGTTTGGACCATTGACACATTTGGCATCTCTTTGACTGATAAACATTTTAGGTAAGTGAAAATTAGGAAAGATTATAATATTTATGAAAAATAATTTCTTACAATAATCCTTTAAAGTTATAGGCTGTTGCCTTAGTTTTTAAAAATAGTTAAAATGATGCTCAGATCTCTGTTTTATTTTTGTTTTTAAAATGCAACTTATAGCATCAATCAGTTCAAACAATAAATATTAAAACTAATAAATTACAGAGAGAGAGCAAGAGAGAGAGGAGAACATTTGTACAAATTCAACAACAAAAATAAATATTTAGGACTCTGGAAAAAAAATTGCAGGGCTGAGTGTTGTGAATTTGATAAACCTCATTTGAGCGTGAGCTCCAAAAAGTTGAGTCATTACAGAAGACAGCTCCATATGTGTCCAATAATCTTGGAGATATTGTTCCCTCTTTAAGAGGAGAAGTAATATAGTAGTAGTAGTAGTAGTAGTAGTAGTAGTAGTAGTAGTAGTAATAATAATAATAATAATAATAATAATAATAATAATAATATACAAAGACTGAAAACAAAGAAATAATGTTCTGTTATTAAAATCAAATCCATCAAGCAGAAGATATCTGAAAAGAATGCACAAGTTTTGGAAAGAGCAAGATCCAGAATTAAAAATAACAGAACAGAAGCTAACAAATCAACATCGATTTATAACACAAAATAAAGTACTCACAGAAGCAGGACTGGAAGAACCACAAAGGTCTACCAAGGGCAAAGAAATTGAAGCCTTGCCAGAAGTAGCTCAGACTGTAGAGCTCAGACCCAGGGGAGTCAATAGAAGAGAAAGCCAGAAAAGCTATTGAATCTTTTTCATTCCCAAACCAGGCTTCCTCTCCTCTGCCTTCTTCTCAGAAAAAAAAAAAAAGCTTTCTACCCTGTTTCCCCGAAAATAAGACCCAACCGGAAAATAAGTCCTAGCAGGATTTTTCAGGATGCTCGTAATATAAGTCCTGTCCCCCAAATAAGCCCCAGTTAAGATTGTCAGCCAGATGGATACATTTAATACCGTATTCCCCCAAAAATAAGACCTAACCAGAAAATAACCATCTTTTGGAGCAAAAATTAATGTAAGATCTGATCTTATTTTGGGGGAAACACGGTAACAAAAAAAAAAATCAAGAGGAATTAAAACAAAAAAATAACTGAGAGTCTAGAACAACATAAATCACTCTGACTCTGAGTGGTGTACATTATAAAACATTAAATGCCAAAAAGAAGAGGGAGTCAATCTATTCTCCAAAGTACCCGAAGGCAGGATAAGAAGCAATGGATAGAAACTAATCAAGGAGAGAACCAACTTAGAACTAAATTACCTGACAGAACAATAAACGAGTTGTGGTGGCTCCAACACTGAAGGTTTTTAAGACTATTTCTCTGAAATGGTACAGTATTTCTTGCTAGAACAGGGGGTTGGACTAGAAGACCTCCAATGTCCCTTCCAATTCTGTTATTCTGTTAAAAAAAAATAAAACCGTGCAAATAAATGGAAGCAAGCTGGAACAAATGAAAGAAACTGAAGAACAAGAAGACCAAAGCATATCTAATGAAGAAATATGACCTAGAGACATGGAAGACCAAGGAACCACTAGAAATAAAAGAGCAAATTTCAATTACGATCAAGAAGATCAGCAATATGAAGTTTGAATTGCACACTACAGGAAGGCTCTGCAATTTCAGGCAAATCAGAAACATTTCTACCAATCTCAAAGGGGCTTTTTCAAGAGGCAACTTGACTTTCTGGTTTTTCTTTGAAAGACACTGGCCACTCTTTTGAAGACAAGAAAAGTCCACATTTTAGACAGAGAGGAGCCCGTGTTTGAAAGAGGGATCAAAGAGGCCATCTATGTCAAAATTGAACAGCCCTCTCTCAACAGAGGGGGATAGATATCATCTACCTCCAATCTACAACACAGCCCTTTCAACAGTTTGAAGAAGGCTCCACACCCATTTGTACTACTCAAGTGACCCTGACCACACAGATAAACCTCCAGATGACCTTAATGACTCACTAAAAGGAGTGCAAATGACCAGCTGTCTGCAACGAGTATAAATCATTTCATTCCCCACCATCCAGTCAGAGTTGAAGAAGCTTCTTGGATGAGAAGTGAAACATCTTCAAATAAAAACCAGAAAGTCCAGTTGCCTCTTGAAAAAGCATCTTTGGGACAACCATGAGCTGGAGGACTGAGAATCTCCATAGACATTTCTACCAATCCATCCACGGAGACACTGCAATGAACCACAAAGTATCTGACAAAGAAAAAACAGTATAATTCTGGACATAGCTATGGGACAATGCAAAGAACTATAAGTATACAGCTTGGACAAAGGAGGTGGATAAAAATAAAAAAAGAAGCTAAAAAGAAAACACTTGTAATAAATGGGGAAATGCTGGAGAAAAGAACAAAGAAGATCAAGACTTGGTAAGCATCAGGTGAAGATGAATTGCCATGTGTTTAGTTGAAACATCTGTTAATCTACATCCACTTATTGCCAAGCAGAGTAACAACATACTGCAAGGAAGTGAAATTGAAGATGAATTAATGCCTGGTAAAACCTACCCTATAATGAAAAATCCAACAAAAGAGGCAGCACCAGCCAATTACAGGCTAATTACTGCTTACCAACAATTTTCAAAGTGGCGTGGTACTGATGCAGTCCAAGAGCATCTAGTTGAAAACAAATTCTTTCCATCTGAGAAAGGAAGCTACTCAAACAGTGGAGAGATAAAGATCAGTTATCTCCTAATTGACAGGATGATTTTGAAAAAAGACCAACCTGAATATATCTGGGATTGATTGCAAAAGGCATTTGATGCCCTGCCACATGACAAGTGACTAGAAATAACAGGAACCAGTAGAAATATCAGGAGCATTGTGCAAAGATCGATGGCACGATGGAAAGCACAGTTGCTGATCACTGGTAATAGTCTGGGAGAGGTTAATATCAAGAGAGGAATCTTTCAAGGAAACTCACCATCGACACTACTGTCTGTCGTTGTGCTGATTCCTTTGTAAACTCAATACTGAACAAGGCCATAGGTATCAACCATCAAAAACATTTATCAAGCTACCCCATATCCCCTATATGGACAGGTGTACAGTTGTATGGAAAAAACAGCATCTGAAATTGAATCACTGCTCAACACATACTGTATATAGAGTCAGGATATTGCAATTGTGTTTGGACTGGACTGGACAAATGTGTCACACTTCTCATCAAAAGTAGAAAAATCAAGATGTCCTTTAGAAGTAACAGGCTTCTGGATGAAGACAATAACTACCTTGGCATCCTTCAAAGTGACAACATCAAACACATTGAAGTCAAGGAAAAGAATGAATACCTCAAGAAAGTGAAGAAGATCTTAAAGTCCAAACACAGTGGAAGAAATACCAACAAGACAATTAAGACCTGAGCAATCCCAGTGATTAGATGTACAGCTGGAATAGTTGACTGAATGTAAGCAGATCTAAAAATCCTGGATAGGAAGATCAAAAAAATAATGACAGGTAGAACTATCAATACTGCTGTGTGGATGAAAACTTTTCATCCACACAGCAGTGTTGATAACTTATTTACCAAGGATAATAGGTTGAAAGCTTTTACTTACCAAGGATTATTATCCTGTACATCTAACCTATACAGAGCCATGGTGGTGCAGTGGTTATAATGCAGTATTGCAGGCTAATTCTGCCGATTGCCAGCAGTTCAATTCTCAGCAGCTCAAGGTTGACTCAGCCTTCCATCCTTTCGAGGTCCCAGATTGTTGGGGACATATGTTGATTCTGTGAACAGCATAGAGAGGGCTGTAAAGCACTGTGAAGTGGTATATAAGTCTAAGTGCTATTGCTATTGCTGTACAGCTAATGACTGGTGGGCATTGTAAAGACACGAGACAGTTGAAGAAGAAAAAAGAGCATTGGAAAAATTTTTGAAGGACAGTGAAGAAGATGCACTGAAGGTAGTATACTATGAAGATTTACTGATATTGGAAAGACCAAACTGGCCTACAAGAAAAACAAATAAGGAATAGAAAATTACACAGGGAAAAAAATTAGTGCATGGCCAGTTTTTGTTTTTTTAAAAAAAAATTAGCAGGTAAAGCAGATAACAAGAAGAACAAGGAAAGAAAAGAAAAAATATTCAGCAGATGTCCTTGATAATGTCATATGAATATAAAGTTTTATACACTGTTCAATTTTAGGGATTCAATAGATGATGATGATGATGATGATGATGATGATGATGATGATGATGATGATGATCATCATCATCATCATCATCATCATCATCATCATCATCATCATCATCATTATTTACAAAAAATCATTGTGATATTGTGCAGTATCTGAATAGATATTAGGCTTGGTTTTTTGTTTTTTTTTCATCTTCTTGTTAGCATAATCTTTACCTTGTAGTTGATCAGAATTTGCTGGCTAAAAACACTCAAAAGTTTATGGTAGCTGGTGGAAAATCAGACAGAATGACCCATAAGATAAATGATCTACTTGTCTCTACCTCTTTCTGTAATATGAAACTATCCTTATCTATTCCTTTTTTCCAAGTTCTAAATTCAATCAGCATGGTGACTTATGACTAGTGTCTCAACGCAATGCTCCTTAGATGAAGATTTATATAGCAATGTAACCTCCTTGGCTTAAAGCTAAAATGGACACACTTTGTTTTCCTAGTTTCTAAATTGAATTCAATAAGGGGAGTTCCCTCCTATTCCATTAAGGATGAATATATCTAGAAGCAGCTTTGGTTAGAAATCTCACTTTGTCCTTTCTTTTGGTCAAAAATGATTGACTGAGTGCAGAGCAGCATTTGTGAGAATGATGTCTATAGTGAACAAAATGAAGCTGAGCCCACAATTTCCTAAGAGGTCACCTAGAAAGCAGAGGGCCATTACATTATCTAGATGAAAATGTGAATGCTGGTTTGGGAGGCCATTAATGCCTGTGACCTCAAAGGAAAAAGACTTTCATTTGAATTCTGTATGTCATCTCTTCTCCTTTTTCTTGCACTCCTTAATCATTTTATAAATGTTCAAACCTAGAATTGTTTTGCAAATCATACCTGGAGCTTGGTCTGGCCTTTGCACACATTTCAATCAGTAAACCACATTAGCTATAAAGAACTATATAGCTAATATAGTTAGCTATAGTAACTATACTATATAGTATATAGTTCTTCCTGCAGACCAAGTCTTATTTATCTTTCTCTACTTTTCCATTTCCCTATAATTAGTTGAAAGGCTTGCATTTATAGTTCAACAAGCATACCTAAAATAAATGAAATATAATTGTGACTCTTGTGCTTTGTTAATTTTAACAACAAAACTATAGATCTCATACTTACCGCTTTTTACAAAACGAAGATTACAGAATGCTCCCTTTCAAAGTTCCCTTTCAAAGTGAGACATTGATAAAGAGATGAACGGGAAAAGCTACTTCTCCTAAGAGGGATTTAGAGGATTTATCAGAAGTACTTGCTATTTTTAAGTGTCCTTTGTAGTTATGGCTCAGACAGCATGATAACGCTGCTCTAATTACATTAGTGTCATTTTATGTGAGGTCTGTACTGAAGAAACAGTGTACTTGGGTTCTATTTTGTCAGAAAAGAAAAATGGGAAAGGAGGACGGGTCACTTTTGACAAGCATCAAATAGGCACAAGCCATTCATGTTTAGTTTCAATTTCAGTACACATACTCCAAATTATGTGTGAAGCCATTATAGGGCGGAAAACAAATGCCACATTATTACAGATGTAATAATATCCCTGTTCTGGTAATTTCATGTTGAATTGCTGCAGTGTTTTTCATAGTAATGTCAAGACCATTGTTAACCAAGTTGTCATGGCTCAGTCACTCAGTTCTCTTCAGAGAAGGAAATGGATCATAACCTATTACATAGGACATGGGAACAGCTGATGATAAGAGAAAAAGACATTAGCACAACCCACAGACACACACACACACACACACACACACACACATATATATTTAGAATTAAATAGAAACCATTTCTTAAAAATGTCTGTGAAAAATGAATTTGAAGAGAAGAGTACCTGGACAAGTTATAATTATAAAACTGTATTATCAAAACAGTGAAATAAGTCATAAAACTGATTTAATTTCAGACATGTTACCTTGGTTCTTAAAATTCAGACTACTTTTTTATGACTATGCTTTGAATTCCAATTAAGCATTAACTAATAGAATAGTTGAATGTTCAACATTTTGTCTCCTGATTTAGCCTCTTTTGTTTGTAAGACATTCTGAAATTAATTTCTGAACTGATTGTAAACCCTTTTAAATTACTAGTTCTGACACAGTTGCGACCTTGGGCAGGACAGTAGCAACTGATCAAAAGACAGATAATCACAGCGAATATTGGAATATATGTTACAAATATTTTTCCTCAAAGTTATCTCGCTTTTTTTTCTAAGCCAAATTTAAATGGATGCTTTTGATTTTTAAAGGCCCTTCATCAGTGGTGAAATCTAAAATTTATTACTACCAGTTCTGTGGGCGTGGCTTGATGGGGGGCGGTAATGTGACTGGCTGGGTGTGGCCATTTTTTTTTAACTTTTAAAACCATTTTTTCTACAACCTCTTCGGCGAAGAGGTTGTAAAAAAATGCTTTCCAAAGGCTCTGAAAAAATGCTTTCAAAAGGCTTTGACGATCCCAGCTGAGTTGCCTGATTCTAAAAAGCCTCTGCCGATCAGGCAACTCAGCTGGGATCGTCAGAGGCATTTAAAAGAAAAAAAGGGTTTTTTTCTTTTAAAAGCCTTTGACGATCCCAGCTGAGCCGCGCGATCATCAGAGGCTTTCTTTTTTTACTTTTAAAAGCATTTTTTGGCCAAAGAGGTTGTAGAAAAAATGCTTTTAAAAGTAAAAAAAAAGCCTCTGATGATTGTGCAGCTCAGCTGGGCATGGGGGGGGGGGGGCAGGGATTTTTGCTACCGGTTCTCCAAACAACCTGCCTCCATCACTACTGGATGGGGCGATCCGGTCCAAACCGGGAACATTTCACCCCTGCCCTTCATTGTTGAAATGCTGTTATTGTCCTATGTACTGAAAGCTTCATACAATAAACAACTTTTTCTACCTACCTGAAAGGTACTTTTTCAAAATCCAACTGGACTTTCTTTGCTTTTCCTTGAAGATGTTTCACTTCTCATTCAAGAAGTTCTTCAGTTCAGAACTGAAAAAGCTACTTGGATGAGAAGTGAAACATCTTCATGAACCACAGTAGCACAGTGCTTAGAGTGCAGTACTGCAGGTTAATTCTGCTGATCACCGGCTGCCAGCAGTTTGGCAGATTGAATCTCACCAGGGTCAAGGTTGACTCAGCCTTCCAACCTTCTGAGGTGAGGGCCCAGATTGTTGGGGAAAATATGCTGACTCTGTAAATCGCTAAGAGAGAGCTGTAAAGCACTGTGAAGCAGTATATAAGTCTAAGTGCTATTGCTATTCAAGGAAAAACAACGGAATTCTAGTTGCCTTTTCAAAAAGCATCTTTGGGACAACCATGACTTGGATGACTGAGAATCTCCATAGACATTTGTCTACCTGCATTAAATAGGGAAACAGGGAATCTTCATCTGAATATCCTAATTTAAAAAAAGAAAAAAAATGCTAACCTATTGTCCAATATATACATGTATATATAGCAGTTGTGTAACACAGATTTATACATATCCAGTCTTCAACTGACAGTTGAAGAATAAGAATTGTGCTATCAGGAAGCAGCCAATTGCTAACCCAGATCAAATATAAAGATTGAATCACAGTTTAGTATGTAGTTTTATGGGTTTTGCCACTCACATTTTTATCTGTTGCCCCTCACACTGTTGCCAAGGTTTATGATGTTTAGTGCATATTGGCAATTTGCATACAAAAACATAAGCATCAGCTGCACAGTTATAAATATTGAAAGCTATGTTTTATAGCTATCGAATGATTCAAAGCAAAATGGCCTTCAGCTTTTGATCATGTTTATCCATGAAGAAATGCTTGCCAAAGGCTTAACAGGAAGTTTGAAGACTTGTGCATTTTCTCACAGTAGTTTACCAAATAGCTTTAACTTGGTAACTTGAGGATTGTGAATTTTCAACCCCAAGGCTTCATCTTCAAGCTCCAAAATTGAGAAACCCTACTCTAAATTCATCTATTCCTAAACTGTCATAATGAAACAGTTGTAATACTGAATGATAGACCTACCAGATCTGAGTTGCAGAAATATGGAGGATCACGAAAGGATAACAGAGACATAAAAAAGACTAAATCTTTGCTCTCATCTAGTAGCCATTTAGAGTTTTGCAATCTGGATTTGGTAGCTTGAGAATGAAGTGCCTCCCCTCCCCAAATGAGTCTTAAATAAAGACATTAATTCAGAGCTTATACTTCCCAGATTGAAAGTTTACCAATATAAATCTATCAGAAACATATAGCTTTTTAAACCTGGTATTTCAAGGTTCTAACTTCCAATATTTTGCCCTAAAATTTGGTTTTAAGATCTAAGAGGTGTCTATTCAGTTCCTGGGGTTTTGTTTTTTTGTTTTGTTTATGTATTCACTAGGCTTAAACATTCCCTTGTCTCTCTGTGTACATATCTCTCCCTTCAAGCCGCTGAGTTGTCAAGATTGAATATTTTCTCTTTAAGTTTCTGAATATTTTTCTTGAAATGACATAATATAGGCTTAGTGATTAAAATATAACTGCAGGATACAATCTGGGACACATATATTTACTTTCATTCACATAAAATATAATTGTTCATGACTTGTCAGTTGAGAAAAGGAAATTTAGGGCAATAGCATGAATTTAGTTACCATTTTTTTAGAGTATAAGACACACCTTTCCCCCCCTAAAAGGGAGTGAAAATTTAGGTGCGTCTTATACACCGCATGTAGCCCTCCAACCCACTGGCCCCCACCCTTTAGCCTCTGCCTCTCAGCAGTTACCTCCTTGCAAGCAAACAGGAAGAAAAAACAGCTCCTTTCAGCTTCAGCACAGCCTAATTAGCACAAGTTGATTGGATCGGCCTCCCAACTCTCCGCTGATTTGCTCTCCGCTGTTTTGCGCAGGGCTCTGCTGCTTGTTGCAAAGAGGTAAATTGCTAGGGAAGATTTTTTTTCTTTGTGCTAATCAAACTATGCTGAAAATGAAAATGAAAGTAAAGCAGGCTGTTTGCTGCAACGAAGCAAAATTGCTCAGAGGCAGAGGGAGATTTCTTTTCCTTCTTTTCCTCACCAAAAAAGGTAGGTGTGTCTTATACTCCGGTGCAGTAATACAGTAATGAATTAATTCAGCTTTTCAGACTGATCAAATGAAGTCCCTTTTTTTCTCTAAGTTGGCCTGGGGAAACCACTCCCTAGCCAGAAAAATGTAAGTAGGTAGTTCTATAACAGTTCGTTTCGTAACTGTTCAAAGAAAAAAAGACATATGTCATTTTTCACACTCAAGACCCCAAAGCCACATGAACAAAATTCGGATGCTTGGCAATAGGTTCATATTTATGATGGCTGCAGTATCCCTGGATCATGTGATCAACCTTTGCAACCTTCTGACCAGCAAAGTCAATTGGGAAGCCAGATACACCTAACAACCATGTTCTTAACAACTGCCATGATTCACTTAACAAATGTAACAAGAAAGGTTGTAAAAGGCTGTAAAAGTAAAATTCTACATTTAGGGAAGAAAAACAAAATGCACAGGTACAGTATATGTGGTACCTTGCTCAATAGTAGTAACTGTGAGAGGGATCTTGGAGTCCTAGTGGACAACAATTTAAATATGAGCCAGCAGTGTGCAGCAGCTGCCAAAAAAGCCAACACAGTTCTAGGCTGCATAAACAGAGGGATAGAATCAAGATCACGTGAAGTGTTAATACCACTTTATAATGCCTTGGTAAGGCCACACTTGGAATACTGCATTCAGTTTTGGTCGCCACGATGTAAAAAGGATGTGGAGACTCTAGAAAGAGTGAAGAGAAGAGCAACAAAGATGATTAGGGGACTGGAGGCTAAAACATATGAAGAATGGTTGCAGGAATTGGGTATGTCTAGTTTAATGAAAAGAAGGACTAGGAGAGACATGATAGCAGTGTTCCAATATTTCAGGGGCTGCTACAAAGAAGAGGGAGTCAAGCTTTTCTCCAGAGCACCTGAGGGTAGGACAAGAAGCAATGGGTGGAAACTAATCAAGGAGAGACCTCCAAGGTCCCTTCCAACTCTGTTATTCTATTCTATTCAATTCTAAAACGGGGAAAATTCACTTAACAAATATCTCACTTAGCAACAGAAATCTTCAACTCAATTGTGGTCGTAAATTAAGGACTACTTGTACACTGAAGAAAGCATGTTCGACCCAAACACAAGTTTGAATTCCATATGTCACTCCTTGCACCCTTATAATTCTTACAGAAATCTGCTAAACTTTTATATTAGTGCCATATAAAATGCATTTCTCCTGCATTTTCTTTCCACTCTTCATGCAGTAGCATGAAAGAGAATTTCCTTTGGAAATTATCTGAAAGGAGATGAGAATTTTCAGAGCCAGACTTGAGTCCTTATCCTTATTTTGTCAAATGTGGTCACACAAGGAATCTGTGAACATCTTTCCTTCTTTCTTTGAAGACAGTCTTAATTATCTGTCTTAATTATCTTTCCAATGTTCTGCAGTTGCTCTGAGGGAGAAATGGTGATTCATTCATGGGCACCCAGAAATGTGGTAATCTGAAATTAGATTTAGATTTGAGGAATATCAAACTGTCACCCACATCACATTCACTTTTCATAAGAAAGTGAAAAATATACCCAGGAAAATGTTTGGTGGGAAAAAAATTCCCAAGGACTCAATGGCATCTAAAGGAATTCACTGCTCCCATCACAGTGCCCAAAACAGCACTGTGCCAATGTGGCTGAAGCTTTAACTCCTTTGGGCAATGTCACCACACATACAAAAAATGAGTAAAGCTTGTGTTGTAATACCATGTTGTTACTGACATAGCAATATCAATAGCTCTTAGACTTACATACCGCTTCATAGTGCTTTTACAGCCCTTTCTAAGCAGTTTACAGAGTCAACATATTGCCTCCCCATAATCTGGATCCTCATTTTACCAACCTTGGAAAGATGGAAGGCTGAAACAACCTTCAGCTGGTGAGATTTGAACTGCCAAACTGCAGCTAGCAGTCTGCTGAAGTAGCCTGCAGTACTGCACTCTAATCACTGGGCCACCTTGGCTCTTATTAAGTAAATCTGATCCTCTTGTCGACCCACAACCTCCACTCCACTGTAAGCAGCTGATAAAGCAAAGCAAAAAAAAAAAAAATTCTTGAGAGAAAAACTGCATGATTTCACAAACTGCAAGTTAGATTTTGGCAGCACTTTAATTTAAATGACAGCTGTATGTAATCAGAAGTAATTAGTATGAAAAGAGAACATTTCCTGATTGTTAGAGGACAATGCAAGATTGTAATTCTTTTTTTCTGATTAACAGATAATTTACGGATGATTTTAACTCTTGTGCTGGTGTTTTGCATCCAACAACTGTGTTAAAAATGTCTTTATTTTTCTCATATACTGTATAAGAAACCCCTGGGGTTGCAAACAGTGCTTAGTCAGGTTAAACGCTTTAAACAGCATTTGGGCAGTTTGATCAACCACATCAGAAAATGCTTATGACAAATATTTTAAGGGTAGAGAGGTTAAAATATTGCTTATGATAGGGTGGTACAAATGCTTTGGAGAGATTTTAAAGCATTAACATCTGATCTTGATATACAGGTTCCTTTATCACAGAGGAAACATTTAAATATAGAAATATGACAAGAGATTGCAAATGGTATACAGATATATGGAAAATGCCACACATAGTCTACTTTTCAGAAAGACACTTTTAAAAAAACAAATCAAAAATCAAAAGCCTAGAGGAACTATATTTGATAAATGTTGTAAGTCAAACTCATTGACTATTAAATATTACTCTCTGACATCAGAAGGATATGAAGAAAACTAGTTGGCAATGATATTCTCATAAAAATAGACTGCAGACAGGTTTAACATTTCTTATATTATTGTATCTTCCTACCAAATTAATTATTATTATTATTATTATTATTATTATTATTTATTTATTTATTTATTTATTTATTCAATTTATATACCGCCCTTCTCCTATTGGACTCAGGGCGGTGCACAGCCAAGGATAAAAAACATACCAATACAAAATTTAAAATCAATTAAAAGAATTATACAGCTTTGGCCCACAATTTAAAACAATCCAATTAAAACCCAATTTACACTTAAAAAGCTAAAAGCTAAAAAGAGCTAAAAAAGAGCTAAAAGGGGTGGGGGATTCATGCCAGCCCTGCTTGATGGAAAAGAAAAGTTTTTAGGGCATGGCGAAAGGCACGGAGATCTGGTATCCTTCGTATCTCCGGGGGCAAATCGTTCCAGAAGGCAGGTGCTGCCACAGAGAAGGCCCTCCCCCTGGGGGTCGCCAGCCGACATTGCCTGGCTGACGGCACTCTGAGGAGTCCCTCTCTGTGGGAGCGCACTGGTCAGTGGGAGGCTATCGGCGGCAGAAGAAATCCAGCATTAAAAATATATATATTTATATAAATCCTGAACAAACTAACAATATTAAAGCAAACAACACACTACTCCAATAATTAGTGTAATCAATCTCCTATCTGAACCTTGGATAATGGCTAGCAAGCCAGAGTCTCTTCTACAGAGGGATCCTCCTCCATGAAATGCAGACAAGGATACTTCAGAACTGAGTGTGGAGACTTCCACAAAGTGTCAACTCCTGGACTGACATACAACTCTTGATTTCACACTTTTCCAACTTCTGTGATCTGAGCATAATTTCAATATGTTTGGCAATTTAAATGCATAAAAATGCATTGTTTGACTGGCAGTGTAATTTCGAACATGCTCTAGTAGAATACAAAGTACAAAAATGAAACTTCAACCACCAGGTTTCCATGACAATCACATGAGAAAAAGAATGCCAACAGAAAAGCCAAACCCAATAGCACAACATATTGTTACTGTGGAATGAAGAAATGATTTTACATAGTGGTTATTAATTTGTTAAAGCAGTTGTTCTTATTTTTACTAACAAAGAAATTCTAAAGCCCATCAACTGATCTTGTATGAGCTAAAAGGGCTTACAAATAGTGGTAAGGAACAAAATATTGTCAAGCAGCCTGAGGCTTTGCTACACTTCTAGGTCCACTAGATTAAGAAATTAAGGTCAAGCAGGCTAAAACTACTTGAATTAAGGACTTAGTAACAGAATCATGCAAACCTGAATCCAGTCCGTCCCCATCCCCCCATTTATCTTCATGGGAACTACTAGGGTGAATCTTGTCTGAGATGCTTTCTCAAAGTACACTTCTGTCCTGGACTCAGGTTTCTTTTATCTGACTGTTGTCTTGGCCAGCAGCATTTCTTCCTGTTCCTCAGGTTCATTCCTTCTACCCATTATAAGTTCTAAGGCCACATGTTGATATTCACTACATTTCATGCCTCCATTTTAATTTCAAGAAAAGAACAACTTCAAACCTTTCATATCTTGGTTTAGAAAGAAGAGAGTGTCACACACGGAATGAGGACACAATAGGAAGACATTTGTTCTTGGGGCAGTAGAGAAAGATTCCAGCCTATTTTAGTCCTGTTCTTCTATTCTTTGTGCTGTTTACATCAGTGTCTCCAAGCTCTCTAGTTTCCAACATATTTTTCATAAATTGTGAAACGTGGAAAAAATGTTAGCAACCACAGGAACTAAGGGACACTCCATTGATGTGGTAGGAATAAATTACAAGATATTAAGTAGAAGATTCAACTTATTTTCATCCTAGAAGTAGGCAATAACAATGGGATCCTTGAAACAGATGGCATTTTTATTAGCAACGCTTAAGAATTTAAAAAAAAAAAAATGCAAAAGATAATAATTTTTCTCCTTAAACTTAATCCTAACCCTCTGTCCTCTATCAACTATAGTTTAAACAGTTCATTTACTTTGGATTACCCACTGCGCACCATTCAATGATTGTTCCACTAACTAATGGATATTTGTCTATTAATATCTAGATACATCAGTACTTCATATCTTATTTTATTATTCCTAACACAATAAACTACATTTTTCAATGATGTTATTGTATAATTTTCTTCATTTCTTTGTTTTAATTAGATCATTAAACCTTTCATATGTGTCATCTTCTAAACTTCCAGAAGCTATTTAATGATGGAAGGATTCATTTTTGTTCATATTAGTATCTCTACACAAGACAATTAATAAATGAAAGTAATTTTACCAGATCTTAACATTATTCATTACATTCATTCCAGGGGGGATTCATGTTGCATAATATAATGTGACCTATAGTGTAATGTAAAATACACCATAATTTTTAAAATTTGAAAACCTTTGATTTCAAATAAAACTATTATGTGCAATTTCTAGTTGCACTTGAAAACCCAACAAATTGAAAATTAAATGCTGAACATTCTCCAACATTAATTTTTTTTGTTGACCCTCATAAGCTATTATGGATTTACAAAACTGATTTCTTTTCTTATCTATACAGATGTAACTGCCATTGTTCCCAACAGATAAAGCAGCTTCTGCTATTATATTAATTGTGCAGACTTTTAACAGAGCCAGAGTTCATCCACAATGTTCCTCCTGTTACGAGGATTAAAAAGAAGAGGAAAAAAACAGATTGAGAGATGAACTCCCAATGAAACATGATCTACTTCAATTTGCATGGGAGACCAAGCTGTTCCCCTAACAATATTTCTAAACCTGCATTTTGAATGAATTTTCCAATATAAAAACTGTTAAAGGAAATTCAGCATTTCAGATTCTATATCCTGAAGGTGCTTTAGAGCAGGAGTACCCAATCCCCAGGCTGCGACCTATTGGGAACTGCTGCTGAAGTGGCGGGGAAGCAAGCAAAGCTTCATTTGCACATGTGCCGGAATTAGGTTTAGTGTGCAAAGCCATTCCCCAAGCACCCCGAAACCGCCGAAGCTGCTGCTGTCGATCCATGGAACCAAAAAGATTGGGGATTCCTGCTTTAGATAGTGAGAAGGCATGCAGCATTACTGGTCTTCCATATCTTAAAGTAGTTGCATCTTTTCCTGGGATTTTATAACTGCCCTTCCTGGTTGCCATCTAATCCTAAGGAAAGGGCAACTATTTTAAAATTTTGCAGACCTGAGTCTTTGTCTGCTTTCTCTTGCCCTTCCTTATCCCCCTTAGTTTATAAATTTAGTTTTCCCCACTTGTACTTATTAGCTAAAATTTCACTTTTTCTTCTGAAGTGAGGATTGCACCTCTTCAGGCTCTGGTTGGACCCATTTCTCCCTATTAAGGTTGACCCAAAAAGCCAATGATACAAGCAGAAACAGAATCACTGCTAAATCTCCTGGGAACCACAATGATATCTTTACCACTTGCCATCACATTATTATTTAGTGCTGATTTACTTTACGGTCTGTAAGCTTTGTGAAGCATAAGCAGTTGGAGAACGTACCAGAGTTTGATGCATGCTGCTTATATAGGCAGGGAAAATCAAGCTTGGCAGAATTTTATAGGCTTGTACAAAGCTTTGAAGATCTTCAGTTGAACATCATCTTGATTCATTTCATTCCACCAGAGCAAATTCAGAAATGAAATCATTGAATTGAATTAGGTGGCTTTATAGCCGTTTGTAGCCCTTCAAAGTCGTTCACAGGTTTAGTAGTATTTCTATTGCTTCTATAGCCATGACAGATAATATAGGATGCTGCAAGTTTATTTCCATATATGGAAAATGCTTAGAGGACTGAGTGATGCGATCTGCTTTCAAACAGTGGCATGAGTAACTAATCAACGAGTTTTAGCATCTCATTAAATTCTGGGCCTCTCCGAGCTTGTTTGTAGTGATGAGGCTAATGTTACTTTGGGATTTATTCTCCATCTAGACTCCTAACTTCTTCAGCGTGGCTAGATGCAGGATTTAATTTTGCTCTCTCTATGCTACAAAATGATTATCTCTATGCTAGTTCTGCCAACCCAGGCTGACTTTAAGCATACTGAAGATGAATTTAACGCTGACTAGCACAGTATACAATCTTGTATCAGCCTTTAATTTTAATTTCTGCATGTTTGGGACAAATTCAGAACTCTAATCCCTAAATGGGTATCAGAATAACACTTAGAGGCAGCTGTCTTAACGTTTCTTGTTTTTAAGAATTATTCTAGAAGTGCCACTTATTTTTTTGCCATTCTCTGTGGCTTGCTTATCTTGGTGGCATTGTACTTTATTATGCCGGCATGTGTGTGTTGACTCTGCTAATTAAGTAATTAACTTACATAAACTATTGCTAAGTAGCCCAAGTGAGTCCTAGCAGTGATACGAGGATATTCAGGAGGGACAGGCTTGCCAACTGGCTGTGCTAACTCTCTTGTTAGTGCTCTGCAAAGAAATAATAATCAGAGTCAGCAAAGCTGTGTAATTCCAGATGGATTAGTCTTTCTTTCAAGATCTGCACAGATCAGTTTTGCCTATCAGCATTCCGAATAATGCACCCGTTGAAAGCATAACTCTGAGGCAGGTAGATTCCACAAAGGATATGTTTATTGGATACATAATATCGGCACAGCCGGTGAAAACCAACTCTGATAGTTCCAGTGGTTTTCAATTAAATTACCTAATTAAAAGAATCAAACTCTCCCAGGTATCACAGGTCACATTGTCCAATGAAGATGGAAGGTAGGGTCTTCTCCACTTTCAACGGCCACCTGTTTCAATGACCTTGGTTTCCTCAAGAAAGCATTTTGTTTTGACTGGAGCCTGACTATCTACTTCCCCCCACCCCTCCATTCTCCCTCTCTGGCTTCATAGCAATTACAAGGCAGCACAAGATGGCTTCAGCCAGGTTTGCTTCAGAGTTGACATTTCCATTGTGCTTTGGATAATCTGGTGACCATAAGGACTATTTATTTATTTATTTATTTATTTATTTATTTATTTATTTATTTATTTATTTATTTATTTATTGGACTTATATGCCACCCTTTCTCCACAAGGACTCAGGGCGGCTCACAGCAATAAAGCAACAACAAGTCCAGATTAAAATTCAAACGATAAAAGAATCTAAAATACCCTTTAAAACCCCTTCAGTCCAGGTCAGCCTGGCAAAACAACCATGTTTTAAGGTCACGGCGGAAGGAGCGAAGGTCGGGGGCCACCCGGAGCTCCAAGGGGAGCTGATTCCAGAGGGTAGGTGCGCCTACAGAGCAGGCTCGCTCTCTAGGGGCCGTCAGCCGACATTGCTTGGCCGACGGGACCCCAAGTAGGCCCTCTCTGTGTGAGCGCACCGGGCGATTTCCCTGGTATCCAAGGATCTCCATTTGGGTCACTGAGTCAACTGTTTTGAAAACCTTTAATTTTCCTGAGGAATACAGATAGTCCTCGACTTACAACTTATTTATTTATTGACCATTTGAAGTTTCAATAGCAGTGAAAAAATGATTTATGACATTTTTCAAATTTATGACCACTGCAATGAGTTATCAAAATTCAGACATTTAACAACTGACTCATAGTTATGATGGTTGCAGTATGCTGAGGTCACATGATCACCTTTTGCGAGCTTCCGACAAGCAGAGTCAATGGGGAAGCCATATTCACTTAACAACCATGTTACTAACATAAAAACTGCAATGATTCACTTAACAACTGTGGCAAGAAAGGTAATAAAATGGGGCAAAACAACGGTCTTGCTTAGCAATGGAAATTTTGTGCTCAATTGTGGTTGTAAGTTGAGGACTTGTATATAGGGTATATATAGCAGTTTTTCTGGGGCATTAATAATCATCCTTTTCTTCTGTAATAATATTCTATAATATAGATCTTAACAGTGGATGATCATTGACAGTAAAGGAAGTAGAAGCAGGAAAGGAAAAGAAAGGGAGACAGGGAAGAAAGGAAATATGATATGCGTGGAAATAGAGCTCCAAATTAAATTCCCTCAACAATCACATACAGTTCCCTTCTGTTTCCTTCCACCAAAAAATTTCATTTTATTTCTGAAAAAAAAATGTATAAAAATTGAGCTTCTTGATATCTTTTTCCTACTGGCTCTAGCTCTGTAAAGATTATTTTTGCAATAATTACCAAAATAATATATTTCTTTTTAAGGGAATAATCATTTTTATGCATACTTAAAAGTGTACAGATATGGCTTCCTTAACAGAAAAGCTACAATTCATTAATGCCTGAAATAGAGGGAAGTGATTTTCTTTAGTTTCACCTGAGCTCTTGTTTTAAATCTGAGCAACCATTGAACCATATTTGCTACTTCAACAGATGATGTTTGAAATCCATCCAAGCCAGTTCCACATCAGAGACACTGATAATAAGAAAATGATTGATATTTGTGTGTTAGCCCATAAAAATGAATTTGACCAAAATGTCTCCTTTGTTTAGGAGTTTTGATGATGACAGATATTTAACTATTTAAACTCTGACTGAAGTGAACTTGTCTCCAGAAAGAACTATGATGATCTGTGCAGCTAAACTTCATGAATTCCTTTGGCATAAATATAAGAAATGATATTTTAGTTAATTGTTCTCTTTCAAGCGTTACCTCTCCCTTCTTTCCATGTCAATTATTGACCTAACACCCTTTATTTTCTTTATGAAAAACACTTTAATTTTTCTGCTTTTCTGCCACAATATATCCATTTTTTTAAAAAAAAAATAGTGATGGTGCTATTGAGAACTATTTTATCAGTGTTTTTTATCAGGGCAACCTGGTCTACCTAAATATGGGATGGAGCATACTGCTTCCGCTTTCGCCTTTCAGGCCCAATCCAGGAGCCTTCACAGACAGGCGCTTTTCATAACAAACTATTTTTGTGTTAAACTTATATTTACCAACAAAGAAGTAAAGGGAGACTAGTATAGATCTATTTCAAGCTATTTAAGTCTCGTCAGCTAGCCATACCCTTCTGGGATTTGAACCTGGGCTACTTACCTACCAGCTACTTATCCTACCAGTAGTGCAAAGGTGCTTTTTCAAGAGGCCATTGGACTTTTTCAAGAGGCCACTGGACTCATTTCTTGGATCAGAAATGAAACGTCTTCAAAGAAAAACCAGAAAGTCCAGTTGCCTCTTGAAAAAAGCACTTTTGGGACAACCATGACATGGATGACTGAGAATGTCCATAAATATCCGACTAGTAATTGAAGAAGACACATCCTCCAAATTATAAATATTTCCATCATTGTGCATCTTCCCTTTTTTTCACAATTTCTGAATATGAAAGGGCACTGAAAGGAGAATAAGGGGAATAAGTGGGCAACACTAACACCACTGTAAACTGATATATTAGCATCATCCAACCCTTCCTCAACCTGGAAAATGACACTGAAGACTTCTGTGATGCTATCGTAGTATACACCATTCCATCATGCTGACCCCTGATCTATAATCTTCAACAACACAAACTATATTTCAGAACTGTCATAACAGTATTTCTTTAGCATACAGTATGCAAAGATCTAGTTCTCTAAATAAGGATGACTAGCAACAAGATGGATGGACTCAGTTAGAGTACTAATAACTTCATGATGGAAGACCTGAAAAACCAGGTTAAGGGAGAAAAAATATCTTGATGGCACATAATCAATCAATCAAATATTCTACAATGTGCTAAAAAGAACAGCATTTAGTAATAGTACAACAGTAATAATGAAAGAAATAGTTCAATCACACTTGTATTTGTTTATTAGATTTTACCCATTCCTTGGCATGGACAGTCACACTCCTCTCCTATGATTATATTTTATGAGGGTTTCAGTTGCTGGTAAAAGCTAGTGAAGGAAGGCTTCCAGTTTAAGCGTGTCCTTCAAAATGAATGGATTTTAGAAAGATAATAATTATGGTTTAAGATCCTTACATTTTGCTGGATTTTTAAAATAAGATTTTCATCTTTTATACATTTTTTTTCTAAGGAAGTAAGAGACACTGCTACATTTTTCCATGCAATTCTTCATCTGCTTTAGAAGATGAGAATTTGAATGATGAGCAATAACGTTAACAACTGTTTGCATGGAAGAAGGTAACTTCTTAATAATAATGCTGTCTAAATCATAAGTGTTCATCCATTACTATGTCATGAATATGACTGAAGGGAAAGATGATCACCTGAGATGAATTTGGGTGAATGTGTCAGGTGCTCTCTTCCCCAAGAATGTTGTATCAGTAGCTACAATACCGGGGATGGCAGTGAGGAGCTTGATGGGGAGATAAGAGCTTGATCATTAGTGTTAAACAACATGGAAAGCTTTTGAAACCATTGGGTCTGAAAGTAGGACACACTTACAAGTGTGCTTAGAGTTTATTTATTTTGAGGAAACGTGTTGAAAACTCTACTTGGAACTCTGACTGATGAACAAATAAAGTGGCTGACATTCAACATTTTCGGTTGCAGAGAATTGTTCACTGTGTCAGTAGCCACTGGTGAATAATCCCCTAGGTTCCCAGTTTCTGTTATTTTACTTGGTAGGGTGATTCTGAACTTCAGACATAATTAGACTATTAGGCCTTCTCTGAAAAGTGAGCAAGTAATATGTACAGCAAACGCAAGAACTTGTACTTCTGTTCCCCTGGGTCCATTATACACCTAGAAACCTACGCAGCAATCCTACATAGGGAAGAAAAACAGAATAAAAACAAGGGACAAGAAAACAAGAATCAAGTGTCCTGTTTGGAAATATTTAGTCTGTCTTCATGTTACATTAGATAATTAAAATACCACACAGTTGAGTGTTTCTAGTTTTTTCTACTTCATGTTTATTTTGTTGTTAGCACTCTTGATAGTGAGGTGGCTATAGGCTTTACAAGTTAGAGTTACATTCTATAATCTTTTTAAATGTGCACAAAAAAATGATTTCTAAACTCTATTTTTGATACTTTTGTTAATCTCTGGATCTCTCTTATAGAAGATAATTAAGGGGAAATCTATGTTCATGGAATTTATGAGAATCCTATGGCATGAGCTACTTCCATACAATCTGAGGATATATTCAGTGATGGGCTGCTGTTGATTGTAACAACCGGTTTGCCCGGAACCGAAAATGTGAGCCTTCCGCACATACGCGCAGCATCAAAAAACTGGTGATTATATAGGATGTGATAGCACCAGGATGGGTGGGTGAGGCCAGCCACTGGTCAGAATTACCGGTTCACCTGAACCAGTCTGCAGCCCACCACTGGATATATTGTTCCAAATCATACCTCGAGTTGATCATTTCATGCAGCAATAAGCTTATATTTAGATACTGAAATTCAAAATTCTGATTTAAAAGCCAATTTGTAGCCACTTCAATTGAGAAATGTTCCCTTGTATATAATTCTTACTGTAACAGTATGTGGGAATAACCCTGGGTTGTAAGAGGAAGAGCCACAGCCAGAGGAACAGGTCAGTGGTAGGTTGCCCCCCGGTTCATACCGGTTCTATAGAACCGGTAGTAAAACCGGCGGGAGGCTCCACCCACTGACTCCGATGTCATCAAAATGCTTCTGTGCATACGCAGAAGCTTCTGCACTTGTGCAGAAGAGTATGCGTGAGAGCAAAGTGAGCGCACACGTGCGGCCCCACTGCAAACCGGTAGTAAAGGTAAGTTGAACCCACCCCTGGAACAGGTGGATAAGAGGCAACTTAGACACAGCAGAAATGTGTTACATTAACAAGTCTCTGTTAATGTAACTTTACAATAAAGTAGAATTAGTTCATCTGTGTGTGCTTCTTATCTAAATTATCTTGCAAGTCTGAAAGTACATTTTTTCCTGTCAATTTCACTTAGACTTACATAGCACGTCATAGTGTTTTACAACATTCTGTAAGTGCTTTACAGAGTCAACCTATTGCCTCCAACAATCTGGGTCTCATTTTATTGTCCTCAGAAGAATGGAAGGCTGAATCAACCTTGAGCTGCTCAGAATCAAACTGTTGACAGAACAGTTCAGCAGAATTAGCCTGCAACATTGCATTCTAACCATTGTACTACAATGGCTCTTAGATATGGAGGAATATATTTTATTTCTTTTAATTTTTTTTTTCCAGGCACATTCTGTTCCTGTCCTTCAAATCAAAATGCATTCTTTTTAAAAAACAAGAAGCATAAAAATTATCTGTACATCTATAGAATTTTGTCTATAATTCTTCCTCATGTAGCCATTTATAATCATTTTATGCACATTGATATTAATTTTTATTAGCAAACGGCATTGCAAATTCAGAGATTATCAAAAACTAAATGATCTTTTTGCTCCAGCTATGCATTTGGTACAAGAATTACAAAAATTCCAGTTAAAATTCAAGTCAAACCATTCTCTCTTCCAGTTCTAGCACTAAGATTTATTCAAATACTCAAGCATTGAATGCTACCTATTTAGGTGGAAAGAAGATGTAAACTATTTCTTAAAATGAAAAACACTTGCTAACTCATAACTGTAGTCAGATCACATAAGAAAACCAAAATTGTCTCTGATTTATTAGCTGGACCATGGAATCTTCCAGTACAAAGACAGAAGTAGTAGCAAGTAGTTGCCCTTTCGAAATGTAATAACCAGATGGGAGAATTCTAGCAAGCAGAAAAAAAATGGAGGAGCTTTCAAATGTTAGATATAAATATTTTAATACAAACCGGATATGGCTCTATGTATAATAGCAATGAAACTTTGATGACATAAAGAAATAAAATAAGTTTGTTATGTTTTCCTTTAAAACTGGAATTGTAATTTGATTCTTTAATAATAGTGCATCTATAGTCTAGTCGTGGTTCATTATTATAATTATGTTGTTAGAATATTGGCTTTAAAGCAGGGATGAAATCCAACAGGTTCTGACAGGTTCTAGAGAACCAGTAGCGGAAATTTTGAGTAGTTCGGAGAACCGGCAAATACCAACTCTGGCTGGCCCCAGTGGGGTGGGAATGGAGATTTTGCAATATCCTTCCCCCAGGAGTGGAGAGCGAATGAGGATTTTGCAGTATCCTTCCCCTGGAGTGGGGTGGAAATGGAGATTTTGCCGTATCCTTCCCCTGTCACGCCCACCAAGCCACACCATATCCATCAAGGCACGCCCACAGAACCGGTAGTAAAAAAGGTTTCATTCAGCCTTCCATCCTTCCAAGGACTTAGATTTTGGGGAGCAATATGGAATATAAAGGGCTGTAAAGAAGTATAAAGTGGTATGTAAGTCTAAATGCTATTGCTATCAGCATTTTTTCCCCAAGTGCAAGGAAAATGGATCATCATAGATCTAGTTTTCTATTTCAGACTCTGGATTAGCCAATTCACTTGGTCTTTTCTTATAGATACATCTCTTCAATTAGCCTTGGATAGTATTTTTAATATGTTGATTTTCATTTTCAGGTATGAATGCAGATGTAAAATAAAAGTGATCTTGGCTAATATAATAGGAATAAAGGAATGGAAATAGCGATGGAAGACATATGTTACCCAAAGACAGGGGATATTATATTTTCATTCATTCTAGAATCTTTAGTTCAGTTAGTAATTTCAAGACCACACCACCAATTTTTAAGTACAATCTCTTCATATTATAAACAGAAATATTATGGATTGGTCAGTTGATCTGGATCAAGCAGTTGACAATCAACAAAGCAGCATTACAGTCTTTATATAAGTGATAAGAAGGGAAAGTCTTTTATTAAAACTAAAGAGCAGAATAAATAGTAATAGTAATAGTAAATAATAATACCCTGTTTCCCCCCAAATAAGACATCCCCTGATAATAAGTCCAATTGGGCTTTTGAGCGCATGGCAGTAAGGCCAAGTGCTTATTTCAGGGTTCAAAAAAATATAAGACAGGGTCTTATTTTCGGGGAAACACCGTAATAATAATAATAATAATAAATAATAATAATAATAATAATAATAATAATAATAATAATAATAATAATAATAATAATTTGTAACACAGAATTTCTGATGAAAGATAGTAACATATAACAGGATAGTATAAAATATATAGTATAATATAAAAATAAAAATAAAATAAGATAGTATAATATAAAAAGATAGTAACATAGTAACATTAAACTACTGCCTAAGGCAGAAGAACATTTCTATAACTCTCTATAATGAATAAATTAGACATGGTCTTGTTTTAGGATGGAGTCAGTGGAATTTATGACCTGTGATTTCCAATTCAGGGCAAGTGCAGTGTTAAAAAGAATGTTTGAAAACATTCATTCTCCTAATTATTCATTTCAGTGAAAGTTATCTCACCTGCCCATGTCATATAGCCCTAACTTGGTTCAAAGTGGAGAGATTTAAAGAAGTTAAATTTGCAAAGTTGGCAATTTGAAATCTGATGTTAACGAAGTCTGATGTGAGCTACAAATTATTAAAATGCTTACTAGGTTTAGCTCCTTTCCTATAAAACAGCCAGTTACTTTCCTAGGATTATTATGAGAGCAAAACAGGAAATATTTTAAGTTAGTACCGTAGAAATATGAGTAAATTGTTCAATCATATTTTTTATTTGCTCTCAAGTAATTCTGCCTTAAAATAACTCCTGCACTTATTATGCTCCTATAATTTGATTAAAAAGAAATTGCTTTTGATTTTTTAAAGGAACAGTACATTAATTTGGATAGGAGGTGCATTCTGAAATTTATTGTAGTGGGTTTCTATTCATTTTCATTTTATTAAAGCAGCCAAAGCAACTCAGAGCTGACCTACAAACATCTTCACAGATGCCAAACACATTTTGAAAATGTGCAGACAGCACCAGGAACCAATCGTTGCTTCCAATAAGCACAAGAGCTAATCATAAAAAATCCTTCTATAAAACTCCACAGAACCATCACATTACAAAGAAAAAAGATTGCTGGTGTGATAGTTAATAAACCAGAGGAGGGTCAGAGTTGGGGGGGGGGGAGATCTTTCAAAGATGAAGTAAGTTTTGGATAATTGGAAGTAACGTTTAGGCACAGTATTTGTCCCATACTAAGAAAAGATCATATATAACTCAAAGCTTTATGCATTGTACGTTAGAAGAGATTGTGACAATATATAGTCTGTTTTTGTCATGTTGTACTGATTCAACACTATAAACAGAGTAGGGTGCTTAGGTGTAAACTGCTGGATTAGTTATCTTCAGTTCAGGTGTATGCCTGAATGTTTTATTTATATTAATGTATAATTGATTTTAAAAATTAGCAAAAACACAAGGAAGGAAAAAAACGACTCATGCAAGCTATAATACTTAATAGAAATTACCTGCAGCAGTGACTGTTTTCATCTAATTAGAGCTTTCAATTATGCTTTTTAATTAAGAGCTGAAACTAAAGGAAGAGATTTGTCTGGTAAAAAAAACACACTGAGGAGAATTTTAATATTGGGGAATTATAAAATGGAATACCTTTATACTACAAGAGTTAAAAATAAGAACACTAGGTTAGTTTTCTTATTTTTCCTTTCTTATTCTATCTCTACCTCTGCTTTCTCCTACCTTCAGAAATTTTAGAATGACAATCTTTAGGTAATAGAAATCCCCCCTTTTTATTGTGGTTTAATTTATATGATAATCCTGTATTACATAATCAAAAAAACTCCTTTATTACCATGAATTTGAGAAAAACAGGGTAGAAAGAATACTGTTGTATTTGAACTTTGATGAAGGAGAAGATCCTGAAAATTTCTGTATGTAAAGACCTAGATCTCTTGGAGAATGGTCTAATGCTGAGAAGGAAGGAAGGAAGGAAGGAAGGAAGGAAGGAAGGAAGGAAGGAAGGAAGGAAGGAAGGAAGGAAGGAAGGGCAGGAAGGCAGGCAGGAAGGAAGGAAGGAAAAAGAAAGAAAGAGAGGAACAGACGGGCGGTGGGAGGGAGGGAGGGAGGGAGGGAAGGAAGGAAGGAAGGAAGGAAGGAAGGAAGGAAGGAAGGAAGGAAGGAAGGAAGGAAGGAAGGAAGGTGTTTGAGAAAGAAAGTTGAAGTTTGAACAGACTAATGTGGAAGGAGAATATTGTGCTCCAGAAGAACAATTGCTGACCTCCTAAATAATGACACTCTTGAAATAACTTGGGGTGTGTGTGTATGTGTGTATGTATGTGTGTTTGAAAATGGGCATGTACAGCTACAATCACTGGCTTCTAAACAACAAATGCGACTGGTGATCAAAATCCTGCCACTTTTTACATGTGTTTAATGTGTATGATACCCATCCAATATGCCCAATCATACTAGCCCATTTTTATGTCAGTAACCATTGCTTGGATGCCTCCAAATCTCCCTGCCAACTGGAAAATCCGATTTACCCACAAGCTGCACAGATTCTCCCAAACAAGAAACGGTACCAACCACAAAAATAGCCTTCTTTTGGCTGCAGATAAATTGCAACGAAGCCAGGAAAATAAATTCAGCTTTCCAATCCAACTAACGTATAAGGGCAGAAGTTCTAAAGCAGTGGAAAACTTTTGAACGGGGGCCTTTTCAGACAAGGAGTAGCTCAATGACAGCTGCTAGTAAAACAGATGAAAGCCATATCAATCTGGAGGCTTTATATCAAACAGCCAGAGATACCCATCGTAAGGCCAGCCTGCTTGATTTTAAAGGACTTGAAGAGAGTCTTGTGTTCTAATCAATTTAGGCACCAGGCCTGGAGAGGGATAATAGTATGCTGATAGAGTGCCAGAGTGTAAACCAGAGGGCTGCCATTCAACCTCTCTTCCCTAGCAAAGAACAGGAACCGAAAATAATAGGTCTGAGGAATATCTATCACAAAACTGTTTAGACCAAGCGCTTGTCAAAACAGATCATCATCTTTCTCTCAAGTCCAAAAAAACCTTGTCTCTAATCACCTTTAATCTCTGTCTCTCAGTGAATGCAAGTGCAAGTTCCTCCCAAATGGTTTCCTTATTCCTTCTCTCTCTTACTTCCAAACTTTTCTGTGGGATTAGATTCACTAGGATTGGCAACTGATAAGAAATCTGCCTGGGGGGGTGCGAGGGGGGAGATTACTGCAGAGTAAAGTAAGGCAGGGAAAGAGTCAATGGGATTTATTGTTTTTAGGCATTCCTTTCACCTTATTAAGACATTACAATGTCAGATGCATTCACCACTTGAACTAGAACATATCTAGTGATACACATGAAAAAAGCTTTCTTCCTATAAACATTCAAGGCAGATGTCTGCAAGAAAAAAGATCTACCATTATTGATTGGTAAACCTAGATCTCATAGTCCAGATGTCATCCATCTCCAATAAAGTATAAAGATATGACCACTACAAAAGATCATAAACGCTGAACACACTAGTATTTCTGTCTCTTTTTTTAAAGCAGACTTTTTATCTCTGGGGAAAAATCATTTTGAAGGTTTTTCTTTTAAAGAAAACATTGCATTCCTAGTTAAAATCCCACATTTTACATCTTTGGCATCAGAAGATGTTATTAGTTGGCTAGTAATAATGTCACTGAAATGATATATGGTTTAATAATAACAACCAATGCTGCAACGTATTTCAAAGCATTAGATATGGTGTAAAAAGCTGTGCTGAGATATTTACAAGAAAGCTGGACAATAAACAAATGTCTCTAAATCTGCAAGAAATACAAGCAAATTTCATTGGAATAAAGATGAGAGACTCTGGATCAGGAAATAGATTATTGTTTAAAAATGATTGTAACTGTGTCCAATTAAGGTGATAGCATCTATTTAACCTGGGCTGATCTCAATATCAAGTTAGACTCCATTGGAATGTCAGCTAAAATGGTAGGTTAGACTGAAAAATTGTACAAATGTATCCCAAAGAAGGCAATAGAGCAGAATATAATTACGTCTGATTCAAGGAAATCTTTTTAGTAACTTCAATCTTTCTTCTGAAAATCTATTTTCCAATATATCTGATTTTATTACAGGTAGTCCTCGTTTAAGGACCACAAGTGAGCCTTTTATAGACACATGTGATATTTCCTCCATTCAAAATTATGTAACATGGTTTCCTTTTTCCCCAAAACAGCCCTTTTTAAATTGGTAAATTCGTTTTTATCCATTGTCAGCAAAAAGTCCATAAAGGGTTTGCAATGTTTTATGAAAGTAGTTGTTCTTTCCTTAATCAAACAAGTCAATTTAGCCATTTCTGTAAATTCTATCTTGTTCATGATCCACTTCCTCATTGTGATATTGCTGTATTTTATATTCCATTGATGCTTAACAATATTTCTGAACTGTCTGGAGCTTTTTTTAAATTGCTACTACGTACACCTATTGCAAGCAAGCAACCATATGGTATAGCACTAACACTAGCAATTATTTATTTTATTTATTTATTTATTTATTTATTTATTTATTTATTTATTTATTTATTTAATTTGTATACCGCCCTTCTCCCAGAAGGGACTCAGGGCGGTGAACAGCCAAAATTAAAAAACATACAAATGCAAAAGTTAAGATAATTAAAAGAATTAAATCACTGGCTAACCAATTTAAAACCCCAAATCCATAAAATTTAAAATCCCAATTAAAAACCATTTAGGCTAGGCCGGCTTGATGAAATAAAAACGTCTTCAGGGCTTTACGGAAGGTCCGGAGGTCCGGGATCAATCGTATTCCAGGAGGCAGCTCATTCCACAGGGCGGGTGCCCCCACAGAGAAGGCTCGCCCCCTGAGGGCTGCCAGCCGACATTGCCTGACTGACGGCATCCCGAGGAGGCCCTCTCTGTGAGAGCGTATTGGCCGGTGGGAGGTTATCGGTAGCAGCAGGCGGTCTCGCAAATACCCTGGCCCTAAGCCATGGAGCGCTTTAAAGATGAGAACCAACACCTTAAAGCGCACCCGGAAGACCACCAGGAGCCAATGCAGCTCGCGCAGGAGAGGTGTTACGTGGGACTGCCACGTCGCTCCCATAATCACCCGTGTGGCCGCATTCTGCACCAGCTGGAGCCTCCGGGTGCTCCTCAGGGGGAGCCCCATGTAGAGTGCGTTACAGTAGTCCAGGCGTGACATAACCAAGGCATGAGTGACTGTACACAAGGAGTCCCGATCCAGAAAGGGGCGCAACTGGCGTATCAGGCGAACCTGATAAAAAGCCCCCCTGGCCACGGCCGTCATATGCTCTTCTAAAGACAGCCATGTGTCCAGGAGGACGCCCAAGTTGTGAGCCCCCTCTGTGGGGGTCAGTGACTCGCCCCCAATAGCCAGCGATGGCACCAGCTGGCTATACCGGGACGCCTCTTCATAGTGTTTTACAGTCCTCTCTTACAGAGTCAGCATATTGAGCCCAACAATCTGGGTCTTTGTTTTACCAAAATCGGAAAGATGGAAAGCTGAGTCAACCTTGAGCCAGTCAGTATTGAACTCCTGGCAGTGAGAAGAGTTAGTCATCATGGCTCTTGAATTGTATAATACAATTTATGAGCCTTATATATAGAATATATATATACATAGATATAGAGAATATATAGAATATCAGTCATAATTTATATTCTACAGCTGTTTGGATTTTGTAGTTCTTTTCTATTTTATTTCATTCAGTATTATCATTTGGAAAAATCTGTCAGCTTTTTTTTTTAAAGGCCTATGAAGAATGACTCTGTGGAGCTTTATCCTTAAATAAACATCATTAATACATGCTTACTTGATCAAGAGCAGGTTAAAAACAATGGACAAATAGAGTTCAGAATGAACTACTTGTGGCTATCTTTTGAGAAAGTTTTTTTTTTAAAGTATAAGAATGGGGAACTCAGTTAAGCAGAATTTTGTTCTTCGCATATTAGAATGAAAAAAATGTTCTTCACACATTTTATACAGAAGTGATGATATTCCTCTTTGCTGTCATTGTCCAATTTTCTTTTCCATTATTGTATATACTTTTATGCTAAATCAGGGATGTCCAACCATGGCATCTTTAAAATTTCAATTCCCACTATTTCTCAGCGACCATGGCTGGCTGGAAGAATATTGGCTGGTCCACAAAGTTTTAAAGTTGCCAAGGTTGGATATCTCAGAACTAAATGCTTGTATTTCATGATGTCTACTTTCGTCTCTAATTTAAATTGAGTTTCTTTCTTGAAAGCTGCAGTTATCTAATACTGATCTCTTAATGCATACAAAATTCACACCTCTTAAACCAGGGATGGATACAACTTACATGTGTCCCCACACTCCAGCAATCTTAGATACGGCTACCAATAATTAAAATTGTCAAATTTGGCAGCACACTGTTTCATTTATCTCCTAAAAATAAGGATGTACAGTGAAGACTGAAGACTTTTGAGAACAAGCCACCTTGGAGATTTCCGACAATACCAAGTGTGGTTTGTTGCAGTTGTGACAAGATGGCTAATCCCTCCATCTTCCTAGCACCCAAACCCTTAGAAAATTGCTACCCTGTAGCCATCTAGAACAGGGGTCTCCAACCTTGACAACTTTAAGACTTGTGGACTTCAATGCCCAGAATTCTGGGAGTTAAAGTCCACAAGTCTTAAAGATACCAAGGTTGGAGACCCTGATCCAGAACACATGTGGATGATTTTCCATCCTTTCTTTAGCCAAAGAGGCTCCAAAGAAACAGTTTACTCACTGGTTCCTTAGTCTTTGCTGTGGCTGTTGGCTCCACTTTCACAGAGCCATCTTCTATTCACCAAGCATCCCTTGGAAGTCTTCAGAAGCAGGCAATTCTCAATATGGATGGTTTCAGGTACAAAAAAAAAATGTTAACCAAGTCAGACTCATAAGAGTCTTTTCACCTAATTAAGGACCTCCCAAATCTCAATAATCTCAGGTCATTTTGACTCCACTTGTTCTAGTGACCTCTCCATTTTCTTTAAAGGGAAAATATTTCAGTAATAATTTATATTTGGAATTCTGTATTTTGATATGGCCTATTGGCTAATCCATAAACTAAACTAACCTTAAAGGAAGGAAAGAAACAAGATATTTTTTTCTTGATTAACAAAGGAAGAAATAGGATCTATTTATTATTGGGATTTAAAAAATCCCAACATGAAAAAAAATGTATTTTTTTTATGTTATCAATCCAATTTTCAAAATATGGTCCTTGGGAAGCTACACAGATGCAATGAAACTCTTAAGTCCACAGATATTTCTTAAATTTGTCTTTAGGACATACAATATTAATAATGATTAAAAATAATCTCCTATTGCAGTAGCAGTAGTAGCATGTCCTTAGCCAAGTTCCCAACAATAAGGCATATTTTATCACTTAGTGTTGAATATGTTTCATTTTGTTATTGACTGCAATGATTTACACATTGTTTTTATACATCAGATCAATTTGTTAGTGCTCAATAAATACTTGCAGTGGTGCCATGGCTGCTTCTCTAAAGAGAATGTAAATAATGGAATCCTAGTTCGAATACCAACTCAGCTATTAAAGGCAGATCTCAAAAATTGCAGCAAACATTATAAAATATAAAAATATTTGTTTCTATTTTTTCCTTCTTTTTATTTTCTCTTTCATCTTGTAGAAAATGTGCATTTAAATGTTAATGTCCAGTGAACGATCCAGAGCAGCTCACATGAATGATTTCATATGATTCATATTATCTTGCATTGCATGCAACAGTAACATTCTTCCTTTCTCTTAAAAGCAAATTACAACAAAAGGCTTTTTGGAATCAACCCAAGCCACCTTCAGTCCTTATGTTCCCAGATATATTCATTTAAATTGAACACTGGATTTTGTTCAATGTTGATTTCCCAACATTGTATTGGGTGATACTTTCCCTGGTAAACATTCTAATTCTCTCTATCTCTCTCTATCTATCGCCTTAGATACACAATATTATACACACACACAAAGAGAGAGAAAGAAATTTAAAACTTATTGATATAAATAAAAGCATAAACAATAATAAATTACAGCAGCAGCATCCTATCCTTGGGAAAGACTCAATGGGTGGACAAAACTGCCAATTCCAATATCTGGCTAACTGTGCTATGTACCATAATGTTTTTTCTTTGAACAAGCCTGTAATTCCTTGCATGGGGTTGGAGTCAGGGAGACTAAAGGGAGCTGAGCATTTACTGGCTGGATGCCCTTTCTGACACCAACATGGCTCTCACAGCACATATTTTCTCTTTGCACCCAGAGAGACAAATATCTGCCACTATTTAGGATTGAACTCACAACCTCCTGATTGTGAGGTGAGAGCTCCACCTCTTGGCCACTAGGCCATTCATGCAATGTACCATAATAAAGTGCTAATATAGTATAATGTAATGAAGTAATAATAATGTAATATAGTGCTAATAATAATAACGCAATATACTGCTTATAATAATGTAACTAATCTTAATTATAATTATCTGTTAATTAATAAATAATTCTTAATGAAAATTGAGTCCTTAATGAAAATTGAAATCAAACAGCCTTGATTTGAACATTTATGCAGGAAGGAAAAAAGAGAGAAAACTTGGACTTCTATGATCATCAACCATCAAGAGAAATTACCTATAACAGGATGGAATAACTTGTGGTCTTCCAGACACTGCTGAGCTAACAAATCCAGTTTTCTTCTTTGCCAGCTCTGCTGCCTGAGGCTGTTGGCAGTTATCGTTCCGCAATGTCTATGCATTTTTGCCATGCCCGGCTTACACAAAGAATTTTAAGAAAAAGCAGTCAAGAGAAGAATTAAGCACATCAATTTTTTTTAATCTCTTTGACTGGATTCATATTGTCCTAAGGAAAAATGAAGTATGATTTTTGGTTAAAATATTATATGAACCTATCTACTGTGACCTATTGAAGAAAAAAAAGGAGGGTTAACGTCAAGACTATCAGTCTTATGCTGCAACAATCCAAATAACCATTAGGTGGCAGCAAAAGGTTTGACATTTCTTTGCTTCCATCTACTGGTCATCCTGATTTGTGTAATTCAGATTTGGTAATTCAGCCCTTGTGAAAGCAAACAATGGCTTGGTATGATGTGTAAACCCAACCGCTGATACCCCTTCCATATATTTAGCAAATAAGAATCTGCTTTGATAGCATATTTTAACCTAATATAATGAACTTATTGTCTGCATTTCCTACATCTTTAAAAAATCAGTGACTTCTGGGGGGCTTTTTGTTTTTTTTGAAATTTATGTCATTCATTTTATTGTTTAACACAGGGAAATGTTGCCTTGTGTCCCTTTTTAAAAGAGTCCATTATATTTGAAATATAATATTCTAGAAAACCAACCAGAAATGTATGTGTGGAGAAATGTTGCAGAAAAGTGAATCACGTATGCATTATTGCCATAAATTTAAAAGACCATCTTGACTTCTAAAATAAACCAGTTCCACTGATACATCATTGCTACAGGTCAAGTGTGACATCCCAAAAACACTTTGTCTTTACTGAGGTAAATGAACATACTTCTACAAATTGTCAGCTACCTCAAATGATTGTAATATTCTTATGCATGTTACAGTAAATCAGTTTCATTTATAACACTATAAATATGAAATAAAGACCTTATATTGCATGATTAAAGGCACATACCCTGTAGAAATGGGCCAGTGGGTAAGGAATCTTGAGTTGTAATATATGAAAGATTTGTTGTCATGTGAAGAAAAAAAAATGTCAGGTCATAAATTCAATATTAATCTCAATCCTTTTTCTTTTGTTCTTTCAAGTCTATGTTGACTCTTGGCAAATGTCTGAACAAGTCCCAGCAATTTTCTTGGCAAAACTTCACAATTGGTTTGTCCTTGCCTTCTTCATAGACAGAATGACTGACCCAGCCACATTTGTGCCTAAGGCAGAATTAGAACTCACAGTCTCCTGGTTTCTAGCCTGATGCCTTAACCACTAGACCAGACTGACTCTCTAAAATAGTTATCACTGCATTATTATAAGAGCCTTGGTGGCGCAGCAGACTAAAGTGCTGTTAAGTAACACCAGCTGCCTGCAATTACTGCAAGTTCAAATCTCACCAGGCTCAAGGTTGACTCCGCTTTCCATCCTTCCGAGGTAGGTAAAATGAGGACCCGGATTGTGGGGGCAATAAGCTGACTTTGTATAAAAAAGAACACCGCTTAGGGAGGGCTGAAAGCCCTATTAAGCAGGTATATACAAAAGTATGAAGACTATTGTTTAACGCATTGTAAGCCACCCTGAGTCTCCGGAGAAGGGTGGCATATAAATCGAATAAATAAATAAATAAATAAATAAATAAATAAATAAATTTGATTTTTTTTCCACATTAATTTAGAGCCACAAGATACAACTTAAAACAGACGCCATAAACACCTTTATTCCTTCCACCTGAGTATTTTCAACACGCTTACAAGGTTTCAGATTTAATACGCAAGATTTTAAATAAAACTTAATTTAAAAGACATCTAGGGAAATATCCGCCTTTTTTTCTTCTTCTTCTCATTGGATGCAGTCTCTTTCCATTAAAACTAATTCCACTTGTTGACTTCAGTAGCCTTTTGTACTTTACAGTGACTTTCAAATGTTTGTGCCTTTATAGGCAGCTATCAAGAGAGAAATCACTCTGGAAAGATACTGAAAGGTGTTCAAGAATGTTTTAAACAGAAAAGAGGTTTTATACAAATAAGATGATGTAATGCCCAAGGGTTTTGTTTTAATGTTAATATATTGGATTAGTTGGGGTTTTTGTTTGTTTGTTTGTTTGTCATAAGGAATGCTGGCTCAAGTAGATGTGCTAAGTTGTACCTCTTAGAATCATGTGTCTTCTAAATCAAAATTACTAACCAAATTTGCAATGGAAGTAATCTATGGATTGCAAATTACAAATTAACTTGGACTTTGCAGGCAAAATTCAACAGAAACAACTATTGAAGTGATATTGCACATTGAGGTGGATAGCCATATAAATTTGATTAATAAAATAAAATAAATAAAAACAAACATGGTTGTGGAGAATTCATCCCAGGGTTGAGTAGCTTCTCCCTTCTTGTGCTGCTCTAGTGGTCATCCATATGAAAGGAATTATTGCAGTGGGAAAACTTTCTCATTTAAAGCTCTATAGCTGGTCTTGTATTTAGTATTAAATCCATGTGCTTGTATTATGCATTACAAACGAGAAAACTTCAAGTTAAATAATTTTAATCTCAACATTCTCTTATTAATCATTATTAGGCTTATTTTCCTCATTTCATGCAAGTTTTGACAGTAAGAAGAGCTTGAATCATTACATTTGAGGTACAAAATTGTGGCTTTTAGTACTATATTTAATAGGAGATCAGTCTTTGACCATATGTTCACAGACCTATTGAAACACTGAATAAAATATAATTGCTTTCATAGTGATACAGATGACACATGTAATTAATTAATCCATTACTATCTATAGTTTAATAAGCTAGTATAGTGTAGAATGCAGTATGTTAGTCGAGTAAATAAATTAAATATGTGGTTTAACACAAAAAAGTTTAATTGCATAAGCCAATGTTATGGAAAAGGATGAGAGCAGAATGACCTTAATCCTTAAGGGAACTGATTGGCTTGTATAGATTTAAGATCTGTGAAGAAAGTTTTATTCACAGACAATCACCCCACTCCCCCACTGAGGGTCATATCTCATGTATAGTAGAACAATGGCTCTTATTGGACAAGATATCCCTGTCATTCATTTCATTTTGGTTTCAGGTGAAGAACTGGCTATTCTTTCTAGCTTTACAGATGTCCATTGCCTGGTCTTGTCCATTGAATTGAGCTTTTTGATGGTACTCGGCTCTAATTGCCTGATGGGTAATTTTTGCTGACTGTATCTTTTCTTCAGATCTACTGATAACAAAGCAAGTTATAAATGCTTCAATGAATAAAATAAGGCAGACTTTTAAACAGACACAAACAGAATAAGAAAGTAAATATGTAATGGCATGTTAGTCCATTAGCAGCAAAAAAGTTTTTTTCAAGGTATTCATTTTTTCATGCGTGTGTGGCATATAAGTATGTAGGCATTCAAATAAAAAAGTTTAAAACAAGGACCAAAATATTGATTTGTGTGTTGAGTCAAGTTACTTAACTAATAAATGGCATTAGTTCGAGATTGCTGAAAAATTGGCTATAGTAGTTAGCCTCTAGATCAGGGGTGTCAAACTCGCATCATCATGGTGGCATCACGTGACATATTGGGACTTTTTTCCCCTTCACTAAACCAGGCGGGAGCGGGGTCAGTGTGTGACGCATTTGGGCTATGGGCCGCGAGTTTGACACCCCTGCTCTAGATTGAAAAAGTCATTTGTCATTGAGTTCTGAGATATCCAAGCATATATTTTTAAACAAGCTACTAAAGTATTTTATTTTAATTTAATTTTATACAAGCTTTAATTTAATTATTATACCTTGCATGCAAACTAATGCAAATATTTTCTCAGCATCACTGAGAAGATCTACAGTATATTTAGATCTAGAAATGTATTTCAAAGGTTAAAAATATGAACACTGTCAAAATGAATATATAAACAAATTTAGGGATAATCATTAGAGCTTCATTGCGAAATGTTTCTTTCTGCAAAGCAAAAAAAGTTCAAGCAGAAAATGGATTAAGCTGTTAATTAGAAAAGTCAGAGCAACTACAATTCTTACTGTGAATGAGCAGATCCAAAATTAAAGAAGCGTTGTTCTTTAATTTTAGATAAAAATGTTTTAAATAATTTAAACCATTTCCTTGGTATCATTGTGCAAATTTACCTACATTTTTATCTCACACATAGTTCATAGTCTCTCACCTTAGAAGCATGAAAATTTTAGGTTAAAAAATAAAGTTGGATTAAAATGAAAGATCTTGCTAGCAGTTTTCCTTTTAATTTAGAGCACTGTTCTCTGATGACTAAATATTTCTTCCTTGGTAAATCATTTCATAATTCTCCATTATCCTAAATTTTGCTAAAATGAGGCTGCCGGACATTAAACTTCCATTAAGTAAGTTTTGAATAACTTTTTCACAGTCTTCTGAAACACATTGAAAGTAAATGCTGGACATATATTAGGAGAATAGATTATTAAGAATTTAATCATGATTGTTCATTATTAGTAATCAGTAATCAGCCCCAATTCAAGAATATGGACTATAAAACCACCATCTTTGAATCTGATATTAACTGAATTGATAAATAGCTCTCGTCATCATCAGCCATTCTGTCATGTCTGACCCTTGGCCACTCTATGGATCAGCATTCTCCATGCCCCTCTGTCTCATACTACCTCCTTCAAAAAGACCTGGTGACCTACACCAATTTTCCCACCCAAAAACTTTATGGATCAATTAAAAGATAAATAGCTCTACCTTTGGATAAATGAACCTATTTCCTAGAATTTTGAGGTTATCTTAGAAGAATTGTGACAGATTTAGCATAAGAAATTCAGGTGATAAATATAGTAACTTCTAACTAACTTGTCGAATTTTTCAGAAACAATACCCTCCAGAAGATTTGCATTACAACAGATTTTTTCCCCCACTGATCTTGGTTTGGAAAGCAGCTGTAGCCCATTCTTGCTCCACAGCAGTGTTTCTCAACCTCTTATAGGCTTAAGACATATGGACTTCAATTCCTAGAATTCCACAGCCAACATGCCAGCCGGGGAATTCTGTGAGTTGAAGTTCAGATGTCTTAAAGTTGTGGAGGTTGAGAAGCACTGCTCTGGAAGATAGGAAGTGAGCTATTTTAGACCCAGGTAGACTGGGTAATCTGGATATTAATAACTCAATGACAGAATAGAATTATAATAAGGTAATAGCAATGTGCCCAGAAGAAAAACCCTGCATTAGGTGACAGCCTTGGCTCAAAAAAATCATTTGCAGAAGTACACTGGCAAAATCCTTCCCAAACAACTATGTTAAGCTGCAAACTACACAAGGATCGGATAATCTCCCTGAATCTTCAGAGGATGAGGATAAACATCAGTCTGACAATTAGATTCTTTCCCTTAACATGTCAAAAAGCTCTTGAGACTTAATGAGCAAAGCTAGAGCCAACCTGACAAACAAAGATATAATAGAGCCGTAGTTCCTTTACAGCATAAACATAAAGAAAATAAGAAATATAGGAAAACTAGCAAGGCAAGGGGGGAGGCTTTTGAATATTTTGTTCTATTTAGTATGGCATATTTGAAAATTTGCAATCAGAGTCTGAAGTAGGATACAGTAATACTTGATGCATTCTTTATGGTTGAACTCACCAGAAGAAAACTAACTGTTCTGACCTAGGCTTCCTGAGTCATTAAAACACACGAGTAGTCCCAAAAACCTCTTTTATTGGAACAGCTGTGAATTCTGTTCATTCACAGATGAGTCCCAATTAGTTATAAAGAGTCCTTCAGGAGAAGTCCTTCGGGATAATCACCCACCTTTATCTCCCTTGACACGCTGCAAAAGACCTAATTGGCAAAGCCACACAGAGTCCAGAATCAAACAGAGTTTCAGGCTTTAAGCTGAACCGAATGAACAAACGTTGCTCCTCTTTTAAATCTTATGGGAGGGGCCAATCATCTCCCAGCCCTACACCCTAGTCATCCCTTTTGTTTTAGCTGTTTTGCCTTCTGGCAGCTCTGCGTATGCACGCACTGGGAACAGGCTCCCCTGTTCTTCTGCCTCGCTGAGGTCTGACTCTGGAGGCTCCGGAGGTAGCACATACCTCCCTGATGGCCCTTTCTCTGCCTCCAAGCAGAGTCCATAGGACTAGCCCATGGTCCTCTCCAGCCTCCTCACTGTCTGAACTCTGCTGCCAGCTCCACAGGCTGCTGGCAGACCACAACACTAACATGGACAGGAAATAAATAAAATAAGAATGAATAGAGACACAAAAATATTTTTCACGCAAGTTTAGTGCAGCATATTCTAAGCCAAGGCAATTAGTGTGTTCTTTAAACATGCTTATCTTAAATGGAGGCATTTCATTTTCAAATTACCAGCTACCTAGGCTATAAATGGATTTTTAAAATAGGGAGAGAGGGTGAATATACCCAAGCCTGTTATTCAGAAAGAGAGACTAATTTATTTTTCCTTAATTAATCATCCGCGTTTCCTTCCTTCTATTTAGCTTTATTCCATGAGCCATAAATTACACTTGTATAATCCAAGAAATATTTCAAATTAAATGTCCTTATGAGAAAGACTGCACTTTACAAGTACTTTAGCATACCTCTGCATTTAGGAGTTTAATTTACTCGTGGGCAATCATTTAGGTTCGTAATACAAACCGACCTCAGTAAGAAAGTCTTCACAATCTATTTTCTATTTTGCCCTTCAATTTTCAGATCCTTGCAAATTGGGAAAAGAATTCTAGGTTGTTTTCAAAATCATTAGTCTTTACTGAAGTAAATACATCCTCTTTTTCTTTTGACATTCTTTGTGGTTGCTTCTACTTTTATTTATTTGTAAAATATCTACTTTGAAGGACTAGGTTTGAGAGCTGAAGAACAAATTTAGGGACAGATTATCATGGGGTAAAAATCTATCATGTTATCAGTAAGAGTCAACAATGATTTAATGACATATAATCAATCAGTCAATAGCAATAGCACTTAGATTTATATACCGCTTCATAGTGCCTTACAGCCCACTCTAAGTGGTTTACAGAGTCAGCATATTGCCCCCAACAATTTGGGTCCTCATTTTACCCACCTCGGAAGGATGGAAGGCTGAGTCAACCTTGAGCCTGATGAGATTCGATCAGCCAAACTGCTGGCAGCCAGCAGTCAGCAGAAGTAGCCTGTAGTAATGCACTCTAACCACTGCACCACCACGGCTCTGGAATAGTCAAATAACTATTCCATCTTTTTTACAGAAACTTAGTGCTATATATAGCATTTCTTGTTCCAGTTTTCTCCTTATCAGAGATCTGTGGATAATAATTAACCTAAAGCCACCAGTGACCCTGAGTCTGGGTCCTAATCCTAATCTAACAATTAAATAATTACACCACTCTAAATTCACTTTACATCTTTATAATCGTATTGATCCCACAAGTATATCTCATATTTGTCTTTAGTTAGTTCTGCCTTTATAATTAATTTGAGGCATAAAGGGGGATTAAATGATTTATTCGGAGGACAAAAATGTGAACATTAATATGATTTTAGATTTTTCAGCAAAGGGTTGGGTTTTGGCTGCAAAAAAAAGAAAATTAGTCTTTCCCACAAATTATCTTTTTCTGCCTCACTATTTTATATCACTGGTAATTTTTTTTTAAAATGTCCGTCTTTTTTAAAAAAAAAAATACTGGCCAATTCCTTTAGATATTTTCCTGTTGTTATTTCTGAAGAACCCCATTCAGTAGCCATTATTATGATTATTTAAATAGCAGCAACCAATTTTCCAGAAATTCCTGGAAAAGTAAGTAGATTATTCTTATTTAAGATAATGAGAGATTTTGCCTATACAATAATTACAGCAGACCAATCAATCATTATATTTTTAGAAGTCCTATGTACATCACAAAGAAACATTTGTCTTTTTCTACTCCATGTAACGTGTAATAAATATATTATTTATATATTATAAATCACTGTTGCTTTAATTAACTTTACACCCGATCCTTTATTATAGCTATAGTTACTTCTCTTTCTACTACTCTACTATACCATTACAAGGCACTACTGCAGAGCAGATAAGAACTGCTTGCATGTATACCATCTTTTCTCCTCTTATTAAAGCAATTTTATGATCAGTATATTTCAGTCTTTCAAGTATGCACATTTTTTAACGGGATACTGCCGACAGATATTCTTACAGTGCACATGAAATCATTAGACGTTTGCTTCAGGAAATAGTTGATGAAACATAAACCATTGTGGCAGGTGGTGGCTATCACAAAAGCTCAACTAATGGAGGCTTAGTTAATTCTGTACAACCCCCGGTACTCATTCAGTTTACTCTGCAGGAATCCAATTAGTCCATTACAGCACAAGAGCTATTTAATACTTTCATGGTTTTGTTAAAGCTACGGTCTGTGGTTCAATGTGAGAGGCATGTTTTATATCAAAATTTTGTCAAAAATTTGAAAGCAGCATATGTAATGTTTGTTCTATAATAAAAAAAATAGTTGTTTTGAAAGAGAAAAAAAATTCTCTTGACCATGGTGGGAGTTAAGGCATTCCACAGGCCACACACTCACAAACACACACAAAAAGAGAGAGAGAGCATGAAATTTGAACAGTTACCATTCAGTAAGTGTAAACTAAATTCAATAGCTTAACTTTTTCATGATGTAATAATTTCACATTTTATATTTGTTGCCCGTAAACTGCTAAACTGAAAACTCTGCTGAAAATCACCCTGCATCAGTGAAAAGTCAGGACATCCATTTTTTTAAAAAAATGAACAAATACATAAATAAAATATATATTTTACCATAACTGTTCAGTCCACTGATTGTTAGCCCTAAAACATGCAAAGTGGAAAATATGGGAACCTGATGAAAATCTGAGATAAAACACATGCGGATTACACACAAACAATCCCCAAACATGTTTACCTGAATTGGACATTCATAAACAACACAAAAATACATATTGTGATAGGAAACTACCAGAAAAGAACAAAGCCACACTAACAATAACCAACAAACATCACTCCCAAAAGAATGATCATTTTATCAAGTCAAAAGACTTGGAGAAGACTATGAGAATCAGTGGAACTACTTTCCAGTGTAACTTCACTAGTATTACTGAGCATTACACTATCTAATACATAGTAGTCTTCTCAGGAGTTACAAGTTGGTTTTTATTTTCTCAAGAGTAACTATATAGGACTCCATTGCTATGGAGATCCATGTGCAAAATATGGACCAAAAATAAACCTTTTTCCAATTCTTATTCTTTTTAAAAAGGTTATTCCAGCACAAGCATACAATATGTATTACATATATGTCAGTGGTGGGTTTCTACCGGTCTGCCCTGGTTCGGGCAAATCGGTAGTGGTGGCAGGGGGATGCTCCGCCCACCTACCAGGATGCATCATGGATGCTCTGCGCTTGTGCAGAAGGTTCTGTGCGTGCGCAGAAGTGCTGCACACGAGTAAAACAAGCACGCACACAAGCTGACAGTTCTGAACTGGTAGCGAAGGTAAGTGGAACCCACTACTGATATATGTGTTATGTATTTAATCCTTTAATAAAGCTGTCCATGCAATAGTGGTGAATATATCTATAGCTCGGGTGAAGGATAAGGGTGAAGGTTTGTTCTCCAAGCTTGTGGGTTGGTTTCTGAATGTTTCATTACCAGGCTAGGTAATATCTTCAATGGAGTTTAGGATGAAGGTAATCTATGCTGAAGATGTTACCTAGCCTGTTAATGAAACACTCGGAAACCAACCCACAAGCTCAGAGAATGAACCTTCACCCTCATAGCTGCCCATCTCAACGAATGACTCTGGATGCAATTACAAAAAATAGACTACAGAGCAATCACAAGAAATACAACAATCATTAATCATAGCACAATCAGGAAATGATTGTGGAAATGAAAGGAGCCTTGGTGGCGCAGGAGATTAAAGTGCTGTTAAGTAGCACCAGCTGCCTGCAATTACTGCAAGTTCAAATCTCACCAGGCTCAAGGTTGACTCAGCCTTCCATCCTTTCGAGGGAGGTAAAATGAGGACCCGGATTGTGGGGGCAATAAGCTGACTTTGTATAAAAAAGAACACCGCTGGGGGGGGGGGGACAAAGCCCTACTAAGCAGGTATATACAATGCATTAATTGCTTAATGCATTGTAAGCTGCCCTGAGTCTCTGGAGAAGGGTGGCATATAAATCGAACCAATAAATAAATAAATAAATAAAATGAGATATGTCACACACTGGGGTAGACTAACCCCAGTCTAGAACCAGATCTTTATGACCTTGCAAAATGCCAGCGGAGTTGAGAACAGTCTAATCTCTGGAGGAAGAATATTCCAGAGTATCGATGCTATGGCTGAAAAGGGTCATCTTCTGGGTCCCACCAACTGTCCTGCCTTAGCCAATGGGACTTGGAGCACACCCATCCAGCTAAATTGAATCAGCTGGGTAGAAATAATTGGACAGAGATTGTCCTTTAGGACGAGGCATGAAGGGCTTTCAAAGTGACAACCGGCACCTTAAATTGCACCTGGAAGTCCACTGGCATCAAGCAATACAGCTCACAAAGCTGTGATGCCACATGTGATGAATAACTGACACCCCATACTACTCATGTTCCGCACCAGCTAAAGCTTCTATATGCTCTTTAAGCAGGGACCCAAGTTGAGTGCCTTGCAGTAGTCCAGATAAGAAGGCAAGGAATGGGTGCAACTGGTTCACAACCTGAAGGTGTGCAAAGGTCCTGCTAGCCATAACAGGTTGCCCTCTGAAATGGACACATTTAATGAAAAGGCTTACATGATTAACTGCACACTCTCTAAAACACAGAAAACGCTCTATTGAATGCTCTTTCTCTATTTGTGATCTACATATTTATCCAAACACAATATAGAATGTGTTATCTTTCAAAACAATGGCACCTCAAACAGCGTACAATAGCAGCAGAAATTCAAATTCTTTCAAGACTCTTCAAGTAAAGTTCAAAGTCCTTTAACATTTCTCAGACCCACATTAAACCCAGTTGCCAGGTGGTAAGGCATGGCATCCAATCCATTTTACATGAATGTTACACTCACAAAGAAAATTCGTGCTTCATCAATTCTGGGTGTTCTCTTCAAATTCAATTCACCAGCCTCTTCAACCACCCACTGCAACTCAGGGGACATATGGCAAATTACTTTAACAGAACTTTCCTTTTAAAAACCCATCAATTTCTGATGAGCTGTACAGAGAACTGGCCAAGCTTATGTAATTTATTATTAAATCTCATGATTTCATCTCCTTTTAATTACAGATTCTGGTAATGTTGGGGAACTGGATGTGGTTCAGAAGGAGTCGAAATTCTACAGCTTCCCCAATTACTGAAGATTCAGTATAACACATGAAACTATAGACATGTAGAGATCTATAATCTGATCAATATTTAGAGCACAGATTTCACTCACTAGTGAAAAAAAGTCTTTTAATGCTAGGATTTCACTGCAAACTGAAATGCATATAAGGTAATGTCACTGATATGAATAGCATTATCTATTGAATTAAGCCCATAGTATTAAACTATTATCAATGCACACTTCTGTAATAGTGCTACCGGAGTCAATAGCATTATCCAGCGTAAAGGAATAACTATTATTCATTCATTAACTATATTTTAGCCTCTATAATCCATTCTATTCAAAAGAAAAAGAAACATCGGCAGAACAGCTGAATAAATACTAATCTGCTAGCAGTCTATTATTGCTAATCTGGCATTAAGGTTTAGTTAATGAGTTTGTTAGTTGCCATTGAATCATAACAGAACAGAATAACAGAATTGGAAGGGATCTTGGAGCTCATATAATCCAGCCTTCTGTACCATTTCAGACAAGTGGCTGGATCACGTGATCCAGGATTTTGCAATTGTCATAAGTGTAGGACTGATCATAAGTCACTTTTTTCAGTGTCATCATAAGTTCAAGTAGTTGCTACAGAAATTGTCATAATTTGAGGACACCAGTAGATGAAATTAAAGGCAAGGTGTTGGTTTAGTATTAGTCCAAAGTGTTTTATTTAAATTGTAAAATATGGTATTGTAGATTATTGTCAACAATTGACACTCTATTTCCTCTCTCTCCAGGCCCTTTTATAAATAAGAAATTATTGATTATTTTTGTACCACCCAAAAATTCTTTGCATGTACTTGAAGCAAAGATATATTATTTATTTAATTTATTTGTTTAATTTATATTCCATCTTTTGTTGAGGAGCTTAAAAGAACATCTTCCTTCCCATAATATCCCTGTGAGTGGTTTGTATCAAAAAGAGTAGCCTAAGGAAAATATGTTTTATAAAATAAAAAGAAACAAACAGAAAAAATACAGCCAGTGTCTTATGTTGATCTTTTATTGTTTATTGTTTTAACCAAAATTATTTTTATGGCAGTTAAATGCATGAAATGAAACATCTGCTATGTATTAGGTTGATTCAAAAATATTTATTGAAACCTACATATCAAGTATGTAGGATCGGACTGTTGCATTGAGATGCTTCTTTATGAGTGGAGATAAAATAAAATGTATGACTGTGAGTTTTGCACAAATAAACTCAGGTCTTGGAGGAAAATTCTACTGTAAAACCCAATAGTTGAAACAATTTTTTTTTCTTTTAATGACCCTATAATCCCTTGCATTGGGATGGATTTGAGGCCACTGAATGGAGCTGAGCAATTACTGGCCGGATGCCCTTCCGGATGCCTACATGGAGTTTGCAGCAGATATTTTCTCTTTGAGGCCTGATAGAAAAACATTTGTTGCTATCTAGGCTCAAACTCACGTCTTCCTGACTGTGAGGCAAGAGCTCCATGTCTAGGCCATCATACCACGTCTAGTAGCTGAAATAATAAAGTACCAAAATAAAGGTTTATTTTGGCTACAAAGTATTGTGAGATATCTGTCTGAAGGTCTAAACCGCAGCCTTGCAACCCATGTATGCATGTTGCACTTTTGCTCAGTTTTAGAACTACTTTTTTCAGAGCATTGTTACCTTGTCGCGCATGTTACATATTTTGACCTTAAGCAGATGAGGGAGTTAGAGTTGAATGTATGATTCCCATGGATGAAATAAACTCAGTTCCTACAATTATATATTCCAATATTTGTTCAAAGAAATTTGTACATTATAAATTCTTCCTTTTTCTGTTCCCTGCACAAATTCTCATTTTATTCTGGTTTTTGTTCATCATTATTGCATGTTTTAATGAGTTTCAAAATTGCTTTCTAAAGGCTGCCCCTAATTTACTAGATGTGAGAAATGGTAGCTGCCCTTTATTTCTTTTGAATTCATCTTTGAATTGATGGAAGTAGCTGTTTCTTAACCTTTATCAACAGCCTGACCTGCACAATTAAGTGCTCAGTGAGTATGTGAACAAGCAGAAGGCTCATGAACATTGCACTCCTGGAATGCTAACTTATCTTCTAGACATGATGCCTAGTGATTATCTTTTGATATCAATGTTAAAAGAAGCTTATGTACACCTATGCACAGAGCTCCTTCATCATTCCAACCATACACTGCTTTGGAGAGAAAAACCGATTATAGTGGACAAGTAGTTCTTCAGAGATTATCCATCATTATTGCAGACAAGCGTCTAAGGCATTCCTGGGTTGTTCAATGATTTAACCCAGCTAAAGAAATCAATTGAAACCTTCCTGAAAATCTGTATCTCCACCAATCATTCATCCCACATAGCAGAGCTTGGAAACTGTAGTATATAAATATTATTACCTTTCTACTCGATGTCTCAGTATCAGGAGTCCAATGAAATATAGATTACACATGTTCTTTTATTTGTCTACCTCACGCAGACAGTAAAGAATGCATGCTGAAGGAGACTCCATTAGTGACATCTGTACTGGACAGCTGGAGATGTTAAACAGATAATTACCCCAGCATGGCATCATACTGAATAGTATTCTTGCAATATTGATTGATTGTGCTTAATGCATTCTTAATAACACTGAAAGCCACAAAAAGATGGACCACCTTATAAATAACTTTGCTTAGCTCCTAGCAATTATTCAAAATAACATCATGTACCCTGTTCATATTTCCTTGGAAGGACAGGGTGAAAAACATCTATGGCATTTTCACAAATGTTTTGATAGTAGTCAGATAACTTTGAGCAAATGATCTTTTTTCTTTTAACATAGTCTCTTCATTTAATCAATAAAGCATGCAAATATAACCTGAATAAATTAATAACATTTTTTTTTCAGCCCAAATGATTGTATATCAGGGTGAAGTTTCAGGCTTTTAAAGAGCCGCAGGAGGTCAACATTTTTGGAAGATCAAAAACAGAGATAACACACACACACACACACACACACACATTCAGTGGCTATTTTAGCCATGTTACAAAAGGGCTTCACCATTGCATGGTGGCTAAAACTATGGCCAAGGAATTAATTTTAGGGGAATTGATTTGGAGTCATTGGAGGAATGTGTGAAAGATTTCAGGATATACAACAACATTTTGTCTCCCATTGGCTTTCCATTCTCATTCCCACTCTTAATCTACCTGACAAAAGCTAAATATAAATGAATTTACAGAGAAGCAAGGCATGAAGACTTAAACTCCCACCACCACCACCACTACCTCTAATAAAGCCAAATTTTAAATGTGCTCATAAGGAAATAGTCAAGAGAAGCATTTAAAATCCGTCTCAGAAGGAAAAACAATGCTAGTTTGGAAAAACCTATTACACTGAGAGATCAGTGCACTAAGGCACTAAGGCAACTGGTTGAAACCTGCCTTCCTTCAAAATTCAACCAGAGGTACCAGAGATATGTCCATGCAAAGAATCTGAGAATGGTGGGAAATCTTTGTGAACTGAACTAAAGAACCCGACAGGAACAAGATAATGTCCACCTTGGAATAATCATACAAAATTATAAGGATTCATATTTCATTCTGAGCAAGATCACATTAATGTTATTTGCCAATATTTCACCCTGTCAAGACCTGTCAAACATATAATTCACAAGCTGCCAAGTATAATATGCTTAAGGTATAATAATTATTGGATACACATCTGCCTTGAATTCATATGCAGAAAGTACTTATCAATGGATACTCATGTTGGATTGCCACAAAGTGAAGGGAAATAATTTATTTTCCAAAGCAGCCAGAAGGCAGGACAAGAAACAACAGATGGAAACTAATTAAGGAGAGAAGCAACCTGGAATTAAGGAGAAACCTCCTAAAGATGAACAAAATTAACCAGTGGAACAGTTTGCCTTCAGAAGTTGTAGGTGCTTCATCACTGGAGGTTTTTAAGAAAAGACTGGAGAGTCACTTGTCTCACATCGTATAGGGCCTTTTGTTTGAACATGGGGTTGGACTAGAAGACTTCCAAGGTCTCTTCCATGTCTACATTGATTGAGATGCACTAGATCATGAGTGTCAAATGTGCTACATCATGTTGCCCTCACATGATGTTTCATTACATTTTTCCCATTCGCAAAGCTGGGGTGGGGGTGGCCTGTGTATAACACATCTGGCCCATGGGCCACCAGTTTGACACCCCTGCACCAGATTCTTTACCTTCAATCTTTCCCTAATGACTTGGATGAAGAAGGGGAAGGAATGCTTATCAAATCTGTAGATAAAACACATGGGGAAACACTGCTTTATGACAAATAAATAAAATTCAAAACAATCTTCATAGGTAGGAATAGAATGAATAGAGTAGCATGATTTGTTTTCAGAGACAATGCCAAAATTCTTCATTTACAAAATACTACTTGAGAATGTAGAATGAGGAAAGTGATTTTAGGTGTAACAATGGCATCATTTCCAAATCATGAGATATAATTGTTCCAGTGTGTTCAATTCTGGACACCTATCTGAACAAAATAATCATATAAACAAAAACAGGTTCAGAAAAAAGGATAATAAAACTATGAAGAAAGATTGAAGGAATGTTTAGCCTTGGGGAGAAAATGGCTTTGGTGGGAGATGTACAGATGTATAGAAATTCAAGACTTCCTTTGCCTCATTTCAGAGTACAGAATATGGAGTAATAGATTAAGTTAAAGGTAGATAAGCAAATTTCAATTGTACATCAGAAAATAATTCTCTCAGAGTAAGAGCAGTTTGACAGGGAACTGATTACTGAGAAAGGGGATGGATTTCTCATTTTGAAATATATTCAGGCGCAATTTAGGACAAAAGGTATTGTCAAAATGAGCAAGATAGTAACTGTAATATTATAATCCAAGCCCCACCCCACCCAATTCCCCCCTTGTTCTGGGAATTGATATATATTTCTATTTATACATGCATGTAACATGGATATTCATTCAAAAATTAAAAAAAGAAGAGAAGAAAAAAGTGGTGATTTCTGACTCCTTCCAACATAGTAAACTACTAATATAATTACGACCTCAACTTTTTACATCATCTATAATTATTACAAGCCTGTTCTATTACTGCACAATTATTAAATCTTCAAACTAAATTCTAAATTTCATTTTTTTCCTATTTCAAGCCTAAAAACCAGAAGCAATATTCCAATAGAAACAAGACCAAAAATTATCTCTTTGTTTAAAAGAGTTTACCTTTTTACCAAATACAATTTTTCTTTGTTTCCCCCACCCCATTATGGGAATTGATATATATTTCTATTTACACATTAATTACACATTGTAAACTATCATTATTTATATTAACTATGTTCTTTCAAATTCTTTAACCTTTAAATAGTCATTTTAAGACTGAACACTTCTTTAAAAATTATCTTTATAACTAAAATCAGTTCATTCATTGCCATTGATACATCTAAAATCACTTTCTTTTTATCTGCCTTTTATCTGCCTTTTAACATATATACTTTCAAATTTGCTTTCAATAATATTTTGCAAACTTTATGAATTACTCAAGAATTAGCTACAAAAAAAATCACAACCCAATTTCAAATCCATTTAATATGTACACTTTGAGCCCCCAATTCTCAAGAATATCTTTGATCTAGCAGAGATCTGTTTGAGATGATTGAATTTAGATTCCTAGACAAAACATGAAGTGAGCTAGATGGATTAAATGACCCTTTACTAGAACCATATAGATTATGGTTGTATAATTTTGCAGATAGATCAACTTTCAGAAGTTTGAATTTGTGAGAGAAACACTCAGGATCATTTTTTTTCTCCATGTGAATGACTGCCATTCAATAATATTACAATGATCCAGTATGCTGGATATAATTTCAGTGATATCTCAAAGGAGATATCTTCAGAATGTTCTGTCTTTTATTTAAAATTATGGTGGAAGTAGCCATTATTATTGTTTGTGAAAAGATTTGCATAGGATAAAAGAATAAACATAATTAACCTGACCAATAAACTGATCTTATATTTATGACTGACAAATTATACCAAATATTATTGCTGTTTTGAAGGAGATACAATAGCTCATATGTAAAACCAACATATAGATAAAGCTAAAATGCTCCAATTTTTAAGGGCAAAATCTCTTCCAAATGGTAAGTTGTTGATGGTGGTACATTGAGAGTTGTGTACCTTTCTCCTTCCTCCAAGACATCCCAATAATCAAGCATAATTATGAGTAGCATTTCTAAAATATTAAACTGATAGTACCATGTAGATTAAATACTATGTGTATTGAGATTAAAGAGCACTGTGGGACACTTTTTTTTCTTACCAGAAAACACAACAAACTAAAAGCATTTACTGTACAAATTTCCAATTTTTGAAAAGTATGATTGAAGAGCTTCTGCCCAGCAAATAGACTGTGGGGAGGAATTTCTACTTAAAAAGTAATTAAAAGACCAGGGTATCTAATGCTGAAAAAACATCAATGATAGGGATCATTGATTCAGCGCCAAAGCAGACAATCTTATTTTCCTCTTGTTAATTGAATATTCCATGGCTAATATTTTCCTTCAACTTTTTTGCTGTAGGTATCACTGAAATGTTATTTCGGTGCTACAGAAACAGGAAACGGCATGCCAAATATGTGACTCATGAATGCAAATACCTTGAATAATTGTAATTAGAGTGACTTGATATATAGTCCCTTCCTTTGGAACCATAGCTGAGAAACATTAATTACGATATGGCTCTAAAGATGTTTCAACTCTCTTGACTTTAGCAACCTTCTCTGCTGGGATAGAGCACTGTTTATGATCCACAACCATTATTAGCAATTAGTAGGATGAAGCTGAAGGCTACTGCAATATTCCAATTATCACTGAGTTCCCTAATGTTAAATTATGAAAGCTTTTTAACTTTGCTGTGGAAACAAAAGAACAAATTATTATTCCATCAGCTTGTACAAAAAAATATTCTAGCGTTTAATTAGTCCTGTTCAAGGAATTACGAGATATTCAATATGTGCCATTACTTTTTCAACAATCCCAGATCACCAGTCCTGAACAATTAACCATCCATACGTATGCTCAAAAGTTTAAGGTAGCTTTTCAAATTTCGGATTCTGAAATTTTATGGTAGGATTGGAAGAAATTAAGTCTATTACCTTTCTGAATGGCATTCCAGAAGCTTTTTCTGCAGCATATAGTATATTGAGGAACAAAAGAAAAAGCTTATAAAGCTGAACAGAAGAATCAACATTATAATATACATGTCTATTAACAAATATTATTTCTTCTTTTAAAAGGTCTTGCTTTAAGTATCCATAAAAGAGACAATAACTGCTACCAGATCTGATGATAGTTTATAATGTGATGACACATTCCATAAACTGATAAACTTTTATAGGCAAGGCAAACATTTTTTGTTGATGGCTGGAATGCTGATAAAAATTCTGGGCAGTCTCCAGGCCAGTGCTGTTGCAAACCTTTTAAAATAGTACAAATAAATATAAAACTGAGAATGAGCAAGAAGGATTCTTGTAATGGACATGAAGTACGAGTAAAGAAATTACCACATAGGTAGTGTAAACCAGCAGTGAACCGAGTATACCATTAGCAGAAATGCACTGAAAAACAGGGGAGTTTTTCAGATAGTTTTCTTAAAAGCATTTTGAATTGCCTTTTTTCAAGTAATGCATTTTCTCACGATTCCCAGGGCTGGCTATTCAAACTACTGTATGTTTCCCACTGGATGTGGGAGAAGGAGTTAAAATTAATGCAAAAGAAGGCATAATGTTTTCTCTCCTTTAGTTGAAAGCAGAACTTAAGATTTCTCTTTCAACTTCAAGCCTAATGAATTTCTGCCTTCATAATTAAAATTATGTAGAACTTTGTGGCAGCCTCTGTGTCTTGTGCAAATGCAGTAAAAAAAAATTATAAAGGGACTCTCTGGAGGAATATAGAAGTTGCATCACTTGAGTGTCTACTCAGGAACACCCAGTCTCAGCTGTTGACTTGAATGATCAATGAAAACTATGAAGGCATAGACTCTACAATTACAGCATATGAGATTGGAAAGTCTCTATAGTTTACAAGGCATGAAAAAGGTGAACTCATGTGTTTTTTAATATAAAGCACAAATAGGACTTGGAATTACTTTACACTGTGACCTTAAACTGAATTATTATTATTATTATTATTATTATTATTATTATTATTATTATTATTATTACTACTACTACTACTACTACTACTACTACTACTACCATCTTGTAATAGGCTGATGCCTGAGACTCTGGCATGTTGCTTCTAGATTGCTTCTCCCTGTGTGCCAATCCTGGACTGCAACAACTACATGAAACTGCTAAGTTAAGTCATTTGTCCTAACTCAACAGCCTTCATGTTCAGTATCACCAGTATCACCAGGTGTAGATCTGCCAATCTGGGGGTCCAGATTTATGCTCCTCTTTGCTGGGAGAAGCTGATAGCTCCCAGATTACCCAGGCAAAACAAAAGCAAGTTCTTAGGGAAAAAATATATTGCTTCATGTTAATAACTTTCTTTAGTTCTAAGCATTATTTAATCTTTGTAATGTATTCGCTGGCATAAAAATGTCCTTAGTTTTAGGGAAGGAGTGAGGGATTTTTCACTTTATTTCTTTAGAAACATTCCCTTAGTAAATTTTGGAGGGAGGGAGGGAAGGAGGGAGGAAGAAGGAAGGAAAGAAGGAAGGTGAGAAGGAAGGAAGGAAGGAAGGAAGGAAGGAAGGAAGGAAGGAAGGAAGGAAGGAAGGAAGGAAGGAAATTTTTCACTTTATTTCTTTAGAAACATTCCCTTAGTAGATTTTGGAGGGAAGGAGGGAGGAAGAAGGAAGGAAAGAAGGAAGGTGAGAAGGAAGGAAGGAAGGAAGGAAGGAAGGAAGGAAGGAAGGAAGGAAGGAAGGAAGGAAGGAAGGAAGGAAGGAAGGTAATTTTTCACTTTATTTCTTTAGAAACATCCCCTTAATAAATGTTCAAGGGAGGGAGGCAGGAAGAAGAAAGGGAAAGAAGGGAGGAAGGAATGTACCCTATAATAAAATAATGTAAGACTATGCATGTGTATTTGCAATATTATCAAGTTTTCTGAATTTTAATCTCACTCTTTTCATTTGGTGCTACTGTTAATGTATTGAATAGAATAATTCATTATAAATGCAAGGCTCTAGAGACCATTATGAATTTTAAGCATATGAAACAAAGTGAATGAGTCCTTCAGAACTTCCCTTCAAATCAGTGTAGCATCATTAATTATTAACTTGCATGATGACCTAAATAAATCATAAGATCATATTTCTTTTAAATGCCACTTGTTGTACATCAAGCCAGTCCTATTTTTTTGAAAAGATTCTAACACCTAGATGGAGAGGAGCCTCACTTCAATTGCGATTAAATAATCTGAGCTACGTACTATTAAACATGAGACATCCATCAACTGTATGGCTCCATCCATCATTTGTATGGAATAATGTTGGCATGACTGAGAATCTGTCATAATGTACCAATAGATTTCACTCCATAATTAAGCTGATTTCTTCAGTTTTCTGAAACGGGATGTGCAAAAACAATTAAAACCAATGATGCCTTTATAAGGTTCCCTATTTATAGGGTTACCTTTTTATTAAAGATCTACTCCTATGCGCATACAGTTATTTATAACAAACTATAACAAACTACCATGACATCTGCCCTCTGGAACATCATCTCACCTGTGGCTAGGTTGGCCCTGATCCTATCATGCATTTGGAAGGTCCCGGAGACATAGTTTTGCAATCAGATTTGGGGATCAATAAAGACATGGTGAAAGTTAATTATGCACTGGATTAAGACTTTGACACTGGAAATTTATGGCCCAAATGAGGGCAAAGTATAATTTTATAAATAGTTTAGGAAGGGATTAATAGATTTCTCTTATGAAAATGGGTGTTTGTTGTATGATTGAAAAATAGTAAAATCATTTTTCTTTGATTTAATGGACAATTTGGGGATGCTTGGTGTATGGAGGCAGAAAAGTGGCAATTTGGGGCATTGCACCTACATTTCTGAATGATATGGATCCTTTTCAAGAATTGAAATGATCTGGGATTTTAAAGAACTTGGCTACTAAGTTTTCAAATGTAAACATATTGCTAAATCCTTTTTTGGATCATAACTTAGAGAGTTTGGTTTATAAAAGAAAATCTAACACTTTTAGATGGAGACTAAATGAAAAGTTGCTACAGAAAGAAGCAATAATGGAGGATATAAAATTAATTAAAAGGCTTTTTGAAAATAAAAGGCCCTAAATTAAGAATGGTTTAGGATGCAAGTAAAGCTTTTATTAGAGGTCAAGAGTCAAGGAAAAACACAAAGGATTGTTGATAAATAAAAAGAAAAAAAAAGAATTAATTTCCAGAGAAGATAAGTATTTCTCAACAAATTAAGCTTTTTCAATGATAATTATCTATGTTAACAGTAAGAGAAGTAGAAATAAAAATGAATTATGTAAAGCAAAAAAGAGTTTGCAATAAACTACAGAAGTAAAAAGTATCAAAATTGCAAGAGGATGATACATATTGATGAACAATACAGCTGTGCAAAAAGCATTTCATCCATATTATCCTACATGATTTAAATAAAGTGACAAAATAGAGTGGCAAGATTTGGCTTTCACAAGAGATTATGTGCTGACATCTTTATTGAATAATGACCACAAATCATTCACAATAATTCTATCTGATAATCTGAAAATAATTTTGCATTTATTCATGAAGATCAGGGTGGGTTTTTAGCTAAAAGACAAAGGACAATGTTAGAAGTGTTTTGGATATTTGAAATACCTGCAGCAACGTCATTTTGATTTGCACAACTGCATACAGTAGGCCTCTGAGAATTTGGACTGGTCTTTCTTGTTCAACATTTTTTTAATTTTGGAAAGTACTTTATAAAATGCTTAAGATTGATTTGCACTTCACATAAAGAGGCATAAATAATTGTTAATGGAGAACTAACTAACCCTGTGAAATATAAAAAGGAAGAAGACATGGATGTCCATTGTCTCTTGTTTATTTTCAGAATGGAACACTCACCACAGCCAACTCGCCTCATGATAACTCGCAGTGGGATAATTCAATAATTCAATTTTTTTAATTATTTAAAATAATTTAAAATTTATTTTAATTTTTGTCATTCACGTTTCATTTTGTCTCTCCTCTGACATCCTTTCTTTAATTATTCTATTTTATCATTTCTTTAATATCAGTGTAATTCCTATGCCACAATGAGTTGGTCAGTGGGAGTTGGTCATGGCGAGTTGGCTGCGGTGGGTTAGCTATCTATGGTGAGTTGTCCTATTTTGGTTCTTGAAATATTAGAGATGTAAGACAAGATGAGAAGATTGTGGGTGTAAAGATTTAAAGAAACTTATAAATTACAGGCTTTGCTGTTGATTCTTTTGCTGAGGATCCTTTAAAGATAATTAAACTATTAATGGATAAATTAAAAGAATTTGATGCATGTTTTAAGATCAAGGAACAGAAGACAAAGATGTTGATAAAAGTATGAAAGTAGAAGATCAAACAGAATTGATGAATAAGGTGTGTTTTTATATCAAGAAGAAAGCAAAATATCTGAATACCACTATCACAATACGAATTGTATGTTATTTTAATATAACTATGTTAAGACATGGAGTGAAATTAAGAAAAGACTTATTAAGATGAGAAAAACTACAACTGTCAATGCTGGGGAGAATTTATGTGATAAAAATGAATGTCTTCCTAGAATGATGTTTTGGTTTCAGAGAATACCTGTTTGACATCTGATAAACTATATAAACAGTGGCAGAAGGATATAGCTAAATTTGTATGACAGGTGATAAAACCATGACTTAAATATAAGATATTACAAGATGCAGAGGAAAGAAAAGGACTGAGTTTACCTGATTTGAAAATGTATTTTGCAGCTTACTGTTTAGTTTGGTTAATAATAGGGGCCATGATGGCTCAGTGGTTAAAGACATTAAGCTTGTCAGCTGGAAAGCTGAATGCCTGGGTTCAAGACCCAAGTGCTGCATGACAGAATGATCTCCTTGTTCTTACTTGTTCTAGCTCCTGTCCACCTAGCAGTTCGAAAGCAAGTAAATGCAAGTAGATAAATAGGTACCTTCGATGGGAAGGTAACAGCATTTCGTGTGCCTCGGCGTGCAGTCATGACCATGGAAATGTCTTCAGACAACATCAGCTAAGAAACAAAGCTGACCACCGTCCCCTAGAATCAAACATGACTAAACAAGGGAAACCTTTACCTATTTTTAATTATATTACTGGGTTGATTAAGGAGATAAAGAAGTTACATTAAGCACATATATTCTTAAAGAATACTAATGCTATATACATTATTAAGAGGAGCCAGTTCACAACAATTCTTAATATCTTTAATCCACTACCCACTCTGCTAAATATATATATATATATATATATATATATATATATATATATATATATATATATATATATATATATATATATATATATTCCGTTATTAAAAAAAAAAGACAATGACTTTAAGTTTATAATCCATATAATATCTTCTTTGATGTCTTTCCACTGGATTATTGAGTCTCTCATCCATAATTGGGTAACATAGCATCCTGGTGCAACAGTTTGTTCAAGGTCTTCAGTCATCATCTGCCCCCATCAGTAATGAATATCCTCATATATATACAAAAGTAAAAACAACCACCCGAGTGACATTATAATTATATTCCATATAATTGTAATTGTGGCTTTCATCAGGATTATAAATTCCCATCATCCTAATGGGTAACAACCAGATCTTCTGCATGCCCCAGCGTAGCTCTCTTGCCTTGTAGCTCAGGATAGTTATAATATATTTATCAGTACAAGAAAGAAATCCAAAGTAGATAATTCAAATCCAACAGTTTAAGGCTCTTTTCACATCCCAAAATTACGGCATTGCAGAGGTCTGTCACTGTCCTCAGAATGATATTAACCAATACTTCGCCTCCACTATCTTTTCACATATTCATTCATTATTTTTAAAATCACTGGTTTCACTGTTGCTTAATTTAGAAATTTCTGTTTTTGTGAGACCTATTTCTTTTTTTCTTTTCTTTTTGTGGGTTTAATTTCCATCCTGTTTTCCTTTCTACAAGTTGTATATCAACTGATCGGTTTTCATTCTGCTTTCTAAGTTGATCTTGTTGGTTTTGTTTTTGTGTCTCATATTTCTTTTTTGCCAATTGTATGTCAGCTAATTGATTTCCATACTTGTCTTTGACTTGGTGAATCATCACGTTGAAGTCAGATGCCGCTTCTCTCATATTTGTAGATAATCCAGCTGGGGTATCTAGAAAATCCAAAGGCAATTTATCTACCGCAACCTCTGTAATTCGATGTTTTCCCTTTGTTTCCAACTCCTTCTGCTTATCCTGTATTGTGCCTAAAGATGTTAAGTTCATTTTCAAAATTTTTTGATAAAATTCTTCCGCTTTTTCAACAGTATCTAGTTGGTATCTTTCTCCTTGATATCTCAATATTATACCAACTGGGGCATCCCACCTAAATGAAATATTTCTGTTTTTTAACTCAGTCACCAGAAAACCAAATTTCTTCCTTTCCGTTAACATCTTGGGGGGGAGCTCTTTGTAGATCCATATCTTTCTTCCATACAATTGCAAAGTAGAATTGAAGGAATTTTGCACAATATTATTCCTAATTTCTTTATCTGTAAAATAAATCACCACATCTCTAGGCAATTGCCTTTGCTTTGCAATCCAGGAGTTTATTCTGTAAACTCTGTCAATCCTACAAAACACTTCCTCAGGTTGAACCTTTAAAATCCCAGCCAGAATATCAGAAGATATTTTCCTTAAATCATCTCTGTTATTTTCCTGCAAACCTCTCAATCTAATTGCATATTCTGTAAAATTGTATTGCATCATTAGAACCTCTCTTTCAATCCGTTGTTGTAAATTTTCTGCATTACAAGTCTTTTGTTCAACCTCCATTTTAGGTTTTTCTTCTGAGCTATTGTCTTGAATATTTGTCAAATCATTTTCAATTTTTTGAATTTTATTGTCCAAATTGTCCTCAATTTCTTCCACTTTAGACTCTAATAAGTTAGTATTTTCATCCAACTTAATCATAAATTCTGCAAAGCCATTTGCCATTTTTATAATCTTTCGATCCAGAATATCAAACTTTAGTTGCACTAATTCTTTAATTTCCTGCTTAAATTTTTCAAAGTTCTGATTCACAATCTCATCCCTTCTTACAATCTCCTCCAAAAGAAATTCAATTATATTAAAATCAGTTTTCTGAGGCTGGAGCTTTAAAACTTGTTCACGTAATTTATTAATGGGGGAATCCCCCCCCCATTGCTTGTTTGTCCGGCTTTAATGCCATCTTTCAACACAGACAAACTATTTTAAAAAAAAAGAAAAGAGAGGCAACAAAGAAATAAAAAAAACTTCTTTCCAACCAAGATCAATATCAGATCTCCAGGAAGAGAAAAACACAAAAGTAGAGCATTATTTTCAAGTGTAGCCAAAAGTATTTATTCCGCTACTTTGTATCTCAATAGGAAGGAAGGACTCTCCCTTTCAGCCCCTTCTCAAGCCTCGGCAATCGCCATTTTTAAAGATTCTTTTTCCTTTTCCTTTTCCTTTTCCTTCTTCAATAATTATTATAAAATAAGTGAGATACTTGCGATTCAGGGTCACAAATCCAGCTCATATCCCTTCAAATGTAGCCAGGAGCATTTATTCTGCTACTTTGTGGCTTAATAAGAAACGGAAGGACTTTCCCTTTTCAGCTTCCCTGCTCCAGTTTCGGCAATCGCCATTTTAAAAGGTCTTTTTTACTTTGTTGAATATCCTTTGCAAAATAAGTATTAATACTTGCAATTTAGGGTGCATGGCAATTTTGTAGGAAAGTGGGTGGAAACATGTTAGTTTACTGATTGATTAGTTTAAGAAAAGGGATGTTTAAGTGATATATTTAGGGGAGTGGAGGAAATGGATAGAATTGAATAAATGTTAAATTAGGATTTATGGGGAAGGCTGCTTTGAAATGTTATATTAATATACACAAAGAATAAATGTTAAAGTAGGACTTATTATATAGTCTTAAAGTGGAAGGTTGTTTTGAAATGTTGTAATAATATACAGATATAAGTTTGGGGGAGGAGAAAAAGGGCAGATTATTGCTAGTTATAATAATATTATGCTAAATTAGAAGTTATCATACAATGTGATAGTAGACTGCTTTTTTTGAAACGTATGGTAAAAGGGGAAAGTAATAATATTAATAATATTTTTAGTAAGTAAGGGTCAGTATATAGAGGAGGGAGTAAGGAGATGGTAAAATATTATGTAATCTGTTATGAATTAGGTTTTTGTTGTGAAGAAGTCACAGGGGGGGATGGGTGGCGGGGTGGGTTAGGGAGGAGGGGGGGAAGAAAAAAGGGGGAAAAATTTGTATTTGAAAACTTTTTCAATAAAAAAAAAAAAAGAGGAGCCAGTTCAGAACAGACATGCCTGAAGACCAAACTTCATCCTAACAAATCCTAACATCCTAACATCCTAGCATCCTAACAAACTTCAGGCTTCATAAGATTGTGTTATTATGAATAGTGAATAACCCAGAAACACTCTCGATGCCGTAAATGAATGCAAACCAGCAAATTAAGTAAGCGAAGAGACTGTAATGACTCTTTCTCAGTGTACTCCTTCAAGCAGGGTTATTATTATTTTTCAGCACGTTTCATGGAATATTTTTCAAGGATGCTCAGAATATATTTAAGGCTGACTGTTCTGGTTCTCCATTCACTTTTCATGTGAGCAATGGAAATGAAACTGCAACAACATTTAATGAAATAAAAAGTGGGACTTTTGTTAAACTGTTCCTATGTGTTGAGCATGATTAATGAAAGTGACTCTGTTAATATGCCTTACAATGAATAGGTTTCATGAACCTCATCCTTTATTATGCTCACTGGCAGTATAGCTATTAACAGTACTGGAGCCCAGACTTGTGCTTTGAAACATTTTAGACAGAAATAATAGAATATTTCCAATTAAAAAAAGATAATCTTCTTCAGAAGAAGAGCAGTAAGTATTGTGAATAATTTAAAAGCCACGGGGAATATAAAGATTTATTAAATTTCCCAACAAGCAATAAGCTAGAAGTTTTGATTAATGGCTGAGAACTAGAAACAGAATGAATCAAGGACTTTTAAAAACATGATGTGTTAATGCATTTTTGTTACATTTTTACTGTACTTCAAACTATTCGTGAAAAAAGTTCTTTTTAATTAAAATTATTTTGTCAAAGTTTAGGGAGCACGTTCTATAGACTAGGATCTGCCATGAGATGGGTTAAAATATTTTAATTATCAAAATATTGAATTGCATTATTTATTCCAAATGATTTTGTTTTTGCAGTATTCATAAAGCAACATTCTAAAGTTTATTTTTTCTGAATTTCATCAAAGCTAGAAATCATAACAATTGGCAATAAAACTCATTCATTTCATTCCAAACTAGTCAACAAGATGCTATATATTTGAAAGAATACTAATTCAAAATGCAGTCTAACAACATGCTGGAAATTGTTCAGCTAAGCACCTTCAAAGAAACAACATCTGAAATGTTTAATCATATAAAAATGTAACTACATAGAATAAATAGCAATAAGTAACAAAACAAAACTAGAAGTAGATTCACAAATGTGAGACGGATGGCTACATATATTGAATAAAGAAATAAAATGTCACTATTATTAATAATACTAGTGTCTAAAATAGAATTGTTGAAATATATAAAACTATGTGAATGCATAAATGGCTTTGATTGAAACCTGTTATCAAAGAGCAATACTCCACCAGCTTAAAATCTGCTGATATAGTGAGCATTGTTGGTGCCTTTAATTCTTATTTCATTGACACGACTAGAAAATTATTTAAGCCAAAGCTATTTCCCCCTCTTTGTAACTTAATCAACTCATTCCACCTCAGTCCATCTTAAAGCATGAACAGTTTTCTGGTATATTAGCAATATCCAGTTTATATATACTTGGTTTTGCTAATATCAACTTGTCAGGTCACGCACCAAAAATGTCTTTGCAACTCGGTACAATTTAAATGCTTTAGTTGGCCGTTATTGTTAGGGAAAAAAAAAGGTGCTATGTGAACATATTAACACATTGTCACGCTGATTCCCAATTGCTCTCCGAAGTGGCAGAGAGGACACAAGGCTTACGTTGCAGTGAAACTGATTTACATTTACATTCCATATATGGTGTCATTCCCCACCCCCACCCCTTTTGTCATCCTTCCCTTCAGATAACCAATCCCGGCTGAAAGATCAAATGAAGATCTTCTAAAAAAATTCTGGCAATTTTTTTTAAAAAAGCCTGGTTTTTACAAAGAGCATTTTCTAACAGGTTATCAAACAGATAGATGTTCGCTTTCTAAGAAAAATGAAAAAACCCAATCAGCTGTTTACCTGACTAGATGAGGACTTCAAACTGGATAGAGATCTGAGTCTCATATTCTTGTCTATGACCCCCACTGTTTCTAATTTCATGGCATTCAGTGAAGAGGCACCTTATACTTAACGTTCTTTGGAATGAAAGTACAGCTCTCAGGATAATCTGGAGCCCTTAAAAATAAATTTTCTTGAAGAGCTATGCTTGTGCTCAACAAAATCATTTACACCTCCTCTGCAGAATTCCCAGCTGACTGTATGAAGATCAGGAAAACTAAGGGATGGGTGAGAAATTGACCTCGTTTTTCTTTTATCCAGTTTCAACTCTGAAAAGAGTCTCAAACAATCAACTCCAAAACATTATCATAATTGACACCTAAGAGCAGAACTTTTGAATTGGGGGGAAAGAGAGGCAGGAGGAACTGCAATGTAAAGGAATCCTAGGTTATTTCTGTGTAAATCTTTTGCTTGTTTCCTGTCTTTTGGGCAGAAGCTTCTGAAACAGAAGTTCCTTTACAATGGAGTCATTTACAAAGGGATAATTTGGACACATCCTGAAGGTAATGGAGCAATATGTAACTGCTTATATGAGAGTCAAGGATCCAGTTGGGCACTGATGTTGCTGCAATGGTTGTGTAATACAACCGAAATCTATCTGTTTGCTTGCTTGGAACCACTTTATTTGAGACTGGGGGGGGAGAGAGATAATGATCACCTCCTATAAAATAGACCAGATTGAGAAACACTACCACATAGTAAAATAAATAACTTTTATTGGAGCAGCTCTAGTCATAGACATTTGTAACTCTGAATGTGCTCCATACCCACCCACCCCACTCCAGGTGAACTAGTGAGGGGTCTAAGACATTTTCTCTATTTCGTTTCTTAGAATGAACTTAAACCACATTTCTCTGATCATTCTGTACAAAATCAGCACCCACCTCCCAGAAGATTGAAATGTTTTGGGAAATATTAAAAAGGCAGAATATTGTATTTCCCTAATGGAGAAACATGTTTTTTTAGAGGCAGGAAGCAGACTCAGTCTTTCTTAATAGCTCCAGCAAATATTTTGTGCCCATTAAGAAAGATTGGGGCAGTCTATTCAAAAAACAGCCCCAAGCAGAAACTGAGGAAGCCACCTTTTAGAAATGCAGATTTGGTAATCCATTCAAGACAGGATGTTTTGAAACAAAGAGAGAATGGTAGGATTAGAACCAGCTCAGAGCAGTCAAAACTTCAACCAAACCTGGGAGCTCAGGCAAACACCTAGGATTTCCATTTCCTCTTTTGCCTATAGCACCAGCTATGACCCCTACATGACCCCATAGGAATCTGACAACAACCAATAGAATATTAAAGGACATGTTCTTGCATAGGAACAGGAAGCTCAAATACAAAGCCCAAAGAAGGTATAAAAACCCCTCACTTTCAACTCCATTTTGTCAGCTGCCCAGAACCACAAACCCATGTGGTTCTGCTTCATCAATAAACCATATTTTCAATCAACATCCATGTTTCCAGTGTCTTTCTCCCACCTTGGAACTGAACCAGATGGATATTTATTCCTACAGTTTGTTAGATTGTGTTACTTATCCTGTTTTTCAAGGCTATATACCCTCTACAGTAATTGAATCAAACAGTTTAAGAACCACTAATTTAGGAGATAAGATGATTGGTTTTTGTCTACCCTTCCTGTGTTCCTGTATCATCTTTAAGTATGGCAGCTTCAACCTAGTCTCACAATACCTGTAAGCACATTATCTCAGTGATTTCTTGAAAGAAATGCGAGAGAACATCAACACTATCATTTCCTTAATTTAAAACACATTACACTGTTATTAAAATGCCAGTTTGATTGTCAGAGGAATCCAAATTCCTGTATAAACTGCTGGAGTATATTGCAACTCGCACAATCTTTTTATTCCTCTCTGACTCAGGGATGGCTAAGAAGATTGTTTGATTCATACTGTAATTCCAACATATCAAATTCCTTCCCAAGTTATTTATGATCCAGAAATGGTTTTTTATTATTATGATTATTTTCAAAATTTGCATGTTTCTAATTTTGCGATGCAGTTCATTTCTCAAAAATATGTCCGTGGGGCAAAATGCACAGGAACAAAAAGGTATGGCATTACAACTAGACAGAACTAAATTAAGTGGGGGAGGGACCTAGAAACTGGTTGAAATTAATCATGACTGAAATCTTATTCTCTCACTCCCAGTCAGTAGGTGCTGTGATGGAAAGAAATCCAGTCTTTCATACTTTCTGCAAATGAAATTTTGGTTGTATAATACCAGCGCCTGATATATATAACAGAAGAAAAGGCAATCTGATGCCCTTGTCATGCCTTGAACTGTATTTCACTAAGATTTAGCCAACACTGGTCAGGCATAATAAGAGCTGTGGTTCCAAACTTCTGGAAAGAAAGGTTGCATTAACACCACTTTCCTCCTGTCTGTAAATATAAAATACCAATTCTCTCATAGTCAGTACGAGGTTTGTGGGGAAATCTTTATTTTCAAAGTATTTGTTATCAAATGCAAATCATCATTGGTATCCTTCAGTTTCAAGACACTATGGTATCGTGCTCTGGAAAGAGGTCCGAAAACAGCATCTAGTGTGACTAAAAAGGCCAATTTGAGAGTGGCAATCCCTTCCACTGCCTTCCACTGAGGGCAGATACATTCTGTCCCCTGCCCAGCCCACAGATTTTGCTGGTTCTTTGCTGCCTCTTTGCCTCAGCCTGCCGAACAAGTGTCTCTTCGAATTGGAGAAGGCCATGCTGCGTCTTTAGCCTCCAAGCTAAACGATCGGAGGTCAAGGTTTCCCAATTGTTAATGTCCATTCCCACGGGCTTTAGGTCCCTCTTGCAGATATCCTTATATCTCAGCTGTGGTCTCCCTCTGAGGTGCTTTCTCTGCATGAATTCTCCATACAGGAGATCTTTCGGAATCCGACCATCAGCCATTCTCATAACATGCCCCAGCCAGCGTAGACGTCACTGTTTCAATAGTGTATACATGCTAGAAATTCCAGCATGTTGCAAGACTGCACTATTTGGAACTTTGTCCTGCCAGGTGATGCCAAGAATTTGTCGGAGACAGTGCATATGAAAGGTGTTCAACTTTCTCTCCTGCCATTTGTAGAGGGTCCAAGACTCACTGCAGTACAAGAAAGTGCTCAGGATGCAGGCTCTATAGACCTGGATCTTGGTATGTTCCGTCAGCTTCTTATTAAGCCATACCCTCTTTGTAAGTCTGGAAAATGTGGTGGCCGCTTTACCAATATGTTTATTCAGTTCAGTATCTAAAGAGAGAGTGTCAGAGATAAATGCAAATAGAAATCCAACAAAAGTCAGAGCATAATTATTTTATGAATAGAGCAGTAAGTAACTTACTTTCCCCAGTCCAGTGATTTATTGTTATTTGGATAAGTAGCAAAGACTGAACCTAGTACATCTTCAATTTATTTTATTTTATTATTTTATTTTATTATTTTATTTTTATTTTATTATTCAATTTATAAATTACATTTATTTAATTTATTTAACTTTTATTTAATTTATTTAATTTTTATTTAATTTATTTATTGGTGGCCCATCTTACTCAGGGTAACTCTGGTTGGCTTATAATAATAACAAAAGATAAGATCTTACATAAAAACTCTTCACTACTTCTATAGATAAGTAGTGGCTGTCCCCAAAATGCTTTTTCAGAAGGCATTTGAACTTTCTTTGTTTTTCCTTGAAGACTGTTCATTTCTCATCCAGAAAGCTTCTTCAGAAGCGAACGTCTTCAAGGAAAAACAAAGAAAGTCCAGTTGCCTTTTGAAAAAGCACCTTTGGGATCTCCACTACCTCATCCCATCCAAAAACAGAGGTATTGGAGCAGTCTAGGGTGAAAGGTGTCACAAAAAAACCCCTCTTGGTTTGTGGACAATCACTGAATCCAATTATTTCACGTTTTGACCAGGGGTGAAATCCAAAATTTTCCCTCTTTGTCTGAAGCTTGCTACTAATCTTTTGGATAAGAGTATTTTGTCTTGGCCAGCATTGATGAAAATGTATCCACTGGATAAAGTAGACTAGACTAGACTAGACTGGACTGGAATGGACTGGACTGGACTGGAATGGAATGGAATGGAATGGAATGGAATAGATAATAAAGAATTAGAGTTAATTAGAATTTGAGTTTATTAGAATTAGAATTAGAATTAGAATTAGAAAGTAGTATAGAACAGAACAGAACAGCAGAGTTGGAAGGGATCTTGGAGTTTACATTTATGACTGGAGTATTTCTTCATTCATATCTCAGGAACAAAATGTCTTCATTTGGTATATAATTGAGGAATTTCACCGCCTTAGATATATTGAATCAATTCAAATAATCTCTTATCATCAAATCTGGAATCTGATCTACATCTTTCATTTTTAAATCTTGAGCTGAATCTGATGCTGCTGATTTGTATTTCCCATACAGACACAGTCAATAATTCTAAGGAACAATTTTCACCAAAAAGAAAGCAGCAGTATTGTTTAAAAAATAGAAGTTTAAATTCTCAAATGTAATATTTAAGCATAGAAATATGAAACAAACTCAGAGACGAAATTGAAAAAAAAACTTTATCATGAAATATTTAATTATGCTGGTTTGTGATATCATATTGTATTTATGAATGTATCTGATTTGAAGTTCAAAGTATTCCCACCTCTTTTTTATTGTGTTTAAAAATAATTCTTTCCATTGTCTTAAAAAAAACTTTGTCATGTTCTTTATAATAGCATTCACATATTATCTTTCAAATGATTATACTAGCACTGTACAAGACTCTTCATACCTGAAATGCAATACTTTCATTAGTAACAATTTTCCACTTGTCCACAATATAGTAGCAATATCTGACTTTGTCTATCTATGGCCAGCTTGATTGAGAACCCTCAGGAAGCTGGGATGGGAATTCTATTCTTCAAAATGAAAATGTGGGAATGAACAGAATGTGGTGGCTAGCCAAGAGCAGGCAAGAAAATTATGTAGTTTAATTCTCCTTTATCAACTGTGTCCTTAAAACTCACAGAAGGCATATAAAAAGTACAAAGCAAGAATTTTGATGATATGTCAGTTGCTTCTAAAAGTTGTGAAAATGATCTCCGTTATCCTAAATAATATACGGCAAGTTTAGTACAGCAGAATTGTCATCACTGCAATAGAAATTATGTTTAACCTCTGACAGCAGGAAAGACATGTTGCCTTCAAAGCTTGATGCTCCAACCTTTGTTAAAGCCCTCCACAACACTTAGAGAAAGAAGAAGAAAAAAACCTGGCAGTTATGTACAGCCAATGTGTAGAGTTCAAATCCTACCATAACACCCTAGATCAGGGGTCTGCAACCTTAAACACTCAAAGAGCCATTTGGACCCGTTTCCCACAGAAAAGAAAACACTGGGAGCCACAAAACTCTTTCCGTGCCTGACTATTTCTTGAGCAGCCACAAAACTAGCATATGAAGTTAAATTAAACATTCTGTTTTCTCCTGAAACTTTTCTTTTCTTGGATTTATCCATGGTTGGCCTACTGGGGGTTGAAAAGCTCAATAAATTGTGTGTTGGTGGGTGTTGCACATTGGCAGTTGTGACACATATTTTGAGTGACAGGGAGCCGCAGCAGAGGGGCGAAAGAGCCACATGTGGCTCCAGAGCTGTAGGTTGCTGACCCCTGCCCTAGATCATCTTTTTAAGTTTCTTAACCTAAAAATTTAGGCTATAATCTTTTTTTATGTTTGTTGCATGTGTGATCGACATAAAAGAGACAGAGCTGATATCATGTTGTAACAGCTGCCTTCTTGATTTATTTATTTTTTTGCCTCCTGCTGTGAATGGCCCTTATGAGACAACTCAACTATCATTCCAAAGTGTGGGGACCATAAACAGCTTGGGATGTTTTATTCCAGAAGGGAGGGAGGGAGGGAGGGAGGGAGGGAGGGAGGGAAGAAAGGAAGGAAGAAAGGAAGGAAGAGAGAGAGAGAGAAAGGGGGGAGGGAGGGAAGAAGGAAGTAAGGAAAGAAGGAAGGAACCCTTTCTAATTAATATATTTAAGATATGTCAAAAAATGTAAACTAATAATTTGCAAGATTAAGTGTAGGAAGCCCAGCAAGAATTATAAATTACAGTGTAGTTTAGTTGTTTTTCTAAAGGGAAAAATGGCATTATTTGGTCATGATGAGAGGAGAAGCTTATTTAAGCATAAATCATTAAAAAGGAATGAAAAATTAGCTTTTCAATTGGTCTGGGCATTTTAGCACCTCCCCGTGATACAGATCAACCATATTATTATGTAATATAAATGATTTGCTAGGCACTTTTAATATAAAGTGACCCACAAGGTTGCATTTCACTTCCTATTAACATTCCCATCAACAAATCCAAACATTTGTTCACCCAAAATTAAGCAACTTGTGGTCGTGACAAATATATTTCTATTTCAGTGCTGCAATTGAACAAGAATCTTCCTTTGTGTTCTTTATTCAGTCCAAAGGGACACAGATGCTAAATAAAGTTCACTTCACACAGTTATTTTGGTAAAGCTTTTAGTCACATCATCCCAATATGCCTTCATCCATTAACAGTTTCAAAGGGAAATAACCTGAAATTTACCCAGGACAGCATGAAAGTTCAAATTTCTTGTTCTAACTAAAAGTCACATGCTCATTTGTTTTGTCCTGAAGGATGGGATTTCTCTAAAGAAACTATTTTACTTCATTTTATGGTTATCCACTTCAAATATAGGAGAGTAACTATAGGACAGAGGAAAAAAAATATGGAAGAATGAATGTGTTGAAGAAGTCACTCAAACTTTTATTGTCCTATTCTTGCGATGCTTTCATATATGCTATTATTTATTGATTTATTGATTTATTGATTTATTGATTTATTGATTTATTGATTTATTGATTTATTGTTAAATTTGTATACCGCCCTTCTCCCTGAGGACTCAGGGCAGTGAACAGCCAAGTAAAAACATAAATTACAAACATTAAAATACAATTAAATATATATATATATATAAATTTGGCCCCATGATTAAAAACAATAACAAACAATTAAAAACATTTTAAAAAATGTTAGGCCAGCCCGGCTTGCTGGAAAAAGAAGGTTTTAAGGGCACAGCGGAAGGCACCGAGGTCTTGGATTCTCCTTATCTCTGGGGGCAGCTGATTCCAGAGGGTAGGTGCCCCCACAGAGAAGGCCCTCCCCCTGGGGGTCACCAGCCTACATTGTTTGGCTGATGGCACCCCGAGGAGGCCCTCTCTGTGGGAGCGCACAGGTCGATGGGAGGCCGTTGGTAGCAGCAGGCAGTCTCGAAGATAACTAGGTAATTAGATTTTAGATTTATATACCAACCAACTCCCACCATCAAACAAGAATATATGTCTATCCCAAGTCCTTGTTCATGTCCAATTTATTCATGGCCTGGATTGATGATAAGGAAGCATTTGATTCTGTTGCACACAGCTGGATTGAAAAATGCTTAAACATTTTTGGAATTACCAGCAACATCCAGAAATTCCTGAAGACTTCCATGAAGCTATGGCAAACTAAGCTGATGTCTTGTGGAGAAGAATTTGGTGAAATTAAAATCAAACGAGGAATCTTCCAAGGTGACTCACTGTCACCTTTGTTATTTGTACTTTTGATGGTGCCACTAACAAGCATCTTGAACAAAACAAACTATGGCTATGAAATGGCTAAAAAGGGTTGAAAATGTCTCATTTGCTCTATATCACGGGTGTCAAACTCATGTCATCACAATGTCAACATGTGACGTATCGCGATTTTTTTCCCTTCACTAAACTGGGCATGGGCGTGGCCAGCACATGACGCATCCAGCCCGCAGGCCGTGAGATTGACACTCCTGCTCTACATTGGATGATTTAAACTGTTTGGAAAAACAATAGCTGAATTGAGCTCACTGCTGAAAAGCACTGAGGAGTTTAGCAGAGACATTGAAATGTGTTATTTCAAAATATCAGCAATGAAGAAAAGACCCAAATTTTCCCACCTCAATTGAATAATTATCAGTCATCCAGAATGACACTGTTTCCATTTACAGGCATGTGCGTAGTGCCTGAGGAAGTGAGGGAAATGGCCTAATGTCCAGCATATCTGCCTCTAATTTTGATCTATTGTTGTTCTGGTTTATATACTGAAAATATGGTTTAGCTTCTTTAGGCTCATATCGGTGATTTATTAATGTTTCTCTGCCATTTCATATCATTTTGTTTATTGGGGTGAATAAAACAGGATGAGTGAAAGGAATTTTATGCAATGTCTTTGAACAGTGTTCTGTGTCAAACAGTTCCAAGCAGCTAGAAATAGCCTAGCAGGGATTTTATTTCTCACTGACATTTTTTAACATATAAAAAAGACTTGAAGCATATGTTTGTATCTACAGAGGCTTAAATTATAAACGGTTCCTAGCAAAGATTTGTCATTTTATCACTTTGTTTTTCATTAGTTAACAAAGAATAAGACTGCAAACATAAGCTAAATGATACTAAGCTAACTTATAAGGTACTGAGGATATCTAAAGATGTCCCTGCTTTAAAAGTCACAATAAGACACTTAAGACTGGCTGCTTTAATTTTCTGATTCATTAGAGCAGTTTGTCAGGTTTTATTGAAACTTAAAGGTCATCCATTCAATCAGTAATGAATTCCAGGGAGATGTTGCATTCGGTGGGGTCCACAGCTCTTCTCAATCATCATTAAGGCATTCATAGGCCCAATGGTAGTTAGTCCCATGAGCAAAGTGAAATTGGTTTCTAATTATAGGGTTGCCACATCTGGCATGCAAACAATGGGTGACCACTAGGTGGAGAGCAAAGAAATATGGACAATGCTCACTTTTTTTGGCTGCCATTTGGTGGTCGGGTGAAGGTTGCCCCATTGTTAGTTTTATATTGCAAAATGTTACTGTTGACCTTAGAGGCATAAATGTTAGAATCCAAGTAAATCTACATCCCAGTGAATTTGATCAAGCTTTCAGGTCATACTTAAAGCACTTATCCTAGCTCAATGTTAAGGGAAGTTGAGGGAAGGCTGGCTATGCTTTGGAATACCAGCATCTCTTGGACCAAGAACCGAAAAGAAATTCCTGTCAGCTCTCTTTGCAGCATTGGCCCAAAGGGACCACTTCATAGAGATTGTCTATTTTCTGAGGGTTAAGTGATCACTGCCACTGGGCAGTGAGGTTGTTGCTGCAAGGGTGCCCTCAAAGAAATGGCGTGGGGTCTTTTTTTGGTCCTCATGAAAAAATAATAGGCAGAACTAGTACATGTTGCTAGTCTCATCAAATAAGGCTTGATGTAGTAACTAATTGGCAGAAGGAAATATGGTGGTAACTTCAATCTGGTTTTAGAGGGAAAGAAGACACATATGTTCAATTGGGTAAATAGATGCCTCCCCCTTTTTCCCAGGATGGTTTCAAAGTAACTCCAAGATAAAGTACACCAATCAATACTGAATGGAAAGATCTCTGCCTCAATTCTTTGAGAATTTTTACCAGAGTAAACAGTATTTTTTTTTAGATAACCAGTGGATTGATAGCTTTGTGATTATATGTTATACAATGCCAGGGATAGGCAATCTAGTGCACTCAAAATATTCCAAATTAAATTCCGATCAGCTTTAGTTGCCAATAATACTGGGGATTATAAATCAATATAAATTGCATATGTGGTCACCTACCATTATAATACATAGCTTCCTGTGATACAATATAATGCCACAGTAATATAGAAATAATGTCTCTGTCATTAGATAAAAAAATTACCAAAGAGAAGTCAAGAGAATGTGTTCTTCTGATGTTGATATCTCCCAAACACACTACTGAAATTATTGGGAAATTTTATTCAAATAATTCAGTATTTTCAAGAGGTTCTTACCAAACGTTTAGCTTTGGCTAAATCACAGCCTTGCCTTTAAGACATCTGTTCATACCAGGAGGAGAGAAACCTACTGATAAGCATTGCATGCAGTTCATATGCATTTTGTTCCCTGTAGCAAATTGTCAGAGGATGAAAAAGGTGATTAAGTAATAATGTGTTGGAATACTTGATTAAGAAACAGCAGACATAAAGTAGGATTGTTTACAAAGATTGTATTATGAGAAGATTTTCTATAATGAGAAAATTGTTACCATTCTTATGTGTTTCACAGTTATGTGTGACAGAGTTAAATAATATGAGCATATTTGGGTTCATTTGCATTTCACATTCTTTTGTGTTCTTGACATCATGGAAAAATTAAGCATCAGTGTTTTATGAAAATTAATTTTCTACTTCAGCACTGAAATTCCACGGCCAACATTTTTTTTATTTTTTCCTCTCAAGGTATTTAACATTGTAATTTATGATTGCAGAAGAAGAATGAAAAAAGTGTAAACTATGTAAAATCCAAACAGCCATTTTTAATTCTTGATCTACCTTAGGGGTGTCAAACTCGTGGCCCACCCCCTGGTTTAGTGAAGGGGGAAAAGTCACGATATGTCACGTGACGACGTGATGCCGTGGGTTTGACTCCCCTGATCTACATCATATCCCTCCTTTTAAAATATCATCTTCTAAATGCAGCACAGAAGCATATATTCTGACCACTCACATCCTTTAAACCTCACTAAAATACTTCATGAAAGTGAAAGACGGAAATAGTTATGAGATATAAATTAGATTCTAAAATTTCCCAGGGCAACAATGCTGAGAATGTCAGTGACTACAGGCTCTTAGAATAGGCCATGGGAAGAATAAAGTAAGCTTTCCATAGAGCTGCAGAAAGGTGTTAAAAGTATATCTTAGAAGTTATAAAGCTCAGCAGCAGCTTCAACTGTAAGATTTAATCAAGAATGGTAATAGGGCTTCAGCCTTAATGTTAAAAATAAAGATTCAGTCCTAAAATATACCAGGTTAAGCATTAGATGTTATGCTATTAATGGAATGGTTGAGAACAGCACATCTGTATGCTTGTAAATATATTGCATTAAATATTCATAATTGTAAAAGAAAAATATAATTAAATGCTACCTTAATATCACATAATGTCTTGCAACTACAAACTCTAAATATTACAAATATGACCTATAATATAACTGCAATAATAAATCACTTGCAGTGGAGTTAGAATTTCTTCTGTAACTTTACTATTGGCATCTGGTAAACACTTACTGTTGTCAGTTAATGGCTCATATACCTTAACTTTTTAGCACGGTTGCTAAATGTGAGCTCAATTATTTTTGAAATAATAGGAAAGAATTATCTTTATCAGATTGTGCGTGGGAAACACACAAAAAAGCCTACGTGAAAATGGTGTGATATTTGAAAGTGATCTCTTCGATCTACAGGCATGAAAATGATTGAGTGGGAGCTACTGGTCTAATGTTAACTGACTTGCTTTGGATCAGTAAGCATCCTGCAGACATCAATAAAAGCTGGTTTCTTCTATGCTAACAAAGCAGAAAAAACAATTGCCTCCCTGGGAATCAGTGCTGGTATACATTGTTATTTAACTAATGAGAGTTAACTGTTTTCTTCAATCAGTTCTTGGTGTATTTCTGTGTTAGGTACAAACTGCTGAAGTCATATTTGGAATACACAGGTATGTGTAAATAAATAGGTACTGATAAAGGTAATATTATGGAATATCCTATATCATTTCTTCCCTCTTTTCCTCTGTCATTCTTATATTCGTTCCTTATGGCCCATTGACTTTTCCTTAGGCTGCTCAGAGATATGTGTTATTCTCAGTGGTGGAATCAGCCAGTTCACACCACTTCGGGAGAACCGGTTGTTAACTTTCTGAGCAGTTTGGCAAACTGATTGTTGGAAGAAATCATTAGGGCAGAGAACCGGTTGTTAAATTACTTGAATCCCTTATTCTGCTTGTCATGCTACTTTTGGGCTTTACAGATTTGATTGTGTACAATGCCAGGGAGGGGGAGGAGGAAATTTTAGGGCTTGCCACCCCAAATGTTGTGCCCTCCTTGAAGAAATGTCACTAAACCCACTTTGAGGGTATATTCATGTGAAATCCTAAGCTGTTCCTGTCTTATTCTGATGCTAGCTAGACTCCAAGCCACCTAAACAAAATTAACTTTTGATTTGGATGTGGCTTGCTAAAAGTTCTGCACAAACTTCTAGAAAGTATGCCGGTAGTACCTATTGGACAATTCCTCTCCTGCTATGCCTTGCCAAATTTTCAGGTTATTATTTATATATGTTTTCGAATCAGTTTTCCCTCTCAGTGACTAGTCCCTGGACTAGTCCCCAACATTTTTTTGGCAAGATTTTCTTGTTGCTTGCTTGTATCTTGTTCCTAGGGCTGATAGAAAGTAACTGATCCAAGGTTACTCACTGGCTTTGTGCCTAAGGTGGGATTAGAACTCATAGTTCCCTGGTTTCTAACCTTCCATTGTAATCACTACAAGTAAGCTCTCACCCTTTCAGGACAAGAAATCAATTGACAATCACTGTCCTTTCTATGGGTGGTGTTTCTAAATATATGTCCTTTAAAGCAGTGATGAAATCTAAAATTTGTTACTACCAGTTCTGTGGGCATGGCTTGCGGGGGTGGGGTGGGGGGGTAATGTGACTGGGTGGGCGTGGCCAATTTTTTTTTTTTACTTTTAAAACCATTTTTCTACAATCTCTTCGGCGAAGAGGTTGTAAAAAAATTGCTTTCAAAAGCTCTGACAATCTTAGCTGAGTTGCCTGATTGGCATAGGCTTTTTTCCTTTTAAATGCCAACTCAGTTTGGATCGTCAGAGGCATTTAAAAGAAAAAAAGGATTTTTTTTCTTTTAAATGCCTCTGATGATCCAAGCTGAGTTGCCTGATCAGCAGAGGCTTTTTTTCTTTTAAAAGCCTTTGACGATCCCAGCTGAGCCACGCAATCATCAGAGACTTGTTTTTTTACTTTTAAAAACATTTTTTCGACCGAAGAGATTGTAGAAAAAAAATGTTTTTAAAAGTAAAAAAAAAAGCCTCTGATGATTGTGCGGCTTAGCTGGACATGGGGGGGGGGCAGGTATTTTTTCTACCAGTTCTCCGAACCACCCTCCTCCATCGCTACCGGATCAGGTGATCCGGTCCAAACCGGGAGCATTTCACTCCTACTTTAAAGATAAAGGTTCCCCTCACACATATGTGCTGGTCGTTCCTGACTCTAGGGGGGCCATCTTGTTTCAAAGCTGAAACGCTGTTACCTTCCCACCAAAGGTGGTCCCTGTTTTTCTACTTGCATTTTTAACATGCTTTCAAACTGCTAGGTTGGCAGAAGCTGGGACAGATAACAGGAGCTCACCCCATTACATGGCACTAGGGATTCGAACCGCTCAACTGCCTACCTTTCGATCGACAAGCTCAGCGTTTTAGCCACTGAGCCACCACATCCGTTAAATATGTCCTTTACATTGGTTTATTTGAGCAGATTTTTGTGTGTGTCCATATATGTGTGCACATTGGTGTGTCGTCTGCCCCAGAAATACCACTGGGGTGGTATTAAAATGTTATATACAAAATAAACCAAATGTATCAAATCAGGAATATATGCTCCCTATGGCTCTGGAGAGGTGAAGACCATTGGACACATACTGCTTCAATGATCTTTTTATATAGCACTAGCAATAGCACTTAGACGTATATACCGCTTCATATACAGCCCTCTCTAAGTGGTTTATAGAGTCAGCGTATTGCCCACAACAATCTGGCTCCTCATTTTGCCCGCCTCAGGAGGATGTAAGTTGAGTCAACCTTGAGCCAGTGAGAATTGAACTGCTGAATATATTTTTAAAAAAGTATCTTCTCTATAATACAATATGTATCCTGGCCATTCTGATACTGTTTATCTCCAATGGCTGATTAAGGATGAACAGTCTATGATCAAAGCGCAGGTGGTGACATTTTGCACAGCAGCACTGGGGATTCATTGGAAACTGGTGATTAATCCATCATAGCTATTTTACTTTAATTAATGCAGCAAATCCTTTTGCATTATTTCTCTTTTGCGGTTTAGTATTTAATGACTATGCACCTCACAGTTTAAGGAACTGTTATTATCTTATAGTTAGGCCATGCTGTGTTTTGTTCGTGTGCAACTGACAGATTGGATGCCAAATTGTGATTTTAATATAGATTTTATTCATTATTTAATTCTAGAATTGTTAACTGGGTATTCCTTGAGTGTTTTGAATGACAATGACTGTAACTTGGAAGGATTTGCCATTGTTAAGAAATCTCGAATGTACTTTACGATCAGATCACTCAGGGATGGAAATTCCATTTCTAATTCCCATCGTTTTCAAGGAGTACCTGTATAGTATTTCTTTTTTAAAACAGATGGTTTTTATTTACTATTATTATATATTTTAACATACAGTAAACAAAAAGAAGGCATTTCTTAAAGTCTCTGATCATTTCTTTTTTTCGGTCTGTCCTTTATTTTCCCAATGAATGGTTCACTTTTAATATTTCATTTGAATTAAGTGTTCTTTTCTAATCATAATTTTCATAAGGTATCTATCAGAATAGTAAACATTCTTTTTTACTCACAGCAGAGAGGTATAGATACTGTATTAAGTCTTGACCCTGAGTGCAGAATTGTTACATGACTTCCCTCAGTGGGTTTCCACTCAGCGTACAACCTGTGTAGTGTTTTCTGTGTAGTGGGTGTTTTTTTCCCTATTCCTTTATGGATGCGTACTTTGATATAGATTCGTCTTACAGTTCTCCATAAATAAAGCTTTCTCGAACTGTGAGATGGGTAGCATATAAATTTAATAATAAAAAAATAAGCAATAACTTATTACCCATAATTTTGAGCTTGTCCTTGATTTTTAGGTTATTGTAGCAACTGCTAGTCTTACAGGAAATGGTTATTTGTGTTTGAAGGAGCTAAAAGCAACCATGAGAATCGTATTAGAGTCCCAGATACTTCTGTAATTAATTTACATTCGATATTGTTTTATAAATTTAATATTTCAAGCTGTGATCCAGATTAATCCATTGTTGGAATTTGCCTTAAGAAGTTTCCTTTTAATTTCAGCTAATGTTGAGGTAAACTGGGATCTAATGAACTGAGAAATTTTATGGGCTATTACTTCATTTGCTGAACAATTTCTTCTGTGATTATTTTATCCGCAGCACAATCATTTTTTCCTTGCTCCCTTTGTTTTTCTATGGACAGTTTAAGTTTAAGTTTAAGTTTATTGGATTTCTATACCGCCCTTCTCCCAGGGGACTCAGGGAGCCACATTAAAACATGAATTTATAAAATTTAAAACCAATTAAAACAAATATATACAATTTGGCCCTCAATTAAAACACACATACACCCACTTAAAATTCATATTAAGCCAGTCCGGCATGCTGAAACAGGAAGGTCTTTAGGGCATGGCGAAAAGTACACAGGTCGGGGCTAAAACGAAGCTCTAGGGGCAGCTCATTCCAAAGGGCTGGTGCCCCCACAGAGAAGGATCCCTCCCCCCGGGTGTCGCCAGTCAGCATTGTTTGGCCGACGGCATCCTGAGGAGCCCCTCTCTATGGGAGCATATTGGCCCCCATAACCTATGGGAGGTTATTGATGGCAGTGAAGTTGGATCTTTTGAACAAGAGCTCAGCTATTAACTGTGCAAGTAACTTGATGAATTCCTTTAAGTGCTGCCTACCCTTTTATATTTTTCTATCAATTATGTCTCACATTCTCTCCCTCCCTCCCTCCCCCCTCTCCTCTCTCAAATTTCAGAGCTATTCTTGATGCTTGACATAGAAGGAAAAAAGTTGCAAAACTTCATAACAGAGGAAAGGATCACACACATGTTTCAAAATACAGTTTCTGGGGATGTAAGCAGGTTTGCAGAGATAAACTCATGTTGAAATTAACGCAATCCTAAACTGCTCTTCGGTATTCTTTTCTATGAACATTTATGTTGTGTATTTTCTTGATATTTAATTTAATTTAATTTAATTTATTCAATTTATATGCCGCCCCTCTCCGAAGACTCAGAGTGGCTCACAATACATTTTAAAAAATCATTATAAAAACATTTAAAAATTAAAAACATTAAAAACTCATTCACACCATTCATGGCCAGATCTCGCCAGATCACAAGAGCGAGATCAATGGCCCAAGGCCTGCCGGAAAAGCCAGGTCTTCACCGCTTTTTGGAAGGCCAATAGGGTGGGGATGGTCCAGACCTCAGGAGGTAACTGGTTCCAGAGAGCTGGAGCAGCTACAGAGAAGGCCCTCCCCCGTGTTTAGCTGACGGGACCCGGAGGAGACCAACTGTGTGGGATCTTACCAGTCGCTGGGAGCTATGCGGCAGAAGGCGGTCTCAAAGATATTCTCTAAAACATTGGAAAACTTCTACAGGTTCCCATTGCCCTCAAAAGACTATTTTTTAATATACAAAATAGCACTGTATTTTTTATAAATTTAAAACTACTTATTAGTTTTGGAGAGATGAATTGCTATACAAAGAATAAAATAGTAATTGAATTATACACATTAACCAATTCAGGGATAATGAATCATTGATGAATTATTTCTTACAAAACTGTTTTGTTATAGGTAAATCTTTGTTATGTAAAAATATCAAAATACATGGAATATTCCCTTGACCAAAAGCTTATAATTTCATAAGGTATAAATTATTGATATCTACAGTTACACAATTATAACAGTATATATTATTATTAGTTGTAATAGTAACAATATTAAATGTTATTTCTTATCTTCTTTCCAGAGTAGCCCAGAGAATATTACAAGAGAAAAAAAATGCTTTTATAAAACAATTGGTTTATAAAAACAATTTAAAAACCCAATGGTTTTTTAATTGTTTTGTAATGGATACAAAAAGTAAAATAATGTTCATTTTTAAAAGCAAAAATGCAAAATAATAGACTTGCAGCATGGTCTTATGCTACAAATACTTGGATCAATTCGAAAAACGTTCTCAACATATTTTTAATACTTTAAATAGTTTATAATCTACCCAGAAAACACTAACAATTCAGTGGATTAAAATGTACAAAGCATAATTTGTTTCTGACAGTGGCAACACACAACAGTCATTGTAAATATGGTTGTTCTAAAGCAGAGGCCCCCAACCTTTTGGGCACCAGGACGGATTCTGTGGAGAAAGATTTTTCAGTGGACTGGAGGGGGTGTGGCTTTGCATACTGCCTGCATGTTGCATATGGCACTTTGTTTGTGTGGTCCGGTTGATGCCAGTCCACAGACCGGGGGTTGTGGACCCCTATACTAAAGTGTAATAGCAAAAGCCTCAAAACACCTTAGGGCCGTGGTGGCGAACCTATGGCACGGGTGCGGAACCATATCGGTGGGCACCAAGCTCAGCTCCGGCATGCATGTGTGCGCCAGCCAGCTGATTTTCGGGCCTTCTGGGCCCACCAGAAGTCAGGAAACACACTGTTTCTGGCCTCTAGGGGGCCTCTGGGGGATGGTAGGGAAGGCCGTTTTTGCCCTCCCTAGGCTCTGGAGCCTAGGGGAGAGCAAAAAACGGGCCTACCGGGCCCACCAGGCCATCACATGCCAAAAGTGGGGGGAGCAGGGGGGGCGGGGCTCAGAGAATTATGGATGTGGGCACGCGTGCGTGTGACCCAACCGCGCTCCCCCCACTTTTGGCACACGATGGCAAAAAGGTTAGCCTTCACTGCCTTAGGGAATAATAAATTGCCTAAAGCTTTTCCAATCACAGCCCTTTTCATCAATAACATTATTGCTAATTTCAGATTGATAGTCCTTGAAGAGAATGGATCAAAAGACTATTTTCAATGCAAAACTAAATAACATATTTAGAATTCATTAAGTTTAATAAAATTAAAGAGCCCTGATGGTACAGTGGTCTACGCACCCTGTTATTAACACAGCTGCCTGCAATTTACTGCTGGTTCGAATCTCTCCAAGGCTCAAGGTTGACTCAGCCTTCCATCCTTTCTAAGGTAGGTGAAATGAGGACCCAGTTTGTGGGGGCAATAAGCTGACTTTGTATAAATATACAAAAGGATGAAGGCTATTGCTTAACGCATTGTAAGCCGCCCTGAGTCTCCGGAGAAGGGCGGCATATAAATCAAATTTAAAAAAAAAAAATTAACAACATTTCTTAGAAACTAAATAAACACTCTATATACTTATTTATGTACATATTTATTTTTCTCATCTATGGAAGAATACCAGTGTTTATTTTGTGCATGGCCACTATAGATAATTTTCATGTTCTTTTATTTTAGATTCACCTCAACTTCTATAGTAAATTACTCAACTTTAATTAATCACAGATGAAGTCTACTCTGCCAATTTTTTTAAAATTTTGGGTTTCCGTATTAAGAGTTCTGGTTCCTGAAAAAGGAAAGAAGGAGAGCACTAAAAAGAGAAGCATCTTCCCAATGATATATGACGTTCTCTGCCTTCTTCTCTTCAGGAAAGTTCTCTAAACCTCCTTGCATTTTGAGAAATCTGGAGTGTTCCTATAAGGAAGGAAGGGCAAAGAAATATACTTCCAAGAGTTGAACTATCCGTATCTAAATAAGGACCTATTTAACCATAGTTCCTAACTTTTGGTTGAGTAGAGATTTTGTAGCAAATAAAGGAAATGGATTTATTTCAAGAAGTGAAGAAATTAAATTATAGACATCTCAGCTATGAATATGAATGTTGAATACAGAATCGTGGGCAGAGGCAGAGTTTTAATTGTGCATAAAATTATGGACCGTAAGAAAGAAATTAAATAAAATATGCCACATGAATACTCTGGTACACTGTATAACATGCCAATGAGTAATGCATAATGAATTGTCCTGCATTTGTATAGAGGAAAAAAAAGAATTAAAGATTTTAATTTTAAAAGATTTTAACACTCCACTAGCAAAACAAAACTGGATATCATCGATCAGCAGCAACTATTTCTTGGGCAAAACACAAGGCCAGGCCGGCAGGTTAGATTTATTTCTGGGTCTTGCATAGTGGTTTAGTCTGTTGATAGGCTGTCTAGTTGTTAGGCTTTATGTCCATCTGAATTCCATTTCCCTTGACATAACTTCCTTCTAAAGAATTTATACACAGAGTTCCAGCAAGCTATGAAAAGAATATGCTTAGCTACATAGAAAGAACCCGTGAAAGCATAATTTGCAGCACTCAAAAATTTATTCAGTGGGTTCCATCTGAGGAAACGAGAAAAAATAACAAAAACATTCAATATTATAGCAGGGCAATGACAAGAGAGTTTGGGCAACAATGAAATCTTCTTAGCTACTTTTTGAATAGAGGCTTTATTGATTTCTTTCACAAATTAGCTTTAACCTCTCTCTTATCAATGATTGGCATAGTATAATCTTGGTACAGTGGGGATACATTTCTTAAGTAGTAACTGAACAAGATTAAATACTACAGCTATATATTAAAAACTGATAGTCATAACTGTCATAAATATAAAACAAACATAAACATATGCATATACATATACCAAATTTATATTTCGGTGATAAAGAAATAAAGGGAGACTATTATAGATCTGTTTCAAGCTATTTAACTCTCATCAGTTAGCCATACCCTTACTTGGATTCGAACTTGGGTTGCCTTTATTAGCAAAATATAAATTTGTATAAAAATGGTTTGTCGTGAATGCAACTGCTTGAGGGCTCCTGGATTGGAGCTGAAAGGCAAAAGGGATGCAGTTTGCTCCCTCCCACATGCTGGGGTAGACCAGGTGTCTCGCTAGAAAAACACTTAATCTGTCCCCTGGCTCAAGCTGATGAAGGGAGGAGAACTTGTGGCTCAGAGGTTAATACAACTGCCTAACATAAAGGCAGCCCAAGTTTGAATCCAAGTAAGGGTATGGCTAGCTGATGAGAGCTAAATAGCTTGAAATAGATCTATACTAGTCTCCCTTTATTTCTTTATCACCGAAATATAAATTTGTTATAAAAATGGTTTGTCGTGAATGTGACTGCTTGAGGGCTCCTGGATTGGAGCTGAAAGGCAAAAGGGATGCAGTTTGCTCCCTCCCACATGCTGGGGTAGACCAGGTGTCTCGATAGAAAAACACTTAATATATATACATATACACATACACACACATACATACATAATATTATATAATATATTATATAATATATTATGTATGTATAACCATTTCAGACAAATGATTGTCCAATCTCTTTTTAAAAACTTCCAGTGTTGGAGCATTCACAGCTTCTAGAGGCAAGTTGTTCCACTGATTAATTTTTCTAACTGTCAGGAAACTTCTCCCATAGTTTTGGGAGGTTGCTTCTCTCTTTGATTAGTTTCCACCCATTGCTTCTTGTCCTACTCTCAGGTGCTTTGGAGAATAGCTTGACTCGCTCTTCTCTGTGGCAACCCCTGAGATATCAGAACACTGCTATCATGTCACCCCTAGTCCTTCTTTTCATTAAAGTAGACATACTCAATTCCATCCACCATTCTTTATTATGTTTTAGCCTCCAGTCCTCTAATCATCTTTGTTGCTCTTCTCTGCACTTTTTCTAGAGTCTCAACATCTTCTTTGCATCATGGTGACCAAAACTGGATGCAGTATTCCAAGTGTAGGCATTATAAAGGCATTATAAAGTGGTATTAACACTTCACATGATCTTGATTCTATCCCTCTTTTAATGCAGTCAAGAACTGTATTGGCTTTTTTGGCAGCTACAGCACAGTGCTGGCTCATATTAAAGTTTTTTAGTCTTTAAGATATCTCAACACTTGGATTTCACTGGAAAATGGAAAGGTTTTGTGTTTGCTTTGGTTTCTTGTTTCTTCTTATATTCAATCTTCTTCCCCACAAAAAAATCTTATTCCATGCTAGGCCAAATGAGCTATATATTTGGAACACCAAAAGACTGCCAAAGTCTTTCTCCTTAATAACTGAACACATCTCCATTATGGAATTTTTTAAATTGCTCTTATAAAGTGAAAATATTTTTGGAAAACAGCATATGCAATTGCTTTATAGCCCATTAGACATTGTATCTTCTCTCGTTGCTTCTATCTGAGTAATTCCATGTCCTAGATAATATTAAGTGTGCATATCTGTATTGAGACAGGCAGACTCTTGCCCAGAATAAAGACTCCAAAATAAGTGGTAAAAGGTTTATTGGTCACTGCATGGGCCATCAAACGATTAGAAAGAATTTCTTACCCCTTGTGGTGCTTCATTTTTTTTTAAAAAAAAATCATTTGTGGAATAATCTTTTATTCTCTCTGTTGTCTATAAAATCTCAAAGGATATCTCATTCTTCTGAAGATCTGAATGTGCTGAGAAAATGAATTGTGGGTTTTCTATTATTTACAAAGCTGGCATTGTGAAAATAAAGACACAGTGGTTTGTACTGCTTTTACTAAAAGAGAAAGAAAAAATATTTGTCGCTGTAATTTTAAGAGAACAGGCTTTCCATATAAAGTGTTTATTATATGAAAATGTGGTTGATAAATTGGGAAAATACATAGTTCATTCTTTTCAATTCAAAATTCCTGAATAATGTTATATTCAGTATATTCCAGAAGGAATTTCTATGCAATCATGAACATATAATTATTCCGTTTTTAATAAAATTGATGTTTAAAAGATATTTACTTTATGTTATTGTACACAACATAATACAGCCTAGAAAAGTATGTTAATAAAAAGAGAATCATGAAGAAACATTAAGGGTTGTTTTCATTTAAATCTATTTAATTTAAGCTTTATCCATTGGCTGTTAACATCCCTGGTTAAATAACATTCTTTTTAGCACTTTGGCACAGAGTACAGCTATTTAGAATCCTCTTTAAAGAAAGAAGGTAGAAAACTCCATTAAAATTAGCAAAGCAATAACCATTTTATTCATGAAAATTACTGGTACTAAATATAATAAAGGCTTTTCTCATTGTAAAAAAAAAAAAAAAGCCTGACAGAGAAATAAACATTATTTGGTACTGCCTAGATGAGTATTTATAAAGCAATCTTAACATTTATGTGAATTGGAAAGCTTTTTTTTGTTATGTCAACTGCATTATGAGTAATATAATGGTGGCACCTTTCCTATCTAATACTCCTCGACTTACAACCATTTGTTCAGAGATCAAAATTACAATGGCACAGAATGGATTCATGAGCCCTGTCCGAAGTCATGGCTACTGCAGTGCCTCAATGGTTCAATGAAGAAAATTCAGGCATTTGGCAATCTGCCCTTCCTTGCGATTGACCACAGGGCTGCTACAGTGGCTCCCTCGCCTATCTCCCCCCGGGCCCCCCTGCTGGGTCCCCTTGGGCCTGCTTTGTCACCCCACTGGGTCCCTGCGGGCCTTTGGCCTGCTCCTCACCTTGCTGGGGCCCTCCGCCTCCTCCCCCCCCTTATCACCAGTTGGTCACTTATCTTTTTGATAAATCTTCTGGAAGTAGTTTTCTGCAACCATCTTATTCCCAATCATTTTCATGTATTGGAAATCATAAAATGACCAGAGAAAACAGATCTTCAGTGTTGAGTGAGGGTTACTTCCCCACCGCCTTGAAAGAGGCGGTGGTGAGGCCTCTCCTCAAGAAGCCGTCCCTGGATCCGGCAATATTGGCCAACTATCGTCCTGTCTCCAACCTTCGCTTTATGGCGAAGGTTGTTGAGAGTGTGGTCGCACGACAGTTTCCGCAATTCCTGGAGGAAACATCTTATCTAGATCCGTTCCAGTCGGGTTTCAGGTCTGAGCACAGCACAGAAACGGCATTGGTCGCGTTGGTTGATGATCTCTGGAGGGCTCGGGACAGGGGTTGTTCCTCTGTTCTGGTCCTGTTAGACCTCTCAGCGGCTTTTGATACCATCGACCATGGTATCATGCTGCACCGGCTGGAAGAGTTGGGGGTGGGAGGCACCGTGTTGCGGTGGTTCTCCTCCTTTCTCTCCGACCGGTCGCAGTTTGTGTTGGCAGGGGGGCAGAGGTCGACCTCGAGGCCTCTCATTTGTGGAGTGCCGCAGGGATCGGTCCTCTTGCCCCTTCTGTTCAACATTTATGTGAAGCCGCTGGGTGAGATCATCCGTGGCTTTGGGGTGAGATACCACCAGTACGCTGATGACACCCAGCTGTACATCTCCACCCCAGGCCACCCCAACGATGCCCTTGAAGTAATGTCCCAGTGCCTGGAGGCTGTACGGGTCTGGATGGGGAGGAACAGGCTCAAGCTCAACCCTTCCAAGACTGAGTGGCTGTGGCTCCCGGCATCCCGATATAGTCAGTTGACTCCATCACTGACTATTGGGGGCGAGTCATTGGCCCCCACAGAGAGGGCTCGCAATCTGGGAGTCCTTCTGGATATGCAGCTGTCCTTGGAGGAACATCTGACGGCTGTAACCAGGGGGACCTTTTGTCAGGTTCGCCTGATTCGCCAGTTGCGGCCCTTTCTTGATCGGGATTCCCTGTGCACAGTCACTCACGCCCTCGTCACCTCTCGCCTTGACTATTGCAACGCTCTCTACATGGGGCTCCCCTTGAGGAGCACCCGGAGGCTCCAGCTGGTCCAGAACGCAGCAGCGCAGGTAGTGACGGGAGCAGCATGGCGCTCCCATGTAACACCGCTCCTGCGCGAGCTGCACTGGCTCCCAGTTGTCTTCCGGGTGCGCTTCAAGGTGTTGGTTATCACCTTTAAAGCGCTCCATGGCATAGGGCCTAGCTATCTTCGAGACCGCCTGCTGCTACCAACGACCTCCCATCGACCCGTGCGCTCCCACAGAGAGGGCCTCCTCGGGGTGCCATCAGCCAGACAATGTAGGCTGGTGACCCCCAGGGGGAGAGCCTTCTCTGTGGGGGCACCTACCCTCTGGAATCAGCTCCCCCCAGAGATAAGGAGAATCCAAGACCTCAGTGCCTTCCGTCGCGCCCTTAAAACCCATTTATTTAAACAAGCCGGGCTGGCTTAAGATGAAATTTTTAACTGTTTTTAAATGTTTTAAACATTTTTAATTGGTAAATGAGTTTTAATTGGGCCAAATTTATATATCTTTTAATTGTTTTTAATATTTGTTCTGCATGTTTTTTAATCTGGCTGTACACCGCCCTGAGTCCTCAGGGAGAAGGGCGGTATAGAAATCCAATATAAAATAAAATAAATAAAATAAATTATGGAAGCAGATATTTAAAACAAACCAAAGGTGGTTGTTGAGTCTTGTTTGACTTAGACGATCAGTTGAAAAAATACACTGCTCAAAAAAATAAAGGCAACACAAGCAGAAGACATCCAAGATCTGAATGAATGAAAAAGCCTTATTAAATACTTTGTTCATTACATACAGTAGTTTTGTGTTCCGTTTAGTTGTTTGAGCAGTGTATAAACTACTGTATGCAAAGAACAAAGTATTTAATAAGGCTATTTCATTCATTCAGATCTCGGATGTCTTCTGCTTGTGTTCCCTTTATTTTTTTGAGCAGTATATATATATATCAAGGAGATGGTTCATTGCTTAGCATTTGAAAGGAGCTCTTTGCAAAGTGGGTTAGCTTGAGTGAAACATGCCTCTTTGAGCAACCACATCCTCTGGTCTAAACCTCCACCAGAAACAACAATGAAACAAAGTGGGCTGTACAGGTAGTCCTCAACTTGCAACAATTCCTTTAGTGACTTTCTGACAATCAAGTCAATAAGGAAGACAGATTCACTTAACAACATTATTAACTTAACAAATGCAGTGAGTTACTTAACAACTGTGGGAAGAAAGGTTGCAAAATGGAGCAATAATTAACCTAACAAATGTTTCACTTAGCAACATAAATTTGGGGCTGAACTGTAGTTGTAAGTCGAGGATTCCCTGTACATGCACCTAATGGCAGGTAGCCAGGAACAGCCTCCTTGTACCTGGAACAAGGAGAGCTGTTTCCCCCCCACACACACACTATGATGCCTTCAAGAGCTTTACAAAGCCCTATTGTCACTTTATGAAAATACAGTAATTTCTAAAGCAATTTCCCATCTCCATAGTGATTTTTAATCCATAGGATTCAGATTTTGGAATGGAATCTTGGCTTTGTTCTTTCTGCCCCAATCACCTCCACTACATTGCCCAACAGAGAAAGGACCAGAAAATAACTTATTCATAAAGTTGTTTCTCCAAAATCAGAAATGATATTCTACTGGATTTGGAACAGTCATTGAAGCTGCAATGATTATTGGAGGTATTATGCTTCTCTGGCCTTTTTGTGTGCCTTGGACAAATCAACAATTCATTGAAAATCTACTGCTATCTTGATCATATATATCTTTACAAATTAACAGTCTTTTCTATGGAGCAACCTTTAAAAGGTATGTACAATTAAACTGCAGATTGATTAACAGAAGAAATTAGAATCTTACCGAAAGAAAGTTATTGAATACATATTTCCCAAGAGTTTAAGGACATGTCTGTGCATTAGATTCTTCCCGTAATGCAGTATTTAATTTCCTTCTATTGCTAATGTTAATGATTGCCACATAATTAGATTATGCAAAGTTTGCAAGCTTGTTACAAAATAAAAAAGGGGTAAAATACAATCTAAGTTCATGTGCATTCTTAATGGACTCAGTGGAGGAATAATAGGGCATTATTAATATAAAACCTCATTTGCTAATATAACACACATACCTATTGGTTTTTTTTCAAGTCACTTATGGAAATTATGAAAAATGCTAGCTGAGAACTCACCCACCCATTCTGCCACATTCTGGGTCAACTGCAGATCCTGGGTTGTTTTCATAGGGTGTTCAGAAGTGCACTACAGTAATCCAGTCTTGAATTTACCAGAATAAATCAGATAGGGATGAAAATTCAGCTACAGCTGACAGAAATCACTCTTTGTCCTAGATACTGGTGCTAAACATCACAGTCGTTTCATCTTATCTGAGTTTAACTTTTATCATCTATTTCCAGATCCAATCCTCTAGACTTGTTCAACCCCAAACTTACAAGCAAGAAGTAAAACTGAGTTTTATCATCTTATTAAAGGCAACCAGCTCAGCAAATGATCTTTTCCCAATGATTTCATGTATACGTAAGAAGATAGAATCTTGCCGGATCTCCAACAAAAATTTAAAAACATTTTTTAAAAAACTGCTATTTTCTTTTCTCTGAGCTTCTTACTTTTCTATATGCTTTTGCTTTAAGTTCAATGGTATGGAATTTCTACCTGGGATAAAAGAATTTCATACACACATTCAGAAATCCCAGATCCCCAAAATTATTTTGACTGTTTGGGAGTGAAGGATAAAACCTTTCTAGAAGTAGAAAAACAATAAAAGAGCATATTCTTGTTTGGAGAAGGAAGAGGAAGAATAGGACACAGCTGCTCCAGAAAAGTTAGGAAAGAAAAATAGTAATTACAGTCAAGGTTTCTGCCAGGTTTCAAACTATTTTCTGCAATCTTCTGTTTGCATCCATTGTGCTTATTGTGGAACCTATGATAACGAGTAGCTTTCAGATGTGTTAGAGAAGAGGGTAACACTGACTCAGTGGAAGGAATGTTCTTTTTCTGTGCAATGGAACTGGTGGTGTTGGCTTTCAATAGATTGAAGGGAACTAAATGAAATGTACAAGAGCTGTTACATTGATGTAAATTGGAAAAGTGAATCTGAAAAAGCACTTCAAGGTAGCTTTGCTGTTGAATGGGAGACTAAAGGATGCCAATGTTCTCACTTACACATATTGGTAGTGAAATAATCAGACAATGTAATTAACACCTCAGTCATTTCTAGCAAGAAACAGCTCAGTTAGGCTTGTTTTTATGGCATTAGTGGGAAATATTATAAAACTGTGATGTATTTTTAATAGAATTTTCCATCTCAAAGTTTCATAATTAAAGCAATCCCAAACATCAAAGCAAATCATGAAAACCAAGTAATGAATAATTAGCTAATAGCATTTAAAATAGTTATTCAACACACCCCTTTTAAACGGGACAGGAAAGTATTACACGAACAGGATTGGCGCCAAATGAACCCTCAACTGCCGTATATGTTTATAGCGGGTATGCCATCTTTGGGATGACAATACCAGTACTCTTCAATTTACGACCACAACTGAGGCCAAAATATATGTCGGGAAGTGAGAAATTCATTAAATGAGTGTTGCCCCATTTTACGACTTTTCTTGTGCTAAGTAAATCACTGCAGTTGTTAAATTAGTAACGCGGTTGTTAAGTAAACCTGATTTCCCCATTGATTTTGGTTGTCTGAAGATTGCAAAAGATGATCACATGACTGCATAAATAGGAGTCAGTTGCCACGCATCTGAATTTTGATCACATGACCACAGGGATGCCACAATGGTTATAAGTGTGAAAAATAGTCAAAAGTCACTTTTTTCAGTGCCGTTGTAACCTCGAATGGTCACTAAGGGAACAGTTGTAAGTCGAGGACTACCTGTAGAGCAAATCTTTGGTAGGTGGGGTATAATTATGATCATTGGCTTCAGATTCAGTTGAATTCTCAGTCAGAATTACAAAATGTTTTAAAACTGTAGCTGTATTCACATCGCCTTCTCCTTGTGAAATGGGATCAGTGGTGGGTTGCCCCCGGTTCACATCGGTTCTATAGAACCGGTAGTAAAACCGGCGAGAGGCTCCACCCACCAACCCTGACGTCATCAAAATGCTTCTGCACATGTGCAGAAGAGCACACGTGCGCATGAGCGAAGCGAGCCCCGTTGCAAACTGGTAGTAAAGGTAAGTAGAACCCATCCCTGAATGGGATATTTCTTTCCTCCTGCAAAGATGGCAAATAAGAATCTGTTCTACAAAAAAGACCCATTAGCAGACTATACCACTGGGGACAACTCTTGGCTTGGTTTTATGGTCATATATCACAGTGAATTTGAATCTTCATGGCTGCGCAAGAACAATTCAGTCCAAAGGAAAAAGGGCATTACAAGTAGTGCTCATTTAGTGACCGTTCAAAATTACGACGACACTGAAAAAAAGTGACTTATGACCATTTTTCACACTTACAACTGTTGCAGCATCCCATTGGTCATGTGATTAAAATTCAGATGCTTGGCAACTGTCTCATATTTATGACAATTGCAGTGTCCTAGGGTCATGTGATCCTCTTTTTTCACCTTCTGAAAAGCAATTTCAACAGGGAAGCCAGATTCACTTAACAACTTTGTTACTGATTTAACAACCGCAGCGATTCACTTAACAAGTGTTATGAGAAAGGTCGTAAAATAGGGCAAAACTCACTTAACAAATGTCTCACTTAACAACATAAATTTTGGGCTCAATTGTGGCTCATAGGTTGAAGACTACCTATATGTGTACAACTAAAAATCTCTATATGCCTTATTTTAGTAAGAAAAGATAGCATCCTGAATACCATCTATAACGATCATTGATTCAAATCCAGAAAGAGACTTTGCATCCTGTGAGGGCAAAAGCACAGCATCTTTCAATACCCTTTTAAAGCAGCCGTAACTTTCGCCAGGATTGCCTGAGTTTCCAAATGCAACAAAGTGAAATAAAAGTACTCCAAGACGTATTTCAATATGTTACACATTTCCCTTAATAAAAAGATTTCAAGAAAATTAAGGTATATAAAATAGCATGCTTCTGTGCTCATTTAAATCAAGGATGCAGTTTCTTTATGCTATAAACAGAGCTGGTTGAATGACAGCTAGATTAGAAGATGTCTTGATCAATTGGAGGCAACTAAATATCTAGGGGGAAATAATTATTTGATTTATATTTTTGTGATAAATCTTTCCCCATCTTCTTCTGCTAGCTATTCTTTCCATTTCACTTTTAAGAGTTTGTGACCCCTCTAGCTGCTTTCAATTCTACCAGATAAGGTCACTGCAAAGATAAATAAACTAGGGACCACAACATGCATTAACAGATTTCCATTCTTCCTGTTTCATAGCAAGATAAGTATAAGCTTACAAAACTATCTGCTTCTCCAAAGTATACTAGAGAAGACTGACAACAATACATATACATGCATACATATACACTATTCCAATATTTGACGGGCTCCTACAAAGACAAGGGGGTCAAACTATTTTCCAAAGCACCAAAAGGCAAGACAAGAAACAATGGGTGGAAACTAATAAAGGAGAGAAGCAACCTAGAACTAAGGAGAAATTAACTAACAGTGAGAGGAATCAACCAATGAAATAGCTTGCCTTCATCACCGGAAGCTTTCAAAAAGAGCTTGAACAACCATTTATCTGTAATGGTATAGGGTCTCTTGCTTGAGCAGCGGATTGGACTAGAAGACCTCCAAGGTTCCTTCCAACTCTATGTTCTATATGAATGTATACACACAAAATACAAACCCAGAGAGATTGTTAATGTTATCAATCCTTCCTGGCCCAATTCACTTTTTTTAAATACCATCCCTCTTAAAGAATGGACAAATTTACATGCATTTAGCTGGAACTAAGCCCTCCTAAACAGGTATGAAATCCATCAGCTTCTGGAGAACCGGTAGTGGAAATTTTGAGCAGTTTCGGAGAACTGGCAAATACCACCTCCGGCTGGCCCCAGAGTGGGATGGGAATGGAGATTTTGCAATATCCTTCTCCCAGGAGTGGGGAAGGAATGGGAATTTTTCAGTATCCTTCCCCTGGAGTGGGGTGAGAATGGGGATTTTGCAGTATCCTTCCCCTGGAATGGGGTGGGAATTGAAATTTTGCAGAATCCTTCCCCTGCCATGCCCACCAAGCCATGCCTACCAAGCCACACCATGCCCACCAAGCCATGCCCACAGAACCAGTAGTAAAAAAAAAATTGGATTTCACCACTGGCCCTAAATATAATGCAGTGCATTTTTCTTTTCTCAGCTTTTCTCAGTCTGCTTGATTAGTTTAGTTTTAAAAAATGAATTATGGTAAACTATGATAATCAGAAAATCCCAACATGTAATCAAACATTCAGCTTTTAAATTTTGAATGAGAGCAAAATCTTCAGCATGCATCGAGTAAATCGGATAACTTCAGCTTAGTAAGCCCTTGAGCAAATTATGTACTTGAAATTGAAAGTTCCTTTCTGCAGTATTAGAAGATAAACCAGGTTAGAGGGAGAGGGAAAAAAAGTGTGACAGTGCTCATAGTAAAACATAATTAAATAGCATTCAATGAATCATGCTGTAAAATACTAATAAAACTAAGCAGGCAGACACAGTGACAAGTCAATAAAACAGAATCATTGGAAGGAAGAATAAAAAGATTTGATATGCTAGCGAAGAGATTTAATGCTAAAGAGCTCCGTTTGCTTACTAAGTCTGATGTCGAGATTCCGAGTTGAATATGAAAGTGTCAGTTGTTGATATCGAACACCTTGGAGTCTACAGTAGCAAACAAAAAACAAGTTTTATTATTGTTATGCCACCACAATTATGTCCCAGAATAATGTCTATGGAGATTCTCAGTCATCCAGGTCATGGTTGTCCCAAAGGTGCTTTTTCAAGAGGGAACTGGACTTTCTGGTTTTTCTTTGAAGATGTTTTGCTTCTCATCCAAGAAGCTTCTTCAGTTCTGAAGCTTCTTGGATGAGAAGCAAAACATCTTCAAAGAAAAACCAGAAAGTCCAGTTGCCTCTAGACAAAGGACACCTTTGATCCTAGAATAATATTGTTAAAGTCTTCAGGTTTGACGTTATTAAAAAAAATGATGCAAAAAATAGGAACAGTCCGAACCATTTGGAAGAGTGAGGCAGTGACTCAAACAATTAATAATGAGAAGGGCATTGGAGGAAAATATGGACTTTGAAAACTTTTAAGCTCTCTGGTTACAACTAAATGTAATGTGCAGCAGATTGCTTTTCCAAAAGGCCTTTCTCCAGGGGGGAAAACTGGTAGGCTTTTCACGTAGAATGGGAGGATGGAAACCTGGAAAAAAAATGACTGAACTTTAGCTCCTTTTTAACTTGCACAGCCAAGGGCATCTGTGCAGGAGAGGGATCAATAATATCAAAATGGCAACTGCAACTGAGTGCTTGGGGTCAATTGAAATGTTTTGCCTAGTTGCACAAGCCTAGCCTAAATAATGAATCAAGCCTACTCTATGTTGGGATTGATAAGGAAGGAATAGCTTTTCTTGAATCTAGTACAAGCAGCATTGGCCAAATAAAACCTTAAAGATGCTAAAATAAATATGTGTGATAATGTTATGATATAGGTCAGGGGTGTCCAACTTGCATCATCACGGTGGCATCACGTGACATATCGGGACTTTTCCCCCCTTCGCTAAACCAGGTGGGGGGCGTGGCCAGCACATGATGCATCCAGCCCGGGGGCCGCGAGTTCCACACCCCTGATGTAGATGCTACAATTATGGCCTGGCAACTGATAGAAGTATGTAATTTTCAACATTTGAGTGATGACCTCATCACACACATTTTGTCACTTGTCATGCTGCAGACATCTATGAATACAGCTTACTGTATACAATGCTCTTGAATTTTGTGAATGGTTGGGATCTTAATTTTGGCTGACTCAGAGGAACCTTTGTAATATATTTGCTTGACTCATCAAATGGTTCATATCAGCCTTTATGTTTTGTAGTTAATGTAAACCAGACTTTTCTGTTTCAAAAGAATGCTAGACATCTCCACCACCAGTTTCTTCTACGAGCTTTATTGCCTTTCTTGCTGGTCTGTAAGTAGCCTGTGTTGTGGCCTGATTCTATGATATGACTGATAGCCTTTTCCTTCAACAAAACCTTCTCAATGATCAGATAAAAAACACATAAGCAAAGCAGTTGATACTCATGATGTGAGAGTAGTGCCCAACTTGCAATTCATATCCATTCATGTCTTATGTGAACAGAAGTACCAATCCATAGGCTATTTTGTGGGGCATGATACTTTTTCACAAAATATCTCAGAAATAAACACACACATAGCCTCCAGTTTCCAGACATACAATACATGATTTTGCCACTTTCAGTATTTTACTTGATTGCTCCAGTGGTGGGTTGCTACCGGTTCTCCCCTGTTCTTGCAAACCGGTAGTGGAAATTTTGAGTAGTTCAGAGAACCGGTAAATACCACCTCTGCCTAGCCCCGCCCCCAATCTATTCTCTGCCTTCCGAGTCCCAGCTGATCGGCTAGAAAGAAAAAAACTGTTTAAACTCTTGCCACGGCGCTTCAAAGGGCCGCCCTACAGCTGATCAGCGGTAAAAGGCAGTGTGGTGGTAGACCAGTGCGCTCCAAAAACAAAAGGGTAGACCGGTGCGCTCCAAAAACAAAAGGGTAGACCGGTGCGCTCCAAAAATAAATGGGTAGACCGGTACGGCTCTGCAAGCAGTTAAAAGCCTGGTAGACCAGTACCTCTGCTAAATCCTAAAGAATTGTCATATGACCATCAAACCACACCCACAAAATAAGCCACACCCACAGAACTGGTAATAAAACTTTTAGAACCCACCCCTGGATTGCTCTCTGCATAAATGAATGACACCATAAATGGAAAAAATACTTTTTTAATATAACAAAACTCTTCACATTCCATCTGGTAATTTGTCTAATTCCAATCTTTTCCGGATCATTTAGGTGATCTCATAACCCATTATTTAAATGTATTAAAATACATTTTCAATTAGTTTTCAGGTACAAAATACAACCATTTGTGAAATTTCTATAGACTTCAAAAGACGCACAGAGCTGTGAATTCTTTTTCTTTGTACTTAGAGATTGGTTCTGAATCAAACTGGTTAACCTACAGTATAAATTATTCTTGGTACAATAAGAACTGTTTTTCAGATTATAGCCTTTCTTTCCTTACAGCAGAAGGAAAGCCAATTTTATCATTTTTTTCCCTTATAAAACAGCATAATTTAAGATACATTGCCATGATTTCATTATTTTCCTCTGTAACTACACTCCTATTGCTAAGATAAAGTATCATAAATGTTTTTTAAAGTTCCAGATCAAAATAAACACATTGTTTTTAATTACTTCTGAAGTATAAGATGTATTACTATCAGACAGGCATTTTTAACTATGATACATTTATTTATTGTTGTATGGCTTGGAACTCATGGGGGTTTGTAATTAGACTGTGAGTATGATTCAACTGATCTTTTCTCTTTTTCAAACAGTTTTGTTCTACCTTTCGAAATGAGGAAATGCTGTGATATATACCACAGGCATTCTGCATAATATGGAAAAGTGGTTCTTGAAAAAAGTGATGTTTTTAAATGTTGGTTAAATTCACCAATGAAAAAAAGAAGTCGTTTGCAATGTCCATGTTTTCAAATTAATAGTGCTAAGCTAAATATTACCAACCGGTATCACTTTTAACTGTATCTTGGTATCACTTTTTTTTAATGAAGCAAATGTCTTGCAATCTCCTTCCCACATCTTGATGCCTTGGTCTAAGCAGTTAAGATCTCTTTTCTGAATTGCCTGCTTGTATGATGAATGCCATACTTTGCTTCACTATTCAGAGTGGTAATAGCTACATTCCAGCCGTAATCCAAAATTTCAGAACTACAGTTCAGAGCTGTTTGATTTATGGCACAAATTGATGGTTATTGCATTGTGATTCCATAGAAGCTGTGCAACCAAAATTCTTAGGGTGCCCAGTATGGAATGCTTAGAGTATCTCTAACTCCCTGTAAGACTAAAGGATATACCTGGTTTCACTAGAGATCCTAATGTTCCTATTCATGATACATTAACTGAAGATAATTCATTTCAAAAGACCCCAGTTCAGTATCAAGTCCATGTTAAGATTCTGTGGCTTTTCCAAACAACACTTGATAGCTATGAGAAAACTCTGTTTGAAATAAAGTAGCAGATCCACCAAAGGACTCTAGGAAAACTTGAACAATTTATAGCTTATGCATGATAGAGAATAATTTTTTAGCGGAAAGATGCCTCATTTGTCTTTCTTGCAGAGGAGATTTTACATCAGGGCTTTTCAAATGTAGCAATTTTAAGATACGTGAACTTAAACTCCCAGAATTCCTAAAAATGTCAAGTTTGAAAAACATGTTTTGCAAAATAATCAGATTTTATGTCCTCCCTTAAGTCTTTCTGGAAAAGGGATTAAACAGTCCAGATATGGCACACATAAAACAGCACCTTCACCCAGTCTATGTGAAGAAATGGCCTCAATCACACATAGTCTCCTCTGTTGCCTTTTAAATTCAAAGTTTTAATTTTACAACATTTAGGAACCTAAAAAGTGGATAGGACTAAATAAGCAAAAACTCTGGTTATGAGGATAGGCCAACTTATTTGAACTGGCAGAGTGAAAGTAATCCTATTCAACTAGGGGAACAAGTCTTTCCTTTCCTTCTCCAAGTGTGAAATATAGTAAAAGTTGTGCAAAGCTTTTGGAGAACCTGCTTTGTGTCCACTGACAATCACTGGGTTTCCTTTTCTACTTAAAAGGAAAATGTGTTTCTTTTGAACAAACTGTTTCCTCCAGTTGCTATGTTCCTATTACAGCATAAATATTTATTATCTACTAAATATTTGCATTTATATATAAAGAGCTCATTTTTATCTTGTTATTTCTTATACAGTATTACTGCATTGCAAAAAAAAGCCATAAAATTTATGAACCAGTGTCCTTAAAAAAAAAAAAAAACCTTGGTGATTTAATAAGCCGCATTAAAGTATCTCCCATGTCCTTCATGATGTACAACTCATTATCTTAAGTTTTATATCAAGGTTGTTTTTTTTTTTTATCCAGTCCTTCCAGGATTCATTTTAAAGGTGTCCTGGTTTAGTGCACCTTGCTTTGTTCTATTACTGTTTTTCACAGTCTTTGTAAGGTTCAGTCCCTCTTCAGTTATCTGATAATTTAGACCCTGGTCCCTGAAACTACAACTCTCTGTCCACCTTGTTTCTGTAGCCACACATATACTTGCAATATGTTTGTTTTGTAGCTACTTCACTTCCATGAACTAGGACAGTGATGGCTAACCTTTTTGCCGTCGTGTGCCAAAAGTGGGGGAGCGCGGGGGGTTGCACCGTATGTGCCCACACCCATAATTCAATGCTCCCCACCCCCCTCCCGCACATGTACGTACAACCACCCCATGCTCCCCACGCTTTTGGCACGCGATGGCATGGTGGGCCTGGTAGGCCTGTTTTTTGCTCTCCCCAGTCTCCAGAGCCTTTCTAGAAGCCTGGGGAAAACAGCCTCCCCTCCCCTCCAGAGGATGGAAATGGCCCGTTTGCCTAACTTCTGGTGGGTCTGGAAGGCCCAAGAATCAGCTGGCCAGCGCACACATGCATGCCAGAGCTGAGCTAGGGCAACGCTCACGTGCCCACTGATATGGCTCAGTGTGCCATCTGCAGCACATGTGCCATAGGTTCGTCATCACGGAACTAGGAGAATGGATGGGTTTTTAGGGCCTTGACTTTCCTTCTTAGATCTTTAAAACCCATAGAGCAGTAGTGGGATTCAGCTGGTTCACACCAGTTCAGGCGCAAGGAAAGGAAAAGGCCATTTTCTCTCTTTCTTCTCCCTGCTCCTCCTCCTTCCCTCATGCTAGCCGCTCCATTGCCATTTCTCCATTGCAGCACAGCGCCCAGGATCCACTTTGATAGCAGGGGGAGGGAATTTAACAACCGGTTCGCCCAGGGTCAGGTTGGCCATCGCGGGAGGCTTGTCCCACATATGCAGCGGAGCTGGAGGATGAGGATGGGCCATGCCTCCCACGACAGCCAACCTGACCCTGGGTGAACCGGTTGTTAAATTATTTGAATCCTATCACTGCCATAGAGATATGGTTGCAGCTGATGTTTGCAGTGCCTTTTGTCCCCTTATATGGACTAACAGAAAGAGATAATTAACTATGAAGTTGGTCAGCCATTAAATATGGCTACCAAGGAGCCTTGGTAGTACAGTGGTTTAAAGCACCCTGTTATTAACACAGCTGCCTGCAATTACTGCAGGTTCGAATCTTACCAGGCTCAAGGTTGACTCAGCCTTCCATCCTTTCTAAGGTAGGTTAAATGAGGACTCAGTTTGTGGCGGCAATGAGCTGACTTTGTATAAATATACAAAAGTATGAAGGCTATTGCTTAATGCATTGTAAGCCGACCTGAGTCTCTGGAAAAGGGCGGCATATAAATCAATTTTTTTTAAAAAAATATGCTGTTATATCCCTGATGCTTGCTCCTATAAACAGTGCTTCCTGGGCCACTTAACATACATTTGGTTGAATAGCAGTGCACTCTCATACCCACAGAGTAAGCGCATATTCTCATGTATTTTAGAGAACCATAATCTATCTCTTGTTTCTTAATTTTTATCAATCAATCCTGAAAGATTCAGGCTTTGTTTTTCTTTTCTGACAGAGCCTCAAAACTACCAGCAATACAGAGTGTTTTTACATTTATGTCTTTATATGTATTTGAATTTATTAGTCACCCAGCTCCAATAGACTTCTTCTATGTCTCTAGCCTCTACTTCCAAATTTTGTCCATTGCTCTTTTATTTACTTTTGTCCATGTCTCATTAATGATGGCATCATTACACATATTAAATATTTAAAAAAATAATTTGCTCTGTTTGAAGATAATAAGTATCCATACTCTTTTATAAAAATAGAGCATTATCCTCCAAATGGACAGTTAGTTTTATTGAAGTTTTTCATATCATATCCTATCATACATAAAACAAGGTGTGGGAACTTACTGTACCAGATTTCCCCCCCCCCCACCCTTTTCAAATAATTACAAATCCACACTGTATCAGATTAGTTTCAGGCAATCCCCCCTCGCCAAATATGTTATAAACATTGCAGTTCATGACTGGGGGGTTTAGGATTGTGATATAAATGGATGTGTAACATCAAGGCTCTGCTCCCTTTTTCATATTTTTTCTGCCATTTCAATTGACTGGAATTGAAAAGTGCCTAAAAATATATACTGTCTTCAATAAAATAGAATTTATAACCATCTTACTGCTACACTATAATTAGGATGCATTAAGTGTCATTCCCAGCAGTGAATGAATGTATCTATGCTCATATAAACGTTTAAATGCATCTCATATTGAAAAAAATAGTAATAAACAAGATCCAAGTAAAAAAAAATATTTCAGCCGTGCATTAAAATTGACTTATCTTTCATATAACTGAAAACTTCCTGGCGTTGATAGACATGACTAAAAGCATTTTAAGTATTTAAAGATATTTCAGTTCCACATATTTCACCACATCATGTGGTGAATGCATCAATTGAAGACTCTTAAGCTCATGAAGGATTCAGATTTTCAGACTCATAATAAAAGAAAATACTGCTGAATCGATAAATGAAATCTTCATGATGATTCTAATTTATAGGATTAATACTGCTAATTATGGACCTTGCCTACAGAAGTTGTGAATGCTTTAACACTGGAAGTTTTTAAAAAGATATTGGATAACCAGTTGTCTGAAGTGGTGTAGAGTTTCCTGTCTAAACAGGGGGTTGGACTAGAAGACCTCCAATGTCCCTTCTAACTCTGTTATTCTGTTTCTGCCTCTCAGTCCTGCTTTATGCTGAGAAGTAAGTGGGTACTGTTAGAATCAATCCTTTTTGCTGTTGCAAATACTATATGTTAAAAGATAAATCTTTTATCTTTAAGACACTCCGAAATATTTTTTTTCTTTTTATTATGTCATTATAAATTTTGATACCTTATATTGTTTCAATATGGTGATGTTTATATAACACAATGAAATGATTAATGTTCTATTATATTATAACTTAAAGTATTGTGAACAGAGAAAAAGTATTCTATCAATAGCATAGAATTACAATGTACTCCATAATGTGAGCATAAATTACTGTTTTTTAAATCCAAAACTGGCTTTGAAGTAGAAAAAAACAAAAGAAAAAAAAATAAGAACAGTTGGGTTTTTTATACATCTGCTAATAGGCAATATTTTCAAACATTTAGAACCCTTTAGAAGCCATACTGTAAATGATTATATTTGCCATTTTTTAATGTGGGAACCATTCTTGCATACATTTAGTTTAACTTAAATTATATTATGCTATATATTATGGTATGGCATGGCATGGTATGGTATGGTATTATTACATTACATTGTACTGTGAATTATACAGAGTATGTAGGTCATTATACATTCTCCCAATTGCCAGGGAGGACAGATGACTTTTATGTAGGCTTTCTCCTCCAAGACTCAAATCCAGCTACCACGTGTGCAGTGGCAAAATTCTGTGTCGCTGTAATGTCCACAAGAAAAAAAATGGTTACCGAATTATAATGACAACTGGTGCTAATTTTTTTTGAGATATCTATAACAATACATTTACTCACATACTTATCGGCTCTACATGCATGTAAATTAGGTTTAAGATCAGGTATTTTCATAACAGAGATGTTATTATTTACGATTAATGTTAGTACTATTTTTAAATTTATTGTATGTCTATTGCTGGCCGTAATAAAATTTTATTCTATTCTTCTATTCATTCCAATCCATTCCATTCCATTCCCATTCCATTCCATTCCATTCCATTCCATTCCATTCCATTACATTACATTACATTACATTACATTACATTACATTACTCTATACTGTTTTTCAATTGCTGGATATTCTCCAAATTTAAATTCTTAATTACATATTATTGGAATTGAAAGTAAGATTGGCAAGTATTTGATTATTTAGAATGGAGAAAGCTATTTAAATTTTTGCAGTTAAATGTCAGGTAGAATTTTAGGAATCAACAAACCTGTAGCATAATTATTCTTCATTTAAATACCTCTGTGTGTGTGTGTGTGTGTGTGTGTGTGTGTGTGTGTGTGTGTGTGTGTGTGTCCTGCCTAGAACATATCAGTTGTGAAAACTGAAAAATTTAAAGGGACTGAATTAAAGCCAATTTTTTGGGGCAAATAGCTTCAGTTGAAATTATGATTTTGGCTTCATTACAGTTTCCTCCAGTTATTCCCTTAGATATCCAAATTACATTCTGGCAGTGTTAAAATGGTTTATTAATTAGAACACATATTTTAAAATTTCAGTCTGGAGCATAGGAAAATATAGGGAGGGACTAGTTCCCAGGCTGATTAAAATTCAGGAGATCTCATGACATGTTTCTGTAACATATAAGTTTTGGGGTGAACAGACCCACTTCCCTGCCAAATCACGAGATGATTTTTAGAGGGGGAAAAAATCAGAACGCCTTCACCCTAATATGCATGAAGATATTTCATTTATAAATGGAAAACAGTTGCCTTTCTGGATTCTTGTAATTCCATTCTATTTTCTCAACAGATCTTCTAAAGAGAACTCTGTGGAATCGTTATTGGAAAAGAATATTTTTTTAGTTTGAGACTGCTGCTAAAGAATTTGAGGTGAGGTGATCTCCAGCACCCCAACCCCTCAATCTCTATTGGGCCATCTACCATATTTGAAATATGTAACATGTTGTGAGAGATGTCCATGTGGTCTTAATGGTCCATGTGGTCTTTTAAGATTTGGATCTCATTAAATATGATAAAACACTAATTATAGAGGTGCTATAAACTAGACTTCAGGATATGTTCATATATATAAAATATGCTGATTTATGTCTTGTTTGGTGACCAAAGAAAAGACTGTCAGATAATTAACTAAGGATTAGGTTATTACATGGATATAAAGGTTTAATTTGATTTTTGGCTATATATGGATGATTATTTTGTTTCTAAACTTTAAAAAGAAATGTCATAGTGTTTGATCACAGATCTCTCACAACCAAGTGAATATACAGAGATCATGGAATCTGAGGTAAATCTCAATAATAATTGACTCCAAATATTTAAAAGAACTAAGAAAACAAGTTCTGATAATACAACATTATGCATTGAATCACCGTTTATCTTATTTTATACTTAAAATTCAGTGTATGGTCCTCAGACACCTATCATGTTTTGAAAAAGTGCTTATTGGAATATAGCTACTTTTTCTTGACTATTTTTTTCTTCCTCTGACTGAAAATATTTAGAAGAAAGAAGAAAAAAACCTATCAATTAAGTGTTATTCTGAAGAGGAATCCATCTTCTAAAAGATTTGTGGTGGTGCAATGGTTAGAATGCAGTATTGCAGGCTAATTCTGCCCATAGTGAGGAGTTCGATCCTGATCAGATCAAGGTTGACTCAGTCACCAATCCTTCTGAAGTTGGTAAAATAAGGACTCAGATTGTTGGGGGCAATATGTTGACATTTTTAAACTTCTCAGAGAGTGCTATAAAGAACTTCTTTGTCTTATTCCCACAGTATGGCAGGCCCTGCCTTTTTTTTAATGACCCCATAATCCCTTGTATCGGGGTGGAGCCGGGGCAACTGAATGGAGCTGAGCATTTACTGGCCAGATTCCCTTCCTGACACTTGCACAGAGTTCGCAGCAGATGTTTTGTCTCTGCACCCAAAGAGAAAAATATCTAGGATCCTGATTGTGAGGCAGAGCTCCACTGCTAGGCCACCACACCATCCAGAGTGCTATAAAGCATTATGGAGTAGTATATGCTAGATTTACAAATGTGCAAAATGCAGATTCCTTAATAATATCTGGCATATTTTCTTTGTGATTCAGTCTCTTTAGCAATAGCAATAGCACTTAGACTTATATACCGCTTCATAGTGCTTTGCAGCATTCTCTAAGCAGTTTACAGAGTCAGCAGATTGCCCCAAACAGGCTGGTCCTCATTTTACTCATATATCCCTCCATCCGTCCATCCCTTCCTCCATTTCTCTCTCTCCACCTCAGCTCCTTTAGGCCTTAGAAAGCCAGAAAAAATATTGGAAAAAGGCCAAAATTCAACTATTTAGAATGACTGAATACACGTTTTAAACAAAATGAATGAATATCAGACTCATCAAACCAACATATTGCATTGTGCCAAATGGGTTATTTAAATTAGATGTTTCTTCTACTACTAAAATAATTTAATACTCATCTGTTCATACAGCCATGAAATCCTGTTGCTTTTCATTCTTTTTTTAATAAACCATTTCGAAATTGAAGCTATGCATTGAAAAACAGTCACCACATAGCTATATACGGGGAACATTGGTATAGATTTGCATATGCAACCCAATATTTAGATCTTCTATTTTTTTTAGTAATGAAAAGCATAGGAAAGGGATTCTTTGTCAAGATTAAGTTTTGACATACATATATATATTGTCGTGAATGCGACTGCTTGAGGGATCCTGGATTGGAGCTGAAAGATGAAAAGGAAGCAGTATGCTCTCTCCCATATTGGGTAGACCAGGTGCTTCGACAGAAGAACACTGTTTACACACACACACACACACACACACACATATATATCTGCAATAGGGAAGCAGTGGCTCAGTGGCTAAGACACTGAGCTTGTCGATCGAAAGGTCGGCAGTTCAGTGGTTCAAATCCCTAGCTCCCATTACTTGTCCCAGCTTCTGTGAACCTAGCAGTTCGGAAGCACGTAGAAAAATAGGGACCACCTTTGGTGAGAAGGTAACACCATGCACCTTTGGCATTTAGTCATGCCGGCCACATTACCACGGAGACGTCTTCGGACAGCACTGGCTCTTTGGCTTTGAAACAGAGATGAGCACCACCCCCAAGAGTTGGGAATGACTAGCACATATGTGCGAGGGGAACCTTTACCTTTACCTATATATATGTGCAATATTTTATGGTAAAAATGGTGTAATGCACCTAGAATTAGGTAGCCATTCCACATTCAGCTGTTGAACAACTGTACTAGATCATGGCATAGGATCTGGTTATTTGAGAGACCACCTGTCTCCCACAGTATCTGCCATGCTAGTTTGATTTTTCAGGATTGGCATGCTTTGACTCCCTTTGATTAAGCAATGTTATTTTTCAGGACCCCAAAAATATGCTTTTTTTGTAGTAGTAGTAGTGTCTTCTGAAATGAGGTTCCTTCCAAGATTCTGTTGGCTCCCACTCAGCTGTTTAGAAAAGTCATGAAAATCTGTCTCTTCACCCAGACCTTTGGGGAGGAAGAATGCTTTATTCCATGTATTCTGTCATTCTTGCCATCGTTGATCTTTCTTGTCTTCTTTTAAAATTGATTTTATTGTAAATTAAATCCATGATCACTGCACTTACTAAAAGTTCTTTTAATTTATCTGAACATATGCCAGGTTATTTTGAGTCTCATGTATTAACTGGTTCCCCTTTCTGTCAGATTGGATAGAAGATTATGAATATGCCTTTGTATGTAGCTGTAAATATTTGATATTTAATTTTTCTTTTAGTCTCCCCATAGGGATTCACATTTAGCCACTCCTTTGTTTCCTGTCATATTGGAAATTACATTTTTCATAGTAGGCCCTCAACACTTCAAGACATGTGTATTAATCTGTCAGGCAGTATGATGTTTGATGCCACAGCCTTCCCATCTGTAATGCAACACATGTCTCCCTTTGGGGAGAAATCTAAGCAAAGCTACCCACCTCTCACACATGTATTTTCCAGTTGTCTTCGTAGTCAGGAGCAGAGAACAATTCCCGTGAAGAGAAAAAATGCCAGAGCAGCTTGTGAGAGCATAGGGGCAATTGAAGGAGAAGGCATTTTAAGGATTACCCAGAACAGACAACTCAGTCTAAGTGTGAGGGACATGGGCAGTGGTGGGATTCAGCCAGTTCGCACCCGTTCGCGTGAATCAGTTGTTAAATTACCCACCCCCCCGCTATCAAAGTGGATCATGGGCACTGTGCTGCACTGCAATGGAGAAACAGGCAATGGAGCGGCCAGCACAAGGGAAGGAAAAGGTCATTTCTCCTCTTTCTTCTCCCTGCTCCTCCTCCTCCCCCCGTGCTGGCCACTCTGTTGCCTGTTTCTCCATTGCAGTGTAGTGCAGCATACAGGATCCACTTTGATAACAGGGGAGGGATAATTTAACAACCAGTTTGCCTAGGCTCAGGTCGGGCCACACCTCCCAAGACAGCCAACCTGACCCTGGGCAAACCGGTTGTTAAATTATTTGAATCCCACCACTGGACATGGGACAAAAGCATTTGAAAGAAATTTGTCTTTAATTAACTCAATATAACTGAAACTGGAAATGCACTCTTACATTTTTAAAGAATTGGATTTACTCCAGACTAGCATGGAGTTTGGAAATATACCTTCCTAAAATCCATGTCATCCTTCCCAGCTAATGGGGCTTGACACTACCCTAACGGCTATCAAGAACTCCAACGGTGATCCACCAAGAAAGAGAAAAATAGAGATGGTATATAAACATTTTAGTAGAATAATTTTCCATAAATAATATCAGAATGCAGTTGCTTGTGTCTAGCCCTGAACCCCATGACAATTCACCCGACCCTATGGAATGAACTGCCCCCAGACATACGAAGGATCCCCGACCTCCGTGGCTTCCGTCGCGCTCTGAAGACCCTATTATTCCAGCAAGCTGGACTGACAGGATAAAGATTTTTTGAGTATCAGCTCAAATCTCAAAAATAAAGACAACATGTTAGTCCTCCAAAGAGGAAGTGATATTCAGTGCTTGGGAAATCAGAAAGTTAATGGTCTGGAATGTCTTCGCTAGTATTTCCTTAGGAAACGTAACATGAATTTTTACAATACAAAATAATCATAATAGGAATTATACAGAAATATACTCTTCTACTTCAATATAACTAATTTGTAATCACAGAAGCAGATTTTTCTCTGGCGTGATGCTTCTCCATCCCCGGATAACATCATTCCAATCCTATTATTCTTTCTTTATCATACAATAAAAAGGAAAGATATAAAACACAGTTATCTGAATTTGTAGATGTTAATAGCAGTGAGCTATTAAAACTCCCTGGTGATTAGTCACTCTCTTTCAGATCTATTACTATATAAGCAAGTCCAGCTCTTGAGTAATTATTATTATCTATCAATTTATATCTTGATTTTCTTCCAGAAACTCAGGATAGCTTATAGCAGTGTTGGCAAATCTTTTTGGGGAACCATGCGCATACCAGGAAGCTGACAAGACCAGGTCACCTGGTCTTCTGGTTTCTGATGCGCATGCGCTCATGAGTGTATGAAGCTCAGCTGGACAATGTACATTCATGCACCAGAAACTGGAAGCTCAGCTTCCCAGCACGCACATATGCACTGGGGAAGCTGCTCTTCTGGTTTCTAGAACTTTCATGTGTGTGAAGACCAGCATGTGCATGCCGGAACCCAGAAGAGCAATGGATGACGGCTGGCATGCCCAGAGAGATGACTCTGTGTGCCACTTCCACCACGTGTGCCGTAGGTTCCCCATCACAGGGTCATAGGAAGACTATCCTTCAATTTATTTTAGTAACAGCTCTGTGACAAAGACTGGAAGGAAAGAGAGTGACTTGGCCAAAGTTACCTGGTGAGTTTTTATATTGAAGATGGACTTGAATTTGTATCTCCTTGGTCTTTAGCCATTACCCCACAATAGAACGTTTGCTCACCTTCATCTGAGTAACATATAAACCAAGCTATAAATTGGTGGTTGTTGCTGGTACATAATAAAAATACTGGTAATTTTATTGAAGCTCTATCAAAAAAGGATTTTATAGACACAAACAAAAAGATAAATCTTTATACGCTGTTATCTTCGATGAATGCAGGCAGCTATGTTTTACAAGCTTTCCATTTATGGTATACTTAAAATGTTTTTGCAGATGATGTCATTTTAAAATTTAGAAAAGGAAGGCTAAAATTAGGGACATTTTCTCTAGGAAGAAAAAAAAAAGGAGAACAAAAGAAATAAGGAAAGAAATAAGTCAAGCGTTTATCTTCATGGGACCTGTGGCTGAATATATATGCCTACCCCCAAGGGAAAAAAAAAATACCAGGAAGAAAATATTTATTAATCATGTTAATATGTCACTGAGATCGTGAGCAGCTGATGAGGGAAGCAAAAAACAACAACAAACCATGTTTTTCCCTTGAGGATGGAGAACACTTTATTACAGACTCTAGAAAAAACTAAAAAATAAAGTTAGAGAACAGAATATAAGTTCAGAGCCAGGAAGACAGCTAAAGCACAGAAAGAGTTTTAGGTTTTATGTTTCAACAGTAAGTATCCCGAGAAAAGTTTCAATTTCTCTTTCTTGATCCAAATTCATGTGTAAAGAAGTCTTTGCCAGACAAATGCTGTCCAGGTGTTAAAGTACAGGTAGTCCTCATTTTACAACATTTCATTTAGTGACAGTTCAAAGTTACAATGGCACTGAAAGAAAAGTGACTTATGACCGTTTTTCACACTTATAACCATTGCTGCATCCCCATGGTCACATGATCAAATTTCAGACCCTTGGCAACTGGTTCATACTTATGACTGTTGCTGTCTCCCAAGGTCAAGTGATCCCCTTTTGCGACCTTCTGAGAAGCAAAGTCAATGGGGAAGCCAGATTCACTTAACAACTGGGTTACTAGCTCATTAACTGCAGTGATTTGCGAAAGGTTGTACAATGGAGCAAAATTCATTTAACAAATGTCTCACTTAACAACAGAAAGTTTGGGCTCAATTGTAGTCGTAAGTCGAGGACTACCTATACAATATCAAAATTCTCCACCAGTGACCTTGCAAAACATATCTCTCCATCTCACTTCTCCCAAGCCAAAAAGCAAATAGAACCTTTCTTCTTTTTTTTCGGTATAAATTCTGTGGGATTAAAGTTTTAAAACAGCATCTCTTCTTACACCAGTCTCCTCTCCCAAATTCTAGATTTAAACAATCCCTGAAGCAATCTGAAAACTACTTCTGTTATACAGCTCTGCCCTGGGCACACAGGTTCTTCGGTCAGTAGGAATTGTATGGTGTTTTTTTTTAAAGTAAAAAATAAATAAATAGAGAATCTGTTTTTTTAGATTGTATGGCCCAGGAGCTTTTGCTTCCAAAATAACTGTAATCCTGCCTTCTTTCAGAGACTCTGTGCTTTAAAAGAAACTCACAATTCAATTTTATTAGGTATTAAAACATGACAGGAAAGTTGGTATTAGTTATATATTTGATCTGCGAAAGGAAAAATGAAAATACCCAGTTTTGAAAAACAACAAAGGTTCTAAGTATTTAAAAAATGTGAAATACTTCCTGTGATTTAAAAATTTAATTAATTCATCAGAAAATATTATTTGATGTTTCTGGGACTTCTCAAAGAATATTTAAAAGGGAATGGACATCAGTTCTTTTTTTTACTCTTTCAATGTGAGAAATACAAAAGTTCTTTAAACCACATGATTTCAGTTCTAGCTTTGTTTTGGTTTCAAATCAATACAATACACTTTGGGAATAAATATTATTCTGAAGATTTCAATGCGACAATGAAGTAGTGTCCAAAAACATAGAATTAGGCTTTCAACTCATTTTTCATACTTATGACCTTTGCAGCATCCCCACAGTCATGTGATTTAAATGTGGATAATTGACAACTGACTCACATTTATGACGGTTGCTGTGTCCCAGAGTCGTGTGATCACCTTTTGCGACCTTCTGACCAGCAAAGTCAATGGGGAAGCCAGATTCACTTAACACCCGTGTTACTAATTTAAGAACTGCAGTGATTCACTTAACAAATGAAGTGAGAAAAGTCGTAAAATGGAGCAAACTCAGTTAACGAATTCCTCACTTAACAAATACATTTTGGGTTCAATTGTGGTCATAAATTGAGGACTAAATGTACTGTCAGGTCTGCCAAACTCAGCTTGGCACATCACTGGCATCCTGGGCAGTGGTGGGTTGCTCCCGGTTCGGCCCGGTTCGGCCGAGCCGGTAGCGGTGATGCTATTATGTCACCGAACCGGTTCTCTTTCTTCGGGAGCTGGGCCCTCCCGCCTGCCCCCGCGTTATTCCGATCTTATATTTCTTCTTTTTTCGCCCAGCTGATTATACTGATTATATTATATTGACACGCAACCAAAGAGGCGATCGCGCGCAAAGTGCGCACACAAAGAGAACCGGTAGTAAAGCCGGTTAGAACCCACCCCTGATCCTGGCGCATCACATGAAAGCCTAACTAGTATATTATGCTATAGAGCCTGTAGAGGTAATTCTACAAATTGGAAAGTAAATCATTCACCTGATTTTGACAAATGGATCCAGGATATGAGTTTTATACCTAATTTTAAAACGTATTTCTGTTCTATAAATAACGACCTGGCTATGTGGCTCAGTGGTTCGAATCCCTAGTATAGGTCTCCTGTGTGAGCAGGGGGTTGGACTAGATAACCTCCAAGGTCCCTTCCAACTCTATTACTGTTGTTAGAGGATACACTACATTGCTATGAGGATAGATGTAATGATGAATTGAACAGCTGAATTAATTTTATAAACTTTATATGTAAAATATATATAATAAATACTATTATTTATGAATATATATTTATCTTAGGATCTTGTTGTTAATTATGATTTGTTTAATTCATTCCATTTACTATACTATTACTATAACATATTTATGATGGTTTTGTATAATCACTGCTTACCCTGTCTAGAGTTCCTGGGAAACTGAATTCGTGTTTAGATGATGCTACTATTGAGGTAGATATACTCTCCCTTTCTCTGCATGGGGTTTGTGTATTTTAATTTTAATATTATTTTATTTTTCATATTGAAGTTTTATATTTTATTATTATTGATTTATATATGATTGTTTTCATTTGTTTATTGTATGGTGACAAGAATCAGTTGCTGTGAGATAGGCAGCTATATAAATTTCATTAATAAATAAAATTAATGTAGACTCTTTTCTATGTCACCATTTCAACAAATAACATCTTTAAAAAGGTATACCAAACTGTTTTTTCTATGGATGAAGCAAAAGATCCCAGGATCAGAAGCAGTTTTTCGGCTACCTACTTTAATCAATTTCTTAAAAGAATGAACACTACTGAATCCATAATCATTCCGATCATTCCAAGGTATTACAGGAATGCTTAATCAACAGTAAAAATACAAATCCAACATGCTACCCATATATTCCCAAAATGTACAATATCCAAAATGCATGCCTACTGTTATGTAAGTGATGTTTGTAAAATATGGAAGTTGTTACATTTCCCTATTTAGAAACGCCATCCTGTGGAGTTTATGAATGTTAAAGGGCTTATTTGGTATAATTGTATATCATGGAGACTATTTTCAAGGTTTTTAATGAAAGTGAGATTGAATATTAGGTAAAATATTCTGGAGTTTCAAATCAAGGGAGAGTGGACAGGGGGAGGGAAGGAAGGAGAGAGGGGGAGGGAGGGGGAAGGAAGGAGGGAGGGAGGGAGGGAGGGAGGGAGGAAGGAAGGAAGGAAGGAAGGAAGGAAGGAAGGAAGGAAGGAAGGAAGGAAGGAAGGAAGGAAGGAAGGAAGGAAGGAATCTTTTTGTCAAGATATAAAACTTGAGGAGAGTGTCAGCCCCATGATGAATAAGCACTTTGAGGGAAGTGTTCTGCATAGCAGTATACCAATTTGTTTTCAGAGCCAGGAACAGCAGGAAACATGTGTTGCTGAACTGAAAAAGAAAAAAGAAAAAAGAGAAAAGAAAGAAACCATCTGGGAATATTCCTTCTCTTGTTTTTTTTTCCACCATTTTTCTTTTATTGTCACTGTTTACTGAAATATATTATTTTCTGAAGTCTAGGGAGTTCTCAGGTCTTAGCACGTCAAAGTTTACTTGCCTGCATGGATATGCTTTAAATTAGGAATTAGTGCAGTGCAATGCCATTGGATAAAATTAAACAAAAACAATATATCCCGCTGCTATGTGCCTTAGTGGTTCCTGCTGTGCCATCAATTTTTAAGACGTTTCCACTCTATCAATGTTAGGACACAAAGGCATTCTGGTTTCAAAGTAAACTATACCTCTGATATGCCACTGAGAGCTAGTGGTAAGTGACCATGTTAAATAGGGAGTATGAAACTAATTTAGTTTTGCTCCAAGGAGCCTAGCTGAAGCCTTGTAAATTATTTACAAAAGTGTCTTCTACAAGGGTAGAATGTCTAAGGTTCCGTCTGCATTTCTTTTTTGCTTTTAAAAAAAAATATCTGTGCTTCTTTTTCTTGTTGCTTCTACTTGCTGTTCTATCCTCTTCTATAAGTTAAGTTTAAACAAGAGGTTAAAATCAGTCGTAGAAAAGGAGAACAAAGGAAGAAGGATCAGTGGTGAAATCCATTTTTTTTTACTACCAGTTCTGTGGGCGTGGCTTGGTAGGCGTGGTGTGGCTTGGTGGGTGTGGCAGGGGAAGGATACTGCAAAATCTCCATTCTCACTCCACTCCAGGAGAAGGATATTGCAAAATCCCCATTCCCACCCCATTCTGTGGCCAGCCAGAGGTGGTATTTGCTGGTTCTCTAATTGCTCAAAATGTCCACTCCTGGTTCTCCAGAACCTGTCAGAATCTGCTGGATTTCACCCCTGAGAAAGAGAGCTTCATTTCAGAGTAAATCCAGACATAGATCTACTGAAAATAGGGTTTTGGGGCTGGATTTTCTGGAGAGATGGCTCTGGAGGATATTGAATACCAGCTAGAAGTTCATTTTCAAAACCTCTTACTGCATCAGAGGCAAGATGTTCTGTTCACACAATGCTTGGGGGTTTTCTATATCCTGCCCCTTTGAGGAAGGTCTGCTATACTAAATACCTGTGCAAGTCTGTATTTAAAAAGCTTGATCTCTCAAAGGTGCTTTTGTAAGAGGCAACTGGGCTTTCTTGTTTTTTCTTTGAAGAAGTTTCGCTTCTCATCCAAGAAGCTTCTTCAGATCTGACAGGATGGTGGGGAATGGAAGGATTTATATTCCTTGCAGACAGCTGGTCATTTGCATCCTTTTTAGAGAGTCATTGAGGACTTGGAGGTTTATTTGTGTCCTCAGGGTCACCTGAGTAGTGCAAATCTTCTTTATCTTTATCTTTATTTGATTTATATACTGCCCTACTCCCGAAGGACTCAGGGCGGTGAACAGCCAAAACAGTAAAAATACATAAATACAAAATTTAAAAACAGAATAAAATCGAATTAGACAATTTGGTCCAGACAGATTAAAACACCCCAATCATTTAAAAACTGATTAAAATTTACATAATTAAGAAAAAGGGAGAAGATTTAGGCCAGGCCAGCTTGATGAAATAAAAAAGTCTTAAGCGCGCGATGGAAGGTGCGCAGATCTGGGATCCTCCGTATCTCCGGGGGTAGTTCATTCCAGATAGTAGGTGCCCCCACAGAGAAGGGTCTCCCCCTAGGGGCCGCCAGTCGACATTGTTTGGCCGACGGCACCCAGATGATTCCTGGAGTCTGCAATTTTTCTGGAAATCCATTCGTACTCCCACACCATTTGAAGGGTGTTCATCCCAAAGTGCATAGCCATGAGTCTATGGAGGTTCTCAGTCATCCAGGTCATAGTTGTCCCAGAGGTGCTTTTTCAGGAGGCAAGTGATCTTTCTTGTTTTTTCTTTGAAGAAGTTTCACTTCTCATCCAAGAAGCTTCTTCATCTCTGAAAAGAAAAAAAAAATCAAGAAAGTCCACTTGCCTCCTGAAAAAGCACTTTTGGGACAAACATGACCTGGATGACCGAGAACTTCCATAAACTAAGAGCTTGATCAGCATTGCACACTTTATTTTCATAAATGGGAAAGTACACAGCTATGCTTTAGGTATTAATTTTATTTATTTATTTATTTATTTATTTATTTATTTATTTATTTGTTTGTTTGTTTGTTTGTTTGTTTGTTTGTTTGTTTATTTATTTAATTTTTAATCCAATTTAGAGACCATCCATTTTACTCTCAGAGCACCTGGCGGCAGTGTACAATTAAAACCATATAAAAATATTATATCTCAATAAAAGGAGCCACGTAAAACAAAGAACAAAGTTTAAAAGATGGGCAATGGTTGAAGGTGCTAACGAATTTCATGGTTTCATGTTCTTTCATGAGTCTTATGCAAGTTGGTACAGTCAGGTCTTCGAACACTTTCAAAAGGCCGGAGGTGGTGGGTGGGTGGGCATATTATTTTTATGGAATCCTGGTTAATAGTTCTTTGTTTGTGGAAATGGCTAGAAGCATAGACAACTTCTTTTTCTCTGAAAATAAAATATTCTTTTTGTGTAGAACAACGGAACATAATGAGGATTATTTTCCCCAACAATGTAGCAGATATTATCTATCCATGTGTCTGTGAATAGAAGATAATTGAATAGGCTGGGTGAAAAAAGTCAATCTATATTCTGTGTTTTTGAAAGATTTTTGAGAGTTACAATAATCACATTGTCATTTTTATTTTTGGTCAAAGGTCAGTTATTCATTTCACAGAATTTTTTAAAGTTGTGAGGAAAAACATAAAACTCACATGCTTCAAATAAAGGTCCAAGGTCTATTTAATGAGGCAACATTACAGTACATTCAAATAATAATAAAAAAAAAAACAGAAGGACAAGCAGGGCAAATTTTATGTTCAGTTTTTTCACTGTGATGGAAAAAAAGTTATATTAGATAATATTTTAATATGATACTAGTACTATAAACAGAAATATAAAATATTAGATAAAGTAAATAATTTGGATTGGAAAAGATGATATGTCTAGCAAGACACATTGCTTTCTATTATCTCTCAAGAAAACACACACTCATTTTCATTTTCTGAATTGCTTTTGTAGAATGGTAGAAAACTATCACAATTATTATCTTGATTTTAAAGCAAGACTGCATTCATTTCCATGCACATAAAATAGCATTCTGAGTTATTTTAGACTGATTTATATATGCAATTACTGATAGTAAAATAACATATTTTTAGTACAATAGAGGTGAATTTTTGTAAAGATAGGAAAAAACCATTTTGATGATTTTTAAAATAATTTTCTTGTATTTAAATCTCTGAGACACGTTTAATTGGAGGAGGTTTGTTTATATCGGAAAATCTGAAGTGTCTAACTACTTGTTATGCATTTCTTAACTACACATTCTCTGCATAATTAGCAATTTGCAATAAATTACTATACCATAAATTAAACTGAGGAGTAATGGCTTTCCTGACTAAGGAAATGTAATGGGGGGGGTTGTTTATTTTAATTCTAAAACATATTATCAGGAAGTCCTCTAGTCCTACTTAAGGAGTGAGGTTAAGGAAGTGCGTACAGAAAAATAAAAAGATGAATTCCTCTTTAGGCATTCAAGTAACTGTGATGTCTCCTGTGGATAATAACTCCTCCATTTTTTCCTCAGAGGCCTCGAGGTAGAATGAAGTTGTTCCTGGCATGTCAGGAATTACTGACCCTGAAGTGCCAGCAAAACAGGCTTCAGCTGAGGAGAGCATGCAGGCCAGTGAGGACAAGGGGAGGAGCTGCTCTGCCCTATGCCAGAGTACATAGGGCAGAGAGCTGGAGGTCAACCAGATTGCTGGGGGAAAGGTTCCATCCATCTTGATTGACTGCACCGGGAGCTATTTAGCAGACAGGCAGAGCAGGTGTTGCTGGAAGCAAAGTGTGAGTCTTGGCCAGATGTTTGTTTGTGAGACGCTGTAGTGGATTTAGTGCAGTTGCCGGGAGTCTGCGTTTGTGTTTTGGACCCTGTTTGAACAGTTGATTATCTGTTTGATGGACTAATTGGCGATTGCCTGGAAGTTTAGTCTGGGGCTTGTTTGTGGCTGGCTTCGCTTGGAAACAACCCTCTGAACTCCTAACCTGGGCTGTTCTTGTGAATTCTACTTGTAAACCCTGAAACTCTGGCTGTTGGACTGTCTGACAAACCTAATGGGAGGCTCAAAACCTCAGATGGGATTTTGGCTTCTCTTTTGAAACTACCCAGGCAAAGCCTGTATTTCCGAGTCTGTTTTGACGTATTTTCATGTCTTGTTATCTACTTGGTCTCGAGCCAAATTGCTGTTCTCATCTAGCAGCTGTGAGAGAGCTGACACCTGAAACAACTGATGAGGGGAAACACAAAATAAAACTCTCTCTAAACCAACATGGACGTATGGGTGAATGGGGCAGCACAGTAACTCTAACTGTGATATCCCACCAAAAATGTTTTTTTGGGTGGGATATCAATGCTGTGCATCAGTCTTAAGTAGTGTCTTCACCCTTACAGAAGGAACTAATTTGCAAATAACTAAATCTTACTAAAATTGACTATTGGATTATGGATTGGAAAGACTGGAAGAACTTAGTGGACTAACCTGGACAAATTTGGACTTGGACTATTAATGCTATTTAATAGAATATCCTAAGAGGCAAAAGAAGAAAAGGTCAGAAGAAAAGAGAGAAGAAGGAAATAAGACTTTAAAATTTGGACAATTGTGGAACTATAAGACTGTAAACTATTATGAAATAAAATGTGGGGTTCTGGAGGTATAACTATGGGATTGGTGTAACTTGATTAAACCAAAGTTTCTTAAATATTGAGATATAGAAATATACTTTTTATAAGCTGTATTAAATCATTATAAAATGGATCTAGAGGTATATGAAGAAATATTGTACTTGTTAAAAGGTCATAAGAAATGACAAAGAGACAAAGGAATTGTTTAAAGATATGATTGTATGAATGAATGTAGAAGCTACTCAACAATTGGGGGAAAAAGAGGAACATGATATTCAAGAAGTGGATGAGAAACTAGAAAAAGCAAGGGAAGGGAAGAATAAAAATCAGAAGCAAGAAGTTAGGAACAAAGAAGAGAAGAGACTAATAAGTAGAAGACAAATATATAACATCATAATTTATAAGGGTACAGAGAGAAGAGAGAAAAACCCCTTTAAAAAACAAAAACAAAAGGAAGTTTTGTATGGGTATTCAAAAAAGGCAGCAGAAAAGAGGCAAAAGGCACCCAAAAGGGAAAGTTTAATAAACACAAAAAAATTAAAAAGAGATACAAGATTCCAAGAGAGAGAGATAAAAGACTGACCAAAAAAATTAATAAATGATAGAATTTTAGAAAGACTAAGAGATAATGGATAATGAGAAAATATATTAATAAAATAGGAAAACACCAAAACACCAATAAGTTAGTAGATGGTAATTTAAGACTAGACAATTTAACTGAAGTACTAATATTAACAGTGTGTTAAAAGATATTGTGAATTTAAAATCTTAAGGATTAGAAATGGTGGGGACTTTGAGATATACTCCCGTGATGGATTGAATATTGTTAATAATTGGTGTAATTTGTAATCCTATACATTTGTAATATTGATGTTATGGTGGAATAATGAATGATTTTTAAAATATTGAATGATAATATTTACTAAGGGATAATAAACATAGGGTACGAAGAAATGTTATTTATGCTTAAAGGAATTAAAGGGGAAATGTAAAAGGAATATGAAATGAGATTAGTATTGTTTGAAGTTGGAAGATTAGAATTCTACATACTATTTGTATTATCATTGTTAATGTTGTATAAAAAAGACCTGACCCAAATTATATTGGAAAAATAAAAAACTTAATATATATATATACTGTATATATAAGTAATGTCTTCACTCTTGAATTTAAGTGCCTATAGAGAAGCCTAAAGGTTGACTAAAGCAGGCCCTAGAACAGATATGAAAAAAAGAGAAAATTAAGTATATGAGGAATTGCTTTTGCTGACAACTTCATTCAACTCCATTCAATGCAATTTTCAGAGTGAAGTACTATCAAGACCTGTGGTGGTGTAGTGGTTAGAATGCAGTATTATAGATTTAACACTCAGAGAATGCTACGAAACACTGGGGTGCGGTATATACCATATTTTGGGGGTATAAGATGCAGTCCCCCCCAAAAAAAGTGGGTGGAAATGTCTGTGCATCTTATACAGTAAATGTTGCTGACTGTTGCCCAACCCTAACCCTAACCCTAACCCCACCCTTCGGCCTCTTCCTGCCAGCAATCTACCTTCTTGCAGCAAACAGCCTGGTCAGTTTCAGCACAGCCTGATTTAGCACAAGCAGCTGATTGGCAGTTGGATCGGCCTCCCAGAATACCGCCTATCAGCTGTTCCAGGCTGCAGGGATCACCACCAGCCATTGCTGCTGTCGCCACCCATCGCTGCTGCCGCCTATCACCACCTCTGTGGACCCCTTTTGCGGCCTCTGCATGCTCATTTTTGGCCCAGTTTTGGCCTGTTCCAGGCGGCAGGGATAGGTAACGGTAGTGGCAGCGATCCCTGCTGCCTGGAATGGGATGTATAGAGACCAAAAAGGGGGCGCGTGGAGGCACACAGAGGGGGAAATGGGGCGCACAGAGACCAAAAATGGTGTGTGCAGAGGTGGCAATAGGCAGCCGCAATGATGGGTGGCGATGGCGGCAACAGGCAGTGGCAATCCCCACAGCCTGGAACAGCTGATAGGCGGTATTCCTGGAGGCCAATCCAATCACCAATCAGCTGCTTCTGCTAAATCATGCTGTGCTGAAGCTGACCAGGCTGTTTGCTGCAAGGAGGTAAATTGCTGGGAGGCAGAGGCAGAGGGAGATTTTTTCCCTTGTTTTCCTCCCCAAAAGCTAGGTGCGTCTTATACTTCAGAGCATCTTATAGTTCAAAAAATATGGTAAGTCTAAGTGCTACTGCTATTGCTAAGGTGCAAGGATTTTAAACTGAAAATAATGCAATTAACAATAACTTGTCAAAAGAAATTACTAGCTAGAACATCATGGGGATTTTTAAAAAAGAAAAAAAAATACCCTTTGTGCCTTCCAAATGTTGACCTTTAAGACACATTTATTTTCTGCAAAGGTATCTTGTATTGAACAAATATCACAAGGATATAGATCAGTCTCTTTCATAAAAATGATCCCTGCCCTTTTAGCTTTCTGGAGAGCTGAGAAGACCTGACTCTTTCCCCAAGCCTTGGATTAGGATGCAGGTTGAACTGTGAGGATGTTTGGTCTCATGCCTGGCACTTTTGCTTTTAACCATGTTTTTATGCATTATTATGAGCTGCCTAGAGTCATTATATTAGATAGGCAGCCAGGTAAGTCCTGTAAATAAATATGTAACATTGTTTTTCCCATCTTATTTGTTACCCCCTCCCCCCTCCCTTTAAACTGTATAATCTTTACCAGGTCCATTAAGTACTGAAAAGATTTGGCATCCAAGTCTAGAAGGATGATCTAAAGTCAAATACCTAGAAGGTCTACAAAGTTTGTAAACTAGCATAAATAGTAGAATGTAGTAGTTACAGATTATAACTTCAGATGCAGTGCAAGTCGGTGCTATCCAACCTTAACTTGTGACATGGAGGATATTTGAGTTCCATCAACATTTAGGATGACATCATCCACTGTGGTTGTGATGACATTCTTATTTGATTGCTGAATTAGGCATTGACATAATGTACTATCTAATTTTCCCAACCTGTTTAGGAACTACAATTGGAAAAATCTGTGTTGTTGTGCCCATCATATCTCAGTGATATGAACTATTCCAAATACTTCTTCTATTAGTTTCCGCAAATGGAGTGAAATGTGGCACCCGCTTAAATATGTCAAAATCAAGACTTTTCCTGGAAGAGAACATACAGCTCTTCCTTAGCCTTATAGTAATCATGTTCATCTCCTCTGTTAGAGACAGCTTTAAAATATCATGCACTTCTTCCCATTACATAGTGAGGGATCAGAACTCAATAACTCTTCAGGATCCATTTATCTAAGCAGGGTCCTACTGCTACTTGTTCTTGAATAATATCAAAAGAAGGAAAACCAGAGAAAGTAGTCAGGCTGTTAGCCTGTCACACAGTTCAGTCACTTTGAATGATAGCAGAATAAACAATTCTCTGTTAGAATCCCCTTTTTACAACCATTGTAAGTTTGTTGATTCAAGTGCAAGTAATAGACTGAAAAATTAAATTGAGAAGCTGGGTTCTAGTTGGTTCACCAGTTCTTTATTGCAGCTTATGAAACATGGAATTGGTTGTTTCCAAATCTGGCCTAGTTACGTGCAATATTCAAATATAAAAACTGGACCTTTAAATATTATCTAGCTCAACATACCATATGAATGTTTGCTCAGATTTTCAGGGAATACAAATTCCAGAAAATATCTGAGGGTGGATATCTGGAGTAATCCATATGTACACTTTCACACTTCCACTTTTAATGCTGTTCTTCGGTTACAACTAGTACTGCAGTAGCTCAAATGAGATTCTGCTGTCTAAACTAATGGTGGAGATAGACTCTTTGGATGAATTACTGGTCAAATGCACTTTTGCTGGTAAGTTTATTTCCATCTGAAATAAAATCATAGCCAGTGATTTGTCCTCCTAAGCTTTCTTTTCCTCATTTCTAATATTGTAATGGAATTATGATATTGTAATGTCTTATGAGTAGTCAATAGAGTTCTTGATCACAATATCTTGAATATGCCTTTATAGATTCTTAGTCATCCAAGTCATGGTTGTCCAAAAGATGCTTTTTTCAAAAGGCAACTGGACTTTGGTTTTCCTTGAAGATGTTTTGCTTCTCATCCAAGAAGCTTCTTCAGTTCCAAGAAGGACTCCAGAGCTTCTGGGATGAGAAGCAAAACGTCTTCAAGGAGAAACAAAGTCCAGTTGGTTTTTGAGAAAGCATCTTTGGGACCCTCTGTTTTTAGCTGATACTTTTATAATAGATCCAAAATCCCATCTTATTGTTTCAAGGGTCTCTTCTTAGATTTATTATGACACCTAATTATCTTTACAGGATTACTTCTGCAAGAGATAGAAGAGCACTCATAGTAGCATAGTTTAATGTCTTACCTTCAAAGTTGACTGAGAGGAGCTATAATAACATTCCTTATGAGGAACATTCTGCAGTTGAATCAGTAACCCATGACATTTCAAGGCCTATTTTATTGCACTTAGCAAGAAGAGCTCATATAGCCATTTCTTGCTCTTGCAGAGGTTGGGACAAAACTGTTCCATATTTGCTTTTGCATGTTGACTTCTCAACCTAAGAAATCTCTAGGAGTGTAGTGAATTTCTGCCTGATCACAGTCACTATTAGAAGGTCTTGGACCTAATTTATATCTTTATTGACTTTTTGCCGAAGATTCAAAATATTTTTTTCCTGTCAATAATTCTTTTTCTTGCATAAGACAGATATTTGTGTGTCTCTGACCATAAATCGGTAAAGTAATCACAGCCAGTCACACAGCAAGAACTGAAAAACATATCTTATTAGCCTAACTAGCAATTTAAAAAAAGAAAAGGCCAGAAATTTTAAAATAAATTAAATGACTACTACAGAGCAACATGGGAGTTGAGGTTTTAGAATACTTACGAGATAGGAAGAACTGAAATAAGTGAAAGATGGAACATGGCAACCACTTGATCCCAATTATTTTGTGACACCCAACAGCTGCTTGGCCAAGAATCAATGGAAACGGTGGTACGACAGATGCTAACAAAGCAAGCTCTTTGCTTAAATAGTCCAACAGGGAAAGATTATAGTAAAATATTTTCAAGATATGAAGGAAAATAATAGTCAGATGACCTAAGGTTATCACTATGGAGAAGAAACAAATATGTTTCTTGCTGCATGAAGTCGGACTACCTCTGAAATTACTTTAATATCTCATATTTATTTCAGATTTCATCATAGTGAACAATAATATGCACAATGCAACACTCAGTCTTCGTTCAAAGCCTTACACTAATGTATAAGACTTCCATATTCAGTGAACAGTCAAGAGCCAATTGTGGTTTCTTTCCAGTGACAAAATGTAGCTACATTAAGCTGTGATGCAAATTCATTATCAGACAGACAGATCTCATTCCCTCAGTGCATAATTTTATTTTAATTTTTAGCTAATAATATTTCTGTCATTGATTATCTCCTCTCTTTATTTGCAACTAGTCAACAGATGCATAATGAATGAATAACAATCAATTATAACTCTTGATGAATAGCTGGATAGGATAGATTGAGGGAATGAAAGGATCTGTAAAATTTGGAAAGAATTAGTGTTCTGAAAGCACGAAGAACACAGCTTAATGCTGTGCATCTTAAAATAAGAAAACTCCTGAATGTAACTTGGAAAATTTGTTGGGTCTAAAAAGAAGGGTTCTTTCCATTTTATCTTTGCCATGGCACCCTTCAGAAATCAAACTAAATTTATTTATATGGACATAGATGTAAAGATCAAATAACTAAATAATAATTAATATATAAAAGTGCTGAGCTTGGCGATGGTATTGATATATGGTTGGATACATAGATTTAGCTATTTCTTAAAACTCACTTCAGCTTTACACACTGTGAGTCTGGGCAACCCTGCTTTTTTTTTAAAAAAAATGAAACTTCATCTTAGTTGTTTGTAATCTTCTCAGGGATCACAGCTCATAATTTAAGAATCCTTAAGGTAGAGTAATAAAACTAATAGAAGAATGAAGGAGAGACTCTATTTGAGATCAGTGTGTCAACTCGCAAAGCATCCCTGGCCTGCTCTTGAGTTGCCATAGGCAAGGGGGATGGGAAAATGAACTTTGCAGTTGCAGCAAGGGAACTCTTCAGTCAAAACAAAAGCACATTCCAGTCATCTCTCTGTCAAGGTCATCTCCACAGTTATCCATCGTGACCGGAGGGGAGTAGTGTCTACAACCCGTGAAATTGCTTCGTTGGGGAATGTGACTGACACACCTTGGTGGGAGGGGGAAAACAGGGTCAGAACCGGGACATAAATTAAGTGGGGTCAGAGTTGGCTTCACTTGGAACGTGCCGACATGAAGCTCCTAATAAATAACTGGATTTCTTTTGAAGCTTGGCTCAAGGCTCATGGTTTAATTAGGGCATCAGTTGGAACCCTGACACAGTGGATCTTATTTCCAAATAAACTCTATGTATGCAGGATAGAATAGAATTACAGCATAAACCTATTATGCTGTAATAGGCTGTAATTACAGCATATTTTGAGAAGTCAAATGTATGTGCTTAGATTTTCGTGTGGAAAAAGAAAAAAAATCCTCATATGAATAGGAAGCTTTGAAATCTTCTGAAACACAAATTACAAAGCAAAATAAGTATTTCAGAGACACAGTAAAACATAAGCAGTATGAAAGTGAATTAGCTATCTGAATGGCTTTGCTTGATCATTTCTTTTAGACCAAACCTTTGCTGTTACTCTCCTGATATGGTTCACTATCCTTATTCCAAATTAAAAATTATTGGTTAGGTGCCTAAATGTCTGTGGAGAGAAAATGGGAAAAGAGCTTTTCTTATGCGGAAAGCAATGCTTCTTTTTCAACAGCAGGCAATGAAAAATGTTAAGATAAATAGAAATAAGAGCAATAAGGACAAACTTTTAATTGCTAAAGGAGCCAAGTTTAAACTACAGCTTCTCCAGTGGGAGTCTAGGACAACTCGGCACTGCCAACTCACCATGACCAACTTGCTGTAGGACAACTCTCTGTGAGATAAGAAGCAAATAGTTCCCTTAATTACCAAATAAACTTCATACTAGCCAGGACTCTGAACTGACATATCTCCAGATCTAGTTGAACAAAAACCAATAAATCATTCACACTTTTTAATTGATAACATTTTTTTTTAATTTTTCTATTCTGACTCTTTTAATTATGTTCCTAAGTTTTACCTGCCACAATAAATGTATTAAAATGTTTTTTTTAAAAAAAAAGTTGCGGTAATATTAAGAAAAGGTGGAATACAATCATTAAAGAAAGGATGCCAAAGGACAGGAGGGACACAATCAAATATGAATGACAAAAATTAAAATAATTTAAAAATTAAATAAATTAAATAACTAAATAACTAAATTGAATTGTTGAATTGTCCCACTGCAAGTTGTCCTACGGTGAATTGGCCATGGCAAGTTGGCCTGTGTGAGTTGGTCATGGTGAGTTGATTGCAGTGAGTTGGCCATGGCAAATTGGCCTGTGTGAGTTGGTCTTAGCGAGTTGGCTGCGGTGAGTTGGCCATGGCAGTGGGCCACAGCGAGTTGTTCCATTCCATTCCAATGGAGCTGAAAAAAGTCTTCCAGCTCAGATCTAGAGAGCTGTTGCCTGCCAGTGTGGACAATATTAAACCTGATGCACCAGCAACCTGACTTAAAATAATATGTTCCTCTTAACAAGCTGCGTTGTAGGAAATAGTGACAAAACAAGAGTAAATGATGTAGATATTTATTACAATATTTATATATTGACATGTTTTCACATGATGCAAGGAAGGCATGTGAAGATTGTAAAGTAAAGATTAAAAATGTGGACTTCATATTAACATAACAAAAAGTAACCATTGGAAAAGACTTATAGAGATAATAAGCCCTCTACATGCTCAACTGCTATTCATTTCAATGAAATACTCAAGCATATACACTTTTGGAGAAAAGTGACTCATGTCTATTCCTTATTTCTACAATTCTCAGTAGTGGGGTAATTCAGATAACAAACACAAATTCTCCATAGGAGGAATTCCCTGAATCAGAACAACCTATTTCTGCTTTTCCAATATAATGGTTTTCAGCTTTTGTTAAAGCAAGTGAGATAGAATCCTTCCAAAACTCTAAAGTTAGAAGAACAACTATTCAATGACAACCAAAATCCATTCAGCTGGCCTCATTCCAGAAGTTAAAAGCAAGCAATCAATATTTCCACTGCTCAGATTCAATCAAAATGGACTAGCCTGAGAAAGCAGAAGCTTTGAGAGAACTCATCATCAGCAAAACACAGTGCAGGTGTTGACACAAATCTAATGAAAAAGAACAGGTAGACAAACAAGAAATTCACCACCACCTAAAGTGACCTTAATATTGAAAACAACACAGCAATCATGTATAGCCTTTTGAACACTGATTCACATATAATAAAGCAATAGGGGGGAAAGATTTGTATTATGATTCCATTAAATATCAAAATTGGATCAACATCTAGACAGTTAACTTGAATGCACCTGAAGGAATGTGACAATTTAAGAAGGTTTTGGTACATAAATCAAGACAAGGGATCAACTAGATTTTCTATAGCAATTGTAATTAGTTTGTCTGATAAAATCTGATAGAATCAAAAACAACAACCTGCATACCCTTAATACCTAAATTTTGAGGAAACAATAAAGATTGGAAAAATTAATATTATGCTGTGATAAGTGTCACAAAGAGATTGGAATTCATGGTTGCAACTCTTCTATTCTCAGGAGCTCTGCATTCATTGTTCATTGTTTGCTTTAATTTAGTTAGATAACCAAAAATCTACTTGATCTTCTCTTTTCCCAGAACCAAATTATTGATCCATGTCTCTTTTTATGTTCTTTGTTTTAAGTCTATAATTGCTTTTCAATTAAACCATGATGATGATGATGATATTGATGATGATATATTTTTATTTCATTTATCACATTTCTAAACCTTCAATCTCACATGTCATGCTGATCAGTTTACAATAAAAATGATGATAGATGATGATGAAGAAGATAGATAGATAGATAGATAGATAGATAGATAGATAGATAGATAGATAGATAGATAGAGGGATGGAGGGATGGAGGGATGGAGGGACGGACAAACAGATATAGTCAGTCATAACTGCTTAAGATCTCTAGTTTCTTAGAGTTTTGGCCACTAGGCAAGACTCAAACAGTACCATCAGGATCAAGTAAACTTCAAGATATTTAAGAAAGCTGCACAACCAGCACCTAGACTCAACATAGAGAATATCAAAATGTTATTGAATACCATCCTGTATGCAAGAACCAATGGAAATACAGGAAATGTGTTTGTAAGTGTTAATAGTCAACTTACTCCTGGTTATTAGCATCAGCTACTCCTAATTAGATCTGCCATGCCAACTGTCTCCTGGCATAATTTCACTTCCTCATCATTTGCTTCTGTAGCACTCCATTAAGTACTATAAGATGGTTAGGATCTCAGTTCAATATCTAAATTATCCAGGTCACAGTTAGTGCCATTTGTTAGTTGTTGCAGAGGTTTCATTTTTGAAATAGACATTATTCTTAACTTCATCTTAGGGAAACTCTTTACCCAAGGGCATGTCTAGGGTACTTTTTTTATATGCTTCCAGCTTCCACCCACAACATACCACCAAATCTATCATCTATAGCCAGAACCAATGGTACAATCACATTTGTTCTTACTTTCTTGACAGAGATGGCCAGCTGATGACATGAAGCTAGGCATTAAGGAGATTCAACTACAATGAAATCAATAGGCAAATCAATACAGCCACATCAATTCTCAGGGAGTATCTATTAAAAGAGAGAGCTCAGGAAAAAAAAAACAGATCATTACTCACAGCTCAAGCCACCCACTGCCATTATTAATAAAATGCATGCAAATATGAATATTCTTTCACACACACACATGTTTTGTGTAGATAGATGTACATGTATCTATCTATCTATCTATCATCTATCTAAATATAAGTGGCATAAGCCGGTCAGTGGAACACATATTAAAAATAGAAGCACATGTTTTGGAGCTCACAGATCAAGTTTTAAAATATGGATGAAGTACTAAAGGTGCTATGATTCACACACTTAGCAGTTGTAGTGAGAAAAACCTCACACTTAAATGTTCAGGCTAAACTTCATTGCACACTTGATATCTGGCACACATTCTATAGAGATATGCCAGGCCTGCCAACAAATATGATGTTTTACTCAAAGGAAAGAGAACAAATATATATATTTTACTCAGAGGAGAGAGAAAATAACTGTTCCTTTCAGAAAGCCGAATTTTTCTACTCTTTGACTTCAAAATATAAAAAAGTATATTATTTTGATACACTATCACTTTCTTATTACTTATTGTGTAATCCGATTGCTTTCCAAATTGTTTTTCTCTTTAATTAATTTTTATTGTTTTTATTTTGATGAAAACTGAAAGAGAGAGGGGGGAGGGAGAAAGAAAGAGAGAGAGATAGAGAGAGAGAGAGAGAGAGAGAGAGAGAGAGAGAGAGAGAGATCATCTTGTCCCATTTGTACATATCTATGCCCATCTAGATCATGAAGCCCTCCTCCAGGTTTCTGAAGCAAAGGAGATGATAGTCTTTCACAAGGGAGAAAGCTTTTTCTATGGTAGCATCCATTTGTGGAATTGCCTCCCCAGGGAGGCTCAACCGGCAGCCACATAGCATCATTTCAACATCTGATGATGATTGGTCTGTTTTCCCAGTCTTTTTCACTGGTTTCTAATTCTATTTTGATTAATATTGTCTTAGTTTCTTTCAAACTATTAGGTTTACATAATATTTTAATTTTGCATTTAACTGAATGTGTTTACTTTATTTTGTTTAGTGTGTGTTTTATTGTAAACACCCAGGAGCTTTTGCAATTCAGCAATTTTCAAAAGAAAGAAAGAAAAAGAGAAAGAGAGAAAGAGAGAGAGAGAGAGAGAGAGAGAGAGAGAGAGAGAGAGAGAGAGAGAGAGAGAGAGAGATGTCTTTAAAGTTAGTAAAGTAAGAGTGCTTGGTCATTAACAGTCATTTGTGACACCAGGAACTGAATTGAATATTATCAGCGAACTTGTCAAACCTAAAGAAGAAATGCTAAAAAAGAAATCCTTGTAAAAGATTTAGTTCTGCTTCAGTCATGACATATTTTACAGCTTTAAATAGAAAAGCTCAGAAGTAAGAAATCAGCTGAATTCCCAGATCAGTTAAATACCCAGTAAAACTCAGGAACATTTAGAGGTTGTAACCTAGCTCATACCCCAATAAAACTTAATGGAGGAGTTCTCCTGTGTGCTTTCAGCTCATGGTCAAAGAGTATTCAGAAAGAGCTTTGTCAGGGGAAAGATACATAAAGCCTGTCTTTTCGGTTTATTTCAGTGACTACTGGATTATGAAATGATAACCGAGAAGCATGGCCTTCTACTCTGCAATGCAACTAAAGAGCTGTAACCCAAAATGTGTGCACTGAGGGAAGTTGTTGAGCAAAGCGCATCCATCAAGAAAAGTTGCGTGCAAAAATAAATGTCAATTTGCATGACTTGTGCCGTTTGTATTTCATCACAGACACCCGTCTGTTTTCCTTCTGTAAAACAGAATGGATTTGATTAAAATGTTATGTAGTGGGTACAGAGTGATTTGTCCATCTCTAATCGGAGGAGTTTATAAATGAGGCAGCATTCATTTATTTTATGTGATGCATTGTTCTAATTTCATAGATTATTTTTATATTAGCAGGATTAAGCACTAGATTTGCAAATCAAATAGAACTTTGTTTCAGTTCCCTTTGCTTTCTCCCTATTTTTCCACAAATGCTGAACAACTTTTTGAAAGTGGATTCCATAGCAGTATCTTCCGTGAATCATAATTTATTTCAAAATGGAAGTGAAATTGATACAAAATCAATATGAAATCAAACTTTATATAATAGTACTTGGAAATAATTGATTTTATATGATGAATCTGTCTTTCTTTCTTTCTTTCTTTCTTTCTTTCTTTCTTTCTCCATTGTTATATAAATTTACTAAAGATTTTTAAAAAGATGAAAATTAATACAAAGAACAAGTAAATCCAAGAGATAAAAAGAGAAAGCAAAAAGTACAAGTGAGGAAAATAAGTATAATAAAAATAGAAAAGAAAGATACAAAGAAGTTTTCAGCTCCTTCTCCCGGGCGACTCGCAGGTAGCAAGAAAACACAACGGGACACATGCAGGGTCTTCAGTGAAGTTGATTTAATGCTTAGCAGGAGCTCTGGAACAACGCTGAGCGCTATAGTAGTTTAAAGTTGGCGCTACAAACAGAGGCTACATAGCGCCCTTTATACATTTGCTCCACCCCTCCCTAATTTACTGGCTGGAGAGCATTCAGCTGTGACAGGCAATCACACACGCCCCTCTTCCGGGTGCTTCGTTCCTGGGAGCGCCCCGGTCACTGCCCCTCCTCCGCCGTTCCCTAGCCCGCCGCCCTGACCACAAAACCCCGATGCCACCACCACCACTTGTGAGTTTCTGTGTTCAGCATATGGATGCAGTCCTGCGTCCTCGTTTGCTTGGTTTGCTGGGCGCAGTCTTGCAGTATCAGGTACATGTGCCCATTCTCTTTCTCCTCCTCCCCATCCCATTATTGTCGAACGGAGGCTTGGGCTCGACAGGCAGCTCCCCTTCACCAGGGGATCCTCTGTAAGACATAAGGTAATTATGTTAGTTTCAGAGTTTGGTTTTAGGGGGTATTTTCAGTGGAACCGATGGATGAGCCGGGGAGCGTTCATATCCTTCTCTAATAGCCATGACGCCTCTTCGTCTGGATACCCCCGCCACTTCACTAATCTAAATTAGTGGCTTGGGAGGCTTGGGCTCGACAGAAGTGGCTTGTGATATTCTTTATAACAGTTAAAAATACAATTATAACTTTACTTCTTATTCTCTGGCTATAATGTAACTCTATGTAATTATCTTGTCTAATCATCAAATTGATAAATCATATGTTCTTTTTTTCCTGTTTCACACAAAAATTTATAAGGGGTTTCTAGTAAGCAATAAATGCAGACATTGTCTTTTCTCTGATTAAGGAAATCAATTTAGCCATCACAACAAGTTTTATCATTTTCACCAACCATCCCTCCATTTTGTGTACTGCCAATCTTTCTATCTTTCTTTTCTTTGTCTGTTTAATTGATAGTGACTAGCCGAGAGCCTCAAAAAAGTTTACGTAAGTAAATTTGGCTTGAACTCCCAAGCCAAATAGGGATTAGGGAATTCTTCCTATTCCCAGTACAAACCTCTAACCAATTATATGCTTTAATGTGATGTTTTATTGCATCAATATTAACCACTTAACATCAGCTTCATTATACAATAAAAATGTCCATCTACCCTATTCCTCTTAAGGTCTTTTAAAACAAAATAATTCCACAATTACAACAAAATTAATTTGACATACATTTCTATAACTTCATTCCAGTAAATGTGAGGTTAGAGACATGATTTTGAATTCAGAGTTGGGAATCCAGTTTCATTTTGAAAGGCCATTCATTATCTGTTTATATTGTGCCCAAGAAAATTGCATCACTTTGGCAACTGCTGAGAAGATACAAACCGTTTTTTCTTTGAGATTACACAAGATACAACATGTAAGAAAGACACTGAACATCCAGAATGAAAGTGACTGAGAACACAATAGACTATCTCAGTTGGAAGGCTGTGAGAAGTTAAGTGACTTAAATTGCTTAAAACTCTTCAGGAAAACTAACAACTTAAGAATCTCATTTTTAGCAAGTTAATCTTCTAGGCATTAGAAATCCAGGGGAAGCTAAGAAAGGCCAGCCAGTTGTTCAGAAAGTTTTGGCTCTAGCTCAGGATTTCTCAAGCTTAGCAACTTTAAGAAGTGTGGACTTCACACATGTGTGGAATTTTGGGAATTGGTCCACACATCTTAAAATTGCTAAGCTTGAGAAAAATTGCTCTACCTGATTTATAAGCTAAATACTGAGAGGTTTCTCCTTGTTACAGTTTCTTCTTTTCATATATCTGATAAGCCTGGGACATGTATTGTTAAGATTCCTTATTGAGATTTTATCCATGATCTCTTCTGTCCAGAGAATTGAGTAGAGCGATTAAAAGTCTGATATATTTTTTCTCTGACTTCATTAAAAAAATACACCAAAGCAATAACAAAAAATGTTTAAAACTGCAAGAAGTATCACTCAAGAGAGGTGCCTTCAGTCCAGTGATGGGTTGCCCCCGGTTCAGACCGGTTCCATAGAACCGGTAGTAAAACTGGCAGGAAGCCTCACCCACTGACCCTGATGTCATCAGAAGTGATCTGCGCGATTCCGTTGTGAACCAGTAGTAAAGGTAAGTAGAACCCACCCCTGCTTCAGTCCATCCATCATCCGATTTCTAGCCATCTTTGTTTTGAAGTTATAAAAAGGTGCTTAGAAATTGCAAGAAATCTAAAAGGTATCTTACTTCCTTAAATGTCTATGGAGATTCTCAGTCATCCAAGTCATGGTTGTCCCAAAAGTGTTTTTGCAAGAGGCAACTGGACTTTCTGGTTTTTCTTTCAAGATGTTTTACTTCTCATCCAAAAAGCTATTTCAGCTCTGACTGGATGGTGGGGAATGGAAGGATTTATATTCCTTACAAACTGCTGGTCATTTGCATTCTTTCCTTAAATATCTGTTGGGGAAAAAAACTTTTTTGGAATATTTTGGATTTATATTTATTTGTATTCATCTACTCTTAGATACCCTCAACTTTGGGTCTTTATTACATATTTATATTGATTTCTATATGATCTTAAGAACAAACTGCCATCTCCTTTCATAGCTGTGATCTTCCCTATATTTTCTCCTGTCCCCTTATTTTCTTCCTCTACTTTAAAATGAACCCAATTAATATTCTTTCATTCACTGAATGTCTTTTCCTTTTCCTTTTCCTTTTCCTTTTCCTTTTTCATTTGGTTCAACATTTGGAACAATATTAATGTTGATAATTACATGATTTAATCATTTAATGTTTATCAAGTGAGATTTTCTTTTTCTCACTGCAGTATTTTTTAAATATTTTTTCTTGTTATCATGGGATGGTCTTTTGAAAGCAATGTGAGTATAGCATGACCCCCCCCCTTTGTGATTGTTTGCAATAATAATAAATGGCAGAGTCCTTCATTACATAAAAACATTAATGGACTACTTTCTACCGCTAAGCATAGGTGATAGGTAGGAACTGTTATAAGATTGGAACTGAAATTCTTTCTATTGTTTTAATTTAAAGGGGGGAGGGTTTTTTTTTTTTAAAGTGCAAAAGCACACAATTAAAAAAAATAAAATATAAAGATTATTTGGCCCAATTTTTAAACTTATAATGGTACCATCATTATATGAAATATTGGTATTCCATTACTAGAAAGCAGTCACAAAAAGAAAGTAGTACATATGTATTGATGGATCAAAACTATATACCATAATTAAGTTTTTCCAACAATGCTTGGTAAACTCATAATTCTTGATAAAATGATAAGTGCAAGACGCTAATCTATAATTCAAGAGTACATTTACATTATTATATTTATCTTTCCAACACATTAACAAACTTACAGATGTTAAGTGAAACGAGGCAATAAATCAGGAGTTTTAGACACTGCTAATTCATTTGGATCAAATTGTCAAAGCAAGATATGTTTTAATTGAGTATATTGACATTTCACAATGTATCTATCATCAACCCAAATTATTTTAAAAATTAATGAACAATTAACTTGATCCAAAGTATTAATATGGTTATTAATCCATCATGATTTGCAGGGAAATACACAAATATTTATTTATAGTTTTCAACTTGGAATACAGATTATAAATTGAGAAATCACAAAGACTGAAATTATACTTTGAACCCAACATCGTTTTAAAATGCTTTGTTGTCCTTAATGCAATCAATATTATAGAACTATTTTTAATATGAATCATGTATCTGTCAGGATATGAGACATAAGATTTTTTTAAAAAAATTCTGCATGTGCTTAGCTTTGCTTGTTTTTTTTTTTTTTTAATGAACTCTTGAATTCCAGAAATTGAAGCCAATATATGGTATATACTGACTGAGGAATTCTGGGAGTTGAAGTCCACCCATCTTTAAGTAGCCAAGGCTGAGAAACATTGGTATACACCAATGGTAATGCTGAAAGGTAAACTAAAAGTTCCAACATCATATAATGATCAGAGGCATCTGCAGGGGATTTCAGTTGAAGCATTACTCCTTTTTACACATGTGTATTAATGCAGTATATGTTAAAATGAGTAGGTTTTTAATCATGTGATCACACCTACAGTCTTAATTGTTTTTTAGCCTCCTTCCCTTCTGATGCTAGCCATAATAGAGATAATAAAAGTCTATGTCTGTCATTCCCACAACAGATTCCTTATCAATCTTCTTGAAATAATTTTAAAGTATGGGCATAACAATGTATTAGAATAAATGCATAAATTTTGAAGTAATTCATATTTACAACATTTATCTTTCCCCATACACTTGATGGACTTTTTAAACTATTTTTTTTAACCATTTATTATACCCAATCTTAAGCACCAGTTTTTTTGGTTTATTCAGTCCAGATACAATTGCTGCTTTTGAAACTCCATCATGATTATAGATTGCATGGAATTATTAGTACCTTTTAAGCCAATGATTTTTTTTTCATAGGAAGCCAAAGGAAATTGGTGAAAATGATAACAGTTATTTGCAAGACATGAAATCAATTACCTATTATTTTAAAATGAGAAGGAACAACTTCATACACAATAAATATTTCTTAAAATATTTACTAAGAACAGTTATGATTAGCTTTCTGTCAGAAATGGAATTCAGTAGTTTACACATTAGCACATATTATGTGGTTCTTATTCCTGTTTTTGAGATGCTTAATTTGACTTCAAACACTTATGTCCAAGACTATTAAGCAATATGATCAAAACTGGGTTTTTTCTATTATTATTATTCTGATAACAAAATTTCTGAGCCATGTCAACCTTTTTTATTTTTTTATCATGTTTAATAATTTTTTGGGCTTGTGTTAATCTTTTACTAGTATTGCATACATTTGCACTTTTATTGTTTTGCAGAACAAGAATTGTACAAAATCTATTGGGTTTTTTGGATGATCTTTAGGATTAATCATATTTTTTTATCATATTTGTGGTCAAGACTTTGCTTTATTCTCCAGTTCTTTCTCTCTTCCCTACTCCACTTCTTACATTTGGATTCCTTCAACTCTTGTCTCTATGGATTGCCTGGCTCTCACTGTTGCTCTGCGTCAATACTTTCAGGTTACCCAGGTTAACTCCTTGACTTTCCTAGCATCTGAGAGCAGAGAAGACAAGGTGAACCCCTATGATTATGCTACATTTACCTTTTCATGCTTTTCCCGGCTGCACAATAACTTTCCATGCCCCAAATCACACTCTTGAATGATTCTGCCTGGTTCAGCCTACGTGTTAGGAAAGCAAAAGGAATTTTCTCATCACAAGAATGATGACTGGATACTTTTTCTCATCCTCCTCTATTAGAAGTGGGGGACTAAAGCTTTATATATTTGCTGAATGAGTTAACCAACTGCTTGTTATCCAAAATTGGGCATTGCTCCACATTTACAACCTTAGTGGGATTTTGCAAGCGATTTTAGTGTGCCACATTTTCAGCACATTCTTTGATGGAGTTAATAATAATTGCATTCTTATAGTATGTTTCCAATGCCGCAGGCATTTTGATATCAGTTTACTATAGCCTCTTTTATTGGTATTAAAATGTTCAGGGTTCATGAATGGGCGCACCGGCGCATTCCATTTAGCAGGCTCTTTTTTTGTTATGCCAATTTTCCATCCTTGAACATGGCAAGACAAATAAAATCAAGAAGGATAGCACTTACTTTTAATTATTGCACGTTAATGTATATGTAAAATGAATGGGACAGAATTTGTAATTTTATAAATCGAAAAAGAACCTGATACAATTTAAAAATATACTTTGTAATAGAACAGACTTGCAACGTTTTGCACAATTCCTAACAACTGACTTTTATTTTTATTAGCCTCTCTCACACAACCAAGTTGGGAACAAAGTGCCTTCTTTTTATTTATTTTATTATTAAATTTCTATGCCGCCCATCTCACTGATACAGTGGCTCCTGGCGGCTTAAAATGTAAGAAAAAAAAATTTTTTTAAGTACTAGAAAACAATTAAAATTAGAAAAATTGAATAGAAAACACAAGCTGATGGGAAGCCTGGGGGATGAGGATCTTCTTTACCCACCCCAATGTAGCAGGCCTCTGTTAGGATCCCAGGCCAAGTGGCAGAGCCAATTTTGAGGCTTTTCCGGAAGACCAGGAGTGAAGGGGTAGACAGCAGCAAATGCTCTTCTCTTGAACTTCACCAGCTGCAGTTCTTTGGCCAACGGGATCCAAAGTAGGCCCTTTCCACTGGAACAAGTGGGGTAGGCCTTCTTGCCTTAAATCACTTCCTCTTGTGGGAAGAAATATCCATCTGGTTCAGTTCGAAGCTGGGAGAAAGACACTGGAAGCATGGAGGCTATTTATTTATTTATTTATTTATTTATTTATTTATTTATTTATTTATTTATTTATTTATTTATTTATTTATATTTATTTATTTATTTATTTATTTATTTATCTATTTATTTATTTATTTATTTATTCATTCATTCATTTATTCATTTATTGGTTTGATTTATATACCGCCCTTCTCCAGAGACTCAGGGCGGCTTACAATGCGTTAAGCAATAGCCTTCATACTTTTGTATATACCTGCTTAGTAGGGCTTTCGCCCCCCCCCAAGCGGTGTTCTTTTTTTTAATACAAAGTCAGTTTATTGCCCCCATAATCCGGGTCCTCATTTTACCTACCTCGGAAGGATGGAAGGCTGAGTCAACCTTCAGCCTGGTGAGATTTGAACTCGCAGTAATTGCAGGCAGCTGGCAGCTAAATGCTACTTAAATGCACTTTAGTCTGCTGCACCACCAAGGCTCTTGGTGGCTCTTCGCTAATTGGAAAGATGGTTTAATGATGAATAGAACTACCAAGCACATGGTTCTGGTGCAGCCGCCCAAAATGGAGTTGAGAGTGAGGGTTTTTTATACCTTCTTTGAGCTTTGTACTTGAGCTTCCTGTTCCTGTGCAAGAACATGTATTCTATTGGCTGTTGTCAGACTCCCATGGGGCCATGTAAGGGTTTTGTAGGTGTTATAGCTGACTCTATAGACAAATCCTAGGTGTTTGTCTGGGCTTTGGTTTGGTTGACGTTTCTGAGAGTGATGCAATGAAGAGGCTTGTGTTCTGAAAGGGTGTTGGGCAATTCCTATTATCGCTTAATGGCTTTTTCCTGTGTTAGATCTTGGGTGACGGCTGCTTCTAATCCTACTATTCTGCCTTTGTTTCAAAATACCCTACCTTGAATGGATTACCATATCTGCATTTCAAAAAGCTGGCCTCGGGATCTGCTGGGGCCATTAAGGAAAGTGGAGGTTGCTTTTTGCCTCTTAAAAAAATGTTTCTCCATTTCTCCCCTTTGGGAAAATATAATATTCTGCCTTTTTTCAAAATATTTAATTCTTCTAGGAGGGTGGGTGCTGACACTCTTAAACATCTGTTAAAATACTGCAACTTGCAAAACACCAGCAGATTGTACATTGTTTCTGGCTCTCTATCCCGGTATATCATTGTAATCTGTCTGCTCTTTCTCTTCATGTTTGGTCTCTGTAAATCCCTTTCTCCACTCTAGCCATTTCCTCCTCTCTACTTCTTCGTGGCTGATCTCGCTTTCCTTCCTCTCTCCTAATTTTCCCTATAGTATGGTGGTCAGAACTTTGTATGAAAGGCTTGTGCTCTCCAGGAATCATTACTCATCATTTAAAATACAACTGCAACAAAGGAAAAGGAAGAGGAAGGAAGAAAAAGGCTCAGGCTCATCCAGGGCACTAAAAGCATCGTGCCGCTTTGTATTCAACATACAGTACATTCAGTGGTAAAATTCAAATTTTTTTACTACCGATTCTGTGGGCATAGCTTGATGGAGGTGGCAGGGGAAGGATACTGCAAAATCTCCATTCCCACCCCACTCTGGGGCCAGCCAGAGGTGGTATTTGCTGGTTCTCTGAACTACTCAAAAGTTCTGCTACCAGTTCTCCAGAACTGGTCAGAACCTGCTGGATTTCACCCTGAGTACATTTGCATCAAACTGATAAGATTGCTTAGGAAGAACTTGCAAGAATGGCAGTCTTGAGTGACTTGTCTATTTTCTTGCCAGATCATCACCATCACTCCAGTTCAGAACACACAAACTCTGGTTTATACAAAACATTACCCAGGTTTGTTGAGAGTAATTCCATTGACAGTTTTTTGTGGTATGGTGGCTAAAGCATTGTGCTTGGAGAAACTGAAATTTAGCTTTATTTCAGCCATAAAACTCACTGAGGATGTGAGATTATCATTATTTCTTGCTAACCTATTTCACAATGCTGCTCCAAGTAAGCTAAGCATGTTGCCTTGAAGGGGGGGGGGAGGAGAAGCCATATAAATCAAATTAGCAATGGGATTTATTTTCATGAATATCTTGCCAAGGCTGCAAATTCTACATGATCTTACTTTGGAGTAAACCCCATGAAATTCTATTTAGTACAGATGGTCTAATTGATTTATAATACCACCTGATCTCTGAATAATTTCTGAAAGAAAAAATTGGAGGGGGAAGGGGAAAACAGTGTTCCAATACTGTTTTGCCTACCTGTTGAAGAAATATACACTTTAATGAACACTTATACCTGTGGGACTCGCTATCTTCATCAAATATAGTTGTTTTCTACTCAATTTCCCCAACTTCCTATGAAGATAAATGGTTAAAATTGTATATAGAATCCATATATTGCTCTTACAATGCTAATTCTCACAGAATTGCATTCTTCGTTCAATGGCAAGTAATAAAGTTGAGTGCTTCCCTTCAACAGAAGTGTGGTGGCATGATTAAGCTTCTTCCGTTGATTGCTTTATTTTCATTTTTTAATGGAAAATGCACGAGATTAAGATATTATTCCATTTTGGTATGTTGGTGCTTGAACTATATTATCACTATTAATATATTTCTATTACTATTAAAATCAGAAAGACAATTTGGTGTAATAGTAAATACATCAGGCTTCTGGAAGACCATGAGTCCCGTCCTGTTTTAGGGGAAAGGCCAATTGGGTGACTTTGGATCAGTCAGTCTCTCTTAGCTCCAAGAAAAAAATGGCGTCAAACTACTTCTGAAAATCTTGCCATGCAAACTGCAGGGACTAGTCCATAGAATCACAAAGAGTTAACAATGATTTGAAAGTAAAATAAAGAACGAAGGGAGGGAAGGAGTGAGGGGGGGAGAGAGAGAGAGAAAGAGAGAGAGAGGACTGTGATTCTCCAAACCTTCCTAAACTACAATTACCAATTGAAACAGCATGGCCCATGCTAAGGAATTTGGAGGTGTTCAGCAAAATTCAGAGTTCACATTTTTTTTGTATTTAACTTAAAGCCTTTCGAAGAGAAATAGGTAGCCAGTAGGTTTCCTAAAGGCTCTAGCTCCAATTTGAAAGTAATAAAAATTTCCCAATATTACACCATTAAAATTAATTAGTAATTAATTTATTAATTAATTAATTAATTTATTTATTTATTAATTTAATTTGTATACCGCCCTTCTCCCGGAAGGGACTCAGGGCAGTGAACAGCCAAAATTAAAAAACATACAAATGCAAAAGTTAAGATAATTAAAAGAATTAAATCATTGGCTACCCAAATTTAAAACCCCAAATCCATAAAATTTAAAATCCCAATTAAAAACCATTTAGGCTAGGCCGGCTTGATGAAATAAAAACGTCTTCAGGGCTTTACGGAAGGTCCGGAGGTCCGGGATCAATCGTATTCCAGGAGGCAGCTCATTCCACAGGGCGGGTGCCCCCACAGAGAAGGCTCGCCCCCTGGGGGCCGCCAGCCGACATTGCCTGACCGACGGCACCCCGAGGAGGCCCTCTCTGTGAGAGCGTATTGGCCGGTGGGAGGTTATCGGTAGCAGCAGGCGGTCTCGCAAATACCCTGGCCCTAAGCCATGGAGCGCTTTAAAGATGAGAACCAACACCTTAAAGCGCACCCGGAAGACCACCGGGAGCCAATGCAGCTCGCGCAGGAGAGGTGTTACGTGGGAGCGCCACGTCGCTCCCATAATCACCCGCGCAGCCGCATTCTGCACCAGCTGGAGCCTCCGGGTGCTCCTCAGGGGGAGCCCCATGTAGAGAGCGTTACAGTAGTCCAGGCGTGACGTAACCAAGGCATGAGTGACTGTGCACAAGGAGTCCCGATCCAGAAAGGGGCGCAACTGGCGTATCAGGCGAACCTGATAAAAAGCCCCCCTGGCCACGGCCGTCATATGCTCTTCTAAAGACAGCCGTGTGTCCAGGAGGACGCCCAAGTTGCGAGCCCCCTCTGTGGGGGTCAGTGACTCGCCCCCAATAGCCAGCGATGGCACCAGCTGGCTATACCGGGATAATAATAATAATTATCCCCTATTATGGTATTATGCAAAATAGGAACCTAGATTTTTCTCAGGTCATGTCCATAAGCTTTGGGTAAGGTCTCCATTTTGTTTTGTTACAATATTAATGTTGAAATTCATTGTTGGAATATATTTTGTGCAATAACTACAGTAGTATTTAGCCAGTAGATGGCAGTGTTTACAAGTTTGGATCTATGGTATATACTCTATGTTCTTTTGCTCTAAGTAGAGTTTCCTATTTCCTGTTACATTTAAACAGCTGAGGAGTAAAGCACATGGTGACTATACTCTCTGTGATGCTATATATAGATTTCTAACAATTTATGCATTAATGATATACTCATTTATTAAGCTATGAATAAACCTCGCTGACTGTCACTGAGAGACAATTTCTGATACAGATAATCCTTGTTTAGCAACCACAATTAGGACTAGCAACCCTAACCCTAACCCTGGGGCAAATCACACCCACAAGATCCACCTAGAATTTGTCTCATCCAAACCCAGAATGACTAAGAGATTTTCACTGGACATACCTGGTCTTTGTTCATGCATGGAACAAAGCACATTTTCCCCTTTCTATTTCTACAACAGTATTTTTCAACCTGGGAGAAGTTGTGTGGATATAAATTCCCAGAATTATGGCTGGCCAAACATTGTAGTCCACACATTTCAAATTTGCTGAGGATGAGAAACATTCTCTGCTCCACTTTACCCCATTCACCACCATTATCACAACACAACACATTACTTCAGGCTAAATAAATGCAAACTATTACAGATAAATTTGCCCCTTTGAAGTGAGGAACCAGCAGAAATTATGTTACCTTGTTAAAAAGGAGCTTGTTCATTTGAGAAGATGCTAAAGCACAAGTACTCTTTTTTTAGAAAAGTAAACATGAATTTACCCCACGGGAACTTTTTGTCTCCCTCTGAAACAAAGAAGCCATGGGAATGAATAATTAAGAGTGTATATATATATATTTACACAGGTATACTTGTCTCCCTATAGAATATTTATTTTAAAAATGCACACTAGCATAATTGGAAGAGAGTAGCATGAAAATGAAAAATGAAAAAGATATAAGACAGCACAAAAGAAAAATAGAAAACATGGTATCAACAACCCTAAAAAGAAAAGGTATTAAATTACTTTGCCATACATATTTATTGTGTACGGAAAGATGGTATCTCAGTAGTAAACTATAAACATTCAAGAATAATCTGCCACAGATTACTTGACTGCACCTAAAATCAGTATCAGGCTTTTTTTCCTTTTGACCTTGAATTTATACTAGGATAATTGATTACTTTTTTCTTGCTTATTTCTTTCTGCATATCATTCATTTTCTAAATATAGATATTTATATACTCAAAAGGAGTCAGTCTCCAGAAAGACAGTTTATATTATATATTATGACAGTTCCAATAAATGCAGAGATGGAGGGGAGGAGGGAGGGAGGGAAGGGACGGGGAGGGAGAAAGGAAGGAAAAAAGGAAGGAATGATATTTCAATAACGATATGTGCGGTCTTATAATCTCCCTATTGTATTGACTAAATCAGACAATATCAAAATCTGAAGACAGTGATTCATAGCAAAATCCAAGACAACCTGTAATCATATCAAATCATAAAATTTGAGTGCCTGCATTGGATCTCTGCAAATGGGAGATAGCATTTTTTTCTGCTCCAGAAAAGCTCATTCAATAAGGTCTAGGTAGCACTTCTATGGTGTTCATCTAATTCCTATATACTACTAAAACATTGTGTCTATCTGTTTGTGTGTTTGTACCGTCAAGTTGGCACAAATGGTGCATTATACCACAACAGTTTTTGAATCAAGATACCTCAAATTTGCTAATTTAAAGAATGAATGAAAGAAACCTAGGACCCATTCCTCCTGTGGAATTGAAATTTCCACAATGTTCACATCTGTTTATTTGCAAATTGTGGCGGTTTTAGCCTCCCTGCAGTGAAGTGATCAAGATTTCCAATGCTTACTGCCAGATTCCCACCAACAAAGTCAATGGGGAAGCCAGCAGAAAGTCAGAAGCCACTTCAGCTCCCACTGCTTCCTCCCACCCACCCCCACCCCACTCATGAGCATTCTGTTTATCTGGTTAGCAAGAAAATATTGACTTTTTATTGACTTTTATTGGCCACTAAAATTCTTTTTATATTTCTGATATATACTCTTCTTAGATGATCATGGGATCATCCAGCATTGGGATAAAAAGAATATTGCCAGCTAAAAATGTTCATTCTGATCACATCAGACTGTACTACCTTTCTCTCAAAGGATGACCCAACAGGTCACACAGGATTGTCTAGTGTGCATTAAGGATGCGCAAAACATTCTGAACTTGAAATGTTCTCAACTTGAAGTAGCCATTCAGAATTCAGAGTGTTCTGAGTTCGTAGCAAAACACTCTTGTTTTTGTGGGATTTACTCACATCGGGTCAGTTACTAGTGTAGATGCAGGGGAGGGGGCTATTATTCCCTAACTCAGATTTAACACTGAGGTGCCAGAAGCATGTACATTGTCTTTTGAAAGCCAGAGCCTCCATTCTGAGGTATTTTGCAAAGTGCAATGCATTGTCAGATTGGTTCATAAATACAAAAAGTATGCAGGATAATTAGGTGCATTAGCAAAACCCCCATTTTAACCTATAGCCATGGAAAAGTCTATTTTCTCTTTTTAACAGAATAACAGAGTTGAAAGGAACCTTGGAGGTTTTCTAGTTCAACCCCCTGCTCAAACAGGATATCCTACATCATTTCAGATAAATGGTTGTCCATTTTCTTCTTAGAGACCTCCAGTGTTGGAGCACCCACTGTTGTTGTTTTGTTGCTGTTCAGAGACAGTGTGGAAATAAATCTTACCTTGTCATAGATTCAAAATGGCTACCAGTGCTGCAAAATAATTTAATTTACTGTTTTCTACTGCATAAGGAATACTTTACACACACACACACACACACACACACACTCACACACACACTCACACTCACACACACAATTAAATCTCTTTGTGCAATTTCTCTGCAAGTTGTGTGATATAGCATACTTTGCACGGACAATCAACCCACCAATGTTTCTGATGCTAGGGCAAAATATGAGAGAGATTCTCATTGTTCCTTTTGACAGTATTTCACGTTTCCGCCCATCATAATGTAGTTGTTTTGTTTTGTTTTATTGGAATACAGCCAATGAAACATTCTGAATATCTATTCTACAACATGAAATAAAATGTTAGTTTGCTTCTTTTCATTTAGTTCACTCTCATACACATATCCTGGCCATTTTTCTGTGCAACTTTAAGTAATATGCTCAACTCACATTCACTCATATTTAATGATGTGCCATCGTCATTATTGATTTTTAGCTACCACATAAATTGACCTTCTCCAGGATATTCTCTTAATCAGATCCATCCATCCACCTTTATTCTTCCAATAAAGCTGCCACTGTTGATTTCAACATATATAAATATACTGTATATGTACAAAAGCAGTTAACAAACTAAAAGTAGAAGTTTCTTGTTTGATAAGTCTCTTTACTGTCATGTAAAAGTCTCTACATTTTTGTAGTCCAGATCTGGTAGCCTGGGTTAATATTACTACTAGGATGAGTGAAATAGTCTGGACAGGAAACTGATTTGGGATGTGGAGTGTCAAGAAAGAAAATACAGCAAATTGTTATAATTTGATAGAAGAATGTGGATTTTTCTACCACAGATGCTAGAATAGCCATCCCTTGAAATTTTGAATAGAGAACTGGAACCCATTTTAGAAGATATTGAAAATATAACTATTAACAAAAATGCCACAATCAGAAACTCATGCTTTTTTTAAAAAAATGTGCATTAATCAAAATATGAGGAAAGCGATTTAGAGATTATAATCTAATTATAATATTTCTATTTATAACATTTATAGATAGTATGAAGACCTTGGCAGAGTTGGAATAAAAGACTTCCAACGTCCCGTCCAACCCTATGAATCTATGATTTAAATCATTTCTTACATTGTTTTTTTTTTTAATTTGATTTTTATGCCGCCCTTCTCCGAAGACTCAGGGCGGCTTACAATGTGCTCAGCAATAGCCTTCATCCTTTTGTATGTTTATACAAAGTCAGCTTATTGCCCCCACAACTGGGTCCTCAATTTACCTACCTTAGAAAGGATGGAAGGCTGAGTCAACCTTGAGCCTTGGCGAGATTCAAACCCTGCAGTAACCAGCTTAATAACAGGGTGCCTTAAACCACTGTACTACCAAGGCTCATTGTTAAAACAATGTATCGTGTTTCCCTGAAAATAAAACCCTGTCTTATATTTTTTTGAATCCCGAAATACGCACTTGGACTTATTTTTGGGGAGGTCTTATTATTTTGGGGCGCATGGAGCAAGATGGGCCTCCTCTTGCCATCTTACCTGATTTCCAGCTCTGCATTTAAATATTTTTGGGGAGGGCTTATTTTCGGGACAGAGGCTTATTTCAGCGCATGCGCGCAAAAGCCCGATTGGGCTAATTATCAGGGGATGTCTTATTTTGGGGGAATCAGGGTACTTACATATAATTTAATGGTTTATATAGTTAATTACTAATCAAAGGTTCACTGAACTAACTGTACAATCTTGGTAACTCCTTTCTCCATTTACAGGATTATATATTTGTACTAATTGATTTCCCCCCCTCCTTTTGCTTCTTTCCCCCCTTTTAAAGGATTAATACATTTTTTTAAGAAAAAAAAGATAGAAACCATTTGTCGCTTTGTCAATTTTTCTTCCCAAGGAAGATTAACTCATCAAACTGTAGTTTAAGAAAGGTTTGAATTGGAAGAGCATTTTTTGAGGCAGATAACGACAAATCCAATTCATGCCATAAGACATCAAAGTTACAATTAAAGAACATTGCATAAAATTGTCCCTGCCTATGTCAGTTAACATTTCCTTTCATCCCAACTTCATTATTTTTTAAAAAAATCTTGAAGTCTGTGATGTTTTTATTCATAAAATAATAAATACCACATTTCACTTTAGAATCTTTATTGCCAGGGAGTCCAATAGGTACTTTGTCTCCCCTATGGTTTACTTAGCTAAACTGAAAATACCAATACAAAGAAAGGCCTTTACTCTGGCACAATTACATGGCCTCACCTTTGCTGCCTTTGAAGACTGATACATAAAAATTCCCTATGCAGAGAGTCTATGGCCCTGTGACTCTAGACACACAGAAACAACAGAGCCTTTTCCTGTATTACAGAGACATTCATGCTCAACCTATCTCACCATTACCACCAAAATACCCAGGTCACATAAGACAATTTTACAATGTTGCCAAGTTCTGTGCAGCATCAGATTTATCAGATGATGGCCTGTGCCATAAATTAGATTTAATGAGCACCTCATTCGCCATTAGATTGGCTTTTCTGCTCTCCTGTGCCATCCTCCTACTCCTTTCAGATTCTTCTAGAGTAGGGGTGTCAAACTCAAAGTGGTGTCATGTAGTGTATCGGGACATTTTCCCCCTTTGCTAAACCAGGTGTGGGCATGGCCAGCGCATGACGCATCTGGCCCATGGGCCAGGAGTTTGACAGCTCTTTTCTAGAGGCTTGCTTTTTAGTTTTTAATTCATAATATTTTTATGTCTTCCAGCTTTTCATAATTTTTTTCATTTTAATTTTTCATCTTGATGTATCCTTTATGCTTTTTTAATGACTGCACCCCGTCTTCTTAATTCTGGTCTACGGCCATAAGAAAGATTTGATTTAATTTCTTTATAATCAGACACACTTTTTGTTTCTTAAAGTGCCAAATCAAATTCAAGCACTTTTAACTGATTTCAACAAAAGAAGTTGAAACATGTAGCTAAGAGGAACACTGCAAAGTTTTAATTTGCTAATTTGATTTAAAGGAAATTAATTCAACACACACTCACTGCCATTGCATTATATCCTTGATTCTAATCCCTAAAAGAGCCTTGGTGGCATAGCAGACTAAAGTGCTGTTAAGTAACACCAGCTGCCTGCAATTACTGCAAGTTCAAATCTCACCAGGCTCAAGGTTGACTCAGTCTTCCATCCTTTCGAGGTAGGTAAAATGAGGATCCGGATTGTGGGGGCAATAAGATGACTTTGTATAAAAAAGAACACTGCTTGGGGAGGCCGAAAGCCCTACCAAGCAAGTATATACAAAAAGTATGAAGGCTATTGCTTAACGCATTGTAAGCTGCCCTGAGTCTCCGGAGAAGGGTGGCATATAAATTGAACCAATAAAATAAATAAATAAAATCAGTTTTATACACTAAATCTAATTGTTTACATTCAATCCCATTCAGCAGTTTGACGGATTACTATCCATACATACACATAAACACCCATTCTCACTCATGCACAATTTTCTCCCCATGAAATTAATGAATTATTATTAAACCGTTCTGAAAATGTTGATATTCATCAGCAGTTAAACTTATTCTGATTATGAGGAATAATGCTTTATATCTTGCAATATGTTAATTGTCCTTTTTATTCCAGGTCAGAGTTTAGCCCAAGCTGAACTTCATAAACATAATCAGTTCACCTCTTGTGTCATTGCCTTCTCATCAGCTGTCACTGAACAGTGTATCTGTAGTAACTAATTCCTCATCACTGTCAACAGAAACGAAAAGAAGATAAATTAAAAGAAATTAATCTTGTCTAGACCTGTGATCCAGGTACAGATGAAACTTGTCATTTAAAACTTCAACGTCTGTTCACTAATGATGTAAATTATATATAGCAAGTAAGTCCCTCTTAAATTGTCTCTCACTACTGGCATCCTCATTTCTTTCATTTATGGATTTATTTAAAGTATAAACAAAAGTGATGGTAACAACTTTGGGGTACAAATACCAATCACTGTAACAATTACCACTACTTCATATGATACCTGTTTATAATATTATGGCAGCTACTCTCCTTGGGTTCCACATCATCAAATATTTGCATATTTATTTATTTAATTTATTTATTTATTTATTTATTTATTTATTTATTTATTTATTTATTTATTTATTTATTGGTTCGATTTATATGCTGCCCTTCTCCGGATATTCAGGGCGGCTTACAATGCGTTAAGCAATAGCCTTAATACTTTTCTGTATACCTGCTTAGTAGGGCTTTCGGGCCTCCCAAGCGGTGTTCTTTTTATACAAAGTCATCTTATTGACCCCATTTCCGGGTCCTCATTTTACCTACCTCGAAAGGATGGAAGGCTGAGTCAACCTTGAGCCTGGTGAGATTTCAACTTGCAGTAATTGCAGGAAGCTGGTGCTACTTAACAGCACTTTAGTCTGCTGCGCCACCAAGGTGCTGCCATTTTTGTCCTTAAATTAAACTTCCTTAAATAATAGAAACTTGATGGCTATTCAGCCTCTTCTGAATCTTCTCAGCAAATCATATCGCTCATCTTTGCTGCAGTGTGGTCTACAACCTCTTTGCTATTTTACGTATTTTCCCAAATCAAAAACCTGGATTATTTTGTTTTCAGTCTAGCTGCCCCCACAGATTCTAGCGTTTCCAGTTTTCTGAATACAGAGAACTTCAAGGAGAATGCAAAAAGCAAACAAACCCTGAAGTATTAGCTTTTAACTTATAAGGAGAAGATGAGGGTTGATTTCAGGGATTACATGCTACCGGTTAGCACCGGTTTGGGCGAACCAGTAGTAAAAAAAAGCTACCGATTCATCTGAACTGGTATTTCTGACAATCAGTTGTGCCACACAATTTATATTCACTAGAAAGCAGGAAATCTAAATCACACGGCACAACTCCCCCCCCTCACTGTTCTTCTTACCTTGTTAAGCCTCCTTTTTCCACGCGAAGTGTGTGTTTGGTGCACATTGCACATGCGTGTACACGTAGCATGCACCACGCATGCCCGGGCAGTGAACTGGTGGCAATCCTCAGAAGATTTCACCACTGGTTGATTTGGTTTGTTCATCTAATGGATCATCATCCCAACAAGTTATTCCTGATAACATTTCTTCCAAAGGGACATTATTTTATGTAAGCAGTCTCGATGGACTTTGGCAGAATAAAAGGAGAAAGATTTACTTAAGCCTTTTCAAAAACACTCTACTATTTAATCCCTGTAGAAATTTTAAGCTACGCTATAAAGCGACATGGATTATTCAGTTTTATAAACATATCCCAATCATTCTATAATTTTTACAACATAATAATTTTATGTTAGGAAATCTTGCAGAAAGGAGATGGAGTTTTTGGAAGAAACCATAGCGGTAGAGATATTAAAGGGCGTGATTGCTAAATATTATGAATTTTATTCCCCTTTTGAATATTTAATTTTTTAAAAATTTTAATTTCCTCATGAGCAATAACTTCAGTAGTAGCTACATTGCAATCCTGTACTGCAATAGGTACCGTCATTCAAATTAGCTATTTGAATTTTGCTAATTTAGAACGACAGACATTAGTAAGGGATGCAAAGGAGATAATGATTAAATATATGTGACTATTTTACTGTTCATACTGTGACCTAAATGTAAGAAACTCAAGAAAATTTGTGAAGTTGGATTTCACTATGTACCAGACAGTCCATATCCGGCACCATAAAACTTCTATCTTTTCCCAAAATTGAAGGAATACGTTTGTGAGCATCTATTTGAGTTAAATAAAGAGGCAGATAATACTGTCAGGACCTGGCTAAAAAAGAAAGCATGGAATTATTTCTGACAATTTTCAATAACTTGCCAATCATTGGAAGGATACGTGAATAGTTATATATTTATTTTTTAAAATCATTTTAAGAGTTGTAATTTTAAGTGATTGACAACCATAATAAACCCTCACACACACCCTAAAAGCAAGTCATCTGTCTCTGATACCCCTAGTGGAAACCATCCCCAAACTCCAACCTCATCCTGTCAAAGCTCTTACAGGAAAAGCCAGCTGTTTATGGCCTTCCATTTGGAAAGCTAAAAGTTTAGGAGCTTGCTGGATCCCAGGATGTTGTAGCAAAGGCACAATTCCTAGGTCTCACATTTAAGGAAAGGGATCTGGAGTATGCCCTCTTGATCAGACCTGGTGGAATTGGCAGATAATCTCAGGGAGAGGAAATCCTATACCATGGGCCCAAGCCATGTAGGGCTTTAAAAGTAATAATCAGCACTTTGAACTGAACCCAGAAAGAAACTGGGAGCCAAAGCAGTTCACACAACAGTGGTCTAAAATGGGTAAAACCCGTCCCCCCACAATGCTTAGCTGAAGGGCAGAGTAATGATTTTCTAGAAAAAAATAATGGTTGACAGCCAGAGAACCTCATTTATTTAACTGTCATAATATCAGTATATCACTGCAATCATCAAGTTTAAAATCAATTAAGAAATAAACAGCACAGAACCCCATAAAAATTCCCATAACCTAAAATGAGCAACCTCTGAATTAATATCTTAAAAAATTATAGGATGCTCATTTCCAAATACCTGACAAAGTTAAAACTGCTTGAGGTAATCCTGGTTTTTCGGGCCACGCTGGTTCAAAGCACTAGGTATCAGCCTTCTCAAATAAATCAGTCAGGAAACATAACCAAATGAATTAAATCTACTTTATTGTAAGGCTAGATTAACAGAATCTGGCAAATCTAAAAAATCTAAAACTTCTCACCCTCCATTTTTAACTGCTTGCTCCAGTAGAGCAGCTCCTTCTTCCTTAGTTTCTTTCTCTGACCATTAAGTAACTGTGGGCTCTTCTCTTTCTTGATGGATAGTTTCCTAGATAGTATCTCTTCTCCTGTTTCCTCAAAGTCACCAATGCATGGGTCATGGCTGACATGGCCTTTCTTGGAGTCCATCACTCCAAGAAAGTGATGGACTCCAATCACTTGATTTACTTCTGTTGAAGCTACCTCAACAGAAGCTGTGGAAGGGAGAATATTTACTTCATAATATTATAATATAATAATATGACTACTTCAGTTTCAACCTGAATAATACTCGGGCAAACAATAAATACAAACTCAAGGTAAACCGCTCCAAACTCGATTGCAGAAAATACGACTTCAGAAACAGAGTGGTCAATGCCTGGAATGCTCTACCTGACTCCGTTGTTACATCATCAAACCCCCACAGCTTCAATCTTAAACTGTCTACCATGGACCTCACCCCATTCCTAAGAAATCCATAAAGGGGGCATGCATAAGCGCAACAGCGTGTCTACCATCCCTGTCCTACTGTCCCCATTTATTTGTACCCATTTCCTAAGTTCATGTCCATGTTTATACTTATACCTGTTATCTTGTACATGTTTGACCAAATAAATAAATAAATAAATAAATAAATATAGAACATCCTCTCTTAATTTAAGTAGACAGGATTGACTCATTTTATTTTAAAAAAAATGATTCTCCTTTTTGTTCTGCTTCTCGCTGTTTTTTCTGTTCTTTCCATATCCACATCCCCAATTCAAATAATATCCAGCTCTTTTTTCTCATTTTAACATTATGATTTTTTCTTGTGTTATCCCCACCTTCCCCCTCTTAACTCTTTTACCATATTAAAATCTTCATCACCATCATCAAGTTGAGCAACAACATCTTTTAGCTTTGCTTAGAAAAGATGGATCCATGAACAAAATTTAAACTGAGAAGTTTATGAGGGATTTTCAAGGTGTCCTAAACATGCTTGAAGTGATCAACAGAAGATGAATTACTTTGTAATCTCCCAACTGTGCATTTCATCCTGAGCATTTAGTATTTGAATTTGAGTTAGACATGACCTAGTACAACGATTCTTGTGTTTTATCATTTGTCTTGGTCATCATATAGCATCATTGCCAAAGTAGATACTGTAAGGCTATGAAGATGTATTCCTTGCATTCACAATGCTTTCCTGAAGTTCAAATCAATAACACAAATGATGAATTCTAGCAAGGCTTTGTGTGTGTATGTGGGTGTGTGTACACATAACTCCCCTAGGAGTTTTCTACCCAGAAACAAAGCATAAATATCCTCTTTTTCCACAGTTCAGTTTATCAGGGTGGCAGGTTCCATCTTGCTTCTTTCCTGGCTGAAAAACATGCTGCAGAAATTCAGCAAATGGAAAGGAATCTACATTCAGATGACAATGAGGGTTAACAGAAGGCTCTGCACTTCTGCTGGAAGGTTACAACTATATGATATATTGCTTAGGAAAAAAGCATGAGATAAACAAATTAGCTATCAACAGTGGCATCTTTAGCAAGCCACAACAATGCCAAAATGATATGATGTTTCATCAGCTGTCATGAAACTCCGGGGGGAAGAAAATTCCTCACCTTGATTCTCATAGCTTGACAACAATGACTGGCAAATTTCAACTTGAAATTTTCATCAACATGCTCTTGCCCAAATCTTTCAATATTGAAGGATATCAACAATATGACCGACATGTCTGTGTTCTGTGAAATGCCAAGCTTGACAGCAATTTCTCTGTCAATTGTCCTTAACCATTTATTAGCATTTCTTAGGAGAAGCTTGTCAGTTGGTGCCATGGATCATCCATTCCACCGCTGATCACAAAAGTCAGCTCTTCTTAGTTCATCATCTTCACGATTTTTGGCCTATTTTACACAATACTGACATCAACCCAGTAACTATAAATAACCTATATTTAGCACTAAATTTCAGTTAAACTCTTCAGTAGTGAAAAACTCAATCACAGCACGTTGTTTAAAGTCACTGAGATTTCCATTTCATGAATAATAGTAATACAACCTTTTCTGACAGAAACTGCCACCAAAAGAAATGCTAAAGAACACATTAGAGTTTCTACCACATCAATATCGCCATCTATTGGTGATTTATAACATTGGAGCCATTGTCTTTCTTTCAGCCCTTGGAGAATGTGATTTCAGTCAGTCAAAGTATCCCATCCCCACCCTTCTAAATACCTTTTAAAAATTAGGATTAAACGTTTATGAATTTCTCATTTCAATTCTTTCGAAAGATAGAAAAAAGAGAGAATCAACATTAAAGTCTAGTTTTCAAGTACAGTTGCTGAGTTTTACTCCATTTGCAGAAGACAGTGTTTTAGAAAATGAATTCATTTCTCAGGCCTCATTTAATTTAATTGTAGGGGGCAAATTTAATTAGCGAGGTGAAAAAATTAAAACAGTGAGAATTAAAGGCAGATTTATTTGTTTCTTTTTATAGTTCTTTTAGATCTGGTTGTTATGGTGATAGAGAATAAGTAGAAAAATATTAAAAATGACCTTTCTCTTCAATCATCAGTGATAGAATTTTTTTTTTACTAAATTTGTATTACAATCCTTTCAATGCCTCAGAACTCTTCTTATATTGAGAAATATATACATTTTCAAGTTAAAATTAATATTGAATAAATGAATAATTATGCAGTATCAGATTATTACTTATTTTAACTGATATAATTATTGTTTGATAGGTAAGAAAAGGCATTTTTATATATATGATAGCACTGTGATTCATGTTGCTTTTGTTTTCTGAATTTGTTCTATTTGTAAAAATAGGTGATCAGCAATTTGTTATTTTGGAAGTGAAATGGGTCCAAAATAACACAACTGCTTACATATTTAAAGTTTCCTGAAACTTTTTAGAAATGTAATGAATAACATTTAAGCTTCCAGGATCTTTAAAAAAAAGTGTAGAACTACAGGAAATTCCAGTTGGAAAGAACTGAAAAGAAAAGAGCCAGTAAGTGAAAAAATGTCAGAGGTAATTGGTTCAGCTTTAACAGAAAATAAGTAGTTATAGCATAAAGTGGAGATTGGGTTCATAGAGACTATTAAGTTCAAAATATACTTTACCTGCACTATATAGAAAATTTTCAGAAGAGAATGGCTTTTGCTCTCCAGAAACTGCTGTTAGAGGGACATCAGTGGTTCAGCTGATAACCTAAAAAGAAAAAAGAAAAATTTTTAAACAGTTGTTCTGCTTAAGTGGCTGGCTTGAGCAATACTTTCTTATTCTTAGGATAGGGATGTTGGGGAGGAGATAAGACAGGTATGGCAAAAATTCCAGTGAAGATATGGAAGAACTGCTGAGCGGTGAAAATGGAATTAGCCATGGCATCATAATTATCCGAGCTTGTGGCAATATTAAGGATATACCTGGGAAGAGATCAGCTGTTTCACTGGGTATCATTTTGCCTTCAGGAGATCCCCCTGAAGTTGGAAAGCCTAAATAGTTTAATTTATCCTCTTTCCCTATCATCATTTTAAATAGCAATAGTCCTTAGACTTGTATACTGCTTCATAGTGCTTTTACAGCCCTCTCTAAGCGGTTTACAGAGTCAACATATTTTTATTTTATTTATTTTTATTTTATTTAAATTTGTATACCGCCCTTCTCCTAGTGGACTCAGGGCGGTGCACAGCCAAGTAAAAAACATCCAATACAAAATTTAAAAATTTAAAAGAATTATACCCTTTGGCCAAAAATTAAGAACCTTACGACTAAAACCCATTAAACAATTAAAAAATCTAATATCTCAAAAATGGGGGGGGGAGGTTTCACGCCAGCCCTGCTTGATGGAAGAAAAAAGTTTTTAGGGCATGGCGAAAAGCCCGGAGATCTGATATCCTCCATATCTCCGGGGGCAAATCGTTCCAGAGGGCAGGTGCTGCCACAGAGAAGGCCCTCCCCCTGGGGGTTGCCAGCTGACACTGCCTAGCTGACGGCACCCTGAGGAGTCCCTCTCTGTGGGAGCATACTGGCCGGTGGGAGGCTATTGGCGGCAGAAGGCGGTCCCGCAAATACCCAGGTCCAATGCCATATATTGCCCCCAACAATATATTGCCCCCAACAATCTGGTTCCTCATTTTACCCACCTCGGAAGGATGGAAGGCTGAGTCAACCTTGAACAGGTGAGATTCGATCTGCTGAACTGCAGCTAGCAGTCAGCTGAAGTAGCCTGCAGTACTGCATTCTAATCACTGCACCACCTCGGCAAAATCTAATGGCAGAACTGGAATGAAACACTCTAAAGCAGTGTTTCTCAACCTGAATTCTCAAAGAGAATTCTCAAAAAATTCTGGGAGTTGAAGTCCGAATACCTTCAAGTTGCCCAGGTTGAGAAAAACTGTTCTAAAGCATCTCTTGCAAGATTCATGCCCTGTTGTTTGATCTCTCGTTTCTTTTTCAAAAATTGAACAGTGTGTGGGCATACGTTGTGCATACACACGGACATGATTTACATGCATTCTACTGTTTGAAAGCATGTCATACTGAAAATGAGAAAGTAAATCATTTAAATCATAGTATAAATATGTATACCATGTATATATAAATAGCATAATGGTATAAATAATTAAATAGTATGAATAGTATAAATAATTAAATCATTTATCCTGCAAATAGCCCCAAGTTTTTGGACACCTAAATAATGTGCTGTTGGCTGCCTTGAGTGGCATTTGTGAGAAGGGCAGCCATGCAAATTGATTTAATAAACTAAAAAAAAAAGGGACCTTGAAGTTACCATACCTAAATAAATAAATACTAAAGAGAAATATTCATGTGTATCTCAGTGGTGACCAGGATTTATACTCAAGTCTAGTCACTATAAATCCTGGATTTACAGCCAGCAGCTCTGATCCACGCCTATTTAGACACCTCAATCGAACTTCTAAAGGCAGGCTGGTTTACGGAAGAGGCTGGATATGCCCTGTATCTTAAATGCCTGACTTTTTGTTGTCTTTAAGTTAGCGATAGCAGTACAGAGCCATTTGGCATTACTTGAGAAAACCAATAGGGCTCTCAAAGGCAGAGCTGGTAAGATAAATAAAGGGGGGAAATGCTACCTATTGAAGAAAAGAAAGAAGAACAGGAGAAAACAAATCTAATCCCAGTAGAGGCATTGTAAAATTGGGAATGTTCATCCTGTGATAAGCCTCCTCGCTACTTCTTGTCTTGTTCAAATGAGAGGGGCTTCCTTCAGACATCCAGATGTTCAGTGCAGAGGTTTGGTTCTGGAAAGCTTTCACAGGAATAGCTATATAAAAGGGGTCCTTAGTGCTCTCTGAGCTTGCTTGTTTTCTTGCAGACATTCCGTTACCCAAAGTAGATACCATCATCAGTGCTACTCTAGTACTGATGATGTTACCTAGTTTGGGTAGTGACTAGGTATGCAAGAAACAAGCAAGCTCAGAGAGCACCAAGGACCCCTCACTTCAGCCCTGTTGTGGCCCGCCAGCGGCCTACGTGGATCATGGCTGATCCCGACGACGAGGAGGCTGGTGTGGTGTTGTGCCAGCAGCTGGCGCAGCCGGCGCTCGCGTTGGACAGCGAGGAGGCCAAAGAGGATGTGATGCCAGAGGCAGAGACTCAGCCAGGGCCTTCAGAACTCCAGAGGCTCCTTCCAGTGGAGAGAGCAAAGTGGAGGAGCCTCTCCTCAATGCTCAGGCACGCAGGGCTGCCAAAAGGTAGGAATGGCTACTCAGGAGGAGGAGGTCTACTCAAGAGTAGGTCTTGATGATAATTGGCCACTCCCTTAGCCTATTTAAGTCGCACGCAGCTAGTGCTTTCTTGCTAGAAACAACATCACATTACTACAGAGCATCTTGGAGAGCGAGCATATCTAGTTTTCTGGGCTGGTTGCCAACCCTTGTCGGACGTTGTTCTTAATAACTTTGATAAGGACCCTTTGCATGGGAAGCCTGCATTCTTGAAAGGGGTTTGTTTGGAATTAAACAGTGTTTGCGAAGCTTGCTATGTGTCACATTATCTGGGAATCCGAAGCTGGGACAGAACAAGCCCTGAGCTATAAATATTCCCCTTTAATAGCTATATATATGGTGGTCTCTATACACAGCAAGACCACAATACAACATACTGGTATGGAGAAAGGCCCTGCTTTGATTAGATGTCACTGACATCATTTTATGGGAACATCTCATCACTCACAAGGTAGCCAGTGCCAACTCGGCTATAGCAAACATGAATATAACATAATCTGGCAGCAAATAAATAAATAATATAAAGAAGTTGGCAGAGAATGAACCGAGAGAAATTCATATGTATATGGATTGGAAATATTTCTATTCAGTGCAGGGCTACATTTTTATTTCATAAATTCCTGATTATTCAGTCATTATTTGCAATGATGATTAAGGTTAGTGACCCTACTTTTTCTCCTGTGGCAGATATAACACTGTCTTTTCTGAGGTAGAAAAGGCTCTGCCTATTGTGTTTGGCTGGCGTGATTGAGTCGTCATTGTGTTTTGATTTATTTTCAGTAAGCGTTTGCTAAGTAAAATTGCATATTTTCATGAGCAAGAGAACGTGGGCATGTTGGTGCCATGACTTTAATCACTATTCTACAAAGGGATCTTCAGCTGTTGATGAAGCTCATGGGTGTTGGAGTTGACAGATCAGGATGGTTTAACAGTAACAAGAGTTGGAAGGGACCTTGGAGGTCATCCAGTCCAACCCCCTCCTCACGAAGAGACCTGTACTAGGGATTTGAACCGCCAAACTGCTGACCTTTCTGATCGACAAGCTCAGTGTCTTAGCCACTTGAGCCACCTAGTCCCATTGATGCCTAAGGAGTATAGCTGCACTTAATTATAATGAAATTGGAGGGGGGGTTATCTTAGTTTATGTGAACTCAGCCACTACGATTTGTAAAATATGGTGTATGGAATTTGGAGGAGAAGGAACATTAATGGGACATTAAACCCTCAAGTGGAACAGCTGAAATTATATTATAAAAAGATCAAAAGTGATGTAGAATCATCTGGAAGTAGAAGTAGATGAGAAGAGAGCAAAAACTATAGGTAATCTAAGTTAAACATAATTATAATTAAATTAAATTAAATTAAATTAAATATAGTTAATCTGATTACTTTGGACATATTTCACTATTTCCTGCTTATGTCACATTACAATTTGCAATTTGCAGTAATGTCTGGGAGATTATAGATAAAAGTTTCAAGAGACTACATATGGCCCTTAGGCTGTGTACTCAGATTTATTTTGGTGTTAAGTAGGAACATGTTAAACAAACATGTTTGAACAAACTGTAGAGCCTAACCTTTGTGTTATTGTTGGCGTGCTGTTTTCTGATTGCCTGATTTTGCTATTGGGATTTTAAGTACTGCAAGCCAACTTGAATAATTTTGCGAATGCCAGTTGATATGGTTTTATGATGCTTTGAAAGCAGGAAATTATTGGACTACAAACTGGGCAAAACCGTAGTTTGCCAAGTGTCTCATTTTGTCAATCAACAGAATGCTGATTATATTAATGCTGCATTCCAAGAAGTCTGCAGATTTGTAATTTGAAAATCAATATGACAAATTGCAATTGCATTTAAATCCAATTCAAGCAATTTGGAAAACCTGGAAGAAGAAAGAAATATGATCATTAAAAAAAAAAGACAAAGAAAATTTTCTTTACTGAATCTAAATATTTTAAAAGATAAAATGTGTGTGTGTGTGTGTGTGTGTGTGTCTATTCTAAATAGAGAAAATGATTTTTTTTAATTTCTAGAAAAGAAATAATATGTGATCATATAAGGATCTAAAATTATGTGTTTTATTAAAAAATGCAAGTTATTTATTAAAAATCATTAAATCCTTATATTTTATTATTGCAACTTATTGAAATGCATTTCCATTTATTATAGTTTGTTTTTATTTTGCCTCATTCATGTCCAATTCTTAGAGATTGTCTGGACAAGTTCCTGTAATTTTCTTGGCGAGGATTTTCAGAAGTGGTTTGCCATTGCCTCCTTCCTAGGGCTGAGACACTGACTGGGCCAAGGCCACCCAGCTAAGTTCTTGCCTGAGACAGAACTAGAACTCATGGTCTTAAGGTTTCTATACTGATGCCTTAACCACTACACTAAACTGGCTGAGATTAGATTATTACTGATTTATAATTGTTGTTAATAGTATTATTGTTATTAAGAATGGCAACAGTAGGTAATATGTCTGTGCTTTAGTTGCCTTTGAATCATTGTATATGCTTAGCCCTGGTAACTTTAAGGCACATTTTTCCTAAAAGCTACTGTATATGCTTCATGTTTCATTACAGACAAATGCTTAAATGTGTTCTAAGCCAGTATTTCAGCCACAATAGGTGGAGGTGTGTTTGCGTGGTGATAATAATGAATCAAAGAACATTCATTATGCAGAGCTTTTTGAAAGAAACAGGAGCATCGGTAGTAAAATCAGTCTAAAGCACTTTTTTCCCCTCTAGGTATTAAATAATGGCATGTTAAGCTTTGCAAGGAGAGCGGGGGGAGAGAAAGAATATTAAATGGGTTGCCTTGTCTTGCCATTTCCACACCCTTCTTTAATGTAGAAGCATAAACTAACTGAAATTAATGCTGAAATAAAGGTTACAATAAAGGCAGCGCTTTGCAAATTCTTTTAGGCAGCAGTATCATGAAAGGCAAAAACTATAAACATCAGCTTACATCCACAAAACCTGCCCTACGTAGGCCAGGCTTAACTATTCACTGTTCCAGACTGTAAATCTTTCCAATATGATATTCTCACCTGCGTAAGTGAAGGGAGGAGAAAGAAAGGTGTCAGGGATGAATTCTCTTAAATCACCACTTCAGATGGCATTCATAAGCCGTGCAAGATGCCTTAATGTGATTGCCAAAGTTGAAGGCCTTCCTTAGTCTCCTTTTTTTTGTTACAAGTAGAAAATCCCAGGTAGAAAAAGAGAGAAAATAGCAGTAGTAATGGCACTTAGATTTATATACCACTTTATAGTAATTTACAGCCCTCTCTAAGGAGTTTACCGAGTCAGCATATTGCTTCCAATCTGGCTCCGCATTTTATTGACCTCGGAAGGATGGAAGACTGAGTCAACCTTGAGTCGGTCAGGATTAAACTGCTGGCAGTCGGCAGAATTAGCCTCCTGCAGTACTGCATTCTAACCACTGCCCCACCACAGCTCTTAACTCCATCTCTAAACAGAACTTTGCATTATGGACCACTAAAAGATTTTTTGCTCTTGCATTAGTGTTATGTAAAGAGGCAGTGTGGCATACTGGTTAAGACATTGGATTAATAATAGGTAGTCTCAAATTCAAGTCCAACTTGGGCCATGGAATTTTTCTGTATGACTTTGGGCAAGTTGTGCTCTGTCAATCTAACTTATCTCACAGGGTGGTTGCTACAGAGAAAACAGGAGGTAGTGGCCCCTTTTTATTGGCTCCTGAATGAAAAGTGGAATAGAAATGTGACAAATAAAGAAACTATCTCATACTACAAAGTTTATGCCTGCATTTTCATCATCAAGGCAGTCATGTGATTCTCTTGAGTGGAATCAGCAATCTTCTAATCATCATTTCCAAGAAAGACCCATGATGCAATCAACATGGGATTCTACGGCACTGAACTGTATTAGTTATCACAAAGCAGACAAGAATAAAAGACACTATCCTTGCATGTTTATGTTAATCTCCATCAACATAATTAATATCAAGAAATAGATAGCAACTGCTCAAGTGAGTGGCATGAAATTAAAAAAAATATCTTTTTTTGACCAAAAAAAAATTGCTAAATGCTCTTTTAGGATGGGTGGGTGGGTGATTTGCACACTTGTATTGGGATTGTGCTTTCAGTCTGGAGCTCTCTAGATGTTTTGGACTTCATCTCTCACCTTATTATGCAGGAAAGTTCATAATACCCAGAATACTACAAACAGAATTAGAAAAGTTACAGTCCAAGAACTTGGACTTGTTCTTTATGAAATCAGAAAAGTGGAGAGGACCATAAGATCCTTTAAAAAAAACTTCACTGGTCAATTAATCAAACTGAGCCTTAAAGAAGTATCTTCATTTGCCTAAAGAAACAAAACAACCAGCCTAGTGCAATGGTTACAGATGGAGGTGGCGTTGTATTTATTCCCTGCCTTCGTCTAGAACAGGGGTTGGGAACCTTAAACAGTCAAAGAGCCACAAAGATCCTAACCAGAAGCCCCCATTCAATTCTGGAGACGACCGGAAGTCCGGTTCAGGGGTGGGTTCTACTTACCTTTACTATCGGTTTGCAACGGGGCTGCGTGCACGAGCAAAGCAAGCATGCTCAGAAGCGAGCATGCGCAGAAGCGTTCTGATGACATCGGGATCAGTGGGCAGAGCCTGCCACCAGTTTTACTACCGGTTCTATAGAACTGGTGCAAACCGGGGGCAACCTACCACTGGTCTGGTTCCCCCACCATCGTCTCCTCCTAGTGCGGCATCCTTTTTCCTCTACCTGTCCTAACCGAAAGCCCTATCAATTGTGGAGCCGACCAGCAACAGGGAGCCGCAGCAGACCCCTGGTCTAGAGGAAGTGAAATAGTTGGATGTGATGGTAGCTCAATAAGTGCATCACCCAGATATTTTCTCATATATTCAGTCAAACAGTTTGCTGTAAACCCCTGTACGGAGGTTGCTAGGTAGTGGTGGCATGGTTGAATTCTCTCCCTTCTTAGTTATTCTGATTGGATTTCTTTGCCGGAGGTGGGGAGATTTTAACTTCACGCACTTGCTTTTTTTGTACCACTCAGCTGAAGAGGAACAAGTTGCTCTTTCTTTGTTGCTAACAGAAGCAGGGAAACGGCAAGGTCGTTCACAATTACAGGAGGGTGGGTAAGATTAAACTTTCTTTCCCTCCCCTCACAAACCTCATGACCATTGCTGTTCTCTACCTGCTATATCAACCAACCTTTCTACTAGGGGAAAAATAATTAAAACAAAAAGCAACATACCCTAGGCAAACTTCCAGAGGTCTAATATTTGTGTAAGTCTGATGCCATTTTAAATGCATGTTATGAGACAGATAAGTGGAAGGTTCCCTGTTTACATTGGCTTTCCAAAATTCCATTGTGTTCACATGCTGTATAAACACAGAGGAGCAGGGCTTGTCATAATAAAGGTCAAAAACCTGGCAGTCTCTTGTCTCTTATCCTTCTGTTGGAGAAAAGAGCAGAGCTAGAAGCGCCAGGTTAAATTAATCCAGTGAATTATTTACTCATCTATATATTTTTGTTGACACCATTTTACATTTATAAGCTGTTTCTCATCCAGCCAGCGGTTCTAGTTCTTGTATCCAAAATGCTAGAACTGGGAAGTGAAAAATAAATAAATCGGTATTTGTATCCAAATCAATCTGGAAGCTGCTCTTCTAAGTAATTCCAGTAGTTGTTGCCCCAAAATTACCATGCCTATTAAATACATTAGAGGGATGAACATCACTTGGAAATGAGAATTAGGTTCAAAAGTGCTGCTAGGTGAGAACTGTTTTGCAATTTCTTAGATGTTTTCTTCTTCCGTGAAAGGGGTGTTTGATTTTATTTTATTTTTTTCATTGCTACTTCATTCTTACAGTCTTTGAAAACATCTTTCAGGCTTCTAGAGCTTGCTTGCTTTCTGTCTCACACCCTTCCATCAACTTTCATGACTTCCATGTACAAACCTAGAGATGCCAGAGCAGAAATCCACCAATAAAACCTATGATAGATATGAGCCATGGTGGCGCAGTGGTAAGAGTGCAGTACTGCAGACTACTTCTGCTGACTGTCGGTTGACTGCAGTTTGGTAGTTCAAATCTCACCAGGTTCAAGGTTGACTCAGCCTTCCATCCTTCTGAGGTTGGTAAAATGAGGACCCAGATTTTTGGGGGCAAGATGCTGACTCTGTAAACTGCTTAGAGAGGACTGTAAAAGCACTGTGAGGTCTAAGTGCTATTGCTATGAAAGAGCGTGGAACATGGAGCAGGAGTTATTGCTGACTTTCACAGATTAATTCTGGCCCAAAACTCACTTGAGCCTGCACTTTATGTACAGTTTGTTTGTTTACTTATTCAATCTCATGTCCACTGCACTCTGCAGAGTTTTCCTTGGTCTATTTGACATCTTCCCGACAGTGATACTGTACTAGAACAGTTCTCTTGTACAAGGGATTTGAGTAAGCCTGAAAATCTTACCCACACTTTTTTAGTCTCTTCTATGATCGTTTCCTCTTCCACCTTCATTCATAAAACTGAATGCCATTCTGAGGTAGAGGCTGAGTATCTCCCCTGGTAGGACCTGAATTTGTCACAAATAGAGTGGCTAAATTCTTATGGACTGTTCTCTTAGAAGGAAAATACTGAGTTTGTCCTGATGTTTCTGGCTAATGGTTCCTTCTCCTCTTCCTCCTCATTCTCTAAAAGAGAATGTTTACTTGTATTACATTTACATTTTCAGTATATTTTATTAAATTTTAATTGCCCTGGCCATTGACTGTATTGCATTAATAAAGGTAAAAGTGAGATCTCACTCCTTAAGTTTCTATAAGCGTGGGTGTATATAAATAAAGAGACATGGTGGCTCAGTGGCTAAAATGCTGAGCTTGTTGATCGAAAAGTTGGCAGTTCAGCAGTTTGAATCCCAAGTGCCGTGTAACGGGGTGAGTTCCCGTTACTTGTCCCAGCTTCTGCCAACCTAGAAATTCGAAAGCATGTAAATAATGCAAGTAGAAAAATAGGGACCACCTTTGGTGGGAAAGTAACAGCGTTCTATGTGCCTTTGGCATTTAGTCATGCTGGCCACATGACCATAGAGACATCTTTGTACAGCGGTGGCTCTTCGGCTTTGAAACAGAGATGAGCACCACCCCCTAGAGTCGGGAACGCTAGCACATATATGCGAGGGGAATCTTTACCTTTACCTTTATATGAAACAAACAAGAAAGTTAGAAAAGAAAAAATAAATTTGGATCAATAACAATTCATCAAAAAATTAAAGTTTCTTTTTTTAAAAAAAAAAGTTTTTTTTTTTTCTTAGTTCTGTAGGACAAGGAACAGTACAGCCTGGAGGCAGAATCAAGAGAGGGATCAGTCTAGAGTTGTTATGTTGCCACAAGCAATTTAGATCCAACCCTTGGAATTCCATTAGTGCTGATCATTAGTTGACTAGATTCTTGTGTAAAAACTGTAGGTGTGAGCAATACATCAGCTGAATTGGAACTCAATGTATGGTCCCAATTCTTCACGCCTGAGAAGTTCTTTGATTTTTTTTGGCTTTGTTTTAAAATCTGTACTGAGCTGTATGAACCAACCATAATTTAATTCATATTTGAGATGAATTCATAAAGCAGCTTGGTTCAAATATATATTTTCAATTTGTCTTTAAAAAGTTATCCATAAATTCTAATGAGAAAACATCATATGGAAGCCGCTTCCATTTTTAGCAGAATGGGATAAAAAACCAGAGATTATAGACCCTTTAGAAAATACTATTCTCGCCAAGTTTCACTCTGAATATCATTATGGGCTTTACTGTGGTAACATACATATATGCCCATCATGCTAACTCTCTCAAGTATAGTGCAGAAGGTTTATGCAAAGTGCAGAAAAAAGGTAAGAAATAATAAGCAAAGAAGATTAAGGACATGTCAGAAGGGAAAGAAAAAAGAAATATGCTTATATTTAGTTTAAAGCAACTCAATTCACTGTAACTCACCATTACAAACCAGTCTAACACTTAAAGATTATTAATTCGTACATTATCTTTTGTTTGTTTATAATCAAATTAATTTGTCACCAATCTCATGGCTCAGATGACTCTTTTGTTCTTCTTCTTTGTTCTCCATTGTTCTTTGTTCTTTGACCTCACCTTTGTTCTTCTCTTTTTCTTGAGGTTCTAAAAATGCTATTCAAACATAAATTCTTCAACAGACTTCTTAAAGCATTGCTTCAGTAATCTCAGCAAGCGTAATTGCTCATGGGAATTTCCCAGAAGAGCACACCTTGACAATTCTTAAACCTCCTTAAGCACATACACCACACACTCCAACAATTTCCAAAGCATGTGTCCTCATCCTTCTACTATGTCAAATTCTAAACACAGCTACGACAGCCCAGAAAAACTTTGAAGTGCTGTGTTCCAGAAGTGTGAGTTTTCCTCTTAACCCAGCTTAAGACTTTTCCATCTAGACCAGGGGTCTCTAACCTTGGCAACTTTAAGACTTGTGGACTTCTCCTCCCAGAATTCCTCAGCCAGGAAAGCTGGCTGAGGAATTCTTGGAGTTGAAGTCCACAAGTCTTAAAGTTGCCAAGGTTAGAGACCCCAATCTAAACCATCCATAATGCATACATCTTTGGCTGAAGCAGTTGGGGCTGGTTGTCGGCCTTTTGTAATAGGGCAGTTCAGGAAACAAACACCACAAGAAATATAGACCATATAGATATAAACCATAAGAACAGAATCTCGAAAATCTGAAAATGCTTTACCTTCCCCCCCTCTTACACCAAAGAGGTTTAAGATGGAGCCGGTTTAGCTTCTTTCTAACTGTTTCTTTCTTTCCTAGGCTTCATTCATGTTTTCTTAGCGACTGCATTCTGTCTCCAAGGTCACATCTATGATTCTCTAAAACAGTGATTCTCTTCTGGAAGATTTATTGTGGGAGGCTCCCCTTTCGCCTGATCAGTGGTTTGGCACTTGTTCTGCAGCATTGGGTTGGGACAAGGGGTACTGGAACTCTGGCTTTTCTCTCTCTCTTTTTTTTTAATGGCTTAATAAACAAGTCCAAACGCATGTCCCTGGTCCCTATAATTAGTGAAGGTATGCAAAGCATCACAACTTGGCAAAGCCACCTCAATTGTTGCGTGATTTTACTGAACAAAGCTTCTGCACAGGCCTAGGCCCATTTGTCAGCTGGAGTGTTGGCCCAATTGATCCAGTTTGATTACAGAAAAGTGGTGGCACTGCTTCACTCAGTCAGGCCCTTCCATAGGCATGTCAGTAAAAACCTTCCTGAGTCATGGTGCTCCTTTGAAATGCAAATGATAAAAAAGACGGAAGAGGATTTGCAAGAGTAATCAAAATGAGCTGTATCCATATTGGTATTCAGCTGAGTCCATTAATCTTGCTTTTTAATACAAAGATGGCTGGTGAGGATAGCACTAGCACTTAGATTTATGTACCACTTCACAGTGCTTTAGAGCCCTCTCTAAGCGGTTTACAGAATCAGCATATTGCCCCAAACAATCTTGGTCCTCATTTTACCCATCTCGGAAGGATGGAAGGCTGAATCAACCATCAGCCGGTCGGGATCGAACTGCTGGCAATTGGCAGAATTAGCTTGTAATTCTGCATTCTCACCACTGCCCCACCACGGCTCTAAGGATTGCTTACAAAGAAAGGTAATTACTTATTTTAAGAGAACTCTTCCAACATAGCACTTTCCACCCACAAACAGCCTGCTTTCCATACCCCCCACCATGCATTTGCTCTCCTCCCTCCCGACATGCCCATAATATATGCTCCCTTCCCATCTAGCAGGCATGTTCCCTTTTTCCATAATAGCGATCCACCCACAGTGTCCTCTGTTTCCATCTCACCCACTCACTCACCATCTATGCTTTCTTCTTCATGCATCATCACACAGTCATTCTCAAAAACTTGGCATATTAGAAAAAGTCCTTAATGAAAAAAGAACTGATTTTTTTTAATCAGTTAGAAATTGACAAAACAGAATACTTCCCTTCAAGCACAGATCGTAGAACATAGATGATTTTGACAGACTCCCATATCTTTAACCTTCACACTTTGTAACACTTACCATTCAGTGTGTCAAACATCAAACAGTTATAACTTGCTGCAAAATGTACATTCCCACACATATAAAAACCATGCAGTAAGAATTATTCTGTGCAGACCAAATTATAAAGAACAATAAATATATATATGAGAGTGCAGTTTGGAATGAATATGAAACAATTGCTGATTAACAGCTTATTCTATATCCCTGTCACTGACTAAAAGTTATTAAAGAATCAAGGCATATTTTATTGATAGGAATTTATGCTAAAATGACAAATATGGCTATTTGATCTTCAAAAGATATAAATTCTTATTAATCCAATTCAATTTAAATCATTTTAGATCACTTGGGCTAATATCTAGAAAACATTCTAAATCACCATGAGATATACTGTAAGAGTTTTAATTAAAATTAAGATATTATCTTTTATCAAGATGTATGCCTAGTGGCTAAAATAATAAGCAAATACTTGATCTATGTGCTTTTAATTACATTAATATCCTGTCCTTCAAGAATCACTTGCATATTGTCCCATTCAAGTCTTAGCCATGGCAACTTTCAGACCCATTCTTATCTTTACTTCAGAAGCAACTCTAAGAAGCAGAGAACAGAAAACATACCTTTGATGAAAAGATGAAATTACCTTTGGATCTGACAAAGAAAACTATGGTCTGCTTTGAATAGGATCATATTTTCCAATAACACAAATGAATCCTAGTGAACATCAGTTTCCCGCTCCTTTCCTCTCTTCTCCTCCTCTCCCTTCCCTCCCTTGCTCTTCCCTGCCCTACCCTGCCTTTATTTTTGATGAAGAAATTTGGTACTCCAACATTCAGGTTCAACATTACAGCTGCCTGTCTTGAACTCAAGAAACTAGATTAAACTTGAGATACAAATATATGCCTATGTATACCCTGTTTCTCCCAAAATAAGACATCCCCTGATAATAAGCCCAATCTGTCAAGTGTCAGTCACTCCCTGTGAATCGGGCGTCTCCGACTTTGTTTTTCATCAGAAAACTTCAGCGCTTACTGTATGACCACCGTGTAAGCTACGATTAAACCGGATAGTTTCACCTTTGAGTGTGTGCGTCTGGTGTTTGTTCGGCGGAGCACAGGTGGTTCCAGAGGATGCTGACACAATCGGGCTTTTGAGTGTATGGCAATAAGGCCAAGCCTCAGGGTTCAAAAAAATGTAAGACAGGGTCTTATTTTCAGGGAAACACGATACATATATGTATATTAAGGGTTCTGTAGAAACGGGGTTACAGAGGTCTTAATAGTAGGTTAGATTGGTAGACTGGAGTTCATATAATTGTTTTAGGCTCCACTAAATCAGATTAAGGCAATCCTACACTTTGTGTCATCTTAGATGCAAGGAACCCAGTATTCTACTAAAATAGTTTGATAGCCCTGTGGAGAAATTTGTGAAATAACTCACCTAAAATACATCTCTCCCTCCCTCTCTTCCCCCCCACTTTCTCTCATCATGTGTCAGACACATGACAAAAGTTTGAAACTTTAATCACATGATTACTGTAAGAGAAGGAGTGGCAGAGCCTGGGGATGGAGTCAAAAAAGGAATCAGCTTAGAGTCTTTACATGCCCACAAGCAGTCTAAGTTCAAGCCCTTTTGAATTCTGTTAACTCTTATCTAGTGCCAAAATAGTACTGTTTGCTGACTATGCATAGGTATGAACAATAAATCAGTTTAACCGGAACTTAATATGTGGCCCTGGTCTTAGCATTTGCTGCTACTGCTTTAATTTCAATGTTGTGGTATTTCTTTTCTATTCTAGCAGCTGGTTTCCTTCTAGTTTCATTATGTACTGTTTATAGTAAAGACTTTTTCTTTCTTAATGTTATGACATGTTCTATTTTAACTATATTCTTTCCAGGGAAATCTAGTTAATAGAAAACATTCAATCAGTCAATATCCTGGGCGGGGGGGACGACTTATGTAGTAACATGACCCTTCAAGAGTTACAAAATACATAATTCTATTATGAACTAAAGTTAAAATCTGTTCCTGGGCTTTCTTTTCTTCTCTTTTGCACTTTTCACTTTAATTGTGTTGCCTATCTTGTCAGCACCATCTTTGTTTTCTTGAAATAAGAAGTGTGCAAGGGTTCTTTCTTCTAAAATAATTACAATAATAAATAAAACAGGATCAGGTGCTCAAAAGAGATAACAAACAGTTAACTTAAAATTAGCTGAATAAATAATTTAATCATTACTCTTTTATAGAATCCAGTTTACTTATTCATAAGTACTATCCTTTCCTTTTTACTGAAGCATATGAAAATAGAAAAAATGAAAATATCCTTTGAGAAATGTCTAGTCCTCCAATTGTTGCTATATGACATAACATTCCCAAATCCCTCCCATTTGCTTATATAAATAGTCCTGGTTAGCGACCGCCTCGTTTAGCAACCATTCACATTTACAAAATGTGACGAAATATAACTTCGTGACCAGTTCTCCCATTTACAATCTCGCAGGTCTGTAAAGCAAAGAAAAGCTGAAGTATGATCATAAACAAAGAAACAATGTCTTGCCAGGCTCAAGGTTGGCTCAGCCTTCCATCCTTTCTAAGGTAAGTAAATTGAGGACCCAGTTTGTGGGGGCAATAAGCTGACTTTGTATAAAATATACAAAAGAATGAAGGCTATTGCTTAACGCACTGTAAGCCGCCCTGAGTCTCCGGAGAAGGGCGGCATATAAATCAAATTTAAAAAAAACTTAGTAGCTGCTTCAATTAAAGACCGAAGTACTGATACCATTTGTGGTTGCTAAATAAGGATTTCCTTTATTAGTTGTGCCTGCTGTAAATTGTTATTCAGCAAGATTTGGAAGGCTCCGTCTTCATACTGAAGAAATAGAAACATTATTAGACATTTTTAAATATCTGGCAGACTATCTAAACACTCATCCAACCTTATTACTTTAAAACAGATGTTGTATGCTTTTTAAAACATATTTATTTCTTTAGCAGCCTATCTAAAAGAAAAGAAAATATATACTAATTTTTACTGATGTTTTTAATTGTGTTTGGATATATAAAGATTAATATTTTAATGTATTATAGTTATTATACAGCTATTATAACTTAGGACTTTTAGTTTAAAGGCTCTTTATCTTATATTATGATGTAACAATTTATTATAAATAGATTACTGTATTAGTCATTGCTCTATTTGGTCTGTACTCTGATTTGTAAAAATAATAGTACATAATAAATAAAACTATTACTACTACTATTTATTTCACAGGGTCTAATGCAAGTAAGTTGTAGCATTTGTGTGATGATGTCACCATACACCCATCATAATTTGTCCCATTGTGCAATCTCCTAAGAGGGAATTTGGTGTAGCAGTTAAGGTACCAGGCTAGAAAGTTGGAGATTGTGAGTTGTAGACAAGTCGTAGGTATGAAGAACGCTAGAAAAAGTACAGAGAAGAGCAACAAAGATCATTAAAGGACTGGAGGCTAAAACATATGAAGAACAATTACAGGAACTGGGCATGGCTAGTCTAGTGAAGATAAGGACCAGGGGAGATATAATAGCAGTGTTCCAATATTTGAGGGTCTGTCACAGAGAGGAGACGGTCAACCTATTTTCCAAAACACCTGAAGGCTAGACAAGGAATAATGGATGGAAACAAATCAAAGCCATAAAATAGCAGCCCAAATGCAGCATGAGGAAATTCAAAATTTCTGTAAGCAGCCACATTTTGTTGAGAGGAATGAAGTGTTTTGCACGTCCCTATTTTGCAGCATCTGGCAATTTCAAGGGTTCTGGGTAGAAATATTTATCTAGGAGCCAATAAAGCAACATCAACAAGACAACAACAATTGTGTTCAACCATTAGTTTTAAGTTATTGAATTAGTTCTTTGCCTTTTAACTGATTCAAAAATTTCCCCCTTGGATATTTTATAGGGAGGAAGCATGTCAAAAACAAACCTAGAAAGAAGAAACATCCAAACTGATTAAAATACATCTTTCTTTGCTCTTAGTTTATTAGGAGTTGTTTTATGCACAGCGTGTTGTTGTTGTTTTTTAAGAGATGCTGAATCTGAAACATAAATACATAATCATGCATTCAGGCCATAACGAAGAACTCACCATCATTAAATTATCCTTATCACAATTACAATCTCTCTGTTTTTGAATACTACAATTGTTGGAGTCCAGTCAATTTAAAAATATTAATTTTTTCATGTGCTAATTATAGCATAAGCTAATGTGTTTGTTTTATATCAGTTGATATTTCTTTGTTCGCTGTCAATTCCCTGATTACTTATATAATTCAAAAATATGCCAGTCGTTTAACTTCTTTTGTTCAAAGTGAATTCTCATATTCAGCTGCCTTTGACATAATCAGTTTTGTAAATTAATGCTCTCTCTGCATGAAGCAGAGTGTGGAGATGGATGAAAAAGAAATTGGGCAACTCTATGTCCTACATAACACTGAAGACTCAATAAATTATAAATATAATGCAAATAAATAATAATTTTACCTTCATGTGGTTGTGGGCCTTACGTGCTTTGAGGAAGATGAAAGTTATGCCAGAGGGTCAACTGGATATGTCTCATCAGAGAAGCAGGACAAAGAGTGTCTCTCCCATAAATAATATGTAAGATCTAAATTACAGAAATCCATAATGGCTTGGTCATTGTCCAGGTCCACAAGGACCCCATTATGTGTTTGAGTTCCTGAACATCTGGTGAAATATGGGCTACAGGTCTCAGGAGTTTTGGCTGAGCAACCAGTCAAGCAGAACTACTAGAAGAAAAAGTGCTTACCCATTACAAATATACAGAGATAGAAATCCTGTAACAATACTTTTAACATCATCAAACATGCACATCTGCCTAACCCAGGTCCTTGAAAAGGACTTAGTAGGTGGACAAAAATGCCAAATCCAGTTTAAACATCCAGCTGACTGGGCAGTGAACCAAAATAAATAATAATTCATACATAAATAAATACTCAAAGACTAGAAGCAGCCCTTGAAAGTTCCATTATCATCTCATTTTTGAACCTACAATATTACCTGTTGTACATACATACATTCACATTGCTTCCTTTCAGGGTAAGCAACGTGATGCCAAGTGCAGATATAAAGAAGTAAACAAAAGAAATAGGAGGCAGGAGAGAAAAGAAAAGGAAATTTTATTACATTTAGTTTACCCAGCATCAATCACTATACTTCTCTGTATTTTTCTGCTATTTCAACCATTCACATTTCCACCACATCCCTACAGCATTTCACACTTTATCTTTTGTTCTTTAAATTTCTTACCTCTCTCTTTGAAATGGTTCATCAGTTCCATCTAACCATGACTTTCATTGTGCCCTTTCATCTCAACCCATCAACTGTTCCTCCCTATATTTTTTCTGCAATCTGATCCTCACCCAATCTCTATATGACCAAACTGCCTGAATGTATACGTCTTTCATACATGTCATTCACTGACAGGATTTTCCTGAGAAATATTGAATCTAGACACCTTGAAGGACAGAGATTTGAAGACACGGCTTTTGATAAGCCAGCTTTATTACAATAATTGGAAAAGTTGTTAATGAAGAAATCCTGCAAGTGCAGCATGTAAGATGCAAGCCATATATTTAGCAAAGCTCAAAATGTAAATCCCTTTATCCTGCCTTTATGGCTTGACAGGTTGAGAGCTATCCTCTGGGGCAGGGGTGAAATGCTCCCGGTTCGGACCGGATTGCCTGATCCGGTAGCGATGGAGGCGGGTAGTTCAGAGAACTGGTAGCAAAAATCCCTGCCCCCCCCCATGCCCAGCTGAGCCGCACAATCATCAGAGGCTTTTTTTTACTTTTAAAAGCATTTTTTCTACAATCTCTTTGGCCGAAAAAATGCTTTTAAAAGTGAAAAAAAAAAAGCCTCTGATGATCACACGGCTCAGCTGGGATCGTCAGAGCCTTTTGAAAGCATTTTTTACAACCTCTAAGCTGAAGAGGTTGTAGAAAAAATGGTTTTAAAAGTAAAAAAAAAAATTGGCCACGCCCACCCAGTCACCTTACACCTCCCCCCACACCAAGCCATGCCCACAGAACCAGTAGTAACAAATTTTAGATTTCACCACTGCTCTGGGGGAAAGAAGTTGCCATCTGAATTTTGTTACTGTAATGGGCCACACTGGTCTCAAGGTCTCTTCTTCTAGCCATGCTGGATTTAGCCTTCATACCTTTCTCTTCCCCCCCCTCTTCCTCAGTTAGATGTATCCTCCCTGCTTCTGGGCAGGTGAACCTAGCAGGAACTGTGAGCCTCTTTCCATTCCATCACTGTATCTGTAGGAGCTGAAAAAAACCCTTCTTCTCCCTCCTTTCATGCCAGGGAGGAGATAGAAGACAAAGAGGTACAACATAGAGATTTCCTGTTTGGCAACTCAGTTCAGTCCAGAACTCTTCTTCTCACACAGAGTTCAAAGACAAGAAAACTTGAATAGACCCAATGAAAGTTGGGAGGATACACTGACCAAGGGTCCCACAATGTCCATGCTTCTTTCCAATCTTTAACCCATCTCCTCAACTTTAGGTGGGAGGAGAAGGAATCCATCTCAATTCCATCCCCAAAATTCCCTCTCCCATCTCAAGGAGAGGGTTTCTGTTCCTCTCTTGAGATTGATCCAACCATTACCACGCTAGATTGAAAACCTAACACTTCTATCCTTGTGTCTGGTAAATGCCAGTCCTAAAGACTTGGCCTTGTCTAATTACTGTACATAGAGCTACCATAAAAGATGGGGACATAGATATCCATTGCTGCCTTCCAGAATCTCTTTATTCAGAAGGAATCCTATATATTCTATAATTCAAAATGCAATCCATTGGAGTATTCTTCGACACCAGGATTCAAAAACATCCATACTCTTTCTATCCAGCTTCTTCAAAATCCAACTTTCACTTTTATAGAATGTCATAGGGAAAATCACTGCTTGGATGATTCTGCTCTTTGTATTATAGCTTTGTGGGGAATAATAGAGAAGATCAAATTTCAGAACTTATTATTGCAAATCTGAGTCCTCCCGATTAAACTTCTTGAAAGGGAACTGACTCATTTCCCAACCAGTCAGCTCTGGGATGCTTAGGACATCTACTGGAAAAATGACCCTTTTCCCCACAAATTCAGCATTTAATTATGCCTCAGACAGGTGATATTTATAAGAAAATCCTGGGCAAAATGACCTGAACCTCTGCAGTATAAATTTAGAGTTGTATATGTTTGATGATGCTTCTCTGTAGTTGACAGTGAATTCGTAATGACTCCCAAATGCATGGATTCAACATCTGAAGACTCTTGATGAGCAGATGGAAGTGGGGAAGCAGGAAATGATAAAGTACTAGCATCTTTCTTTTCTCCTGCACTTCTGCCGTAGTTCCTTGACAATTATGTAGCCATACAGATTTGGATTAATTATTCTATTGGAATGGCACCTGGACTATTGCAAGGCAAAATATGAAAGAACATATAAAATTTGACCAAATCATAAAGCATCCCATGTTTCAACACAAAATAACCCACATGAATAGACTCTGCATGCCTAGTGGTCATTTTAATGAAAAGGTCCCGCTAGAAAGATTTGTTGATTTGCAAATAGGACTAATATAAAAATCATATCAAAACGAACAATGTGACGTTTTATTTCAGAACTGCACTATTGTGTCGAAGATGGGCAAAGAAATGGCTTGGAGGGCAGAAAAAAATGAGATCAATCAATTCATAACAAAACTGCTCAGTCGAATGGATCAAAGTATTGTGGAAAATCCATATTGAAAAATAACATTCACAAACCCGAAAGGCAACAATTTATCTCAACATCTCCCTTTTAATTAGGAAGTAAATTTATAATAGTACCCTGATTTTGATTAATTTGATATTGAGTATCGGAGACAGGCATATTATTCTGCAGAATAACATATGAGGCAAAAAGGCTAGTTAATTTAGTTCTTCTTTCAGTTCTTCATTCAACTTTCTCTTAATTAACATACCCAACCTTTTAACATCTTCCCATTGGTTTTTATTCAGACAGGGGAGTAGTTCTTCTTACATTTGCCTCTAATAAGAGTAAATTATTTTACAGACTTTGATATTTTTGTCATCCTTAAGTAGGATTAATTAGGTAGAAAATTCAACAGTATAGATCTTATTGCCTTGTAACTGAACAATCCATAATTACATTAAAATAACTATTAGAACTTATGTTTTGCTGGTGGAACTGGGGCATGTGATGCCAGACTGACAGGTAAGAAGGGGAGAGGGAAGTATTCCCACTAAAAAAGGTTAGAAAGGTACATAGGCTTTGGGTGTTAAGCCTTCCGTTTATTCTCACACTTGTTTTACAGTTACTTCTCACTTAATGTCCACTCATTCAGTGACCATTTGAACTTACAGTGGCACTGAATGAATGGGACTTATGATGGGTGCTTGTAGCTGCAGCGCAACAATCCTGCAGTCACAATTTGGGGGGGGGGTTGGCACTCAGTTCATAATTATGACATTTTGACATCCTGTGGCTGCATGATCACCATTTGCGATGTTTACCGCTGGCTTATGACAAGCAAAGACAACGAGGAAGCCAGCAAGAGGTCACAAATGGTGATGCTGCAATCATGCAGGATTACAACTGTCATTGTAAATCAGAAGGGTCATGTGATATTGCATCCATGACTATGTTGCTTAACTACGGCATTCCCAATCCCAATTACTATCATTCTCTTGGGTTGTTATTTGTATATTTAAGACATCAGCCAGTTTCTTTTGCATGTCCAATGTCATTCTTGTAGCCCATCATTTTTAAATCAACTTTCAAATCAGTATCAACTTTATCAGGTAAAACTTGTCACTTTTCCATAGCATATTTTGAACACAGTCTATCTATAGAAACAGACACTCTTAAAATTAATTTCCAGGTCCATTGTTCAAAAATATCCTTCAGTATGTCCAATGTTAAAATATTTTGCTCAATTCTTATTTGTAAGTCAAATTTAACTGTTTTTCCCTTTCTTCTTTAATTGTAATCTTTAGTTCCTTCTAATTCCCTCTATAGTGTCTATAATTTTTTTTAAAATTTTAATGTACTATTTTTTTTTTAAATATTGAAAACAAAAGCCTTTTCATATGGGACGTATTTTTATAATCCCCAAATTCCAAAATCTTATTTCAAATGTATTTGGAACCTTAGTTCATTTGTAACTTTCTAAAATCAAAAATCTAATCATTCTTTTGCTGTTTATTCAAGAAAAACGATCAAGTTCTTAAACTTGTATTTAAAACTTTTTTCGCTAAGGATTGAAAGTAACTCACCCACAGCTGTAAAGTTTGTCATTCTAAAGGTTGGTTGCTTGCTTGCTTTTTTACTTTCCCAGAAGTAAAGACTTGTTCCTGTGACATTCAGTGACATCTAAGAAAGGTCAATTTGATTGTCTGTTGTTGGTTTATTATTAATCATCATTTTCAAAGTAAAATCTCTCTTCAACAGATTTCATGCATGATTGATTAGAACAAAAATGGAACTTAGGTTTTACATTTTAGCCATTGATTTATCTCAAAAGATTTACTCAGCACATTTAGCTCTTTGTTAAATGTCCTTGTAATTTTTTTCTATTTAAGTGAATGAGACATATATGTCATTATAATATCATCAATGACAGTTTTCTGCTGTCTAATCAAAATTGCTTCACAAGTCGCAGTGCGGTGTCTTTTGAAATAATAAGATTTCTGACAATGGAAATATTTTGTGATTTCCATAAATTGCAAGTTGAACCCACTGCATTGTCTTTCTTTGCAAACTGGATAAAATCCCAAAGTTTCCCTCTTACTACTTGCCAACAGTTCACATTAATTTTGTCCCCTTAACTATTGTTCCAAATTTATTTTATGCACATATACAGTATATCACAGAAGTGAGTACATCCCCTCACATTTTGTAAATATTTAAGTATATCTTTTCATGTAACAACACTGAAGAAATGACACGGCTACAATGTAAAGTAGTGAGTATACAGCTTGTGTAACAGTGTAAATGTGCTGTCCCCTCAAAATAACGCAACACATAGCCATTAATGTCTAAATTGCTGACAACAAAAGTGAGTGAACCCAGTGGTGGGTTGCCCCCAGTTTGGACCAGTAGTAAAACCGGCAGGAGGCTCCACCCACTGACCCTGATGTCATCACAAATGATCTGCACATGCACTCGCTTCACTCGCACACACGCGCGATCCCGTTGCGAACCGGTAGTAAAGGTAAGTAGAACCCACCCCTGAGTACACCCCTAAGTGATAATGTCCAAATGGGTCCCAAAGTATCAATATTTTGTGTGACCACCACTATTTTCCAGCACTGCCTTAACCCTCTTGGGCATAGAGTTCACCAGAGGTTCACAGGTTGCCCCTGGAGTCCTCTTTCACTCCTCCATGATGATGTCATGGAGCTGGTGGATGTTAGAAACCTTGCGCACCTCCATCTTCCAATTCAGGATGCCCCACAGATGCTCAATAGGGTTTAGGTCTGGAGACATGCTTGGCCAGTCCCTTTACCCTCAGCTTCTTTAGCAAGGTAGTGGTCATTTTGGAAGTGTGTTTAGGGTCGTTATACTGTATATACCTTCACCATATCATTATCATCATTACCTTTACAAGAGTAAATTTATTATCCTGAAATTTAAAATATTTCTGGTGTTGCCCATAGGTTCTTTACCTAGCGACCCAGAGAGGATGTCAGGAGGTATATCTTTTTTTGTTTTTAAAAAGTCTAGTTGTTCATGAGGAATTAATTGAACATCATGTAATATGAAAAGTTAAGATATATTGCTCTTCTTTAAAGAGATATATATGCAACGTACCTACAAAGGATGAGGCTTTAATCACATGGATATGTCTGCTCCTTAAGCTAGTTTTGTCCATAAATTGCATTCATCTTTCCTTATCAATCCTGCACATTATCATGAAGGGCTGGATGTTAAGGTTTGCCTTTCTGAATTTCTTTCCATTGGTCGAAAAATACCTAAGGCTGTTATGAAAACACAATGTTTCATTTCACGTGAAAAATAATTTTTGAAAGTAATCACACTCTTTTATAGGGCACATCGGAAAAGAAATCTGGTTGTTTCCCAAAAATATATCATAAATACCCTTCTTCCTAAAGTTGAGAAAGAATGCCCAGCCGAAGGTCACTGAGCTGGCTTTGCATTTAAGTCAGGGCTCAAACTCACAGTCTCCGAGTTTCTAACCTGCTTCCATCACCACTACACTAGATTGGTCCCTAGTGGTAGTTAAGAATCCCAAATTCTTAATAATCCATCCTAGAATTTTCATCTAGGTAGCAATTATCTTAGATAACACAGGGAATAAAATAGAGCATTGAGAAATATGGGTAGCCTCAAAATCATTCTTTCAAGACAGTATAGAACAGTGGTGGGTTTCAAATATTTTTACTACTGGTTCTGTGGGCATGACTTGGTGGGCGTGGCATGGCTTGGTGGCCATGGCAGGGGAAGGATACTGTAAAATCCCCATTTCCTCTGCTACTGGTTCTCCAGAACTGGTCAGGACCTGCTGAAACCCATCTCTGGTGTAGAACCATTATAAATCAATGCTTCTACAGATAGATTCAATTCAGAGACAGAGGTAGAAAATCTATGTCTGAGACACAATAGCTCTCATTAGTTGTAATTCATCAGCATCTACAGAGCCAGAATCCCTGTTCTAGACATTATGAGTTAGGCTCCCTAAAAAAACAATGTAAACTAATCTTCCTTTTGATTTGCCTTTTCCTCCTATCTTTCTCACTATGACTGGTCTCTATGTTTCCATCTTCCTAACATGCTGCTTCATGATCAGTAGAATATTTGTTGAAAGCATCCAGTAACCTGTTACTTGCTGTGTTGACTTTTTCTGCTTCTCTCCCTGACCCATTAATTTTGTTATTTATTTTTCTCCTCTTTCTATTCCTACCAGATCCTCTAATCTAGGATTTTATCTTTGATCTTCCTCAAGTATCTTGATCTGAGCAAAGTCGTTCTTTTATTACGGAGACCAACTGAGAATTTTGTTCAAGGAATAATAATAGATCAGACAACTCTGATTGGGTCTTGTAATTCTGGTCACAAAAGTATACACTTCACAATAAACCTGTTTTTATGCATTAAAGTATCTTCATTTATGCTGAAGAAGGGATAACTGATGAATGTTTATCTCAGGGTGCCTGGAGGATTTAAATTGTTTAGTGCTACTTACTCCATATTTTACATTGATTTGTATTTTGCTCATCTAAGAATGCAGGAAGACGGAACAGGTGAAGGTGTTTTCCTCATCTTTTCATTCATTTACATCAACACATCTGCATATAAATGGCAAATCAGACCTTTGTACAGTTCCTGCCATTGCTTTATTATAGATTACTTTGTAATCTAATCTTGTGGTTGACTGTTACAGGCACAATCCTAGAAAGTGATTGACGAATGTAGCATCTCCATTGTGATCCTGTGAAGATGCTACATTTGTCAATCACTTTTTTGTGACGCAGTGGGTTCCCAGGGTTTAGCTACCCCTTTCATTTATCATTATTATTAATAATTCCGTTGACAGAACACAGGAACACACAGGCAAGCAAGTAAGGAATGGCGATATCTTTTCAAAATATTAATTATTAGAACAAGGAACGTAGTTGTTGCTTGTTTGCCTGGACAAATTGAGGACAACATTGTTGATTGCCTGTGGTTTTGTTTACTGCACAGTGCACACCAATATGATTAATAAGGTATAGAAAGCCAGCATCATTAAGGCAATGTTTTGCACTCATGATAAAGATTAGCACCTGTGTGTCATACTTCACTGTCAGTGACTCATTTCAGGCCCGTCACATAATGAAGAAATTAAGAGGGGGAAAATCCCATTTATTCCATCCAGCTGGAGACTTATCACAGCACTACAGAGCATGCTGCTTTATTTTATTTTTTCCTTTTCAAGAAATAAATGAAACATATTTACAAGTTTCTAGCAATGTGAATGGCAAATAAGCATTTGACTAATAACCCACTGCTTATTTCTGCCTCCTAAAGACCAAGATAAAATTAAAGCTTCTGTTTACCTAGTACACAGAATTATTTTGCTTATATAGGGTATTAAACCCCACTGTGGGCGTAATAAAGTAATGTGCATTTTGTAGAGCCCAAGATGTACCTCAAACCACCTACCCTTCTCATTTAAAAGACAGCCTTTTAAGCATTCTGTTTCAGGAATCATTTAAAGTCCATTGGTGATTTGTTATCTTTACTGCTTTTACTTCAGGTCCTATTTAAGAAATATTTTTAATTGCCTTTCTGTGTCTAATGGAGGACGGATAGCTATAAAAATCCTTCCTTTACTCTGTTTACATTGTTTCTTTTCAACGTTCTCTTATTTTACTTCCAGTGTCCAAAAGCCTTTCTATTTCTTAAGACATTGTCTTTTATACAAACCACTTCCACTCTGTAAGGGAGATGGGCAGTTTAGAAATAGCAAACATAAATAAAAGTAAATAAAGAAATTTGTTGGAGAATTAAGGCAGGAGGTTTGGACAAGCTTTTTTAGCACAACATCCCGTTTTACTACAGTTATGCTATTGTTTTCCCCCTTTTCTTGGTCACTCTTCTTTACCATCTTCTCAGGGGTTTTATTCACTTTGTCTTTTCCAACAACCTTATTTTAAAAGGCTGAGCTATGGAAAACCTGCCTTCCCTCACAAGAGGTCTTCTGCTAGCTTTAGGAAATATGCTACTTTCCTTGCAAGAAATAGTTTTCAACCAGTTCTACTACTACTCTTTGTCCTGAATCAGGTTAGTTTTATTGAACCCCAAACATACTGCAACTGACCTGTTTAAGGACTATTTATTCCATCCTGCCAAGATGCGTTCAAGCATCAAGCTGCAGCCTTAGTACATAAGGCCAAAGCCTACTCTACTCTAGTCTGAATCTTTGCTGAAACGACAAGTACTTCTTAATCTGAAGTTGAATTATATTAGTTGGAAATCAGATCAGATGCATTCAGCATTTGTAATGAAGATTGTCGATTGCCTCAGTTTCCTTCCTTGTCAGATTACTATCCAAAATGGCTATCTAATTATTGACTATGAGGAAAGAAATTGTGTTCCTGGGCCAAGTACAGTATTTTTCTGGGTTATCTGAGGCTTTGTTCTCGCCGTTGGCCTTTGTTGCCAAAAGGACTCTCTTAGAAGTGAAAGGGCTTCACTTGTAATCAGCACAATAAATATGGAATTGAATTCAGGCATCTAGATCAGGGGTCTCCAACCTTGCCAATTTTAAGACTTGTGGACTTCAACTCCCAGAATTCCTCAACCAGCTTTGCTGAGGAATTTTGGGAGTTAAACTGATAAGAACAGATACTACACTTGATCTTAGCCAAAAGGCCGAGAAGTGATCTATAAAATATTGTTGGGGGAAGAGGAGAGGGGAAATTTAGGAAAGATGGTATGGGAAACCGATTTGAAGATACAAATAGGGCAACAGAGTTGGGACAGAATTTGGCAACAAAGAGTGTTGAGAAATATGTCAGTAAGAATAAAAGAGAATTACTACAAAATGGTATGGAGGTGGTACTTAACTCCGGTTAGATTAAGCAATATGAATCAGCACTATTCAGATAACTGTTGGAGAGGTTGTGGGAAAAAGGAACGTATTTACATATGTGGTGGGATTGTAAATTTGTGCAAAAATTGTGGAAGATGGTGTTTAAGGAGATAGAAGAAATTGTAGGAATAAAGGTAGAAGAGGCACCAAAGGAAGCATTACTCTCACTATTGGAAGATATAAAATGTAAAAAAGAGACTAAAGAATTGATAATAAATTTGTTGACCGCAGCAAGGTTATTGATTTCTAGGAACTGGAAGACACAGGGTGATTATCGTTTGGAAGAATGGTATAAGGAAGTATGGGATATTGCCATAAATGATAAATTGACTTGCAATATTAAAGTAAGGAGGGACATAATGAAAGTAAACGAATTCAATGAAATCTGGAAACAGTTCCTAATATATGTGTTTTCTGGAGGAAGAGGGATACCACCACCAGAAGAAGCCTTAAGATTCTGGAAGCAGGAATGATCCCGAGGGGTGGGGGAGCACTCGTTGATTGTTTGTATTGTGTATGTTAAGGTTATTGTTGTTGTGTTACCAACCAGCAGAGTAGATTGCACAGAGAAACGTTGCTGAGAGCAATGAATAAGAGTTATGCAAACTGGTTTATCAAAAGCTTACTTTATAGTAGAAAAAACAGTCTCATAGTCTTTAAACATATTCCAAGTCTTTGCCAGTAAATCAGTCCAGTAGTTACAGAATCTTCTTACTCAACGAACAGTAGTTGGTTAGAATAACAAACTCACTCTGGTTCACAAACCACGATGGTTGCAGATCCATCCAATGATAATTAGCAGATAACAACTCCTCTCAATGGTAGCTTATCATCAACAGCAGCATCATAGCAGCAACCTCTCAACAGCATATCATAGCAGCAACTGAACACGTTGCAGAAGCTTTGCTTAAATATTCTTACAACCAGTAATTATGTGATTACAGCATGACTCAGCATTAAAGCCACATAATACATATTCAGATAAAGTAACAGTACACTTATATTGCCTGGACAACATAGTTAGGCTCAAACCATATCCTAACAGTGTATATTGTTATATATTACATATTTTTTTATATGTTAATAATAAAAAAATATATGAAAAAAAAGGAATTCTGGGAGTTGAAGTCCACAAGCCTTAAAGTTGATAAGATTGGAGATCCCTGATCTAGATCATATTCAGATCAATTAGAGAGAAATCAGATCTGTCAAAACAGTTTTTGACATTCCTTAATCTATATTATTTATCTTTCCCTTTTGATCCAATTGATCAAATAAGAACCGATTGCAAAATCTGTCACTTTCTCTGTCATTTTCTCTTACCACACTCTTCATACTAACTAATCATTTCTGCCATCTTGGGTGGGAAGGGGAAGCTTTATAATATATCCCAACACAACTTTGATAAGACAAAATGAATGGTGCTACTTTCTTGGGAATCAAAGAATCTGTTATGTGTTCTCCCACTAAAAATTTGAATAGCGTGTTGTGATCATCATGGGATGATAGGTGTGTCATTGGCAGTAGTCATATTGCATAAATTTAGTTGGTTGCTCGTATATTTTAAAAAATTACACAACTGAAAGGCTTTCCATATTCCAGTAATCAAGGTATGTTCTCATTGATATCTCCCAAAAGTCTAGAAAGGTTTCTTGAGAGTTGGTCTTTTCAGTTTCCTCTGTAGTCTATGATGCTTGTGTATAGAATAACGGAAACCTCTTGGTGCAGTTTTTCAATTAAAAAAACTAGTAAACTCATTGTTCCAGAGATAATTGAGTCAGAGTCTCATTCTTCTCATGGATTAAAAACCATAAACTTCCAGCTGCAAGAGAGATGTTTATTTCTCTTTTCCCTGAGATTCAACCTTTAAATAATTAAATTTCCTCTTTCAGTTAGATCAGGATTACTATTTGAATACAAAACTGTGCAGATATTTTGTTAATGAGCGTGGGCCTCTCTACATTAAAATATGGCCTCTATGAACTGATTTTTTACCCTAATGGCCAATATTTTCATTAACTTTATTTAGTTTCTTCCATACAGAGTAAGATCAACCAATCAACCAATTCAGCCTTTATAGGAATCTACCATTTGTAACTTAATCAAAACTTCTATGAGTGCTTGGAAGGGCCACACTCAATGAGATAGTATCTACACTTGATCTTAGGCAAAAGGCTGAGAAGCAGTTTAATGAGATGGTATCAAACTGGGTTGCTTCCATTTCTTTTTAAAATGGAAGCATATAAATTCAATAAGGGAGACCTAAGCCTTCTTTTTCTGCCCTCTAAAGTCACTTTTCCAAATCCATTAGAGCAGAGATTCAAACTCAGGGCCCGCTGGCTGGATCTGTCCCACAGGGTGCTTAGATCTGGCCCAAGGGGCCATCCTGGAAACAGCGAAGGACTGGCCCGCAGTACCTCTGCCAGAGAAAACAGAGCTTGGGAGGCTGTGTGCGGCCCTCCCAGGCTGTTTTCAGCCTGGGAGGGCCGCTCTCAGCTTCCTGCAGCTCTTTGCCAGCTAAAACAGCGCTTGAGGAGCCCGGTTTTCACTGGCAGAGAGCTGCAGGAGGCCATTGCAGCTGAAAACAGAGCCTCGTCAAATGACATTGAGCTGGTCATGCCCATCCCAGTCACTCCCACCCCCAGCCCCCCAAGGTCAAACACTATCCTGATGCGTCCCTCATTGAAATCGAGTTTGACATCCCTGCATTAGAGGTTCCATTATTAGCTGGTATAAAGTAATTTCATGAACAAAGTACAAGTGGAAATATTTCATCTTTTCTGCGTCTTCATGTCATGCTTTACATTCATCCCCATCTCAGCTTTCACTTTATAGAGACTAGCACCAGCATCCATATTACATTTTTCCATCATGAAAATAGAAACTGTAGAAACTCTAAAGGAAAAGCTTATTCCCCATTCTCTCAAACCGTATTGGAGTCCACTGAATCATTTATAGTTGTCTTTAAAAGTTTCACATGTGCTGTTTGATCTGTGGAAATCCAAGGGGAAGGTGGGTGACAAACTTTCAAATACAAAAGATCAAAATTGAAGAGTAAAACCAAAGGATAAATATTTTGCTTCAAATGCCTCGAATTATACTCCAAGTATAATTCATTTTTATACTTGAGATACTATCCTCTCCATTTTCAAACTGATTGGTAAAATAAAGCCAGAAGTTCATGTGATACAACTTTTTCAGCTCTGAACCAATGTAAATGGTTAGTTCATGTTTATTCTATTGTTCGTCATATATTGATTTGTGAGCATTATGTACATGATGTATTTTTCTATTACAGGTCTAGTATTTTTCTTAAGACTGGCTATAAATACAGATGAGGACAACTATAGAGTATCATTCTCAATGGTGCATGTCTTCAGGGGTTGATCAAAGTACCTCTCATTTGGAGACCCTCAATTCCCAAGAGGCAGATCATTTCAGAGTGAGTGACACAGCAAAAAACCATTTTTCCATATCATTCCCAAAATGAACATGTTTATTAATAAGTACTGATAAGTCATGAGAATCAGTTTGGTCTGGTGGTTAAAGCATCAGGAACTGGGAGACTGTGAGTTCTAGTTTTGCCTTGGGCTTGGAAACCCAGTTGTATCAGTCGTATTCTCTCAGCCCAATTCGCCTCACAGGGTTGTTGCAGTGGGGAAAATAGGAGGCGGAAGGAATATTGTGTGTGTGTTCGCTGCCTTGTGTTATTTAGAAAAACCATACAAGGTGGAAATAAATACACTGTAATAAAGCCTGTTCTTAATTCATAAAACAAAGCTTGAATTTACCGTATTTTTCGGAGTATAAAACGCACCTTTTTCCCCCCAAAAGAGAGTGAAAATCTGGGTGTGTCTTATACTCTGAATGTAGCCCTACCCAGCTTCTCAAAGGGAGGTTTCAGAGGCTGAAAAAAGCATCAGAAAAGAAGCTTCAGAAAAAAAAGCCCCCAAACAGAGCTTCAGAGGCTTTTTTTCTGAAGCTCTCTTTCGAAGGTTTTCAGAGGCAGAAAAAGAGGCCAAAAAAAAGCAAGGCACAGAGCTCACAACCAAGGAACCTGTTGCTAAAATTCACCTCTGGGAACAGCTGATTGGGGGTATTCCGGGAGGCCGATCCACCTGCCAATCAGCTTTTTTCTTATGTTCTTCCCCCAAAACTAAGCTGCATCTTATAGTCCAGTGCGTCTTATATCCAGTCTCTAGATTCAGTATTAGATTGATTTCTTGTCCTCACTAACCATTCCCAAACCTTTCTCCATAGTATTTTCTCCAGAAGGAGACTCTTCAGTCTATACTAATGTTTATGCAGGTAGTCCTTGACTTATGGCCACAATGGAGCCCAACCTTTATGTTGCTAAGTGAGAAATTTGTAAGTGAGCTTTGACCCATTTTACGACCTTTCTTGCCACATTTCTTAAGTGAATCATTGCAGTTGTTAAATTAGTAATTCCGTTATTAAGTGAATTTGGCTTTCCCATTGACTTTGCTTGCCAGAAGGTCACAAAAGGCCCCCTAGAGACTAACCATCGTAAAGATGAACCAGTTGTCAAGCATCTGAATGTAAATCACATGAGCATTGGGATGCTACAACAGTCGTAAGTGTGAAAAATGGTCATAAGTCACTGTTTTCAGTGCTGTTGTAACTTTGAATGGTCACCAAACAAACTGTTGTAACTCAAGGATTACCTGTATAGCTTGGTTGCGTTTCTGTGTTTTCCTTCCTTCCTCCTAATCTTTTCTTCTCCACCTGAGCTTCATTTTCCACAGCATTTTAGGCTGGAATATCAAATTCTTCTATTTTATTCTTCCACCCCCACATCGTCTAAGACTAGCACTTTGAACCCAGCTCAGCAGTTAGCATGCAAAAAACAAAGTTCTTCATTATTCTCCTCTCATAAGATTAAAAATAATCAAGGCAAAAATGCACAGCAGCTAACAGAGTAGAATAAAGAAAATTAAAAGTTAAATAGTTCAGGAGATTCAATTTGCTCTTAAGTCTGGATGTTTCAGTATCATTAAGACTTGATGATAGGTAAATGCAACCATTATTTCAGCACAGAGATATATTTCAAAATATTCATATATACCATCCCATTTAAGGCTGAAAAGGGATCCTATGGAGTATGTTTTTCAATCAAACAACTGAATGAGCACTAGTAAATTGTATTTGACATTCTTTGCCTCCTTTAAGCCTATTTATTATTCTCAGGCTGCACTAGGTGTGATTGCCATCTGGAAGATGTAATTTTCCATTCAAAATTACTTCTCTCTTTCACAGTGTTTTCTAAGTGAGCTTCACTTCTAATGACTTTTTCTTTCTTTGGAGTTTGTTTTTAGTAGACTTTAAAAAGGCAAAGTGTATTGCATGCTGAATATTCTTCCCAAATACTATTCATTCATCAGTGTTTGCCAGACTACTTTTATAAGAACAACATGTTTGGAAAAAACATGCCTGGAAAAAAATATATATGCAAACCAATTCTCTGCGGGAGAAAGATTTGAAGTGAGTGTCAACTCTGCAAAACAAGGAATGAGAAATTAATTCCATTTTAAATTTAAAAAATAGGAACTTTCTTCAAAGTGTCACAGCAACATAGTCTAACAATTCATTAGCAAATGTTATTTACGCTGTTATTTTCATACAGGTTTTGAACAAAATTGTTTGCCCCAGTTAAATATTTTAATATTAAAAGTTCAATCATATTTTATTTCAATATAACATTCCTAGCACAAAATTATATCTGGTCTTCTAACAGTGAGGTTGGCATGAAAGAGATATATTGTCAGTCATGCACACATACAGTATATCCCACTACTGTCGTTTTCTCTGAAAAGCAAGAGTTTGTTTAGAAGAGATAATAAGGCAAAAGAAATAGGCTGTGGATAACTCTCTTGTATCATCTTCTTGCATTTGCAGTTCCAAGAACCAATTAGTGGTGGATTTGTGAGAAATGATGGTAGACATCTGTTATGTTCAAACATGATTTGGAAAAATGTGGTTAGGTTAGGTTGAGATCCTTCTTCAAACCTTTTATCCCAACATTGCTTAAAAGAAAAAGCAATGAAACCTTAGTTTATCATAGCAACAAAAATAGTATATTGTAATTTGAACACTTTCTTGAAATTGGAAGTGGTGATCATGACTTTTGACCCATGATCAAAAGTCAAAAGCCTACCTACAGTGGAACCGTTACAAGTTCCTTTAGGAAATTCTGACAGATCACGGCCAAGAGATGTATTCCCTTTCTAAATTATGAAATTTATCATCTAGAAATAAAGATTTGTTTTACCAATGCAATTAGGGCTCTTGTGATTATTCTCCAATACTCTATGTAAATCTTTGCTATTATTCCAATACCAATAAGCATAACTTTACTAATTATTAACAATAACTATTATTAATTAATCTCTGCTGTTATCTCTTTCAGGTCCTCCTTCCGAACCAACCTGGCAGTGAAGTTTGTGGTCCAGGCTGGATTGTCTTCTCAGAAGTCTTTCTGCATCCTTTTTACAGCTGTAATGTCTTCAAAGAGACTGGAATCACATTGTTTAGGGTAAAACTGAAGATGGTTCCTTCACTGATCAGCTTTATGACTTTTCTAGTCACTCTATAAGTCTTCAGTATCTTCTTAGTCCACCTTGTAACACTTTAGCATCTTCTGCAGCTGCACATTCATCTGACATCCCATCATATCCTGCATTACTATTTTTGATTGGTGAAATCATCAGCTGGACAAAAAAACAACAAACCCCACAGCAATGAAGAGAAGAAGGAAGGACTCGTGTGCACAAGCCCCGGTGAGATTTTTATTCTACAGAGGAAATGACAAAAACAGGTAGCCCTCGACTTACAACAGTTCATTCAGTGACCATTCAAAGTTACAATGGCACTGAAAAAAGTGATTTATGGCCATTTTTCACACTTATGACAGTTGCAGCATCCCCATGGTGATGTGATCAAAATTCAGATGCTCGGCAGCTGATTCGTATTTATGATGGTGGCAGTGTCCCAAGGTAATGTGATCCTTCTGACAAGCAAAGTCAATGGGGAAGCCAGATTCACTTAACAACCATGTTACTAACTTATCAACTGCAATTATTCATTTAACAATTGTGACAAATCATAAAATGGGCAAAACTCACTTAATAAATGTCTCACTTAACAACAGAAACTTTGGTCTCAATGATGGTCGTAAATCAAGGATTGCCTATACAGGCTCATACAGGTAGGGATTAAAGAGTTAATTCCTCTCCTTCACTGCCAATCAATGCATATTGAATTTAAATTGAACTTCATCCATGGGAACAGCGTTGGGACAATATGATTTCTCAGACTCATGTCTTTGAATCCAGAAATGGGACTCTGCAGGTTTCATAATATCTTTTTGCTGGACATCAAACACCCTGCCTCCAACACTTAGACCTTTCTGGTAGCTTTGGCAGATGGCCTTTTTGGGAATCTCAACCTGAGAAAGTCAACAAAAGAGCCATACTGGGGTCAAGGCAAAGAGAAGTTGGAGAAAGCTCTGGTCAAATTTCATTAGGATTTTGCTATCTTTCCAAGTTAGGGAGATTTTCAGAAGCCTGACTAAAAGCCTCATTTTCTTTTCTTCTATTAGACTAATAAGTGGAGGAAATGATAGTAATAATGGAAGTAAAAAAAACAAAAAACATGGACACGTATTTTCAATCTTTGCTTCTGCCCTGTTAGATTTAATTGGACAAAACATTCTGACATGTTAGTGTACTCCATTGTTGGAAAAGTCCAGCCAAAGCATAGGATTGCCCAAATACCTTGCACTATGTTTTATTATCACCTCAGACAACTGTTAGTAAGGTGATTTGATAGTATTATTCAGAAGCTCTTCTATTAATAGAAAAAGCTCACATGAAAGCAAAATTCCTATTGCTTTTGTGTCTCTTTAATTATAGGAATACAAATGACTGTTCCAAATTTTAATAAAGAATCTATACCCCAGATAATTGCTATTGTTGCAGCATGGTAAGAGAATTTCAATACGTTGTTTTGACCAACTGAAGGGAAATGGATATTTCATCATCAAAGCCATTAACAAGGCTCTGGAAATAAGTATAATCTACTTCAAAGAAACAGAAGAACAATGCTGGCTTTGAACATCCTGGATTATCTTTGTTAGTACAGACTAGTAATAGGCTAATTTTAACTTATTCCTCCTCCCCATTTCCCTGCTTATATGGACGTTACAATAGATGATTGAAGCTCTAAGAAAATGCCCAACAGAAATGCTGCAACAGATGTTATCCTACTTGGAGATCTCCACATGCAATGGAATGAGAACTAATAGTATTTCTACCCTACTACATCCACCACAGATAGGGAGATAGCAAACAAGAAGGTAATGTGGGAAGCGCCCCCCCTCCCGCCACTCCTAGAGAATGAAATATTATGGGGGACATTAAAAGAGGTAGGATATTATATTTTCCCAAAAGAGAAATGGAGAAAAATCTTAACGGAGGCAAAAAGCAGCCCCAGTCTTTCTTATTAGCCTCAAGCAGAAGCCTCAAGTCTTTAGAGATGGATATTTTGTTAAATATAAGACTGGACCAATCTATTCATAAGCGAAACGCCTTCAGCCAGAGCTCCCACAGCTGATGTGATTAAGAATTTACATTCCCCCACCTAAATTCTAAGGACATGACATGACCTTTAGGACATAATAGGATTAATCCACCACCACTGAAATAGTAAAAGACACAAGGCTCACTATGTTGCACAACCCCCTGGAGCAGGGGTCACCAACCTTTCGGACCTCAGGGACCACTAAATTCATAATTTTAAATCCCACAAACCACTAATATGATCTGCCTAATGAGCAGCGGGGTGGGTGTGGCTAGGTGCTCATGTGACTGGGTGGGCATGGCCAACTCAGTGTCACTCATGTCGAGGGGTGCCTCATCGACCTCTACTCGCCCCTCCCCTCCCAGTCACTCCTAGCCTCCCTGCCCTCGCTCCTTAGGGACCCAACAGGAAACAGTTGCTGGAGCTAAGCAGCACCACAAGAAAGAGTTGGCAAAACAGATGGGTCAGTTCAAATTGGATCTGACCAAGAAGGAGGCTCAGCAGAAGCACCTCACTGAGGACTACAAGCATAGGCTCTCCAAACAAAGGGAAGACCTGCGGGAATGCAAGGCCAGGTACCGGCGCCTGGAGGCTCAGCAGATTGAGATGGTCAGCCAGTTCCAGGCCACGATGCAGTCCCACTGGAACAAGGTCCTCTGGCTCTTCATCACCAGCAACGCTTCCCTCCAGTCTTTGCCCAAAACCCCATACCAGGAGGCTGAAGCAGATCCCAAGTTGGAATTTCTGCCTCCTTCTGACCCGCACAAAAAGACCCTGAAGGGGGAGCTGGCATGCACCAAGGTGGGACTGCTGCAGCCCATCCTCCAGCAGCAGAACAAACTGCAAGGGAGCTCAAGGCTTGATTGCAAGAAGTCCCATGCTCCTAGGAAGACAGGAAAAAGCTCTTCAGTTCGCTGGCCTCCCAATCTGGCGTACCTTGGCAACTGGACTGTTTCTCTCCACTCCCCTTTCCAGTTTTGTCTGCTGGATCGACTCAGGGGGACATCAACCTAGCTTGATGCTGGGCCGCTGTGTGCCCGGACCAGGCCCTTTCTCTCAGCCTCCTGCCCATCTCTGCTTCTGTGAGGTCTCTGGGCTGGGGGAAAGTGCCTAGTCCAGGCACATAGCCTTCCAGGAACCTCTTTTGTGTTCCTTTTCTCAAGAAGCTTTGTAGTCAATCTGAGTGAAGGAAAAAGAAGACAGGCAGAATGATGGTGGCTTGCTGACATCAGTGGGAAAGTCGGTCCCATATTCCAGAGCTCTAGTAGTCACAGGACTGGCCCTTTGGTCATCCTGAAGCTGCTCCTCCACCCGGGTACACCAGCCATGGCCTAAATAGGCCCCCTGCAAACTCTGTCTCTTGAGGAGCCCGGTCTAAGTTTTGTGCGCTGCACACTGAAGCGATTTGACTCCCAGGGAGGGAGGGTGACGAAGCTAAGTGCCTGAAGGACCCCATCCCATCCCTGGGAGCCAAAGCGCTTCAGTGTGTGGCATACAGCACGTGACACTTAGGCCGGGCTCCTCAAGAGACGGAATTTGCAGGGGGCTGATCTAGCACCCAAGATGGCTACAAGATAAATATTCGTTCTCGGCCGTATTTGAGATTCCTAGCTGCAATGGATAGCAAAGCTAGGGACTCCAGCTGCTTCTCTCTGCTGTAGTGCTTCCCGGATGCAGCTTACAGCTCCAAGCCCCAAGCAGCAGGAGGCGAGGGCTGCCTTGGTGCCACCAGCTGGCGTAAATGTATCACAACCAAGGTGGAATGCTGATGCCGCGCAAATGCAAGTGGTGTTTCTCTCCCTCACACTAAGGCTCCAGGCATCGCCACAGCCACTTTGGCCCACCTGCACCGCCTCCCCCCCCCCGGCTGCAACAGCACCATTACCTCATTCCGGCCGGCAAGGGCTGCGCTACTTTTTGCACATTGCACCACCTGCAAAGTTGCACATTGCATGTGCCACCTCCTACGACAGAGATTTCCAGCCCCACCATGAGCTGCCCAGCCGATCCCATATTCCAGAGCTCTAGTAGTCACAGGAGTGGCTGGAATGACCCTTTGGTCATTCCAAAGCAGCTCCTCCATTCAGGTACACTGGCCTGCGCTGGCCTTAAATTATATAATAATTTATCCAGTGGATTGTGACCTCTCTGACTTTACACCAATTAAACCAAAGTACAGAGAGCTAAGAAAAGGCTGCATAATAATATAACTAAAACAACAATAGGAGAACCTCACAGTAGTGAAGGAAGCTTAAAACATCATGAAAATAAAGTGAAGGAGAGAACCAGTTTGATGTAGTAGTTAAGGCATCAACCTAGACTGTGAATTCTAACACACTTAGGCAGGAAGCCTACTGAGTGACACTGAACCAGTTCTTCTCTTTCAGCTCTAGAAAGAAGACAGTGGAAATCAACATCGGCCTCCAAAATCTTGCCAAGAAAAGTCCAGGAAGTTGCCACTGATTCAGAAGCACAAAAAAGGGTGAAAAAAGATTACATCTTCTCTCACGCAAAAAAAAAATGCTTTCAGAAAACTGGAGGAGAGTTTTTAGTAGAATATGGTTCTCTCTGTCCCAAAGGTACTTTTTCAGGAGGAAACTAGACTTTCTTGTTTTTCTTTGAAGACTTCTCATCCAAGAAGCTCCTTCAGCTCTGACTGGATCCTTCCAATCCATCCATTCCACACCATCCAATCAGAGCTGAAGAAGCTTCTTGGATGAGAAGTGAAACATCTTCAAAGAAAAACAAGAAAGTTCAGTTGCCTGCTGAAAAATCACCTTTGGGACAACCATACCTGGATGACTGAGACCTGGTCCTCTTTGCATGATATGTAACTGGAGGAGGGGGTACATTTAGCCTAAAGAAACATAGTCTTGCTCAGATCTACATTTCTGTGGCCACACAACATCTTTGGTATCGTGTGTGCTATTAGCTGAATTGAGCCTCCTCACTCTGAACACATTTTAATCTTCCAAATTTTAATCTCCCAATATTTGTTTTGGGGGTGGTGGGGGATACAAAGAGTTGAGGAAAAGGTCAGAATCTTTCTGCACTGTAGCATTTAATACCCGTAGCATTTAATCATTGCACGTTTTCTTGTTTTCCAGATGGGGGAAGTAAAAACAGAAGCGTCACAATGTCCAGTCCATTTTGTGGAGGTGGGGAGGATTTATGAACTGGATCTTAGGTGATATATTTAGTTATCCTGCATCATATGCTGCCTGTACATTGACAAGAAGGGTCTCTGGGCCATTAATATAAAAGAGAACTTAGTTACTAAATACATAACAAAGCTGACTATAATGTTTTTACAATCCCAAAAATGGGTCACACAGTGAAATCCACAGATCATGTGTTTGTTTGTTTGTTTGTTTGTTTGTTTAGAAAATGTATGTAACCACCCAACTCAATGAATGTGACTTTGGATAGTGTACAATTAGCAATTAAAGCAAATGCCACAACTGTTAAAATACTTAAACCTGAAATGCACTACTAAAATGTAACCTAGCCTAACCTAAACAAGCAAGCAAGCAAAAAAACAACAACAAATAAATATATAAATAAATGTACGATTATGGGAGAAAATCCATATAAACACATTTCACATTTCTTGTGCTTATTCTGGACATGGAACTGAATGCTAACGTCGCTCTGCAAACTTATTTGCAGCCTGTGATTTCTTGCTTGCATTAAAAAGAGATAATGACATGGGTTGCCAGGGACTGCAATTAAAAGCAGCTACTTTATTTATTAAACTGAGCTGGGCCTGAAGATAGTAAATATTATTATCTATTGCAAGTTAGCATAAGTAATTAGAGGCCTATTTTATGTGTTGGTATGAGAAATACTATATAATTCAAATAAACTCTCTATAAGTTGATTTATTGTCCCTTAAGGCCAAAGTTAATCTTTTCTAGAATTAACTAAATATATATTCCTGCCTAATAGCAATGACAAACAGTACATTGTCCAAATGATGACCGGCACATTTTTCTTACGTGGAATTACAGTGCCAGTCATAAATCTATTAGAGAAGTATAATTCTTGGACAAGCTAACTGAGATATTAGAGTACCCTTGAAGAGCTTGTTCCTTTTCTGGAACATCCATTTTAAACTAGATTTTTATAGCCCAAAAGCACATTTTTAGTCCACATTTTTCTAAAAGAAATTTGTGTCTTGTTTACACTGAAAGAAGAAAAGGATAGGACTTCAGTAAAGATGGAGGCAAACTGCATAAGACGGAACCTGTCCCATATTAAAATAGTATCTAATTTTTTGCATACCCTTAGTGCTTTTTTGACCGGACAGTCAAAAAATCAAGATGGTAGCCTCAGCCATTCAGTTGAAGGTTTTTTTTTTACATCTGTCACTTAGCATATAAAAAGAGGGCAAGGCTTTGATCACATGACACTTTGACTTTTGATTCTTGACCACTTGATTCCCTATTTTAAATTTTAGTAGTTCTATTCATGATAGCATCTGACAGAATTATAAAGACCATAAATTTAATCCAGATGAGCCTGCCTTAAGCAGTCTGAGACTACTTGTTAGGTCTGGGACTCAGCTGAGATCACAACCAAAGACCTATGACATCATTGTGGGAACTGGTGGGAAATCTCCTTGACCCAATGGTTCTATAGAGTAGATAGTAATAGGTCATCACTTGTATGTCCAGAGCAAAAGCCAGGTTCAAATCTGCCCTCAGCTGCAGAAATGTCCAGGATTGCTGGAGAGAAGGGAGTAATTTCTTGTGCTTCTGAATGAAACTCGGGTTTCAAATCTGTAAATAAACAGATTTGTTAACAAGGGGACTGTTGTACATGTTGAATTTTCCATCACAGCTCTTAGATGTGTAAAGTAAAAAGGAGAGTCTTAACAGCAGCTTCTGAAAGTAGATGTGCAAGCTGGGAACAAAAAATCTGACTGCATTAATGATCCAGAGAGAGATGATCTATTCCTCTCCCATGGATCATGAAGAACTTCTTTCAAAAGATCTGCATTTAACCCTAGTATCTTCCCTTAATGAGATTATGGAAGAATGGCCCAAAGCACTGATAATCATCTAATTTCCACCTCTTTCTTCTGGTCTCACTTTGTAACAAGAAAGAGACACGGTTACTAGGGCCACATTAAAAAAAATATGATACCATTATGCTTAATTTCAACCTTTGGTTCCTGGTAAAAGGTTAATGTAGTTCTTACTACACTCATAATCTCCCAACAGAAAGATGAGTGAATGGCAATCTAAACCAGGCAATACCATCAGTTCAACTACAACAGGATAGTGAAGGATGTTAAGAGCTCATTTATCTTCATTAACTCTTCTGCAATATGTATCCTTAGGGTCATTCATTCACTATCTTTGTGACCCATAATTGCAATAGTGAAATTATGAAAATGCTCTCCAGTGAAAAAGACTCGTTGAAATAAATAGGGCACAGGAGTAGGTGTGTTTGAAAATGAAATTGTAGTCCATTATGAATGAAGAAAACTCGACTTGGGGATTGTTCGTCAAGCAAGAAGTTTTCTTCATTTTGCTTTCATTTAACAATTTGACAAGTGACCAAACAAGGACTGCATTTCGTGTGATTCTCTTGTCTTTATTTAAGGGCTTTTTTCCTAATTTAGTTTCCATACATAAATATAAAGGAGCAATATTGACTGCCAAACAATCACCACTTTTCTCCATCAAACAAGTTTCATTTACAGGATACATGCTAAGTTTAAACTCTTCAGGCAAGTTGAAATAGAGAGAATCAGAGAAGAAGGCAAAAGCTATTTTCTTCTCCGAGAAATACATGCTGTGTGAATTATTTTTAGGTTTCTAGCTTGGGCTCAGTATTTATCTTTGAGAATCCTACAATTCTATAAAGTTTGATTTTTAGTATTCTCCAGTTGTTCCCATAAATCCTCTTCATGCTGGCTGCCAAGGTTTTTTTGTCCAGTGTTATAGCTATAGTTTTGGCCACAATTTCCTGTGTTGTTCAGCTTTGCCTTTGTAATAGCATCCTTCAAAGATTGCAGGAGAAGAAAACATCATTTATTTAAGTTTTTGCTAATTTCATTCCAATTGCTCTGCTTCAGGCAGTTAGAGCTTCTGTATAGTAGGAACAATCAGGTTAGCAAAACTCAAAATCCACTACTATGGAGTCCCCTACTTTAAGGATCATGTAACAAAGTTCACTAATAGGAAAGTATTAGGATGTGTGCTGAAAGTAGTTTATTTTCTGATTATTTGTTCTGTGTTAAATTGTGTAAGGAATCCAGTTCAAATGTCATTTTAAGACATTTGGTATAACTGTTAGATTTTGCACTAGGACTGCAAAAGATTTTGCATTGATTAGAAGAAATGACCAGTCAGAAAATTTAATCTGCAGGGTGCTTGTCCTACTTGCTTGATTTACAAAGAAAATGTACAGTATAGGCAGAACATTTTTAATGTTATATGCATGCATATGGGAAAAGATCTTACTGTGAAAAACTCAGTAGAGGGATATCTATCAATACTAGGGTTCTTTTTATTTCCTTTTATATCCACCATCCAAACTCCCACATGCCAGCTATAATAAGTGTTTTCTATGATTATTTGTTAATGGTGTGTTCTGGATCTATAAACAGAGTTACTATAACTCTCCCCCTCTCAGCTGCTTTTAAATAACATTTAAACTTAAATTAAAGTGCAGAAAAGGATGTCCAAATTATAAGAATACAGCAACAAGAATACTTGGCTTTCTAGCTTAAACAAGGCATGAAGGAAGGACTTGACCAGAATTATTAAAATAAGGCAGAGAAAATAAATATGGAGGAATACTTCTCCTTCACAACAGTAGATCCCAAGGAGTTTTACATACAATTAAGAAACAGAATTTCTTATACAAAACGTAGAGATAGCTATGAACTTGGATACACTTTGATTATGGATTAGGCACATTTTTAGCAATCAGCAATGTATAAACGTAAGAAAGACTGTTTATAGGCCTTGTTGGGAACTATTATACAGTAAGGTCCTTCTATGGATTTGTGGATTAAAAGAGCTATAGAGGCAGAGGGAAAAAAATAAGATGACTACTATTCAATAACAAGAAGAGCAGAAGTCATAATTTTGTATTTTTTCCCTTTCTTTCCCTTTTATTTTCTTATATTATTCTTAATTTTTTTTAAAAAATATATATATATTATTCAAAAATTCAGAGATAAAAAAGAAAACTGTATGCATATGGGCTTTACTTTTATATATTTTACCAAATATAACTATAGAATAAATGCACAGGCCATCAAAATGGGAAAAAAAATAAATACCAAGATTGATTTTCTCTCATTAAAATGGACCTAAAATGCCCAATAATAGAATGTATCCCAAAACTCTTTCCCCAAAATAGGACCTTAGCAGCTATCCCTTACAAATTACAGGAGAAATGAATCTTTCTCTTGCCCTTATCAAACACAAAAGTAAAATATTTGCCATATCTGATTGTTATGAAATAATGTTACGCGTTATTTTAGTGTCTTCAGAATACCCCTAAATTTCTTGCTATAAACATGTATACAGCTGAACCAGACTGTCATTTCTCTATGTCATATATGTGGATATATACATAATTTTGTTTGTATGTATGTATGTATATATGTATGTATGTATGTATGTATGTATTTATTTATTTATCTTGTCATGTTTAAGAAGTGTAATATTGGAGGTGGTGACCCTTTAAGAGCTGTATGCAATGAAATTTCATTTTAATGTATGCCAATTAGTGTACATTCAAAGTGACAATAACATTATCCTATCCTATCCTATTCTATTATTTTGCTGGTTGTTTTGGTAAATAAGGTGTTTGAGAGTTAGTCTACCTTCCATGGAAAACATACTTGCCTAAACCTTGAAATAGTGGAAAGTCATCTTCAGTGCCCGATCTCTACGTGCACCATTTACATTTTCAATGAAATATTATTTTTTTAAGTTGGGGGGGGGATGTAATTCCATTAAAAATGGAGGCCAATCAGATGCAAGAACTACTTGACATTCCAATAAATGAGGCTACAGGGCTGAATTCTCTAAGAATGAAGAGTACTCACTACCTGGCCAGTTTGTGCACATACACCACCAACAAAATATTTTATGTTTAGAAAACTTTTGATGCAGTTTCTATTAATTAAACCTTATCTAAATGAAACTCTAGGGTTACCTTTTTATGTCATTTGTATGTAAGTGCATAGTATCTGAAAAAAAAATAGTTTAAAATAATCACTCCTTAATACCTTAATATTCCAGAGCAACTATATAGATTGTTTCTTTTTAAAAAATTGATGTACGTACTATAAGAAAAATAAAAAATAAACGGCATATTCTGAAAACAAAAATGAAGGCAGGTTTATCATCTAGATATTTAATTATCACCATCCGGTGTTTATAGATTAAAACTGGATGAGGAAAAAAAAATCATATCTGAAATCTCTTCCTTGAGTCATATAGAAAACTACAGCAATTCAATTTGAAGTGTTACTCATCCCAGAAAATAGAAACTCTGTACCCTGGTACTACAAATTGGAGAACTGAAGTGAACTGACTCAGTTTAGCTAGTTACTTCAATTCATGTACAGAAGTCTCTTAGCATCCCAGTTGAAGTGTGATGGACGTTCTTATTTGGCACTTCAAAAGGAAGTGTTGCTTTGACTCAGTGTTTCGTATCGCTTCTTTGAAGCTTCATTGAATCCAAGAGCTTTCAAGCTTCATACAGTCCTAATATTGAAATGCTACGTTAGAATGGCAGGAATACGATCACTGACCTCCAGTTAGTTTTGCAAGTACACTGCAGAATCATATTTCTTTTATATCTTGGGATTTGTCCCAAGCCCTATACATCGGAAAACTAATGAATTTGCTGGGCTGTTTTTAACTCTGAAAAGGCACAACTCCTAATTTTCAAGCAGTCCAAATAAATGAATATTTATTGAAGAGTCTTTGTTCTTTCTTGTATTGAAGGTTATGTGCATAATGTGCTTATTTTTAGTTTCCAGAAAATATGGAGGGGCTATTTTGAAGGGTCATTTTTATCATCCTTGGTTGACTTGCAAAACAGCTAGAAAATTTGAAGCTCAAATATACATAGTGATACAAAGAATTTTTAAGAATGATATTCAACCGAAACCAGAATTTTTCTTGCTGGGATTAATAAACAACTAGAAAAGACTAACGGATCATTCTTTCTATACATATGGTAGTAACGAGAATGAGATTATTATAAACACAAAATTGGAAAGATTCAGCAAACCCAGTGGTGGGTTCCTCCCGGTTCCAGCCGGTTCCGCCGAACAGGTAGCGATGATGATATGACGTCACTGAACCGGTTCTGCCACCCCCGCCACCCGCACCCACCCCCACCTACCTCCCGCGTTATTCTTACCTTTTATTTGGCCCCACCCCCAATCTATTGCTACCTCCTGAGTCCCAGCTAATGGCTAGAGAGGGAAAAAACTGTTTAAACTCTTGCCGTGGGGCTTCAAAGGGCCACCCTACAGCTGACCAGTGTTAAAAGAAAACAAATGAGTAGACTGGTGCCTGCAAAAATAAATGGGTAGATCGGTACAGCTATGCAAGCAGTTAAAAGCCTGGTAGACCAGTACCTCTGCTAAATCCTAAATAATTGTCACATGACCATCAAGCCACGCCCACAAAATAAGCCACGCCCACAGAACCGGTAGTAAAAACTTTTAGAACCCACCCCTGAGCAAAACCTACAATGGAGAAATGGTTGATGTGACTTATGACCTCTTTTCACACTTACAACCTTTGCAGCATCACCATGGTTGCATGATCAAAATTCAGATGTTCGTCAACTGGTTCATGTTTATGAGAGTTGCAGTGTCCTAGGATGATGTGATCACCTTTTGCGACCTTCTGACGAGCCAAGTCAGTGGGGGAGCCAGATTCACTTAACAAAGTATTACTAACTTAACAGCTGAAGTGATTCACTTAACATTTAACTGTGGCAAGAAAGGTCATAAAATGGGGAAAATTCACTTAACAGCAGTTTCAAAGACTACCTGTCTGTATTTGTTAGTGACTGGAAACTGTTTAGGGGCTTTTTGTTAAAAACAGGAGGGGGAAATGAAGGTATACTTAATGGGTTTGATGATTAGAAAGACTGCAATAAGGAAAGAAGGAATATAACTTTAGAGAGCGAGGATAAAATATAAACACATTTATAACTGCTGTAAAGACCAGAAGTCAATTCTCTCTTTCTTTTTGTCTTTTTTCTTTCATTTTTTTTCTTTTCACTTACCACTTTTCTTTTACTTTTTTTAACTAGTTTTTTTTCCCTTTACATTTGTATTACTATTATTTTGCAAGAACTTAATTACAAAAAAGAACCTTATCTTTCAGTCTCTTCGTAAGAAGATTGTAAGAAAGGGAAACTGTTCTTCCAAACACAAATAATGTGTTGTTTTGGGCTCTTTTTCATTTGTTCTTTGTTTTTTTTCTTTCATTGAATTAACATACAAAAATGAATAGGAAAAAAGAAACATATATTTAATAAAAGAACAAAAAGAAAAGGTAAGAAAATTACAAAGGCATATAATTATTCTGACAGCGGACACCTTAGTTTCTCAGTACAAGCATTAAATCATATAGTGAAAAATTAAGGTTTTTACTTTCTTAATAAAATCTCACTTCAAAAGTAGAGAATGAACACATATAATCAATCATTTATTGTAAATCAGTGGTGGCACAATTTTTTCATCATTGAAAAATTATCTGTTTTGAAATACCCATGCTCGATACATACACATTTACTGATCTATAGTTAAATTCCAAACTTTTGGTGTCTAAAACACAAAACAACCAGGTCCACAGATGTAGGTTCAAAATTACTGATTTATTGCTCAAGCCTCTGCACAGGAATCTTCTCTGGCCAATGGTTAGCACATGGATAGAATTAGATAATGGAGCAGAAAGTTGGATATAAATTAGATAAACAAAAATGTTTTCCTAATAAATTTTTTGTTGACTAGCAACATTGGGGCAGTGAAGACAAGGGAGAAGCAAGTCATTTAGTATCAATTAGCACAATATTTAAAGCTGTGAACACTTGAACAGAGTGCTTAGCATTTAAATTGAGACTGCAATTTGCATTTAAGGGGCTTCATTAAAACGAGTAAAGATTTTATTACCCTTAACATTGTGCGAGCCCATCTTTGATACTATACAAAGCATTAAAGTTGATATATGTAAGTGTATAGGTACACTCACACAAATACATACACCCACAAACATGGAGTCAATGTAGTGTAGCACTTAAGATGCCGGAGAAGGAGATTCTTCAGTTAGGCACAGAAGCTGCTGAGTGGCTTTGAGTGCTAGAATGAAAAGTTGAAAAATATTCTGTCTATGACGTTATGCTGGTCTAGTGCAATGTATGGGGAAATGACGTACCATCATAACTACCATATCAAAGATTTCATGTGTTGTGGCCCACCGGCGGCCAGTGGAGCTGGCAGCAGAGTCAGACAGTGAGGATGTTGGGGAAGAACTTGGGCCAGTCCTGGGGGCTGGGGAAAGCTCGGACGAGGGATCTGCGTTGGAGGCAGAGAGGGAGTTAGACAGCAGCAAGGCAGAGGAACAGCTGGAGCCCATTCCCAGTGTGAGCATGCGCAGAGCTGCCAGAAGACAAGAACAACTCAGAAAGGGTCGATTCGGGAGTAAAGCCACACCTTGGAGGTGATTGGCCCCTCCCATAGGAAATAAAAGAGGAGCGAACAGGGAGAGGGCTTTTGCAGGAAATAATTTGTTCATTCCGTGACTCTGAGAGACTCTGTGCCAGGTTTTGCTTTGTACATCAGTTGGAAACAAGTTACATGGCAGCTTGCCAAACGAGATAAGGTGTGTTAAGAAATATTCCTTTGCAAAATTGTTTGGACAAACCTTGCTGACTGAATGAACGTAATTCACAGTCGTGTAAATAAAACAAGTTTTGCCGGGACCAATTCCTGCCTCCTGCTTGTTAAGGGAGCCTAGGTCAGAACATCATGGTTGACAAAAAAGCCACCTTGAGTAACTTATAAAATAATAAAATCAGGATAAAAATCTAATAAATAAAGTTTTGGGATACAAGGCCCAATAATCAATTCCATTTCATTCAGGAAAGGGCTTCATCATTCATCATCATTCTTTTCCGCTGCATAAAACTCATGTTGTCTTAAGATCATCATAGCAATTCCTTACTGTAGACAATGAAAATACCAATGTTCCGAAGTTACAGGACTTAAAAAATAGATTTTAAACCATTTTATTCCAAAACCATAATTCTACTTTTATGCAATTTGGCAAGTTTCATAATTGCTTAGTCGTTCTCAATGTTTATTGCATTCTAGTGAAAAAATAAAGTGACAGAAAGTTTAAAAAGAGATCTTAGGAAATAGAGTTGAAAATATTTGCTGATTTTATGCATTCTGTAAAATTTAAAAAAAATAGAGAGCCATATGAATTTTCTCCATTCTAGACTGTGGAGGTTCTAAGAGAGAGTTTTAAAAGGGAGGAATATTCAAATCAGATTAAACTGCAATCTGAATCATTTACAGAGCTATGCACCTGGACCTCAAATTAATCTTTCAGCCAACCAGGAAATACATGAAAGCTTAATTTTGAAACATTTTTTCCCCCAAGGAAAATTCTTACAAGTGTCCTGATAATTCAGAAATAATGTCCTTTTTTCCACCATCATAGCTATCATTTTGCATTTGTTTTAGTAATCTGGCACTTGAAGTAACTTTGGCTTCAACTACAAGACTCACAATGTTTCATGTCATCTAAGGATGCTCCAAAGAATGAACAATTGACACCATTTAATGAAAGATGCCCAATAAAGCAGTAAATGCCATCCAACTCTGCACAACATGGCAATAAATTCTGTCAGTGTTGCAGTTCCAAATCATACATTTATGTGTTGTGCCTGAGCAGCTCAAAATCTAGACCAGAGAGAAATTGATAAATTGATATGACATTTTATGGGGCTCCAAATAAAACATAATCACTGATAACTTTTTCATCGGGACTGTTTCGGGGGTAACTCAATGTCAAAAATAGTGAGCCTCCTTTCAGATGCGAGCAAAGAGGAAAACACACATATTAAACCAATCATGCTCATCACAGCTACCAACTGGATATAAGCTGCTTAGAGAAGTGTTGCGGGAACTAAATAATCATTTGGAAAATTGCTTTTTGTTTATTACATTTGAATCCTGTCTCCAACAAACTTGCTGATATGACATGCCTCATTGCTTTCCATTTTGTCCTCACAGAATAGATAACTGCTGTATGCAACTGAACAACTCCATTACAAAGATGGCTTCTGGATGGAGAAAATGACAGAACATCTCTGAGAAGCAGGAACGAGCTGAGCTGGCAATTGATGAGCAGCTATAGAGCGTAGTCTGGAGCAAGAAATGATGCATCTCTGCTTCAGAAGGCAGATCCTCACAAGGAAATCCTACCTTGAAGGCAGAATGGAGGAAAGATTTGTAAATCTGGAAGAAAAGGTGAATAAAAAATTTGAAGAATTTGTAAACACAAGTGAGTGGAGAGGTGAAGGAAAAGTGAAAATTCTGTAAAATAAGTGCAAAAAAATGATAAACTGAGAGATGGAAAAAGATTTAGCCTTCAGATGTTGTGGGTGCTCCATCACTGGAGGTGTAATAATAACAGTAACAGAGTTGGAAGGGACCTTGGAGGTCATCTAGTCCAATCCCCTGCTCATGCAGGAGACCTATACTAGGGATTTGAACCACAAACTGCCAATCTTTCTGATCGACAAGCTCAGCGTCTTAGCCACTGAGCCGCCTAGCCAGTGTAGAATAGACTGGACAACCACTTGTCTGGAACAGTATAGGGATTCCTGTTTGAGCAGGGGTTGGACGAAGACCTCCAAGACCCCTCCCAACTCTGTTATTCTGACAGACAATATTGCAGCAAGGCTACTGTATACATGAAGATGGAAAAATACTGAAATACCCACAATGCTGGTGTGGATTGCAAAGAAAGCAGAAATGGCAAATTTAACATGTTTAATCTGGGATAAAACAGTATGGTCCTTTATAAAAGACTTGGAACACTTTATAAACTTTATGCTGAACCTGGAGACTGGGGAGAATGAGTCGGTGATCTTGGGATTTGCTGTTTTAAAAAGGTTGAAGATGTGATTTTGTCACTTACAGATAAATATTAATTTTCAAAAGTTTTTGGGCTATGGTAAATGATCATTTAAAGTAACCTTTTTGCCACATTAAAACTGCAACTGTCTCACATCAGAAGCAAAGAAATCAGTATGTATTTTAGTGAAAATTTGAAAAGCATATTCTTTCAGAGAGAGGGGGCAATGGGGGAGAGAAAGAGAGACAGAGAGAGAGACTTTAACAAGATGGATAACATTTCTGTGTGCATTTTAGATCCTAAACTCACTTTCTGCCCTACAAATGCAGAAAAACTGAGATGGTTCTGCTTGAGTTGCATAGCTTCTGGGTTTAAATCATATATATCCAAGTCTTATGAGAACCATATAACTACTTAATACACATCTCAACGTAAATGTGCAACCTGTTTTACAGTTGAAAAAACTAGTTGGCAAAGTATTGAAAATATTTTTTTTAAAAAAAAAAAACTTTTCAAGCACTTATGAGAATGTCTTATTCCTGGAAAAGTTAGCTATCACTTTTTTTTGTCTATGATTCCCCTAAGAAATATCGCTTTTAGCTAAAAACATGTAAGATGATAACCCCAGCTCCATAAAAAAATAAATCAATAAACAAGGCAATTCTTGTTCTTCATGTTATCCATATTTGTATTTTTAAGTCTAGTTTCTAAGTTATGATATTCATATTTTGGAAGAAATTGCTTCATTTGTACACTATGCTCTTATATCATGTATGATGATAAAATGATACCATAGACTGCTTCAGGGCAAAACTATATGTATGTCATGGGTAAACTATTTTGGCACCTTTCCACATTTTTCCTATGAGGAAATTTGATCAGCTGCTAGGAACCTAACCAGGGGTGGGTTCTACTTACCTTTACTACTGGTTCGCAACGGGGCCTTGCGCGCACTCTTTTGCACATGCGCAGAAGCATTTTCATGATGTCAGTGTCAGTGGGCGGGGCCTCCCACTGGTTTTACTACCGGTTCTATAGAACCGGTGCAAATCAGGGGCAACCCACCACGGAACCTAACAAATTTTGATGTGTTTTGTATTTTTTTAAAAAAATAATTATTGCTATTGTAGTATTTACAGAAATTACTCTCATAATCTCATAGGTTGTAAAACATATTATCAACAGATATTTTTCAGTTGTGGGGAAAATAGGACTGCACTTTTCTGTTTATCATTCTCCATGAGTTGAGTCAAAATGGAGATTTTTCACTCAGCAAACTTCAATCTTATTCTCTCAGTTCAATATCAGCAGCAATAATGTACCGATACATATATATATACATACTGACACATACATACATACTGACACCTTCTTTGGGTTCACTTATTCCTTAGTCACTTCCTGTTTGGATTACTGCAATGCACTCCATATGGACTGCCTTTGAAGACTATCTAGAAGTTGCAACTGGTCCTAAGGGGTATTTTTGTTTTGAACTATATTTTTACAGGTTGTTGTGAGCTGCCTCAAATCATCATATGAGATAGGCAGCCATAAAAGGCCTATACGTAAATGAGAAATAAATATGAAAGCAGTGTTGGGCATCTTTTAGGATGAGGACAATCTTTTTGTCATACCATAGGGAAAGTTGTTGGATTCAGCATGGCAACCCAGGATTGGGTAAATTCAGATTATTCAAACTTTTTATTTGGCACGATGTTTTGTGGATCTTCTAAAGCCCACTTGCTTCTCCACTCTGGCCAACTGCAGAGGTTCCAGCACAGATTCTAGGATTCTGATAATATTGAGTAAGCGAATTGGTCTATAATTTGCAAGATCATTCCTATTCTCTTTTTTGAAGACAGTGAGCACAATGGCCAATCTCAGTCATCTGACATGTCAGCAAAAGTCAGTAGTGATACCTTCATGACAGACCACCAATCAGTATTATCTTTGATTAACATTGTTAGCACAGAATCATTCCCAGGAGTTTTTCCTCTGATCCAGAAGGCCAGGAAGCATGGAAATGGTCTGAAGTAGGATGGTACTAGTACAAAAAAGACACCGTGTAGTTTAGAAAAATGCAGCTCACGGTTATGCCACAGAACAGCCAGGAGAAACCTGTATTTTGATGGCCTGTTTTTATTCTCCAAAGAGTTGAATAATTTTTTGTTTTCATAACTTCAATTAGCTTCTGCCATATAGCTACCATCATATTTCTTATTTTCTTATTCAGTAGGATTTTATGTCTCCGTTTTGTTTCTCTCATAATGGAGTTTGTGTTAGCTCTAGGGTTGCTTTTATAGCATTTAAATGACTCGGTTAAGGTTTTTTTGGCAATTATGGTCAGACCATTTCTTAGATACCAGATTACGCTAGGCCAATTTGAAGTTTTCCCCTACTACAAATTCTCAAAAGGTTCTGAATAAGTCTTTCATATAATTCCATTACACAAGAAACCTTGGGGCACAGATTGAGCATCCCTCTGAAAATGCCATGCATAGAAATTTACTTTGTGAGAAATTCATCTAATTGGCCAGTGTCTCACTCAGCTTACCATTTCATTTACATTTCCCTCAAGAACAAGATGTTGAAACAGGTTAAGGATTCAATAAATGACGGGACTGAACTTTTGGAGCCCAAGCCATTGATATTCCACGACATCAGTAACAATTTGCTATCTTACAATGTCATTTTGTCCCTGGTTCTCCCATTGATGGAGATTTGAGTACCTGTGTGTAGGGTTGAAATAAGGTTATACCTCAGAAGGTTCCATCTGCTGTTTCTCAAAAGAAAAAGGAATATATTCTTGGTAGTTAATTGTAATTAATTGTAAGGGGCTGGGAGGAATATACTCATAAAATAGATTTTTGAGCATAAAAATCTTATATTTCTTGTGCTAGAGCAAGGGTGTCAAACTCAAGGCTGGATCCAGCCCATTGGGTGCTTAGATCTGGCCCACAGGGAAGCCCTGGAAACAGCAAAGGAGTGGCCCATGATGCCTCTGCCAGTGAAAATGGAGCTCGAGAGGGCCGCATGTATCTCCCCCAAGCTCCGTTTTCACTGGCAGAGAGTTGCAGGAGGCCGTTGCAGCTGAAAGTGGAGCTCGGTAGCCCGTTTTTGCTGGCAGAGTGCTTGGACCACCACAGGTGCCCCCGACACGAGTGATGTTGAGCTGGCCACACCCATCCTGGCCACAGCCACACCGGCCCCCAGAGGTCAAATGCAACCCTGAATGAAATCAAGCTTGACACCCCTGTGCTAGAGCTTTGCACTGGTTGAGGTTCTCAGTTTTGAAACCGAGAGATATGTTACCTGTGCTTTGTAAGTCTGCTTCATAATCTTAATTGGCAAAGGTCAGTTCAATTATTAAAGTTCAGTATAATTCTCATGTCTCATGAATCTGAAATCCTCAGATATCACAATTTTTTGAACCTTCCCATCAGGCATTGATTATGGCTCTGAGGCATAATTGGGCACTGGGTTCAATGATTTGGTGGGTGATTGTCAGATGAAGATTTTCTGAGAGATTTTCATCTAGGCCTTCAATGTTATTAGATCGAAACTTGGCAAGGATCTTAGAGGACACAGACTTGTTTCTAAGCAGATGCTTTCCAAAGAGCCTCCATGATCATTCACTCTTGAGTTTTCCAATGTGCAAATCCCTTTTTCTATACTTTTTGTCTTCTTTCCACCCACACCATTCATGTCATCTAACTACCATGGTTTTTATTCTGGATTTAAATCATTCAGAACTTTGCACATTTTTTTCCCCAACATGTATTCGCAATTCATCTATTAATTCATCAGAGCCTAACATGCAATTGTTCTATTTTCAGACATATATCAACATTGATTATGCCCATTCATACTTTCTTCTGTACATTTTAGCCCTTCCATTCATACATGATTCTACACTTTCTTTTCTCAACTTGGCAAAATCAAGCCACCTTTATACTGATCTATTAATTTTTTCCCCTTTTCTCTTAGGTTCATAAGCATAAAACATATCTATTGTTTATTTCTTTTGTTTAATTTGTAAATCAATACTATTTAGTAATTACTTTTGTTACATTCAATCTTCCATATGCCAAATGGTCACATAGATTCTATAGATACTGACATTTATCACTCATTGTAGCATTGGTCAATCAAGGCATTCATGTAATGCTTTTTATAGGACACAGAATATATTGATTTGGTTACCATTGCTGGAAATTGTAAAGAAATTATGCTGTTGATTTGTAATGAGTTACTGTTGTATCTTAGCTGGGTGAGCATAAACCCAAAATCAACATTCAAAGCCAAATGTATTTTATGGATTACAAAGTGCATTTACTGGGCAGTATCCTTTATCAGTTCTGCTAAAAATTTGAAGCTTTACTTCATGGCCTGACTGCAGTTGGTCCATATTAAAGAAAGCAGTGGTGAAATCCAATTTTTTTTACTACCGGTTCTCTGGGTGTGGCTTGGTGGGCGTGGCAGGGGAAGGATACTGCAAAATCTCCAATCCCACCCCACTCCAGGAGGAAGGATATTGCACAAATCTCCATTCCCACCCCACTCTGGGATCAGCCAGAGGTGGTATTTGCCAGTTCTCCGAACTACTCAAAGTTTTCACTACCGGTTCTCCAAACTGTTCAAAATTTCTGCTACCGGTTCTCCAGAACCTGTCAGAACCTGCTGGATTTCACCCCTGAAAGAAAAGCAGATCAAACTACTTCCAAATGCTGATGTTGTTACCTATGTTCATAGGAAGAATACCCATAATTAACTCCTGATAATATTGTTCTTTTTAGTTGGTTGTTTTTGTCTTTTTATATTGTTTCCATACTGTTGTACTAAGGATTTTTACCAGGAAAAAAAACTGTACACACACATATACACAAGCATACATACAAACATAAACATATATGCATATTCAATTTCAGCACATTATTCCAATATGAAAAAAGAACCTCAGCATCTCCAGAAAGGAGCAATACATTTTTCCCCTCATTCAACCATAGCATCCAGTTTCCTCTGCAATGTTTTTCTTCTAGAAGGTAAGAAACAATTGCATCTTTTTTTCAAAAAGACCCAGAAAGGCAGAAAAAAGAAGAAACTGATCTAATCTTGAAAAGATGCACATATACAAAATTTCTGCATGTTATACCTAGCCTACAGGCCTCCAATTTTAATTGTAATCTCTGCTTACAACAATGATTAATAATAAGCCCTCTTTGAAATCCAATACTGGACACCAACAATAGGCAAGGAATATTATTTGTCATCTCCCTTGATTCTGTCATTGAGTCAACACTGACCTTCTGATTGGCGTAGTCACTTGAAAACTGACCTGAAGAATCATATGTTAATTCTGTGAGAGCATCAGAGAAAACATACATGTAGTCCTCAAGTTACAACAGTTCATTTAGTGATGGTTCAAAGTGACAATGGCGCTGAAAAGTGATTTATGACTGTTTTTCACAGTTACGACCTTTGCAGCATCCCCATGATCATGTGATCAAAATTGAGATTCTTGCCAACTGGTTCATACTTACTGTATGACCGTTGCAGGATCCCAGAATCATGTGCTCTCCTTTTGCAACCTTCTGACAAGCAAAGTCAATGGGGAAACCAGATTCACTTAACAACCACGTCACTAATTTATCAACGGCAATGATTCACTTAACAATTTGGGCATGAAATGTCATAAAATGGGGGGAAAGTCACTTAACAAATGTCTCACTTAAGAACAGAAATTTTGGGCTCAATTGTGGTCTTATGTCAAGGACTACCTGTAATGGCAAATGGTGCTCACATGGGGGGGGGGTGAGGGTGGGTGAGGGGCTTAGTTCAAAGTCTTCTGAAAAATTCTTTCCTTTCTTAATGCTGTAAGTAAATATATTCCCAGCATAGATTTGTTAAGACCCAGTAGCAATAACGTTTATAAACAAAAGGGTAAATGCTATCTCGAGAGAGAGGAAGAAATCCATCTGCCAACATAAATGCATTCAAAGGTCATATCTGGTTCTTCGAATATAATTAAAATGAATGAAAATGAACCTGTCCTAAGAGAGGCAAAGCCAGAAAATTCATTTCTGCTCATCAAAAAGGATTAATTTGAAGTTAATAATTTGATGTTTTTTTGTGCGTGTTAAACCTTGTTGACTATTAATCTCTTTGGTACTTGCTAACTTGCAGAAGGATTATTAAAGACTTTCTAAATAAACAAGGAGAATGAAATTTACACGTAGTATATAAATTCGATACTGTAATGCAGAGGACAGACAGATAGAGGAATTCCTAATGGGAAATTTATATTCGGAGAGCTGCACTGACACTGATTTACTTTTAATTTCAAATTGTTACAATTGTATTTCTAATTATGAATGGATGCATTATACAATTTGAACATGTCAGTCAGCAAGGAAAAAGACTTGGTTATCTATGTCTGAAACTACTTCAAAATCAAATAAGTCTGATGTTAACAATTAACATGGAAACATCCGTGGAGGAATAGAAGCTAAAAGAATAGAATTATGGTGTATTAAAGTCAGAAATGTCTTCGTCGTCTTAATTTAATCAGGGGGAGAAAAAACTATCTTCTTATCCACATATTTTATCATTTAGACGTTAAATAAAATTGCCCAACCGTTACAATAATGAAAGTTCACCTAACTTTAATACAATATTTAGTTACTTAATACATTTATAGGTTGCCTATCTCATATACATGATTTTGGGAAGCTAAGTACTGAAATAGAATTAAAAATAAAAATAAAGCCATTACAATTAAAAACTACCAAGTAATATAAAAATAACAGCTGAGAAAACTCATAAACACTCAAACTAACCATGAAACCATGCTATCAGGACTCCAGCTTTGCGAGCACAGCCAGATTTTTAATGCTTTGAAAAAAGACCAGTAAGGTCAGGAGGGAATTATTTCTTAGAAATGAAAAACTTCTGTCGTATGGTTTGAGTAAGTGAGATCAACAGAACAGAAGAGAAAGAGAAGAACAGGCATGTCTATGAAGGGACAATAGGGAAGCATATGATAAAATAGGCATCAAGAATAGAATAGAATAGAATAGAATAGAATAGAATAGAATAGAATAGAATAGAATAGAATAGAATAGAATAGAATAGAATAGAATAGAATAGAATAGAATAGAATAGACTTAATTGTCACTGAATGTACACTAATAGGCATACATTAAAATGAAATTTCTTTCATACAGCTCTCAAAGGGTTACCACCTCCAATATACACTACATAAACATGACAAAACAAACAAACAAACAAGAAAATAAATAAACAAATAAACAAATAATGCATATACCCACATATATTATATGACACAGAGAAACAACAGTCTAGTTCAGATGTATCCGTGTACATGGTGAGAAAAACTAATCTTGCGAGTTTACCAGCCGGATGGCATAGGGAACAAAGCTGTTACAGAATCTGGTAGTCCCGCTAGAAATACTTGCTAAAAGTGACACTCATCCAAATTTTGTATTTTTGTGCATGTATGATGGTGTCATGTATCATGTGCAAGTACAGACATTTCCTCATTTGGCTTGCTATGGAAATGAAATCCCTTAATTTAGTTATTATATTTGCTTGGGATGCCTTTTCCAATTTCCCTTTTATTAATACTATAGAAATGATTTAATTTGACAGACCTTTGGTGGGTTAGGCTCTTACTCTTATGTTTCTGTCATCACTGTAAAACAATGATTCTACAAAGAACTAATAACTTCACTTATTACAAATCCATCTATGATATAAAAATTCTTTGTTTAGCTCTTCATCTAATAACATATTCTGCATTGTTAGCGCTAAGCTTCTTTTATTACTTACTTATATAGTCAGAGGATTTTTTTTTTTTAATCTACTAATTAAAGGCACAATAGGCACAAAAGTCTTCATCAGCTGGACATGTTTCCATATAAATTTGAAGTATTTACATATAGTCCAATCAAACCATTAAGTGTTTAGGTCAAATATATAAAACCTGTTGACCTGAAGTTGTTTCTTAATGACAGTTCTTTACAGCTCATCCATTGTGACTAGTGGTGAAGAATGCTGACAGATGTAATTCAGACAATGTACATGACAACAATTTCCTTAATTTCTTTCAGTCAATATTCTGTGGTCGCGTTGTCTTTGCTAATTGCTATCTGGTAAAAACACAAGCATTTTTCAGGGTTTTTTGCAATATGTTGGTTTTCCTGCTTTTATGAAGCAGTAGCTTTTCTCTTCTGTGAGATACTCTTCGTTTCTCACTCTGATTAGCCTAAGGCCCTTGTAAACTTTTATTATCCTGAATATATTCAAACAATTTTCAAGCCACAGGGGAATTTTAAATAATGTTCCTTGATCTGCGTCATAAAACATGTCATGGAAATCACACACAATATGGAAGATTTGATTCAGCCTAACGTCTTCTAAGCAACAATATTTAGAAAACTGTCATTTGTACTTCAGTAACTGTCTGGTTTGGTACAGCAACCAAATAGGATAGGTACCAACTTCAACAGATAGTTAGGACTGTAGAAAAAACAATTGCAACCAGCTTGCATTTCTTCGAGGACCTGCATGCTGCACAGGTCAGAAAGAGGGCTGAGACCCCTCACATCCTGGATATAAACTGCTTCAACTCCTCCCATCAGGATGCTGCTATAGGACATTGCATACCAATGTCACTAAATACAAGCTAAGTGGACATGACCTTGTAGATGGACTAATGCACTGTTATTAACATCTGCTGCTTGCAATTACTGCAAGTTCAAATCCCACCAGGCTCAAGGTTGATTCAGCCTTCCATCTTTTCAAAAGTAGGTAAAATGAGGACCCAGATTGTGGGGGCAATAAGCTGACTTTGTATAAATATACAAAAGTATGAAGGCTATCGCTTAACGCATTGTAAGCCACCCTGAGTCTCCGGAGAAGGACGGCATATAAATTAAAGCCAAAAAAAAAAAAAGGACCTTGGAGTACTCATATCAAATGATCTAAGTGCCTGAGCCCACTGTAACAACATCGTCAAAAAGGCATTAAGGGTTGTAAACTTAATCTTGCGTAGCTTCTTCTCCGGTAATATTACACTACTAACCAGAGCATACAAAACATTTGCTAGACCAATTCTTGAATACAACTCATCTGTCTGGAACCCGCACTGCATATCGGACATTAATACCATTGAGCGCGTCCAGAAATATTTCACAAGAAGAATCCTCCACTCCTCTGCTCGTAACAAAATACCCTATGCCACAGACTTGAAATTCTGGGTTTAGAAAATTTAGAACTACACCACCTTTGATAGGACCTAAGCATAGCTCATAAAATCATCTGCTACAGTGTCCTACCTGTCAATGACTACTTCAGCTTCAACCACAACAATACACGAGCACACAATAGATACAAACTTAAAGTGAACCGCTCCAGATTCGATTGCAGAAAATATGACTTCAGTAACAGAGTTGTTAATGCCTGGAATGCATTACCAGACTCTGTGGTCTCATCCCCAAATCCCCAAAACTTTAATCTAAAACTATCTACTGTTGACCTCACCCCATTCCTAAGAGGTCTGTAAGGGGCATGCATAAGAGTATCAGCGTGCCAACCGTCCCTGTCCTAATGTTCCCTTTAATTGTATTCATTTTATGTATTCAATTCTGCTTATAAAAAACAACAAGACACAAAAGCAGTTCCCCCCACCCCCTTGGGCCATCACTCTGCTGTAAAACTAATTATCACAGTACTGTCTTACGTCTAAGGATATTTACTCATGTTGTATGGCTATATTACTATTATCCTTCTCATCTTTTCTACTACCTTCTCCTATTGGTATCATATTATTATATTACTTTGTTCTTGTACTTTGCTCCAGTGCACTGAGAGCTTGTGCACCGGAGACAAATACTTTGTGTGTCCAATCACACAATTAAGCTTTCCTATCCTATCCTATCCTATCCTATCCTATCCTATCCTATCCTATCCTATCCTATCCTATCCTATCCCGATATGACTATTAATGCTCATTCTCACATCTAATCTACTTCATTTCTGTATGCATTCACTAGCATATCCATGCCAACAAAATTATTCCAAAAATATCCAGAAAGCCCATATTCAACTTTCTCTAATATAGGCATACATGTTTATACTTTCCATAAGATACCCCGTGAAGTAAGGATCTTTTCCTTCAGTGCATTTTCCCCCCTGCAACTCTGTTCACTGTGTAGATTTCTAATACAATTAGTGAACTGAGAACTACTTCAATAAACTCCCACAATAAAATCTGCATTGCAATCTGGAAAATGAAAATTAAATCACGTCATTCAAAACAAGACTAAGCATTTCTGATAGCCCTACATTAGGCACCATCATACTTCAGGTTTTCCTATCTCAGACACTATTTGTTGGCTCCTACTTGAAAGGAAGAGTTATATAATACCATGTCATTAATCAAACATCAACAGGAAATGTAAAATCAAGCACTGCTACTCTCACTAGCAAAATTACAGCTGTAGCTATAGTTAGGCCTTAGTTAAGCTTCCTTTGAGTTGGACAAAAGAGCAGACATACCTGATAGTGGACGAAGAGGGCTGAGAAAATAGCTGCAATATATTAGTATAATCCAAAACACTGTAATTAACTTACACCTTCTCAGGGAAGTGCTAACTTTCACACTATTTCATCTGGAAACACATTGCTAACAAGACAGAATATGTGATGAAGTGTGAAGTGCATAATTTATTTATTTATTGGAAGAGAATGGCATAGCTGGAAGCTACAAATGGAAGGGGTTTTTTTGTGGATTTTGGTCTATCTGTATTTAATTGTCTAGCTACTCCGTTGGTGAACAGCAATCTTTATATTAAAATAATGAGATGGCAAGTTGCTGCTAAGCATTAGAGCACTATGCATTATTGTCAAAATCTAAGTGAACAGCGAAGAAACCAACCTCCCAGAGAAATTACATCTGCCAGTAGCTAAACTTAATAATATCACATTATGCAAGTTTATATCTTATTACTTTCTCTTGAAATATGTGAAGCTTAAAGTTCCTTGCTGCTTTGAAACATAACTCAACAGGTGTGCTCCATGCTACCATAATAATGAACAGACTTGTATGAGTACCTGCACAAAAGAAAAATGGTTGCTCCAGATGTTAGAATACTACTCAGAGGATTCTTGGTCATTTTCAACTCAGGAAATGTGAATAGTGGCTTCCAAATAGTGCTAATAAGAACAGATAAGCACACAATGAAAACATATAAAATGGATCACATTTTATCTTTGTTTCACATTCCTCAAGAGAACAAACTAGTGCAAATTTATTTTTGAAAAGGAAGGAAGCCAATAATCAGAAATCTGGGGAATGTGCTTTTTATGTATTTTTTAATTCTTCCCTGAAGCTTTGCGGCAAATAATAAAATTAAAAGACCACCATACAATGGAATAAAATGAAAGAAAATTCCCAGTACAATAGCATAAAATGAAAGAAAATTCAAGCAGACTGGAACCCTTTATTATCTTAATCATGACCCAAAGACCAATTCAACCTGCTAGGTCTAACTAAAGTTTCCAATGCTCAGGTATGGAAATGAAACTTATTGGGATCATATGCATGCATGTTTGGGATTCTTATAAATAAGGCAGAACTTATATCTGAACAAACATGCCTAGGAATAGCAATGAGCACAGTAAACAGATGGAGCCATTATTGGCAGAGTAAACTTGTAGTGGATACAATAATACATATGGTCCTTTTTCTTCTCTTTGGAAAAAAAATGTCCAAAGGTTCTCCTGAACTATAGCAGGACAGATGGTATGATTGCCTGTTCAAACTGGTGCAAGACCTGTTGTCTTATGTCAAGTACTCAAAACATAATTGACCTTCCCCTGCCTTCCCGAGAGAGAAGTCAATGTCAGGGTTCCAAGTAACACCCCCAACGAAAGAAGACTCTGAGGCTAGAAGTTCCTCAAAGTTCCATTTTATTAGAGATGTCATTTCGGCACATCTGGAAAAACCCGAATCTGAAAGCTTCCAGGTTTTTCACACCCAAAAGAAAGTCCAAATCCCTTCCCTGGCACCCACATGTCCATCACATGGTCCAATGAATGCATCGTCCCAACTGGAGATGCTGTTCTGACCTAGGCTTCCTTAGAAAGTATAAAGTACAATCTTAGTCCCGCAAAACCTCTTTTATTTATACAACTGTAAATTATTTTCATTTACAGTCCGCAAGGCTTGATAAACAGTCTTTCAGAGGAAGGTTATCAACACCCACTTATCTCACGTGGAACAATGCCAGAGAGCTAATTTCAAGACGCAGGGCAAGACCAAACTTGGCACAGAGTCACAAACAAAACTTTCAAATCTTGAATTGGCCAGATGAACTAATTGCTTCCTGCAAAAGCTCACATCCCATTTGTTCTTCTTTTATGTCTTATGGGAGGGGCCAATCATCTCCAAGCCTTACTCCCAAGTTGACCCTGTTTTCTTAATTGTTCTTGTCATCTGGCAGCTCTGCACATGCGCACACTGGGAACAGGCTCCTGGTGTTCTTTTGCCTCGCTGCTGTCAGACTCCAGAGGCTGCACATAACTATCAGATGGCCTTGGCCCCCTCTCTGTCTCCAATGCAGAGCCCTCATCCGAGCTTTCCCCAGCCCCCAGGACTGGACCAAGTTCCTCCCCAACGTCCTCATGTCCGACTCTGCTGCCAGGTCTGCTGGCCGCCGGCGGGCCACAACAGATGCCTCCCAGTCATGCCACTCTAGGTGCAGGCCCGAATGTCCTTGACTCTCAGAGAAAGGAATTTTGTTATGGCTAAATATCTCCACCACTCTATGCAATCCCCTCTCCTGGTTTCCCACAGCACTAAGTGGGCAGCCCTGAAGATCCAAAGAAAAAGATGGCCTCCAGGGCAGACAGTCAATTAATTGCTTGGGGATTTATTTCCTTTCTCATTTTATGGGGAAGGGAATGAAAGGTTTTGTGAAGGGAACTATAGTAGGTTGAGGCTTGGCAGCAACTTTCAAGTATTTCTGAGACTGACAATTATAAGTCATTTTCAAGTGAAGGACTACAAAACGGAAATAGTAGTAGAACAATAAGATTTTATATACTCAGAAGACCATAACTGTTAAGGCCAATACAGTTCATCCTTCACTGAATCACAGTCCACGCACAATTTCAGTTACTTAAAATCCAAAATAATTGTGTGACCAAAATGTTGTAAAGAATATTGAATTCTGAATCCAATATTCAAATAGATTGACAGTGAAGGCTCTGCTCTGAATTCTGTAGGATGGCCACAAAGTCTACTACATCTCTGTTGCGAAGATTAGGAACTCCCTATTTAAAGATATCCCACTGGTTTCCATAATATGAACACTGTAGCATGTTATTAAAATCTTTAGATTGAAATCCCCTTCGCCTCTTGTTCTGTGATTTTATTTGGCTGTAGGTTGTTTACTTTAATTGGATCTAAATTTTACATGCTGTTTAATTGCTGTTGTATATGCTTTTTAATTGCTGTTTTATATTCTGTTTAATTGCTGCTTTGTATACTGATAAGCCAAGGCTTCACCAAGACCAAAAGATGCAATATAAATGTTTTAAGAAATAGATGCAGATATTTTATCCATCACAGCAAACTGCATGAATATGTTCATAAATCCATTAAAACTTTGCATCCACTTCCATCATGGGAACTGGGACAGCAGCAGTCTAAAGAAAGTACACATTTATTTAACCAGTAGAATAAGTCTTTTCCTATGCACACACAAACTTTCACACACACACCATCAACAAAGCATACAAATACGTGTTAATCTAAAATTGCTTGGTTAGGTTTCAAAAATAAATAGAATAGAATGAAAATAGAAGGTAAATGAACCTGTTGGTAAGCAATTCTGGGCTTGTATCATATGCTACGATTCTTGAGTGTTGTGATGCTTGAGTTGCAGTTTAATGACCCAATATATGATGTGGGTTTAGTACAAACTTTTTTAAAAAAAAATGTACCTTTTTTCAGAGATCAGTGCAAGCATGAAATGTTTTGTATGATTTTCGCTCTGATTTTAAAGCTACATTTAGAAAGAAAAAGCACTGAGATGAGGCCACATCTGTTGTAAGATAATGATTAGATTTTCAATATTGAAACAGATCATAAGTACCTAGGGAATAATTATTTAGCTTCCATCTATGATCCAGAGTACTGTAGCTCTTTAAGATGTAATGCAATCTTACATGATGCCAATAGTACAGTTCACTGATTATTCCCTTTAAGATTAGAAGAAGGATTAAGTAATTATTTGGTACATTTGTACAAAATTTGTATTTGCATTTGCAACGGTTACATTTTACACGATATTAATAATGCTTATTACATTAGATTTAACTATCTACTGCAGGTATTAGAAGAAAAGTGAGAGTGGTGAAAGTGACACAGGGAAATTCTTAATGTACTTAATTCCAAGAAATATAGAAACTTGCAAAATTGTTATTATCTTATGATTTATGGAAACTGGCAACCTAGTTTAAATTATCTGTGTGATAACAGCAATTCTTAGAGAGTATTATCAAGTACCATGCACCAATTATTATTTCATCTTCTCTCTACCTTTCAGAATCTAATGCAAATTTTATTTCAGGCCAAGCTAAATTACACTGGACTTCAATAATGGATTATTCTTTTGAGTCTTTGAAAGCAACCTTTTGGAGTTTTTATGAAGCCTATACATAATAATTTATTTGCACAGATCAGCCATTTTTATAAGTATGTTTTTAATTGAGGGAATAAACGAAAAGCTGGGGGGGGGGTGTTGAGAATAGGTCTGCTGAGCCACTTTGGAGTACAAGATTAAAAGATAGTTCAGCATCCCAGAAAGTTGATCCACAGATTCTCCTTAATGCTAGCACTGCCAGCTTATGTTTACTTTGTTAAAATGAAAACAGACAGGTCCTAAAGAAAAACAAGACTTCAAATACAGGTAGTCTTTGACTTATGGCCACAATTGAGACCAATATTTCTGTTGTTAAGTGAGGAATTTGTTAAGTGAGTTTTGCCCCATTTTACCACCTTTCTTGCCACAGTTGTTAAATGAATCACTGCAGTTGATAAGTTAGTAACAAGGTTGTTAAGTGAATCTGTCTTCCCCATTGATTTTGCTTCTCAGAAGATCACAAAAGGTGTTCACATGACCTTTGGATACTGCAAAGGTCCTAAATATGAACCAGTTTCCAAGCATCCGAATGTAAATCACATGACCATGGGAATGCTGCACATTTTGTAAGTGTGAAAAAGGTCGTAAGTATGAAAAATAGTCATAAGTCACATTTTTCAGTAATTTTGAACTGTCACTAAATGAACTGTTATAAGTCAAGGACTAGCTGCTTTGGCATATACTCACCAGTCATGTTTTGCACTAGATTTATCCTGGACCTAAAATCAAGACTGCAGAATAAAACAAAGCTTTTCCCTTCATTTGAAGGAGACAACTTTTCTCAGACCAGAGTTTCGGGAAAACCTGGCTCAGATTCAAAAATAAAGGACAATCTGAGTACCTTAACAATTTTTCTCTGTGATATACATTTTGTTTAATGAATGAATTTATGCAAATAATATAGTGGATAGTTTGAAGAAGAAACATGAGGATACCGTGAGAAATTTGATACCTACTCCTAAAAGCGCCCTGAAATAATTTATGTGATTCCTAAATTGCGTGCCTGAGACATAAAGTTTTGTTATGTTCAGACAACATACGTGCATAATTTACTTAATTAATGAGATTTCGTTGTAATATCAGATTGTACTTGACTGTTTAAACTTTTATAGTCTCCTCTTGGACTCTAATAAAATGACCATTTTATTTGATACTCTACTGCAATGTTTCTCAATTTCAGCAAGTTTCTGAGGTGCGAACTTCAAGAAATTCCCCAGCCCGCTTTTCTTAAAACACTACTCTAGATTAACAAAATGGCAGAAGTTAAAAAAAAAACCATGAGAGAGTCAAATAAAACAAGAATTACTTGAAAATCCTGATAAACAAACTTTCAACACATACATCATATTTCTTGAAAGGCAAGGATCAGTGGTAGGTTGCCCCCGGTTCGGACCGGTTCTATAGAACCGGTAGTAAAACTGGCAGGAGGCTCCACCCACTGACCTGGACGTCATCAGTACTTCTGCACACGCACAATGAGAACTGGTAATAAAGGTAAGTAGAACCCACCCCTAGCAAGGATGAAATGATCCACGAACAGGCCATTTCTCATTTTTTTAAAAAACCCTGAATTTGCTTAACTGTGTGATTCTGCAGAGATTCGCTTAACAAATATGACAAAAACAGTCATGACATGGGATATAACTCACTTAAGAACTGCCTGAGTTTAGCAGTGGAAATGTTGGGCTCAATTGTGGTCATAAGTCAAGGACTACCTGTGTATTGCAGGTTTGTATGATTGTACTCTCATCCACATGTCCCCTTTTATCTTTTACTTTGCTATCAAATGATTGGCCTTCTGCAGTAAAGAGCTGACTTTCTCAGAACCTAATAACATACTTTTAGGATCTATTGCATTTCAATTTTCTTTTCATTACAAATAGTGTGTTTTTAACTCTTCTAGAGTATACATAAACTTGCACAAACAGCTATCAAGAGTTCAGTGAGGCAACTTGCCTCTAGCGCATGGAATGAACACAATAGCAAGAGCTCTTCGTTTCACTCTGCTTCTAGTCTATTTCCATGAATTCATCTGAACTCACATCCTGTTCCTGCTTTCAGGCTGGGGAAGAGATGAGATGAATGAAATTTTACCATTTTTAGGACTAGGACAGGCAAATGTGTACTTGTGCTGTCAGCCTTCCTCTAGCTAGCTCAGATAACAAAAGCAAAATGACATTGTTGCAGCCTATTCCTGAATTTAGGAATAAACAATGCTATTGCAAACCAAACTTCCTACTTGCAGATGGCAGTGGGGTTGGGATGCATAGTGGGACACAAATACATTAAAAATGCAACTCAAACTTCTCTGCAGCAGAGCATACTAAAATCCTGACCTTTGAGCAGTTTTAAAGGTCCTTCTTGCAACTCTTAACTGAAATAACAAGCATTTCTCAAATAAGTTTTTTGTTTTTTTTAAAGATGATAGCATTCAGGCTGCTGAAGGTATTGTCTGGCTTTCTGCAGTTGCTCATCTGCAAGGAATGTGGTTATGTTGGGGACACCTGGAGATTAAAAAAAATTGGTTTCCTACCTTGCTCATCTCTTTCTCTTTTATTTTCTTTCATTCAAAGCATCTGTGTGATATGGAAGATAGAGCGAAGACACCCAGAGAGGTTGTTTGATCAATAGACACTCAGGATAAAATGGACTGCAGCATTTTTGTCTAGAAGTAACATAGACGTGTTGATTTGGTAATTGAACACCTGCCTTCAGGATGATTTGTTTCTCCTTGGCTAGCATGTTGCATTAAAAGTGCCTCAAGTGTATGGCATTTGGTATTGTGACTTGGTATGGTGGTCATTTCTAATACATGGGTATGAGTCTAAGGCAGGGCGTCAAACAGGCGGCCCGTTGGCTGGATACGTCACGCACAAGCCACACCCACCCGAGATCCGTGAAGGGGAAAAACATCATGATACATCACATGATGGCAACGTGATGCCGTGAGTTTGACACCCATGGTCTAAGACATCATTGTCTGACACACCATGCCTCACCTTGTTACCAAATGTCAATGTCAATCTTGATGAACGGGGGTTCTCACTCACTGCTCAACCAACTCTTATTAGGCCAGAATGTAAGTCGTTCATACAGGAAGGCGCACATTGGGTAAATGGATAGGTGAAGATTCTTCTAACTCTTGTCAGCTGTTTGCATTAACTAGTGGATGACCTACTGGTACCCCATCATTGTAGGCAGGAGGAGCAGAAAACCAGTTGCCTATGGAAAAAGGGAAACAATCCAACTGAAGTATCTCTTTCCTTGCATCTTTTACAAGTAATAGAGGTTTTTTTTTTAAAAAAAAAAAAAGAGGTGCCAATGGGAAATGTTTTCTTTTTTTCTTTGATTACAGCCCCAGAACAATAAGATGTTTTATTATTATTCATAGCTTCATCAAAGGTCTGAGTAATAAATTAATAATAATTTAAGGAAACTTTAAAAAATTGCAATGTGGTGCCTAGTAGACTAATATGCAGTTTTCTTTGCATTCCAAATCTGGATCTCCATGAAATTCTTTTCTATGTTATTTGCTGAAAGAACAAGATCAGTGCTTGTCCCACAGCACTCTTCATTCAAGCACTTGCAGGTAACTGGATACTGGCTCACATTTCTGAAAGCTACATGCAAAAGCATCAAATGTTCTTGATTGTACATATTATACATACATATAGAGTACATACATATAAAACACTGCACACCAGAACAACTAGACACAAGAACAGTTTTTTCCTGAACGCCATCACTCTGCTAAACAAATAATTCCCTCAACACTGTCAAACTATTTACTAAGTCTGCACTACTATTAATCTTCTCATCGTTCCCACCACCCATCTCCTTCCACTTATGACTGTATGACTGAAATTTGTTGCTTGTATCCTTATGATTTATATTGATATTGTTTCCTGATTGCTTATTTGTACCCTGTGACTATCATTAAGTGTTGTACCTTATGATTCTTGATGAACGTATCTTTTCTTTTATGTACACTGAGACCATATGCACCAAGACACATTCCTTGTGTGTCCAATCACACTTGGCCAATAAAAAATTCTGTTCTGTTTGTTCTGTTCTGTTCTGTTCTGTTCTATTAAATATATATTTCTTGCATAGATGGCACTTTAAAAACATGGTTCAGGACTCTTCAGAGGACTTTATATATTATTCTAGATAGTATGTTATTGAATATTTCAACCCATTACTGCACATCCATTCATTCAAGACTGTTCACTTACTACAGAGCCAGCAAATTACCTGCTAATAGCCATTAGACTAATATATTTTCTTCATCCAATTAACTTGCCATTCTGAACCCTGTAATAATTGTTCTTCTCTCCCTTTTATACACTTTTCCTTTCCCCATGCTAATACTGCTTCCAAAGTAGTGAGAAATATCTTCAGTCATTAGCAGGATAATTTTACCAGTGAGGCACATCCTATTCCTATATATGTACTTCTGATATTTTTATACAGAAGATTACAAGAGAACGTGGTTGTTGAAACAATAAGCATCATGATTTAGACATGGAGTAATCATCTTAGAGGTCAGAATAAGAAGAGAAAAAAACAGACCAATGAATGAAGGACTGAGAAGAAAATTCTCCTTGTTCCTCTGACCAACAATAAGAATAAGAAGCAATTTTTAGCATTTAATATCAAATAATGTTACGAATGAAGGCAAATAGATGTGTCCCAAGATAATGTTACAGGATCCACTGGTTTGGTCACCAGGATCAGAGCAGGGGTGAAATCCAGCAGGTTCTATCCGGTTCGGGTGAACCGGTAGCAGAGGCTGAGGGAGGCTCTGCCCACCCATGCAGACGTCATGACATCGCTTTTTTTTTTGTGACATGTTAAGCCTTCTGCGCATGTGCAGATGAAGGCACGCACACATTGGCGAACCAGTAGGGAAGGTAAGTAAATTTCACCCCTGGATCAGAGGTTTATCTCCTGAGCTTTTGGACTCGTGCTGGAGCCCATCTTCAGAGAACTTTTCTCTACCAGAATGTGTGCTTTGGGCTATTCTATGCGTTGCATTCATGTGGTGTTCAAATGAATTCAAAGTATCCAGTGGTTCCTTCAGAGCAATATTTGGGAATGGAAGCCAGGATCCAGAGCAAAACAAAAGAAAGAATGCAAACGCAAAAAGATAACCTGTCGTATGTGGGAGTAAGTAAACCACCATATAGTAGTATAGGAAAGGAAGAATATCTATCATATTATTTAAGTAAAGCATCTAAAATTAAGTCACTGAACTACTAAATGCAGGTTCTTATCCATTCCTCTTTTTCAAACTAAAGTTCCTTCTACATTGTGAACTGACAGAGAGGACTGAAATCTCCACATAATTGTGCTAGGTGTCATTTCCACCGAGGTTTATAAAATACCTTTTTGACGTCAGTAGGAATTGCTGACTCTACTGGATCACCTTAAAATATTGCAAACACCACTACCTGTCCTAATCACTGGTTTTGATTATATCTCCTTGCATAAGTCCTTCTGACAAAATGATGCTTTGTGAGCTATGTCTGCATTGGGAGAGATTTGTGCTCTTTCAGTTTCTTTTTCAAGAAACTGAAAAATGAGATTTGAAAGGAAAAATCCACAAACTTTAAAGACCAAAGAACTTTCTGAGCCAAATATCATAACCAGTACAATCAAGGAAACATAAATATAACAAATCTCATTCAGGATTAAGTAGCTATCTTCTAAATTTAAGCTTTACTCTTTCCATATTAGTATTCATATTATTATTACAATCTGCACATTTATTTTATTTCCTTCCTCCACCACAAAATTCCTCCTCAAGGAACTTTTCTTCATCTCATTTCTCTAGACTTCTCAGTTTTCTTTGGTAACTTTGTTCTTTCGGACACTTTTCTACTTCTCTTAATCAATCAATCAATCAATCAATCAATCAATCAATCAACCATTTTGACACCAGTTATAACAAATGAGATAAAACCTGCATCAAAGTAACCAAACATTAATAAAATACATTAAAATATACAAAAGTAATAAGCTCCCTTTATCCTCTTCCTTCTATCACTCTATCTTTTGTATTATACTCTTATTACCGATGTTAACTTTACCAGTTTCCTGTCAATCAAGTTAAATCCTTTTGTTTCTGGAAGTCACTTTCTACTCATCCATTCATTTTAATTTGGAAAGACGATTTGTGTTTGCCCTTTAAAATATGGAAATGGGGGGAGAAGCTGAAATTCTTTACGAATTGTACTCCTTGTCTCAGACAATCAATCAATCATTACAATTGATCAATCAATGCAGTTAATCAATACAATCAGATGGGGTGTATCCATTGTTTTGCTGTTTCTGTGTTTGCTTTAGCTACTCTGTGTATCCAAGAATATGCTTTGGGTAATATAGGTATGGGTAGATAAGGTTACAAGTTATGCATATGAATATACATATAAATGCATATGCAGCTTTCTACATGATTGTAGTTATATGCAACAAAAGCTGGTGTTTTACTGCACCAGGGATTTATCTGAAGCCTATATTTACATTTTCTCTTTGATACTTGTGACTGAAATATGTTTAAATCTAAGTCTTTTATATTCTTATTGCTTTAATTCGCCCAATACTATATGCAACATTGATTGATACGGATTGTAACGTTGTTATTGCCATATCTGCTATAACTGTAAAAAGGTTGAACTCGCTGGAGGAATTGGGTGTTTAGTATTTAGGTAGTTATACTTATGGTTAACCATTTATTACATTCAAATTTAATTGCTCATTTAAATTGCACAAAATACCTGCTTTGTTCCAGAGAGAAATGTGTTATGTTAAAAGTTGCTGCTGGCTTGTTTATATTTTTTTGACTTTCTCAGACTGGTCGTAAGGTAAAAATCCTCCAATATTCTGCCTCTGGAACTCATCTAAATGATGACTTAGAGACTGGAAAGTATCAAGATGGTAACGGAAAGGCACTTAAGAACAGAGAATCATAATGGCCCTCCGAGTTAAAAACTTGCCCTAAAACAGTGTTATTTAAAGTGAGATCTGATGCAACCCAGAGTTCCTCAAGACTCTTTCAGAGGTCCACAGAATCAAAATTATTTGCCATCTGATGTTGAAAAATAATACAATTCTATCAAACGATTGTGAGAAAGGGTTGTAGCAGGATATTGTTGGAAGAAATATCCTTCTGGGTTCAGCTCCAAGTGGGGAAAAAGACACTGGAAACATGGAGACTGCTTGGAAAGATGGTTTATGATGGACAGGATCACATGGCTTTAGTTCCTGAACAGAAAAAGGGGACGAGATACAGTGAGTCCCCGGGTTTTATGCTTTCTCTGGCTTTGAACTTCCTGGGGCCCTGAAAGAGTATCCTGATTGGTTGTCAGACTCCCAGGGGTCTTAGCTAGCCTTGCTGGCTGATGTAATCTTCCCAGGTGCCATGTGGTGAGTTTCTGTTGCTATTGTGTTGCAGATGGGTCTTATTGTCAAAGATTGAGTTTCTGTCTCTGGCCCATTAACAAAGGGGAGGAGGCAGGAAGGTGGGAGTTGCTCTGTCTTTAAAACATGTTTCTTCATTTCTCAACCAGGGAAACATAATATTCTGCCTTTTTAATATTTCCTAAAATATTTCATTCTTCTAGGAAAGGGGTGGGTGCTAACTTACTACAATATGCATCAACTTTAATTTTTATTATCACCAATCTCAATATAACCCATACAAACAAAAGTGGTTTGGGGGTTGTCCATAATTTTTAAAGTTGCGAAGGGATCCTGAGAGAAAAAAGATTTAAGAAATACTGCTGAAAAAAGATTTAAGAAATACTACTGAAAGAACCATTCACAAATGTGGTGGATTCTTGTGCAGAGCACAGGAGGGAGGGGATCTTTCCCAAGGAATTCAGAGGCAAACAAGCCTGGAATCCTTGGTACGCAGAAAGAGGCCCAGAAGGGATCTACCATAACCTTTTAAAACAGGGGTCTCCAACCATGGCAGCTTTAAGACTTGTGGACTTCAACTCCCAGAATTCTGCTGGCTTGGGAATTCTGGGAGCTGAAGTCAAGTCTTAAAGTTGCCACGGTTGAAGAGTCTTGTTTTACAGGGTATATTTAATAGTTATGCAGATTGTGTTTTAGCCTGGCAAAATATCTGGCTATAGGGGAACAACAATAAAGAAACTATCTGAGTAAATCATGTTCTTCCTTGGACCTGACCCAAATCCTAAAAATACAAAAGAACCCATCTGAAGTACCAAAGATCTATTAGTAGAAACGAGACTAGAAACGGAATTGTTTCAACTTCTACCCTCAAAATGACGCTATAGGGCATTGCACACCAGAACAACTAGACACAATGACAGTTTTTTCCCCAATGCCACCATTCTGCTAAACAACTAATTCCCACAGCACTGTCATACTATTTAGTAAGACTGTATTAATCTTCTTTTTCTCGTCTTTCCTATTACCTATCTCCTTTTCTACTTATGACTATAACTTTGTTGCTTGTATCTTTATGATTTATATTGTTTTATTTTGTTTCCTAGTATGATTTATGTTGCTTGCTTATTTAGTATCCTATGACTATCACTAAGTGTTGTATTTTATGTATTTTTGAATGAATGTATTTTTATGATGACTATGATCATGATTTATCACTTATAGCTTTTATGTACACTGAGAGCTTATGCACTGAAGACAAATTCCTTGTATTTCCAATCACACTTGGCCAATAAAGAATTTTATTCTAGAATCAAAAGCTGATTATCTTTGACGCAACAGAGACTTTGAGACATAAAAAGTTCAAGTTTATTAGAAGCAAAGCCAACTTTAAGCTAAAGCCAAGTAGACAATGGCCTAGGATGTAAAATTTAAGAGGTGTTAACATCATCCAAATCATTCTAAAAATGCAATCTTTGCATTGGCAGAAGGTGGCACCATCATTGTGACCTAGGGCCCCCATATATCTTTGAGTCAGTACAAGACAGAAGGACTTATAATCTTCTATACTTTCCTAATATGTGTCTGCCTTCTCACTGGAGTTAAGGTTTTTTTCCACTCTCTAGTCTGCATCTAACCCAACTTCTTTAATCTTCTAGCTAAGGCTGCAAGTTACTGAATGAAAATTGGTGTTGCAATTCAACTGTTGCATTTACATCTTAGGTAAAGGCTACAATTAATATTTGGGGAAAACCAGAAACAAGGACCATCATGCACATCCATTAGTTTGTGGAAAGAGTTGTGGATTCTTGTCTTTAATTTATATACCCATCATAATATTATATCATGATGTTCATATGTTTCCTACCTCAGGTTAGCATAAATCAAAACCGTTATGTTTCAGCAATTCACATTTCCTAGGCTACCTAATGGGAATTTATTGCTCTAGGACCAAAACTGTTCATCTTTGCAGTTAATCAAACCTGGGTTTATATTATTGCTAGTGCACTTTGATGTACACCTAAAATATCTTGAAAATAAATTGTGCCACACAGATTTCCGGCTTTTTATTTTGTTTCAAATTACAGCATATTGGCAATAAGTATTAAATTGTTGCATCTATGTAAACCATTTTCAATGGGTATTGGATATAAAGTGGATAAATGAGGAAGTAAACTAATTTTATTAGGACATATCAGTAAGAATACATAGAATCAGATCATATAAAAATAATCCTGACACCTGAAAAAACTAAACTGCATTATTTTAAAGAGAGTTGGGTTTGATTTAGTTTTGTTTTTAAAATGTCAGTATTTTTCCATATAGTTGATATCTGTACCCAAACATTATTTCACACACATTTCTTATTCAATTTGTCCAATAAATCAACTGAACAACTAGATGCAGTGCCTAACCTATTTAACCAGGAAATGTAACTTGCCCCTTTGTAATGTGATTTTTATATCACACTTAGAAACAGCACAGCAGGCAAGTGCTTGACCTGCTGAACTATTATTACTCATAAATGACATTCCACAAAACTCTTTTAGAATCAAAGAGGAGTGATAAAACTATTGCAGTAAATATGGGTGCTGTTACCTCTTTCCTAAATAGACCATGGCTTTTTCAGAATATGTGGATCAATGTTGACCTTAAAGCTAGTACATTGAAGGATTACTAAAGTGTAGAAATCCAAGAGAAAAAGTCATAACTGAGTACATTGGCCTTAAACCAGACAAGACACAGGACAGATAAATAAGTTGAGAAATAAGCAGAGAGAAGATTGCAAATTTTTAAAAAGATATTAGTCTGTACCATGGAATTACTGTACATTTCTTAATCCAATGTGATTGAGGATTTCTATGGCAAGAAGAATTCCTATTGGCCTCTATATCGTTTGGCATGTGTTAGAGAGAAAACATGGAATAACTAAGGGAAAAATCCTTCCTCCTGCTTTCATTTCCATGATAGAGTAGATACGATATATGGCAGTGATCACTAACCTTTTTGTCGTCACATGCCAAAAGTGTGTGTGCATGCATGCAACAGTGTGTGTGCGTGCCTGCACCTATAATGCAATGCACGCGCACCTTGCCCCCCCATGCATGCACACGCGACACCCTCATGCTCCCCCATGCATGTGCTCATGACCTCCCTTGCTCCCCCCACATGCATGCATGACCCACCCGTCCCATTTTGGGCCTAGTAGGCCTCCCTACAGCCTCCTGGGACCAGAAATGGGCTATGGAGAGGTGCGGCGACCCCCCGTGGCCCATTTTTGGTCCCAGGAGGCCTGCTAGGCCCAAAATAGGCCACAGGGGATGTGCCGCACCCCCATGTCTCCCCCACCCCATGCATGCATGCATGACCCTCCCCACCCCTGTGCATGCATGCATGACCCTACCTGCTGCCCATGCATGTGCGGCAGAGACCTGAAAATCAGCTGGCCAGTGGGATGTGCATGCACAAGTGGGGTGGAGCTGAACTGGGTGACGGCTCGCATGCCATAGGTTCGCCATCACGGATATATGGGTTCCCAATCTTTCTGGCTTTGTGGTTCAGTGGGGATGGGGGAAGGGCATGGTTCTGCATAAGTGGCAGATAAGTGTGCAAATGCACAGCTCCATTCGTGCAAGCTCCATTCGTGCAGCTCATACAAATGGAGTGTGTATGCAGACACTCGCCTGCAGTTCATGCAAGTGGGGATGGTCACATGCATATTCAGCCACCGTTTCGGGCAGCCCGGTTGTGAACAGTTCATGGTCCGGTAGTGAGCTGTGGCCCAGGGGTTGGGGGTCACCTGATATATGATATTTGTTCTTTTAACTCTCGTCTTCTAAGGGCTCAGAATGCATTTCCATCCCAGCATCAAACCAACTTTGAAACTCAGGAATCATTCCAAAGTTGTTTCACATTGGTAAAGTCCTTCAAGAGTTTCTGAAATCCTGACCAATTGAAAGGAGTCTTTCAGGCCACTTCTTCTGCTTTGAGAAGAATAAAGAATTTCCCACATAGAAGCATATTATGAGAAGAGAGAAAAATAATCGTATCTTCTGGCATTACTAACAGTCCATAAGTTGGGATTCCTCAACAAAATAATTCAATATTAATACAGTGAAAAAGCCTCAGATTCAACTGCCCTAGTTCTCCTCTGATCAAATGAAGAGGATTGCATTCATTCTAATAACCCAACATCTGTGAGATGCTTTATCACAAGAATGGAATCTGAATAACATTTCCCATATTTTAATTTGCCTCAGATTTAGAAAAGTAGAAAAATATTTACTCATGCAGCCTGGCAATTTTGATTGAGATAAAGAATTCACCTGTTTCTTGTCCTTGAACATGTGTGCAAAAACCTTAAAAGACTGAAGAACACAATAACCAGGGCAGTCACACCAAGTGTGCTATTTCTCACATGTAGAAATGCTTGAAGAATACAAAAATAGCTATTGTACTTAACAGACACCCTCTCTCAAGATACTCTTTTTAATGATCACAACACATTCAGTGTATATAACAATAGATAAAAGTGACCCAGTTCAATTGTTTTTCTTGAAAAAGAATACTTTCATATCCAACATTAAAAATCATACTAGATGTTAATGACAAGGCTAGGGCCCTATATTGTACAGATCTTTTGTCTGCACAAAGTAATGTGTAAGGTGGAATGTGTAAGTACAAATACATTTTCTGAAAATTCCCTGTTTTCTGTTTTCTTCAACTCTTGTGATTTAGATGTGAAAAAGATGTATAAATTGTGCTGGCATTCAGAGTTATTATGTATCTCTACTTGATACAGATAGCTATACCTTCTTAAAAGTGTCAGCAGGTGTTCATCATCTAGGAAGAGAAGACTGTAGAATACTGCTGAGATCAGCAACGTGTTCTTCAACATTTGGCCTTAAAATTGTGGTACAGTAACTTTCACAATGGAGAACTGCCTAACTCTGGTTTTAGCAAGACTTCAGTTCTCCTTGAACTTGTTTTTAATTTCTCCTCAAATCAGCAAAGTAGGTTGATAAGCCATTCTGGTCTAGAAGTAAAATATGTTTTTCATACCTCTAGGAACATGAGGATTATTTCATGTTTATCATAGGAAATACATTTCCCTGACGCCCAGAATCTATTATAAAATAATGCATGCTCAAAGCTTTACGTCTGGGGCCTAAAATCATCAAGCTGGGTATTTGCAGGGCTGCAGAGTGAAATAGATCATTCATAAACTCTAAGCCGAAATCATTTCAAACATATGAGCCATGAAATCTGATATTCTTAAACTCATCTCCACAGACAATTTCAGAGCTGTGGTAGTGCTGTGGTTACAATGCAGTATTGCAGGCTAATTCTGCCAACTGCCAGGAGTTCGATCCTCACCAGCTCAAGGTTGTCTCAGCCTTCCATCCTTCCATGGTTGGTAAAATAAGGACCCAGATTGTTGTGGGTAATATTCTGACTCTGTAAACCGCTTAGAAAGGCCTGTAAAGCACTATGAAGTGGGATATAAGTCTAAGGGCTATTGCTTTTCAGAATTATCCCATCTCTGCAATATCCACAGATCAAAAAATGAAGCTACTTGAGAGTAATTTATATTGAGTTCCATAGAACTTTTCCCCCAAATATACATGAATAGAATTGGCCTACATAGAACATTTTAATAACCATGACTGTGTATTTAACTCACAAATTTCTCATGTTCTGCCCTAGTTTTCTCAGAGCATTATCAACGCAGCAATAGTTGAAAGCCAGAATGATCCATTTCACTGCAAACAGTCTACATAATATTTTAAAATGAATCTCTGTTCTTCCTGGGGCCAATCTCTTGGCTGAATATCAATGTTGGACATTATAGTCAAGGCATTCTCACGAACAGGCGAAGTGGAAAGAGAGTCCAATAGATTGTAAATCTGCACAGCAAGAGAAGAGGAATCTGTGATTTGAACAGGCAAGTGTGGGAACGAAATGAAACCCACCCAGCCATTAGTTTCTGCCCTCCATTCCCCATCATTCAATCTTGCATCCATTTCCAGGACAAAAGGTTAGAAATTAATTTGAAACAAAAGGTAACAGACATAACACAGAGGGTAAAGTTACAGGTGCAGGTCCATTCAGAATTGCAAAGATTCCCTCATTAATAAAGAAAAGATATTTTCTCCAAAAGACCGCCACCTCCTTCTGTAATGCTAATTGAGAAGGAAAGTGCGGCTGCAATGCTAAATAAGCAGAAAACTACTACTCAGCAGGGTGCCTAATCCACAGAGTGCTCTTTTTGTGAAGAATGGGTCCAATTTCACTTTTTAATAATTCCTAGTGGGAAGGTGCTTTTTGTGTACTTTCAAGGAATAAAGGCAGAATACACAAGGAACTGCAAAAGGAAACCAGACTGATAGCCACCTCCAAACAGTTGACCTAATACTTTACTTGCACTATGCTCTCAGAAATAAACTCCTCTCCTTCAAGTGATTGCCTATGTTCTGTATTCTTTAATCCTGGCTTGGAAGCAGACCTGATTTTCTTTCTAAGGAACTCAAGAAAGCAAAATAATAGGAGTAAGAATCATAAATATTTTTATAAGTATCTGATTTAATAAAGTGATAAATCTTATTGGCCAGCTACTGACGTCAACATGAGAGAATCTACACACACTTCTAGCAGGTTCCATATAAAATTAAAGTTGGAACATTATTATCTGTTAGAATCCCTCAAGCAGCAGAAAATCCACCAATATACACTGGGGGAGGGACACCACACATATGTGTGTAAGGCAGGAGTGGGTTCTAAAAATTTTTACTAACTGTTCTGTGGGCATGGCTTATTTTGTGCATGGTTTGATGGTCATGTGACAAGCAATTCTTTAGGATTTAGCAGAGGTACTAGTCTACCAGGCTTTTAACTGCTTGAAGAGCCTACCAGTCTACCCATTTATTTTTGGAGCATACCGATTTACCCATTTGTTTTTGGAGCGTTCCAGTCTACCTATTTGTTTTTGGAGTGCACTGGTCTACCACCACACTGCCTTTTACCACTGATCAGCTGTAGGGCGGCCTTTTGAGGTGCCGCGGCAAGAGTTTAAACAGTTTTTTACCACTCTGCCACCACCGAGAGCATCAGAAACTGCTTTCAGGCAGCTTGGCCTCAACTGCCAATCTACCACCACTGAGTGGTTTACAAGGAGCGGATCAGTTCTAGCCAATCAGTTGGGAAGCTTCTTGGCTTCTCAATTTAAAGCTACAGTGTCTTGTTTTTTTTCTCTCTCTCTCTTCTTTGTCAAATGAGCCCTGATTATTTTCCTTCTAGCCTATCAGCTGGGACTCGGGAGGCAGTGAATAGATTGGGGGCGGGGCCAGGCAGAGGTAGTATTTAACGGTTCTCCGAACTACTCAAAATTTCCACTACCAGTTCGCAAGAACCAGGAAGAACTGGTAGCAATCCACCACTGGTGTAAGGAGAGGAGCTTGCATCACAATGTCACAATACTCATCTTGTCATTCTGATGAAACCATTGGGTTCTCTGGAGACCTCTGAATGAATCCAAACCAGTTTGGAAAGCTTCAGTCCACTTGAAAGTCAGAAGATTCAATTTAATGCTTTGAAACAAATCCTGCTTTTATTTGCAAATATGTTTCAGTGGAATGATCTGATTGAATTTGTTGAGCTGAATTCCCCATCTGAAGCTTTGTGTAGGCCAGATATCCTCATCCAGCTTTTTTCTATTATTCTTGGTAATCTGTTTGCTCTGGATCATGAATAACTTGTGCAATTTAAAACGATGAGAGATTATAGAAATATGGGACATTGGCCAAAAGCCCTGTGCATAATCAGGGCATCAGAGAAATCAGAATTCTAATAAACTCAAGATTCCCTCCACATAAATTCTAAATTCACGAAGGCAGTGAATAGAACACTATTCTATTGTGTTCTATTGTGGAGGGAGATCTCTATATAGATCCTGGACACAGTTTTCTGTTCTTATGTAAGGCAACGCCAAGACATTCTTTCAACTGGATGAAAAAAAATTAACTTTCAAATGTCTCTCAAAAGATTGGAAATGGTTGGTAAGGTCTTCATCAATAGATTGCAATTATCTTAAGTTCATTAATTATGAAGTGGTGGACGCATGTGAATGCCATCCCTTTTATTGTATGTTATCTATCTAGAAGTCTACAACATCCCTGACTGCCCAATTCTTGTGTAAAATTAAGAATGTACTCCTAATGGGCTTTTCCAGCAAGGTGCTACTGGCATCTTTTAAAGGGAAATCTTGCTTCTGAGAAATGGTTGCAGTATTTCTGTTTCCCCATGAGAAATTCCTAGGAATCATCTATCTAGCTTCTCAATCCAGAAATTATTGAAAAGCTGCTTTCACCTAGTAATAATCCAACCAGCATTTTTTTTTCCTCACTAGTTGGCCTTTATTTCCAAATCCTTGCAAGGTAATAAAGGAAGGATGCTTAATCTTGCCACTTTTTTTCAGGAATATCTGTTCTGCTTTGAACCTTTTTCACAACTTGAACTAAAACTGTGATAAAGCTGAAAGTTTGTCTGGAGACACAATTTCTCCTCACTATTTTTTCACAATCTCAGATTTCATGTATTTCCTTCCCACAGTAAAAAGAGAATCCTTTGCATTGGTCATCAGGAGACTAATTTTGTCACAGCTGATAACTATCTATTTGATTCTATCTATTTCTTTTTTTAAAAAAGACATACCTTTTCTGGTGGCTGTTTCTTCCTCATGCTCCCTCCTTGAAAAAGAAAACATTTCAAAACTTTCCAAGGAGTAGCCTGTAGGCTTACATTCATGTATTACATAGGATCTCGCCATCAAGGCCAAATTATTTGTAAATAAAGGTTTTGGATATAGCACCTAAGGCAAAAATCAGTTAAAACTGCCACTTCCTTGACAGCAAATAATCTATCCACTCTAACATTCTTTTGCTGCTAGTATTTTAGTCCTTGGAAATGTGGCTCCGGCTTCCTTTGGCTTCAGGCATAGACATTATGTGCATTTTTAAGTTGGGGTCTGTGTTCCAACATGTAATTCACTTTAAAACACAATATATTATTTTGGCAGGCAATCTTTTTATTTAAAAAGTAAGGGCAGAAGGATGATATCAAGTAAAAAAAAAAATCAACCAAATATAACTGGTAAGTGATTGTGATAATACAAAATTATTTTATCTGAAATTATCTCAGGTCATTATAATTATAATGTGTGGCATATTAATGGAGGTGTTAGACTCAGGTTTAAGTCTGCCTTCAGCCATGGAAAATCTCTGAATGACTTAGAAACAGTCAGTCTCTCTCAGTCTAATTTCCCTCACAGAATTGTTGTAACAGTAAAATGAGGGAAGATACCCCAATTAGCCGTCTTGAGCTCTTAAAAGAAAATATATATATATAAAACAAATAAATACAAATACAAATAAAAGATTAGTGTGAAGATAATATGAAAATCATAACCTCCTTTTTAAAATGCTTATGAATTTAAATACCATTACACTGAGCCATGATTTGCAGTAATCATGGTTCATTATATAAGTTAGAGTGGGTTATCCATAAGCATCCAGAGTCATTTTGGGCAGTGAGATGGGTGGCACATAAATTTAATAAAGAAATATTGCTGAGCATAAACCATAATTTACAAATTACAAAATGACCAGTTCATATATTACACTAAATCAGAATAATAATAATAATTAGAATTCTTTTTTGGCCAAGTGTGATTGGACACACAAGGAATTTGTCTTTGGTACATATGTTCTCAGTGTACATAAAAAGAAAAGATACATTCATCAAGAATCATAAGGTACAACACCTAATGATAGTCATATGGTACAAATAAGCAATCAAACCATACTAGGAAACAATCTATATAAATGGTAAGAATACAAGCAACAAAGTTACAATCATATAGTCATAAGTGGGAAGATATGGGTGATAGGAATGATGAGAAGATTAATAATAATGCAGACTTAGTGAATAGTTTGACAGTGTTGAGGAAATTTTTTGTTCAGCAGGGTGATGGCGTTCAGGAAAAAACTGTTCTTGTGTCTAGTTGTTCTGGTGTGCCAAACAACGCACATTTTGTTTCATGATGATTGAGTTGACCCTAGCAACTCTTTCAGCATCCCCAAAGAAAGCAATCTCTAAAGTGTAATTCTTTATGTTAAAATCATGAAACTGGGGTATTAAAAAATCAAACTTAAATCCAAATCCACACCAAATCATATCCATTCAAACATCAATCCCTATGAAATTCAATCCACAATCCAAGAGTATAGAAAACCAAACATCAATCCATATGTCTCTAGGGATTACATAAGGTTTTGAGAAGGAGTCAACCACCATTATAGAACAGCTATTTGCCTATGCCTTCCCCTGAATAGAACTGACTACATTCTGGTCTTCATTCAGTTCAGGGAATATAGTTCTTACTATAGTACATTATATAGTAATATATACAGAGGAAGCAAATCTTGATTTTTGTTTTGCAGCATTAAACTGACCCACTCACAGCTTTGCAGTTCCAGTCCCACATCTCTCTCTTACCTCATCTTCCCACCCACTTCAAGTTAATTATCCAGACTTTCCTCTAGACCAGGGGTGGGAAATCATGGCCCTTTTATGACTTGTTGACTTCAACTCCCAGGATTCCTGAACCAGTATGCAAACAGCCCGGCTGGCTCAGGAATTCTGGGAGTTGAAGTCCACAAGTCAGAAATGGGCCATGGTTCCCTACCCTTGCTCTAGGCTTTTAGTTTCTCTGAGATAAAATAACATCAACAACAATTGGGGAAGGTTAGCAACTTGTATCAGCCTGAGGCCCACCAGTGGCCTTTGATTGGCACTTGAGGGGGGCATTTCCAAAAAGATGAGTGAAGACTGAACAATTAAACATCATTTAAATTAAAGCAAAATACAGTTAACATGATCACAGCTGGCCTATATTTAATTTACTCCCCCTTTTCACTGCAATAAAAATGTCACTTTGGTGTTGTAACTTTTGAATAGACCATTGGGCCTAAAGAATTAGACATATCTAGCTGTATATTTGTAAACAGGCAAGACTTTTTGGCTGTCAGTTGAATTCTATTGCTATTCCGCAGACATATTTAAGTTTCCCAAAAGACTGTGTTGTCAAGCTTGGAGGCCCATAATTTCTTCTCCATTCTTTCTCCATGCTTCAAGAAGGTTTCCTCCTTTGTATTTGTTCCTTGTAACATTTGAAAGATTGTTAAGTTAAAGAGGCCTTTCACTTAAATCATAGCTCCAGGTTAATAGAGATCCTGGTCATTGATTCCCATCAATGTATCCCTTTCTTCCATGGTACTCAATGGTGGATTATCTTTAGGGGTAATTCTGGGTTCCACAGAAAATAACAGAAAACAACCACAAATACTAAGATAAAATGTATATATACTCAGGAGTGTGTGTGTGTGTGTCCCTGTGTGTGTGTGTGTGTGTGTGTGTGTGTGTAAGAGAGAGGGAGCGTGCACATATGTATACTTTATGTATGGATATGGGTATATATTTACTCTGCTGAACACTTAATTCCCACAGCACTGTCTCATTTCTCATCTTTTTTCATCTTCTCATCTTTCCTATCTTCTCCTATTGCTTTCTTATGATTTATCAGTTGTTCTTTGTAAATTCTGATTAATGATTGTAACTATGATTGTGACCTATTGTATTGCTGTTTATATGTAAACAGTAAGCTTATGCACCAGAGACAAATTCCTTATGTGTCAGATCACATTTGGCTAATAAACAATTCCTGTTCTGTTCCGTTCCATTCCGTTCCGTTCTATTCATAGTTATTTTGAGAGCAGGCATCAGAATTCCATTTGGATAGAGCATCACTCTGGGGCTTTGTGGAAAGCAGATCTATCTTTATTATAAAAAGGACTCCAAGTCATGTTGCTGCATTTGCTGATGATTTTATTTATTTATTTGATTTTAGGCTGTATTCGTTATTTTTATAAATACCTCAAGGAAGAAAATATATCTAATACACTTTCCTCCTCCTGTTTTTCCCACGACAACAATCATGTGAGGCAGGTTGGACTCAGAGAAAGAGGGGCTGGCTCAAGATCCCCCTAGTGGCTTTCATGCGTAAGACAGTACTAAAACTCACAGCCTTCTGGTTTCTAGGCCAGCACCTTAACCATTAGACCAAACTCTTCCCTCTGTGCCTTCTGCTGCCATCTGATTAATTTTCAGCAAGATATTTGAGGGTATTTTTAACCTGACAATCCTAAAATGAAATTGTGATGGCAGGAAAAATGAAAAGTTATGGGCAGAATGAAAACTCAAAGGTTGTCTTTCAAAGCTTTATAACAAAGATATACATTTTCTATTAATTCGGAGAGAGAGGAATAGGCTGCAACAGAATATGAAAACATAGAGGGGTATCTTCTCCCCAAACTAGTAACCTTTATGGTCAATGAAATTAGATTGATTTAAAATGAGTTTGCTTTCAGCATTATTTTCACCTATAGACAGAAATCTTGCCAAATTAAAGCAACTGGCTGCATCAATAAAGATATACTCTGAGAACATGTAGGGAGAAGTTATTTTCTAACCAAACTATCCAAATTTTGCTGTCTGTTGGTCCTCTGGAATGCAGCCACTCCTGCCTGGGAATCCATACTACATTCCACCACAGCCTTGATGAATTGGGAAGATGAGGGAGCCCAGTTGTATAATCCAACATGTCCTCATGTCAGACATGCACTAGTATCTATCTCAATAAATACTTATAAATACTTATTGCCCATTTTGAAATCCATCCCATAATAAATAGAACCTTTCTTGATACTATTGCCAGTCTGAACATCACTTCTCCTTCAGAGAAGTATGAGCTTTGCACATGTAATATTACAAATGGTAAACATAATCAGAGTTCATGTGAATGAAGCTCCTGGTTTATGCATTACTTTTCTTGAAACTTCCATTGAGAAAATATAAGTAACCTATTTTCAAAACAGGCTATGTCAAGAAACTGGATCAGCAGCAGATTCAAAGGTTTTGTTTATTCTAGTAGCAGGGTGTAGTAACAGATTCTGGAAAGCTTATCTCAGTTTTTCTCTATTTCATTTTGTATTCCTATGATTTCTTCTTATTCTCCTCTTTCTTTCATTCATGTGTTCCTTTGTTAGTTCCTTCCTTCCCCATTCTTGGGACCAGGTTTGCATTATATCACACTGCAGAAAATGGCTAGTGCTGCTTGATGATTCCAATTTCACATCTGAACTTTCCAATTTGCCAAGAATGATACCAGCAAACAGTTCAGGCACTGAAATGGGAAGAGCACCTGGATGCCAGAGAAATAATCTATAAAGTCACCCAACTGTACTGAACATAAAACATGGAAACTATTCGTTGCAACTGCTAGTCATTATTCATAGCAAGGGACAGGTTGGGATGAATAAAACAAAAATGGTTATAGGCAATTTTCTTCTTTAAGAAAGTTCAGAATTTAAAACAGCTTATTCCTGAGATACGATGACCTCCATAGTATTTACTCTTCCTGCAAACTTTATCCCATTCTGTGGGATTTCATTGGTAATAGGTGGACATCTAGAATGCCATGCTTGAATGATGGCAAAACAACATAATCTAAATGTTCCATTGCCATTGATTTTTTTTTTTCATATTCAGATAGAGCGCATGAGAAAAAGCAAACACGATAACGTAAGTGGTAATAAAACTGATAGATTAAGAGAAAGCAATACAGTGGAGGAGAAACTTAACTAAAAGCTTCTCACTGTAGAGGATGGAATTCTGCCACCTTAGTGAATCAACTATAAGGACAATATGGCAATCTTTTATCTCATACCACACAGAAAAAATAATAAAGAGGAAAGTGTCAGGTGAACCAAGTAGAGACAAATCATATTTTTTCTAAAACAAATCTCAGAAAGTTAATTGAAGTGACCTAAAAAATAGATGGTGTAGTTTTGTAATTTCACAACTTTGCAGATGAGCTTCCTGCAAAAGAGCAAATGGAAACAATAGTTTTCAGATGGCCAAAGATACAATTTCACAAATATAAAACCAACAGGTATAATATACTGCCAAGCCTGAAAAAAGCCAAGGTGCTGAAACAGCTAGAACGGCTCTCTCATATAAAATCACTAATTATACAATTGTGCTTTCTCTTTTAGAAAACCTGTCCTGATGTTGTTCTTGCAATGGTAAAAAGATTTCTCAACTACGTCTGAAAAAATTGATGCTTACATTTTCCATATATGACAAATATAGTCGAATTAAGTGAACTTCTCATGAGGTTATATTCATGGAAGCACATCCTCAGATTATTTGTACAGGTTGTCCTTGATTTACAACAGTTCCCCTAGTGACCGTTCGAAGTTACAATGGCACTGAACAAAGTGACTTATGACCATTTATCACACTTATGACCATTGCAGCATCCCCATAGTCACATGATTTACATTTGGATGCTTGACAACTGGACAACATTTATGACTGTTGCAGTGTCTCAGGTTCCCGTGATCATCTTTTGCAACCTTCTAACAAACAAAGTCAATGGGGAAACCAGATTCACTTAACAAGCATGTTACTACCATATTTTTCGGAGTATAAGACGCACCAGAGCATAAGATGCACCTTAATTTTGGGGGAGGAAAACAAGAAAAAAAGAACTCTGATTCTGCCTACCAGCATCAAGATCAGCCCCATCCTCACTTCCACTCAATTTTGATAATGAGCAGCACAGATCTTTTTATCCATTTAAAACAAATCCTATAACTCTATGCCCATTTAACTGGAATCAGTGGGGTGGGGGATGATTTTCATGGGGGCAGAAGAAGGACTTGGCATTGAAGGCTCCGCTCCCGAAATGCCCCCATCTTCCTACCTATAGCCATAGGTGTTGAAAGCCTGGCTTTCTTCCATCTTTGTCCTGGATTACGGTACCTTTCTATTTTGTAGGAAGCACGGCTTTCTTTCCAAGTTACTCAGAGGCTTTGGTTGAAGGTGGCACTGCTTTACACTGCCCTCCTCCTCCTCCTGCAAGCGAGAGGTACCTCAGAGACTCAGCTGGGGAAAAAGGACACAGCTCAACTTGCCTGGGGCAGATCTTTGTGAATTTGCACAATTACATTTTAAGACACAACACATCAAACAATCCTTATTATCCTTTTCTCTCATTCTTTTAACACAATAAGCACATTGCATCTTGCACTAGACTAATTTGTTGCTAATTATAGAATAGCATCAATAGAATAAATCAATCACTCCATAGAATTCCATGATTTGCAACCCTCTAGTGATATCAATAAAGGAGGATATTTGTAGTTTAGGATTGAATTGAGGTGTCCTCGGTGCTCTCTGAGGTGGGTTGTTTTCTTGCAAATGTTTCGTTACTTTTTAAAAAAATATTGCTTAATTTATTTATCTATTAATACTATAAGATACAAAAATGTGAAAGGAAATAGTAGGAAGGTTAGGGGAGGGGAAGGGGAAGGGGAAGGGAAAAGAGGGGAAAAAGAAAGAAAAGATGTTGACTTCCAACTCCCTTTGGTACAGTAGAATAAAATAGCAACATGAAACCTCAACTTTTCACTTTTATAGTATAAACTAGTCATTTCAATAATAACAAACCTATCTAATCGGTAAAACCCAAAATCAAAGTTTCCTTTTTTTCCCCACCTCAAGCACAAAGTCCAGAAGCGGCTTCCAAGTAGAAACAAAAGTAGTTGTATTTTTGTCTTTAATCAAAGCAGTCAGTTTGGCCATCTCTGCTAACTCCATCAACCTCTGCAGCCATTCATCCATTGTGGGAATCAAAGTGCCTTTCCATCTGCAGATGTTTCATTACTGATGATGTTACCTAGTTTGGGTAATGAGACATCTGTAAGAAAACAAGCAAGCTCAGAGAGCACCAAGGACCCCTCACATTGTATGAGTCAAGAACTTTTGTACTTCATTCATGCTAGAACTTTTTTCACTTTTCATAAAGAATAAAGGATAAAATCATTTAGGGAGGCAATTAAAAGTTACTGTTTCCTCATTTATTCCTTTCTGATTTTGGGAGTCTTCTATATTCCATCTACTAACAGATCATTGTTGGGAGACTCCAGTTTCACTACCCAACCATAACATCACTATCTTTACTATGTTAAAGGAAGACTTCGCTAAAGAAGACTTCCTTTATATTTCAACAGTTGCCATAGTTCAGGAAACTGTTTGGTTTTTTTTATGCAGAGGAAGAAACACAGTCAAAATGCCCTTTGGAAGGCATTTGCCCTTTCCGAAGATGGTATTCTTGTGCAGCAAAAGATTGGATTATTTTTATAATTCATTCTGGAATGTAGTATCTTCAGGCAAATCTTGTTAGCCTCTATTTGTCCACAATTAACAAATAGTTTCTGGAACCACACTACCTGTTTAGCACACCATGGGGACCTGTTGAATAGAAGGCTACTCACATTTCCAATTCACTTGGCCTATTTATCAAAAACGTTTCTAAAGTGCAAGTATTGTTGGTTATCTTACTGTGTGAAGTAAGCAAAATTGCTAAATTATATTTAGGAAAGAATTGTTTTATTACTGTGGCACTTTGATAAAACCAAGAATACTCTGCATGCTGGGATATTTCTCTTCTTCTTAAAACTTGTGACAGAGACAACTTGATTCCCTCATGTAAGTGCCTGTTCAGAATTTCAAAAGAAAAAAAAGCCAAATATTTTCATGGACGCTTGCATGTTGCAATCTTAGAAACTATTCCAAGAAAATTTTGAAAATTGATTATATTTAACCAGCCTCAAATTGTGCAACTATGTATAATAGACATAATAAATTGCTATTTGAATTATTAAAAATAATTGTATTCTCACTAAAAAAAAATGCCCTTTGGATCTGGAGACCCACTTGTAAAAACCCTCAACAACCTTTCCTTTTGAGCATATCGTAGTGAATGGTGACAAAGAGATACCAGATGTATACAGAAGAGGAACATACGCCCATGTGTCATTCAAACAATTAAGAATGTTATTTACTTTCTGTGCTGCACGGTAAGAATACTATACCAGAAAAGGAGCACCAGTTATCTTCCAGTCCTCTACTCTTCCAATTACAGAAGAGAAGGGGCATATTCTAATACTACTAATACAATTAATTGATTTCCTGTTTCTAAATAACCAATCTGTTCAACTGTGTAAGGCATGATTTTATTCATATTGGTTAGGAATATATGATGACACAACATGATCGTAAAATAGGATTTTCAAAAAGAAAAAAATGGGAAGGAGGCAAGGGTGAAATTCAGCCGGTTCTATCCAGCTCGGGTTAACCAGTAGCGGCAGTGGTGGGAGGCTCTGCCCACACATACAGACATCATAATGTCCCTTTTTGGGGATGATTTTCAGCCTCTGCACATGCACAGAAAGCTTTGTGCATTCTTGCGCACATTCATTAATAAACTGATAAACTGTATAAACTGGTCTTTGTAGATAAACATCTGGAAGAAATTAAGAGAAAACAAAAGTACATTTTGTGTTGAGTACAAACACAGATAATGCTTGTCCAGGCATATCATTGGGCAGTTCTTCCCTGAGCAATTGTTTCAGGATAGCAATAATGAAATATTAGCAGTGGAATTAACTGAGTATTTATTTCCAATCATATCTTTTGAAAATGGAGCCAAGTATCGTGTAGTCGTAGGGTTCTTCCAGACAAATGGTTTCTAGCATTACCACAAACACCGTTGTTGTTCTTTCTTTTCTTTCTTAACATGTTTCCTCTGTGAAGAAAAATGATGGGGATAGTGCAGAGAAAAGACAAGAGAGTGACAAATAGAAAGAGCCTCTGCCTTAGGAGTAATGTGTACTTCGGCCTTCTGATCTTTGATTGGAAAAGCTGACTCCGTATCACAGCTTTTCCTTCCCAGCCCAAGGACTGCAACCAGCCACAAGTGAAAATGTCATATCTAATCAAGCTAATCCTCCCTTGAGGGATGATTGAATAAGAACATCATTTTTTAAAGTAGGCATGGGGGAGAGACTCATACTTTGAAAAACAAGGAGGCAGCAGGCAGAAAAGGAAAGGACAAGACTATCACTTCCTTCCAGATAGAAAGTTCAAATGAATTCCTCATTGCTTGTAAAACACAGTTATAACATGTTGTGTAGTATGGGGTTTGCACTACAGATTCATAATTTCTAAGTATATCCTGCAGATGCCTTACATAGAGTAGATACAAGTGGGATTCATTGTGCTGTTTGCAATAGTGTTTAATGGCTAATAGGACACAAATAAAATGAGATAGGCTAGTGAGTTAAAGTTCGCTTTCAGTAAATGGAGTTTGTGATTAGTCTATAACAAACTCTTAGAATTCAAAGTATAACTATCACGAACAGTTGATAATAGAACATGCCATCATGATTTCACCTGCATTAGTATAACGGATAAGGTTTTTTTTATTAGAAGTAGGAAGACACAGGTTCTATCTAGAGTCTAGATAGTGGTTCTCAATCTTCCTAATGCTGCGACCCTTTAATACAGTTCCTCATGTTGTGGTGACCCCCAACCATAAAATTATTCCTAAGACCATTGAAAATATGTGTTTTCCAATGGTCTTAGGTGACCCCTGTGAAAGGGTCATTCGACCCCCAAAGGGGTCCCGACCCACAGGTTGAGAACCACTGATCTAGACCATTCTCAGCCAAAGAAAGTCATTCTGGGACTTTGGGCTGGTAAAACTCTCTGTCCCTCTTTTCAAGACCAGTTTATCTCCCAGGATTACTTTGTGATGAAAGATTGGGGGAATGAGTGCTATGAATACTACGTTGAGCTCCTGAAAGAAAATGTGAGTTATAAATAAATACATACATACATACATACATACATACATACATACATACATACATACATTTTCTGTCTGGGAAGTTCTCATTAACCTTCCATAATCTTCTCTACACACACACACACACACACACATATTTTTCCCCTTTCAGAGAAAAACAGAGATTGTAAGAAAAAGAAAACAGGGTAAGAATATGAGAATACAGGAATGAAAATGCTTGAGATAGCTAATAATTGCTTCAGATTCTCGTATTATAATTCAAGTAGAAAAGTTCATTCTTGTATGCTGCTAATGCAGACCCTTTTATAATCAAGTTAGGTCCCCCCCGTCAACTAGCAACCCTAAAATAATTGAATTATTATCCACTATTGACTTAAATATACAAATTGGCATCTGTAATACATAATAATGTATTAATAATAAAATAAATATCTTACACCAAAATGTCAGTCTGTAACTAGAGAAGAGCACAAATGTTTCCAATATTTGCTATTTAGATCAAAGGATACAAATGCATATTTGCTTCAGAATATTTCAAAGATATCTACAAATAGGTACACATTCAAAGATATTTACCCAGTGTTATAATTAATCAGCAATACATTGAGAAGTAAAATAAATAAAAAATAAGATACTTGCTATGTTGATCCACTATTTTCTCACATCTTAGACTAGTCTTTTTTTTCTTGTCTTTTTATATACACTATCTTGTCTTTTTATGTACACTGAGAGCATATGCACCAGACAAATTCCTTGTGGTCCTTGTGTTCCTTCCAATCACACTTGGCCAATAAAGAATTATATTCTGTTCTGTTCTGTTCTGTTCTGTTCTGTTCTGTTCTGTTCTGTTCTGTTCTGTTCTAGTCTAGTCTAGTCTAGTCTAGTCTAGTCTAGTCTAGTTTATTCTCCTATTCTACTCTTACTCCTACTCCTATTCCTACTCCTACTCCTACTCCTACTCCTACTCCTACTCCTACTCCTATTCTATTCTATTCTATTCTATTCTATTCTATTCTATTCTATTCTATTCTATTCTATTCTATTCTATTCAAGATTCTCATTTTAAACAAGGGAAAGATCCATTTGGGAAAAAATGACAAGAACTTGCTTTAAAGAAATGTTAAACATCAATAGAAAAAAAAATCATATGAAATATAGATATCACAGATTGAGTAGCCAATACCCATAGATATAAGAGATGACCAGGCTCAGCCCACGGGAGAGGTCAAACATGTAACCAGTCTTGAGTCCCTTCATGCCCATAAGAGATCTAACTCCAGCCAACCCTGAATTCCATTGACTCTTATCTACCGCCAATGTGCTTGGACAACTGGTAGTTCAGATTCTTGTAGAGTTTAAGTTTGCAATAAATCTTTATAATATTTGAACTGACTGGATCTTTTGATGTCCCTGTCACTTGACAATAATTTTATAAAATAATACATGTGATAAACCTCATATCTTTTTTTCTAAATGATTAATCTAATTATGTTGTAACTGTAACTCCCAAATTCCTTGATGATAAGGGAAAACCAATTGGAGAAGGCTGCCTTTCCTAAAAGCCTTTTTAGATAGTAGTCAAAATTTGCAACTTTCTTAGCAAGTCTTCAATTTCAGGAAAGAGAAATATTTCAATCCTAGGGCCACATGTAATATCTCTGCTATGGAAAATTGCACACTACAAATGACTGGAAAAATTGTTAATGTTTTAGTCTAATGCACAAATATGCTTTCATGAGTTATGTGGGCATAATCATCCAGTGTGTCAGTATAATATATAGTAGAGGCTTTCTCTCTTTCATATTGACATTAATTTTAATGACTAATTTGAATAAACATTTGTTAACTAGCAAAAAATGGCCTGTTATGATATCCAGTTTTTCACCAAGTTATACAGAGATTAATTAACAAACTGGTTTTTTTCTATGTCAAATTTATTTAATGCTGATCCAGATCTGCAATTAATACAGCAACGATGTGTCTGTACCCATATTTATACACACCCACCCAATTTGCTAGGTTTTAGTAGAAACCACTCTGCAAAATTTCCAACATATGACTTGGGCATACTTGAATATATCTAGCCAAATGGAACCCTTGGTGCTAGTCAGATTGTAAACTTAACAGCAAATACCATCACTAGCCACTGCCAAAATAGATGCCCGTTGCTCCAAGAAATGCTTATTTCTAATAGTATGTAGATATGCACACATACTGTTAGCCTTGTGGGTTAGCCAAAAGCACATTCAGAAGTTTTGGTTATAACTTTATTATAAGATTATACTAAAAGAATCTTGCAAGAAAGTGTATTTCTCCCACAAGATACAACCCAAGATTCTAAAGAAGGTGCCTTCTGAGATGTTTGCCACAGTGATAAGCTGCCACTTGTCTGACTGTTGCCCTGGCTATGGTGCTTTCTCCATCTCCCAAAGTCATTCCCTCATACCATTATATATACCTGTCTTTATCAGTTATGGAATTAACCCCTTCCTTTTCTTGCCCCCATGAGTATTATTTGGTGTGATGACCCATAAGATAGTCTAGTAAACCACAGAAAGGTACCTAAAAGGCAAGAACACTCAAGCCAGCACAAATTTGAAACAAAATTCTTGTCAGGGCTCCTAAACAATATTCTTCAGGCAAGTTGGTTACATTTTTTTTAACTGGTCACAACAAAGAATAAAGTAGCTAGGAAGAGTTCATATCTCAACCACTTGGACTAGTAAACCTCCAAGGTCCCTTCTAAATGTGTTATTCTGTAGACATTTTTTCCACACATGAATCTTGGAATGTTGGGAGTAAATATGAGCTCTTCAAGTAGGCAAGGTTAAGGAAGAGTCACAGCAAGGATTTTAGGCAGGGGTGAAATGCTACCGTTTCGTTCCAGTTCGGGCAGACTGGTAGTGATAAAAACTACCGGTTCAGGTGAACCGGTAAGTAAAAAAAGCTACAATCCAATGATCAGCTGTGCCGCACAGTTTAGCTTTGCTAGAAAACAGGATTTCCTGCTTTCTAGCAAAGCTAAACTGCGCGGCACAGCTGATTTCCTCCCTGCTTATTGTTCTATTTAAGAACAGTTCTACTTCCCAAGCATCCTTTTTTTTTTTTTAATTTGATTTATATGCCACCCTTCTCTGGAGACTCAGGGCGGCTTACAATGCGCTAAGCAATAGCCTTCATTCTTTTGTATATTTATACAAAGTCAGCTTATTGCCCCCACAAACTGGGTCCTCAATTTACCTACCTTAGAAAGGATGGAAGGCTGAGTCAACCTTGAGCCTTGGCGAGATTCAAACCTGCAGTAATTGCAGGCAGCTGTTCTTAATAACAGGGTGCTTTAGACCACTGTACTACCAAGGCATGCAGCGCACATGCGCAGCCAGCGAACCGGTAGCAAACTGGTTCAGATTTTACCACTGATTTTAGATATATATCCTATGTCCCTAGGTATATATCCTATGTCAGATTATGTCATATTAACATAATCTTGTAAGCGTGCTTGAAATCTTCACTGTCTCTTTTTAAGGGTAACAATATTAAGGTGGAGCTGTTCCAGGCCGCTTTCTCACCCTACCTACTTTCCCAGAGCTGCACCAGTGGTGGGTTTCTAAGGTTCAGCCCGGTTCGGGCAAGCTGGTAGTTGGAGATGGTGACCTGAGAGCGAACTGGTCAGTGGTGGGTTCCTCCCGGTTCGGCCCTGTTCCCCCGAGCCGTAGCGGTGACGATATGACGTCACTGAACCGGTTCTGCCCCCCCGCCCGCTGCACACACACCCCGCGTTATTCTTACCTTTTATTTGGCCCCACCCCCAATCTATTGCTGCCTCCTGAGTCCCAGCTGATGGCTAGAGGGAAAAAAGCTGTTTAAAGTCTTGCTGGGGGGCTTCAAAGGGCCATCCTACAGCTGATCAGTGTTAAAAGAAAACAAATGAGTAGTTCAATGCCTGCAAAAATAAATGGGTAGACCGGTACAGCTCTGCAAGCAGTTAAAAGCCTGGTAGACCAGTACCTCTGCTAAATCCTAAATAATTGTTACATGACCATCAAGCCACACCCACAAAATAAGCCACGCCCACAGAACCAGTAGTAAAAAATTTTAGAACCCGCCCCTGGAACTGGTTCTCTAGTTTGGCCCTCCCACCTGCCCCTGTGTTATACATACTTTATATTCAGTCATTTTTAGCCCAGCTGAAAGGCGCAGCAGAGCGGATTGCTGCATCTCAGCTGTTCCAAAATATACTGTGCGAAGCGCGAAGCGCGAAGCGCGAAGCGCGAAGCGCACACAAAGCGCATGCATGAAGTGGGTTGAGCTGCACAAACATTCATCTTTCCCTCTTCCTTCTCAAGGCCAAAACTTAATTTCTCTACAATAAAGGTGACCCAAATGTGGAAGAAATAACATGTTTTTAAAATACAAAATCCTACAGAACAATATCTCTGTCATCATTTTAATTTTCAACCCCTCCCCCCTCCCCCCCAAAAAATATCCCATATATCTCATAATGCAAACTTATACCCACTACTTTGAACTAAACCCCAACTGAAAGCAACATCACTTGCTTCTAAGTGAAAATATATAGGATTGCACTGTTACCAATATTTTGGATGTACAATACGACCTTCTTCCAAATAAAATAGAACTTCAGCCTTCATCACCTACAACAGAAGTATGGTAGCATTAAGTCTGTTGTTTTGCACATCTATTTTGCAGAATATACTTTATTATAAAACATTTTGCTAGTACTGGTAATAGTGAACCTCCTACATCAGGGTTTCTTGGATTGTAACCTTAATCACAAGTAAGAACACTGCAGCATTTCTTAGAAGCATTGGTATCCATTACAATGCTTTTGAATGACTTAAATGTTCTCTTTGTTATGACAAATACCTTGCTCTGGAAACAGAAATGAAGGCTGCTGTGCTAATATAAATTATTAAGTCTGAATCCTGCTTATATATTGAACTTGTTTATCCTTGTCCAGTTTTGTCAAATCTAATGAGATATAGCCCCCCACTGGATGTACAGAGGTTTGGAAACCTACTTTTAAAAAGCCCCTAGCAAAACAAAGATGGCATGAAGTGAACATCATATGTCACATATTTATTGGTAGCAGAACTTCCTCTCAGCAATACAAACAGGAGATTGCTGAACCTTTAAAAGGGAGCTAGCCAGTATTAAATTGCTTACATTATGGAAACAGGCCAGCAAACTCAGAGACAGATCCACAGTTCTGATACGATAGGATTTTGCATTACTATTCTAAGCATAGGACCAAATACAATTGCTGAACCAATCAGACAAGTACATTTTCCTTGTATCTCCCCCAGCCTGATACTGAACACCAGGCAAATATATTTCTCAATGCTGCTGGGTATCACATAATTCTTGTTATCATAATTCCATCAGTGACATAGCTGTCCAAACTTTGATACAGTCCTAGATTAAACACAGGGCATTTATTTAGTAAAAATCCATGCTAAGCTCTGTGGATTTAAATCTAAGCCACCATGTGAAAATGCCATTATTCAGCATCTGTGTCTTTTTGTCCTTAGTCGTAATATCCCACCCTGCAGAATGTTTGACAAAAAACAGCTGCTGGAATGAAAGAAAGAGATATTGAAGAAGTAGAAATCATGCTTTTCTTGATTTATGAAGCTCAGCATAAATACATTAATCAAAACTCTATATAGTTGAAAGATAGAAAAACAAACTGGAGCTGAATGAATTATGAAAGTTATTCAATACAAGAAACATTACTCACAGATTTATGAGGATATGTGGATAATAATACAAGAAGCCTCTCACTTTTTTTTTTTTTTTTTTAGAAAAGGATAGTAAGAAAAAGGAATGAAGTATCAGAAATTAATCTGGTGAGTTACTCTAATAGTTATGAAGCCTTTATTAATTGGAAATATTTTGGATTTAAGTGCTACACTGACCTTTGCTCAATATTGCCAATTGCTTTTTCTATTCAGGAAAATAAGCAACAGATCCAGTCATACAAACAAGTATATTTTTTATTTCCATCTATAGTCATTACATCAGCATTCTTCAAGATATGTTTTCATTTTTTGTTTAAACTTTATCCCCTATGTGCTTGCCACAAGACATCAAATTAAATTAATTGTAATCAACTGGAACATGTATAAATTAAAAGTTCATTTTGAAAACTCAGTCTAGAGAGGATAATCAGTAAAATTAACTTTTGAAGGATAATAGTATCTGAATACTTAAAACTTTTAAAAGTACATGAACATTCTGATATTACATTTATTTATCTAAAAGTACTATAGTCTTTATTTAATATTATTTCATTGCTTAGTATTTAAAATACTTTATACTGATGTAAATCAGCTGTAAATCATTGTTCATACATTAAAGTAATCATGACAATGACTTCTAACACATAATTAGCAATGTGTAATCCTTAATCTTCTAATGTTATGCAACTAAAACTTAGTTTCTACAGTGTTAATATTTTAAGAACTCATTCTAAAAGTCTTTTTTTTCCAACTGAGAAATGTTTGTCCTTGACAAAGCAGAATCCATGGGTGAATCAAGAGAGTACGCATCCAGCAACTGGGAAAAGACATTATGCAAGAAACCAATTAATGGATTATTGTATGATCATTGTCAATTGCCTTAATATAGAATCTAACATCTGTCTTTCTTTTATGACCTCATGAGAGACATGCTATTCTGCATATGACCCTTTGAAAGCCTTGTGTGAACTAATTTTGGATACTATCCAACTTATTCAGCAGTAACTGGTACCGATAGAAGAATATTTGTAGCTCAGGGTTGAAATGAGGAGTCCTTGGTGCTCTCTGAGCCTGGTTGTTTTCTTGCAGATGCTTCATTATTGAAACTAGGTAATATTATCAGTGCTAGCTGATGATTTCTAGCATTAATGATGTTACCTAGTTTGGGTAATAAAACGTCTGCAAGAAAAAAATGAAACTCAGAGACTACCAAAAATCCCTCAACAGTATATGAAATTATTTTCCTTCTAAACCATCTTTATACCCAACTACAAAACAAACAAAAAATGAAAACAAAAACAAAATAGAATATTACTCATAAAAATCATGTAATCTTGTGCGAATCTTACTAATTTCAAAGATAGCCACAAAGAGACCTGTGATTGGATTAATATACTTTGGGTTTCATTGAATTAATCCAATTAATATTATGGCAATGTGAGGCAGCTGTGTTTATCTGGATTTAGCTTCATGCAGGGTTTAACTGGATTTAGCTTCATGCAGTAATCCCTATCTACCTTTATTTGAAAATATTGTGGAAATGAAAATGTTGACTAGTACATAGAATGACTTGTTTTCCTAATAGAGAAAGAGGGAGGGAGGGAGGGAGGGAGGGAGGGAGGGAGGGAGGAAGGAAGGAAGGAAGGAAGGAAGGAAGGAAGGAAGGAAGGAAGGAAGGAAGGAAGGAGGAATCCAAATAAAAAAAAACAAGACTAAACTAGAAAGAGTAAAACACACTAATGGGTGTTGTTTATTAATTATATTAATAAATTCAGTTATTATCCCCAATCAGTTTACAAAGAACAAACAGACAGGGCTGCCCAATTCTTAGATTATTACCACAGTGGCCACATGTATCTACTGAGACAGGCACTTCCAGAAAACATTGAGTGTTCCATCAACAAGTCATGATAAAACCATGAAGTAATACAAATTTAAAAATGAAGGGTTTTTTTTCAAAGTTTCTTAACTGTAAAAACAAAACAATGAAAGAATAATTTTTAATGACAGATTTCCTAATGAAATATCAAATGATAATAAAATTAAAATGATAGATGATAGATAGATAGATAGATAGATAGATAGATAGATAATCTGATAAAACCAAAACAATCTTAATTAATCAGTCTATTTAATACAAAGAAGCAATAATTCAAACACCCTGAATATATTAGTGGAATCAAGACAAAGTATGCTGACTTGCATAGAATAACATGAACATCTTTGGGGTAAAGCTGAGCTTTACCTTGGGAATACTGGCTATAACAAAACCAAACTAACACGGACTATCCTTAGTGTTAGCAAAGAATGCTTCATGCAATGGCAGCAATATGGTAAGAAAATATGTGACTTGTTTTTTTCTAACAGAGATTTTTAAAGAAGCTATTGAAGAAATGATTTCTTTCAACTCTGAGAAGCACCACTTTTGCTATTGCTTAACTTAGATGGCTCATCAAATCTTTTCTTTTATTCTTCTGAATACTTTTTCCTGTTGTTTAAATGGGTAGCAAAACCGTTCCTTCCTGATCCCCAATGGGAGATCTTTGCTATCCCTTCTCTCTCCCACTTATAAATTATTCTAGTATTGCCCTGGAGATATCATTATGAATTCAATTCACTCTACAGTCCTGGGTTGAAAGGATGCCCAGAAGAATTATGCTGCCTCAAAGGTTTGGAAATCCTTGTTTTCTTTCTGCTCTAAGTTTCACAAATTATTAAAAGAGATTGTTAAAAATTAAAAAGCAGAGCTTGTAGCTGAAAACCACCTTCTTTGGAGATGCTGCAAGAATTCTAATAATGTAGCTGATGCGTTCAAAACTATGTTTATTTTTTTTTTCTTTTGGCAAAAGAAATTGTTTCTATGACATGTGTGCATGCGAGTGTGAGTAACATGAATGTTCTAAAATCAAAAAAATACTCTTGTAATACAGTGAATGGTATGCCTTTTAAAATAATATCAGCAATGAATATTATTCATTTTGAGGCATTTCAGTCTATATCTGAATTACCTAGAAATATCTTGAAAAATTCTAAGTAGCAAAATAAGTGATGGAATATGGTTTGCATGCCAAAACCAAGTTGCTATAGATTTTTCTTTGCAATTTCAGAATCTAAAAATTAAGCTTGCATTATAATATGGAGATAAATATAGTAAATTATTCTTGCCTGTTTTCTATTTGTCATGCTTTTTCATATACCTGATTATTAATGCTTATATATGTTGTAACTGATGTCTTTAATATTTCAGTCTTTAAATTACATTTCATTCATTTTTTTAAATAAGACCACATGTTATATAACCTTATCTCAAAAGTCCATGCTAGTTCAGGCATTATATTAATAAAAACTTCACCCATAATTCTAAATCATTGTTGGAAATGTAACATTTGAACCAATGGCATTCAGACCTTATATACTCACTTAAGAATGTTCTGAAATGAACTCATGTTCATGCCTATAAGTGAGATTGTGATTATACTCTGATATTGCACATAATTAGTGGAGACATAGGCTCCACTAATTATGATTCGGACAATCAACATTTCATCTTAAGAAACCAAGATATGCATGTATTCATTGAGACACCAGTATGCAGTTATTCCATTATTTTCTCTATGTGAATAATGAAACAACTAATAGTTGTTAATTTCAGCCAGGAACTATGGTTAATGGCCTCCAAACAAGGTAGAATATGTGCCTCTTTTTAAAATTGACATCTGGTATTTTACTAAGGTTATAATTAATTGTGGCTTCTGGCATCCTCTCTTAAATAACAAAAGAAACCTGAAGACTGATGACATAGGCAGTGATTCTCTTCTCTTTGCCTTTCTTATCAATTGAAATTATCACTCCAATCCCAGAATCATCATAAAATTCTGCCACCCAACATTTGCTGTACCAAGAGCCGTTACTATAAACCTAGAAAGGGTCTGTGTGCACTATTATCTCTATAGCTTTAATGCACATTATTCTAAGGACCATAAGTAGTAGTTCCCTCATCTGAAATTCCAGCACTGCCTAATATCTACTTACTACATGCTAAATCTCTTCTAACTGGCATAAGCAATACCCTGGTTACTCTTGGCATTGGTTCATCCCACTGCCATTATACTCTTGATCATTTTTTCCCTTGAAACTGTGAGTCAACCTGTCAACTGATTTCCTGACCATCAGGTGGCAAAAAAAAAAACAACCCAGGGATTTTAAATCTCTTAGCTGACATCTAGTAATCATCTCAATATGTGCAGCTACTAGATAAGTGCTGTTGAACATCTGGAGTTTGAAAAAAAGGGGTTCGGTGCAGAAGTTGAAGACTTTCTATGAGATCTATATTACAGCATCTGATGTTTAGATCAGCATTCCTTTTGATTCCCCCTAACGTGTTTATTTTGGTAAGTTTCCCCTGAAGTTGTTTGGTCCCTTGAAACTTTCCAAAGTTTATTATTATACCTGCTTTCAACTGTTCAAATTTTTTACACTTCTACTGATGCAGTGAGAGCACGGAATCTGTGCACTGGTATTATAGATGTTATTTACAATGGTATTCAATATTGTAACTTACATTGTATAATTGGTTACTGTTTAATATAAATGTTAGTTCCGTTGCACCAAGATAACAGATTTTTTGTATTTTAATTTCATGGGTTAATAGGTTTTATAGGTTTAGTTATTTCGATTAGTTTTGTAGACTCTATAATGTTCTATTTTGTTCATGTTGGTATCATTGCTTTATTCTATTTATCTAGCAATGTGTTGGTCATTAACCACAATAAAGTCTTCCCCCCATCTCTTTCTCTCCCTCCCTCTTCCTCTCCCTCTCCCTTCCTCCCTCCTCCCTCCCCTCCCTCCATCCCTCCATCTCCCCCCCCCCTCTGAATTTCTCTCTTTCTCTTTCCCAGCTTGGAAGCAATATCACACTGCTACTTCAAAGTCATCTTGTGATCAACTATAATTCCAAAATCCTTCTCACATAATAGTCCCAATTCATGTCTCTTCCATCTAAAACTTCTGTTATATTTTTCAACAAAGTAATTTTGTATTTATTTATTTATTTATAAATGTTCGTTCAGGAACCTTCAGTTCGCTCCTCTAACACAAAATCATTTTTAATCTTTTTCTGCTTCCTAGAATTTCATATCACCTTCAGATTGAATAACATGCCTCTTCAGCAAACCAAGATTATGCAAAACAAATGACGAGACAAATACTACCCTTACATACTTACTATATGTTCCAATGTTTTTCCACAGTTTTTGTATCAACGCAAAAGCTGCAAAAACTGTTCTAGATAAAAGCTATTCTAGATAAAAGAGTAAAGAAGGACTAGAGGTGACATGATAGTATCCAATATTCCAGTATTTGAGGGGCTGCCACAAAGAAGAGGGGTCAACTTATGTTCGAAAGCACCAGAAGGCAAGACAAGAAACAATGGATGAAAACTAATCCAGGAGAGAAAAAAACCTGGAATCAAGGAGAAACTTCCTGACAGTGAGGAGAATTGACCAGTGGAACAGCTTCCCTTCAGAAATTATAGGTGTTTCATCACTGGGGGGTTTTAAGAAAAGACTGGACAGCTACCTGTCTAAAACAGTATACGGTCTCCTGCTTGAGCAGGAGGGTTGGACTAGAGGCATCCAAGGTCCTTTTCAGCTGTATTCTGATTGATCTTATTCAACTTCTCTTAGTTAATGGCAGTGGTGGGATTCAAGCAATTTAACAACCGGTTCTCTGCCCTAATGATTTCTTCCAACAACCAGTTTGCCAAACTGCTCAGAAAGTTAACAACCAGTTCTCCCAAAGTGGTGCGAACTGGCTGAATCCCACCACTGGTTAATGGGCTTAACTTCTGGTAGCTCTTGATAAAGCATTTCTTTCCAGCTCAACCATAAACAAATTATATAGCAATGGCTACTAGGGTAATTCCATAGTTATGCCATACTTTGTTTATATTGCCATAGTTGAAAATTGTGACATTTGCCCAGAAAGAATCACGTTAAGAATAATAAGAGGCACAATGGTAAGATCAAATATGATATGAAGGAATAAGTTAACAAAGACATAATACCACTGAGTTAATTTGTGGTCCAAAGCTTAATTCTTATGTTTCTATCAAGCTCAAGTAAAATCCTGTTGTTCTTGGTTGTTGTTGTTGTTGTTGTTGTTGTTGTTGTTGTTGTTGTTGAACTAGTTCTTCAGAATTGCTCATGGAATGGAAATTTTAAAGAAGAATTTTTGGAGAAGCTAAACCCCAAATATTTTATTTGTTATTCTTTCAGCACTGGTATAGTGATTCATTTCTTTTCTTTTGAATATACCAGAGAAACTTTTTAAATTTGATTGGTTTGGTTTTTCCTAGCACTCTTCACTAAAGTTTTCATACAAATTACAAATGTTGTCAACATCATTTCAAGAAATGTTTTTACATAGTACTGTAATCTGTTCTTCTATCTTCTGTAAGCATCCTTTTTTATTTTCAGATATTAATTTTTTGTACAACCACATTACATTATTCTGCTTTCCCTTTTATTTTCTCAATGGAATTTCTTACAATTCTGCTTTCAGTTTTTTCTTTACTTGAAATTCGCAGGCATTCTGGGGTCAATCTCTTATTAGATTTCCCCCCATGGAATCTGATTTATAATTGCTCGGGTTTATCAGTGTCTGCTTTAGTTTCCCTTAACATAAAACATTCAAATATTATGTGTCGTTTATTCTCTCCAATCCAATACTCACTATCTCCATATTGTCTTCTATCTTCCCCATAGATTGGGTCAAGTAAAACATCTTGTGAAAGATAAATTTGTTAGTAAGACAGGACTGAAACTTCCTGAAATGACCAGATTTGGCAGGCATGGACTTACAAAAAATGTCAGGGTAATTATATCCCCCATGACAACTAATTTATGCCCCTTTAAAATATCTGTAATTTGATTGGATAACACCATCTACATCTTCTATTTGAGTGGTCAGTGATTCAAATTATTGTGGTAGTTGGTCACAATAATTTTAACCCAATAGGACCATCAAGTTCCTTCCTTTTCGATGTCTGCACTTTGAGGAAATTTTAACATACACTACAATCCCTCCTTTCTATTATGTTTTCTACTTTTCTATCAAAATACTTCAAATGCTGTTTCATTGTATTCATCCTTCTAGGTCTCAATTAGTGACATCTGCTCACCATGATTATGCCAAATGATGACCTAGAAATGTCATCTTAAAAATACTTTCCTTACATACTTATGTCCCATGTCTGATGGAAGTACATGAATGGGACCATGTGTGTGATGACATCATTGTTCTATATTGTCATTTACCCTCTTTTCACCTCATTTGCAGACAAACAATCTGGGTCAGTCACTGAGACCAGAGGTTTCATTTTCTGAGCTTTCGGACTCCTATCAACAGGAGTCCTGATTTATCACCAACCTATCAAGTATTTAGACGGTGAGCTGGGCAGCACAAACAAATGACAGCTAATGACTTAAAAGCCAGCCATCAACACACCCCAATCAAAATCTAAAAAGCCGCTTACAACAGGGACTATAAATAACACACACATAAGAGCACAGACTCTTCTACAGAGAAGTTCCCTGAGGATGGGCTCCAGCAGAAGTCTGAAAGCTCGGAAGACAAAACTTCTGGTCCCGGTAACCGACCCAGATTGGATCCTGCAACATTATCCTGGGACACATATATTTGCCTTCATTCATAAGTTTTCTATTATTGTATATTAACTCTTTGCTTTCTTGTAAGAGGAGCTTTAGCTCATCTTATTAATAGTTTATTGTCCAACTTCTCTCTGGGCCCAATTTGAAAAATATTGCAAGTATTGTGATTCTTGTTCAGGGATAAGTTTCAATACCTTAGCTTAATTATTTGAAACATATATGAAAAAAATATCGGCTTAAATACAGTTTTGATACTTTTACCCATGAAAAGCTCATATTACAAGTAAGTTCATTAGGTGCCATTGAGTCAAGCTCAATTCAACATTTGGTACCTGCAAGGACATGAATCACTATGTAGTAACAACTTGTAGCTCTTCCTCTATGTAGTAACAACTTGTAGCTCTGCCTTTATGTATCCAAGGCAGAATGTCTTGGATACCGTCCATCTACAATATCCATTGTGTCACCCTTCTATTTCCTTCAGTCTTGCCAAACAGAGATTATTTTTTCAATCATTCATTCACATCACATTCCCAAAGTAGATGAGTTTCTGTTTAGTGAACATTGCCTGGTGTTTGGCAGATAAATATGCAGGTAATAATACTGACTTTTTTTTTTCTCCACTGAGAACAGAGTGCTCTTTTTTGCAATCATCTAGCAATAGCAACTAGCCACAGAGTTATCATAATGAATTTACATGACAGCCCAATTCTAGTCCCTTCACCATTTTGTTTTTCTTTAACTGTGTGGCAGGAAAAAAAATGACCCAACCATAAAACATCAGTCAGGAGATATATATATATATGAGACAAATCACTAGAGGAAAATGCAAGAGATGGACTAAATTCATAATTAAAAGACAATTTCATTTCACAGAATACAAAATGACAGTGTACTGCTGACACTAATAAGATCTGAAGAGCATGAAGCGGTTATTAATAAGACAGCAGTAGAGCAGAAGCTGCTATCTTTAAGTATCCAGTTACAGGACTGTAGCATAAAAATCCATTTAATAATGATATTTGTGCTTTATTGCATTTGAAAGATTTTTGGAGAGAACTATCACACAGTTCAAACTCAGATCCTTATAATTTATGGCTATTTCTATAGTATCATAGCTCTAGCTAAAACTACAAGGTTCAATGAACTGCTATATAGCATTGAACTGGGGAGAAAACAGATTTTTTTTCCTCATGTGCAACAGATATGACAAGGAAAATATCCCTATCAACCTCATGGGTGACCTTCAATCATACACAACTGTGCCACTATATAAAACACTTCAATGCAACCAAGCTCAATCTATATAGAACAATTCTGAACTTTTAAAAGGAAGCAATGCACTCTTGAAAAAATACTAAGCTTCTTGTTCTTGGTAAACTAGGATGTAAGAAATGATGTTTATTAAGATATGTTCAGATAAAGTTTCTGCCTACAATGAGTGGTTCTATTCCAGGAAATATAACAAATATTCTAACTAACAAATATATTTGGTCATAAACCTTTATGAATTACATTCAACTTCAAATGAAAGTACTAGTTTATAGTCAGTAAACACACACAGAAAGAGATACAAATACACACATACAAATAGTTGTTTTGAGGAAGGATTGGGTGAGAAGAGAACGCAGGAAGCTGCCATAAGACCATTTGCTTCATAAAATGCAGCAGGGACAGCATGCAAAGCACAGCTCCTGGAAGTTTTTCAAACCCTTTATCAACAGTAGATGTAGGAAGGGATTGTATTTTTTTGTGCTTGTGAACTAACATTACTTGTATGTGCACACATCTTTATCCTCTTATGTTAGGTTTATGTGTGAATAGCACATGGAAGACTTCTATTCTTTGTTCTGTGCCATGTGACCAGAAGGATAGAAAAGATACTTAGAATTCTCAATATTTTGAACATCTCCCCAACTGACTCTCCTAGAGGAAAAAAATGGGATAATTCCTTTTTGTTCATAGTCCCTGGTCCATCTTTCTTTTCTTAACTTCTCCCCTCATACCAAATTTTGTTCCGGTGTTAGAGAATTACTCTGCTACTGTACAGATTCAGTTCCAATCCCCTTTATATATTTTATTTCCAACATTTTCTTGGGTTAAATATCTGCAGAGATTATCAGTCATCCAAGTCATAGTTGTCTCAAAGGTGCTTTTGTTAAAGAGGCAACTGGACTGTTTTTTTCCTTGAGGAAAAAGAAGAAAACATTTTGTTTCCCATCAAAGAAGCTTCATCAGTTCTGGTGGTGGGGAGATGGAAGATAGGTATAGGTTCTAGTGTGTGTGTGTGTGTGTGTGTGTGTGTGTATGTGTGTGTGTGTATGGATGTGTGTGTGTGTGTGGATGGGTGAGTGGGTGAAATGGAAGGATTGTATTTATTTGCAGTCATCTGATCATTAGCACTCTCTGAGAGTTGTTGAGGCCACTTGGGGGGTTTATCTGTGCCCTCAGGGTCACCTGAATCAGGGTGCAATTGGTTGTGAAATCTTCTTGGAACTGCAGCAAGGGTTGCATTGAAATTGGAGAAAGGTGATGTCTTATTCCTCACCCTCTGTTGAGGGAAGGGTGCTGAATTCTAACACAGATGGATTAATTTACCCCTCTTTCAAACCAATAGTCCTTTCTATCCAAAATTCCCTTGGGTTGGAAATTAAAAACCAAATCTGCTTCCTGACTCCATTTTCAGCATCGTGTACACTCATTCGGGCTATTGAATTCCAATGTAAAATCAAGAGAAGCACAAAAGGGTCAAAAGAAGAATCAGTAAACATAGTCCCATTCCTGCACCAGATTAATAAATTATACTTATTCAAATATCTGTTGCAGTTAAGACTGAAGCCAGTATTGGCAGCTCAGTGAGGTAGGTTAAATCAGCGGTGAAATCTCTCTCTCCCCCCCCGGTTCTATCTAGCTCACTGAACCGGTAGCGCTGGCGGTGGAAGGCTCTGCCTATCCGCAGACACGTCATTACATCCCCCCTTTTTTTTTACCATCTGTGCATGTGCAGAAGAGGTGCGCACATAGCGCACACGCTCCCCGCACTCCCATTTCCAAACCGGTAGCGAAGATAAGTGGATTTCACCACTGAGTTAGATGGTTACTGAGAGAACAGCCAGTAATATGTCAGCAACACCTCATGATCAATTGATCTGCTTACTGCAACTGTCGTTCTTGGTTCTTGTTGGAACCAAGCTGTAGGACATATTTTTAATAAAATAAATCCTAACTCATCAACAACATAGAAGTATGTAGACAATGGAAGCAGTCCTTAGATCAACTTAGAGCTGGAATTAAAACAGCTCCAAAAATCATTCATATTCTAATCGATTGTGGTATTGAATGTGCACGATGCTGAATAAGAAGCTACATTGATTCTAAGGCAGTTCTATTAAAAAGCAGATTTTTGAACCCCAAATGAGGGATCTCTTTTTCTATTTGAATTCCTAGAAAATTTTATGAGTAGGCTATATTAGCTCCGCTTCTGCTAAAGATTTTCCTCCCACAATTTATTCAGGTCCTCCTATCAAAATTGGCAGCTTGTATTCCAATTATGCCTATGTATTTATTTCTTATGAGAGACATAACTAATTAGATAGTTAGTAACAAAACTACCACAAGCTTTTTTAAATCTTCCCAGACTAATGAGTTCTATACATTTCACCAATTATCTGCATGATGTATTATAGTATCTTGATATCAGTACATGTCATCTAGTACATTATTGAAGTTAAACCAAGTAAATGGGAGCTTGAGGTAGCCGTCATCCTTCTATTTCATTAGGTAATTTTTCCTCAGTCAGTGTGTGGTCATTGGGCAAATTCAGACTTTGGACTGAAGCCCAGAATTTTCAGTTCCAATCCTTTAAAGAAAAGGCTGCTAAAATAGTTTGTAATGCTATTTATTTGGCAAGACTTTTAAGTAATTAGTTTGAGCAGTCTCATTATTCAGCACAACTCTTCTCCCTCTTAGTTATTATCCTAACTAGCAATTTCTCTGTTTATTTTCTCATTCATAATAATTGGGCCAGCACATAATATGACTATTCAAATTGACCTGATACTTACCACAATCTGTTAATGTCTCTTCTCAGAGAGTCCCTGGTAGAAAATGAGAAATGTGAATCTGAAAAAAAGTCTATTAAGAAGTACTAAAATAATCCTCACTTATTAATGGCTTCCTTTTAACATCCCAATTAGCTTGCATATGGGCAATTGTTTTTTATAGGTCTGGTAGAGTTGTAAGCTAGACTGAGAAATCAAAACATACCCTGAAAAAAAAAGCAAATGATGAAAAGCTTCATCTACTTGCCAAAAGAAACTACATTCATATGTTTATGAAGTCACCTGAGAGTCTTCACCTTTTGATTCATTCAAAAAGATGGGCTTCTGGAATAAAAACCCAAAGCTAAGATGTTCCCTAATAAATCCCCATTATGTTGGAAGTGTAAAAACAATTATGGAACATATTATCACCTCTGGTGAACGTGTCCAGGGTCAAAAACTTTTGGGCCAAAATCAAAAGGTGGCTAGAGAAAATAATACAACAACCGATAAATGGAAAACCTGAGATGTTCCTACTAGGGATATTTACAGAAAAATTTACGAAGGAAGTAAAATATTTAATATTACATATTTTAACTGCCACTTGTATAGTCTCTGCCCAGAATTGGAAGAAAGAAAATGTACCATCTGAAGACGAGTTAATAAAAAAAAAACTTGGAATGTGCCGAGATGGACAAACTGAACTTAAAGAAAAAGAAGATACAGAATATTATAGGACTTGGCACAAGTGGTATAAGTGGTTGGAGGGAAGGAAAAATGAAGAAGAAAATTAGGGGAAAAGATAGAAATGTTAAAAAAGACAGAAAGGATATGTTAAAGTATAAAAAATAGGAAACAGATATGAATGAGAGAAATATATTGTATATATAGTAATTAAAATGTTGGGGACAAATAGTAAATTGGAATAACACAAAGAGAAAGAAGGGGAAATTGTGAATAACAAAGATCACCATGCAATAGCTGTAAAGAGAGTGTGTTTATAAATGTTGTATGTCTTGTACTGTTATATTGTGTTATAAAAATAAAAATAAAAAACTTAAAAAAAAAAACCAAAGCCAATTCCGTGAAGCCATCATAATCAGTTGCAACTACTTATGGAGTTAATATAACCATTAACATTTTAACTCTGTAAAATCATATAAGATAACTACCGTAGCTGCAAATCTGGGGGAAAAAACCTTTAAAACCAATTATCAGGAAGTAAATTCAATTAACTTACTTCTAACTTACATATAAAAGACTGTAGCTCAAAGATTGTTTTTTAAAAGCAACTATATTTGCTTTGTGACTGGAAAAGGATGTTTTCATTATTAACAAAATTTTGATCTATTGTGGAATAAACATTCTGTTTGGCATAGATATAATTGTAGCCAAATACATTCATGTTGCAGTTTCTTTCCTTCTGTTCCTCGACTTACAACTATATTTAGTGATCTAAGTTACAACAGCACTGAAAAAAGTGATTATGACCTTTTTCCACACTTATGTCTGTTGCAGCATCTCTGTGGTCATGTGATCAAAATTTGGATGCTTGGCAATTGCCATGCATTTATATCAGTTACAGTGTCCCAGAGTCATGTGGTCACTTTTACAACCTTCTTACAAGCAAAGTCATTGGAGAAACCAGATTCACTTAACAACTGTTACTATTGTGGCCCGTACACAACCTGTGCAGTAGTAGCTGATTCAGACAGCAAGGAGGCTGGTGTGGTGCTGCGCCAGCAGCCTGTGCAGCTGGCACTCAAGTCGGACAATGAGGAGGCTGGAGAAGATGTGGTACCAGAGGCAGGGATTCAGCCAGGGCCTTCAGAACCTCCAGAAGCTCCCTTAAGTGAAGAGAACAAAGAGGAGGAGCCTCTTCTCGATGTACAGGCGCGCAGAGCTGCCAAAAGGCAGGAGTGGCTCCTCAGGAGGAGGTCTCCTCAAGAGTAATTGGGGCTAATTGGCCACTCCCTTACCCTATTTAAGGAGGAATGCCGATTGAAGCAATTTGCAGGGAACAACTTAGTTCACATACCTTCGTGTCTTGTCTTGTTTATTGCTTACTGCAAATTGCTTCTGGGCATTCTGCCAACCATAGTATGCTTTCAATTATTATTCTCTGAATTCTTCGTGGCTGTTAATGCAATTAATTAACAGCCATTGTTGTAAAAGACTGGTTTATTTAGTAAACTAAGGTTTGAAAGGACTTTGTGTGTGCTGCGTTTTTTGGGGTCCATAGCTGGGACAGAACAGTTACTAACTTAATAATTGCAGTGATTCACTCAACAACTGTGGCAAGAAAAGGTTGTAAAATGGCACAAAACTCATTTAACAACTATATCGCTTAGCAATGAAAGTTTTGGGTTTAGTTGTAGTCATAAGTTGATGACTGTAGTATATTCACCATATTTTAGAACAGTTTCCATAATAGTTCATCATATTCTAAATTAAAAGAAATCTTTCATTTAAAAAAAGATTTGCTGTATACATTTTGTCATTTGAATTTTTAAAAAATTACCAGTCACTGTTAAGTATACTTTGTACTGGAATTTGATATAATATGTAGAATCTTTCCAGTTTGAAAACACGTAAACTATAGTTTTACAAAAGGTGTTTTATTTTACATCTAATGTTATAAAATTATCTTGCAAAAAGGTAACAAAACTATTGTGTCAAAATGTGCCTTTTGATTTCCCAAAGTTTTCTTTCCCCATTGAAGAGGCTTTGGCTTCCTACTTCATTCTTTGGAAGTTTTATAGCTTCTTTAGAATATTTCTGGGTGGCATTTTGGAAATTTATTGTTGGGAAGCAGGACTAAACTAGACTAGACTAGAATTCTTTATTGGCCAAGTGTGATTGGATACACATACAATGTATTCTACAACTTGAGATGATCATAATCATAAAATACAATCATCATAAATCATAGATACAACACTCAGTGATAGTCATAGGATACTAAAGCAATCAACATAAATCATAATAGGATACTAAATAAAAGCAATTAACATAAATCCTGAGATACAACAAGTTACAGTCATAAGAATCTAAGTAAATAGGTAATAGATGAGGAGGATAATAAGTAACACAGCCCTACTAGGTGGTTTGACATCTAAGGGCATAGACAGTGTGGTTGGAATTAGTTGTTTAATAGAGTGATAGTGGTGGTGGGGGGCTGCCTATGTCTCTGGTTGTTTTGGCATGCGATGCCCTATACCCGTGTTGGTGAACCTATGGCATGCATGCCACAGGTGGCACGCATATTGGTGGGCACACTACTGTTGCCCTAGCTCAGCTCCAGCACACATGCACGCGCCAGCCAGCTGATTTTCGGGCCTTCCGGGCCCACTGGAAGTCGGGAAACAGCCTGTTTCTGGCCTCCGGAGGGCATCCAGGAGGGTGGGGAAAGCCATTTTCGCCCTCCCCAGGCTCCAAGAAAGCCTCTAGAGCCTGGGAAGAGTGAAAACAGGCCTACCGGGCCCACCGGGCCAAAAGCATGGGGAAGGTGGGGTGGGTCATGCGCGCATGCACAGGGGGTGGGTTGCATTGAATTATGGGTGTGGGCACGCACGCGCATGCATTCCCCCCACCCCCTGCATTCCCCCCACTTTTGGCACACGACAGCAAAAAGGTTAGCCATCATTGCCCTATAGCGTTATCTTCAGGGAAGAAGTTGAAACAGTTTATGTCCAGGATGTGAAGATGAGCTATTGTTGATATTTTCCATTGTGCAACAATTAACTTATTTATTGAGATGTGCTGTGCTTTGGATCAAAAGCCTGAAAGGTGCTTTGGAGAAAATGCAAATGCTATACTTGTCAGCACTCCTTAGAGAAGCTGCATCTTTTCCTGAGTCTCATACCAGCATACCAGCTGCACAATCCCAAGAAAATAATGGAATAGAATAGAATAACAGAGTTGGAAGGGATCTTGGAGATCTTCTGGTCCAACCCCCTGCTTAGGCAGGAAACCAGGTTATCCAATCTCTTCTTAAAAACTTCCAGTAATGGAGCATTAACAACTTCTGGAGGCAAGTTGTTCCACTGATTAATTGTTCTAACTGTCAGGAAATGTCTCCTTAGTTCTAAGTTGCTTCTCTCCTTGATTAGTTTCTACCCATTGCTTCTTGTCCTACCCTCAGGTGCTTTGGAGAATAGCTTGACTCCCTCTTTCTTCTGGCAGCCCCTGAGATATTGGAACACTGCTATCATGTCACCCCTAGTCTTTTTTTTCATCAAACTGGACATACTCAATTCCAGCAACCGTTCTTTATATGTTTTAGCCTCCCGTCCCCTAAATAACAAATAATAATTGATTTAAATGCACCTATTGTAAATCTATTCCGAAGAACCTTTCTGACTTCGGATCTGAAGTGAGAATACCCCTGCTTGCTCAACATATAATGTGCATCTAAACAGAAAGTGGTGTCTCGCTTCTGCATTGCTCTCTCTCATACAAAGTCACAAAAAAGGAGGAAAAAACCCAACTCCACACATACCGTATTTTTCGGAGTATAAGATGCACCTTTTCGCCCCCTAAAAGCGGGTGAAAATTTAGGTGCGTCTTATACACCAAATGTAGTCCTGCCCACCCACTGGCCCCACCCTTTGGCCTTTGCCTCGCAGCAGTTACCTCTTTGCAAACAAACAGCAAGAAAAAACAGCTACTTTTAGCTTCAGCACAGCCTAATTAGCACAAGTTGATTGGATCGGCCTCCTGACTCTCAGCTGATTTGCTCTCAGCTGTTTTGCGCAGGGCTCTGCTTCTTGCTGCAAAGAGGTAAATTGCTGGAGCAGATTTTTTTTTTTCCTTGTGCTAATCAAGCTATGCTGAAAATGAAAATGAAAGTAAAGCAGGCTGTTTGCTGCAACGAGGCAAAATTGCTCAGAGGCAGATGCAAAGGGAGATTTCTTTTTCTTCTTTTCTTCACCAAAAAAAGTACTGTGTCTTATACTCCGGTGCATCTTATACTCCGAAAAATACGGTATTAAGGTGTTCACAAAGCTTTAAAAGGATACCCGCAGTTTATGAACATTTGCTCAAATAACCCCACTGAAAATTCCTCAATCAATGTAGGAAATCAAATTAGTTATGACACGGCATTTTGTAGACTGAGTGACGGAAAGGTTGTAGTTCTGTTATTCAAAGCACTTTATCAATTTTGAAATTTTGCTTCCATACGTGGAGAGCATATCTACAGGCTGGTTAAATGATATGATGGTTGTCTCTCATTGACATGTCTTATTTTGGTCTGTCAAAGCTCTTTCTGTTCTTTTGCTTCAAGACCAAGCTTTGCTAATGCCTTAGTCTGGCACTCCATCAAAAGCAATACAATAATGAGAGCCTTGTTCCTGGGGGAGCAAAACGCTGCCAAGCATTTGTGCCAGCCCACCTAGAATCAACGAAACCTAGTGATCTCATATGTCAAATTGCATCTTTTCTTAAGGGTAAAGCAGGAGACATTGCCTGGAAACTCAGACAAGAATTTGAAACAGTTCATTTTTACACATATTTTTTTTTTAAAAAAAAAGAATAATGTATTGTTAAATTGGAATTTTTATACCATCTGCATCAGTTCACCATAACTGAGACTCCTTGCTGGGCAATTTTCAATGCTCTCTTTCTGCATCACTATACCTGCTTTAAAAAGGAAGCAGGAAAATATTTTTTAAAAAATTCACTGTGCTAAAATCAATAAAGCATATCATAAATTATGGTATATAAAGTATTCCATCTCTTCTATTTCCATATCATTCTGCAAGCCCCCCCCAAAAAAATCCTGAAGCAGCTACAACAAACAAATCTTTCTCAAACCTCAAAATGTTTGGTATTCACTTGCCTTCAGATCTCAAAACCAGACATTTGAATCAAATTTTGCCCTCTTCACATCTCAGATTGGAATCAAATCGGATCTGAGTTTCGTAGGATTAATATTAAGCTCACATCAAAACCCTCCTTTCAACTTCCCACCCTAGGGGGATTTTTTTTTCTGCTTTTGTCCTTTATTTTCAAAGTACTCTCAAATTTCTTTACAATATCTTTTGATGGTATTTTGAAGCCTTTTTTTTTTAGTCTGATAACATGTTGGATGGTGCTGATGTTGTTTTTACATTACCCAATTTTACACTGACCTGGTCTGTTTACGCTTCCTAATCTGAGAAATCCCCGTGAGAAAATGTCTCTCAACGTGTTATTCTTTTGGAGGTAATTGAGGGATGGGAAGGCAACAGGACTGCAGATTAGCGTCATTGTAAAATGAAAGGCAAGACAATTACAAACAACTCTCAGCCTGGTTACAAAGATAAATTTAAAGCATTCCAACTCCATTTTTCTTCTTGAATAAACATACAAAAGACCATCACTCACAATTAAGTTAAGTTCATATCCTTATTTAAGTATCGATTTCATGTAACTAAGAACTATATGAAGACTGCACTTCCTCCAGTACCCATCCTACGGTCTAATATCCATGCCCTTTAGAAATCTCTGCAAAATCATTTGTTCTGTCTCCCCTCATGAAATGAAACCCAAATCACAAGTGCAGGGTCTCATATGTTGGAAATCGCCAGATCTTTAAAGAGCTTCTGAACTTCATCAAATATTTGAGGGAAGTACCTCTTCAAAAACATTGCTGCAGAACATCATCTCCCTTCTAAACAACAGAGCTAGCTAACAACAGCTTCTAAATATTCACAGAATAGCAATAGCACTTAAGACTTATATACCACTTCACAGTGCTTCACAGCCATCTCTAAGTGGTTTACAGAGTCAGCAGATTGCCCCCAACAATCTGTGTCCTCACTGTACCAACCCTGGGAGGACGGAAGGCTGAATCAACCTTGAGCCTGTCAGGATCAAACTCTTGGCAGTGAGCTGAATTAGCCTGCAATATTGCATTCTAACCACTGCACCTCCACGGCTTAGAATAGATTGAAGGAATTGAATCTCTGCCAGTGTAAGCAGAGTTAGCCTGCAATACAGAGATAAAATGCTCCTGGTTTGGACCGGATCGCCTGATCCGGTAGCGATGGCGGCAGGTGGTTCGGAGAACCAAAAATCCCTGCGACACACCCCCCATGCCCAGCTGAGCCGCACAATCATCAGAGGCTTTTTTTTTAATTTTTAAAAGCATTTTTTCTACTACCTCTTCCAATGAAAAATGCTTTTAAAAGTAAAAAAAAAGCCTCTGATGATCGTGCGGCTCAGCTGGGATCATCAGAGGCTTTTCAAAGCATTTTTTTCCTGCAACCTCTTGGCCAAAGAGGTAAAAAAAAACGCTTTGAAAAGTCTCTGATGATCCCAGCTGAGTTGCCTAATCGGCAGAGGCTTTTCAAAGCATTAGAAAAAATGCTTTGAAAAGTTTTTTTAAAAAAAAGTTGGTCACGTCCACCTAGTCACATTACCCACCACCACCAAGCCACATCCATAGAACCGGTAGTAACAAATTTTACATTTCACCCCTGCTGCAATACAGCATTCTAACCACTATGCCACCACAGCTCTTAGCAGCTACTGTTAGCAGGGCAAATGGACCGAGCAAGGCAGTTCACAGAAGATCTTTGTGATGTAGGAAGACAGCCTTCGCTCTCATTGTCTCTGCTCTATGGAATATTCTCCACACTCTTTCCTGGCCTTCCAAAAAGGGTTTAAAACATGGTTCTGCACACATTTGTGGGGTTGGTTCGTGCCATAGCAGCCCCCCCCCCCCACCTTTGCCTTTCTCAACTAATTTTTAACAGGGTTTCATTATTCTTGCCATCTAAAAGTTTTTTTAAAAAAAAATAATTCTAAAATTTAAGTGCAATATTTTTATCTACTGCTTTTATACTTTGATGTTTTATTGCACACCACCCCGAGTCCCTCTTTGAGGGAGGTGGGCAGTTCAGAAATGTGAAAAATAAAAATAATAAATAAAGCCCATCAATACCACCTCAAATATGGAGTCTCCCTATGGAGGTACTGTTGAAATGATACCAGTACAGAAGTACTGCTTTATTCACTGAGAATATTTGGAAATCAAATATTTGGAAGTCAATTTGGTATAGTGATTAAGGCATCGGACAAGAAATCAGGAGACCATGAGATCTAATCCTACTTTCTCAGCCCTGGGAAATGGCAATTTTTTCTGAAATTTGACTGGCAGTCAAGAGTAACATGAAGGTATACATACACACACACGCACACACACACACACACACACTGGAAATTAGAGGAATCATTGTGTTATGAAATTACTGAAGCTTACAGTAAGGCTCCACCAATATAAGAAAGTTAATATTTTACTGAACGTTTGTGATAGGCTAGATTATCATATGCATAAAACACATTACACTCTACCAATGAACCAAATCACAGTGATCTCTAAAAAGACATCATCATCATCATAACATAGAGATTGAAATTTCCCTGTATTTTTTTCTCTTTGGATAAAGCATTACCTGTAAAATACTTTCATATAGAGTACATTCATCTTCATCTGTTCTATCAGGCTCAATTAGTATATTCCTTCCAAGATGAATGCTGCACAGACTTCAGATAAGTCTACCTTATTACTGCAAAGGGCACATATGCTTATTCCACAAAGCTAATTAAGGATTATTTCAATGGTGGAAAAATATCTGTACAGTTTTTTTAAAAATAGAAAAGTTAGGAGTGAGAAAGCTGTGTTTAGCTCTGCCATTCCGATGTGGACAGCTGCCGACAGCTGTTTTTTTCATTTGTAATATGAATTATCCCCAGTATGTAATACCAATGTTTATTGCACTTAAAATACATGAATAAAGCTACTACTTTAAGAATAATGTTGAATTTCGTTGTATGGGTATACTGTGTATACTCGTACAATGACAATAAAGTTATTATTAATAAACATTTGGCTGATTTTCAAAAGCCAATATTTTGGACATTTCTATATACTATAATACCCAACATATAGAAACTCAGCACTCATCTTTAGACTCAAGTAAGTTTTGATCCTTAAATCAAGAGATTTAAATAAACTACTAGGTTACAAGAAAATGGGTATTTTGTAACTATGAATACCCTGAATCTTTAATATTTTGTCTGATGAACATTTACAGCCAAGTTTCAAGAAGCAATCATTATTTCCTAGAAAGAGGAGGTAAATTACAAGCAAATGTTTTTTTTATTCTTATATCTCCAAGAGTTGTTCTTTACAGTCTTGAGGTTCTTTCTGTATTCAAAATATGGAAAAGAACTTCACGTAACTGAAATTATTTGAACAGTTGGAATTATTCATAACTATTATGCACGTTGTTATACATATGCATGCAATTATAAATTGGGAAAGTTTCATTGCTCTAAAATGGAGTGTTGAGAAACACTATCTCGTTTCATTATGAGATGGGCAGCAAATAAATTCAATAAATAAATAAATCTTCATTCTTTCCCTGTGGTCCATATTTCAACTTGGGGTGATGCCAGTTCTTGGCAAAAATGGGGACATGGTTGATGGTGGGGAATGATTCTTGGGGAACGTTTTGTTCTGTTCTGGTTTTTGTATTAATGTAGCTTATAGCCCTGGGTTCAGTGGTGGGTTTCCAAAAATTTTTACTACCGGTTCTGTGGGTGTGGCTTGGTGGGCGTGGCATGGCTTGATGGGCATGGCTTGGTGGGCATGGCAGGGAAAGGATACTGTAAAATCTCCATTCCCACCCCACTCCAGGGGAAGGTTACTGCAAAATCCCCATTTCCTCTCAATCAGCTGGGACTTGGGAAGCAGAGAATAGATGTGGGCGGGGCCGGTCAGAATTTTTACTACCGCTTCTTTGAACTACTCAAAATTTCCGCTACCGGTTCTCTAGAACTGGTCAGAACCTGCTGAAACCCACCTCTGCCTGGGTTCCTATGCAGGTACTTCCCAGACTTGATCCTGCTTCTTTTCTTTTCTTTTCTTTTCTTTTCTTTTCTTCTCTTCTCTTCTCTTCTCTTCCTTTCCTTTCCTTTCCTTTCCTTTCCTTCCTTCCTTCCTTCCTTCCTTCCTTCCTTTCTTTCTTTAGAGACCATCAGCCCTCCATCAACTGCCATGTGCTACTGTCTGGGATCAAATGACAACTCACAGGCTTTAATACTGAAAAGTGAAAACACCAGTACCCATAGGAATGAATATGAGGCACATTAAATGTTGTCAGAGGCATAATAAAAATGTAAGGAAGGAAGTAAATAGTTTATTGAATAAGTCTCCAGTCCGTTTCAAATCATAATTAAAATTAATAGAAAGGCTCTCTTGAGTATTACTTGTTATTTGTTTATATAATTCAAAGATGGGAAAGATTCTTTCAAGCAACAGGCTGTAAAACACAGATAAATATGTCTTGTTGGATTTCTGAAAATGCCTCTTCTATAAGACCTTTGTAACTAGGCTAATGGCTTTCTGGAATTAGACCAAGAGTTACATATATTGGCCAGATTTCTTCTAAGTAGTAATAATTCTACGTAATAACAATAACCATTTAATGCTCTGCAGCTTTGCTTTTGAAGGGAAAAATAGTGCTATGGCTTGCTTCAGAAGTTGTGGATGCTCCATCACTGGAGGTTTTTAAGAAGAGATTGGACAGACATTTGTCTGAAATGGTGTAGGGTTTCCTGTTTGAGCAGGGGGTTGGACTAGAAGACCTCTAAGGTCCCTTCCAACTCTGTTATTCTGTTATGATTTGCAGCTCAGAATTTGTACAAGTACCACCTGCTAGAAATATCTTAAAGAAATTGAATATTTTCCTTAGCTTCCATCATGCCGTCCATTGCTGCTGCATAATCTTAACAAAAATATATTCGTATTTGGTGTTTCAGGCAGATACTATATACATAATTCCAAATCACATTTCTTCCTTTGAATTTTAACCAGTGTGCAACTCTAAGAACAACAACAATAATTCAATTATATTGCTGCCAACATTACTCTAACTCATGGCACTTTCAAATAATGAAACACAGAAACTCTTTAAAATACAATTAAACCTTAGTTAAAGCTACATAAAGCAATAATAACATCCATAATTAGTGCCATGCAAAATCTGAATTAAGAATTACATTTGATAACTTTGTGAGAGTGACAGAATAGACATTATGTATATAAACAAATGCCATTATGAATATCTCAAAGATTACTTGGAGAATATCTATGACAGAATGAATGCTAACTAGAGACAAATTTAGCTAGCATCCTCTTCTGTGATGGAGCCACAGGAGCAGGTATTGGGAGATCTATTTTTCCAGTGTTTTCTGGTCTGCATATGTGATGCAGCAATATTATATGGAAACAACATTTCTCCAGGAACTGCTGGAGAAGGTGAAGTCATCTCTGCCAAGAACCCAATGGTATTTTAAATGTGCCTGTTTTTAAAGGTTAATGTATGTTTGAAGAAACACCTATCCCAATGATGGCTAACCTTTTCCAGACCAAGTGTGTGAATGCGCATGTGCACGGCCGATCCCCCAAAATGCAATGCGTGTGCAGCCCCCATGCATGTGCCCCACCCCCCTGCATGCATGCACATCCCCCACATGCACCCTGCCCCTCGCACGTACATGGCAGAGACCCGAAGACCAGCTGGCTGGCGAGAGGTGCGCACGCATGTGCAGAGCAGCTGAGCCGGGGCAACAGCTCGCATGTCTACAGGAGGGTGCTGCATGCCACCTTTGGCACACGTGTCATAGGTTCATGGCCCTATCCACTATAGATATATAAATATATGACCCATTTCATTTTTAATGTATCATTTTTAACAATTCATAGAAATGAGACAGCAAAAACAGATTAATAAAATTAAGGGAATTTATAAGAATGAACTCAATCAACATTTCAGGAACAGTGTATTCCACAACTTGAGAATAACACAGGCAAAGTTTCTTTCCATGTATGTATGTACTGCATGTACGTATAAAACCTCTACCCCACCACAATCATACAATACATAGAATATAAGACCAGTTAAAACATCTACGTAATCAGCAGAGGACCCATGTAGCGACTGTCAAAAACAACATAAACAAAAGATAATTTTTTTGTAAAATTATTGTATAAATTGGAATAAATAAAAATTATAGAAAGTAAGGAAATAAAAAATAATAAAAGATGGTGTCATAATGAACTGAAGAGATTCCCTCAAAAACAGTTCACACTTTGACATTTTCCAAATGTACAATGAATATGAATATCCAGGGGTGTTAGAAGTGACATTCATTCCAATCCTTTGAGCAATCATTCTTGAAGTGAATCAGTTACATCTTGAGATTTAAATCATAGTTTTTTAATTGTAATGAAATAGGAGGACCTACTTTAAATTTAATGCATAATATATATCTTCCAAGGCTTCAGTTCAGCTGTTGTATTAATTTTGCTACTCCCTGGGTTAAACCTGCAATTTCTGCATAACAAAGCTGTTAAGATATCTGATTATTCCAATGTAATGATGCTTGATCCTAATCAGTTGCTCCATGCTTAACTTACGGGGTTTTTTTTCCCTTAGGGTCAAATTCCACTGAATAATATTAATTATTCGCAATACACACTAAGAGTAATTTTACAAGTTGCTTCTTATGTGCAAATAAAATCTTTTTTTCCCTATATATTTAGACTAAATTATTTCCAATTGACCTTGTAACTAGATAATATAACCACAATTTTGCATGAACTGAATCTGCTGATAAAAAATGTGAACCTGGAAATCACAAAAGCATCTATTGCAGGAAAAACTCATTTTGTCTCTGCCTAAAAGGTATTTTTCCTTCTGTGCAAAATACCTTTAGGAGACAATAGTTTGCAATGGAGAACAGATGAGAATGGAATAAATGTTTAACCCTTTCCTATCTTAAATAGAAGAAGGCTATCTTGTGAATGATTTTCTTTTATATTGTTGTATTTTGGGATTGTTTGTTTCTGACTCATGGTTTAGGGGAGTAGATTTATTTTATCCTGGCTTTATTATTTTATATCAAATATATCAAATACACCAAGCTCCTCCTATTTTCCCCAGAACAGTAATCTTGTGAAGTGGATTGGGCTGAGAATAAGTAACAAAGTCACACAGCCACCTTTCATGTCTAAGGCAGGACTAGAATTCACAGTCTCCTGGATTCTAGGCCAGCACCTTAACCCTACACCACACTACACCAAAATGTCCCATGGACATTTAATCTTTTACTATGGATGCTTTTGTATACTGCCCAGAGTCTTACAATTACAGCAGGATAAATATTTAGTAAAGAAAAACAATTAAAAGCCTATGAGTATTATTTAACCACCTACTTTCCCAAAAGTGTATAACACTAAATAATGATGGAATGTGATGGAACACGGTCAAGAGGAGGAGTCCCAGGAGGGAGAGGGTGTATTCCAGAATAGTAAGAGACAATTCAGTCCAGATATTAAGTTTGAGAGAAAGAGGATAAGGACAGTCCCTCCCTAATAGTTCACAAGTATATTATAGATGCAGATAGCAGAGTGCTCAGTATGGCAAGATTTTGTCTATAGATGTGAACAGTAGCGAACTCAGCTTGGAAGAATCACCATGTGTCTATCTTGGTTTTAGGGCTGATATGGAGCTTCTGATTTTCAGCAGCAGAGAACAAAATCATAGTAGTGCTTTCAGCCAACATTAACATACCTATACAATATTTAAATAATTGTTTTGTCTCAAGAGGTGCTTTGGTCACCCTAAACCAGAGGTGGGTTTCAGCACGTTCTGACCAGTTCTGGAGAACCGGTAGCAGAAATTTTGAGTAGTTCGGAGAACCAGTAGTAAAAATTCTGACTGGCCCTGCCCCCATCTATTATTTGCCTCCCAAGTCCCAGCTGATTGGGAGGAAATGGGGATTTTACAGTATCCTTCCCCTGAAGTGGGGTGGGAATGAAGATTTTACAGTATCCTTCGCCTGCCACACCCAAGCCACACCCACCCAGCCATGACATGCCCATCAAGCCACACCCACAGAACCAGTAGTAAAAAATTTGAAACCCACCACTGCCCTAAACATTTCCAAATACTAGGGGCACAGTAATATATTTTATGTTTATTACTTTTTAAGGAATGTTAACCCCACACTCACATAAATTGGCCAGACATCTTCACCAAGTATAATGATGTTTTAATTATATATAATTATATGTGTCATTTTATTGCCCTATTATTTTTTTCCTTTCCTAATTATGTTGAACTATTTCTCTTTTTTACTGTAAAGGCTAGTCAAAAACCATAATAAATATATTTGAGTTGAACTGAATTTTTAAAAGAGGAGGAAAATTGAATAAAAGTTCCATGCCTTCCAGTAGTGTCATAAAACTAACAATTCGCACACTAAGGAAAGAAGGAGCACAACTACAAGGCTTGTCTGTCTGGTGAAGTTGTTTCACCATGATATCCTTTTCCAGAGTGAAAAAGAGTCCATCACACATAAACTGAGTTAATTTGCCAGATTGCTGTTTTTGCTATCCTGCTTAGCAATGGAGAATCTTTTATCGGCCCAATGCTAGAATTGGAATCGAGCATGACTATTAAGAGCAATCAGTATGAAAGTAACAAAGTTAATGTGAATTGGTTGAGAATGATCAAGGGTCTAAGTCAGGGGTGCCAAACTCATGGCATCACGTTGTCATCACGTGATATATCATGACTTTTTTTTCCCCTTCGCTAAAATGGGGGTGGGTATGGCCAGTGCATGACACATCCGGCTTGTGGGCTGTGAGTTTAACACCCCTGGTCTAAGTAGTTGATTCTAGAAATAGCATCATGCAGCATGATTTTTTAAAAGTTAAATAATTAAGCCTTTTTTTAAAAAGGTATATGTTATTGGAAGAAAAAGTACAGTGAACAGCGGCTGGCACCACAGTCCAAACCTGGCAGTGATATACCACTATAGACTGTATCTCAGATCATGCTTTCAAACAATCTGTATATCTTTTAGGCAGAAACAAATACAGACTATTCTTGCTGTTTCTGTTTCACATGGAACCATGTTAAAGATAAGGGTTGTAGTAGTGTTTCTACTGCCTCTGTCCCAAGTTCTCTTTGGAAAGTTTCAGTGGGGCGTTTGGCCTTGATGAAGCTTCATGTTTAGCTAAGCAATGTGTGCCCCATATCTGCCCACTCCTAAAAGGAACGAGAAGCAGCTGCATTGCTTCACTTTCTGAAGAATTGCAATGAGACAAAATACTTGCAATGAGACAAAATACTTCAGGGAAGCAAACTAAGTTGCCTTTATGTTTCAATAAGTGAATCGCAATGCCTCCATGGCATATCATAATTCATTTGGGCAGCATGTGGCTGCTTTATACATCTCGAGCAATTAGGCTTGTAATAAACCACTGCTGGCAGCCATAATGGGTTTTCAAGTCTTGTTTCAGCACCAGACAAGAAAATACTTACCCTGCTTAATTCCTGGTTAGAGATGCCTGCTGAGAAAGTCAGGGCATGAAGTCTAGGTTCAAAGTTGGAATACATCCCATGAAGTGCATCTGAAGCTAACTTAGTTAACTTAGCTAACACCAGTTAAACTTGGTGTTTAACCTCTATTTCATTAATGTTGGTTATTCTATGTGTCACATCCATATTAAATTTCTATAAGGATCAGCTAGAGTCTGAAGCTTACAGTGGAATAATAGGTATTGCATTTTTTATGAGTCTCTGACCCTGCAGAGTAAGTTGCTGAAGAACAGATAACCAAATCCATACATGGTATTTCCTGTGGGGAGTGTTAAGAAGGTCATCTCACTGCACTCTAGAATGTTTCTACTATAGAATCGTTTAAACTATGGAATTGGTTAATATGTAAATTGCAGATGGCAGGAATCTTCCATGGAAGTACAAAGGATGACCGGCCAACTTAACTATGCTAAGAACCAACTATCCCTACAATCGAATTGTTGTCCTTGCATTTCTGAGTCATAAATTAATTCATCATGACATCTTTGTGAAACCTTTAAGGTCTCTTATTTACTATATAATAATTATTTCTTTGGATATACAGGACTCCTGCATTTTTTGGCTTCCTAGGGCTACCATAGCTGGGCTGAAAAAAACTGGAAAAAACTAGATCAGGGGTCCCCAAACTTGGCAGTTTTAAGACTTGTGGATTTCAACTCCCAGAATTCTCCACCCAGCATAGCTGGCTGGAAAATTCTGGGAGTTAAAGTCCACAAGTCTTAAAGCTGCCAAATTTGAAGACCTATGCCCTACATAAAGACATGAAACAAACAAACAAAAGTAAAAACATGCAGGCCCAACCTTCAGAAGCCAAAGTGAATGTCTTTTTGTTACCATTTAGTGCTCACCTGGAAGTTTGAAATCCAGATAGGATAGTAATACCCATTCTGCTCTGGATTCACTTTGGCTTCTGAAAATTGGGCCTGCATGTTTTTGCTTTTGTTTCTTTCAGGTTCGTCCAAATTCCTTGGTTAATGCCTGCATATGTAATGCTTTATTAAGTCTCATTTTTGGGTTATCTCACATCAGAATCATAGTAGTCAGTCTCGAATTTCTATACTAGGTCATAATTGTTTGATTCAAATTGCATTAAGACAACCTTGGTTTCTATTCCTTGCATCTTCACGTATTACCTCCAATCACTCAAAAAGAAAATGGACAAGTGCATTCCATGGTGACATATTCAACTCATTCATCTTAACATCTGAAAAACCGAAATAAATTTTTCAGATTATTTGCATATCCTCTGATATATTTCAAAAGAACACCTACATTGATCCTTGTTTGAATATTTACCTCTAATTAATCTGACTGTTTAATTAGAGGTAAATATTCAAGCAAGGATTAATGTAGGTGTTCTAATTAATCTGATTGTAGAGGGACGCAGTGGCTCAGTGGCTAGGACTAAGGCTGAGCTTGTTGATTGAAAGGTCGGCAGCTCAGCAGTTTGAATCCCTAGTGCTGTGTAACAGGCACTTGTCCAGCTTTTGCCAACCTAGCAGTTCGAAAGCACATAAAAAATGCAAGTAGAAAAATAGGGACCACCTTTGGTGGGAAGGTAACAGTGTCCCGTGCGCCTTTGGCATTGAGTCATGCCGGCCACATGACCACGGAGACGTCTTCAGACAGTGCTGGCTCTTCGGCTTTGAAACGGAGATGAGCACCGCCCCCTAGAGTCGGGAACAACTAGCACATATGTGCAAGGGGGACCTTTACCTTTAGCTTTAATCTGACTGTAATTTAGGGAGTGGAATACATTATATCAATACTGGCATGTGTTTTTGACTAAATAATGGTAAGTATAAGGGAGTAAGGTGGCAACAGTATATTATTAAATCTTCCCAGGTGGACCAGACAGAAAACATAACCAGATGAACTAATTCTACTGTATTGAAAGGCTACATTATCAGAATCTTGCAAGTCTGAATCTATAAATCTCCCGCCATCTCCTTTACATCCTGAGAAGTTAAGGAGGGTCCCTTCTGAGCCTCTTTCTCTGCCCATTATGTAGCTGTGGGCTATGCCCTCATCTTATCTGGCAGCATTTCTTTATCTCTCAAGATCATGCTCACATACCATAACAAATATTGATTGCTACAAGAAACATTGGAAACAGGTTCACAAAGAAATGCGAGTACTCTTTCTTTTAAAGTTATTTACAGTACCTTCTGGAAATCTGTGCCCATGTAAAATGTGGGAAATGAACAGAAGCTGATTATATTCTATTTTGTTAATATTCATGAAATCGCCTGGACTTCATGTTAAATGTGTTTTTGGGGAATGTGACTCTCTGGATCAAAAACCATTGATCTCTCACCAAAAAAAGCTAAATGAGATTGGAGGAGAAGGGGTAAGATTGTTTAAATAATAGGACAGTTGCAATTCCCTAAAGGTTTATTATTATTGAAAAGCTAATTTAATAAGTATGCAGTTATAGGATTATAGTTTAAATGCTGATTTATTTAAATGTTTGAGGTACCTTAAAAAAATACAGCCTGGACTAATCTTTATTCCAGATCCTTAGTTTGTGTTTAACTTCAACTCAATTGAAGAACTGTAGAGTGTAGTGGTGAAGGCATCAGGCTTCACCACTACACCAAGGGTTCTAATCCTGCCTTAGACATGAAAGCTGGCTTAGTGGCTGTGGGCCACTCATTCTCTATCAGTCCAACCCACCTCACTGGGCTTTGTTGTAGGGAAGATGTGAGGAGGAAGAAGTCTTATGTACGTTCACCACCTTGAATTATTTGTAAAAATTATAAAAGTGGGATGAAAATAAATGAAATTACATAAAGCTATAGTCATAAAAAGATTGGACTAAGAAAGACCTATTTAAAAAAAAATCTGGTAGGCAATGGAACCATTTTCTACATTTAATTTGACCTATTTTTCTATTGGTAAATGTAGCATCTAGCCTCCCTAATGACAAACTCAAACAGAAATCAGAAGGATAAAGTCTTGTGCTAGTATCAATCAGTCAGCTATTTAGCTAGTTAAAATACCACAGTTAATGAATAATAATCTGGAGACATTTAAATGTGATCGCAACTTTCTTAAATAAAAACCATGCAAAATAATATAATTTGGAAAAAAATATTTCAAATGTTTGCCTCACTCTAGAGATGATCATAAGAACAAAAGCATTCCTTTTCACCATGCAACATGTTTAAATACAAATTATTTTAAAACACAATTTTAATTATGTACCTAATGAATTAAGATATCAATTAATGCTTCATCCCAAGAAATATAATTTAATTTAAATATAATAAAAATGGAAATGGAAATGGAAAACCAGCAATATTTGTAAGTGGGCGTTTCTGGAGTGATTAGATAACATAAAATAACAACAGCAGAAGCAAGCCAATTTAGCAGTATTATTATATCCCTGAGACTAAATTCTAACCATAATAAAGAAAACTGATGATTTTTAATTGCACAATACCAGTTTTGTCCACAGCGGGTTTCCAAATTGGCAAGATAGCAGATGGATAGTAGATATTGTGCTGCAAATCCCCGTACCTTTTGGACAATGCTGTTCAAAACAGTTGGTACCATCACAATGCTCCAGCCAATATTTTGCCTAATTTGAACCTCCTCCCCAGATGCCATTGAGCCAGATGTTTGGAGGAGAACAATAAATGCTATTATTACACTTTTAAAAATCTCTTTGCTATTCCACAATATTTCTGAGTAAACTCATATAAAGTGTTCAGAATTCATTTGTATTTATGAGGAGCCACATTTCCAACGTCTGGACAATTTTCTCTGTCCATTGACAAGAAGCTGTTACAGAAAATAGAAAGTCATGAAGGATGCCAGCAAAAGGAATATTCTTCTGTTAATGGCTGGGAAATGTTTGTCTTGGGACTATTTTACTAAGATAGTTTTCAGTTCTATAAAGCATTAACGTATTTAAACCAGGTTTCAATTATTAAGATTCTCATATTTCTAGCAGATATTCTGTGATATTCAGTTCATGTTTTTGTTTTTCACTCTTAAGGTCATTTTGTTCCCTTTCTCCATTTACCTTATTTATCTTATTTTTTGAAAAACAAAAACAAAAACAAAATATATGCATTTTGTTGATTTTCCAGATTTTTGTTCTATTACTTATACTTTCATGGATATATAGTCTCTAATATATGTGTATGTCTCTAATATACACATAGATTTCTTGACTGAAAAAAATGGTATTGCAAATTGCATAAATGTGTAAATATTAGAGCAAATCTATGTTTTGTTTTCAGTTGGTTTGGGAAATGTGAATTCAATAAGTTTGCTTTAAAAGGCAAAATGAAAAAAAATTCTCCACCATCTCCCCAGGGTTTTTTATAACATAATCATGCCTTTATAAAGAGATTTGTGGGGAACTAAATATATATATTCATAGCATATTATATTGGATGCCAAGAAAAAGAATGGCCTTCTGTCTTAATGCCTTTTTTTCCAACTCGTTAATGGTGGATCCAATTTCTCTTTTCATTTTTGTATAAAGCTGCCCTGTTCAACTATTGGTTATAATAATTGGATATAATACATATATATTATATCAATAATATATAAGAGAGTTGAATGAAAACTACCACCCCTATCTCCATAACTTTCACTTACATGTGGCTATTTTCATTTTTTTAAAAAAACATTAAATCCAGGAAATAAGCTCTTATGTTACTTGTATTTATTTATCTGCCATTAGCCATACATTTCTGCCAACAATGGACAAGTTTCTTAAAGCTGTTTAAAAAATTACTTCACACTTTATCTATTTAATCTGGTCTCAATAGCCTTTTAGGACTCTTCATTTGAGTCAAATAGATGCCCACCAAGATATCCCTTCAAGTTTAGAAAAGATGGAAGTTTCATGGTGCCAAGTCTGGGCTAATGGAGGACGGAGTGAGACGGAGTGAGACTAAAAACCTTTTAATTGCTTCTTGGGCGGCTCCTGAATTATGAGGCCTAATGTTGTCATGATGTAGTAAAAATGCCTTCTTGTGCTTAAATTCTGCTTAATCATTGTTTCAAGTTGTTGAGTGTTCTAACGTAAACTTGGCAACTTTAAGATTTGTGGTCTTCAACCCCCAAAACTCCTCAGCCAACCATACTGACTGGGGAATTCTAGGAGATGAAGTACACAAGTCTTAAAGTTGCCAAATTTGGAAATCCCTGTTCTAAAGTAGAGCTGAGGTAACAGTAGTTCCAAGTTCAAGGAAATCCTTGACATGTACCATGAGTGCCCAAAAAACTCTAACCATAAATTTTCCTGTCAAAGCCTGGCTTTAGATTTATTTTCCTACAGGTGGAACTTTATGATGATATTCCATAGACTGATATCAATAGACTGGTCACTATAATAATGAGCCCTTGTTTCAACCTTTGTGATGAGGCTATGAAGAAATTCCTCACTTTCATTCTCACAATATGACAATTAGTGGCCAATCTCATTTCTAGAAGTTTTCATATCTATCATTAGCATGGGAAGAACCCAGCTTCCAATACTGAAGAACATTAGTAATGTGACCGAAATATTCCTGCAGAATGCCAGATTTGATAGCAATTTCCCTCTGAATAATTTGTCCTTAATCACAGGTCATCCACTTCATTCTTGATCATGCAAATCAGCTCTTTCCAGTTCACTGTCATTTTTTTTCCTTATTATTGTTATTTTTGGCCTGCAACAAACAGCGCTGATGTGAACGCAGTAAACAAACCTGTATTTGGCAGGATCCTTTTGGCAAAAATTCAGTCATGGCGTTTTGCTTAAAGTGCACTGACAAGTAATCACTGCAGGCTTCCATTTCATGAACTGTAACAGCACAACCTTTTCTCATAGCAATTTCCCACCAACTGAAGTGAAAGAGCAGATGCTAAAAGATGCATCAGAGCTTCAAGAGCATTAGTACTGCCATCTATTGGCAATAACATTGGAAGTAATGTTTTTCATTCATTCATTCATTCATTCGATGTGTTTGTGCGTCTGTGTCTCTCTGTGTGCGTGTCTGTACCTACATCTATAAATGGATACAGCTGTTCATCTCAGGATTGTGACTCCAGGCAATGAATATAAAACTATGATTTTTGTCATTTTAACAAAAGCCATAAATCCTGTGGATGCTCCGGTATTGCATTCATATACATATCCTTACATTTTGTGTTGAATTGTATGAGACAACAGTGCAGAAGTGAGGTATCTCACTTCCTTTGTTTCTGCTTATAATATACAGTAACCACCTTGCCTAGAAATACAACAACTGACAAATCACTCCACTGAACGTGCAAATATGGAGACTTAAATTGATATTTCCAGATTTCTACAAGATTAAATAAAATGTATATGTGCACTAAACTTTTAATTTTGAGAAAGGGGGTTCATTTTAAGCTGCATACCTGGCCAAAGTTTACCTTAGTGCCATAATTTCAGATTAAGCTAATCTGACTCAAACTCTGCCCCTTTTGTTCATGGATGGCATCAACAAGTTGGACAATGGGATGGGTAGCATCTAAATTTAATAAATAAATAAGAGGATGTGTAGCTTGCAATGCCGCTTTTATCATTTGATTTCTCTCTGCAGATTCTGTACAGGTGCTGTCTTCCAATTTCCCTAAAGTTTTCTTCCTTCACAAAAGAACTTTTCTTTTCTATCCCCTATCATTCCAGAACTTTCCTGGGATCTTCCACTTCCTGTTCTGATAGACATATAAGGGTTATAAGTCCAAAATGCAAATTCTACAGTGACTGCAAATGTTCTACTTGCAAACCTGAGAATCATTTTAGCTATCTCACACTGCACTCTGTTGCACTCTAGCAGCACTGCAGGCTGTTCGTCATATCAGATCTGAGACTGTTTTCTTATCAATAGCTGTCATTTAAGTACAGATTGTAAGTGAACGCCGGTGACATTGAGGACACCCCCACCACCACCAATAATTTGCAACACTGAATACAGCTGATCACTAGCTCTTTACAAATACACTCGATGCAGCATGAGATAGCAAAAACCCCACCTTTCTATAGCTAAACTTTTCTTCAAAGAGATAATTTTATTTAAGATCTATAGAGACAGAAATTGGGCCTCTGTAATTAATTGGATAAGATGCTTCTTTTGTAGAGAGCATCCATCTCAAGAGGAGTTTGAAGTAGGTACATCAAGCCTTCAAGTGATGGTGGCTGCCTCACAACTCAAGGAATGGATCAAAAGATGTGCTTCGCTTGCAAGAGATACGCGCTAATTGAACTACATCAATAAGGAATTATCTACTTATCCAAGATTTAAACAATCAGTAATTTAATTGCTAATACAAAGTATTCGTTTTACATTTTCTGCAATCGTTCATCTTTACATAGATGTCACTTCCATTTTAAAAACTATAATTTACATCTGTGATACAGTGGTGCTGGTTCTAGATTTAATTTTCCAGTGTGTTTGCTACTTTTAAGTAATTATTTTTAAAGTCATTGATGAATCCAGAGAATAGGATTTTTTTTAATGCATGTTATATAAATATGTTTTTATTTATATATGTTTGAATGGGTCAATGGGTCAATGTAGTTATTAGTATTGCATTATTTTATTTATTTCATTGATTAAAATCCATGACTTGCAAATATCCTGGTACTGTGCTCTTCCCTTTAAAAAAAGTGATGTATGGGAATTAGCCATATCTATTGCTTTGCTTCATTTCCAATCTTGGTATGGAAACAAGCAGTATATAAAACAAATATACTCAGATAATTTCATTTTGGTCCAGGTCATATATAAAAACCCAAGTGAATAGATGCAATAAACAAACATAACCAACAATAAATCATATAAACTTATTTCAGAAAACAACATTTATCACTCTGCTGATGACTATCTGATATCCAATATGCATTCAAGGAAAACTTGGCAACTGTCAAAGTAATTTTATCATATTAATCAGACAGTGGAGACAGAAATAGAGGTAGAAGTAAAGAGACCCACATACACAAAATCATTTTTCAAATTTAAATTCAAGTTTAAGATATGTGAACTTTTACTCCAGAATTTCCCAGCTGTGAAATTATCCCTATCATCTATCTATCTATCTATCTATCTATCTATCTATCTATCTATCCATCTATCTCAAACAAAATCCTAGTTACAACAAATTATTATACAGGTTGTAGTTTCTACCCCTGAGCAATTAGACACAGCACCTCTGAATATGATTTTATATGTATGAGTATGTGTATATAAAAAAAATATACTATATAAATATTCTCTCTCTCTCTCTCTCTCTCTCTCTCACACACACACACACACGGAAATTGTTGAATTTAGAAAATTAAGACATACTGATGATATCATACCGCAATATACTTTACTCACCCGTTGATGTAAATCTGTGCAGACTGTAGTCCTTTTAATTGTTAGATTGAAAGAGGAGCCATACTGGATCCATTTTTGTCTTAAAATATTTCTAAAATGATGAAAAAGAATTTCTAAAGTGAAGGTACTTTAACTTGGAAAGTAGTAATGTAATTGCAACCAACATGAAACATTCTTACATGTTGACTGGATCTGATAATGGTTTGGAAATTGGACCTCTATCAGTACATTTGAGACTCAGTTAGGGGCCTGAAAAAGAGATTTAAAATTTTAGATGGATTGATTCCAGATAGGTAATTTTTTAAGTTGGTTCCACTTGTATTCCATATAACAGCTGGATATGAGATTAGGCTACCCTTTTCTCTTTTATTAGCAATAGGTACAAAGCTGGTCTTTTCATGTTGGGAAAAAAATTGACTAGCAGCTGCAATCCTTTTAGTATTTTACATAATGTAAATTAAATGTGAGCTGCAAGATACTGATGAATAGAGAATAACACCAAAATTTGGCGTACTTCAGCATTTGATCATCTAAGATCTCATATTTTAGCAAGTCCAATACTGCTAGATAATTACTTAATTTTAAAAATAAACTATCAAACTTCAAGTGAAAATATTTCTCAGTGCTGCTTGGTATTCAAATCAGTGTACTATAGTGAATTGGATTGGGTTATCTGCTGTAAAAAATTATGGCCAGAACAGTAATATTTGCTTAGAGCAACACTCCATTCATTGCCAGGGGTCCTGTAATGCTCAAGGATTCCTATCAGCCATTTTACACCCAGAAGTCAAATTCACTCTTCCTTTAGCACTTCAGAATAACACTATTCCCAACAAATCTTCTTGTTGATTCACTAGTGCCACATGTAAGTCCACAATAGATTTAGTGACATGGTTAACATATTCTAAAGTTATTATAGCTATGACCGAAAAAAGAGGATTGATAGAGGAGAAAAAAGGGAGGGATTATCTTTATTAATTCTAAATTACAATTTATTAATACTTTTTGTCTGTTCTTTTATGGCAATCAAGCAGAAGTCTTACCATCCTACAACCATTTTGTAACAGCTTTTTGTGTCTTTCTAAACACAAATTTTTTATTTAAAAAAACTCCTTTCTTCAGAAACCTGTCTTTAGACTTAACAATTAAAATAATTAATCACAATTAACCACTTTCAAATTTGCCCTTTTCAGATTTGTCCTTTGTTTTTTCCAAGAAAATATAGTCACCGTTATCTAACCAGACATCATCAGATTTCAGCTCTAGGAAGAATTTTGATTCTGAGTCTCAACCCTTGGGATAGGAACATTTTTTATTGATCTTGTGTGCAAATTATTTCTTCTTTCCAACCTTCAGAGTGAAAAAATATCTTTTTTTTCTGAATATTTTTTGTTTAGTTATGTTAGGTTGTATTTTGCTCCTCTTTATGTGTTTATGTAGTAATGTATTTATGAACTTTATTTTATTTTATTATGAACTTTATTTTATCAGTACTGTACATTCTTCATTGACTAAGCCTATATTCTATATTTCTTAATAATTATTACTGAGGAAAGAATGTCATATGTTCCCTAAAGTGACAAAAGGAAAGATAATTCTACTGCAATGTAATATAACTTCAGGTAGCAGGGTGTTAAATAAAGCTGAGTTATGGGATGATCAATCTTAAACATTTGAGAGATTCAGAAGCAAAGAAAAAGGGAGATATGGGATAGGTCAAGTAAAGTCATTCCACTAACATAAGTGGGGTTGATTGTGTGAGCGATAAGTTTCAAATGAACATATTAGATTTTTAAGTGAGCTTAGAAAAAGAAATGACATTGTATTAATATCCCCATGTGTCCTTAGATTTTGTTGGATTTTAATTTATTTATGTTTTAATGTATATGTATAGACATATTTTAATGACTGTAAGCCACCCAGTTACCCTATGGGTGGCCAATAAAATAGATAAATAGATAGATGATAGATAGATAAATAGATAGATAATGATAGATAGATGATAGATGATAGAAGATAGATAGATAGATAGATAGATAGATAGATAGATAGATAGATAGATAGATGATAGATAGATAGATAATGTAATGCCTAATGTTAGCTGCAAAACAGTGAATGATTCTATGAAATAGAGGGATAACTTGAAAAACAAGGAATTAAACTTTTTTCTTCTCTTAAATCACACCTATTTCTCTAGTTTGCACTAATAATTTGTTGGGAAGTCACTAAACTTTTTAAAAAAATATTCAATTAATTCCCAGAAGAGGAAATACCACAGAGCTGACTAAACATAAAAGCAAACAAGTTTCTAAATTATCTCCAGATATTATTTCTTTTTTTAGCCCAGCTTCAAACAGCTATCTGAATAGCTGTTTAAGAATAGGGGGAAATTATTACTGTAAGTATCAATTTTAAGAATATCTACATGGAACTAAGCCTTCCTGATTCCAGTGAGACTTGTTCTTAATTAAGTGGGTAGAGACTTGCATCCCAATTTCAGAAATGTCAAGAAACACTTTATAGCCTGTTCAGCCATATTCTTTGGTTCCAACAACACCTACTCTCTAGCAAGATCAATGGATAAATAGTATTTCAGCCTGCTTTCCAAGACGGTCTCAAAAGAAAAAGGAAGCCATATGCCAAATACCATAGTAACAAGTATAAATTGCTAGTGGATGACAACATGTCATCTAAAGGGTATTGAATTGAATAGAAGACAGAATAGTGAATATTTGCCAAGCAAAAATTGCTTCCAAAGTGCTGCTGACTCACATTCTACAGAGGAAGGTGGATTTGCCAAGTAGTTAATTTCTGTTGATTTTTCTATCTCTAAATTGTGCACTTCCACCCAAAGGAATAAAATGGGAACTAGATACATCATCTCCAGCTACCATGGTTGAGACCTTCAATACAGGTCCTTAGGAAGGAAAAAGGAAAAAGAGTCTAAAATAATCTCCTCTCCTGTTCAATTTGTGGTGATATAGTTAAGCTAAGACTATTTTCTAATCTGTCTCAGAAAATGGTGTCTCCACACCATTTTAACTCCTGCTAGATGTCTTGAAGATCTTGGATTGCTTTCCTAGCCCATTGCTATTATTCTTCTCATTTCCTATATTATTTATATGGAAGAAATTCACATTTCTTATCCCAAATATTTTTAGTGAAATACAAAGAAAGATTGAAATTCTATAATCCCTTACACACTTTGCTCCATGTACTTTATTCATCTTTAGGAACCTGATGGGAAATTTTAACATCTACAGTCATTTAGAAGATCCATTTTATAAAGACAGTACATTTGAGCAATTATTAAGTGCAATCAAGGCTACATCTGCATAAAAATATCCATAATTACTACTTGTGATTTGACTCTATTTTTAGACTTCGTTGTTTATTTAGATTTTTAAAATGCAAATATTTATACGCCTGTAAATGTTATGACCTTTCCTGAAACAAGAAAGAGCCAAATCACATCAAAAATGGATGATCAATTCTACTTTGGATTTAGAGAAAGCTTTTAGGAGAGGGACTAATATATTCTTGAAGAGCTTGATGCTGTTGCTGGGCTTTAGTCATTATATTGTTTCCAGTTCTTCTGGCCCAGTGGACTTCAGATCATCAGGATTTATTCCTAGTAAGTGCCTCTGAATTTTGAAATCCCATGTTAGTATTTTATTAGATTTAGAGGGCACTGCCCATGACTCTAAGCAGCTTACATCTCTAAGAGAAGAAAACAGTAAAATGTATGTATGTATGTATGTATGTATGTATGTATGTATGTATGTATGTATGTATGTCCAGAACAAATAATCCACTATAACAGGGGTGTCAAACTCACGGCCCGCTGGCTGGATGTGTCACGCACTGTCAACACCCTCCCCTGGTTTAGCAAAGGGGGGAAAAGTCGTGATACATAACGTGATAACAACATGATGCTGTGAGTTTGACACCCTGCACTACAACAGCAGAAACTAACAGAGATTCAGCAACTACATTAACCTCAGATGTAAAAGGAGAGTCAGGTTTACAGAGATTTATGGAACAGCTGCAAGATAGGAGCAGTAGAGATCTCCAGAGAGCTGCTATTCCAGAGGGAAAGCACCACCACCAGTGATAGGATTTAGTCACCTTGACTTCTGTTGGTCTCTTTGGTGTTTGCTTCAATTTTCTAAGCAACCAGAGCTTTTCCATTGACTCTTGCTTTCTTTTTATATGTCCAACATATTTAAGCTTTAGCTCCATGATTAGTATTTCTAGGGAGAAGTCTAGTTTTATTTCTTCTAATATCATTTTTTTCAAGTATTCCCAACAATTTTCTCCAGTACCCAATCAAAAAGCATTGATTTTTTTCCTTCAGCATTTATGATGGCTCAGCTTTTTCCACCTTCTGCTACAATTTCAAAAATTATAGCTTTGACAAGATATACCTTTGTTGTTAATCTGATGTCTAGATTTGTTACAGTCGTTCTTCCAAGTAGCAGCTGTCTCTACTTCATGGCTGGTGTCATCATTACTTTAAGCTTAGAAAGATAGGGTACTTCAGCTTCTCCCTCTGCTTATCTGCACTGGATTGCTATTGCTGGCTGACATAATGCTTCTTTTTCAATATTAAGCAACAGATTGGTTTTTGCACTCTCTTCTTTCACCGTTGATAAGAAATTCCTTAAGTCAAGTTAACAGTAACAGAGTTGGAAGAGACCTTGGATTTCATCTATATGACCCGAGGTGGTGCAGTGGTTAGAGTGCAGTACTGCAGCTACTTCAGCTGACTGCTAGTTCAGCAGATCCGTGGATCAAATCTCACCGGCTCAAGGTTGACTCAGCCTTCCATCCTTCCAAGGTGGGTAAAATAAGGACCCAAATTATTGGGAGCAATATGCTATTTAGTATACTGTCTTTGGTGTAAACCGGCCAGAGTCCTCGGAGAGTGGGCGGCATAGAAATATGACTAATAAAATAAATAAATAAATAAATAAATAAATAAATAAATAAATAAATAAATAAATAAATAAATATCTAGTCCAACCCCCTGCTCATGCAGTAGACCGGTATTAGGAATTCGAACCGCCGAACTACTGACCTTTCTGATCAACAAGTTCAGTGTCTTAGCCACTGACCCACCTAGTCACCCAAGCAAGTCTTCCTTGCTTCCAGCTATCATCTGCATATCTGATATTGTTCCTCCCAGCAATTTTAATTCCATCTACTATTTCTTGTAGTCCAACGTTTCTCATGAAACAGCGGTATAGAACCACGGCACACTCTTTCCCCAATTTCCCACTAATTTGCTTCTCACTCCATTCAAATTTTTGCTTCCTGCGTATCTGGTAAATAACTAGAAGACAACTGTTATATGTTTTAAGGATTGTCTTCAATTTACTACAGGTTGTACAAGCATTTGTATAATCAGTAAAGCAAAAACAGACATCTTTTTTGGAACTCTTATTACTTTTTCATTTTTCAATACACGTTAGCAATGTGCTCTCCCTTTTCTGAATGCAGATTCAATACTGGGCAGTTCCTATTCCAGATACTGTTGAAGGCTGGATTATAAAACAAAACCTTTAACATTGTCTTACTACTCCTACACCTTTAAATAAAGAACAATATTGATGTAACTTTTTTCCTATTTTTTTTTTCAAATGACACCCATTTATTATCTCAGTAACTGTTAAAGGAACTGTTAAAAGAAATTTGAAATCCCATAGCTCCATATTTCTTTCTTCTCTCTTAATGAGGCAAAATGCAATATGGCATGTGATCTGACTACATACACATTTGATTAACTTACCATGTAAAGGACTTTATTTCTTAAATGTAAACTACAGAAGGGAAGAATACAGGCGTGGGCTGCTGGGGGTTCGCAGGGCTTCAGGAGAACCTCTAGCTAAGATTCTGTGCAGTTCGGAGAACCCCCAAATCCCACTTCTGGCTGGCCCTGCCCACCCTGCCCCTCCCAGGAGTCCCCATGCGGCCTGTTTTGGATGCAGGTTAGTGCAGGGCACACACGGAGGTTCAGGGAGGATGAAAAACAGGCCTATCAGAAGTTCAGAAAGGCCAGAAATGGCCTCCAGAGGGCCTCCATAGCCTTGAGAGGCAATTCTCGCCCTCCCAAGGCTTGAGAAAAGTCTCCGGAGCCTGGGGAGGGCAAAAAGCCCCCCCGCCATGGTGCAGGAGGCCGACTAGGCCATGCCCACAATGGCCATGCCCACCCAGCAACGGGGCAGAGAACCCCTCACTAAAAAATTTTAAGCCCACCCCTGGAAGAATATATCAGTAGCGATACTAGTGGCTAGTTTAGCTTATTATGAGTAGCAATAGTTTCATCTATTGTGTCTACATCAAACACAGGGAACTGAAACATAGGTACAGTAACATTTTTTTTTTTTTTGTGGAACCAAATCCTGAGCTTGAATTGTTTCTCCTAAGCTCCTGATAGCTTTTGCTTCAGATTAGTTTTCTTTAAATCAATTCATTTCCATAAAAGAAGAATAGGTGTTCAACATCTTTCCTCTGCTTTCACATTTTTTTCTTTTAATTTCCAGGGAGAGGGGAATCAATTTCCAGTTTTCTTTGTTATAATTTTACCAAATTTTTGGTGCTAAGTTCTGCTTTGCCAGCACAGCACAACTTCCAACTACTGAATAATAAGTGTCAAGATAATTTTTTTTAGCAACTTATTTTTCTTTCAGTTCTGGAGGTGAGCACCACTCCCTATAGTTGGGAATGACTAGCGGAGTAAAATCTGCAGGAACTTCTTTCCTTCTGCTTCCTTTAGCTATAATCATTTCACAATTAATTCTTCCAATGGGCAAAGTGGTCTTTAAAAGAATATTTCTGGCCTAAATAAAACATTGGTCAGAATTTCTAAGAAACATACTGCCTAGAGAGAGGCCTTCTATAACTAGTGAGAAGATAATTCTGGCAACAATTCTGGCGAGATATGTATTCTATATTGCCTCTTTAGTGGTCAGGATATACATATGTTGTAATATATGGACTTTATAATGTTACATTATCCAGCTAGGAAGATTATAGATCAAGATCTAAATTAATTTTTTATTTGTCTTCCCATTCTGTTCACATGGATGCGTAAAGAAAATGTTTCTAGAAACATAGAAAATTAATGTCAGAAAAAGACCTAGTGGTACATCATGTCTGCGCTTTATTTGTTTGTTTGTTGTCGTTCTTGTTGTTGTTTGTTTTCTTTTTAATTTATTTATTTATTATTTTTAATTATTATGTTTATATTTTTTATTTAATTTTTGTTGGATGATGGGCATGTGTTTATTCCAATCATGCTTAAACTCAGTTACTGATGACTGACCAACTACCTCCGTTAGAAGTCGGTTCCAAGCTTCCACTGCTCTTTCTGTAGCAGTAATACTTTTTAAGCAGTAATACTTTTCAATTTCCCTTCAGCCTAGACATAAGAATAATCTAGGTCCGAAGATACGTTTCTGGACGTATCTCATATAGATATATATATAGATATACATATATAATTCATATTTCGCTGATAAAGAAATAAAGGGAGACTAGTATTGATCTATTTCAAGCTATTTAGCTCTCATCAGGTAGCCATACCCTTACTTGGATTCCAACTTGGGCTGCCTGCATGTTAGGCAGTTGTATTAACCTCTCAGCCATGAGTTCTCCTCCCTTCATCTGCTTGAGCCAGGGGAGAGATTAAGTGTTTTTCTATCGAGACACCTGGTCTACCCCAGCATGTGATGTGGATTGGATTGGAGCTGAAAGGCGAAAGGGATGCAGTATGCTCCCTCCCACATCACATGCTGGGGTAGACCAGGTGTCTCGATAGAAAAACACTTAATACATACACACACACACACACACACACTCATACATATACACACACACATGAAAATTGAGGCAATATTGTTCAAGAAAGCATAGGAGAAATATTCACAGTTTTAAGAACTAAATTTTGGTGGCTAGTAGAATAATATTGATTATTCTGTACTGGAGCTCTTTTCACTCTTACAGAAATTATTTGAGCTGAAAATCTGAGCATTAAGCAGATCTTGCTTTTTCTGCTATAAAAACAGAAATTCAGAAGTGGGATACTTTTCCTATTAGTAGCAGATTTCCTTTGATTAAATCAGCTACTCTTAAAAGCCTTCAAAAAAGAAAAGTCATTCTTCTGATGCTTTACTTCACTGCACAAACATACTTACATTATTCTTCATAAGAAATTGGCTCCATTTCTGGCCGAAGCCTTATCACTTTCCATTTTTTTTTCATATGGCTTCCTTGTTATTTTCAGTATCACTTCAGGCCAGATTTTATTATTTTATCTTCTTCGCTTCATCACAATATTTATTGTTGTGTCTTTACTACACTTATCTACTATTTATTAACCTAACAGATGCCAACCCTAGACTGAACCCAAAACACGATGTTTTCAATAAATAGTTCAATTTATTGTTGCAACTCTCTTACTATCATCATTCTCCACATGCTCTCTCCTATTTCTCCAAATTTCCTGATATTCAACAAAGGAAATAAAAAAAAAAAAACCTCATGTATCTCAGTTTTGAAAGACATTTATGCATACTATGAAATGCATCAACCCTGACTTTGCACAAAGAAAATGGGAAGGGAAGGGAATCACCATTTTTAATCTATACCCAAATGTATGGAACAAGGTTCATTAATCATGTGTTTGAATGTTGTTGAGCTTTTTTAAACAATTAAAGGAAATAGGAAACTGAATTACAACCATAATGGGATAACCTTGATTCAGAGATATTAAACTTATTAATGTGGCAGTAAGTGATGTCATTTATCTTATTGCAACCAAATTCTTCCACAATTTCTGGGCTTTATTTATGTATTCATCAAATTTAGAAGCACCCAACTCTGTAAAGACTGGCATTACAACATTAACAACAGAAGGAACAAGAGAATAAAAAAAGAATAATATGTGTCCAGAACAGAATATAAAACATACAATTCTTTAAAATGTCTTGCCACCCACACAAGCAAAGGTCTGAAGAAAAAGCCAGGTTTTTCAAATACTTTTTAAACCTAATATCTAGAGATGATAACTGTTCAGGAAGGCAGGGTTGTGACAGCAACCTGCTTCCTAGATCCCATCAAATAAGACTGTTTGGTCAATGAGATCTGGAACATGCCCACCCTACTTGATCATGAGCAGAAATTATCAGGCAGTCTCTCAGATAACCAGATTCTCTGCCATGTAAGACTATAGGTTGTAACTAGCACCTTAAATTGCATTCAGAAGCCAACTGGCAATAATTGCATCTCCTGGAGCAACATTGATACAAGAGATATTGTGTTATGCTGTTTAATGTGTATACCACTGCATTCTGGAAAAGTTGCAGCATCTGAGTGCTGTTCAAGACCATCTCGGTGTTGTACACATTGCAATAACCAACATACTGGCTAAGGAATTCTGGGAGTTGAAGCTCACTCATCTTAAAGTTCTTAAATTTGAGAGACACTGATTTACAAGCCTTCTCTCCACTCACCTTTGTGTGAGGGCAGGCGGGTGGGAGAGAAGTAAGCCCAATTCATTTTCAGAGATATTAAACTTATTAAATGGAATGGTAAACAGAATCACAGAGATTGCTTCAGATGTTATTGGGGTTCGGAAATACTAAGAGGAAAAGTCATAATTTTGGCTTGGGTAAATAGAAATTATGAAATACACAAAGAAATACCAAAAGGTAAAATCTCTCTCTTTTTTTTTTTTTTTTGCCATTCATTCTAATCTCCTGCTGGCATTATGCATAAAGGCTGCAGCCACACATATTATATCCCAAAGTCCCTCTGAAATCGATAAAGATCAAGCTCATGTAGTATTATTTCAATAAAGCCTCTGAATTGTGCCCAATAGTTCATATTTAGCAAAGTAATTACTGTTACCATTTTTGGGTTGTTGTTTTTTTCTGAATTATCTTTAGGGTCTGAAAAAAAGGAATAAGCCAAATGACAAACACTAAAAGTGATGATAGATGTGATAAATTGATTTATAATTAGAAAGCTATGGAAGTCTATAAGGAAAGAACAAATATATCGTTTTTGGCTCATAGTCGAAAATGCATCATTTTCTACTGTACAGCATAGAAGTTGGTCTTTTTAACAACTTTTCTTAAAGCGGATGTTTCAGCAGTTAATAGATTGAGGTTTAAATCACATTAGAAGTATCCATTAAAAACCAACATTGATGTTTTTCATTCAGAATGTTTCAGTTCAAATTTTTCTCAAGAGAACATAGATTGTGTTCACACCTTTTGCAATAATATCGCTTAAAAGTTACAAAAATTGAGAGCTGCATTTTTTAAAAAAGCAACAGAACAAAGATGTTGCAGTTGTTTAATCCAACGCCTGCCGAGGAGGGGAGCAAAATATTTGTGGTATGGAGATGTTTTATGTTGAAATGTTTGCTACCGTATCTTCATATCATTTAAGCCTTGGTCACATTGGATTAATACTGTTCAAGAGTCAATGATATGCATATAGCATAGAATCTTGCATTCATTGCACATCCTGACTATTGACAAAAGTCACTGATAATTTTTTATAACAGAAAAGACTGGATGAAATTTAAAATTGATTGTTTAGAGAGTAAAACCTGGACCAGAGACTAATTTCCCAATCCTTACCCCACAATTATTGGTTTTATTTAAATTCAGGTTGCAAAGCTGTTAGAAAAGAAGAAAAATCCTAGCTCAAAATTTAAGCTGAAAAGTATTCTATGAGAGTCTTTTAGGCAGACACCGGCTTTGTTTAAGATTTAAGACAGTTCTTTCATATGATTGGTGTATATAAATTAACTTAATGGGGTTAGTGCATCACATGGTTTTACTGAGACCAAGATCATAAACTAGGATGTGCTGGCTTTGAAATCATACAAAATGCAAGTTTCCTGGTTAGTTTCATGGATGAACCTCTCATCAGGTTTACTATTGACAGGATAAAATTATGTAAGAGTTGTTAATACTTTTTAAACTTCAGCATTAAAACCCTTGTATGTTCAGGGGAAGAAAATTAAAATACTGTAATGGTAGTTAAGGAAGAAAGTAAAATTTCAGTGGGGGAAAAAATAATCATTATTTTTTATTTAATGAGAAGATATCCATCTTAATCTAGAGAAGGAGAAATTCAAGTCAGATTGTACAGAAGATGAATTTGCACATTCAGTATTAAATTCCTGGAATATTTCATCTGAGTGTAATTGTTTTCTTTTAGATAGAACTTTTTTTTTACATGTGCATAGTGTGATAATATTAGCTTCACCCACCCCATTTGACCTGGAAGTAATACAATTATTGATTTGGAATGGAACTGTCTTATTCCAGCACAATATGAAATGAATTGCAATATGAAATAATACTTCCCGTTCATACTCCACTTGTACATTCACAAATTGCATTCTTAAAACATTTACTTAGCAATAAATCCATTGAACAAACTGGAACCTAAATTGGTAGGATGTTTTGAAAATATAAATTTAATCTCTGCAAACGTAGCAAGGCAATATTAGTAAAAAAAATAAAATAGAAGTCCCCATTTGTTGTCATATGTAATTTTTGTCACCTATGACCCAGTGGTGTGTTTCAAATTTTTTTACTACTGGTTCTGTGGGGGTGGCTTGGTGGGGGTGGCATGGCTTGGTGGGCATGGCTTGGTGGTTGTGGCAGGGGAAGGATACTGCAAAATCCCCATTTCTTCCCGATCAGCTGGAACTTGGGAGGCAGAAAATAGATGGGGAAGGTAGAATTTTTACTACCGGTTCTCCGAACTACTCAAAATTTCCGCTACCGGTTCTCCAGAACTGGTCAGAACCTGCTGAAACCCACCTCTGCTATGACCCTATATAACTTTCTCAGATGCACAGTTTTTATAGCAAATAACTAAATATGCCTTTTATAGTACAAAAGCAATAGAACAGTTTTATGTTTAAAAAAACAACATTTAAGAAGTTTAATGCATGGATAAAAAGCCTTTGGAATATTCTTATTTTTCTATGTGTGATTGAGAGAGAAAGGAAAGGACATTCTGCAGTTGCTTTATGGAAATAATTTTATTTTTTCCTACTTGCAGTAAGAACATTCTAAAGCTAAAGCTGAGTGGAGAATTAACCATTGTCAAACTGCAATTCTGAATTGTAATTTGTGACAGCATACAAATTACAGATATGAGAATAACCAAGAATCACTTACTTATAAGCACATTGTTTGATTCTAAACTTCACTTTCCCAGAGATACTAAAAAAAAACCTTTGTAAGATGTAGTTTTAAGGAGTAAGTGATTCATTTTCTTCCTTTGACTTATATATTAGTGCAAACCAGCCAGTATATTTATACTGGCAAAGAAAAGCATTTGGGCAAGACCTTTAAACAATAGTTGTAAAAGCCTGATATATAGAAGACTATATTTTGGCCTTGAATAGCCTCAAAGAAGATATGCCTCCCTAGAAGTGAACAATTTACAACTGCTTATTTTAGACGTCATTTCTTCCTTGCCTATGTTTAATACAAATAAGTGGTTTCTTTTTATTTTCAGGATAATATTAAAATACACCAACCATCTCTCTTTACTAGGCTATGAACATAAGCACAATTGGTACAGAATTGTGAGGTTGGACTTCCCCACTCCAGAGAAAAGGACATAAAAAACATATCACATATGAAATATCTTTTTCCAGCCTTGGGAGGAAGTACACTGGTTTAATCCATCCTCAGGATAACACAGAGCTGCTTTGAAGAAATGTTGGCATCAATGTTCTCTCTGTTCTGAATGCTTTGCTTTTGTCACATGGATTATTGTGTCGTGTGTTGTGTTTCTTTCCAAATTATTTTCAGCATAGCCCATACAGGGGCAGGGATCAGTTCCATTTCTGCTGCTTTTGGCTGAGAATAGATGTGACTCAGATGCTGGGTGGAAATAGCACATAATGAAAAGTCCCTTTCTTTATTCTCTGCTCAGGAGAGTACCAGGATGTGCCAATTGCAATGGGACTATTGTTACTGGATTGCAGCCTTCATCTCTTTTACTAAGCCAGCTTCATGTTTTCCATTTATTAATAGCAATGCACTTCTGTTTTAGATATAAAGCAAAGTAGGAAGTGGTAGGAAGAAAGGAGAACTCTCCACCCACTCTTTTTCAGATTTTCAGTTCAGCTGCAATACCTGATCAGCCTGGGTTTAAAAAAAAAAAAAAACTTGATTCCCTCCAGCTCTCCTGGTATGGAATGCTTATTTATTTGGGAATTAATTATTCAGTTTGCTTATTAGATTAATAGCAAAACTGCCAGCTATGACACACAAATGGATATTAAGTAGAGATCTTTAATTTTAAATCAAGCCTAGAATTGTCTAAGGTGCAGAAGTAAAAGGAACATCAAATGGGTTGTGAATGAGGGTTAGGTCTGGAGAAGAATTGTTCCTCTAGCATAGTGCTTTTCAAATTTAGCAACTTTAACATGTGTGGACTTCAAATCCCAGAATTCTCCAGATAGCTCTGGTTCAAGTAGAACAGGGCTGTCAAACCTGCGGCCCATGGGCCAGATGCGTCATGCACTGGTCATGCCCATGCCCAGTTTAGTGAAGGGGGGAAAAGTCACGATAAATCATGTGATGATGCCGTGACGACACAAATTTGACACCCCTGAAGTAGAAGAAGTGCAGATGGTGACTACTAGAATAAATACCCATTTTTCTTTGTTGGCAGCCTTGAGACTGTGACTCAGGAGGAAAAGGACTGGAAGACACATGACCAAGATTTTCTGGTCAGGAGCTAGCTTGGTTACCAATAGTTTTATATGCACGTACTATAAGAGTGCTGGATACCTTTATTAGACTACATGGGGAAGGTGAACAGTACCAGGTTTAGGGGTGGATTCTACTTACCTTTACTACCAGTTCGCAACAGGGCCGCACACATGCTCAGAAGCATTCTGATGACTTCGGGGTCGGTGGGCGGAGCCTCCCACCAGTTTTACTACCGGTTCTATAGAACCGGTGCGAACTGGGGGCAACCCACCACTGACCAGGTTGGTTTGGCTTTCTCAGATATCAGTCACACTTTGTTTGCATTATTCTAGGGCAGTTGGCTTTCCATAAATCCAAACATCAACCTTTAAAAAATTATTTTCCCCTTTGTAAATAATGAGGTTATCAGTCCTGTACTTACTTATCTCAATAGATTCCCCTTTAAAAAGATGTACGTGCTTGCAATATTTATTATTCTTAAATAAAAGTTGCAATACACAAAGTTGCAAGGTAAATACTTATGTATTGCATAGGTAATTTCACACCATTCACAACAGCAAACTCATAAGTTTTTATGTTTTAAACATGATAGACAAACTTTAAACACCATTTTATTATCAAAAGTTCCAAAATCTGAATTAAACTTTGCAGGAATCATTAAAATGGGGTGTCAAACTTACGTTGTCATGGCAGTGTCATGTGACATATTGGGACCCTTTTTCTCCTTCACTAAACCGGGCATCGGCATGGCCAGGGCATGACACATCTGGCCCATAGGCTGCAAGTTTGACAGCTCTGCATTAAGCCATCAAATAATGTTGCAGTTAATATATAACAATGAAAAATTTAACCCTGTAATATATATTTCCATTTAAACTCACATGTAATGCAAAGAAAGTTATAGAAAGCATAATATTTATTGATTCCAAAAATAATACAATAATACTATTGTCCAAAAAAAGAAATTTGCCAAAATATTTAGAGCCAGAATGGATTTTAAAAATTAGAGAAGCTGCAACATTCCCCCTGTTTATACGTTTTAGCATGCCATTTGATTTAGTTTCATCTATGTATTCTCTTGAAATAGAATTTAAACAGTCCAGGGTAGACTGGAATTTTGAATGCTCTTTTGGATCAATACCCTTTGTGTCATATTTCTTTAGTGATATCTAATCTGAAGCACACCACAATCCAGCAGAAAATAAAGGTTTTTTGTAAAATGACAGTTGGATTTAATTATAACAAATTTTTTATTTGGATCCAATCCTTAAAACCAATTTTCATTTAAAATGATGCCATTTTCTTTCAAGCTGCTGTTTCGGTGGCTGCATATTAAGAAAGGTAATTACAATCAATATACAGAGAAATGAATAGAATATTTAGAGGTGGGTAGAATCCTCTTCATTTTCAAGGCTAACCTTGGCAATCTGTATCTTTTCTCCTCAATTTCTAATGTTTAAAGTGGGAAAAATAATTTATAGTGAATGAAAAGATATCTTGTGAGTGAAATCAATATGGCAAACAGAATAAAGATGGATCATGAATGATATATAAGATAAGCATAGAATTTAAGAGTTAGAAGAGACCTTAATCATTTTGTCCAATGTTTCTCAACCTTGCCAACTTTAGGATGAATGGACTTCAATTCAAGCCAGAAGGGAATTCTGGAAGTTGAAGTCTACACTTCTTAAAGTGTGCCAAGGTTAAAGAAGCACTTATTTAGTCCCTTCCCTGTAGAATAACAGAATAACAGAGTTGGAAGGGACCTTGGAGGTCTTCTAGTCCAACCCCCTGTTCAGGCAGGAAACTCTCTACAATTTCAGAGAAATGGTTGTACAATCTCTTCTTAAAAACTTCCAGTGTTGAAACATTCACAATTTCTGAAGGCAAGTTGTTCCACTGGTTAATTGTTCTAACTGTCAGGAAATTCCTCCCTTAGTTCTAGACTGCTTCTCTCCTTGATGAATTTGCATCCATTGCTTCTTGTCCTGCCTTCAAGTACTTTGGAGAATAACTTGACTCCCTCTTTTTTGTGGCAATCCCTGAGATATTGGAATACTGCTATCATGTCACCCCTAGTCCTTCTTTTCATTAAACTAGACATACCGAATTCCAGCAACCGTTCTTTTAAATTTCAATCCCCTAATCATCTTTGTTGCTCTTCTCTGCACTCTTTCTAGAGTCTCAACATCTTTTTTACAACATGGTGACCAAAACTGGATGCAGTATTCCAAGTGTGGCTTTACCAAGGCATTATAAAGTGATATTAACATTTCACATGATCTTGATTCTATCCCTCAATTAATGCTGCTTAGAACTGTGTTGGCTTTTTTGGCAGCTGCAGCACACTGCTGTCTTTAAGAGATTGTCTATTAAGATTCCAAGATCCTTCTCTCAGTTACTACTATTGAGCCAGGTACCACCTAAACTATATCATTGTTGATATAGTTGACCATTGCTCAGGATTTGGGAGGGCAGTAAATTCCAAGTACAGTACGTTTGTTTAGCAAGTCATAGTATTTAACCCTTCTACAGTAAATAATAGATAATCTGCAATGCTTTTAATAACTGCTAGATATCTTGTAACAGACTTTCTGTTGGCCCTTTAAGATAGAAGCACAACTATGGTTAGTAAGTCTGTCTTTATTGTAAGATCTTGCAAGAATCAAAGTATTTTTTCCCCTTTTCCTTTTACTGTCCAGAAAAATAATGCACTTTGCACTGACACAATGGCTCAAAAGTAGCATCATTTCTGACTTACTTTCCTACAGTTATGAAGTCAAAAGAGCCTTGGTAGTACTAGGGTTTAAGGCACCCTGTTATTAAGTTGCTTAAGACCAGCTGCCTGCAATTACTGCAGGGTTCGAATCTCGCCAAGGCTCAAGGTTGACTCAGCCTTCCATCCTTTCTAAGGTAGGTGAAATGAGGACCCAGTTTGTGGGGGCAATAAGCTGACTTTGTATAAATATACAAAAGGATGAAGGCTATTGCTGAGCACATTGTAAGCCGCCCTGAGTCTTCGGAGAAGGGCGGCATATAAATCAAATTAAAAAAAAAAAAAATCATTTGATATTAGAGTTGTAAGGAGAAAAACATATTCAGTAGATGATTAAGAAATACAAGCTTAGCAGTAAATAGAAAATATTGATTACTTTACACTCTGACTGAAAATGTTCCGTAAAATATATCTTCCTTATTCTCTCATAATAATGTAACATGGCACTTTCAGAAATACAGAAATATAGAGGGAAGAAAGTAACCTTGAATAGTGTAAAGATCTAAAGATTAAAGCTGATGAGGCCAAACTAGAGGGAACCATTATGGCAGAGTGGACAAGGTTCTTTCCCAAGCCACCAATAGAAAGGCCATGTCTTCATTGACTCAGAAAATTAAGAGGAAAAAGCTTAGAATTTAAACCCTGAAATATTAGACCTATAGTATATAAACATTTTGACTTCTGGGTCATACAGCAAGAAAACCATCTGTGATACGTATGGCTTTATTCTTGTTTATATTAAAGAGACTAACCTAGCACAATTACGTCTAAGAATCTTGATAGTGAATATAGGTTGTTCTTATATGCAATGGTATTATGATGAGATTTGATAATTATGCAAGGTCACTACAAAGCATGTTACAATTATATAGCAAAATGTATTGTTAATACTATTGGAATAAGTCTAATTTTTTGGGAATCAGACTGCTTACACATTTTATAATGAATATAAGGAAATGAAATATACTTTAATGCAGCGGTCCCAATCTTTGTAGCTTGACAGCCTGGCTTGGGGGTGGAGAGGGGAATTGGGCTGCCCGAGTGGTGGGCTGGTACACATGCACGCAGCTCAACTTGCTCGAGTGACCAGCCAGCAAATACAGTACATATGTGAGTGCCCGCCAGCCCACTGCTTGCACAAGTTGATTTGCACACGCACACAAACGCATTCCAGCCAGCCTTTTGCACAGCCCAATTCTAAACAGGCCATGGCTCAGTAGTGGCTGCCCAGGGGTTGGGGATTCCTAATTTAATGTACATGATGGCAAACATTATGGCAACGGCTAATTTCTATCCTATAAAGCTTACTCTAAAATGGTCCCAGAATTATAGAAACAATTTGGAGCATTATTTAACTGATAGAAACAGATGACCTCAGACAGGATTTTTTTTAAAAAAATCACCTAAATTTAAGACATCAGCAATAGGAATCATAGAAAATCTTAAACCAAACCAGCATTTGGACTGCACTTTAGATGCCGATTCTCCCCCAACTCTAATTCCTAAGATTGAGAACTTTAATAAACAATAGCCCTATCACTTGGGTTGCCAGTTGTGAAGAGTAATAGAGAGACTGGGCTCCAGAGTTAGCTAAAAAAAAATCTTCAAGCGGATTCTGCATAAAAAACAAAATAAACTCGAAGAATTGAAAGATGGCACTCCTCTGGGCCAGTTAGAAGAACAACCTGGTTCTTTGAGACTCATTTGAATGGTGTTCTCCAATAGTGATTCCTAGACTTGGTGATTTACAAGATTACAATTTCTTCAAAAGCTTCCAACAAACTTTGCCTCTGCATTTTTTTTCCTCATTATGAGCCAAGAGACACACATGGGCCCGAAGCTTCTATTGCAATTAACAGTATGTGAGTGTGTTTGTGGATTGAGAAACAAATAACCTTAAAAAGATTTGCATCTCATCTGCCAATAATTTTCTGTTTTTTGGTCTGTGACATATGTTGTGTTTCTTTAATAAGTAAAACTGGCAGAAGTTTTATGTGCCGCCAGGGTCCAAAGCCATATTTATAACTTCAGCTAAGCTACGATATCTTCAGGCACATATTAAATTATTAACACACACAAATGCAACAGGAAAGGCAATTTGCCACATATATATGGCAAATTGTCTTTACTATTACATTAGTACACACAGAGACTTCTGAATTTTATTATTTAAGTATTTTATCACAGATTAAAGCCAGTTAATAAACATCTTTTTTAAGATGTGTGAAGAAAAAAAGAACATTTTGGTTTTTTTTAATTTTTAATAAGTCAGAAACAAGTGACTTAAAGAGACTTTAAACTTGGCAACTTTAAAACCTGTGGACTTCCCCCCTTTTATAAAGGACTGAATAGTTCATTTCTGAAATAAGCATTTAATGCTTCCTAACCTAAAAAGTGATGGTGTTTCACCAAATTTTGTTTTTCTTCACTTAAAAATAAAATCCTTAATACTTATAACAATTATTGTATCTTTTGAATTCTACGTGCATTTAGTTAGAACGTATTACACATCAGCTTAATGCGGGGATGTTTGTCTTGCATATAGTATCCATTTTTGTCTGTTACTGCACTTTTACATTACAAATAGATATGGCAACCATATGAGCTTTGATAATGGTATTTAAAATATCAACCGAATCTTTATTATGATCAAAGACCAATATAAGATGGGTTGGTTAAGATATTTGCCTATATTTTATGCAGCAAGATCCTTATTTAGTTTTCTGAAGGATTAAATGGAAAACTGATAGCATAAGACCAAGTATAGATCAAAGAGCCTTGGTGGCACAGTGGTAAGAATGCAGTATTACAGACTAACTCTGCCCACAGTATAGAGTTCGATCTGATGGGGCTCAAGGTTGACTCAGCCATCCATTCTTCCAAAATTGGTAAAATGAGGAACCAGATTGTTGGGGGCAATATGCTGATTCTGTAAACCACTTAGAGAGGGCTGTAAAATACTATGAATATAAGTACTATTGCTTCATATAAGACTAAATAGCTTCCTATGCAATTTTAATACAACAAAGTATAAATTCTGAGTTGATATTGGGACATTGATTTAATTGTCTAGCAATAGTGAAATTCAGTATCCCATAAGTCATGGGAGACTTTATACAACCATTTGAAATTTTAGGTTTTAATTTTCAAGCTTTAATTTATGGTTATGTACAGTATTCAAGTATATTGCTTTTTACTGAAAGTTGTCAAACCTGCAGCAAATACATTTAGAAATCAAAATTTTTGGCTTCCATGTATTCTTTTGCCATGATGTACAAGAAAAAATCTATTCAATATGTTTAATTGGAAAAAGAAATCAAATTTGGACCAGTGGAAAGATAGAGTGGTATGTCTTTCTTAAACCCTCCTATACAACAATTTTACATAGCCTATCAACTTCTTATTTTTCAATTGATTTCTTATTCAGTTGTTTCATATCTCATTATCTTTAAATATTTTTCTGATAAATTTCCCATGAACTTTCAACTTCAAATGATTTCACTGCCATGTGTACTATTAGACTCAAATACAATGTAAGAAATTGTAATTGTTGATTATTAATTTTAGAATCATTTATATATTCCAAAATACATAAAACTGTTTAATAATCTTTAATGTTGAGATCCTGACTGGCGCATGGGAGGCCCAAGTTTGGAACAAATAATATTCTTCTAATATATTTTCCTATAGAACCTATACTTTCTCTTCCTGAAGTTTTCCTTTTTTATTCTTTCCACTTTTTTTTCCTTGTGTTTCTATTTCCAAGAGTCACTCTTTATACTATCAAATAATGATATGTCATGCATTCAAAATTTTTGATCACCTTTGTATCCTTGACTAATTCCCTCAGTCTTTCATCATAGATGAGTAAATCAATCATGCTTTTACGTTCATTAGTCTGTCAAATGAATGTGCATAGTTAGAGATGCTTAAATGATGTGTTTGAAACAGACTTTTTTTTCCCTAAGCAAATGCTTATCAAACCATCAGCTTTGGTATTTACCCTTGAGTCTCCAATTGCCCTATCACTTTTTATATATGCACTTACCTTACTCCCACCCATATACTCTTCCCACTTATAGAGTAATTATTAGAATAATTGATAGAATTGCATTCATTCAGAATATTACACAATTTTCCCCACGTCAATACCTGATCCTCTCATTATAATTATTCACTGGAAAACACAAGTTATGAATTCCTGCACTTACAATTAATCTAGATCAGGGGTCCCCAACCCCTGGTCCATGGACCAGCACTGATCCACGGCATGCGAGCAACTGGGCCACGCAAACAAGCAAAGCCCCATTCGCGGAATGCAGGCAGCATGTAAACTAATGCCCCTCCAGTCCATGGAAAAACCATTCTCCATGGAACTGGTCATTGGTGTCCAAAAGGTTGGGGTCACTGATCTAGATAGCAATAAAGCATACATGTGACCACCATTTTAATCCTTTTATTTATAACTAATCCTGTTCATTTCATTGAAATAAAACTTTTTTTCTTTTATTTCTTTCATTTAATTAATTCTGGCTGCTGTATTGTCTTCCCATATCATGGTAATCAAGAAATGGGACCATCAATATTGACCTCCACCACTCATCATACTCAGTGGAGATTTTCACATGTGTTTTGCCATTGTTGTGTCTTTTTTTATGTGCTGTTTTGTGGAGTTTTCTGCTTTTCATATGTTTTAACAATTATAAACTACACAGAGTCATTGGGAGTTAGGCATCATATAAATTTAATATATTACTATGGATGGTTACACAGTCAACCAGGTGTTTAGACTGGATTTGGTACTTTTATACATCTACTCAGTCCTTCCCAAGAACTTGGGAGAGGCAGATATTATTATTTGATAGTATTAAAAGTATTGTCACAGAATGTAAGCTGTTCCAAGTAAAACTTCCTGTTACAATTCAATGATGGTGGTTTTGTTTTTATTTTGTGATTTTCTTCAGCTTTTTCTTTTCTATTTTGCTGCCTCCAAATATTGCAGGGTCCCCTATCAGATTTTTCTGTTTTTCTTATCAACAGTTGTTAATTCTGGGGTGTTGTGTGGCGGATGTTTGTCTGTCGGCATTCCAAAGTCCCAGAAATACTTTGGCTTCTTCATATTCCCCCCCCTCCATCTCTGAAAAAATGGTCCCTCAGATAAGCTGAGCCCAAGATGTCCCAAAGGTGCTTATTCTGGAGACAACTGGACTGAGCATCTCCACAGACTTTTAACTATACAATTTGGAATGAATGGTGTGGGAGTAGGAATGGTTTTCCAGAGAAAAAATTGCAGACTACAGGAACCAGAAGCACCACTCAGGTGACCCTGAGGACACAGATAAACCTCCAAGTGCTTCAAGGACCCTGTAAAAGGATGCAAATCAGAGGTGGTATTCAGCAGGTTCTGACCAGTTCTGGAGAACCGGTAGCGGAAATTTTGAGTAGTTCGGAGAACCGGTAAATACCACCTCTGACTGGCCCCACCCTCATCTATTCTCTGCCTCTCGAGTCCCAGCTGAATGGGAGGAAATGGAGATTTTGCAGTAACCTTCTGCTGGAGTGGGGAGGGAATGGGGATTTTATAGTATCCTTCCCCTGCCACACCCACTAAGCCACACCCACCAAGCCATGCCATAGCCATCAAGCCACACCCACAGAACTGGTAGTAAAAAAAAATTTGAATCCCACCACTGATGCAAATGACGAGCTGTCTGCAAAGAATATAAATCCTTCCCTTCCCCACTATCCTGTTAGAGCTGAAGAAGTTTTTTGGATGAGAAGCAAAGCACCTTTGAAAGAAAAAACAAGAAAGTCCAGTTGTCTCCTGAAAAAGCATCTTTGGGACAACCATGACCTGGATGACTGAGAATCTCTACAGACACTGAGCCCAAGGTCTTTCTAAGTGCCACCAGCACCTTGAAATGTACTTGGTTGAAGACTCTTGAAGATTTAATGTTACCTCCAGGTAGGACATATCATACTGCAAATACCAGTTTCAGGGGAATGATGAGAGGAGAGGATTTTGTCCTTTTCAACCTGTGCACCAGCACCCAAAACCATCTGACTGATCACTCTGACAACAGCACATTTAAGATGAATTGTAGCCTGATCCACCAGAACTATCCTTATGTTCTTACATTCTAAGAGTTTAAACCAGAGCTTGAAGTTTTCACATGATTTTAGTTTGTTCTAAACCAGCAATCCAGCTTGGCGGCCCGGCCCGGTGGTTGGGGGGGTGGCGTGGGAGTGGCAGGCACATGTCCGCCTGCACAGTTCCATTTGTGCAAGTGATGTGCACACTTACCCATTTCTTCCATGGCCTGGTTTCGAACAGACCATGGCCCGGTAGTGGGCCATGATCCGGGGGCTGGAGACCCCTGTTCTAAACTCTTTAACCATATTTTCTGACTAAATGAGAAAATGTGGTTAGCTGAAGCTTTTTGAATTTAAGAGGAGCATAATGAACCTGCAAGAAGGGGAAAGTTCCATATTTCAAAGTAAGGATACTTCATTTTATTAAACCAAGATTAAGCCAGCATTTTATTGGCTTGTTTATATATTTATCACATTTATAATCCAGCCATGCTCTTAGGCTGTGTTGCAGGGACTCAGTCGATTTTGTTGTTTGTCTCCGAGTCTTTCTTCATCTTTTTGTTTGTTTGTTTTATTAGCTTCTTTCAATCACCTTGCAACTATAATTCATCTGGAGAAACAAGATAAATTGATGGTTGGTAACAAAATTACAGGTTTTTTGAAACTGGCAGTTCATGTTTGTGCTATCTGAAAAGCCAGTAAGTATAAACCTGTACAGAATTCTCTACAGGAAACAAATTCAAGCGATAAGAGGTTTATATTAATTCAGAGGTATTCCTAAAGTATGTACCGTATAGACAAAACTGTGAAAAAAATTTCATCAGCTGTAATCCAGGATAGTAGAGTATTTCTAATACTAGAAATACTTCTAAAGTATTTCTAAAGTATTTCTTGCTCCATCTTTTTAATGTCTTATATAAATACATAGATGAATAAATGAATATTATTCCCACAAAACCAATTATCATAAGTTATTTCCATATCTGCACCCACAATACATGATTTAGAACAAGTTGTCTGGCCTCAGAATAATTGCCATAAATAAATCTTTAACAAATATTTAAAGCCCATCTAAATTTTGTATACTGTTCTCCATAACGAACCAAGAGTTTTGAAAGTTTGAAAATGTAATCATACACAGACTCAATCGCAAATAATTTGAACTTCCAAACTAGCTCATAAGCATGATTTATTTCAGGATAATCTATTATTTCAGATCATGGCAATTTTTCTTTCGGTTTACAGGCATCAGAATAAAAAACTAATTTAAACGTCCTTATTGGGTGGGGGGGATGTTTTATTAGGGAAAAAAATAGGATTATTCTCTCTAGATTATTATAGGTACTTTATTAAAAATCTTTGCAACAAATATTTAATTTTTTTCTTGGTAACTTTTCCTCTGAGATGTGAAGTTGAGCAAGCTAAAATCTCTTGTCCATTTTTTTTTAAAAATAAGAGTATGTGAATATTTGAAAATACAACCTCATTATTGAAATGGCCTGGAGAATATCCATGATCCTGAATAATGTGAAATCCAATAAAATGGAGCTGAATATATAATATTACTAGTATGGGTCCAAATGGAAACACACATGACTGAACATAAGTAATGAATCCAGGGAAGAAATTACTATTGTGAACTTTGTTTAACAGTAAATAGGGTTGTCAATTTGCAAAGCTTTCAAGTTGCCATGAGCAGGAGAGAGGGAGAACTGATAGAGCTGATTGATTTCCCTAACTGAAGTGCATTCCATACATTCTTCCTGACCACAATCAGAAGGAGGGTGTTGGATTTCACAGCCAGCCAAAGTGGTTAATTGGAAAATGTGATTTATGACATGTTCAGAGAGGAGGGGAGAGACGGGGTCATACGGGAATGTAAATCTACATGGGATTAGTTCTAACTGCATCCGAATATTGCCGAAATGGTGCTCCTAATAAATGACTGTATTTCTTTTGAAGTTTGGCTCATGGCTCATGAATTAATTAGGGCATCTTTCGGAAACTTCACAGACAGTTAGAACTAATCCCACGTACTTAACAATGTATTTAACATTGTATTCAAATTCCCCTGCCTCCTCCCCCCCACAAAAAAATCCTAAAATATTGTAAAGAAAGTTGAGTTGGATGCAGGTAAGTGCCGGCGGCATGGAGGCTTGGGAAGGGTGAAAAATGGACCTACCTGAAGTTCGGGAAGAGGGCCTCTGGAGCCTGGGGAGGCCATTTTTGCCCACCCAGAGGCTCGAGGAAAGCCTCTGGAGCTTGGGGAGGGCAAAAACGCCCCCCTCACCATGGTGCAGGAGGCTGACTAGGCCACGCCCACCATGGCCATGCCCACCAGCAGAGAACCCCTTGCTAAAATTTTTGAAGCCCACCCCTGGTCTTCTCTATATTCCTTATATAAGGACTATATGGTTTGCTCTTTATCATTGCATTTATGTTACATTTAATATCTTTCCTACAAGAAACTAAGTATTCTGTATCTTCAAAGTGGGTTAGGAATAAGAAATAATGACTGACCCAGGTCATCAAAAGATCTACTCAGTTGAGCTGCAATTTGAACTTTGGCCTTGACTGCTCTTTTCATATTCTGCTTGGTTTTCTGGGAATTGAAGTCCAAATTTGAGGAAGAGCTAATACTATAAGAAATACCTGTGGACTGTAGATTAGAAAACTGTGTTTGATAATGTTTGCGAGTAAGAAATAGCAGCATTTGTGCACAATTTATTAGATTTCCTATGAAAATTACTGCCAATGCTGCATAGTGTAATTCAATAGGCAACATTACCATCTTGCTTAAATTTTTTAGAAAAGCATCCCAATTCTTAGAAGGTCATCTTTCTCTAGCAGCTATTAAAAAAAAACCCTATAATGTCAATGTCCAATGGAAAATACATTTTTTAATAATCAGCTTTATAGGAAGTATACAAGTTATATATAATCCACATTGGGGGGGAAAAAATTGTGAACCCTAAATAAGAGCACAAGCTATACTGTGTATCTTATAATGCAAAAAGGAAATTTATATCTTCAAGGTTTGCTAACAAGCAGTAACATAGCCCCAACATTGGCCAAACACTTTTAAAAAATGAATTGTATACCATGATCACTCTTTATTTCAACATTGCATTTAGTCTTGTTTCATTTAGAAATTTAATTTTTCTAATTTTCATTTAGAAAATTAGAATATTAAATATTTAGAAAGCTGTAATCATTCCTGTTATAGTGTTAGACTTTTTCCCTTTATCCATTTTACAAGAATCTCTCTTCCACAGAAAAAAATTATGGGAATATATATCTTCTCACATAAGAACATTGTCCTACTTTACTACAGAAAACACAGTGCAAAGAAATAATGAACAATAGAAGTCTGAGCACATATATTTTGGAGATCATGATTAATTACTAAACTTTCTAATATATTGATCAAAGCATACAGTCTAAATAGGAGTAATGGAAAGTATTGAACATTAGTAGTCAGATGTTCAAATGCCACATCAAACTCAAGCACTGGAATCATTTGCTATCAGATAGCAACACAAATAAAACTTCCAGATCTCATTTGGCTCTTAATAAAGGGTATTAGCAAAACTTTTACTTTTAAGAAATTTCTTTTGGAGTTTAGGAAGTTATTAACTCTTTGAACCACCAAGTCTACAAGGGGTTAGAATTATTTCTGGCTGCCTCCTCTTTCTCTTCCTTCTCTTCATCCTCCTCCTCCTTTGAATGCAACCCTCAACAAACTATGGACCTCAAATCAGTAAAAGTTACACACTTCTGAAGGAACAGGCACTCCTATTGAATACTCAATTTCCTACATGGAAATTCAAGTAGTAAGTTTCAATGCTATAGTGTGACCAATGAACACAAACATAATGTGTTTTATTTAGTGATCTAAAGTCAATGAATTAGAGCAGAAACACCAAATGTCAAATGAGAGGATGGTTTGTTGAACTATATCACATATAAGCACATTTTGTTTCAGCACAAAAGTTCCGAGTTAAAAAAAAAAACATTTACCTTCCTTGGAATCGTTTTCATTTCAATTGTTGCACCACTTTCATTTCAATTGTTGCTTCTTTCTGAATTATTTGCACATGATACCAGAATGGGAGCACCATTAAAAAATTACATAGCCAAATATGATTTAGCCATGTGATGATATGATCCATGGGAACAATTCAGACATAATCAGTAAATGTTCTCAAAGAGTGACCAAAAGAAAAAATGGGGGGGGGAGCTCAAAAGTGCATCATTTTGAAAGAATAATCCTGTTATTGTATAAAATATAATTTCATGTCATTAAGAATACAATAGAAAATGACACATACTAAATTTTTTGGGGAAAAATAATATGAATATAGTAGCCTTGTGAAATCCTCATGGAGAAAACAGAAGGCAAGATATTTGAGCATAATGTGGTATGCACCTGCTGTACTACTCAACTACTTAGTATCCAGAAGGTATAATAACAAGATACAATTCAGCTTGGAATCCTGAGATGAAAAGGTCTTAATTGTAGCATGGCAAGAACCAGGAAACAGTGTGAGGCATGACAATGAAAGAGATGGCAGGATTGATTTTTTAAAAAAAGAAAAGCAGAGGATGAAGTAATGCTCTTGGGAGACAGCAATGATTTTTCGCAAAGCCTTGACACTATTTAAAAAATGAAAACAACCTTGTAAAAACAGGTTGTGGAAAGATAATGTGGCTCGGATTTAAACTTTTCTTATTGTTAACTCCCGTCTCCCAAATAATCTATTATTGCAGTTAGTGCAATAACGATTCCTGAATTTTCACAGCAAACCTTCCCTCTGGCTAGACTGCATCTGCAGGATATGATGACTGAGACATAAGGGAGCTGGCAAGTATAGAAACCAGTAGTGACAACATAGAGTATTTCTTGGTCTTAACACTGTTAGCAAACAGTCTAATTAAAGTAGAACTGCCATGTTTCATTATTGATATCCTCCTGGCTCAGAGGAGAAAGGCTTCACTGGGGAGTTGCAAGTGACATCCATTTAAGTCTTAAATAGAAAGAATGAATAGGAATACCCAGCATGTCTAACAATGAAACTCATCCTTCTTTCTTTTGACTCTCGTCTGCTACTCCTAACTTTCCCAAGGCTATTCACTGTCATATTAATGAATGTTCAATATTAGCATTCACAAGTGGGTGTTTATTAATGCAGAGGTTGATGCTACTGATAAATAGATCGAGCCAGATGATTTCCTAAGTTAAAGCAAGTTTCTGCAAGCCCACAAGAATGTTGAAATTGGGATTAGGGACTCTGAACTACTCTGGCAGAGGGATGTTTATTGCACTGTAGCGCCACTACCACCTGTGACCAAATTAGGTACTGCAGTTCTTCTTAGCTTTGATATTCAAATGCAAAAGAGCTCAAATCAGACTAATGGTTTTATTTGTTGCATTTAACATTTATTTTTAAATTGGTGATATGTAGACATTGAGCTACAGCCTGAATCAATGGTTATGATAATCAAACAATGAAACTTGTGACGATATATGTCACAGAATATATTAAAGAGATGACGTGTGCTTTTGCGTACGTGTGTGTTCTATGAAAGCAGTACTATAATGCTGTAGCTTAAGAATTACAGTTCTATAGTTATTGTTCCATATTCTAGGGAGCAAGCTTCGGCTTTTCAGAGGATGAGTTATTTTCACTTACTAGATAGTTAATCATCTCAATCTCATATAGTCTACATAATTTAGAAATTCTAGAATAATAGCAAAAATAGTGAATGATAATAACTTTAGTAACAAAAATGGACAAAATGTAAAGGAGAGAAGATATTGGGGAGTATATAATTTTTAAAAATTGACCATGACATAGAATATCTATTTGCCAAAAGCTACTTAGGACTTTAATCATTTTCTATTAATTGCCTCAGTTGTGTACTTATTAAAGTATTACATTTCTAAGGTTCCATATCAACCCTTTATATTTTTTTTGCACCTCTTATAGAAGCTAACCCACAGATCAACTTGGGAAACACCCGTCTGCCCTTTGTTCTAGTTATTCTAATTAAAAATGATGGTTACTTCACTACCTGTTTTAGAATAGAGAATGGAGAAATATATGTCTTTAATTCACTTGGGTGTCTGTTCCTCTCGTTTATTTTCTTTCACTTATGGTACTTCACTTGCCAAAAAAGCCATGAATCATGACAGTCAATCACTATACATTGATTTGTACACCTAGCCATACTATAGGTAAAGAAAGATTTAAATCAACCTGAAGAATTTCTGCATCTAAAGAGAAGCAGACATATTTAAACCTTTGCATTAAAACAGGAACCTGGTATAAAATATTCTTAATTAACAGCCTGGTTATTTAAGAGCAAGTTTAAGTACTCCAGATTAATGTTCTACTCCTTGTATGTAGTTTCCAGGATTGTTAGAACAGGAAAAACCATCTGAAAACAGAAGTGTGGTCATTCAAAATACCTCCGTCCATCTGTCCCCCCCAAACACACAATTACTGTATATTCCTAGAAATTTACAGCAGGACCCATTTTAATCTCCCCTAATAAAACTGTTATGAAATGGACCTTAAAGGATAACTTCACACATCACATAACTGAACCTAGATCACGATGGAATCAGCCTGTGCTTTAAAAGAAAATTGAATGAACTGTGGCTACCAGCCCTCCTGTTTCTGACCCTTGGACCCTCTGAACATAACAAAACTGAAAAATGACAGCAAGGTTTCATGCCATTTACATACGGGGAACCCATGATCATGTAAAACAATCATACAATTGTGCTTTTTTATTATTCTGAACCTAAGGAAATAATCCCTAATTCCTCTTAGAATCTCAACTGTCTACAAATGTTATCTGGTCTCATCCGTTTAACAGCTATACACCTCTTTTAAAAAAAAAGTTCACGGTTTTCATCTATTTTAGAATATTTTAGAATATACACACCAGTAGTGGGTTCCACTTACCTTCGCTACTGGTTTGCAAATGTGACCGCGCACACGCAGTGTTTCTGCGCCTGCGCAGAACATTCTACACATGCACAGATGGTCTGTGTTGACATCTGGGCAGATGGGCAGAGCCTCCCGCCGCCACCGCTACCAGTTTCGCATGAACCGGGACGAACCAGTAGGAACCCACCACTGATACACACATTTGTAAAGCAGAGATGTGGCAGATTTTAGAAGTGTTCCTTATGTCATCTAATACTTTTTTTTTTCAAAGTAGACATTGATTCACAAAAAAATGCAATTTGAGCAAATGGTGAGAGGAACCATTGCATGCATGTCTACTATTCTAAGTTTGGTCATACTATTATCAAGCTTTACTTCTCTAGAAATCAAAGCTTTTTCCACTTTCATTTAGTAATTGTCTCACCAGTCTTCCCATAACACAAGGAATAAAAGGGAGACAGATGCCTCACTGACAAATAGTTTCTAATTTCAGAAGGCCCTTTCCCACCAAAGCATTGTTCCCAGCTCTTTGATTCTGCAAATTTGTCATGGTTTCACATATTTCCATTTTTATAGAGGAGAAAGAGAGAGGGAGGGAGGAAAGCTTGCTTAACCTGATTTTTTAAACTTTTTTTTAACATTAATTGTTGACCTAATTGTTAGATGGAGAAGACACACACACAATTTATATGAATTCAGCAATAAAAGTGAAGTGAGGAAACAATTTTGGGGGAGCTCAAAGTACACAACGAACTGGAATTGTGTTCAGGTATACAGGTAGTCCTTGACTTATGACCACAATTGAGGCCAAAAATTCTGTTGCTAAGTGAAATATTTGTTAAGTGAATTTTACTCCATTTTACAACCTTTCTTGCCACAATCCTTAAGTGAATGACTGCAGTTGTTAAGTTACTAACACAATTGTTAAGTGAATCTGGCTCCCCCACTGACTTTGCTTGTCAGATGGTCAGGATGATCTCGTGACCCCAAGACACTGCAACCATCATAAATATGAGTCAATTGCCAAGCATCCAAATTTTGATCACATGACCATGGGGATGCTGTAATGGTCATAACTGTGAAAAGTGGTCATAAGTCACTTTTTTCAATGCAGTTGTAACATTAAATGGTCACTAAATGAGTTGAGGACTCCCTGTATTCAACACACACACACACACACACACACACAAACATTCACACATACACATATAGTATATACAGTACAGGGGTGGGTTCTACTTACCTTTACTACTGGTTCACAAAAGGGCCACACGCTCACGCGCGCTTTGCTTACATATCACTTGTGCAGAAGCTTCTGCACATGCGTAGAAGCGTTCTGATGATGTCGGGTCGGTGGGCGGAGCCTCCCTCCGGTTTTACTACCAGTTCTATAGAACCGGTCCGAACCGGGGGCAACCCACCACTGATACAGTATATCTATAACTATTTATCTATATAGATTGATACATACATACATACACTCTGTGTGTGTGTGTGTGTTTTGAATACAGGGAGTCCTCAACTTACTATACACACACACACACACAAACAGACTTCTGACTGGAAGCAAGGTAATTTTCTTTTTATTTCTAAATGTGGGAAATCAACTAGCTAGCAAGAAATTACATGAAAATACATACAGTATTTTTAAGCCAAGCGTCACATGTGCTTTCCTCGCTGTGAACAATTCTCCAAAGCACCTGAGGGTAGGACAAGAAGGAATTGGTGGAAACTAATCAAGGAGAGAAGCAATTTAGAACTAAGGAGAAATTTCTTGACAATTAGAACAATTAATCAGTGGAACAACTTGCCTCCATAAGTTGTGAATGCTCCAACACTGGAAGTTTTTAAGAAGATGTTGGATAACTATTTGTCTAAAGTGGTGTAGGGTTTCCTGCCTAAACAGGAGGTTGGACTAGAAGACCTCCAAGGTCCCTTCCAACTCTGTTATTCTATTCTATTAATTCACATCTATTTTAGAATCAGTATTTATTTTTATACATGGAGATAATCACTATGCAAAGGCATAGGTGGGTATAAGCCATGTACAGAAATTATGCTTAGGAGATCCTGTTGCATTCTTGCAAATGGAAATACTTGTTTCTGGCAGCAGTTCCTCCACAGTCATTCAGGCCTTTTGACTTTCCTGTCTTCACCAGTTTTCGGGAGATTAAAAGTTCCATGTACTTTGATTACTTCGTATAATGTGGTTAAAAATATTCGCCACTATTTTACCCTCTCCTTTCAGTGCTGACAATAACTCACTGTGAATGGATTGGGTTTACAATGGCCATTAAAGGGTTGTTATGAATTTTGATTAGAGTAAGGGCTACTTTAAGTGATAAAGATTTTCCCAGAAGCATTCTGTGAATGATGTTCGGTATTCCTTTGCTGGTGTTAGCTGCCCACAGCTGTTTTGTACTGATATCGCCAAGCTGGCTCCTTGTCTCGGCTGGGCAGGATGGTGCAAAATATCTGAGATGCAAAATAACTGGCTCCAAAAACAGTGCCTTCCCCTTTGAAAACATGCAAATGTCAGCATTACAAACGCTTGCAAGATCGTGGGGTGGGAGCGCAGTACAAAGGGTGATCTTGCTTAGTGAAAGGGGGATTAGAAAAACACAGCTGTCTCTAATAAAAGGAATTTCTTTGGGACTTTCAAAGCTACAAAAAGCAATATAGGTTTATTGATTATGAAGAAACACATAAGGCAAGCAGTATCTGTAATGGGGCTATTGGATTTGAACTGCAGAATTCTGGACAACCACTACGTACAGTAGCAGACAAGTGATACAGAACGCTTGAGGGCTTAATGGTCCTCCAGAATTTTGTAACCCAAGTCAAACAATCTTGCTTTTTAAGGTACAAGCTTATGTTATTTTATCACATCATAATATTGTAGACTAATAGGGTGGTGTGATGGCCTAGAGGTGGAGCTCTCGCCTCACAATCAGGAGGCTGTGAGTTCAATCCTAACTCACAGATATTTCTCTCTCTGGGCACAATGAGAATTTATCTGCTGAACAAAACTCCACATTGGTGACAGGAAGGGCATCCAGCTACTAAACACTCAGCTTTATTCAGTTGCCCAGACTCCACCCGGCAAGGGATTATCGGGTCGTTAAAAGAAAATGATGATAATATTGTAGACTAATAATTTAACTGAAAAGGTTAACTTGCTCTCCATTCAACTGGGATTTACTCTCATGCATTTTTTTTTCTTTTTTTGCAATTCTGGTAATAATCATTATGGAAGATGTGTGCAATAAAATCCAACAGCCATTCCTGCCAACATATATATCTGATAAAGTCAATTTCAGTGGATGAAAATACTGTCATAAGAAATCCTTCCTGATTTTCGTGCTTACTGATGAAGCAGATGTCAGAATCCATTTCTTTGCTGAAACGTATTGGACCAGAGCTATTGTTTTGGAACTGAAAAATGAACAGCAAAAATGCCAATTTTTAGAAGAAGTAAATTATGGGTGAAAAAATGCCCTTCACACACACTTCGTTCTTAGAATATATGAGTTTACTCACAGGGGACAACCTTCTGCAGCTACCTCTTGGCCAGTGAAGGTCAGGTCACTCATTGCCATAGACATATTTTATGTTATAATACTTGGCAGTTATGCTGCCCTATGAAAAGTTCAAAGTAGTTCCCATATATCATCCAGCAGCCAGCCCTGTAGTCAGATTACTCTGGGAAAAGAGGGTGGCTGCAACTACATCATTGGGACAGCTGATTTGGTCAATGCTCAGATCCGAAAGCAATAGAAAAACACATGACCTCTTTGGCATTTCACTTCTCCACAGCTGGCATTAGTCAAGCCAGGTTTTGCATTTTTACAAGGGGGAAAAAAACCCAAGGGAAAGGCATTAATTCATTATGTGCCATCAAATCATTAGTAACCCCATAGATTTTCTCAACACTGATCTGTCCCTAGTCGGGTCCTTCAGATCTTCCTAAACCCAATCACCTTGCTACAGGTCACCCTCTTCTTCTCTTCTACTTTTCCCAGCCTTCTCAGCCTTCTCCAGAGAGCTTGGTCTTTGCATAATGTGTCAAAAGAAGGATAATTTAAACCTGGTCATTTGAAGGAAAAGTAATATTACTATTACTCTGTTGGATACAGAGATTGGATTGGATTGGAGATTGAGAGTCTGTAGTGCAGTCTCTGGCAACTTTACAAATAGGAGCCTCTTTCAAAGGAAAGGGCAAGAGGTTGTAAACAGATATCATTCCCTAGCTGCAGATACAACTACAGACATCTTTCTACAGAGATGATGTTAAATTATAAGACCATGTGGTAAATGTCACAGTGGAAATGTCTACTTGATGTGAGGGTAAAAACACTGAGTAAATCCACTTGTTCTTTAGAAAAGTGGTCTGACAAAATTTGTTCAGAATAAAAATACACAATTCTTAGTTTCTGTTTCCTAAGAGATGACAATTATGTGTCCTTCTACTCTAACCTTCTGCTTCTATCAGTTTCCTCCCAAAGATTGAGAAAGACTAGTGATATTGAGGTGAACTTTAGACAACTTTAAGAGAGATGGAATTCTTACAGTTTATAGAGCTGTTTTAGTAATCTTTCTGTTTTTATTTTACAGAGAAACTCATTTTTTAAAAAAGAACCAAACATTATACAGGTAGTCCTCGACTTACGACCACAATTGAGCCCAACATTTCTGTTGCTAAGTGAGACATTGATTAAGTGAGTTTTGCCCCATTTTACAACCTTTCTTGCCAGGAAGGTTGAAGACAATAAGCATTTATTGACATTTAGTTTTATCCGAGAAGAGAAGAGAAGAGAAGAGAAGAGAAGAGAAGAGAAGAGAAGAGAAGAGAAGAGAAGAGAAGAGAAGAGAAGAGAAGAGAAGAGAAGAGAAATCATAGAACTGGAGATCCTTGGAGGTCTTCTAGTCCAAGCCCCTGCCCATGGCAGAAGACCTTATATCATCCTAGACATATGATTGTCCAATCTTTTCTTGAAAGCCTCCAGTAATAAGAGTCCCATAACTCCAGGGGGCAAGCTGTTCCATTGATTAATTGTTCTGTTAGGCAATTTTTCCTTAATTCAAGATTGGATCTTTCTTTAACAAGCTTCCACCCATTGCTTCTTGTCCTATCTTTAAGAGCTTGGAGAATAAGTTGACACACGTACCCTCTCTGTGATAACACCTGGTATACTGGAAGATAGCTATCATGTCACCCTTAATTCTTCTCTTCATTAGGCTAGACATACCTAGTTCCCTTAACCATTCCTCATAAAATTTATTCTCCTTATCCCTAGTTGCTCTCCTCTGTACACTTTCTAGGGACTCCGCATCATTTTTGTATTGTGATGACCACAGTATTCCAAGTGTGATCCTTGATGTAGGCAACAGTATGTTGACTTGAATGTAGTCCATACGTTATAAATGCCACTTTGCATAAATAGCATGATACCCTTGGGGTCAAACTTGCATTGTGTATCATGAACATATGATAAAACTGGGTGCTAGCTACACTATGGATACTGACCAAAATGTAGCCCAAATAACCAGTATTGTAACCTTATTCTAAGCAAAGAATGCTGCACATGATGTGGGTATAGCCAAGGTTAATGAGTCTACTTTTTCTATCTTAGTAAAAGGTTTATGTGAAACATCAAATCACCAAAGGCACAGTGAACAGGATTACCATAGCAAATTGAAGCTTTTATATTTGAAAGTGAAATGACTAATAGGGAAGGGAAGGGAAAGGAAGGGAAGGGAAGGGAAGGGAAGGGAAGGGAAGGGAAGGGAAGGGAAGGGAAGGAAAGGAAAGGAAAGGAAAGGAAAGGAAAGGAAAGGAAAGGAAAGGAAAGGAAAGGAAAGGAAATCTATGACTCTATGAAGCTAAGAGAAAGGATGGGGTATAATAGCTCTAAATGGAGATAATTTGATTTTGTGGGATAAAATTGAAATCATGCATGTAAGTGAAAGATCAAAAAGTAGGATGGAAATTTTCTTCAGTGTGTATGTTATCCACAGGCTGGTGATAGTGACATCTTAGCCTCTTGGGAATGGTGAAGATGGAAGAATCAAATGCGCTTGGGGAAAAATTGTGCGACATCCTAACTGAATGCAATCTAGGAAAAATTATTCTCTTAGGTGATCTGAATAGCGAGTTGAGAATGAGATGAGACGAGACAATATACTGTAGATAATAATATTGGGCTATTAAGACAGCCATGAACAAATGAGAATGAGAATTCTTTAGTGAACATCTGTTCCAAATACCTAATTCAAGAATAAGTGCATTCATGCACATAGTAAGGGAGTGAATATAAATTATTTCAGTGTTTATGATTGGTTTGGACTGACCAGCAGAAAGTACTACGTGATCAGTTTTGTCTTTTATTGGGACTCTTCAGAGACAGGTAGTCGAAGTTATTCAGTGGGGATCAAACCCTCTATTGGGAATTGAATTAGCAGAACTGCACACTTTTGATTCCTACCTACAGTGGTTTAGCTTAGAAACTATCCAGATCCTGACATGAAAAGGGCATGAAAAATACCACACAGGATTTTCACTATATACAAAATAGAGTCATTCCTAACCCCCTCCAAAAGGAAGGGATTGAACTTGTGCAAAACAGGGTAGATGATAGCATGACATCATATATCTGAATCTCTCTGCTCTGAGAGCTTAATGGAAAGTGAACTATACAGATAGTCCTTGTTCAGTGACAATCCATTCAGCGATTATTCAGAGTTACAACAGCGCTGAACAGACTTACAACTGTTCCTTGTAGTTGTGGAGGTGTATGTACATGGAGGTGAGGACAAAGCACCTGGCTACAGATATTCAGTGTTCTTATTTTCCAAGAATACCAAAATCTGTGTAAGACCTAGATGAATGACTAAAAAGATTTCATTAAAGCTGACTCTTCATTTTACACCATATCTATTTACTTTATGATTTAAATTAAAACATTTTTAGAAACTGGAATTAAGTATTCTATAAAATTTTATGAGAGTTGTAGGCATAGTGATGCCCATCAGTACAAGACTAGGGACTCAGGCCATGAATGTTTAAGTGGAAAGAAGCTTTGTTATGATAAGTCCTGTAGATGTTCCAGCAGGACATAAGGCAATCCAGCAATGAAATTCTGTGCACCCCTACAATATATTAAATGGGACTTGCTTTCAAATAAATTATTACATAGCATTATTTACATTTAGATTATCTTCCTTCCCAGTGAATTTAACATCAAACTTTTAATTTCACAAAGATCTTGGTTTTTTTTTTCTTTTTTTGAGGGTGGGTACAGAACTCTCCTTCAACCCTCTACATATCATGTTTCCCCAAAAATAAGACTGGGTCTCATATTAATTTTTGCTCCAAAAGATGCATTAGGGCTTATTTTCCAGTTAGGTCTTACTTTTGGGGGAATACGGTACTAAATATGTCCGTCTGGCTGACGATCTTAACTGGGGCTTATTTTGGGGTTGAGTCTTATTTTAGGGGAAACAGGGTACATGCCCCACACATATCAGAATTTTGGCTTGGAATTAAATGTTTGAAATTAAAACATTTGCCTTCTCTGTGTAGAAGAAGGATAACAATATGCATATTCAGTCAGACTAACTACTTTAAGATATGTTGAAATTAATAGGAGAGAGATTAGTGTGCATTAAAAACTGTATCTTAAATAAATAGGATTAAAATGTGCTTAATCTTGACTGGATTTACTTGGTAATAAAGCCATTTTATTGCCCTCCCACAGCTATGTTGTACATAACATCACAACAGCATTTAACAGCTGGTGAAGGAATATAAGCATCCATGGGCAATAGTTTAAATAAGTCTCACGCTTACCTATACACCTTACACCTGGTGTTCTTTGGCAATCTGCTTGATTGCTGTACAGGAAATGTATAAGTTTGCAGTCATTAACATAATAGGTGGTACAGCATATCCAATTGGGTTGGTTGCAAGCCCAGCCACAATGTACATGATCAGGAAAAGTTATGAGTACTTGATGGATGTTTTATGGACATAAACTGCTCCTTCCTCTTACCTCTTCAAATACTCCAATCAGAAAAGAAACAATATGGGGAAGATTATGAATTACCTACTAAAATAAAGCACTCCTGTTGTCTAATAATGAACAAAAGGGACTTGTGGGGGAAAAAATAAGACAGAATCTAAACATGTTAAAAGCAAAACAAAGAATAATCGGACTTCCAAAACACCATTTCCACTAAAGGAGCTCCTTATTGTAAGAGATCATCATGTTTTCATTGTGTAAGGAATTAGTGGGAGATTGACTGGATCTGATTTTCTTGGGTATATATTGATCATTTTAGAATAGATGTTCCATAATAATATCTTTGTGAAATATTGTGTTTTACTAAAAAGTCATCTGTTGGTTGTATGTGTATCCAAAGATAGAACGTATTTGGAACAATCAAGTGGCTGGGATTTTGAATGATAATTCCATTATGTGACTTGCTCATGGTTTACCTATGGTTTTAAATATCTGCATGTTAACCTTTTCAAATGAGCAAATTGCAAACCTGTAATTGCTCTTGGATGCTGCAATACAGTTTGTTTATATTGCACTATACTAAAGTAGTAAGACCAAAACATTAGAATACCAATTTTGAGAAGCTATTTTTAATTTAAAAAAATCACTAAGCTTTAATAAAATTGTTACTAAATAAAAAAGAAAATCACTAAACTGAAGGTAGCATTGGCAAATATTTGTTATTTCAATCTCTTTATGGTGCCTTCTTTCTTTTGTAAACCACCTACATTATATTTTGAATCTCATGATGCATACCGTAACAGAGTTGGAAGAGACCTTGGAGGTCATGTAGTCCAACCCCCTGCTCACGCAGGAGACCTGTACTAGGGATTTGAACCGCCAAACTGCCGACCTTTCTGATTGACAAGTTCAGTGTCTTAGCCACTGAGCCACCTAGTCAGGCATGATTTGTATGATTCTTCTCCTATGCCTAAAAGAATAAAGAAAGAAAAAGAAAGTGTGTGCGTGTGTGTGTGAGAGAGAGAGAGACAGAGACAGAGACAGAGAGACAGAGACAGAGACAGAGACAGAGAAAAAAAATTATTGTGTCGGCAGTTTTATCACATGAGAAACTTTTTCAAGTTGTTCTAACAAGAATTCGGTCTGATTGCTTTGTAACCAGTCTCTTCACACATGGCCAGAAAACATGTTAATGAAAGCTCTGAGATTTGAAAGAATAATTCTGAGATCGTCAAGAATTATTAATGTACCAGGGTCTAGGAATGGGGATTAATGAGAAAACACTACAATCTCTTACAATTTGCATTTAGTAATCAGATCACAAGAAATTTCTATAAATCTTTCTTAGCAATAGCAACAGAATGTACTGAAAATATCTGTGGGAAGATGTGGAAAAACTGTGTTCAAATCTCTATTCAGTTTGTGCATTTAATGTATAGTTTAAAACTGCTTTTTTTCCTAGCACTTGTGTTTTGATAATATTTGGAGAAGGATGACCTAATAAATTCTACTGAATTTGGCTTAGTGCAAAATGCACATAGCTTTGTAGACAGAATTGTCGGTTTAGAGCACGGGTGTCAAATTCACTGCGTCACATTGCCGTCACGTGACATTTCATGACATTTTCCCCATTTGAGCAGCTGGGGTGGGCGTGGCCCACAAGTCATGCATCTGGCCTGCGGGCCGCCAGTTTGACACCCCGGGTTTAGAGAAAAAATTTAAATTTCCTAGGTAATATCTTAATAGGAACAACAGGATTTATTAAATATTTCATATCATTGTTCAGTATTTTCTGATCTTCTCATTAGCATATTTTGACCCTAATTAAATAATGCCTTTTAAGACTTTGATTAGACCCTTCCTTCTGAACATCATAAATGCAAATTGAGATAGTTTTTAAAATGGAGCTTAAAGTAGCCTTTATTTTAGAATCTAGCCTAATTTCATAGCCATAGTACATATTCTTCATTCCCAAAGCATTTTTTTCACCAAGAAACTAAATTACCTATAATAAATCACGTTCCTCACCTTGACTTTCCCAACATATTAAAAGTTAGTAATTCACTGGAAGACCAAACTTTAAGCATACGAAGTCAGAATTGATAAGACAGCAACAGACAGCAAATGCCACCTCTGCAAAGAAGCTAGAAAAACAAGTGGACCAACAAGTTAGTTCCTATAAAAAGATCACACAGGTTGACTACAAATAGCGATATGACAAAAGTAGCAGCAATGGTACACTGGAATATTAGCAAAAAAAAACCCAACCACCACCACCACCACCCTCTATTTGCAAGCAAGATCTATGTGAACCACAAAGTGGGCAAAGTAATAGGAAACGAAGAAGCTAAAGTGCTTTGGGACTTTAGAATTCATACGGACAGGCACCTGCCACATAACAGACTTATAACAATTATTGATTAGACAATATATATATATATATATATATGGATAGAGGATGTTGCAGAATGAAAGAGAAAACAAGTGGAGAAAATCATAAAATATAAAGACATGCAAATAGAAGTCGAATGACTATGGCAAAAGAAATACCAATTATATTAGGCGATTTGGGTGCAATCCAGTGGTGGGTTGCTCCCGGTTCGCACCGGTTCACAAGAACCGGTAGTAAAAATTTGTAGTAATTCAGAGAACTGGTAATAACATTGCTGGCCCCACACCCCGAACCAGTCCCCGGCCTGGTCACCACTCACTTACCCCGCCCACCTCATCAGAGGCTTTTTTTTTTTTTACTTTTAAAAGCATTTTTTCTACAACCTCTTTGGCTGAAGAAGTTGTAGAAAAAAAATGCCTTTAAAAGCCTCTGACAATCCCAGCTGAGTTGCCTGATCGTCAGAGGCTTTTAAAAGCATTTTTTTCTGCAATCTCTTAAGGTTGTAGAAAAAAAATGCTTTTAAAAGTAAAAAAAAAAATTGGCCACGCCCACCCAGTCACATTACACCCCCACCAAGCCACACCCACAAAATAAGCCACATCCACAGAACAGTAAAAAAATTTAGAACCCACCCCTGGTGCAATCCAAAAGCAACAGGCGCACCATTTGAACACCATCCGTGTTAATAATGTCGTATCAGTCAATTGCAAAAGATAGCTTCACTTGGAGAAGCTTACATCCTGCAACAATACCTTTAATACCATCAAACAACATGTGCCTATCCCAGCTCCTTGGGAAGGACTTGATAGATGGATAAAAATGCTAAAGCCCATCTAAATATCTGTCAGAATATTCATGACTGGGAAGACATGGTAACAAGGTCAGCCAATAAATAGGCATAGCAACTAAGTCAGCCAATTGGGAGCTGAGACAGACTGGAGCCAGGGCGTGTCTTAGTCTGCAGGTTCTGAGTCTTTATCAGAGAAACGAAACGGAAATCAGTGTGTCTGATCTGAGCTGAAATGAAACTGAATCTGCTGTTGGTATTATAAATTTACTTCACGTATTATTGTGAATATAAAGAAATTAATCTGCTGCATCAGTTTATCTGTGTGTGCTTCTGGATTTGATTTTTGCAACAAACTCTGACAACATCTGGCTGACTATATGACCAACTATGAAAACAACAAGAAGTCACCCAACTTCCAAGGACTCTAATGATCTTTTTCTAATATTTCCTCCTCTCTCTCTCTCTTAGGAATGAAATTGACTAGAAATTATACTTGGCTGTAATGGATGATAGTCAACAAAACTATTATAGATAATAACAGAATAGTGACCTTTTCTGATCATTATTACTGTGATGCATTTCGAGTAATAGTTTGTGATATAAAATGTCAGTTCAGAAACAGCAAAGAAAAGGGTATATTAGGAAGAGATTTTAAAAAGCGCATTTAAGCAGAAACAAGAATCAAATATAACTGATTGCCACAATACAATAATGTGGCAAGTCCTGTTTGTATTATTAGTACGTGTTGCCTCTTATAATTAGACTGAAACTTAATTTAATTTTATAAAGGCATCATACAAACACCATTTGATCCTTTGCCGCTTAGTAACCCAGGAAACCAGCATTTGATGATATTAGTCTTTTTTTTTTAAAAAAAAAGGCAGGATTTGTAATTGTTTTCAGCTAGCATTCTTTGTTCATAAAGAACAGCTCCAAACTATAAGTCTGAAGGCAGGATATGAATATATTCCTGCATATGTAAGCACAGAATAGAAAATCAACTTGCTGTGCGCAGGTACCTTAAGGCAACTGGATTTTATTCAGCATTTCAGGAGAAAAGGCCATGTCTTTCAAAAGCATCTCATAAATTGCACTGTAAAGTTCCATATTTAATTCTTCACACATACTTCACTGACAATGTGCCCTGAAAAGAGATTCTTAAGTATTGGAGTATGAAATTATGGGGACGAAAACATTAGGACTAACTGTAAGTTTTACTAAGAAAATCCCTCAGCAGCCTTTTATCCATTACACGTTACATCTCATGTCTTAAATCTGACATTGCTTTGAATTAACCCCAATTTTCCTCAGAAGTTACAGAGCTAATCAAAATATAAATGAAATAGCCAAACAAGATTCTTCATACATTTGGCACATTTATGAAGTTATATGAAATGAAAGGTTATATTTATGTGTGTATAACGTGTATGTGTGTTTGGTTCTAACAGTAACCATCCGTGTAGAGAAGAAAACTGCATTGCCTATTTCTCCCAGATATTATGAGGTGAATAAGAAGTGGATCATCTTTGCAAGCAAAAGGAAATTCCTCATTATTCCACCCACTGGAGTATTCTAAACGTCCTCTTAAATCAGGCCTGAATTTATTCCGTATGACCTAGGATTCTCAACAAAGGTGGGAGGGATATTAACTGTCTATTCCTCCCACTTACTGCTTCCCCAGGGTATTTCTACTTATTATTATTTTTTATATCCTTGCTCAGAATCCCACTATTTTCACTTCTTTTAGAACATCTGGGTAGCTGAAACACCCCCCCCCCTTAGACCATCCCATCTCTTATTTTTCTTTCTTTTGCTCTTAACCATTCTGCCTGACAGTTTTTCTTTTTTTTAAGTCCACCCTCAATACAAGAATTTTAATAAAGATGTACGTATGAGTAAATATGTCAGCATTTCAGTGATACAGCTTTGGATGCAGTAATATGAAATTCAGCAGCACTGAACATAAGCCCAGAGACAGAGTACCAGTTAGGTTTACTGTATGCCACAACAAAGGACAAATGTTATATAATTGAATAAGCAACATTTTTAAAAGAAATGTCCATTTCTGGATCGTGTAAAATTGTAGGGAATAGGTAAAGATAGGCAGCCTTTACAACACGGTTTCTTGCAAATCAGTGACCTATGTTCAATATAGATGAAATGTTTGGTGCAGTGGTTAAGGTGCTAGAAACAAAGCGATGGTGACTTTCTACTTCAGGCATGAAAGCCAGCTGAGGGACTTTGGACCAGTCACTCTCTCTCTCTGCCCAACCCACCTCACAGGGTTGTTGTTGTGGGGAAAATAGGAGGATGTTGTGGCCCGTATGCAGCCTGTGCAGTAGTAGCTGATTCAGACAGCGAGGAGGCTGGTGTGGTGTTGCGCCAGCAGCCTGTGCAGCTGGCACTCGAGTCAGACAATGAGGAGGCTGGAGAAGATGTGGTGCCAGAGGCGGGGATTCAGCCAGGGCCTTCAGAACCACCAGAAGCTCCCTTAAGTGAAGAGGACGAAGAGGAGGAGCCTCTTCTTGATGCACCGGCGCACAGAGCTGCCAAAAGGCAGGAGTGGCTCCTCAGGAGGAGGTCTCTTCAAGAGTAAGGCTTGGGGCTAATTGGCCACTCCCTTAGCCTATTTAAGGAGGAACGCCGACTGAAGCAATTTGTAGGGAACAACTTAGTTCACATACCTTTGTGTCTTGTCTTGCTTATCTTATCAGCTTCCTGCAAATTGCTTCTTCTGGGCATTCTGCTAACCATAGTAAGCTTTCAGTTATTATTCTTTGAATTCTTGGTGGCTGTTAATGCAATTAATTAACAGCCGTTGTTGTAAAAGACTGGTTTATTTAGTAAACTTAAGGTTTGAACGGACTTTGTCTGTGCTGCATTCTTTGGGGTCTGTCTCTGGGGCAGAACAGAGGAGGAAAGAGAATTAGGAGTTATTTTTAAAGTAAGAAAGGTGGGATAAAAATCTAATAGAGATAGTCCTTTTTATTTGTTTGTTTGTTTGTTTAGTCAAGTACATATTAAATAATATATATAGTATAAGCATGAAATGAATACATAAAATGAGTATAATTAAAGGGAACATTAATACAGGGACGGTAGGCACACTGGTGCTCTTATGCATGCCCCTTACAGACCTCTTAGGAATGGGGTGAGGTCAACAGTAGACAGTCTTTACAACCACAATTGAGCCCACAATTTATCTTGTTAAGTGAAAAATTTGTTAAGTGAATTTGTTCCACTTTACGGCTTTTCTTGCCACATTTGTTAAGTGAATCATGGCGGTTGTTAAATTAGTAACATGGTCGTTAAGTGAATCTGGGTTATCCATTGACTTTGCTTGTCGGAAGGTCGCAAAATAACTCCTGAACACTGCAACCGTCATAAATATGAGTCAGTTGTTAAGCATTGGAATGTAAATCACGTGACCGTGAGGATGCAATGGTCATAAGTGTGAAAAATGGTCATGTCAGTATGTTCAGTGCCAATGTAACTTTCAGCGGTCACTAAATGAACTGTTGTAAGTGAAGGACTTCCTGTAAATGAATGAATAAATAGCAGTCTTGTGCCACAGCAGTTGTAAAGTAAGAAAACATCAATTTGTTTTCCTTTCCTCCAGCTCTCCAGAATGTCTCTAGCTTATCCTTCCTTCCTTCCTTCCTTCCTTCCTTCCTTCCTTCCTTCCTTCCTTCCTTCCTTCTTTATGTATTTATTTATCTATTTTATTTATAAAGTGTATTGGCCCCCCATTTTACCATAGGGTAACTTTGGGTGGTTTACAGTTACAACTATGTTAAAACATAAAATGTTAAAATCAAACCTGACAGCCAAAAACACATGGGGAGGGCGGGGGCGGAGTGGGGGAAGAAGGCGGGACCTGTTATTACTCGATCAGCCACTACCATTACGCTGTTCCCCCACTGGGAACCCAAGTAGACTGGCAAAGCCACATCTTTAGGCCCTTACGCAAAGATTGGGGGGGGTGTTCGGGCCAACCTCACATGGTGGGGGGGACAAGATGTTCCAGAGGCAGGAGCAACAGCAGAGAAGGGGAAGGTTTCACTTGCATGCATGCCACTTTTATAAAAATGCAGGTTCTTCTGCATATGTGCATGTTTACCACCATTTCTGCGGCCCAGTTCTGAATGGGCTGTGGTCCGACTCAAGGCCATGGCCCAGGGGTTGGAGACCCCCAATCTACACTACTATGACACAGCCCTGGTTCTGTTCTACCAGACAGGCAATAACAGCAATTTCTCAAGCCTCTGGCAGAGGACAAGCACTCTTAAGAGGTCCCAAGATTTGAAGCCTGAATTCTATGCATTAGATCTGAGACTGGTTCCAAGAGAAATTCTGCAGTTAAATGCTGGCTCAGGTTTAGCTCTGCCAATTGACAATCCTCTAGCTGAGCTGCTGTTGACTTGATATCGAAAAAAGAAATGCTAATCAAAGGCGTTCTTCAAAATCCATTTTGCACCAAGTTGCTTATCTGTATTCTTTATCACTGACCTCTTGGGCTTGTAGTTACTAATCCATCACTGAGTTTTCCAAATTAGCAGGTAGCAATTAAGCATGTCTTCTCACTGAGAGTAAAAATGAATCCTTAACCTTTTAACAGGTCAGCAAAGTCTTTCCACTCAAAGCAGAGGTGTGCAGCATTAGTATTCAGCTCACTGGCCAGAACCTGTGACTATGTGAAAATAGATGCAGTGATGTTTCCTTGTGTTTTACAGACCTCGTCCCGCCCTCTCCCCTCCACCCTTTTAAAAGAAACGGTAGGGAAGAAGAAGAAGGAAAAAACCCAATGAAAAGAATCTAGACTGGAATGATGAATCTCCCCAATATTTTAAGCATTTAAGTTATTTCATGTCTGGGTGTTGATTCATTGGCTGACACTGATTCTCTAAAACACCTCAAAGTTCAAATAGTTCTTATACATTTCTAATGCCAAAGAATTCTCCCTTTAGGAGAATGCAAGGAAGGAACAAGAGCACCACCCAGTGGTTGTTTATGGTAAAAAAAATAATAACAGCTAGTATAAAACTTGGGCAATTTTAAAAATGAAGTTTTTAAATTCAGATCTGTTCAATAATTCCTTTTTCTTACTAACCATTTATCTCATTGGTGGAATAAAATCTGATTTTTTAAATGGATTTCAGCATTTCTTTTTAGGACAATATTTTTGCATTCCTATTTTGAAGAGAGGCGTATCGTAGAAGACGCCTATCGTAGAAGAGGCCTATCGTAGAATTCTATCGTAGAAGTGAATATGCTTGTGTGTTATGCAGATGCTTAAGGTAAAAATGAACCTCTTACTTGTACTGAATATTAACACACTATAAACTAAACAGGCATGCAAACCACAAATGAAATGAGCAGGCAAGCTTTCTCTTTGTTGCCACAGGTGAATGGAAAAACTGCATTTTTTTGTGCTGGATGAGAGTTAGTTTGGTGTAAAGCTCTATGATAGAAACCAGGAGACTGTGAGTTCTAGTCCTGCTTTAGGCAACCAGCCAGGTGACTTTGAGCCAGTCCCTCTCTCTCAGCCCTTTAAAAAAAGGCACTGCTGAATAATGTTGCCAAGAAAATTGCATGGACTTCTCCTGGATAAGACAGAAAGTAAGGACAACAATTTATGCATTCTAAAATTGACTCAGTATAAAATTATTTACCTAATTTACAGAAGATATGACAATTACCCCTATACAAGTTTTGTGAATCTTGTGAACTAATACCCTCGTGAATGAATGTTCTTCAATTGTGTTCCTTTGCCCACCACCCAGCAAGATTGGGTCACAGGCAGAGGTGGGATTCAGCTGGTTCGGACTGATTCAGGCGAACCAGTTATTAAGATTTTGTGCAGTTTGGAGAACCGGCTGATTGCACAACTGGCTGGCCCTGCCCGGCCTAGCCCGGCCCAGCCTGGCCCGGCCCACCCAACCTCTCCTTATCTCCTTATCTCTCCTTATCTCAACTCGCCTGCCTTGGCTGGTGCCTAGAGTCATGCTGTTCCTATGCTGGTGCCTAGAGTCTAGCTGTTCGCTGGCTCCTTCGCTTGGTCGCTTGCCCAGACCATGCAGCTCAGCTGATCTCCATGTCTTGCCCACTGCCTGCCTTTGCTGCAGCCTACCACACTTGCCACATGGCCTAGCTGATCTCCACGCCTCGCCTGCTCTGCTCACCGCAGCTGCCCGAAAGGTAAGGTGCTCAGCCAAAGGGCTTTCTCGGGGTGGACATGGCAAGGCTCAGCTGCCTTTCAGGCCTGGCTCTCACCATCCTTCCGCCTGCATGCAGCCTGTCCCTTTACTTGGATGCTGCTCACTGTCCGGCCCTGTGCAAAGGCAACCAAGCAGGGCCACCGCTGAAGGAAGATGGCTCAATTCTCCCAGTCCTCCACAAGCTGAAGCTGGGTGGTGGGGGAGAGGGGACCTTAAAGGGACAGGCCGCAGCGGCTGCCTTCCAAGCAGCTTGAGTTGTGAAGGGAGGCGAGAAAAGTTCAGCTAAGTCATCACCTCCTTCTCGGCCTTAAACATACACACAGAGCAAACACGCATGGCCCCAGAGGGACTTGCCCATGCACCTCTCTTGATTCTTGGGCATCCCAAAGGGGTGAGCAAAGTAGGCTCCTTATCTTACATTCTCATTAGGGGTATTTCTCAACTTATGGCCACAACTGAGCCAAAATTTCCATTGCTAAGCAAGATTTAAGTGAGTTTTGCTCTGTTTTATTATTTTCATTGCCAACATTAAGTGATGTTAAGTAGTAGTAAATAAATATTGTATCTTGTTGAGGTCTTTGAGGCAAGCAGCTGGGAGGTGGGACCAGGCGTGGTGAGTGACATCAAATTGGCCACACCCACCCAGTCACATGAGCACCCAGCCACACCTACCCAGCCTGTCATTAGGGCAGAGAACCAGTCGTTAAATTATTTGAATCCCACCACTGGTCACAGGTACTTCTGGATCTGGAAGCAATGACCCCCTCCCCAGTATATGAGTACTGTATTTAAGACTTTATTCCAAGACAGTAAAAGAAACTAACAAAATAGCAAAACAAAAACGCAGTTGCAATGCAGAAGCCCATCTTGAGAGATATATTTCGGAAGGGACCTTGGAGGTCTGTCTGTCTGTCTGTCTGTCTGTCTGTCTATCTATCTATCTATCTAGACCTCCAAAGTCCCTTCCACTCTATTCTGATTGATTGATTGATTGATTGATTGATTGATTGATTGATAGGATTGTGGAAACCGGCCATCCTTGGGATATTTGGTATCATCTTGCTTGGTATGTTTGCTTGTTATGTTTTGCTTTTCAATCTGTTTGCTATAAATAACAACAACTTTACATGGGAATGGCTTAAGATGGGAACCATCAAGAAAGAAATGGAAGGTTTAATGCTCACTGCTCAGGAACAAGCACTACAAACTAATACATGAAAGCGAAGATACAAAAATTTTATTTATTTATTTTATTTCATCAAGCATGTATTTTATGACAGATACAAGTGTAAACATAATTATAAATACATGAAAAAGATACGTATAAAAGAAAACATTAGGACAGGGATGGTAGGCACGCTGGTGAACGCCCCTTACAGACAATCCAAACTGCCAACTTTGTAACAACAAAGTCGAAACTGTTTCACATTTAATATGTGAATGCAACAAAATCACACAAACTGATTACAAAGCTAGACACGACCGAGTTGCTAAATTAATCCACTGGTCATTATGTAAAATATACGACTTACCTGTATCCAAAAAGTCATGGGAACATAAAGTGGGAAAAGTTATAGAAAATGGGAAGGTGAAGATCTTGTGGGACTTTCGAATACAGACGGATCGTCATTTGGAACACAACACGCCAGATATCACAGTTGTTGAAAACCGAAACGTACAATTTATTGACATTGCAGTACCAGGAGATGCCAGAGTCAAAGAAAAAGAACTGGAAAAAAAATCACGAAATATCACGACCTGGCTACTGAAACTACGCAATTATAGATGAAACATGTATCAGTGATACCCATTGTCATTGGGGCACTTGGTACCATGTCCAAGAATTTTATAAGATACATCAAGAAATTGCAGCTTCCTGCAATAACACTAGCAGGACTGCGAAAAACTGCGCTACTTGGAACATCATATATTTTAAGAAGATACTTGGTTGATACCTAGGACGCTGGCAGCAACCCGTATCAACCATTAGCACCAGTGAATGATATTTGTGATGCATTTTTAAATATTCAGTTGACTGAGTTTCATGTTTAATGAATAAAAATGTCTTTATTCAATGGTGTGCTCATTGGTTCTAGATCAGAGGTGGGTTTCAGCAGATTCTGACCGGTTCTAGAGAACCGGTAGTGAAAATTTTGAATAGTTCGGAGAACCGGTAGTAAAAATTCTGACAGGCCCTGCCCCCATCTATTCTCTGCCTCCCAAGTTCCAGCTGATTGGGAGGAAATGGGGATTTTGCAGTAACCTTCCCTTGGATTGGGGAGGAAATGGAGATTTTACAGGATCCTTCCCCTGCCACACCCACCAAGCCACGCCCACAGAACCGGTAGTAAAAAAATTTGAAACCCACCACTGTTCTGGATCCAATCCAAAAGTGCCAATTGCCTGGGCATCTGACCGCTGTCCTAACATTTGACCTGGCAATGACACATTAATCAAAGAATATTTAATATTGAAGAATGCAATAATGCAAAAAAAAAAGGAAGGAAGGAAGGAAGGAAGGAAGGAAGGAAGGAAGGAAGGAAGGAAGGAAGGAAGGAAGGCTGGCTTTAGGCTCCTGAGTCAGTCAGAGGCTCCTGAAGAGATGAGATAGCAAGTGGCTTTTCTTTCTTTCTTGACTAACGTGAGTAGGCTCCAACCCACCATTACTCCCAGCCCTTTTTGAAGGTCTCATTACACTGGAGTTTGCCAAGGACAAGCTAATCTTATCATGTGCTTGGAATACTCTATCCAGTTCTACCAAAAGAGCAAGAGAGGGAGAGAGAGCGGGAGAAATATTAAAAGTTAAGAAAGTTTTTTTTGGTCAGATGGCAATGAAACCATTTCAAGGTTAAGAAGGGTCTGTTTCCCAAGGTTTTGGAACTGATAATAATAAAGATCATCCTACCCTACGCAGATGTCCCATCAAGGACAGAGAAAAAAAAAGTGTAATCCAGGAATAACCCTTTAGTGTCTTAAATAAATGCTTGCTTAATTCTGTATTACATACTCAACCACTGCATGAGAATATAAAGCTCTATGTCCCATGCATTAAAAGAAAACAAATACATACCACCATCTAATTTCTTCTCATTAGACTTCCAGTAGTACTACAGATAGTCCTTGACACACAACAGTTCATTTAGCGACCATTCAAAGTTACAGTGGCACTGAAAAAAGTAACTTATGACCATTTTTCATACTTATGACCACTGCAGCATCGCCATGATCACATGATCAAAATTCAGAGGCTTGGCAACTGGTTCATATTTATGACGGGTGCAGTGTCCCAAGGTCATGTGATCCGCTTTTGCAACCTTCCGACAAGCGAAGTCCATGGGGAAGCCAGATTCGCTTAACAACCGTGTTACTTGCTTAACAATTGCAGTGGTTCTCTTAACAGCTATGGCAAGAAAGGTCATAAAATGGGGCAAAACTCATTAAGCAGGTGTCTTGCTTAGCAACATAAACTTTGGGCTCAATTGTGGTCGTAAGTCAAGGACTACCTGTACAGGTGTTATAAAGAGGGATAAAGGTAAAGGTAAAAGTTTCCCTTACACATATGTGCTAATCGTTCCCGTGCTCATCTCTGTTTCAAAGCCAAAGAGCCAGCGCTGTCCGAAGATGTCTCCATGGTCATCTGGCCGGCATGACTAAATGCCAAAGGTTCAGGGAACGCTGTTACCTTCCCACCAAAGGTGGTCCCTATTTTTCTACTTGCATTTTTTATGTGCTTTCGAACTGCTAGGTGGGCAGAAGCTGGGACAAGTAACAGGAGCTCACCCCGTTACGCAACACTAGGGATTCGAACCACTGAACTGCTAACCTTTCAATCGACAAGCTCAGTGTCTTAGCCACTGAGCCACCATGTCCCTATAAAGAGGGATACATACTATCAAATACCTAAATGACTACTCCTAAGTAAACAAGATGAAGATTGCAGCCTTTTCATTAAAAAAATACCTAGAATATGTACATAGTGCAACAGGTTTTAATAAAAAAGGGGATTTTTTCATTATTTCCCCCCAACACACACACACACACAATCATATCTGTAGGAGCAACAAAATTCAAGATGGTGAGTACAACTGTAACATTAAAGTCAGTCTACTATGGGTTGTTGTTTTTTTGTCACATGCACAGACATACAACCATAAATACTCCTGCCACTGCTTTTCTATTTTAGGATAGATACCAAGCCTCTTTTCAAAGCCAAACAAATTTGGCTGAACCATTATTTTCACAGTACAGTCCTATGCTATTCTATTTAGAAGGGCCCCTGAGGTTAACCTGAATTATTCCTAAGTAAGTGCAGTAATATTAGAATTTCAATTTTCTCGTAATTTCTTAATACTGTAAGATAAAAACTGCTTTTCTTCAAAAAAGAAAATAACAGCCCCTGCTCACTCCACAAACAACTGAGGCTTCTAAATCAAAGGAAAAACCTACGTAGAGCAATGCATTTCATCTGTAGTAGATAATCTTCTTATGAATCACAGAATCTCAGTTTCTGTCAAAGTGTTTACAGCGCGACTACTATTTTGAGACAACCCAGGAGCAAAATATAGGGCACAGAGCAGTGGTGGGTTGCCCCCGGTTTGGACTGGTTCGCAAGAACGAGTAGTAAAACTGGTGGGAGGCCCCACCCACTGCCCCAGATGTCGTCGTCAGTGATCTACACAGAGCCAAGGCATGAGAGCGAGCGGAGCAAGCATGCGCGCGCAATCCCATTGCGAATCAGTAGTAAAGGTAAGTAGAACCCACCCCTGACACAAGTTTGTCTTACAAACAGTGGTTTATATACAAGACTTCTACATATAAACGTACACGTGGTAGGTGCATACTAGACAAGCAATCAGTCTTCTTCAACTCTACACAGAGAACTACAGTGCAGATAGAACACAGCGAGGAGAATGATACATGAGGAGAGAGAGAGAGAGAGAAACGCCCTCTCATGGCCTCCCTTATATAGACAGCTTCAATAACCCTGCTGACTCATCCTCATCCTTAAAAGGGCAATAACCCTGCTGACTCATCCTCAGTTCATCATCCTGGCCCACAGCCTTACAGCGGCTGGTCAGCTTTAAATCTGCATTACCCTGACAGTTTCCTTCTCCCTTCTCATCATCTCTCTTGAACAAATTATTTGGGCTCTTCTGGATAAGAGAAATACAATGTATACTGGGAATATTGACCTTTTAGATTCCCCATAACCATGGGAGTCTATAAATTCTATCTGGAATGTTAAGAATAAATAGCAGATATGGCTGCTTTTGGTTGTTCATCAAATGCCTAGTTCTCACTTTACTGCTTTATGCTCTCCGTCTTTACCAGTTTGGAGATTGAATATGTCCTGCAGGTGTTGTTCTATGGCAGTGATGACTAACCTTTTTGCCATCACATGCCAAAAGCAGGGGGAGTTCAGGGGGGGTCACGCGCATATGTGCCCACACCCATAATTCTATGCGCCCCGCCCTCCCATGCATGCATGCACGACCCCCCCCCCCGCTCCCACCGCTTTTGGCATGCGATGGCACGGTGGGCCCATTTTTCGCCCTCCCCAGATTCCAAAGCCTTTCTAGGAGTCTGGGGAGGGTGAAAACAACCTTCCCCACCCCCCCAGAGGCCCTCCGGAGGCCAGAAACAGCCCATTTGCCGAATTCTGGTGGGACCAGAAGGCCTGTTTTGTACTCTCCCCAGGCTCCAGAGCCTTTCTAGGAGCCTGGGGAGGGCAAAAATGGCCTTCCCCACCCCCATCCCCCGAGATCCTCTGGAGGCTAGAAACAGCCTGTTTCCCTACTTCTGGTGGGCCCAGAAGGCCCGAAAATGGAGCTGAGCTCACATGCCCACCAATATGGCTCCACATGCCACCTGTGGCACCTGTGCCATAGGTTTGCCATCACGATTCTATGGAATTCAGATGGTTTTCTATGACTACATCTGATGCCATCTAAAAGTGCCACAACTGTCCTCCCAGGACACAGGAATGTGTTGGTTATTGATATTATAAGTAACAATATGAGCTTCTTCTGTACATACATAGGTATATAAGTAATATGTATGTTTAGGAAATGATAATAATGGCAGACTGGGTGACCAACTGTAATAACAACAGTCATTGTTTTGGGTGCAATTCCAAAACACCTGGAGCCCCACTTGAACACCATCAGCGGTGACAAAAATCACCATCAGTCAATTGCAAAAGGCAGCTTTCCTTGGACAGTTTACATCCTGAAACGATCCTTTTAACACCATCACACAATATCTGCCTATCCCAGGTTGTTGGGAGGATTCAACAGGTGGAGAAAAAAGTCTAATCTATTGATAACATCTGAGTGTGCGACCAACCATAATAAGAAGTGTGTGTGTGTGTGTGTGTGTGTGTGTGTGTGTGTGTGTGTGTGAGAGAGAGAGAGAGAGAGAGAGAGAGAGAGAGAAGACATTGGAGGTTATGAAATACAGAACAAGAATATATTAGTATCTGTTTCCTTTGCATTTTATCTTAAAAATTTCTCCTTAGAGGTAGTATTCTTTGCCTTAAACGTTAGTCCATCCATGATCCAGGTAGAAAATTTGATTAATAGGAGACATCAGATGTCTATGGAAAAAGTGAAAAAGCAAAGTAGAAAGAAAAACTTGACCTCTGAAATGCTTGCAACATTAAGATAAGGAGTAAGATATAATAAAAGTAACTGAAAAAAGAACCCTACCTCTGTTGTATTTTAAAGCAGAGGTCCCCAATCCCCGGGCCATGGACTGGCACCGGTCCCATGGCATGCCAGAAACTGGGCCACGCAAACAAGCGAAGCCCCATCTGTGGGATGCAGGCAGCACACGAAATCATGCCCGCTCCGGTCCATGGAAAAATCTCTCTGGTGCCCAAAGACGGGGAGCACTGTTTTAAAAGATGTGGAATCACTATATATGAATAAATATGTTACGGTAAATAGTGGTAATTTTGCAGGTAGGAAAGGATCTAAACATTCTACCCTACTTCTAGTACAGACGCAGGACATCTGATGCTTATTGATTTGTTCCCATGTCCTCTTAGGGTAGTTGTTTTGCAGGCTCCTGCAATTTAGTCATAATTAGCTTTGTTTTACAGCATTCTATATTTCTGTTTAGTTTTTCTGAATAGAACCCAAAAATGTTAGGGTTTTTCTGGGTTCTATTAAGAAAAACTAAACAAAAATATAGAATGCTGTAAAACAAAGCTAATATTAACTGCCTTCAGGCACAAATGCCATTAGCCAACACATCTTCTGGGGGAGGGGCAAATTACAAAGATGTCATGGTAATGCAAACTGTGCCCCTTTTTGTTTGTGCAGCATGATTCCATACACATGTATGAAGGAACTGATGCTCATTATGACTAAATTGCAGGAGCCTGCAAAACAAGGGTGCACCACAATGGTGCAACAACCATGTTGTCATTTCGATGAATTACCACATTCAGTAACTGCACTCATGGGAAATAGAAATGGCATGTGGTTTCAACCCAATGCTTTGTAAGTATTTCCAAGCACCTACTAAAAAAGGACAAGCTGTCTTCTTCTGTTGGGAGAGAACAATCTGTTGGAAGTGAAGTGCTATTGTGAGCATTTTTATCAATTTTCTTTCGAATCAATAATTGTTTGAGGACTGATCTCAGATACACAATTAGCCAGAAACTATTAACCTGTTTGCCCTACTCTTATACACTCAGTTACCATATTCTCAGTGTTGCGTAAACATAGCTTCCCATTTATAACCACGATAACACCAAAATGATGAAATGGGCTATAACAGAGATGGCTAACCTTTTCCGGACCGAGTGCCCAAAGTGCGCACCTGAACTCCCAAAATACAATGCGTGCACGAGCCCCACCCCCCGCATGTGCCCCAACCCGTGCATGCATTGCAGAGACCCAAAGGCCAGCTGGCAGGCAGGAGATGCACACGCTTGCGCAATGGAGCTGAGCTGGGGCAACGGCTCGCGTGCCCACAGAGAGGGCGCTGTGTGCCACCTCTGGCATGTGTGCCATAGGTTCAGCATCATGGGGCTATAAGATGTCATAACACAAGCTAACACCTTGGTGTATCCATCATATTTGGACTGAATGGAGTACTGCAACATTACACGTTTTTCCATTTGCTCCTTCCTATTGTCTCCCCAACCACCCCTCCATCATGGATGCATTTGTGCCTGATTTCATGCTTTTTAGTGATGGGTTAGGGAATGGAGTATGAGAAAGATGGATGTAGAAGGAATTCTATTTTTTTTAATGATTTGCTGAAAAGAATCCCTGGAGTGGAATAATTTATGGACCTATATGACAGCCTCAGTGGTAGCAAACTCACCTGATAAACACCAACCTCTAGAGAGGAATCAAGCATTGTTTATTCCTACTGATATCAGATTATAGTGAGTCATTGGTCTTTTGCACAGAGATAAGGCAAGAATTACTGGGATACATAATATAGAAAGTTGATCACAAATGTAGAGCATGTTATATATTGGCAAAGGATTTAGCAAAGAAGGAATTTCTTTACAACTGATAAGAAAGCAAGTTAACCACACAGGAAAAGCAGAGGAACCCTTCATGGTGTGAAAACATTGCAGACATATTCCTAGAATGGCAACACACTGTAGTAGCTTTGATATAAAGCTTGTGCCAAGCCTCTAATTGATATTCTAACAAGTAGTCCGTGAACTTCACTGCAAAGAGAGATAAGGAAGCGTAGCAGTAGGTATATTGCATCTTCTCAAGGCATGAACTCTGTAATCAATTAGTCACTAACAAAACTGGCACAGCAAGAAATTGCATTTGCCAAAGTGTTACATGAGAGATATACACGTCTCATACGAATGCAATATTTGTATAAGGAAGCACCTGATTGCATAATTACTTCACCTGAGTTCAAATTCCAACTCTCCCCAATGATCCAAAGTGCATTTATGCTGATGTACACATTCTCCAAAAGTCCTGAAGTACCCAATGTCCCCTTTAGTCATTCACCATCTTGATCATTTAGTCACTTCCAATTCTTTTTCTATGCAAGAAGCCTCAGAGACACCATATCCCTGAAGATATGGACCAGTGGTGAAATCCAATTTTTTTTACTACCGGTTCTGTGGGCGTGGCTTGGTGGGTGTGGTGTGGCTTGGTGGGCATGCCAGTGCAGTTGGGCTTTAAATAAGGGATTGGTAGTTCCACTTTTTGTGCTAAAGGCGCCTGCACAGATTTAGTGGGTTCTGATCAGCAGTGAAATCCAATTTTTTTTTACTACTGGTTCTGTGGGCTTGGCTTGGTGGGCATGACAGGGGAAGGATACTGCAAAATCTCCATTGCCACCCCACTCTGGTGGCATTTGCTGGTTCTCCGAACTGCTCAAAATTTCCACTACCAGTTCTCCAGAACCTGCCGGGAACCTACTGGATTTCACCCCTGATACGGACTGCCTGTGAGTTATGGCTGCCTTGGGTTCATATAAGCATATATTTGCCTTTTTTGACATGCCTATCTTTGCTTAAAACTTTCCTTTGTTTTCTGAAATCGTTTTAAACAAACAGCTTGATAGTCGCTTTGCACTATTAATTTAGATATAACTCCTTGTCCCCTTAAGCTCTTCATGGAGCTCATGTTTTTATAGGTAGTCCTCAATTTACAACAGTTCATTTAGTGACCGTTCAAAGTTACAACGGCACTGAAAAAAGTGATTTATGACTATTTTTCACACTTATGACCATTGCAGCATCCCTGTGCTCATATGATCAAAATTCAGACTTGCTTGGCAACTGACTCATATTTATGACAATTGCAGTGTCCTGGGGGGTCACATGATTATCTTTTGAGAACTTCTGACAGGCAAAGTCAATGGGGTAGCCAGATTCACTTAACAACCATGTTACTAACTTAACCACTGCCGTGATTCACTTAACAACTGTAGCAAGAAAGGTCGTAAAATGGGGCAAAACTCATTCAACGTCTTGCTTAGCAACATGAATTTGGGGCTCAATTGTGGTCATAAGCTGAGGATTATCTGTATTTCACTTAAATCTTGGATCCGGCTTTGATTTTTTTTTTTTTCCAAAATAGAGTTGCTAGCAATCAAGGCAATCAAAACTAAAAGAAACAGCAGAGAGTGTTTCCAAGTGCCTTTTCTTATACAGCTATGTAACTGTAGCTATGTAAGTTCACCGTCCTCCCTTCTAGATATTAACCTGACAAGGAAGCATTAGGTCCAGTTATCCTTAATTATAAGATATCATGGAACATGCTGGGATGCCAACTGTTGTAATATTATTACTCTGTTAAGGTGAATGGAAGTATAAAGTATTCCATATCATATCTATAATAAGAGATGTCATCTGACAAGGGAGCATACAAATTGCTTTGTGATCTCAGAAAAATATTAGCATTCATAGATTAAGCTGACATCTAAAAGCTTCTAGCGTATACATCGGTAGACAGAAGATGGCACTATTATACATTTTAAATAAATGCTGTCTCTACAACTGCCTCAATGTATGCAGTTGATTTTCAGCATTTTAGAAGGTAGGCAAGAAAGGGCTGGTCAAGGTCCTTTTAATTCAAGAATGTCCCTCAGGAAATTTCAAGGCACCTGAGATGATCTCACTGCAATCCACACCAGAGGCAGCTAGATTGGTAGCTTCCTTAGATAACAGAATTATAGCTTCTATCCCACTGCAATTCTATGACTCCATATTATGGTGTTTTTTATCTTAATGTAGCATATTATCTACTATATTGTATCATCCACATATGCATGTGCGCCTGTGTCTTTGAGTATGTTTTATTTAAACTAAATTTGTATATCAGTGATTGCATGACCTCTGTAGATGCCGTATGCTAAATAAATAAATAAATAAATCCTTACACCTTTTCATCATCCACTCCTCCCATCAGAACCAGCGGTGAAATCCAGCAGGTTCTGACAGGTTCTGGAGAACCGGTAGCGGAAATTTTGAGCAGTTTGGAGAACCGGCAAATATCACCTCTGGCTGGCCCCAGAGTGGGGTGGGAATGGACATTTTGCAGTATCCTTCCCCTGGAGAGGGGTGGGAATGGACATTTTGCAGTATCCTTCCCCTGGAGTGGGGTGGGAATGAAGATTTTGCAGTATCCTTCCCCTGCCATGCCCACCAAGCCAAGCCCACAGAACCAGTAGTAAAAAAAAAATTGGATTTCACCGCTGATCAGAACCCACTAAATCTGTGCAGGCGCCTTTAGCACAAAAAGTGGAACTACCAATCCCTTATTTAAAGCCCAACCGCACTGGCTTCCTTCCTTCTGCTCCCTTAACAATGTCATTCAACACACCTGGAGAAGGGGTCCTTGGTGCTCTCTGAGCTTGGTTGTTTTCTTGCAGACTGACGTTCCATTACCCAAAGCACCAAGGATCCTTCATTTCAAAGATTCTCCTTTATTGACACCTGGAGAAGTGTGTAAACTTCCCCAGTTCTCATGCTTATTCTCTCAATTATCAACTCCTTAAGGCAAGACTTCATCCCAACCGCCCACCACTTTAGAATCCTAGTCTTTCCTAACTCGAGTCTCAATTTATACACACATGAAAATTTCTTCCATAACTTTTAGACTGTATTACAGATCTCCAATCTCCACACACCCACTCCCACCCACACCCCTGTATTTTGTGGGCAGAAGCTTTTGGGGGAACTAAAATACAGAAACCTGTATTTATATTCCCAAGAGATGCTGCTCCAAACACTCTCCTCCTTTGCTCTGAGGTTAGCGTGAAGCTGATTTAATCAGGCAGGAAAGCAAGGTTTGAAAACACTTCTATCCATATACCATCTGTACCTTTGAAATATGAAAGCTGGAAAGAATGCCAAAATCACAGGACAGGTAAGGCAAGAGTCTGGTCCAATTGCCAATAGTAATATAATTTAGGATATACACCGCCCCATAGGGCACAGCACTCTCTGGGTGGTTTATAAATGTCAGCATATTGCCCTCAACAATCTGGGTCCTCATTTTATCTACCTTGGAAGGATGGAAGGAGGATAAATCAACCTGGAACTGGTCAGAATCGAACTCCTGGCAGTAAGCAGTGAGTTATACTGCATTCTAACCACCTCGCCGCCAGGGAGTGCAATTTGTTCAGTGTGCACCAGTGACTGTTCTGACTTCTTCATTCCAATGTGTTGGTAGGGTGATGTCATTCAGCACAGATGCAATGTGGCAGAGAGAGAAAAAAACCTCTATGGGCTGCCTCTTCTGATACAGAATAATTCAACCAAGTCTCACTCTATGGACATAGATTGACTCTATGGACATAGACATAAATTGGCCTGGGAGTTTTTCTTATATGGGTTCCAGCTGACATCTCTGCTTCAGAGGTCTGAGTTCTCTTGTAAATCAAGGGACAATTTGATTAGAACAAAAAGGGATCTTGGGTACAGTAGTACTGATCACTTGGCTTGACTCAACATTCCACACATCACACAGACCACTCTAATTTCAGAACATTAGGGAGCCTTTTTTGCCAGCAAATGTTGGTAATAGCATTTCAGGAGCATTTTTGTGGGTTAAGTATGGAGCTAGAAGAAACTTGTCTTTTAGAGACCTCCTATTTCCATTCCCACCATTAGTTGGGGGGGAAAGAAACTTATAAATTAAATGAAAGGAAAAACTAGCTATTTTGCTGCCAAGTAGAACACCCCTTAAAACTCAGTCATTTCCAAAGCTGTCCTCCCCAAAATGAAGCCAATAGATTGTGTTTCCAAATTCCTTTCCTAGTTTTTTTTCCAGCTTTTATAGGCTATCCATTTTGGTCTTCAGAGATAAGAGGATTTTTTTTTCTCTCTACTATATGCTTATACATACACCTGTGAATTCTAATAACAACCAGATGATGCTAGAAGTGAGTCATTATGTAAAATCTTCAAATGCCTTCCATTTCCCTTCCAGCTGATATTCATACTTTGTACATTAAGTCCTTCCCACACCTTTTCTCATTATTCTCTCCAGATCTTTTCTTCCTGTAACTTAATTTTCGTAGTAACCTTTCCCAAGATATGTGTTTTCTGTTGGGAGAAAACATCATCATTATTGGATTGCCTCTTCAAAATCCTAAACATCTCTAGCTTGAATCTGCTAATACCCAACCTATCCCCGGAACCTAAAATACAAAAGGAGATGCTAAGTCAGAACTAAAATACTATTTGTCTGAGCTTGCTTGTTTTCTTGCAAGTATTTCATTAGTCAAATTAAATGCAATAAAGGTAACAGGAAATATTTTTCCCATAACAACCACCCTATGAATTAAATTATGTTGAGGGGGGGGAGAGGGGAAGGGAGGGGAGGGAGGGAGGGAGGAAGGGAGAGAGGTCCATAGTCAAAGTAATATGCAGGAAACTAGGAATTTTGAAAATGATTCACTTTAATAAAGCATAAATAGTACTAGACAAAACACAACTAAAAGCAAAGGAGTCTTACTACACCCAAGGCCAGAGATAAGAGATGCAATATAGAAGCTTCTTGGTACAGCAGAGGTGAAAATTGTAGCATTTATTCAGATAGATATATGCTAAATGCTTTTTTGGAGGGGGGGGTAAGCACCCTTTTATTTGGAAGTGAGAACAAAATAGAACATTAAGTTCTTCGGGAGAAACCAAGATTTTTAGACTGAAGATGGAGAAGAAGAAACATACCCTTTTCCACTCTGGGCTGCTTGCTGGCTTGGTATGACAAAAGATGTTTTCATTTTGATAAAAAGAAGAATTACTCATTCTGTTCTTCTTCATTTCAGGATCTGAGCAGTCAAATTAGGCCTGCTTTGCCTTCTCTTTCTCAAGCAAAGGAAGGAATGTGTAAGATTTTTTTTTTTTTAGCATAATAATCAGAGATAGTCAAGCTGCTGTCAATCACCTTGACAAAAGGCCCTGCTGAAGAGATTGACAGCAGCAGGATAGAACTTGAAAACTAGAATTACCAGTTATTCAATACTTCAGATTTAGGGCTGTTTTGGATAGGGTTGTTTTTTTTCCTCACATTAAATACAGGATATTCTATACCCCAGAGCCTTTTCAGGGCTATAAAATTTCTGGCCAGAAATGGTAAGGCAAAAAAATTGGAGGAAATGAGCAACAACAAAAAAAACAGATTTCTCTTTTACATGCTAAAAATACATGCTAAATCAAACCGTTTACTTGACGAAATCACTGAAGATAGTATATAGGAAGTCTTCGACTTATGACCAGTTTTTTAATGACCATTCGGTATTATGATAGTTTTGGAAAGGATGCTTTTCAGCCCATAAGGCACTTCCAGACATTGTAAAATGTCACACCACTCCCTCCTGTGGTCACATGACTGCATTTCGGGTGCTTAGCAACCAGTCACATTTATCACTGGCTGCAGCATCCCGGGGAGTCACATAACTGTGATTTGCAACTTTTTTACTGGTTTCTGGTATTTTTTTTACCCGTTTCCAGCAAAACATGCCCATTTAAGAAATTAGAGTTGGACTTACAAATATATGATTTGCTTAACAATTGTGTGATTCTGACTTACAACACAAGCTTCACTTAATGACTGCTGTAAAATGGGTCTAGTAATGTAATTTACCTCAATTTCTGACTGTCATGAGTTACAACTAAAATTGTGGTGCCAACTGTGGTTCTAAGTAGAGGACAACTGTATCTGGGAAGCTTTGGAAGCTATGCCCCTTTAATTCCATGCTTTTCTTACTATCAAGTCAGGACGGCTCCTCTTAGCAAATTTAATAGTAATAGGAGATATATTTCTTCAGATGTTAAAATGTACAATACAAATCTTAAATCTGAAGAAGTCAAAAAGGAATCTCCGGCAGTGTTCCAAAAAAGTCAAGCAAAGAATCTGAACTTTCAGTACCGTATCAACCAGCCAATCAATTATTTTCAAAAGCCTATATAGGCTGACTCTCCTTATTTTATTTTATTCTGATCATCCTTCACATCTATTTGAATTTTAAATTAAGCTATTTTTAATCTTGGCACTTGAGAGCCTGCAATTTTATCTTCAGGTCCTCCAGCTTCTGTTGAAACTTGGCATTTTAGATAATTTTTATGAAGAGATTTCATGTTTCTATCCAGAGTAGTTATACGAATATGTTTATGAATGTGCAACTGCTTTCTTACAAAAAGTAACCAAACCAGTAGACCTTTTGCCACAATGTGATAACATTGCACATATATTGTAATTTCACTATTGCTTAGAGAAGAAGCTCTTCTTAGTAACAGCTGCTTCAGTAGTACGGACATGCTTGTAAAAGTTCATGCATGTGTTGTGAATTGCCCTAGCTAAATTTTAATAATAGAAAGACTTCTCTGGTGCTTTGGCCATGAAAGACACTATGACAGAAACTTCCTCATTCAGCAAGTACAATGTAATTAGTATAAAGTATTAGTCAATGAATATCCTACATTAGCTTAGTAAGAATTGGTAATGTGATCAATACTGAATTGAAATTTCAGCTGTAATTTCCCCAAAGTTTACTTCTTTATGGGAAAAAAAAATCAAATTACTATTTCATATATCTTTTCTTTTGTAATTACTCTGCAAAGAGATCTGTGGTTTTTCTACCTCATTTTCAAGTTCTTTGCATTTTCTTTAGACTGTTGAAGTTATTTTTGCTGTAGAATGATAAAATGTTGCAGTTTTTTAGTTTTCTATTATTCCTCTATTGTTTTGTGGCATCTTCAGTGTCCTCTGCTTCCATATCTTAAAAAACAAATCCAATTATTTTCATTCTGAAATCTCCCCACAGAAGCTCTAGATCACTGCATAAATACAGAAATATTTTTTCCAGTAAAACTTCCACGCGTGAGACAGAAAGACTCTAATTATTAGTGATGACTGATTTTTAATTAAATCATTCTTGAGCTTGGCAAATGTACACTAATGCACTGACTCAGAATTTGGGAAATTTCATACCAATAGAATGTGCAATAATAAATGAAAAACAAAATGCAATAGTAAGCTTAGAAAGCATTGTGCAGATTCAGAATAATGAGTGACCATAGGTTGGCCCACTCCAGCTGTGAACTAAGAGTACATAGGTATTATTACCGTTTCCCCGAAAATAAGACATCCCCTGATAATAAGCCCAAACGGGCTTTTGAGCGCATGCGCTAAAATAAGCCTCCCCCCAAAAATAAGCCCTCCCCAGAAATATTTAAATGCAGAGCTGGAAATCAGGTAAGATGGCAAGGGGAGCCCCATCTTGCTCCACGCACCCCAAAATAATAAGACCTTCCCAAAAATAAGACCAAGCGCTTATTTGGGGGTTCAAAAAAATATAAGACATGGTAGACAAACATCATTACGAAGCAACTGTAACCAACTGTGGAAATGCATTTATCTGAAATACAACTTAACTGCGGCTACCATACTGGAATTAGGTCATCAGCTAGAAAACAAGACAAATACTTTGTAAATCTCAGAGAAGTGTAATCCTCTAAATAAACAACTCATGAGGTCAATAATCTTGCCAAAAGCTTGTTCACCTCAACTTTGCCAAAAGGTTATTAAACCTTTCCAAGCATCATGTACTTTAGATATCATAGATCAAAATCACTCATAGAAAATTTTCAATTTCTAAATTTATCAGCCAGCTTTTTGTTCTGCCTATGTCACCCTACTAGTACGGTGGTGAAAACTATTATAATTACAAAGTCCTGATTTCTTATTAGATCACCTCTCTGTTATTTGGGTTTTTCCATACCACTGAGTGCTATCCACCCATCTTTGAGTCAGCACTGAATAATGCCAGCCAAAAATTTGCCAATCCCTATCCTATCCCTACTGCCTAGATTTTGAATCCCTGCCAAATTGCATTATCGCAAATCTGGATTTGCAAATGTGCTAATCGTTATAGGTAAAGTGACTGGTTTCTCCACTGGCTATGCTGCTATCTCTCTTCAGTGCACCAGTAGCTTGTAAAGAAAACATCCACCCCTGGGTGCGTTGAATCGTCAATGGGCGGGTTGAGTTCAGGACTCGGTGTCTGGCTTTTCTTGTCTGAACCTTCCTCATATATTACATTTCAGCATCCCTATAAACCTACGAATTTTACGTAGAGTGTTCAATACTGACAAGTAGTGAATGACTATGTCTCTTACTTGGGGGGGGGGTGATTTAAATTTCCCAAAACAGGGAAGGTGGCAAAGAAACATCTGGTTCACCATCCCTTATCATTTTATGGACATTATAATGAAGAAAAGCAGGGTTGGTGCATTTGAAGGTGGAAAGAAATGTGGCAGTGCTGGGCTTGAAAAACAGGTTGCACCAGCATGAATACAGGACCCTGATCACTTCTCACAGGCATAAAGACATGGTGTAACTCTCTCTCTGGTTCCAACTCACAGGAAAGGTAACTTTTGCCCACTGCTTCTTGCTACATATCAAAAGTAGTGTCTTCTGACTGGCACAAGCAATTGTGTCCAGTTGGCCCGGTGTGCTTCATTTCATTGCAAAAAAAAAAACCCATCTCTAGGCCAACTGGTTACTCCACACTGTGGTTATGCTGTTCTCACAGCCACTTTCGTTTCTCTGATTTTCACAGTTCACCAGTAGGGTTGCATATAATTTAAGAAACATAGCATAAACAAATAACTGATACTTATTGTTCTCATGAACATCAGTTATACCTGACAGGTTTAAGTAGTAGCATATTTTTGACAATAGGGAGCTTCTAAGATCTTTTCACATAAAATAAATGAGATTTTACGAATAACCTGAGATTCAAGATACAACAGCTGTAACATTTTGAGAAAGCCCTTCTTATACCAAGTAACTGAATCATAAGCAATATTTAAACAGCAGCACAAAAGACTTACAACATACATGATAATTTTAATATCAGCCGTCGCCCTAGAAAAAAGAACTTGGTTTGGTTGGAATTTTTTTTTAAAATTGTTATGCTTCTACCACCATCTCATAACCTTTGAAGAATTCCTGGTAACAATCAGTAATGATGTGCTTAGCCTTTATCTACTGTAGTGAAACAACTATATCAAATCTTGTGATTTATCTTATAGCAAAGTTTATGTTTTCTTGATATATTAGTGGTGGGGTTGATATAAGAGCTTTGGCATAACAATAAATATGTGTTATACAGCCACCATTTTATAAGCCTTACCACTAGGGAAAGGAAGGGAAAGCCTGGGGCAGTTTCACCCAAGCTATTTATAATGCCAGCGTGACAGCAAGCAGGGAAACTTGGGGTTTGATTTTATGCTTGCACCTATCTATTAGTGTACAGGAGACAATTTTCCGCCATGATAATACATTATATTTTAAACATGAGCTCATTCTATCACATTCATGTACATTTTATTACCCCTGAGACACTATTAAAAATGTCCTGATCCAAGCAGATCTATGATATACTAATGAATATCATTTCCACCAAACGTCAAGGGTTATCCTTTATTACATTAAAAGAAATGGTCTTGGTCTATAAGAATACATCGTAAATATATCTCCACTCGGTTCTTTCTACCACAAGGCACTTCACTAGGACTAGAGGTACTAACTATTATGGGATTTTAAAGGTAAAAGGGCAACACTTTTATGGAAAAGTGCTATGGTTTAAATCCATTTGAGAGCTATAATATCTGATCCACCTGATAAACCCTAATACTTCTGAACAGGCATAGATTCTTTGTACATGCTCTAGAGATTTATTCTTACTCTTACTAATACCTCCCTAAAGCACATAATTTAAAATAATATGACCTGGGTTAAATCTCATTGTTTTCAAATATGGTTGATTTGCTTAAGTTACAGTAAGAGTGGGAAGCTTGTAGCCCTGTCACACACACCCAAGGTCATGCAGATTATGGCTGATGAGAATGAAAATGCAATAACAACTGGAAGCCAACACATATCTATCCCTAGGCTACAATCTCAGCCTAATCAGCCTCATATAGTTCTTAGGGCACTGAAAATATATTTTCATGACATACTGAAGCACAATAAAGGAAAACATGTTTTAGTCTAGTACCATTGTGCAAATTCAGTCCGTAAAGTTCATTCATGGTTCAACATGTTGTGCAAAACCAGAAAATTAGGTTGCTTAAACAATGGGTGTGGTATAGAAACATGTTTCTAATGTACCTCTGAGTCCCATTTCATCTGGCATTCTGGAAAATAGATTTTTTTAAAAAAAATGAGGGATGATGCTAATCTTTGTCCCTTTGCTTCTTTATCCAGGATGTCATTTCACACCTATGATTAATTTATTAAAAAAATACCATTTCATCTTCATTCCAAACTGCAGATCTAATTGGCATAACATGTGGTCTACTTTTCTTTTCATTGGCGATAGAACTTAGTTGACCTTGAAAAAGCTAAGGTATAATCATCATCGTTACATCATCATGTTGTTTATTAAATACCTTGCAACAGTTCAAATGTTGAAATAAGGAGGCAGGCATACAGAAGGTGATGGAGGCTGGGGTCTGGACATCCATACTTAGCTTCAGATTATCTCTTTACCAGTATAATTAGCCCCACTAATTGCTAGTGGACATTACCAACATGAAAGAAAACTTCAAAGGAAAAAAAAACTCTAAATGGATTATCTCCTGCCTATTGACTTTATGATAATAGGGTATAGGATATAGTCAGATTAAAACTGCCATAAAGGAATGCAAAATGAACAGAGATTGATCAGAGGCCCAAACTGTTTTAAGAATGAGAGTTGTAGGTTTATAATAGTATCTGCTTTCTAGCTAATTTTTTTTTTTTTTTTTTGGTTTGGAGTGGTGGGGAGGTGAGTCAGTCTTGACTCCAGATACAATTGTCCATACAGTTTTCTTAGCAGCATTTTTCACAAGCAGTTAACCCTTGCCTTCTTTCTAGGGCTGAGAAACAGTGGCAGGCTGAAAGTCAACCATCTGGTTTTGGTTAAGGCAGGATTAGAATTATTGTTTCCTATAAACACTACACTAAAACAAAAAGGCAAAAGGGCCTGAGTGTCAACACATTTTAATGCCAACTTCCGAACAAGGACTTTTCCATTACCCACAATGCAACTAAGTTCTCTGAAGCAGCACATCAAATACAGAGGAACCTGATAGCCAGGAACAATTACCGTATTTTTTAGACTATAACACGCTCCGGACTATAAGACACACCCAGCTTTTGGGGAGGAAAACAAGGGAAAAAAATCTGCCTTTGTCTCCCAGCAATTTGCCTCCTTGCAGCAAACAGCAAACAGCCTGGTCAGCTTCAGCACAGCCTGATTTAGTACAAGCAGCTGATTGGCGGTTGGATTGGCCTCCCGGAATACCGCCTATCAGATGTTCCAGGCTGCGGGGATCACCACCCATCACCGCTGCCACCCATCGTCACCTCTGTGCACCCCATTTTTGGCATCATCACGTCCTGTTTTCGGCCTCCACGTGTCCTGTTTTCGGCCTTCATGTGTCCTGTTTTTGGCCTGTTCCAGGTGGCAGCGATCCCCACAGAAAATGGGGCATGTAGAGGTTGAAAATGGGAAGCACGGAGGCCGAAAAGGGGGCACGCGGAGGCCGAAAATGGGATGTGCAGAGGCTGAAAATGGGGTGCGAAGGCAGTGGCAATGGGCAGCGATGGCAGCAATGGGCAACAGCGATCCCCACAGCCTGGAACATCTGATAGGCGGTATTCCGGGAGGCTGATCCAACCGCCAATCAGCTGCTCGTGCTAAATCAGGCTGTGCTGCTACTGACCAGGCTGTTTGCTGTTTGCTGCAAGGAGGCAAATTGCTGGGAGGTAGGGAGGATGGGCGGGGCTTCGGCAACATTCTCTGTATAAGACACACAGACATTTCCACCCACTTTTGAGGGGGTGGGAAGTGCATCTTATACACTGAAAAATACAGTAATTGAATCAGAAATAGTCAGTACAGGTAGTTTTCAACTTACAACCACAATTGATCCCAAAATTTACATTGTTAAGTGAGACATTTGTTAAGTTTTGCCCCTTTTTGCAACCTTTTACGACAGTTGTTAAATGAAACATTGTTAATAACATAGTTGTTAAGTGAATCTGGCTTCCCCATTGACTTTGCTTGTTGGAAGGTCGCAAAAGGTCATCACTTGACCCCAGGACACTGCGACTGTCATAAATATGAACCAGTCACTAAACATCCGAATTTTGATCATGTGATCATGAGCAATGGTCATACATGTGAAAAGTGGTCATAAGTCACTTTTTTCACTGTCGTAACTTTGAACAGTCACTAAAATAACTGTTGTAACTTGAGAACTACCTGTATTTCCATTTTGATCTTAGTTCTTGGATATTTGCATTTATAGTTTTTTTTTTATTTATTTATTTTTAACATTTTATATTTTAAATTACTAACATTACAAACAACATGTACATGTTTAAAATCTAAGAAAGACATAGTTATTACTTTAACTTGTTTAAATATTACTTTAGGGCTTTGATTAGACTAATAAATGTTATAATCCCAGAGCAAATGGTTGGCACATGTTATCACTTGCCAGGTACTCTATATCAGGAGGGTCAAACTGACAGCCCGCGGGCCAGATGCGTCATGTGCAGGCCATGCCCACCCCAGTTCCACAAATGGGGAAAATGTCACAAAACGTCACATGATGGCAACATGATGCCATGAGTTTGACATCCATACTCTATAGTACACTGGAGTCTGGGAAGAAAGATTGAGCACACAAGCGCTACAAAGATGCAATGAAAGAGACCCTAAGCCACTGGCCCTGTGCTATCTTCAGTGGCTTTGAAGACAGGCACTACCAAAACTGATAGAAACCCATGAGAGGAATAACAGAATAACACCCACAGTTACTACAACAATGGACTTCCAGTGTCCCCATCATGCTAGATTCTGCCTCTCCAGACTGGGCCTGCAGAGGCACCTCATTGTCCACAGATAAACTGCACGACGTGTGCCTTTCAAACCCGAAGAACTAACGTATAGAGTTATAGACCTATTTATACAGGTAGTCAACTTACAATAGTTCACTTAAAACAGCACTGAAAAAACGACTTACGACCATTTTTCACACTTACAATCACTGCCACTTCCCCATGATCAAAACTGAGCACTTGGTAACTTGTTCATATTTATGATGATTGCAGTGTCCCAGGATCATGTGATCACCTTCTGAGAAGCAAAATCAGTGGGAAGCCAGCCTCACTTAACAACCGTGTTACTAACTTATCTACTGTACTGATTCCCTTAACTGTGTCAAGAAAGATCATAAAATGGGGCAAAACTCGCTTAAGAAATGTCTCACTTAGCAAAAGAAATTTTGGGCTCAATTGTGGTCATTCGTCGAGGACTACCTGTATATAGTTAGTTTTATAGAGCTATAGACCTACTTATCTGTAACTCTTAGTTTTATCAACTTTAAGCATGTGGCTATTTTATAATATAAACTTCTATATAAGTCTATGAACATTAAATACTAATTTTTAGTTTACAGATCTTAATGTCAGATATTTTCTGATAAAGACATTGTGTATACCTCGTACTTACTTCACAAATATTAACCTCAGATGTTTTGTAGAAATGCATAGATCAGTTATTAAGAATACCATTTTATAATACAGAAATATAACTTTGTGATTAATTTTCCATTTTCAGCTTATGCTGCTCAAATGCTAAAGCAAGATTGATTGAAATGTCTAAGCACTTGGATCCTAGAAGAATGGCAAAGCACTTCTGAACAGTGTTGCCAAGAAACCACATGGACTTGCCCACAAGACTCATGGACTAATTTGAAGACACACACACAGACAAAAGAAAAGATGTATAAGTAATAAAAATAATGCCGCAAAACCCTTTCATATTGTTGCCCAGAAAACCACAGAGATGCAGCCATGTAATCCCCAAGCCCGGCAGCATTTGGATTTAAAGGAGCATCTTTGAAGATCTTGTATTTTGCTTGTCCCAAAGGTGCTATTTTCAATAGGCAACCGGACTTTGTTTTTTCTTTGAAGACGTTTTGCTTCTCACCTAAGAAGCTTCTTCAGCTCTGATTGGATGGTGAGGAATAGAAAGATTTATACTCCTTGCAGACTGCTGGTCATTTGCATTCTTTTAGAGCAGTGGCTCTCAACCTTCCTAATGCTGCGACCCTTTAATACAGTTCCTCATGTTGTGGTGACCCCCCAACAATAAAATTATTCCTAAAACCATTGAAAATATGTGTTTTCCGATGGTCTTAGGCGACTCCTGTGAAAGGGTCATTCGACCCCCAAAGCCGTCCCGACCCACAGGTTGAAAACCACTGTTTTAGAGTCACTGGAGGTTTATCTATGTCATCAGGATCACCTGAGTAGATCAAATGGGCGTGGAGCCTTCTTAGTACTGTTGAAAGGATTGTGTTGTACACTGGAAATAGATGATGCCATATCCGTTCTCTGGGTAGGGAGATTCTATTAGCAACAAGAAAAATAGAAATGACTATGGAGAGTCTCAGTCATCCGGGTCATGGTCTGTGGTCTGTCCCCACCTTCGGGACAACCATGACCCGGATGACTGAGACTCTCCATAGACATTTGTATTTTGCTTGTTGCTTAAAAAAAAAAAGGCAGCCTCAGCAGATGGCAGCACCTGGCAAACTTTATAGTCTCAGAAACGGAGCAAAATCAGAGATGCTGGAAGAGATCCAGAGAAGCACAAGGTTTAGATTGGGCTGGGAAATTGGGGAAGGAAGCATCCACGAAGGCAATCCCAAAGGTGCTTTTTTTTTTCTTTTCCCCCCAAGAAGCAATTGGACTTCCTTGGTTGTTGTTGTTTTTTTCCCTTGAAGACGTTTAGCTTCTCATCCAAGAAGCTTCTTCAGCTCTGACTGGATGGTGGGGAACGGAAGGGTTTATGCTCCTTGCAGACAGCTTGTCATTTTTATTCTTTTAGCCAGTCATTAAAACCACCTGCAGGTTTATCGGTGTCGTCAGGATCACCTGAGTGGTGCAAATGGGCGTGGAGCCTCCTTGGAACCGTTGAAAGGACTGTGTTGTAGACTGGAGATAGATGATGTCGTATCCCTCCCCCTCTGTTGAGAGAGGGATGTTCAATTTTGGCATAGATAACCTCTTTAACCCCCTCTTTCAAACCAGCGGTTTTCTCTGTCCAAAATATAGACTCACCAAGGCAAGGATGGCAAAAAAGTGTTGCCAGGAAGAGAAAAGATTCATGAAATCGACTAATAAAGGCCGTTCTGAACGTTGGGTGAGGGGATTTGTTCCCTTCCGGCAGCCCCGCAGCTTCAAAAGCTGAAGCCCCGCCATAAGAAATGGGGGATGGGGGGGGAGTAAACGCGGCCAATCCATAACAGACAATCCTCCACACTGCCAACCGTCCCTCCACCTCACGCCCCACCGCCTCCTACGGCAACGAGACCAGTTTGAGCTCTAAGGGGGCGGGTCCAAAAGGCAGCCCCGCCCCTTGGCCGATCCCAAGTCCCGTGGACTCCGGGCGGGCGAGATTTGCCGGGCGTGAAGTCGGCGTCCTCAAGGTTCGCGAAAAGGCGCCTGAGCTTCCTTCCGTGGCTCCGCGGGGGAAGCCGCCTCAGCCCGCGCGGGACGGCAAGGCTGGCAGCCTCAGCCTCCAAGCCCTGAACCTCTCTCTGTGTGTGTGTGTCTCTCTCTCTCTCTCCCTCCCACCTTCCGGCCATCGAGGCCGGCGTGAAACTTCCCGAGAGCTTCATCCCGGGGCTCGTCCTTTCCCGGCCGGCGGAGGCTGGCAGGAGGATGACGTCACCGGATCAGGCTGACCGGCAATGGGCGCCATTTTGAAACCCCCGAACCTCCGGCGGCGTCGGCGCTGGCTGTGGCGGCAGCCGCAGCACCAGCAGCTCCACCACCAGCAGCAGCAGCAGAAGCGGCGGCGAAAGAGGCGCTTGTAGCGGCTTCCCCATCCGTCCCCGTTGATTCTTCCGTTCCGCGGGCTTTTGCAGCCGGCGGGTCTCCGCCAGCCCACACGCCGCGCAACATGGCAGGTAAGGGGCACGCGTGGTGGCGGCAGCGCTGCTGCTGGTGGTCACGGAGGCAGCGGCGGCCGCCCTTGTCTTGGCGGGGGGAGGCAGGCCCGAGACCCTCAGGGTGGCCTTTGGAGAGGGTCAAGCGGAGGCCGTAGCGGTTCCGAGGACAGCTCGCAAGGCCGGGCCGGCATCCGGGCCTCCTGGGCGGGCGGAGAAGCTGAGGTTTGGCCGGCACGGTCCGCGCTCACGGCGCTTTTCATCTCCAGCAGGGGTGGCCGGCGGCGGCGGAGGCGTCGCCGGCGGCGGCAACGATTTCCAGTGGTGCTTCTCGCAGGTGAAGGGGGCGATCGACGAGGACGTGGCGGAAGGTAAAATGCGGCGTCGCGAATGACCCCTGGTGCTTGCGAGGCCATCCCGGGCCTTTGCTTTCCTTCTCTTCTCCCTCCGTCCCATGCTGGCTCTCCACCTCCCGCGGGTGGTGGCATCTTTGGAGCGGCCCCTTGAATTTTCGGGGAGGTGGCTGAAATAGCTTTTTAATTTATTTATTTTTAACTCTTCCCCCCCCCAATGCCTTTTCCTTCCTCCCACCTTCGGGATGGGCTTAAATCCCAGACCACATGATGGGGCTCAGGGAATGGTTCCTTATTTTTTCAGCAAGTAAGAAAGACGGTGCTGTTTAACTAGCACTGATATTACCTAGTTTGGGTAATGAAACGTCTGCAAGAAAATAAGCCAGCTCGAAGACCCTCATGTCAACCCCCGAGCTACAAATATTATCCCATATTAAATAAGGTACTGTTTGTCAATGGCCGGGGTCAGGTGCGAAGATGCAGAAAGTCTTGGCTTTGAAGACTGGGTGCCTTTAGGATGAATGCAGCATGGTTTATACAATCCAAGCTGCACAATAAATTATACCCAAGACATTTGCAGGGTATTGAGACCCCAGTTTTTTCTCGATTACCTAGCTGGCAGGGATGATGGGAGATGCTGTCCAGTAGGTTCATGACCCAAGTTGGAGGCCATTAAGTTTTCAAAAGCTTAAAGACCACTTCATGATGGATGCAACATAATTTATGCAATCCTAGCTGAAATTTAAAAAAGAAAAACTATTCCCAAGGTATTTGCAAGGTATTGAGACACCCATTTTTCTCGATTACTAAGCTGGCAGGGATAATGGGAGATGCTGTCCAGAAGCTTCGTGACCTAAGTTGGAGGCCATGAAGTTTTCAAAAGCTTAAAGGCCACTTTAAGCCTTTGGAAACTTTATCAATCTGTCAGTACAGGGATGCCTGCTTTTTTTTTTTTTTTGTTGTATAATTCTTTCCCCCATATCTCTGGTCCTTGAGAGAAGAGTGGGGGATGCAGTCTGACTAAGCTGCTGCCATCTCTCTTCAAAAAAAAGCTTGCTTAATGTTCTGGAGAAATGACACTAGAATTGGATAATGGAAAGAAAGGAATGCAGGAGTGATTAGAATAGCTGTCACTATTCCTGGTTCTAACGGATAATGGAGCTCTTTGGTTTTAATTTAAACAATTAAAACACGAGACTGTCTTTCTGGCAATGCAAAAATTTTTACTCTTAATATGTTGATTAAGCTGATCAGTTTAGAGCAACAATAACCTTTACCTGTATTAATAGTTTAGCCTCTAACATAATTGAGAGACATCATTAACTAAATTCATTGGGATTTATTACCTGGCAAATTTACTTAGAATAGCAGGCAAATTGTTGCTTTAGGTTCTCAATTGCTGATTAGCTTTCTTTGCATCACTTCTTGAAACTGCAATTGTTCAGGTTATGTTTATGATATATTCAAATGTACTTTTGAAAATAGTATCTTTAAAAATATATTGTCTGAAAGATGTTAATTTTACTTTTACTTTACTGGAGTTTAGACCTATTACAGGAAAAGAGAGGAGAGAATAATGCAGGGTGTGGTCTGGATGAAGTACTGAAACAACTTTAAATACTAACAATGAAAATAGTGTCCTTTTCAAATTACTATATTTGATTTTTTTTTTTTCAAATAGAATTGAATTCTTTAGTATTTTATAAACAAGTCTGCAGGGGTTTTCATACTTCGTTGAACACTTACGTTTTGCAAAAGTGACAAGTAGTCCAAGAAAGTTTATTTGAACAATGCTTGATTTTTTCCTTACTGTTTAGGCATAATTTAAAAACTTGTTTCTATGAATCATTAGGGTGTGCATACTTCAATTTGTAACATGGTAAGTGTAGAAGAACAGTTTCCATTATCTATCTCTTGAGAGGAGAGAGCTTCATAGGAAAGTAATACAGCATTCCTATACATGTACTTGTATTGTTTTTAGACACTACAATGACGTTTGATAGCCTTCACAGTTCTGTAATTGAATAGCAGGCAGCCATGTAATACTAGTAACAAGCTGTCTACATGCTTTCCTATTGAGCATAGCTAATATTTATGTGGAGAGTAGTATTTGGAGTTCTATTTATAGAGGAAAAATAGCCCCACCCATATTTGTTCAATTTCAGCTATGTTGCATAAGAGATCAGAATTATATGTATAATCACCTAGTCGTCTTATTGTAGTAGGAATCCATACTATTAAGAATGTTAAGTGCTGTTGTGTTTTCTGTAATAGTGTGGCCACAAAATTTGCTCTCTCCCCAGTTGTTCCTTGCATTTAAAGGAAGAGTCTAGCCTACAGAAACACACTGGGTTTTGAGGGTGGGTTGGAGAGAAGATTGTGAGCATTTTGAAGCTTCTCCCCCTCTCCGCTCCCCCCCCCCAAGATTTACTGATATTTCTGATTTATGGGCACTAGGTATGCGTTAAATGATAATACATTGTAATGTAGGCTGTCTTTATGATATTCATAAATGCACCTTTGGAAAGAAGTAACTTCTTACGCTTTGCCTTGGGTGATGATTATGTAATTTTGAGGGAATATATTAAAAGCAATTGGTGCTTCTGTATACTATATTAGACTTAGGTTCATGTGTGATACCTCTTGCGTATACATCTGGGGAGCAATAGACCTGCTTTCAGAATATACAGAGGTACAGTTAAAGAGACAAGCTGCAATTTGCAGTAAGACGTGCCAATTGATTGAAGTTTTGATCCCAAATTGTTCATATTTGAAAATATACAGTACAGGTAGTCTTCACCTTGACTTACAATAGTTCATTTAGTGACCATTCAAAGTTACAATGGCATTGAAAAAAAGTGGCTTATGACCATTTTTCACAGTTCCTTTGTAGCATCCCCATGGCCATGTGATCAAAATTCAGATGCTGGTTCATACTTAAGACCATTGCTGTGTCCCAAGGTCATGTGATCACCTTTTGCAATCATTTGACAGTGTCAGTGGGGAAGCCAGATTCATTTAACAACTGGATTACTAACTCATCAATTGCAGTGATTCATTTAACAACTGTGGCAAGAAAGGTTGTAAAATGGAACAAAACTCAATATCTAACGTAACAACATAAATGTTGGACTCAATTGTCATAAGTCGAGGACTACCTGTATAGGATTTTTTGTTAAAAATTGAAATGTTTATTCATGCGGCTTCATAAGGAAGTTATTTTGGTTCCATAATATATTCATAAACTCTTACAGTTTTGTCTTGGTTTTTCTTACTTTAAGCCAATATAAGAAATTCTGCAAGAATTATATTATTTTCAGCATGAGCAAAAGTCACCCTAGGCATGAAAAATGAAATTACAATGCAAGTATTCTGTTTAAGAACCAGAGTGTTTAGGATCAAGTTCATCACATAAATAGTGAGTTTATTCAGGGTTAAATTATATATGGATATTTATGAAATTACTCTCATGTTTATTTCTGATTTGTGGATCACATCCTAAGCTTCCTTACTCAAACTAAAGTACTGTGCATCTTAAAGGAGCTTACACTGAAGTAATAGTGTTAAACTGCAGTTAATATTGGGCTGTAGGAATGTAAGGACATTATGCATGTCCGGTCTGCAATAAATCCAAATGAATTCTAAATGAAATTACAATAAGAATATAGAATAGTGTCCTAATAAAATATAAAGTGTTTTAAAGCAAGTCTTTACAAAATAGTTTATGTAAACTTTATTAACTGTTTTCATGAAATATAACTTTTGCTAAACAGCCTACTGTGCTACCTCTGTTCCATAAATGCATGGTGTATTGAAAATTGCCCGCTTGCTAAGTCTTGCTCCAGTCATAGAAAGTATTATGTGCATTTAATTGGTTTCAGTTATTTAGGTATATGTAGTTTCCCAATAATGCAACCAATTTATCTTTCAAAAAATGTTAGGGTTTTTCTTGAAATTTGTAATCTTCCATCTGTATTAAGTTTTGAATTTTTTAATTTGTCTTTCCCATAAAGTAAATTTGCAGTGGAATCTGTATGTATCTGATTCAAACTCTGTGTAGGTGTTCTAGTGTGAGAAAGAGCCAGGACAGTGACCACAAAGGCAAGTTTCAGGATGTCAACCAGGATTATTTTGCTTCTGCAAAACTAAGACAGACTCCCTTGACTTCTGATTGCTGTTCTATTATTTGAAGACATGCAACATTTGTTAGTGCAAAGAAGTCCTGTTATATTCTATAGCAGAAATTCTCAGACTGCTTCCCTAACAGGTCAAAAGCAATTTAGAAAGATGTCAGAATGTTCATTACCTGTTCAGACTTGTGCAGGTAAAGTTCAAGCACTGCTAAAACTCCCTATGGGCTTTGCCTTTGCAATCCAGCTGCATGTTTGCCCAACCAGAACAGGAGCAAGTTTTGACAATGCTCCTCCTTTGCCAGGGCAAGCAAAGCAAGAGCATTGTCAAAAGTCACTTTGATCTTTGGCTGTCATTTTGTTTGTGCAAGCCTGCAAAGGACAGTTGTATTTCAGAGTATGATAATCCTATGTTATATAGACTAAATTTTTTAAAAAATATTTTGCCCAATCCCAACATTAATATGACCAATGATTTCATTTATTGAGGTAGTCATAAAAACTCAATTTCCATTTTAGGGAATTGCAGAGCTGCAAAGTTTAATAACCACTGCCCTATATACACTAATGATGCTATACTGTGATTTGCATGTGGAATGAGAATGGTGGCTGTGCCAGGTTGTGTTAGAAAATATTGGCCACATGTTCATGTTGGTATCTTATGTATTGTGTAATTATTGTTTAACATAAATTATAAACCTTCCTGTCAAGTATGGAACTAACATTATGATCAATATACAGGATAACATAGTAAGACATTAGGCTGTCCAGTTATATGCCCATTCCTGCTGTCACTTTACATTCTATAAATGTAAAGCTTGCTTGTTTTTATGTATCTACCAATAGAAAGATGCAACGTATTCTAAGCAAACAGCAGGTCTAATAATTATTTATATAAGTATATCATCTCTTATATAAAAATGTCCAGTATGAAATATTTTGAGATCAAGAAATCTCATTCCATTGGTAACAAAAGTTTCTTTAAGTTCTGTACCTCAGTTTATAGTTAATAAGAATTATTCATCTTTCATTCCGTTTATAAAGAACTTTCCCAACTGCTTGGCAATCCATTATCTAGTTCACAGTCCAGCAAATTTTTAATGCTGAAGGGTATATTTGCTCCCTCCACATACACATAGAGAAGGGTTGTTGCATCCATTCCAATATCATAATGTGGGGGTGGGGGTGGTTAGGTGCTTTGGGGAACATATATGTATGGCTTGCCTACCCATGTTCTGAACAGAAATGACATACTAGTAAGACATTGTTTATTCTAAGCATTGCATCTTCCTTTGTATTTTGACAAACGGGCATCTAGGAGAAAGCTGCTTTTGTTTCTCAGGCTGCTGAATAATTGAGTGCTTTGGGAAGGGAATTTTTATTTTGCCACATATCTTGCTCATCTAGGGCCTACTTATCTAATGGGTTAATTGATTTCAACATATGCATTCAAAATAGATTTTATTGTATGTCTCTGTAAGTACCAATAGCTGAATGCTTATTTTCTTAAGTACATATTGTACTGACTCACACACTTAACTTTATTTGAAATTAAAAATTCTAATAATAATTAAATTAGAATCCTCCAAAGTGCCATCTCAAGAATGCCCATGGGTCCTACATAACCCCCAAGCAGATTAATAAAAAATAAAATGAAGTGTGCTTATTTGCCAGGAAATACATAGATAAAACTGTTTGAAAGAATCCTGTGAGTTTAGGAAAAGATGTTAGTTAATTTACATAGTGTGCTTAGTTACAACCATCATGCAGCCATTTTGTGAATATGTCACTCCTATAATAACCCTGATGTATCAGTGTTCTCAATGTTTCCTCAATATTTCAAGTGTGCCCAAGCAACTTATCTGCCTGCAATTTAGGACACAGCAATTAAAACTGATGACTAGGCAACCTACACATTACTTTATACAAATAAATAAAAGGTTATTAATTGGGGTATAAATCTCTGTCGGGCTCGCAGAATAACAATACTACTGTATATAACATCAGTAAAAGCCATCAATAGTAATAAGACATCCTTTGCAAAGCTAAACAGCCACAATAATCCTGTTAAGACTTTTGGAAATAATAAAAAATAAGGCTAGTACTGATGGCCTAAGCCTGTGATGGAGAACCTATGGCACGCATGCCCAAAATGGCACACAGAGCCATTTCGCCTGGCACGTGCGGCGTTGCCTGTTCCTCTTCCGGGTTTCTTCCGGGCATGCACACGCAATGATCAGCTGGCCTTTGTGTGTGCAGCAGTGCCAGAAACCGGAAGAGCTGGTCTTCCGTTTTCCGGCGTAAGCATGCATGCCAGCCAGCTTATCAGCGTGTGCGCATGCACAGCAGTAAGCAGAAAACTTGCTTGCCGGCACTCATGCTCACGTCGGAAAACAGAAGTACCTTATCCAGCGCACTCATGCCCCCTGGGCAGCTCTTCCTGGTTTTGGCCCTGATGAGCACTTGCACACACGCAAAGCGCCCACGCCCACATGAAGTGCTGTCTTTTCAGCAGTTGGTGCTGTGCGCATACGTTCTCTCTCCCTTTTCGGGACTGAGTGCCGAAAAGGTTCGCCATCACTGGCCTAAACTGTTTACTATTCAGCATAGTGGTGTGTGTTCCATTTAAACGGGAGGGAGGGAGGGTTGGATTAAAAAACTAGCATTGAGGCACTGATCATAGCAGCACAAGAACAGGCACTAAGTACCAGATCCATAGAAGCAGAATTCTACCGCATTAGTCAGATCCAAGGTAAAGACTGCAGGCCTCAGAGACAATCCAATACATAGAGGCAGGAGCTGCATTTACTAAAAGACATAACCAAGTAGCTGGCATTGTTCATAGGAACATCGGCACAGAACATGTGCTAGATACTCCTAAATCAGATAGGTCCCACGGAAGGTTGTGGAGAATAAGAAAGCTAAGATTCTGTGGACCTTCCCGGTACAGGCAGACAAGCACGTACTAGCCAATCTACCAGACATCATAGTAGTTGATGACCAAAATACAGTGTGGGTGATAGATGTAGCAGTGCCAAATGACAGCAACATCAAGAAGAGGGGGTAAGAGAAATTGGAGAAGTGCTGGAGCCTGAAGGAGGAACTGGGAAGGATGTGGAAAGTAAAAGACCAAAGTGATCCCCTGTGGCAATAGGAGCACTTGGGTCTGTGACTTTGTTGTGGCCCGCCAGCAGCCTGCGCGGATCGTGGCTGATCCCGACGACGAGGAGGCTGGTGTGGGGTCACGCCAGCAGCCGGTTCTTGCATCGGACAGCGAGGAGGCTGAAGAGGATGTGGTGCCAGAGGAAGAAACTCAGCCAGGGCCTTCAGAACCTCCAGAGGCTCCTTCAAGTGGAGAGAGCGAAATGGAGGAGTCTCTCCTCTGTGCTCGAGCACGCAGGGCTGCCAAAAGGCAGGAGTGGCTACTCAGGAGGAGGAGGTCTCCTCGAGAGTAAGGTTTGAGGATAATTGGCCACTCCCTTAGCCTATTTAAGTTGCACGCAGTTAGTAATTTCTTGCTGGAAACAATGTGTAATTATTACAGAGCATTTTGGAGAGTGAGTGTCTTATCGTATCTTGTTTTCTGGGCTGTTTGCCAACCTTTGCCGGACTTTGTTTATTCTTGGTACGTTATAACTTTGATAAGGACCGTTGGTGTGTGTCACAATCCTTGGGAATCCGGAGCTGGGGCAGAACAGACTCCTAAACTGGGAGAGTGGCTCCAACAGATCCCAGGAACTAAATCAGAGCTCTGTCCAGAAGAGTGCAGTGGTAGGAACAGTTAATCCCAGGCCTCTGGTAGAGTACCCAAGATTGAGGAACAAATATATTTTAAAAACTTCACTTAAGGACTTTACACAGATGACAATAATGCAATAAGAGAAGATGTATGCTATCTTCTATTCTCTTCAAATTTGTGCAGAAATCGATATTACGTGATCTTCATGAGCATCCCATCAACCCCTTTGATAACTGCCTTCTTCCCAAAACCACTTTAATGTTATTACCTGCCTCTGTGCTTCTGTTGCTAGCCACCCCAACCTATAGTACCCCTCATCCAAATGAAAGAGCTTCATTCGCACCCTGAACTTCCCACCATTCTAACAGGTTGGTTGTCTTTTGGCCCTTCCACCTATCAGTCAGCGACCAAACTTAACTAATAGCCACTTCATCCATCTATCAAAAGCCACTGTCCTACCAGGTCTCCCCATGGTGGACAAAGATAAAATCAAGTAATTTTCAGGGAAACTAGAGGAAGCTTCATTCTCCCTTTTACTGAAGGCAGAGGAGAAAGTAAGCACTACCGCAGAAAATCCCAGACCAATAACACTGTCTACCAAAGTCCAAACTGAGCATAAATCATAAGTCCACCATTTTCCATCTCCATTCTTATAATTAATTTCCAAATTTTATTTTAACTCCATCTGGACCTTTAATCCATTTATAACTTTCCAAACACAATATTCTAATCACCCTGTTTAAGCCAGAAAAAGAAATTGATGTCCTTAAACTTGCATTTACAACTTCTTTTTTGCCAAGGATTGACAATGAGGACCCAGTTTGTGGGGGCAATAAGCTGACTTTGTATAAATATACAAAAGGATGAAGGCTATTGCTGAGCACATTGTAAGCCGCCCTGAGTCTTCGGAGAAGGGCGGCATATAAATCAAATTAAAAAATAAAAATAAAAAAAAAAAAAAAAAAGGTCACCCAGTTTTTCCAGACTTGTCAATCCAAAGATCGTTAATAGCTGAAATCAATTAAGTAATCAAAAGTGATCAGTGAAGGAAATAGGCAAATCTAGTGTCCTTTTTAAAGGTGCTGACTACAATTTCAGCAAGATGGTTTCCCCAATCTTTAAAAATTCTAAACTTGCCAAGGTCCCTTGGTGGTCTCTTCATGAGGACCAACTGTCTGGAGCACGTGTGGGCGATCACAAGCCCTCTCCTTGTCTGGAGAGGAATTATGAAGAGCCATTCTACTCTGGCTTTCATTCTACAACAATTAGCTCTGCTTTTAGCAGAGCCATTTTCAGTTTACCATTTCTTCCCTGGAAGTTCGATATCTCAGATTATTCATAGAATAAATCTTAAATATAAGCAAACTACTAAGTAAACATAACAAATTGAAAAGATTGTGCATTACCTAGTTTGGTAATGAAACGTCTGCGAAAAAACAACCAAGCCCAGAGAGCACCAAGGACTCACAAATTGAAAAGAACTGTATTTGAAGAGCATACAGATAGTCCTCAAAATAAAATGATAATTGGAACTAGAATTTTCTATTGGTAAGTGATGTAGTCATAAAGCATGGCATTACATCATCGCTTAGCAACTGCAACCTTAGTAGTGCCCATTCTTATTGTTAACCGAATTCTGCCAGTTATTATACTTCTGAAGCTTCTGAATCCCACTACTAATAGGCATTTCTTAGGCTTTGCAAAGCATTGTGAGAAGGGTATACACGGTTCGGAGAATGGTGGGAGTGGCCTTCTTGCAAAGTTTCCGAAGGCCTCTGAAACTTTATGAAATATCGCGAAAACGAAGCGCGGTATTTGGAGAACAATGCGAGGAGCATCGAGAAGAAAGACTGACATGGTCAGCAGTTGGCTCACATAGGGCCAGGCTGAGCGCACCTTTTCAGTGGGATGAAGAAGACAGTGAAGGTCAGCTGGGCATAGTGGGGCCTGTGGAGTTTGATACTGTGGTATTGGGATGGATGGATGAATGGCCACAGAGCTGATGGTGATACTGTGTGGTGGCACTGAGGCAGAAGTAGAGATCTGGGAGCCATGGCAACCAGCTGAGACTGCTGAAGACCCTAGGCCTCTGGTTCAGCACCACTGCTGCTGAGGAGTGCCAGAATGCAGGGCACCAAAAGGGGGAGATGGGTGGGTGTAGCCAGTTGAAGCATCCCTGCAGTTGTAAGTGCATGCAGGCTGCCAAGTGCCCAAATTTTAAGCATGTGACCATGGGGGCACTGCAACAGCTGTAACTCTGAGGGCCAGATGTTAGTGCCATTTGTTAAGTACCATAGCTTCAAATGGTTATTAAGTGAATGATTGTTAAGCCAGGACTAGTTAGTTTGCCATTGGGGCACAACCTATTTTCCTTAACTGATCTAAATAAGTTTGGTGCCTCACTGAATTTAGTCCATAAGTACAGGTAATCCTCGACTTAAAATTTGTCTATTTGGTGACCATTCAAAGTTACAACCACACTGAAAAAAAGTGACTTAGGACCATTTTTCACACTTATGAAGCATCCCTATGGTCATGATCAAAATTCAGATGCTTGGCAGCTGGCTCATATTTATGACGGTTACAGTGTCCCAGGGTTATATGATCCTCTTTTGCAACCTGACAAGCGAAGTCAATGGGAAAACCAGATTTATTTAACAACCATGACACTAACTTAACTGCAGTGAACACCTGTAGCAAGAAAGGTCATAAAAGGGGGCAAAATTCACTTAGCAAATGTTTCACTTGGCAACAGAAATGTTGGGCTCATTTGTGGTCGTAATTTGAGGACTGCCTGCAGCTGAAGAATGTACTTAAAGATGCAGTTTAAAAATATATTTCCTAAAGCATGTTTCATAATTATATCTTTCTTTTGGTCTAATTTATAAACAATTTGAAGATATTTAGTAATCAAAGTAACGTAAAAAATGCTCTCTTTAGTATTACATCTAATGATGATTTTAGTTATTACTTATGGATAAAGTTATTAATAGAATCTCTGACGTATAGCAAGTACACTGTTAGTCTACTTTCAAGTACAGTTCAACCATGTTAAGACATCTCGAAGGCAAATCTTATCTGCTTGCCCATCACCTGCAGCAATTATTTTCACAGTTTCTTGGCACATTCTATATTTTCTTACAAATATCCGAGAAGCAAATTCATTCATTCACAGAATTAGTTTTAAAATAAAATATCAAGCAATATTCATAAATCTTTAAGGCTTGATATAGGAATTTTGGTGACAAGCATCATTCATCATCACTACACTTAAAAGTACATGTTTAACATACCAGTTAAAAAGATATGAGCCCCCTCCCCCCTGCACTTTGGGAACAACAGTATTACAGCTTTAAAGGTCATAGCTAAAATTAGATCTAGAATTTCACCTGGAAATGAATTATAAAGCAGACCAACAGGCATTGAAATGACATGTTTTCTGGATTTTTAGAAACAGACTTGACTGGTAGCTGTCAAATTTTAGAATTAGTAATGTTGGTGGAGGAAAATGCAAGCATTCTGGTTTTTTTAATTTTTAATAATGGACAAAATGTGTACCACTTAACATACACAAAAATATACTTTAAAAAAATGTTGCATTTTTGGTAACATAGTTCTTAATATAGCAGTAGCATAAATTACATTGCTCTTAAATATCAACATACAGTGAAACAGATATAAATCCTTTAAGTCTGCCTTGTATGAGGTAATTCTGCCAATCAAAATTTTCGTCAAATCATATTTACTGATTGCATTTATATTCTACCTTTTTCTGAGACTTAAAAAGCCACAGGCCCATATAATTTTAGTCTCCTCGCCATAACTCTTGTTGAGAGAAGATTGTTAACTCTTTGAAACTATCTGTAATCCTGCTACAATTTACAATATGACCAGAGTTTCATTTAAGTGTTATTAATAGATATTGAAATTCTGATTAAATGGACAATACTCACAAGATCCAAGACCTCAGTGCCTTCCGTCGCGCCCTTAAAACCCATTTATTTAAACAAGCCGGGCTGGCTTAAGATGAAATTTTTAACTGTTTTTAAATGTTTTAAACGTTTTTAATTGGTAAATGAGTTTTAATTGGGCCAAATTTATATATCTTTTAATTGTTTTTAATATTTGTTCTGCATGTTTTTTTAATCTGGCTGTACACCGCCCTGAGTCCTCAGGGAGAAGGGCGGTATAGAAATCCAATATAAAATAAAATAAATAAATAAAATAAAGATATGAGCCATTTACACATTGATTCAACACTTACCGCCTTTGTTGGAAAAAAACGTAAGGCCTCTAGAGTAATCAGCGCTCTTGTAGAGAGGCTGGGTCTCATGTTTCAAGCAATGAGATAGATGATGTCTGGTGTGAGTTTAGATCAGCCCTCCATCATCATCATCATCATCATCATCATCATCATCATCATTATTATTATTATTATTATTATTATTATTATTATTATTATTTTAAAAGTACACATTACAGGTAATCCTCGACTTACGACCACAATTGAGCCCAAAATTTATGTTGCTTAGAGAGAAATTTGTTAAGTGAGGTTTGTCCCATTTTGCTACATTTGTTAAGTGAATCACTGCAGCTGAATTAATAACACGGATGTTGGGTGAATCTGGCCTCCGCATTGACTTTGCTTGTCAGAAGGTTGCAAAAGGTGATCACATGACCCTGCGACATGGCATCTGTCATAAATATGAACCAGTTTTCAAGCATCCGATGTGAGGATGGTGCAACAGTTAAAGTGCGAAAAATGGTCATAAGTCACTTTTTTTGGTGCTGTTGTAACTTCAAACAGTCACTAAATGAACTGTTGTATGTCAAAGATTACCTGTACTCTGACAATTTGGTCTAGAGAAAAAAAGTCAAAAGTCTGTTTTGAAAAACTGGAAACCTTACATGAATTTTTGTTGATACAAGAATAGATCAAATTGGATGTTTTGTAAGTTAAAGAATGAAGAGAACGAGAAAAGATAAAGATTGTACCATAGTTACTTGATAGAAAGAAGGGTGAAAGGTAAATTGTATTTTTCCCCCCACTTTTTCTTTACGTTCTAATTTTTTGTTTGTTTTGTATAATTTTACTGTACCCTAAGGAATAATTAGTGTGATCTTATTCAAGGTGTCCTATTCAAGTCCATTTCAATTTTCAGATGCCTAAGACTTTAATGTGTAATGTATTCATTTTATCTTTTAAGTTTGTTATATACAGGAGTTTGAAAATTGTCTTAATGACAGTTGATTTAAGCTTTAGCTCTTTCCACCAGTGTTATTCTATTCTTGGCAATTTTTCCAATTCCTTACATTTAAGAAACATTTATTCTTTTGGGGAAATGATCTATCAATACTTTTTTACCTAGGACACATACTTTCACTTCCCGAAGTCTTTGTAACATGCAGACCACAAATATGAAGCAAGGAGGCAGAAATCTTAACCTGTCTTTATCCTATGAGGATGCAAAAAAGAAAATAAAGTATAATAAAGAAAAACATTATAGAGATAGTTGCAGATATTTAGATGATTCACCACAAAAAAACCCATGCACCAGGGATGTCACTTGATTTCATTGAGGGCCACATCAGGTTGTGTTTGACCTGTGGGGGCGTGGCCAGGGGGGCATGGCCAGCTCGACATCACTCATGTCGGTGGCACCTGTGGTGACCCAAGTGCTAAGGCAGGACTTCCCTCCCTCTTATTATAATCTTCTTTCCTTCCTTTTCTTCTTCTTCCTTCTCTCTCCTTATTTTTTCTTCCTTGCTATCTTCCCATCTTTTTCTTTCTTTTCTCTTTCCATTTCTCCTTTCCTATCCCTTTTGCATGCTCAAATGCAAAAGGGGAAACATTTCTCCTGTTGTTTTTAGTTTGTTTAGATAGCCCTCTGCCAGCAAAAACTAAGCCAGGGTGGTGGTGGCTGCGAGCCGCCCTCCCGAGCTCTTGTTTTCACTGGCAGAGGCACCGTGGGCAGGACCTTTGCTGTTTCCAGGGGAGGCCCGCAGACCAGATCTAAGCACCCCGTGGGCCAGATATGGCCCGCAGGCCTTGAGTTTAACACCCCTGTCATACACCTTTAATGTTAAAAAAAAAAAGGTTAGAAGAAAATGGAGGTAATTTTGATATATCAACATATTTACTGATTAGGTTGGATACTTACAGAAATATGTCCGCAGAAATTAAAACTAAAGGAGAGCTGTCTCTCTCCCTCACCCTCTTTCTAAACAAATAAATTATAATTTGGTTGGCTTGTTTACATATTATATGAATAAAGTCATTGAATAAACTTTGGTTTCTGTTAAAGTCATAAGCCACAATATAAAAACATGATTGTTTGTTAAATTACTGATTGAAAGTATGACTTAGCAAATAGGAAGTGGGTTTTTTGTTTCTGATGTATTGTGGTTAGTGTTTCTGCTCTATCCAAACCTTAATCAGAATTTCTCATTTTGGCCGGGAAATTCTGGGAGGAGTTAAAAGTCCACAGATCTTAAATTGACAAGGTTAGGAAACACTGGTCTAAACATCCCCAGAAAAATATGCCTCTTGATTTCTTTCCATAATTTGGTTGGGTTTTTTAAGGCATAGGACATACTTGATTCTATTTTGGTTTGCTGTTTGTTTGTTATCCAGAGTCATATGGTCTGGATAATTTTTAAATACTGTTAACTAAACATCTGGATAAGATGAGTAAGAAAAGAGAAATAGTGTCTAAATAAGCTGTCAAATGGTAAGAGGTAGTCATGAACTGAAACTAGTGAAGCAGGAAATATGGGGATTGTTCAAACATGATAGCATAATCTGAATCAAATCTGAGAGCCTGTTAAGCGAAACACGGAACCAGTGGAGATACAGTATGTTTTTCATATGTTTACCATTTGCTGGGTGAACTCGGGTAACAGTTCTGTAATAATGATACCCCCTCAGTGGCATCATTTTTCCCTTAATGAAAAGGCTACTTTATCTGGGTTGCCAAAATTCAGATGATGCATGGTCGCATGTTTTGCTACCCAGATATTGCATTGGTTGTATTGATTGCTATTTAAAAGAAAACCAGATATCTAAAGATAGAAACCCTGAGGGGAGGGGAAGGTTTTCTTTTTTCTTTGCAATCCGTTATCTTTATATATTCAATATAAGACTTCTAGTGTATCTAAGAAGTAGCTGTCTAGATCCTTGCTATAGATACAACATGATGATTTGGCAAACTATTACTATATCTGCAGTTAATATTGCTGTCTTTCTGAAACAATCAAGCATTTATTTCACAAATCCAGGATGTCTGTGTAGAATTTCAGTATTTTTGATATTAAGTCTTCCTTGGATTGAATTATCATTGGAAAATGCTTTTTGTTGCTGTGCTTTTCTTTGTGATAATAAACGTAGCATTTTCTGTGAAGTAGAAGATTTTGCATTTTGACTGTTCTAGTTTTGACCTTACTTTATCTGAGATAATAAAGCATAGATTAAGGAGTTGCTATGTTAAGGTTTAGAGCCGGAAATTGACTATGGAGAAGGAAAAAATTCAAGGCCAATCAGGAAGCAAAATCATAACTATAAAATCCTTGAACATTATCTAATCTCTGTATATAATCCCTTCCTCTATCTCTCACACTATTTCTTTATTATATTCTGTTAGATAAGTAGAATCACTATTATATTGAAAGTTCTAATATTATTAGCCTTTTGGCTAAAAATATCCAAGAATAATGGGTTAATAATAATAACAAACCTTAAATGCTAGGGCAGCAGCAGAATGATTAGAAAATGAGAATAGTTTTTTTTTCCTTAAAAGTTTTCGTACATGAAGATTTTAGAGAATTTAAACAAAGGATCAGTCAAACAAGGAAGAAATTTGTGATTTTAATTTTTTTCCCTTATAGTGGTAAAATAATGTTACATTATCATTTCTTTTAGTTCCCTTAATCTGATTATATGTGCTCTCTACCTAAATTATAAAAATAATTTAAGCATCTTTATGATGCTGCCATCTGTGTATTTATGTGGGGTTCTCCCCCCCCCCCTTTTCATTTTGTTCACTCTATAACACTCAAAGCATTAAGTTCATCAGGGTATTTTCTGCTACAATTCTTTCTCAATGAACATTAAAAGAATTTTTTTTTCTAAGCACTCAGTGTTGTAACAACATTACAATTCTAGTGAAACTGTTAATCCTTAAATCCATTCTTCTATAGCATTAAGTAGATTTATTTTAACCCCCTCATGACATAGATTTTGCAAAATAGAAAGCACATACGGAAAATATAGTTAACATTTCAACTTTACAAAATCTACAAGTGAATACCTTTTCAGGTTAAAAGTTCTTGAATACTTAAAAAATTTTTAATGAAAAAGTACTTTATTATATGCTATTACTCTCAAATAAGAATAAGACCTGAATAAGTGATCAACTCAAGGTGATTCTAGGCAACTTACAGAAAGGTCAACAAAACCTAACAAAAAGAATGCAAACTACAATTTATAAATAGACAAATAGGAATAAAATAGGAATCCAGACAGAAATGCAACCATCATTCAGTAAGGCCACGACATACAACAACACATTTCCAATATTTTTCAGGGAAAAAGCCAGATCCTCACAGTGTCTATGGAGATTCTCAGTCATCCAGGTCATGGTTGTCCCAAAGGTGCTTGTTCAAGAGGCAACTGGAAGTTCTTGTTTTTCTTTGAAGACATTTTGGATCTCATCCAAGAATTTTCTTTAGCTCTGATCCTTACATCCTTTCTAATAGCTGGCAGAATTGGGACCAATCATACATTGAAACAAAGATTGTTCCATAAGATAGGTTCCACTATGTAGGAGGCAGGCCACATGCATCCAAAGATGGCATTGTTTGAGTGAAGGAACCCAGAGAACACCTTTCCTGTCAGAGCATGTGAGAGAACCAGATAACCTGAAAAGAAGGTGGTCCCTCAAGTAGGGCTTTAAAATGATAAATAGCATCTCGATTTATACCCAGAAACAGGATGGATAAACATTGATGGTTATTTTTTTTAAAGAAATTAAAAATCCGATTTTTTTTATTTAAATCAGATTTTTTTTAATTTAAATCAGATTTTTTTTATTTTTATCAAATTTATTTTAATAAAATACTTTTGGAGTAAAAATCTAAAGATAGTTTTCTATTTAAGATACATTAATAATTTAGTTTATTCAGCATGAAATAGAGCTTAGTTATGTAGCATGAGGCTGTATATTCTGCAATATTGGGACTGTCAGTCAACAGCAGGTCAGAGGAGGAGCTGCTGCACGACAGAGATGACAGTTGCTCTTTAAAGATTATTATTTAAATCGAGTTGATTTAAATCAAGCCTTTTTATTAGTAATTTTAATCATTTAAATCAACTTAATTTAAATCAAATCCACTATGCTAGCCAATACAGCATGTTGAGTAGTAGTATGTGAGCATAGCAAAAAGTACTATAACTACCTGCATTGCGGTATTCTGGACCAGCTATAGCTGGTGTTCAAGGCAGTCCCATGTAGAATCACTGCAATGATCCAATGGAGAGATTTATTTATTTATTCATTTAGTGTATGGCATCTGCAGAAGTCATGCAATAACTGGTATACAAATTATATAAATATATAAAGGTATGTGAACAATACAATCTAGGAGATAAAATGTTAAATTAAGATAAAACCATAATAAAATCACCATAATAAGGGGCCACAGAATTGCAATGGGATGAATGTTATAATTTGATATCTAAGGAAGTTAAGTTATTCCCTAGTATGATTTGATTGCTTATTTGTACCCTATGACTATCATTAAGTGTTGCACCTTATGATTCTTAATGAATGTATCTTTTCTTTTTATGTACACTGAGAGTATATGCACCAAAGACAAATTCCTTGTGTGTCCAATCACACTTGGCCAATAAAGAATTGTATTGTATTGTATTAACCATCTAACTGGTTCTGGTGTGGCTGCAATTAGATTATCCCAGGTGCCTTGACATTTCCTGAGGAGACATTCTTGAACTATATCTGTTATGGTTTGTTTTGGAGCACCAGTGTCACATTGCGGGATCTCTGTCATTCTCCACTTAAAGAGCTTTGCGTTAGTTCTGGCACGGCCTGTATAATTCATTCAGGTGACTCCATATTTTTCAGGGCAACTAAAAATGAAGAAAGAGATTTTGTTGGAACTACTTTCTGAAAACCACAAACTGAAAGTGGTTTTGTTGGATCTGTGTGATCTGTTTGGTTGTGGTTATTAAAAGTTGTCCATCTTAACAGAGCATCTGAAAGTCGATACACATGGCAACCAAACTGGATATTGCATCCCTCACTGTCAAAAACTACATAGCAAGCTATTAGGCTACAGCAGTAAAATTCATTGACAAAAGATATTTAACCCCAATTGGGGGTGACTAAAGATGAATGTAGAGAACCATAGAAACTCCAGAGCCACCAAGAACTCTGTCCATGACAAGGGTCTGGTAATAAAAAGATCAGAGTTTGAAAAAAGTTAAGAAAATCATTGATTTTCTTTCATAATAATGTAGAATGGTTATAATATATTAATTTGTCCTAGATTATAAATTATAAAATGATCTATACTTTATTTTTACAGCTGACATTATCTCAACGGTTGAATTTAATTACTCTGGAGATCTTCTGGCAACAGGAGACAAAGGTGGCAGAGTGGTTATATTTCAAAGGGAACCAGAGGTGAGTGAAAAAGTGGTGTTTCAAACTGTTTTATAATGTAATGTTGTAACATAATCAAATGTCATTGTTTATGCTGACACATATCTAAGAATTTTAAAGGTATTTTTATTTAAAATTTAAATTAATGAACTAGGCAAACCAGTAACATTTTTTCCTATGAACATCTTTTATACATAATTATTTTTCAGATTGTTATTTTTAAACAGGTATTACATACATAGAATTTGTGTTTATTTGCAAATAGAAGACTGAGAATAATAGAGTAATTAAAATATATTAAAGAACAAGCATGCATATAGACTTCCTATAATGTCATATGTTGCAAGAAATGTTATAAAGAAGAAGCATGCACAAGGATCTTCTATAATGTCATAGATTTACTATGCGTACATTTGCCTTTGCCTCTGTGTCATACAAGAAAACTTTCCTTTGCATCTCACTAGAGCCAGAGATGTGCAATAAAATTCAAGATACATCTTTATTACAGGATTAAAAAAATATGTGGTCATCTAGATGTTGCTGAAATATTGTTTTGACAGTATTTGCAATTACTACAGACTGTGGTAATATTGTAGTTCAGTGATAACTAGAAAAGTTTTCAGTTCCCCATCCCCAATTTATCTGTTTATAATATTGAAATTAAGAATTAGAGGTTTTGCTCCATCTGATTCATTATAACGTTTAATTTATTAGAATGTATACTATTTGTTTTCTGTTCACACATTTGTTTCCTTGCAGAATAAAAGCCGTCCTCATTCAAGGGGAGAATATAATGTTTACAGTACCTTTCAGAGTCATGAACCTGAGTTTGACTACTTGAAAAGTCTAGAAATTGAGGAAAAAATTAATAAAATTAGGTGGTTACCACAACAGAATGCTGCTCACTTCTTATTATCTACAAATGGTAAATATATTTTATTTACATAATAGTGTTGCACATACTTTAATTGCATGTGATAACTTCCATATTAGTACTTCCTCATTTTTGAATTTCTAATGTAATTGTAATTAACATGTATTTGTATCTGCTCATAAGCATTCAATAGAGCATGTTTCTCGATAAATGACTGTAAGCCTAAATAGAATGTCGGGTTAATGTTTGATGGACTTATCAGTTTGAATTCTAGATTTTCCTACCGTCCTTAAACATTCAGAATAATATTATATTGAAAATATAACCATATTCCTTGTGGGCTGTTCTTGATTGTAGGCTTTTATTTTTTTCCTTAATGGTTCATGAAGTATCTTGTTCCCAGTCAAATTTCCACATGTGCTTAAATTATTCTGATTGCTATATGTTTTGGTTTTGTGCACTTCCCAAGTCATGGAATTTGAAAGAAAGCAACTACAAAATTTATTTCAAGCTAATCTATTTTATTCTTTTTCTCAGAAGCCCATTGTCCCTTGTAACAATTTCATTTCCATACCAAATATGAAGACCGAGTTTATGGGGGCAATAAACTGACTTTGTATAAATATACAAAAGTATGAAGGCTTAACGCATTGTAAGCCACCCTGAGTCTCCGGAGAAGAGCGGCATATAAATCAAATTTTTTTAAAAAAAAATAGCACCCCCTCAACAAAAGCAGAAGTGAATATCTAAATTTGAAATTTCAAATCAGATATTTGCTAGTAGAAAAGCACAATAAAATGTCTATTTTACAGAAAAGAAATTAATGACAAAGTATATACCCTGTAATAAAATTTCTCTTTAAGTTCCCTTTATTCACAAATCCACATCTAAGAAGGAAACCCATTAATATGTTTCACAGAAAAAAAATCATGTTGTATAAAATCATTAAGGAAATCTAGAAACATATACCCCATGTTTACAAGCGTATCTTTAAAAAGCTTCTGCCCTTAAACAAAGTACCACAGCATTAATGGAATACATACTCCTACAAGTAACACAAATCAAAGAATTCTTTGTAGCTGCTATATTTTGAACGTCATTTGAGTACTGCAGGAGAAAGAATGAGTTTAACCAAACCTTTCTTATTCATGTTTTTTGTAATCTAATACCCCTCCACCCATAACTTTTAGGTGCAAAGAAAAAGTCTTTGTGAAGACATGGGTTACCATGGCCTCACCTCTGGTTCCCTAATGTTGTATGGTGCTAGAGAGTGTTCAGTTTGTGCCACCTGCGGCCTTATCTATGGTCGGGGGATTTAAACAGAGAGTTGGTGTGGTTGGGTCACTCAGTCCCTTGACTATGATTTGCCTCCTCTGTTCACCCCATGTAAACACCTTTGACTGATGCTGATATTGCTTCTCATACTGCTGTTACTGGAGCAGCCCAGTATGAGGTGGGTATGTCATGTACTCCACTTGTAACTGGCTCTAATGCTCCTCTGGCTTTTCTGATGCTTCTGGGTTCCAATCCTCTTTTGAAGGATCATTCCATTTCATGTTCACAGCTACTGCTGTTTTGTGCTTCTCTGCTGCATCAAAATTCTTCATCTTATACTATAGCAGAATTTTTAACATTTAGTTGGCATGGTACTGAGATGGAGATGATGGATATTCTAGCTGCATATCACCTACAACTTACTTTGGAACCCCTGACCTCTTTCTGGTGTTTGTGGTTGCCAGTTCATCAATTTAATTTCCATTCATAGTGTGGCCAGGCGCCCACCTGGCTTTGCTTAAAGCTTCTAACTAACAGTTACACTGTCACTTGCTCAGTTACCCTAGCACTGACCTGTATGGTTTAACTGCACATTGTTCCTTTTACTCTGCTAGAGGCATTCCTCCTTCTTGTCCTCTTTAGCCACAAAATGGAGTCAAAAAATTGAAAATCGTATATACCATTCATGTCTGCATAAAACTCTCTTGTCTATAACCTTCAATTGAATGAAATAATACATCACAGGCCAGCAAATGGTCAAAAGTCAAGGATTACCTGAAGCCCTTTTCCTTTGTTGTTCTTTGGCAGCTGTCCTTTAAGTTACATTGCTTGTGCAGAGATTAGTGCCTATTGATAGCCCTGTTTTCCAGGAATTGTCTGTCCTCTGCTGCATTTGAAATTGTATGCATGTTGCTAATTCCTCCCTAATTTATCAAACTAAACCATTTAGTTATTTCATTTAGCCAATATTGTATGCTACAATCCTGGACAAAAGCAGAGTTACAGATTTCACTTATCAAATAAATAATTTGCATAGCTATAAACATTGCAAATGTATGGTTAATCACTGTTGAAATACAGTTATGCACTGATTATAAGCAAAGCTTCAATGTCCTCTATTTTTATAAAATCTAAAATAAATGTTGGACTGGAATCCAAACATTCTGTCAAGTTTGCAATAGAAAGCCCTGCCCAACCCACCAAGTTCTCAAAGAGTGCAAAGTATATGTGGCAGTCCTGCAGAAAAGGAAACATCTCACCCCTAAATTTGGGAAAGAGGCAAGAGACACTTGCTCCAGATTGCAAAATACTGTGTTATTTGTAAGAAGAGGTGAATAATAGGTGATATGTTCAGGTATTTTTAGTAATGTAATGCTTGAAATCTTTCTCCTTTCAGATAAAACTATTAAATTATGGAAAATCAGTGAAAGGGATAAAAGAGCTGAAGGTTATAACTTGAAAGATGAAGATGGACGACTTCGGGATCCATTTAGAATCACAGCGCTACGGGTATTTCTTTAACATTAGTAATAAAATCTGAATAATGTCTGAACCTATTACATTGCATTTAAGCCATAAAATATTCATTTCTGAGCTAGAATGCGAAAATATATTTTATTTATTTATTATCCTGGGTAGCACCTCAATTACCAAAGTTTTTTTTTTTTTAAATGTATTGTAAAGGGTCACAGAATCAACACCCACAAACATAAATGTAAGAAAAGCTCTCTGAGCTACATTTGGCCCTTAAATCCTATCATATGGCCCTTTCCAACCACAAGTAGAAATTGGCAACAGTTCTGTTCTCTTGGGTGGAAAACAAATGGAAGCATAAATCCTAAATTAGATTTAATAATTCAAAAAGAAAATTCCACCATCCCCTCTCCCAATCTAGGAGAAGAAAAAAACCTAGTTCTCATTATTGCCTTATCTTTCCCCCAATACCTGTATTATACATATGCCCTTTGATCACTAACAGGTTGCCACTGCCTAGTATAAACAATCCTAATCTGGATGGTCTGATTTTGTTTTTCTATATTCCTTTAATGTAGGACTTCGGAAATTCACTGTTCTGCTGCATAAAAAGACTAAAAAAATAATAATTGAAATAACTGATCTTCTATGTTGAATAATATCAGTTGCTTGATGCAGAACATTTTAATGCTATATGAAAGTTAGGTTTCATTTTAGTTTAAGTAATGTATGTCAGTTAATGTAATTATTTTGGAAGATTTTTACTGTGTTAGCTAATTCTTCAATCATAAAGAAGTAAGCTATCTCTGTACTTTATGCAAGATAGTTCCTCCCTCCCTTAACATTTTATGAAGCCCATCTCCCCTTTAAAGCAATTCTAGGCGCCTTTCATTGGCAGGATATATTTTCTCTCCTCAATAGGCAATATTCTTATATTGTCTCTATCTGAAAAGAAGACAACTCTGCCACCCCCACCCCACCCCACCCCAATAATTTACCTGTAAAGTGATAGGAATATCTTGGATTCCCTGACAAGGTAAAGCAGGGGTGTCAAGGTCACGGTGTCATATTGTCACATGACGTATTGTGACTTCCCCCCCTTTGCTAAATTGGGTGGGCGTGGCCATCACGTGACACATTCTGCCCGCGGGCTGCGAGTTTAACACTCCGGAGGTAAAGGAAGGAAGGAAAAGACACGTTTCTTCTTCAATTTGCAACAAGGAGGTAGTGAGGTAGATCATCTTAAATTCAGGATTGTCTTCTATTTATTATATCCAGCAATGTTTTTGAGATAATGATGCTTGTAATATTACACCAAGTTGGATGCTAGACGTTGAGCATGTGAAAAGCCCAGATGATGCAGTTTTACAAAGTATATTAATGTAATTATACACAGTGTTATCTTTATAATTTTTAGAAACAAATGGATACACTTTTTTAACAGAGAGTGTTAGCATGCTTGCTTTTTTCTAAATGCTGTTGATACTTCAGACACTTCTTGTTACTAATATTAATAAGATGTGATTACGAGGTATTTTATTCTGAAACTTCTATGGAATGATAGAATTTGCTACTAGAACTCAGTGTTATACTAGGTAACCAGTATTTGCAAAAAATAATAATAATTATAATATGAATGAGGCAACAGTAGTTTGTGGCAGTATCACCTTTGTAATCATAACCCAGGTTAAAATTGTATACTCACTTCCCTGGAAGTAATTCCATTGAATATATTTCCATGGGGACATAGATTGTACAGTTTGAGCAAGCCACCTTGTAATTAAAACTTTTTAAATGGTTTTTGAAAAGCATTTAGCTTTAAATGCTATCAAACTAATTTGAAGTTTCAAATTAATATCTCTTTCTCAATTTTTAGGTGCCAATATTGAAACCCATGGATCTCATGGTAGAAGCAAGTCCACGAAGGATATTTGCAAATGCACACACATATCACATAAACTCTATTTCAGTAAATAGTGATCATGAAACATACCTTTCTGCAGATGACCTAAGAATCAACCTGTGGCATTTAGAAATCACAGATAGAAGTTTTAGTATCCTTTTTACGTAAGGAAAAAAATGTATAAATATAATAGAGTGAAATAGTTACTGTTTAATACTTGATTAAGTCTCAGCAGGTGGCAGCACCTGACTGATCTTGTCTGGTCACAGAATCTAAGCAAAACTGCTTAGTATTTAAATTAAGTTAGACGACCAAAGAATCGGGATCTGTAGACTAGAGCAGAAAATCAAAGTACATCCTAAAAGGCAGTGGCATACATTTTTCATGATCCTGCCAAGAAAAGTGACAATTATTATTGACTTCACTGGGTATATTGCTTTTCTTTACAGCTGGTGCACAGTGGATCACAGAGAAAGCCAAAGAATACCAATGAGAAGTCAGTATCTGCCTCATTGATTACAGAAAGCCTTCAGTTGTGTCACTCATGTCAAGCTGTGGGATGTGCTTAGAAGAATGGAAATCTTGGGAGATCTTGTCCTCATAAAAAAACTATGAACAGAGCATGTTGAAACAGCTTGAGGTTTGGCAAAGGAGTGAAACAAGGCTGTATACTTTCCCCTTATCTTTTCAGCCTATAGGCTGACTATCCATTAAAGAAAATTGAATTAAAAGATTAAAAGAACAAGGGGGTTTTAAAATGGAGGAAGAAACATTAGTAGCCTGCATTGTGCTTATATCCTACTCTGATAGTCAAAAATGCAAAGGATCTACAAGTTCTAGTAATAAATGTCCAGGAAAATAATGAAAAAGATGGGACTAAAATTAAAGACCAAACTTGATAGTGGGTACAAAAACCAACCTTAGAGTTGACAATGAAGATATCAAAATGTTAAAAATCTTCTGCCTTTTAGGATCCTTTGAAAAGAAAAAGTGAAGGTTTGGGCCACTGACTAGAACTTGGTAGAGCACTCATGAAGGCCTTGGAAAAGTTATTCAAATGATGTGATGTTTTATACTTACAAAGATCAGAATTGTGCAGGTTGTCCTCTGACACTATGGAAACTAAAGTTAGATTTTGAAGACAAAGGTTATTGACAGTTATGATATTTGGTTTTGGAGAAGACTCGTTTGGATACCACAGAGAGCCAAGAAAACAAATGGATCCTCAAACTAATAAATCTAGAGTTCTCACTTGAGCGTGACACACATGACCAGAATTGAATCATCATTTGACCATATTATGCAAAGACCTAGCTTTCTGAGAAGATTCTAATGTTGGAAGGAAAAAAAAGAGGATGGCAACAGAAAGATGGATGGACTTGGCTACAGTAGCAACAAGTGAAAAACTGGAAGACCTGAAGGACCAGTTTAGAGACACATCAATGTGAAATTAACCTTCCTTTGTGATTGCTAATGGAGTCAACACTGACTGGACAACACATAATCATGACTCTTTAAATGTGTTACTGAAAATTCAATGGCTTGACTACACTCAAAGATAGTATGAATTCTTCTGACCCCTTGAACATAAAGTGCCTGTTGGCTTGTTCATAAATTACAAGCTTAATATAAAATATTAACTTTATTTAACGTAATTGTACAGTGAAAGTGAAATTACAGAACAGCTTAGTTTTGTTACCATGTCCTTGAATCCTACATATCTGAAATGCTAAACAGTTAAAATTATGTCAATAAATAGTAAACATGTTCATAAAGCTGTTATGAAATTTAAGTGACTGTTTTAGAAACTACATTAAATGCCACAGATAAAGGTTCTGAATGTTGCAACAGAATTTTATTTAAAGATTTCATAATGTTTCTCCTGTGTAAAGTTGGATTTTTGGGATAACCAAATCAATATTAACCTTTACAAGCAACTTTCAGATATTGTAGACATAAAGCCTGCTAATATGGAGGAATTAACAGAAGTGATAACTGCAGCAGAGTTTCATCCTCATCATTGTAATGTGTTTGTCTACAGCAGTAGCAAAGGAACTATTCGGCTCTGTGATATGCGTTCTTCAGCCCTTTGTGATAGGCATTCAAAATGTAAGTAGTTAGGCTTTATAAAACATATTCGGAACTGTGAATAAGTACTATATAATTGACAGTAAAGAACTTTTCAATATCATTCCTATGGTGAAAGAATTTTAAAGAATAGAAAACCTATTATTTTAGCTCAGGGGTATCAAACTGGCGGCCCACAGGCCGGATGCATCACACGCAGGCCACGCCCACCCCAGGTCAGCAAATGGGAAAAACATTGCAAAATGTAACATGACGGTAATGTGACGTGGCGAGTTTGACACCCATGCTTTAGATAGTTCTTAAGCAAGGCTGAAGTGTGAGACATGACTAATATAATTTAGTTTGCTCATTTATAAAATATAGCTGCTCGATTTTTGGCAATCCTATCTTAACTAGGTATTTTTTATAAAAAAAACCTTAAGTTTCAGTATATTTTTGCTACATCAGTTGGGTTGATAAAACATAACCTTTTAATAATGATCATAGCTAATTTAAGTTGACAGAACAAAATCATCTATTACAAATCTGTTTCCTAATGTGTTGGATTTGAAATAGTATGTAAACATTTCTAAACTCAAAATTAAACATCCCATATCCTGAAGGAATGTCTCAAGGTCATGGTCTTGTTTTGAGTCTGCTAATTTATTTTTTTTTAATATTCAATTGGAAACACTTCCTAATATATTTTTAAAAAGAATTCAGTTGTTAAGGCTGCAATTGTAATTAAGTTTGAGAAATACTAATACTCTTGCAATTTGTAGTTAGATATTGAGAGAAAAAATAATTGTGATATTAGTTTGGGGTTGGACTCTTTTTTTTTCATCTTTATGCTTATGCATAGTAAGTATTGTTCCTCCTAATCTGGTGCCATTTTAAAAAAAAATGGAAATAGGCTCCTGAGAAGCTTGTACAAATATAGAACTATGAAGTACCTTAATATGCATTCATCTCGCCCCCAGAAACAGTACCCCAAAGTGGCTAGGAATAAAATGCAAATTAAATAACAAAGCTGTTAACAATTATGATGTAAAATTATTTGACGCATGAACAGCATGAGAAATTAGAGAAGGTTATCTATCTTTGGGATGATTTAGGCCAAATTCAGTGGTTTCATGAATGGGTAAAGGCAGATTTTGCACTAACCTTCAATGGAAAATTGTCCGGTCGTGAATGGTATGTCATGACTGCTTCTGCAATAAGGTTCTTGGGAGAGTGTTAGGGCTGGACTGGGGAAGGCTTTGGATCCAATTGTGATCCAGATTCCCTCCATTTTCCAGGCATACTTCTGGAGTGAATGGGAAACTATATCGGCCCCTGGAGCTGATGTAATTACTTGCTTTCCCTTGGGGAATGTAATGGGAAGAGGGTTTAAAAAAAAAAGACCAATTGGCAAGATAATATTTTTACAAAGGTAAAAGCTGCAACCCTCTCTTCTGCCCTAGCTGGCATGAGCACAGCAGAACTCAGGAAGTGGAGGATCCTCCGGGAAAGATTCTCTTTCCCCCACCTTATTGGATTGGTTTGCCAGGTAGTATCTTGAAGCATTTTAAACTGTTTTCTTGTTATTAGATAACTCTGCTTATGAAAGCCTGAAATGACTGCTTTCATAATTAAATGTAAATAAATAAAAAGCTAGACTTCTCAACCTTTGGTTCAATGTAGCTTCCAGAAACAAAATATGTCATGATTATACATTGATCATTTTTAATAGCTATTTAATACTTAAAGGTTTAGGAGCTCACATTTTGAAAATAATTTGCTTTCAGATTACAACTGTTTTAGAATAAATCATGTGAGCAAACAAGAGGAACTCTTAGGGTTTTATGCAGTTTCCCTGATTGTACTAGTTGATTTTCAGGCCCAAGATGCTTACATTGTATAAAGACTTTTGTACAATGATTGCTAGAAGTTTTCTTCCCATAAACTATATTCTGAGGTACTGTTAGCAGAGGAATTCTTGCAGATCCCATCTTGTATATGTTTAATATCAAGAACTGTTAGTTTTCTTTATCACGGGGATTTATGATATGAAACAACATTTTAAATTAAATGTAGCCCTTTTCTAGTTTAGAAGGGGACATAAAATTTATAATTTTATCCAAGATATTTAGATATGTCCTTATGTTTACTTATTTTTATTTGTTTCTATTTATATGGCTACCACCTCAATCTCGTGATTCAGGATGGCAAACAACAATTTAAAAGATAAAATAATATCACTGTTTTGTACTTATATTTGGTGAAATATATTTTATTGTTGATTAGTTTAACATTGTTCAAGAGCCTGAAGCCATTGATTGGGAAGAATATTGTTTGTTGAATATTTAAATATAAAGTTTATAAATTGGAGATCAAAGATTAGCAAAAGCAACATTATTTCTGTATAACTAAGGAAATGCCAGTAAAACTCAGAAATTAAGCCGCATTAGGATTAGCAAGGAGAAAATTAAAACTTCAATTTCTTTACTGTTTTTTGAGCACAAATAGTTGTTCATAAACACCTGCTATGGTACCTGTAGAACTTCTGTAGTGCCCCATCCAATTTGGTTTGTTTGGTTGTTTTAGATTAATAAAATCAATAAATGAGAAACTGGAATATTGCAGATAATCAGATATTTTATCTTTGAAGTATTTTCTGGTCTTAATATACATTATTAGAAAATACAAATATGGAAGAGTGCCATCCTACTCAGAAGTTATGCCAGTCAACTTGTTATGATAGAGAGCATCCCATAGAGCAAGAGTCCCCAACCCCCGGGCTGTGGCCTGTTCTAAGCTGGGCCGTGCAAGTGGCAGGTGAGAGCGCATGTGCACAGCATCACTTGCGTGTGCAGTGGGCACTCATTAAGCTCCATTTGCACATGCGTGTGTGTCTGCTGCACAACAGAACCATCTCTTCCACCACCACCACCCGCCCCTCTGGTCAGCCAAGCCAGAAAGGTTGGGTACCGCCACTGTAGAACTGAGATGCTTAAAATCTTTTTATCTTGGGACCCTTTGCCACTTTAAAAAATTATGGTGGATACAAAAGAGGTTCTGTTTCTACATGTTACATTTATCTATATTTATTATATTAAAAATTAAAATTGACACCATTGCTGCTGCCACTTCTCACAATTATTTGATGGGAATTCAATATTGTATTATTTTTCAACTTGTTAGTAATTAATATTCATTTCATGAAACCCTGACCCCTCAGGATCTTAGGACCACACTTTAACAAATATTAATGTAGAGCAACACATAAGTGTATATGTGTATCCAAAGTCACTTTGGTACCCATTCTAATAGGCAGAGAATGGACATGTCTTTAATTTATTAAATGTATATGCCACCTATCTCATTGTGAAGTTACCCTGGGCTTACAAGCTTTATTTCAGTAACTCTCAAGGCATACTGTCTGGAAATACAGGTAGTCCTCGACTTATAACCACAATTGAACCCAAAATTTATGTTGTTAAGTGAGACATTTGTTAAGTGAGGTTTGCCTCGTTTTACGAAATTTCTTGCCACGGTTGTTAAATGAAGCACTGCAGTTGTTAAATTAGTAACCCGGTTGTTAATCTGGCTTCCCCATTGACTTTGCTTGTCAGAAGGTCAGAAAAGGGGATTGCATGACCTTGAGACACTACGAGAGTCATAAATATGAACCAGTTGCCAAACACCTGAATTTTGATAACATGACCATGGGGAAGCTGCAAAGGTCATAACTGTGAAAAACTCTCATAAGTCACTTTTCAGTGCCGTTGTAACTTTGAACAGTCACTAAATGAACTGTTGTAAGTCAAGGACTATCTGTAGCTGCTTTAGCTAAGCCTACATTTATTGAAAAGGTAACAATGTTCATCTACATAATTATTAATCATTTTCATCCCTATCTTGTAATTTTCAGTCTTTGAGGAGCCTGAAGATCCCAGCAGCAGATCATTCTTTTCAGAAATAATATCTTCAATATCAGATGTAAAATTCAGTCACAGTGGTCGATACATGATGACCCGAGATTATCTTTCAGTTAAAGTATGGGATTTAAATATGGAAAACAGGCCAGTAGAGACCTATCAGGTATAGTGCTCGTGCTTTAAAAAAAGAAAAATAGATACTCTGCAATGGAAAACCTTCTCATACTGTTCTGCACTTGTATATTTTAAGGTTCATGAATATCTTCGAAGCAAACTCTGTTCACTGTATGAGAATGATTGCATCTTTGATAAATTTGAATGCTGCTGGAATGGTTCTGATAGGTAAGTCTGGTTTATATACGTCAAAAAATTTCCTGAATATTGAAAATGGTCTAACTGTAGCAAAAATAAGAGAGATACGGTTCACTTTAACATATTTGCAGTATAATAGTGTATTATCCAGAATTTGCTAGTCCATTGAAAAGGCCAACATTTGCAAACCCTGCTCTGCCTCTAAATGATGACATGTGATAGCATGTATAATAGATTAATAAAGGTGCCTCCAGATGTGTATTCATAACCCTGATCCACTTTACAGATCGTTTGATTGGATCTGATTCACCCTTTGAAGTTGTTTTTTTTTTAAATGAGATGAACATTGAAGTATGGTAGACGTTCTGAAGGAGGAGTTAGCAGACTTCTTATGAGAAGGGAACAGAGACCATGTCACTACTTGTCACCATTCCCAAGGGATGTGACTCCCCAGCTATACCCTGAGAGTCAGTGAAACTATTGCCAAAATAAACTAAGGAGCTGCAGGCACCTCTCCCTCTCTTGCTGCCTCTATTTCTTTTGGGGATGTGAGCAAGACGATTTTATGTGGTGAACCACATCCGATCCTTGGGTTGCAGGTTGCCAAACCCTCTTCTAGCAGTTACTAAGTTTGCAAACAACTTCAAGGGATTCCATACAATAATTTTTTGAAATACTTCTATTGTATCTCTTTTAAGTCAAAGATTAAGGACACCGTAGCTGTCTCTAAATTATCAAGAAAAAAAGCCTACTTTTAACCCCATTATTTGCAATATCTTTAAAATGAATAGTTGTGGCCAAGGCCTATTAAAGAACATTGCAACAGCAACTGTATTTAAAGCGTGTCCCAAACCAATGTTAGCCCTGCTTCTCATTTTCCAGCTTTTCTTCTTAAAAGCAGTAAACATCTGTAGCCAACTTAACAGCAGTTAGCATTTAGGAACAAGGACTGTTTTTAGGCTTACCTCCTTTTATTCAGTGTTGAGTGTGAAATTAACTTCAAGCAATTCAATTCAATTCAATTCAATCCTTTGTTGACAAGAATACAGCATGTGTACAAAGAGATTGGCTGAGCCTCCCTTTGTGCACACACACACACACACTGCAACACAATACAACTCATAGTGAAAGACAAAAATAAAATCCCTAGCCCTGTGAATCCTACTAACAAACACTCAGTCCTATTGCACCTGCAATTATTGCAGGTTGCGCCGGCCCCGCAAGTCAATCATACTATGTTGTTGTAGAGTTATTTTTCATTCAGGAATGTGACAGTCCACAGATAAAAACTGTTCTTCAGCCTGTTTGTGCGGCTGCCTATGCTTCTATATCTTCTATAAGCAAATACAATTAAAAGAAATGTTGCCCAAACATGGAAACCATTCCCGCTGACGATAAGGGCAAGAATTTGTCAATCGCTACTAAAAGGCAATTGACAAATACCTATAACTTAGTGCTTCTGCCAATCATAATACTGGCTGAAAAGCTGCTGGGAGAATTTCTTCCAGGCAAAATCAGAGCTACTTCGACCTGCCTCTTCCTCTTCCACTTACCATTGTTCTTAAACTGAACAGTCACCCCTCACCAGTTCACTCTTTTGCTGTTTCAAGGAGAGGGATTGCTTAACTCACACGAAGGATTTTACAGACTAAGTAGTTGCATAGACCCTCTCTGTAACTATAGCTACCTCCTGATAAACCCTGTTGGCTATGCATTCCAATGGATTTTCCAGTTCTGGAGCAATGAAGTTGTGGCTAAAGAAACTTCAGAAGGAAGCTGTTCGGTTTTAGAATGTAGTGGCAGGATTTCTGGGCTTAGTAACGTCAAGAGAAAGGAGTTGAGGACCAGCCTGATTTATCTTTGCCATTGCCATTCCTATTCCTCTGGCCGAATCTCACCAGAAATGAGTATTGGAGCTAGTAAAAGAGGAGAGCTGCTTTGCTTTGTTTTTATTGCTATGTGTCTATGGATGTACCATAGGAGGAAGGTGCAGTTGTCACATGGATTCCTGTTTCATCCTGCAGACTGAATAGAAAGGGCAATGCTGCTGATCATGATGAAGAGGAAAGAGGTCAAAGGATATTGAATGATGCTGTACCATTGTCTTGTAAAAAGCATCTCTTCCTTTCTCTGTGCTGAGGAACAGCTATATTTGCAGCTGTTGGCGCAGGTTAAACTATCATGCTTCTTCCTTTAGGTTTTTCCTCTGCTTATAGATGGAAGAGGAATTGCTTCCCTCGTGCCACAATAATATTTCCCACACGTTTGGAAACTAGAGGGATGCCTTTACTGTGTCCAAAATCCACTTGTCTATTATCTTCCATGTTGCACTGCAACCAGTGCCCCACTTCATGTTGTTATTCAAATTTATGTTTATTTAAAGCACAAATTACGAGCTTCTTCGTGCTTCTGCATTATGTTTATGAGTTTATTTTTACAGTTGCATATTTGATACATTGTAATATAAGGAAATAATATCTTAAAAGTTAGCTTTTAAGATATAGCATATAAAGTAGAAACTGCCTCAAATCCAATTGTGCTAGGCTTAAAACAAAAATAAACACATAGAAAACAGGGTTTGTCCTCCTGGGAAGAATGAAAAGAGAGGCTGCACATGCTGATATCATAAATGCTCTACTGCAAATGTCAGAAAATTTAAATAAGATTTGGCTGAATTCAAAGAAATAAAAGACATTTTTTAAAAAAATTATTCTCTCTCCTCCATCCCCATAAACCTGTTCAGATTCTAGCAGCAAAACAAGATACAAACAGAGCAGAAATGAAGAGCAGGATTATTTTCCCACCTTAAGAATTCCAATAGGTAGAATTTTCAAAATTCATAAAATTAATTGGCCAGCTTTTGGGTATGAGAGAACCTATTGCACCACTAAACCCCTCCTTTGTGCTGTAAACATAGGAGAACAGAGTTGCAACATTGTTTCAGATCCTCCTAGAGTGAGAAGCATGGAGGGATTTCATTGAATGACTGGCCTTTTTCAGACAGTTCAGCTCACTTCTATCTGGTTCGGTGATTCTGATAAGTGATCTACTTATGTAGAGTGATTTTAATGAATTTTCCATAAATCAAATTGCCTTATTAAAAATCTACGCAGCTTTAAGTGTTTTTAATGTTCTACTGCAAGGCATCTCAAGGTATCTCAATAATGGGCCTAAAGGGCCTAATATAATTCAAACAAATAACGTTGCCATAAGCAGAATTATTGTTATGTGATGAGACATGTTCTTCACGTGGCATGAAATAAATGCCAGGGTCAGTTCCTGTTAGTGGACCAAATAATAATATATATATTAATGGAATGGAATTTTTGAGGCAACGGCAAATACTAGATAGACATATGGCAAATAATAGTTACTGCATATAAAATTTTCAACCTACTGTTTGAAAAATACTGGGCCAGAAATAATAATAAAAGCCTTTATTGTCATTGTACATCATGTATACAACAAAATTGGTTTAGCCTCTACTGGTGCAATCCATAACAGAATAATCTCTCCCTGTTAACCCAGAGAACTGCTGGCAGCCAGAATGGACAGTATTGTCCCAGATAAGCCAGAAAGAGGTTTTAGGAATCTATATTTGAAAGCAATGTATGCAGCAGACCACTTATTTAACCATTTATTTAATGCATTCCATTTTAAACACACGATTCTAGATACATTTAATGCCTCAACACCCAAACTGGCACTATAGAAATGCCACAACAGACCATTAAATAACAGTGGCACAATTTCTCAGATCTATTTTATAAAGAAAAATAGTGATAAGCCTTAAAGGGATTCTGGACATTATTTTAGTTTTTAAGACTTCCCGCCATTCATTCAAAACGGAGAATAGATGACTAATGTTGAGCCCAGACTCTTCTGCCTACATTATCAAAAAATGCTGTTGTATAAAATGGCCTATAAATTGAGGACAACATGAAATATGGCAGTGATATATTAAGGATTGATAGCATCTAGGTAACAGCATAATTGCATAAAATTCAATTTAAACTGAAGAAAACACAGCCACAAAATTGAACATCCTTTAAAAACAAGAGGGAATGTTTAAAGATTACAGCAGTATGACAAAACAGCTGAGTTTGAGAGAGAGAGACCTGATCCGACAGCTACAGTAGTGCTGAACTGCAGTATATCATTATAAAGCTTATAAAAGCCTGGGAGAATAAAAAGTGGTCTTCACCAGGAACTGTATAAAACATTTAACTAGAGTTCAGTTTACATTAAATCTTCCTGGAACTGGCATTCTACAGTTATAGCCAGAGGGGAGGGGGAGGGGAGGTGCTGCTAGCCAAAACTGCATTTTGAGAGGCAGGGGAAAGGATGCCTTCAATTTATTCTATCTCAAGACACAGGTAAATGTTGGTAATCTTTCTAATCCTGATGTCTGTACCCATAAAATGCTCTTAAGAAGTTGTAATTGGCATCATTAGCTATGTTGATAGTATATTTAAAGTGAAGACATCAGCTGTACATTTGGTGACACAAGTGATGAGTGAATAACACCAATCTACAAATCTGATCTCTGAATCAACAATCCACTTCTAGCACAGGTGGAATAATGCATAGCTGATTATTACAATAATCCATACAATAATCAGGCACATTTTCATTGTTATTCCTGGATTTTGTGATATTCTATAAAAATATTTGCATGTACACTATTATTATAGTGTATTCATTAGCAAATTATTATTTTCTCTTAGTTTGTATTATTTGTGATTCTCTTGTAATTGCTTTAACAATTTATTTAAAGACTTCTATTATGTATGTGTGTGTATATAAGTTCTTGTTTAAAAATAAGTGTCAATCCTATGGCTCTCATCTGACTTAGTGAACAGCAAAGAGAGGGAAATTGGGTGATTATTTAGGTGGACCTTTATAGCAATTATTGTCATCCAGCTGAAATAAATGAGTAAAACATTGTTCTTTCTTTCCTACAGTGCCATTATGACTGGCTCCTATAACAACTTCTTTAGGATGTTTGATCGGAACACACGGCGAGATATTACATTAGAGGCCTCAAGAGAAAGTAGCAAACCTCGAGCCATCTTAAAACCCCGGAAAGTGTGTACAGGTGGCAAAAGAAAGAAAGATGAAATAAGTGTTGACAGTCTGGACTTCAATAAGAAGATCCTTCATACAGCATGGCACCCTGCGGAGAACATCATTGCTGTAGCTGCAACCAATAACTTGTATATATTCCAAGACAAAATTAATTAAAGACGGCTCATTTGAGGACAGAGTTGTCGTCTTGAATAGTTAAGCTCTGTTGTTTATCTGTCAGAGATGGCCTTGTTGTCCTTCCAGTAAAGAACATTGATGCACTTATTTCCCTTTATAGGCAAAGGAGAGAAACTGGCCTGGACTTGAGTTCGTGGTGTATTTCTGCCTTCAGTGAGGGGGGAACATGGAATTGATTTTTGTAAACAAGGAAAGCCCACTGGAAGCAGAATTGATGGACAATACTTAATAAAAGTCAATATTAAAAAAAAATGTATTTATTTAAGTCTGAGCCTCCCTTTCCAGTTGATAGACCAAAAATCTAACACCCAAGAAACAAATTGTCATAAAAATGTAATTTTTATCTCACATGCTCTTTATCTGCTGTAATATTTGGGCCTTTCAGAACATATATTTGTGCTTTATGCCTGTAAACATTCTTTCTCTGGCCTTCATCTAAGCTTTAGGTGTTTCTACCTTTGAGCATATAGGTAAGTCTAGAGTTGGGTGTGTAGACAGGTTTTTCATGTATATTTACTCACCAACTGTATAACCACACCTTCTGGTGTAAACCACTTAATAAAAATAACAAACTATAAAAAAAGTGTTTTTAAATCTGAAAGTATGTATTCAGTCTTTTTTATTGCATGTATTGAGATTGTGCAAGATACCTGATGGAAAGATTTGAAGTTTGTCCCCCAAAAAATATTTATTATACAAAACGAGCAGTTTTGGGTGATGTCCTACTGCTTCAAACTCTAAATTGAAATTTGTATCCAGCTGTCGTCTTTACCCTAGTTTGTATTGCTTTTCTATGTTTAAAAGAAGATATCATATGGTATGCACAAAAGAGGTGATGTGAAAAACAGCCCGTTTTCTTACATGTAGCCTTAAACAATGGGCCATGTACATCAGAACCTTCAATAATCATTGTTTTGGTTAATAGTAAATATGCTTTACAATTAATGGTAATGTGCATACATGAATGTGCATTACATTTTTTACCCTTAGTTCTATGTTTTCAAGAAGATGGGTTTTTTTAATACTAAACTAGGCATAAGCAGATGCAAGCATATTGCCCCTGAAGCTCAACCTTGTATGTTATTATAATTAATTATGCCAAACAGGAGCACATTTAGATATATTTCAACTCTTAATCTGGGCCTGTGACACCAGGAGACCTACACTTGGTTGTCTTAAGGCTGATGTGGAAATGCATTAATGCTAAGTTTCCACTAGGAATGGGGGCAAAGAAAAATACATCTCTTTTATGATATTTTTTTCATAGAAGTAGGAATAGCTCCCAGTATTTCACTGTAAACATCTCTGGGAGTAAACCTAAAAAATAGCAATGGGCACAATTTTAATAAACTACATATCTTCCACTTTCTGTAAAGTTAACTGCTGAATGTGCCTATGAGATCCCCCTTAAAATTCAGGCCCTTTGAGCTTCCTGAAGATAAGATAGGGTGATTTGTTAATGCTCTAAATTAAATGAAGGTTTAATATGATTATTAAAAGTATGAGTATGCAAGAAGAATGTGTCTCTGATCCTATCCTGTCAATGTTCATGGAGTGCCACTCGTCCTCAAAATCTAACACCGATTTGGTGGATCGAAAAATAAAAATCATATACTGTATACCAGTTGTGACACTATTTGCAAATCTTGAAATGTGGAACCTATAGGTCATTTAACCAATAGATTGACTTTGTTCCCTCCCTGACTTCCTGCAAAACAAATACAATGGGTTTGTATATAATTGTTCTATTATTTTGATCAAAAAGTTTAATAAATTTTAAATGTTTACCTGAATTTGTACTGTGTACTTTAAAACTCAATGTTTTTTCCCCCTAAATTTGCATTAAATGCCTTTGAAATATATATATTTAATATTCATTGTGCAGTGCTGTGCTAGTTGATAGCAGGTAGTGGTCAAGAATAAGTTAATTTGATTCTTTCTAGACCTGGTTCTCATTTGTATTTTGCATGGAAATGCAGAGATTCTACTTTTTCCTCTTGTACTCTTGATTTTAAATCCTATTTTTAACATTTTTACGTAATTATGCATATGAAACGTATTCCACCCTACCAAAGATCATACGTTTACAAGGTTGATACTGTTTATATCCTATTGTTAATTATAAATTAGCAAATCAAAACTTCAGACATGTTAATGTTTTCAGTCTGAATGACTCCATCAATTTCTTCTATAGACAGCAATATTTAAAGGAGTTCAGTGGATTAAAATTAAGCATTTACTATTGTATTGCAACCATCCTTTTCTTAAAGAAAGGCCTTTTTTCACATTGTGTAAAACAGCAGGTATTGCTGACTTCTGCATGTCTGATTGGATTAATTTTAACTATCTGGAGCCTCATTATTTATGATACATTTTCTGCTCATTCATAGCCTATAGAGAGTTCGTGCTGCTTCGCCTGATTCTAAGTTTCAATTTATGTTCCCAAAAATTAAATAAGGAATTGGATACTCTATAAAGCAAAATATCATATTTTTACCATCAACCCCCACCATCACTTTATCAGTGAGATAGGTGGCATATATATTTAATCAATACAAATAAAACTATAGGGCTATAGATGTTTTTAAGTGAAAAATCGGGACTTTCAATGTGTATTCCACTTACTAGGGAAAAAAATTGGTAAAAGTATCTGGTGAGAGATGCAACAAACATCTTTTGTTTGTTAGAGGGTTTTATTACTGGTTGCTGCTAACTATTTTGACACAGGGCTGTCTCTTGTCAGGCAATCATAAGTACATTTAAAAACTCTAAAAATTCAAAATGGATATATTCGTTTGCTTATGCTTCAGCCCTTTATTTTCTAAGGTGGGCACATCTGACTTCAATTTCCAAAGAGGACATTTGAAAATAACCCCAGAATAACATTTATTTAGTTTCATCATACATTAGTGCACTAGAGAATTCAAAAGAAACATATAGGTTTACTCACTCCCTTTATTGTTTTAGCACAATAGCAACAAAAACATGGACATTTGATGCACTATTTCACAGCTTACTGATTTGATAAAAAGCTGGAAAATAACCATTTTACATACTCACCATTTATCTGACGATAGTCAGTAGTGACATTGTCATACAACCATTGTACACGCTTTGATTCATTGAAAAAAAAGTAAAATCAGCAGTATAAATGTGATCACACGGTAGCTAATTGAAGAACAAACAATTTTTGAATAATATTGGCTAGTTTACTAGATCAAGGCAAAGCCCCATTTCTATGATGGCTTCCAGTAAATGAAGATTAAAAAGAACCAAGTTTTTCTCTTCAGATGATGGGTATTTATTTAATTTGCAATCACCAAGTCTACTAAACTATGGTCTTAAAAATAACCAACTGGTCTCTGAACCCGTTAAGTCAACCCATCTACACAGCTATTTATTTGAGTCTCTGTGTCTTTTTTTCCAATCAAAGTGAATAAAGAATCTGTTCAAGACAAACCTTATAAAACCTGTGGTGCTTCCACCTAGATAAATATATAGCAGCTATATTAACGGTAAAATGAAGCCAAGTTATTCAGCTGATCAAATAGCATTTACTGCAAATGATGCAAGCTTGTGAAAGCTGGGTGGACTTCATTTCCCAGAATTCCCCAGCCAGCCATGCATTCTGGAAATTGAAGTACACACATTTAAAGTTGCCAAAGTTGAGAACCATTGCAATAGGATGATGATCTGAGGGGCACTGTATCAGTTATTCATTCCAGTTCTAACTCAAGCATAAAATAAATCACATGCCAAATAAGATCAAAATTGGTGTAAGAAAAAAAATTATACCGATATTACAGAAACACAATATAGGTAGATCCTAATCATACCCGTTCCAGGCATCCTGCACCCCTCCCCCCCCCAAAGAGCAAAACAAACTTTAATTAGGGAGTCTATAATGGTAGAATATTCAAGGAGTCAAAAATAAAAAAAAAAATACAGCAGCTACCATTGCATGACTGAAATCCCACTTCCTTAACCCACAGCAGATAAAAAGGGGGTGGGACTTTGTTTTCACGGGTAGCAAAGCAGCTGCCATCTTGGCTTTTTAACTGATATTCTACCCCCTCCCGCACTTTGCTACAGGAAGGTTTAGAGACTAGCTATGAAAGGACTTAATCAAGCCAGCCTTTTTCCAATGCTATGCATGCTGTAACCCAGAGGCTGCCTTCACACATAAAGCTAAGGCAATTTTTTTTTTAAATGCTTTATTGAACAAGTTGTACTGTCTGGTTTATACATCATGTTAAATCCTAAGCGAATTCTCATCCTTTATTGTAACCTATGAACAATAAGACCTTTAACTAAAAGTAACAGAGGCTACAATGCATTGTTTTCGTTTATGTACGAGTAAATCTCAAGACTTACTACGCTAGAAGCCAGGCAACGAAAATGTATAACGAGAGGCCTTAAAACTATGCCAGCTCAATGCTGAGCTTGCAGGTTTAACTGTGGCCTTTGCTCATAGCTTTCAGCATAAGGATATTCTCCCGTAAAATATCATTTTCTTTTAGGGATTATTGAAACAAAGTCCAGAACCTAGCATAGGCCCTGTTCATTTAGTCCTCAATTTTTGTAGCCCGCAAGGAATGGGGAAACCTGGCTGGCCCACACCACCACTCATATTTTGCAAACCCTCCTTATGAATAAAACATGGAAATCATAGAAGACATTTTTCAGACTAGAAATATATCTTCCTTTTCTGCCAGATAACTATGATTCAATGTTGAACATGTGGAAAGAATGCGTGGATAACGTCAGACATCTAGGCCGTGTCATTTTGCTCGTTGTGTTTCCATTCTATATAACAGGGATCTGGCCTGCTGCACATTTGGAATAAAAACACAGCAATGTGCAGGAGAGGAAAAAAGCCATGCTCTCTCTCTATTCCCAGTTCCTTGCACATCTAAATCAGAAAGAAAGAAGGAAAAACCAACATGGAAAAGGTAAGATGGCAAAGCAGCACCTGACAAATGGCTATTTCTTCGGTAACTGCCATCATTCACCCTGAGTAAATTCCTATGTATTCACACAGACCAGACCAATGGCTAACAGCTACAGCATTTGTGATTAAAAAGGCAGACCCAGCTACCCCATATGACTCTTTGGTGATGACTTAGGACAGTGATGGCTAACCTTTTTGCCGTTGTGTGCCAAAAGTGGGGGGAGCACGGGGTCGCGTGTGTGTGTGCCCACACCCATAATTCAGTGCCCCCCGCCCCCCTGCACATGCATGCACGACCCCCCATGCTCCTCCCACTTTTGGCACGTGATGACACTGTGGGCCCGGTAGATCCATTTTTCACCCTCCCGAGGCTCCAGAGGCTTTCTTGGAGCCTGGGGAGGGCAAAAACAGCCTTCCCCACCCACCCGGAGGCCTTCCGAAGGCCAGAAACGGCCCATTTCCCAACTTCCAGTGGGCCCGGAAGGCCCATTTTTCACGCTCTCCAGGCTCCAGAGGCTTTCTAGGAGCCTGGGGAGGGCAAAAACAGCCTCCCCCCCCCCGGAGGCCCTCCAGAGTGGGCCCAGAAGGCCCAAAAATCAGCTGGCTGGCACGTGCATGCACGCTGGAGCTGAGCTAGGGCAACGCTCGTGTGCCCATAAATATGGCTCCACGTGCCACCTGTGGCACGCATGCCATAAGTTCCCCATCACGGACTTACGACATTAAGCAATGCCTTGCAAGTCAGAGACGAGAGATTTCTGTTCATCAGCCAAGAGGGGAAAATGAAATGGCTAATGCTATTTTCCCACAAGGAACTTCTTGGAAGAAATTCCTCAGCCTTTTTTTCTTACAAGTTTTCTAACCACACAATTTTGGGCTGACTTTGAGAAAAATCAGATTATGTATTACTAAACCATTGTCCCAACAGCTGCATACAAACTTTCGCTGGAAACAGAAAGAAAAGGTTCCATATTAAGACATACACATATCAAAACACTCTGCACTGATTCGTGTTTATATTTCAAAGCGTCTCAGTAATTCATTTCATCTCAAGAAGCAAAAGTGTACTCTTAAGAAATGTAAGGCCATTCTACTTTTGTTGACCATAACTTTCTTTTTTTAAAAAAATTACAGTGGTGTCTTATTCACAACTAATCATTACGAGTCTTTTCACAACTGGACAAAAACAAATCGTATATCCTTCCCAGATGTTCAGAGTTCACAGAATATTTTTGTTTTGTTTTGTTTTTTTTGCTACACTGTTCATTCTTGCAATAATAGCAACAAAGAAAAATCTTCAAGCAGGGATAATGAAATGTGGGCCACTGCACATGCTGAACAATATCTCCCAATATCCTTTGCTACTGGCCCAAAGTTGGCACCTCCTGGAAGTTCTGGTTCCCCACTCCTGATCTAAGCTACACTATATTAAATCGTGCAAACAGGAATTTATATATAAGAGCAGTTGGGTAGTTGGGTAGTCTTCTTTTCCTTTTGCAAGAGCCCTTTACGCAATAAAACATATATCGCCATATTATAATTATACATTTGGAAGTTTCTTCTGTTCGGTTCACCACTTTATAATGCCTGGATGAAGTTTGTCATGATTTGCAAAAGAGATGAATTCATTTCTTTTTACAAGGAGTTGCTGGAAGCTGTGATTGTCAACCGTTTTCCAATATAAATCCTGAAACACAAAAACAACCAGTAAGAGTTCTGCTGAATTTGAACTGCAGTTGCATTTTCAACCTCACCTCTTTTCTTGTGAATGTAAAGTCAGTTATAGACACAAATCACTCAAAAATAGAATACATCAGTGTTTTTTTCAATGTTGGTAGCTTTAAGATGTGTGGACTTCAACTATCAGAACTGCCCAGCCGGTATTCCCAGATTCTAGATGTTATTTTCAAACATAATTGTTCAAAAATTTCCTTGACTTACATTAGAAGCATAATATAAAAATCTGTATCAGTCCAGGTGATACTAAAGGTAATCCTTGACTTATGACTGATCACTTAGTGATCATTCAAAGGTATGGTAGATTCCCCCAAAAGGTACATATGACTCGGTTTGGAAGTTCTGATGGCTTCAGTCACATGATCCTATTTTGGATGCTTGGTCCCCGGCCTGCATTTACAGCCATTTGCAGTGCCTAGTGGTCACATCCCTGCAATGTATGGTTTTTTACAGAAACCAGCATTTCTTTCGGTTTCCAGCAAAAAATGTCCCTTCGGTACAATGGGTTTGCTTAATGACCGCCACAACCATTGCATTTGTTAGCGATTGTGATGTCCATTTAACAACCGCAGCAAAAAAGATCATAAAATCAGGCATGGTCACATGGTGACTCGCTCAGCGACCAGCATGACTTCCAACTATAGTTCCAGGTGCAATTATATTTGTAAGTTGAGGATTACCTGTATTGAAACATGTTTTCCACTGATTTCACATCCATTTCTATAATCTATCTATCACAGGCTCATTCCATAAACTTGTAGTTTAATTATGAACAAATTAGATTGTTTCATAAACCTGAGAATTTATGAGTAACCACTTTTGACCTGTTTGCAAAACTGCAACAGTGTATAACATAATGGGAAAAAGAACCCCAATGATTGATATTATAAACAATAGCAGGTATACTTGTGAAGTTGTACAATGCAGAAAATGATGTGATTGATATCTGAGAGGAGTCACTAGGAAGACTTTGAATCAGTGGTGAAATGTAAAATTTGTTACTACCGGTTCTGTGGGCGTGGCTTGGTGTGTGGGGGGGTTAATATGACTGAGTGGGCGTGGCCAGCTTTTTTTTTTGTTGTAAAAAAAATGCTTTTAAAGCCTCTGATGATCCCAGCTGACTTGCCTGATCAGCAGAGGCTTTCTTTTCTTTTTTTTAAGCCTCTGACGATCCCAGCTGACTTGCCTGATTGGAAGAGGCTTTTTTTTCCTTTTAAAAACATTTTTTCTATAACCTCATCGGCGGAAGAAGTTGTAGAAAAAATGCTTTTAAAAGCCTCTGATGATCCCAGCTGAGCCGCGGGATCATCAGAGGCTTTTTTTTTTACTTTTAAAAGCATTTTTTCAGCCAAAGAGGTTGTAGAAAAAAAATGCTTTTAAAAATAAAAAAAAAGCCTCATCAGAGGCTTGCGTGGCTCAGCTGGGCAATGTGGGGGGGGAGGGATTTTTGCTACCGGTTCTCCGAACCACCTGCCTCCATCGCTACCGGATTGTGCGATCCGGTCCAAACCGGGAGCATTTCACCCCTGCTCTGAGTGGATTCTCATCACACTTGAAGCTATAATGTAGTTAGGTTTTTAGGATTTAAGATTATTTGTACATATGGACTACGTATGCAAAGCAGGGTGTGGATTAGCTGCCACCTAAATAATTTCTACACATTAACATTTATAAAAGCAGGGTGTTCTTATAAAATACTTTTTAAAAAAAGCAGAAGGCAATATGCTGCACAATTATAAGACCAATATGTGGTCTTCTCAGAAGCAGGCACCTGATGCCATTCGGATGTTGAGTACAATTCCCAGCGTCCTTCATCATTACCTTGGCTTCCTATGAATGCATGAAGTTGCATTTCAGCAACATCTGGATTACCATCAATGGCCTAAACTGGATTCCCCTCTTTTGGTAAATTTCTGTAAATTTACCAAAATTCTCATTCTGTAAATTACGAAATTTTAGTGACTGAACTCCCAAATGACATCTTGGCATTTGTGAACCCACCTCAAGTTTTCCAGGATTGTGAGCAGCAGCTTTTTCAATCCTACCTGTAATGGTCAGGGAGTGAATACCACACCTTTTGCATCTAAGGAACGTGTTATGCTAGTGAACAGTGGTCTCTCCCTCTCTCTGATAGTCCTCTGAGGAGTCCAGAAGATCTTATTGATGCAGCCCACTAGATTTCTAGCTGTCAGAATATATGATCTAAATGAATCCTTACCCTAATCCAATGGCGAGCAGATGGGAGAGCAACAGAGATGGCAAGAAAATCTTCAAGAATTCTGCAGAAAATATGCCTCCCTTCTTCATGACACTTGTGTTTCTCATGCTGAGTGTACCTGCGCGCTTAGGGTGTTTAAAGAGAAATTCCCTGGTTTATGAGAAGACAAAAACATTTTTAATCCATAATTGTTTATGATCCCATTTATATATTTATAATAATGGAAATAAACAAATCTGCATTGTTCATTATCAAGATCACTCACTTGGGGGGAATATTCTCAGGCCTACTCGACCAGTCCCACATCCAATCTGAATTTTTCTTCAGAAGCCGTTCAACTTCTTTCCTTCTTTCCAGAAAATCTTCTTCAGACTAAAAGGAAGATAGGAACAATAAAGTGACCTGGGTCCATTTTCAGAATAGAGGTAAGGAAGTGGATCCACGATAGGCAACCTCACTGTACCATTTGGCTGCTCCTTAAAGGCATTGTGGCTTTTCCTGAAGTTTCATAGTAGTAATACAAGTCCAAGTTCATAGGTTGAGTGAAGGCGATATTAAAGAGGTACAAAGTCTCAGAAGAGATGCAGCTTGAGAAGCTGCAAATAGATAATAATGAGAGTGCCACATGGATTCATCCATCCATCCATCCATCATCTATCTATATTCTATCATCTATCTATCTATCATCTATCTATTATTTATCATCTATCATCTATCTTTCTATCATCTATCTTTCATCTATCTATCTTTCAATCATCTATCTTTATCTGATCTCTTTATCTCTCTATTTTTCTTAACTGCCCATTTCACTCAGAGAGGGGCTCTGGGCAGTACAGAGACCCTCTCTGTACTGCCACTCATCCATACAATGAGCTCACATTTTCTGTTAAATCATCAGGAATTTGGAAGCCAGCTTTCACAATCTGACAGTACTCTACTGCTCTATAATATCCAAATCAAGCCAAGCTAACTCAACCAAATCTGAAGTTGGATGAGGCCGGATCCTGACAAGAGAGATTCTCTGGTGTCTGAATAAGGTAAACTATTCTCACAACTGAGAAATAGCAAAATCCTTACAAAGCCACCTCACAAGTGGAAAAGTTTTTCCAGCATGAAAGATTCCTTGTTAAAGAGGATCAATTGACTTCCTACATGCTATCTAACTGGATCTCTGATAGCAACAGAAATACTGCAGAGAAGCTCAAAGCAAATTATCAAAAGCAAATTTTACTTAGCTGGAGTTACATGCTTGGAACAAATAAAGCTCCAGCAGCTGCATTTTCCTTCAAGTAGCATTAGTGTGTAGATAGTTTCCAATATGACTGTGTCATTCATGCAGTGATTTTCCAAACCATGTGCCAAAACTGAAATGGGTCTGCTAAAAAACTACAAAGCACATTTCCCAGCTATAAATGAGACTCTGCAGAAAATACAATCTCCAGGAAGAAGGGATTTTCTTCTCTTTAAGAAAAACACTATACACACACAAAAAATCAATTTTTATTTGAGTGTCTTTGTGAGCAGATAGACTTTACCTGAGAACTATTCTTTTCTCCGCTGGCACGACTCTCCACTTCTGAAGTTCTGTGAACATCCTGAGGTGTCTGGGAACGTGGTGGGCTTTGGGGGTGGGGGGGGGAAGAAAAGTGAGAATAACCAACCAAGAACAAGATTTACTGATTCATGTTTTATCAGGACCATGGAAAGATAACTTCAAATCCCAATAAAGTTTACAAGGTACTTAAGATCTTGCAGTCTAGCCTGACTTTTTATTGTGATAAGAACAGAAACAGGAATAAGTATGTTAAGCATTCTGGAGCACCTTGGTAAAAGGGACAGATTTTTTTTTTTTTTTTTTTTTTTTTAAAGGGACATCTTCCCAAGGTAAAGATGGAACTAGCAATTCTGGCTTTGTGAAAAAGCAGTAGCTTCTTCCCAAAATTTTTAGTGGGTTCAACTTATGTAAAGAGAGTCTGAGTGAGCAAATGCCACAAGTGGATAAGTACTTGCTTATTTCTTTCATAAACAAAGTCATCCAAAATGCAAATAATAATAATAATAATTAGTATTTACTTGTTCCTGGAATCCCTCATACTGTCAATTGAGAGTAGGTAGCTCCTAATGTCATCAGCACTAATAAATACATAAAAAAGACTTAAACTTTCTCTTCAGAGTTATCAGCCCTGTTACAAAATAATCCTGTTTTGACTTTAAATGCATCTTACCGGTAATTTACATGTAACTTTCATATATAAAAAGGTACTTCTGTTAAATTTAGTCTGGTCCAGTTCTCTAATCCTGAATATATCAACCTTTTCATGGCTGTGTTTGCAAAACACACTGACTGAACCACAAACTAGCTAATCACCTTTAAGCCTAATACACTGTGGAAATTCAATCCTTGTGGTTATTTATGGTTCCAGGTGTTGAGCAATCCCACTGCACTCAATTAACTTACACCATAGTTCAATTAACCATGGATAAGTATCTTGCCCAATGGCAGATAAGTGGTCAGGTACATCACCACTACTGTTTATAGTGGTTGTGTGATTAAAACTATGCTTTTACTCACAAGCTTTGGAATGCAAAGAGCCGTTTATCTGGGCGTCCTCTTTTTGTTAATTTATTTAAAGTATTTTTATGTGGCCATAAAGGCATCCAAAGCAACTCATGACTGACAGGCTCTGTCTTCAGGAATACACTTTAAAAGATACTCCAGAGAAAGAAAGAAGAAGAAATGCAATCTAAGTTTAAGGAATGCAGCACCAGTATTCTTACCACAATCAACTGGGATTTTAAAAACTATATATAATAGCTTGGAGCAGTGTTTCTAAACCTCAACAACTTTAAGATGTGTGGACTTCAACTTCCAGAATTTCTCAGTCACCATGTTTGAAGTTTACATATCTTAAAATTGCTGAGGTTGCAAACCATTGGCCTAGGGAAATGTAGCTGGCTAGGTGTCAGTTAGGATAAAGTCAATGGGTAAACATTTCAAAGACTACTTCACCTTTACCCAATGGATAATGCTATTTCTCATCTTCCACCTTATTAAGTATTGAGGACCCTTCCACAACTGCAATCTCTCTAACCTTTCAATCATTCACCAAGCAACATGCAATGGCTTGCAATCATCTTTACTTCTACTGAATCTTAAAACACAGAAAATATCATAAGCCAATCAGACTCCATCTCCTCCCATCCGGTGGACCGGTGAAAGAATATAAAGAATATAATCCATCAATATCCATTCTCCCAGCTACGGTCCCATTATCCCCATTCCTGATGATGGGAGCACAAGTAGTCCTCATTTAGCAACCAAAGTTGGTACCAGAAATTCAGTCATTAAGTGAAGCAGTCGCCAACATGACTGTGCTTATGATCTTACTTCAATTTTATTTTGTTTTGCAGACCTACAAAGGTCATAAATGTGAGGATTGGCCACCAAGGTTCATCATCGTCATAACTGAATGGTGGCTGTACAAGATAGTTGCTAAATGAGAACAACCTGTAACAAAAAAAGTCCCCATTGCAGTCTCCATACAAAACGAAAATAAAATTGCAAGGACACCCATCCTGTCGGCATTTCTAACTACAAACATTTCTATGTGTATGCCAAATAAATTTGCAGAAAAATATCAGAAAAGTTGCTATGATGGAGGTATAAAGGAGGTATAAAAAAATATGGGAAACCTCCAAAGGCTTCTTAAACCATTGTACCACTGTTCCTCTGTTAAGGTTAACATTCCCTAGCAGTTGTGAAGTCAAAATGAAAGCATAGGGAGAAGTTTTGCAACTTGGTATTTTTCTGGATAAGCATGGCCATAGTGCAGAAGTCTTCCAACTTGGCAGCTTTAAGACTTGTGGACTTCAACTCCCATAGCTGGCTGGAGAATTCTGGGAGTTGAAGTCCACAAGTCTTAAAGCTGCCAAGTTGGAAGACCTCTGCCATAGTGTATGGGCTGGATTGTAGTGGAGGCAGATTAGTTCTAACTAATTTGTGTAGGAAGACAGAACTTCTAGGAACATGAGGCTGACCCTCTTTGATGGGACTAGAGATGAGAGTAAAAACTGGTTGGAGCTCAGGAAATGGAGCAAGACTCAAATTCCTATGAACGCTCACAAAGGCCCCCAAAGGTACAAAAATTCAAAGCACAGATTTCCCAAAATAAGCTTTCTCCAGAATTTTTTCTCAAAAACCAACAACATCTCCAAGTTAATCAGGTCTGGTCCCAAAGTGGCATACAGCCCTAATCTAACAATTTGCTTAGTTTCACAATGAAAGATCACTTAGTTCTCCCAAGCCATGCCTCTTGTTAGCTAACTTTGGAATGTCTCACTTAATAGACGATCCCAGTTTTGTTTAAATAAAAAGCTGAACTTGAAAAAGAAAAAAAAAAGAATGGATCACACCATGAGAGCAAGATGACCTTGCTTCCAATCAGGAGAAAGGCCATCAGCTGCAAAGCCAGGAACAATTGCATCATCCTTATCCTTATCAGACTTGTAATATAACTATTTAGAACACTTTCACCCAGACAAATCAAAACAAAACAAAACATATGTTAGCTTTGCTTAAATTAGGTCCCACTGCTTTCAAGAATCTAAAGAGGCCAAGCTCTAATGTCAGACCATACATTCACTTCCCCAACCCCAGTACCTTTCCATTTTTTTTAGACTACAACTCCCATTATCCTTGATAACACTCATGGAGAAGCGTTGCCTATGGCTGGTAAAAACACAGTTGAAATATCTGAAAGTCAGCCAGAAGGTGAAGGTAGTCCTCAACTTACAACAGTCCATTTAGTGACCGTTTAAAGTTACAATGGCACTGAAAAAAATGACTTATGACTGTTTTTCACACATGACCATTGCAGCATCCCTGACCAAAATTCAGACACTTGGCAACTGACTCGTATTGATGATGTCTGCAGTGTCCTGGGATCATGTGATTACCTTTTGCGGCCTTCTGGCAAGCAAAGTCAATGGGGAAGCCAGATTCACTTAACAACCGTGTTACTAACTTAACAGCTGCACTGATTCACTTAACAGTGGCAAGAAAGGTCGTAAAATGGGTCAAAACTCATTTAACAAGTTTCTCCCTTAGCGGCCGAAATTTTAGGGTCAATTGTGGGCGTAAATCAAGGACTACCTGTACCCTTCAGCTGAAATAAGAGGAAATGCATTGTGAGCAGCCTGTGCTGCCTCGGAGTGTGTCAGAGTACCTGTCGCAGTGAGAGCTCTCTCGCGAGCTACTTCTTCCAGACTCATGCTGGGCATCTAGAAGGATTTTCTCCATGTCACCATTATAAATAGAAACTGAAGCAGGAACTTGTTCCTGGCTGGCTGGCTGGCCACTGTTACCGTTCCCATTGCTGCTAAAGTGCAGTTCTACCCAGGAACCTGCTTGGTAAACATTGAGAAAGAACAAAAACCACAAGGATTTATTAGGAAACCAAGCACTTTCGTTTGTTGACATTCTACTTCAAGTCTGACTTCACGGTCTCCTTTGCTTGCATTTTTAGGAGGTACAAAGAATACCCAGATTAGTGCCTGTTAATAATAAAACTCTTGTTGCAATGGCAATGATGTATGGGGTCCCCTTCCCCACCTCCCAGCAGCGCATAAGTATTTTATATCTATCTTGTGCATGCTGTATTTTTTTTTTTTTTTTAATTTGATTTATATGCCGCCCTTCTCCGAAGACTCAGGGCGGCTTACAATGTGCTCAGCAATAGCCTTCATCCTTTTGTATATTTATACAAAGTCAGCTTATTGCCCCCACAAACTGGGTCCTCATTTCACCTACCTTAGAAAGGATGGAAGGCTGAGTCAACCTTGAGCCTTGGCGAGATTCGAACCCTGCAGTAATTGCAGGCAGCTGGTCTTAACAAGCTTAATAACAGGGTGCCTTAAGCCCCTGTACAAGGCCCAGAACAAAAGCTGTGCTTCTATATTTATTATACAAGCACTCTAATGGCTATATGGTATAAAAGGTTTTTTTTAAAAGATTTTTTAACCTGCCTTTATTACTTTTATAAATAACTCGAAGGGGGGGTGAACATATCTAAAGCTCTTTCCCTCTATTTTCCCCACAACAAAAACCCAGTGAGGCGAAAGGGACTGACTGGCCCAAGGTCACTCATGTGGGATTAGAACTCAAAAGTCTCCTGGTTTCTAGCCTGGTGCCTTAATCAGTAGACCAAACTATAACTCTGCAAAATAAACAGGTGCTCGTTTTAATGTACAGCAAGCTGATTTTCCAAGATGCAACCATTCTCATTTTTAATCTTTTCAAGTTTACTTAAAATGCTTATGCGTTTTAAAAAAGCGTGATGCAGTCCACAAATAAAAACTTGTAACCATAACAGACTGATCTTAATTATCATCGGGAACAGTAATTGGCTATACCACTAGTAGAAAAATCTGTAAGGAACAGATCAGTCTTTAGTTGCTGGAAACATAACAAACTGGAATCCACATGATTTAAATGACAATAAGCTAATTTTAAGATAAGTGGAAAATGGGCTTTGTGGAACTATAATTAAATGATGTAAGAGAACTGAACTATCAGAAAACATTCTTACATCCAAACATCTGTCTTCCTTATTCTTTGATGGACAGCTTTCTGCCCCAAATGTGTATTTTACAGTTCTGTTCATTGGCCTATTTCTATGGATTGCAATTCTCAGGATGCTCAGGAACAGAAGGTGAAAACAGGAAGTCAAATTGGCAGAAAGAAAGGAGAGAGAATCTGCTGACAGGAAACAGACAGTATGGAGCATCTTTGTTATCACATCTTAAGATATAGATTGCATTCACACAACATATCCCATTTAAGTTTCTGCAGAACATTACCCAAAGAAATTCCTCCCCTAGGCCAACCTGAAAAATAAACAGTCTAAGCCTTGTGAAACATTCCCTCACAAAACTAAACTGACATTATAAAAAGCTACAGTAGCTCTTGCTCACAAGGCCTAGGCAAATAAAAGCTCTCCAGTACTTTGATCTGAATGTGGCAGGCTGCGAATTAACAGACAATGCTTTTCACTGGCATAATTTCATTTTGAGAAAAGCCACTGCCGCTGAATTTCTCTACCAGCCTATTTTTGGAGTCTTAGGAGGAATTAGCTAACGAAACTGCAAGAGAGGAGAATGGAAGTCAAGTATATTTATCCAGTTAACTTGGAATAAGGAAATTGGAAAAGAGGATAATATATCCTCTTGGTATAAGAGCATTCGTTAAAAAAGAAATCATCCTTAAAAGCCAGATTGGTGTCTTATCTACTCTGTACACCAAAAAAACAAGGCTAAGAAACTGCATACTTCACAAAATATAAAGTGGTAAAAAGTACTAGATTTTACATCTTATATAAACTCTGCATGTATAATTAATGTATTCTCTCATTTAAGTTTCTCTGGAGAATATACATTTGCTTCTATAGTCCTAACTGTCCAGTAGCAAAGATTCTATTTAAATTTCTTTTAGTGGGAAGGGAGGGTGACATTGTGTGGTTGTATTATATCTAGTGGGCATGTATACTAAGGGATGAAGTGTCCTTCCTGTGGAATACACATCAACCTATCAACACATTGTACCTGCCTATTCGAAAGTTCCAACCAAAATCAATTAGAATGATTCCCAAGGAAGTTTTTGTATCAAGTAACAGTAAGCAACACCAAATATTTGGAAAGCTCAAGGAAACATTTACTGAACTTCTCTTAAATTGGACAAAATACTGATACTTTCCTTCACGAACAATGGCAATGAAACATGAAAACAATAATTCTGTGCTCACTTTTCCTTTGGGCAAATTATGTGACCAAACCCAGGAAAAGATAAGCAATAACATTTGATTATTTGATTACAAACATAATCTAAAAATGGAGAAAAGTTCCTTTTATGTTGCAATCTACTTCCAAGTTTTTCTACATGGGGCTATAAATCCCATGATGTCAGCTCTGAACTAGCACCATGTGTCAATAATTTCCAAGGCCAATTATTTACAACGATAAAAGCTATTAGTAAAGGGCTGAGTCACATAGGCAAGGATACTATAGCACACAGCCACAGCTACTAAATTACAACCACAGATCTGCCTTTTCTCCCCTTCCAATAAACATGGGCTATTTTAAAACCATCCTCCCTTGTTGGTTCTGAGCTGGCCAAGGTAAAAGCCAACTCAATGGCAAGAAAAAGTCAGAAGTAGACAAAAATCTAGAGTTTGATAGCCCTAAAAAACACAGGAAACCCTGAATGGCACAAAAGTAACACCAGGCCGTTCAGTATTTCCTCATCCTTTGTTTCTTCTGCCCTCCAGAAATAATTCTAGGGAAATTTTAATTACAGGTAGTCCTCGACTTACGACCACAACTGAGCCCAAAATTTCTGCTGCCAAGTGAAACATTTGTTAAGTGAGTTTTGCCCCATTTTACGACTTTTCTTGCCGTTTGTTAACTAATCGCTGCAGTTGGTCTATTAGTGCCATGGTCCGTTCAGTGAATCTGGTTTCCCCCATTGACTTTGCTCACCAAAAGGTTGCCAAAGAAGGAAAGCGCATGATCCCGGGACATGGCCACCGTCCTAAATACGAGTCAGTTGTCAAAGCATCCAAATCTAAATCACGTGAACCATGGGGAGGCTGCAACGGTCGTAAGTGTGAAAACGGTCACAAGTCCCTTTTTTTTCAGTGCCGTCGCTAACTTTGAACGGTCACTAAACGAGAGGTTGTAAATCGAGGATCACCTGTCCTAGAGGGAATTTTAATATTAATCCCAAAGTGGGGGGGGCCTGTTTAAAAACAAGGTGATCTAGGAAGCCTTGTTTCTAATCAGGAAAGTATAATTTAAGAGGCCCCTTCTATGAAAGGCCCAGTATTTAAAGGAGTCCAAGTTTTTTCTTCTCTTATATTTCCACCATCTGCTGTGTGTTTTAAAGGAAGGGAAGGTCTCTTACCCTGCAGATTCTCTTCTTGCACCCCCGAGGGCTCACCCGAGGCCATCGCTGGGGGGACAGAGGAGTTTCTATTTCGGGGTCTCTCCTGAGTTGCTACCTGGGTTGTTCCTCTTCGGCTCCGAACAGCAGCGAGCGCTACCTCCCGACACGCGACGGGCTGTTTTGACGGCTGGCACCGCTCAAGGCTCCCGCTCGGCCGCTCGGCTCCGGGGATCGATCCCCGCCTGCTATTGTTATTGTTGTCGCCGCTGCAGGTTATAGGGATTGTGACGTCAAAAAAGAACGGGACGACCCGATTGGCTGTCGAAACCAATCTTCGGCACGCCCCCCCCTACTCTTCTCCCCTCCCCTCCACACTTCGCTGAAAGCCAACCCGTGGTGGGCGGGAGGACTCAGTTAAAAAAACAAAGAAGCGCCCGCCCGCCGTGTTGTTAAGCGTCTTCTCGCTTTCTGCCGGATTGGCCGAAGTGGGTTGGCAAAGGGGCGGGATTGGTCGATTGGGGGAGGGGGCGGTAGGTTAGCCGTTCTCGATTGGACGAAGGCTGAAGGATCCCGCCTCGGCTTCTGGTTAAAACTTTTAAGGTGCGCTGAGGATTTGGTGTTCCACATCTTACTCCCCGCGATCTGTTCTTCTCGGGCGGGCCCCCAGCCTGAGTTGTTTACCCGTTTTGGCTCTCGGGGAACATTAACTCTTTGTGAGCGGAGGTTTCGCTTCCCCCTCGCGCTGGGGGGCGTGGGGGGCGGAGGGCGGTGATTGACAGGCCAAGCAGAGTTTGGCCTGATCCAATATCTTTTGGCCGCGCGATTGAGCATCTAAATTTGGATAATTGGAAGATTTATGTTCATATTGATTAATATACAAAAAAAAAAAAGAATAGTTATATAATTAACTGATTTATAATAAAATGTTGGATTTCTATTAAACAACTATAACGTTACATAACTAACTAATGTAAGGATAGATATAAAAATAGATGACAACGGGAAGGGGTATAAATATAGATAGAAGGGAAAAATTAAATTTGATTATGATTAAGATTAGAGATGAGAATGAAGGGTAATATTGGTTCTTTAAAAAAATAGCTAAGGAATACATATGGCAAAAAGGAAATGACTAAACACTGTTTAAATTTGTGAACCGGCTAAATACTCTGTTCAAAGAAAATACATTGTATGTTTGTATGTGTGTTTGTCTAAAAATTTTTTAAAAACATATGTGTGTGTGTGTGTGTGTTTAAAATTTATGCTCCTTTATATATATATATCTACGAAAATCTACGAAAACATGTATGTATGTATGTATGTATGTATGTATGTATGTATTTCTCTTTAGCCAGGTTCTTCCTACGTAAACCAAGATTTTTATGCAGCCCTAGTTCAGTGAAATCCCAATCCACTAGTTTCTAGGCTTTATTATTTATTTATTTATTTATTTATTTATTTATTTATTTATTTATTTATTTATTTATTTATTTATTTATTTATTTATTTATTTATTTATTTATTATTTTTTATTTTATTTTATTATTTTATTTTATTTTATTTATTTTTATTTCTAAAGAGAAATACACATAAAGGCCTATGAAAAGAAAAGAAAACAAATACTGTACCTTTACAGGGAGGATACATGGGATGAAGGAGTGGCTAACTGATGAGGGCTTATATATATATATATATGGAGCATCTAAATTTGGGGTCTGCTCTAGTATTTGCGGATAGGGTGTACCGGTCATTTCTCCGATTGCCTTAGGTGGGGGGTCTCCAACCTTGGCAACTTTAAAACTCGTGGACTTCAACTCCCAGAATTTCTCAGCCAGCAAAGTTGGAGACCCCTGCCTTACGTAGAGATAGATGCTGCATTTCGGTCACAGGAACCAGACCTGGCTAGTCTAGTGAAGAGAAGGACCAGGGGAAAACATGAGAGCAGTGTTCCAAAATTTGAGGGGCTGCCACAGAGAGATGTGGGGGGACAATCTATTTTCCCCCAAGCACAGGAATAATGGATGAAAATCTAGAAATAAGGAGAATTTTTTTTCTGGCAAGTAAGAGCAATCCACCAATGGAGCAGAAGTTGCCTTCAGAAGTTGTGGGATGGAGTCTTTCAAGAAGAGACTGGAATGATGTCAGAAATGATGTAGGTCTCCTGCTTAGGTGGGGGGGGTTGGACTAGATGACCTACAAGGTCCCTTCCAACTCTGTTATTCTGTTATGAATGGATTGTATTTACAATTCTCCACTAAACCGAGAAAATGGATAAGGGCGTTCTTGCTAGCCCCAATTTCTTTTTCAGTTACCTTTTTTTCCCGTTCGATCGTGCATCTTTTTTTAGCATTGCTGCCTCTTTTAATTTCTACTTGGTAGGCAAGAGAAGTTGCGTCTGCCAGAGGTCTGAACGGATTGTTTGCATAGCGTTTAGAAATCAGACCAAGGTTGCACGTTGCTCACCATCAGACTAAAAATAGGTATACTAGAAATCGGTTGCGAGCAGTGGTGGAATTCAAATTTTTTTACTACCAGTTCTGTGGTCATGGCTTGGTGGTCATGGCAGGGGAAAGTTACCGCAAAATCGCCATTCCCACCCCACTCCAGGGGAAGGATACTGCAAAATCTCCATTCCCATCCCACCCCAGGGGAAGGATACTGCAAATTCCCCTTTCCCTCCTCACTCCTGGGGGAAGGATATTGCAAAATCTCCATTCCCACCCCATCTAGGGCCAGACAGAAGTGGTATTTTCCGATTCTCTGAATTACTCAAGATTTCCACTACCGGTTCTCCAGAACCTGCCGAATTTCACCCCTGGCTGCAAGTAACTACTAACAGTTACTTAAGGTCCCATATTGACTTGCAAGGCGATCTACATGGGGCTGCCCTTGAAGAGCATCCAGAAGCTCCAATTAGTGTAAAATGCAGTGGCCTGCATGGTTTTGTGCAGACCCCGGTGTGCACATGTATCACCTCTCCTGCGGGAGCTGCATTGGCTGCCGATTTGCTTCCGGGTGCAATTCAAGATGCTGGTTGTCGCCTTTAAGGCCCTTCATGGCTTGGGACCAGGTTATCTGAGGGACCGTCTTTTGCCGGTCACATCTACCTGACCCTTCATAGCAGGGAGGCAGGGAATATTGTGGGTCCCATCTCTGAGGGAGATACACCTGGTGGGATCCAGAAGAAGGGCCTTCTCCGTGGTGGCTCCCTCTTTCTGGAACATCATTCCCCCAGAGATTAGAATGGCCCCCACTCTAACACTCTTCCAGAAGGCTCTGAAGACTTGGTTCTGCCAGCGGGCCTGGAGAACCCAGAGCGGGATGGAGCCCATTAAATGGCTCTTGGGATCTGCTGTCGCCAGGGCGGGGGATGGGGGGTGATTTTATTATATTATACTATATTAATTTATTAGTTTCTTTTTATTAGTTTTATTGTTTTAAATGTGGTTTTATATTCTGTAAGTCGCCTTGGGCGAATAGGCAGCAATATAAATTCGTTCAATAAAGAATAAATAAATAAACAGCTCTGTGAAGAGATACAAAACAACTCAGATCTCAGTAATTGGCAAAATCAAAGGTCTAAAAGACATTCTGAGGATTTCCATTTCCTGGCAGTTACAATTCTGCAAAGTTGCTAAAGCCCCTAGGCTTTTCCAGGCCTTTGAAGACTAAGATAAGAGAATATACTTGCTCCATTTGTGATTAGTCTCTTGGAAAAGACACTCTGGATGAGATTGTGTAGCCGTGACTTCCGTTCTCTCCGGAACATAACAAAGTTCAGACTATCCCAATACCTCTTCATAATTATACAGATAGTGCTCAGTTTATGACCATAATAGACCCAGAATTACTGTTTGTTAAGCAGATCACCATGAGACTGAACCCGATTTGACAAACATTTTTTGTCATTAAGAGAATATATTTTATCCAATGAGCATTTTTTTGCCTGAAATTAAAACTAAATGCTGGAAATAGGCAAAAAGTACTGAACATTACATTGTGTAACCGCAGAATGTTGCAATGGCCATAAAGGTGGGCTGGTTTCCAAGCACCCAAAATGTGACCAGATGATTGTTACGTGTGGGTACACAGCTGTCATAACTTTGAAATCGGATCATGAATAGCTTTTGGGAAGTCTGACATAACTTTGAACAGTTGCTAAGTGATCGGTAGTAAATGGAAGAGGACCTGTGGTTCCTCCTCCTGTTTCTTCTCCTGTTTGGGAAGAGGATGCAAAGTTGTAAGGAAAGGTCAACAGATGCCCCAAAATGCAGTTTATCACTTAAGACTTTGTTTTTCTGCAAATTTGCCGTCATATAAGATAATGTCCCATGATGTGACCAAAAGAGGAGCAGAAGGGAAGATTAAAAAGTTAAAGATTATCCACATTAAATCTTGTGATGCCCATCCTATCAGTTTGAATTCTTACATGCAGGTATTTTAATACAGATAATCCTCTTCTTACAACAGTTTCTTTAGTGACGTTCGAAGTTATGTCACTAAAAAATGTGACTTATGACCATTTGTCACACTTAACGACCATTGCAGCATTCCCATGGTCACGTGATCAAAGTTTGGATGCTTGGCAACTGATTTGTATTTATGACGGTTGAAGTGTCCTGGGCAGGGGTGAGTTCTAAAATTTTTTACTACCGATTCTGTGGGCGTGGCTTATTTTGTGGGCGTGGTTTGATGGTCATGTGACAATTCTTTAGGATTTAGCAGAGGTATTGGTCTACCAGGCTTTTAACTGCTTGCAGAGCTGTACCGGTCTACTCATTTGTTTTTGGAGGCACTGGTCTACCCATTTATTTTTGCAGGCACCGGTCTACCACCACACTGTCTTTTAACTCTGATCAGCTATAGAGCGGCCCTTTGAAGCCCCACGGCAAGAGTTTAAACAGTCTTTTTCCTTCTAGCTGATCAGCTGGGACTCAGGAGGCAGCAATCAATTGGGGGTGGGGCCAAATAAAAGGTAAGAGTAACGTGGAGGGAGGCGGGGGGGCAGAACCGGTTTGGTGACATCATATCGTCACCGCTACCGGCTCGGTTGAACCGGGCCAAACAGGGAGGAACCCACCACTGGTCCTGGGGTCATGTGATCCCCTTTTGTGACCTTCTGACAAGCAAAGTCAATGGGGAAGCCAGATTCACTTAACAACCGTGTTACTAACTTAACTGTGATGATTCACTTAACAACGGTGGCAAGAAATGTCGTAAAATGGGGCAAGACTCACTTAACAAATGTCTCACTTAGCAGCAGAAATTTTGGGCTCGATTCTGATCATAAATCAAGGACTAACTGTATGCTAAATGTCTATAGTGCAAATCGACACTATGTATGTTTCAGAAGAAAGTCCTGAGAGGCTTGGAACTTAATTTTATTTTTATTTATTTATTTATTATTAAATTTATATTGCTGCCTATTCACCCATGGCGACTCAAGGCGGAACACAGAATATAAAAACCACATTTAAAAACAATAATGAGTTGAATAATGAGGATTTTCCTATGTGTGTGTGTGCTTTGCAGAAACCTGTATAGCACTACCAATAGCACTTAGACTTATATACCGCTTCACATTGCTTTACAGCCCTCTTTAAGCGGTTTACAGAGACAGCATATTGCCTCCAACAATCTGGGTCCTTATTTTACCAACCTCGGAACGATGGAAGGCTGAGTCAACCTTGAGCCTGGTGAGATTCGATCTGCCACACTTCTGGCAGCCGGGAGTCAGCAGAAGTAGCCTGCAGTACTGCATTCTAACCACTGCGCCACCGCAGCGGGATTTTGAGAAATAATTCAAAACATCTGAAATTCATACAAGAATAGATGTGTGTCAGATTTGTCACCCACCAGCACAGCATAAAGATTAGTGTGTTTTCATGGGAGAAATACAGCGTTAGCTTAAAAACTACAAAACTTAACTATCCCCGATGGTAACTACTATGACAAATACAGGTAGTCCTCACAACAGTTCATTTAGTGACCAAAGGTACAACAGGAATTGAAAAATATGATTTATGACAGTTTTTCACCCTTATGACCGTTGCAGCATCGCTATAATCGTGATGAAAATTCAGACGCTTGGCAACAGACTCATATTTATGATGGTTGCAGTGTCGTGGGGGTCACGGGATCACCTTCTGTGAACTTCTGACAAGCAAAGTCAACGGGGAAGCTAGTTTCACTTAACAGCCATGTTACAAACTTTAACAACTTCAGCGAGTCCCTTAACAACTATGGCAAGAAAAGTCGTAAAATGGGGCAAAACTCACTTAACACAGCAAAAATGTTGGGCTCAATTGTGGTCGTATATTGAGGCCTACCTGTACTGTCTAGCACAGTGATGGCTAACCTTTGTGCCATCACATGCCAAAAGGGGGCAGCATGGGGGGTCACGTGTATCTGTGCCCACACCTATAATTTAATGTGCCCCGCCCCCACGCATGCACACATGACCCCCGACGCGACCCACTTTTGGCACGTGATGGCATGGTGGGCTCGGTAGGCCCGTTTTTCACCCTCCCCAGGCTCCAGAGGCTTTCTTGGAGCCTGGGGAGGGCTAAAACAGCCTTCCCCACCCCTCCAGAGGCCAGAAACAGCCTGTTTCCTGACTGCCAGCCGGCTCGGAAGGCCCAAAAATCAGCTGGCCGATGTGCACATGTGCACTGGAGCTGAGCTAGGGCAACGCTCGCGTGCCCACAGATATGGCCCACAGACATGCCACAGGTTCGCCATCACAGGCCTAGCATGTTGGGGTTTTATATTTTTTTATATATATATATACGCTTTTGCTGAATTTTATGAAAGTTCTTCCCATGCGAAAACAAGAAATGCCACTCATCAGTGGACCACATATAAACAATCAGCTGCAGGGACAAAGTTTTCTGTCAGTCATTAGCACCGAAGAGTGAGTCACAGACCCAACTCTGTAGCCTTGAAGATTTCCCAATGACCTGCTTGAACCAGCTGCACAAACAACCAAGAAGGAAATTTGGCAATCTTTTCAGAACTGGTGAGGATAGCTGGAGGCTAAAATAGCCTCTTGTTTATTGCGGGGGAGATCTGCACATCGCTTACGAAGTAGGGCAATGCTATTTTGATGTTAGCAGTCAGGCTGTCACGGAAGAGTAAACCAGGCTGACAATAGCAGGAATGATAAAAGCTATTCCGCAACATGCAAGATTGGATGTAATGGCTGAGCCTGTATAAGATGGCTTGAACAAACATAAATAAAGAGCTCTGGCTGTTATTCTTTGTTGGAGTTCAATAATGTTGGGGGCGGGGAGTGCTTTGAGTCTTCTCTTCACAGAGATAAAAAGATGAAGGGATCGGCTTTGACAAAGGAGCTTTGTCTTTTGCAAACTCAGCCAGAGTATTTTAAATATTCGCAATATACATGCTCAGAAGCCTGTTACAGGAGAGGAAGAGAGAAGTGCGATGTGCAAAGCCTGAAGCTGCTTCAAGGGACTGTTTAACTCCAGATTTGATCAAAGCCACACGGCTCAGTGTTAGCTAAAATCACTGTAACATGTGGGTTCTAAAGATGACAAATCAGAATAGAGCTGGAAGGGACCTTGGAGGTCTTCTAGTCCAACCCCTTGCTCAAGCAGGAGACCCTACACCATTTCAGACAAGTGACTGTCCAGTCTTTTCTTAAAAACCTCCAGTGATGAAGCACCCACAACTTCTGAAGGCAAGTTGTTCCACTGATTACTAGTCCTCACTGTTATGAAGTTTCTCCTTAATTCCAGGTTGGTTCTGTCCTTGATTAGTGTCCATCCATTGCTTCTTGTCCTGCCTTCTGATGTTTTGGAAAATAAATTGACCGCCTCCTCTTTGTGGCAACCTCTCATATACTGGAATACTGCTATCCTGTCCTCCCTAGTCCTTATTTTCTCTAGACCAGCCGTACTCTGTTCCCGCAATCGTTCTTCATATGTTCCTAAAGCACAGAATGAATTTATGTCCATCCAAAAGGATTAATAAGCTTCTAGGGTGATTTAATGAAAAAGACAAATAAAAAATTTGCTTTTTGATACGGGCATTTTGTTTGTATGCATAGACAATAAGTGCATGATGATCTTGTTGTGGCCCGCCAGTAGCCTGCGCGGATCGTGGCTGATCCCGACGACAAGGAGGCTGGTGTGGTGTCGCGCCAGCAACCTGTGCAGCCGGCACTCACGTCGGACAGTGAGGAGGACGAAGAGGATGTGATGCCAGAGGCAGAGACTCAGCCAGGGCCTTCAGAACCTCCAGAGGCTCCTTCCAGGGGAGAGAGCGAAGTGGAGGGGCCTCTCCTCAATGCTCAGGATGCAGGGTTGCCAAAAGGCAGGAGTGGCTAATCAGGAGGAGAGGCTTGAGAGTAGGGCTTGAGGATAATTGGCCACTCCCTTAGCCTATTTAAGTCGCACGCAGCTAGTGCTTTCTTGCTAAAAACAACGTCTCATTACTACAGAACATCTTGGAGAGCGAGCAACTTCTCATATCTGGTTTTCTGGGCTGATTGCCAACCTTTGTTGGACTTTGTTCTTAATAACTTTGATAAGGACCCTTTGCACGGGAAGCCTGCATTCTTGAAAGGGGTTTGTTTGGAATTAAACAGTGTTTGCGAAGCTTGGTGTGTGTCACATTCTCTGGGAATCCGAAGCTGGGGCAGAACAGATCTCAACCAAGAATTTAATCCAATATGAATGCTGCATTCCAATTGTATTTTGGTCACGGGATGAGAATCTATGGTTATAACCTGGATGGATGGGTGGATACATGGATGGATGGATCCTAGAGATAGATAGATAGATTTAATCAGGGCAATCCTGACAGAGAGAGAGCCAGGCAGGCAGACAGACAGACGGTAGATAGATCTTCAGAAGAGTCAGTGTTTCTTCTGTATATCATCTTGCAGTTACACAGTAATCCTGAAAGGTAGGCTATTATCTTGCTGATGGGATAGGAGCCAAATACTATGATTTGCAAGAGACCATCTAATGAAAGAGACCTTGAACCATAAAGGTGAAAATCTGATGTAGTCTGTAAAATCAGCAGAAGCAGTACCCTCCAGAAACATTGGGAGGATAGCCTTTAAATTTAATTAATGTCAGAAGATTGCATGAAAGGGAAGAACTTTTCCCCCCCTTTGGAAGGGAAGAAATATAGCCCTGTCTATTGGAAATCAAGCTACAGTGAAGTGCTGACTCTGCTACTGGAGTTCTTTTTTAGTACACTTCATCATTTGACTGTCAGTTGAGAAGGAAGTAAGATTTTGAGATAAGGAAATGAGCAGGAATAGAGGGTCATGTATTTCTGCAGTAACTAATACTAATACCAGGCTCTACAAATAAACTATATCAAAGTTCCTTAATTTAGGGTCTCCTAGAGAAGTTTGAATTCTCCCAATGGGAATGTTGGGAATTTAATTCTAAACCTCTGGATAACCAAAGTAGAGGAAAACAGTTTATTCTCTGTTATTTGTTTTTTACAGTGAAGTAATATCCAATTAGTAACTCAGTTGAAGATATATTAACCTTTCAGTCTCCGGTTATCCAAGTAGCTTAAATAGCATGTTTTAATAACTAGAAGATTTCTGTAACATCATCTATGGTTATTTAAAAAGAAGAAACCTGCATTCTGCAACAACACTGGTGAATGCATTTCTATAGAATAGAATAGAATAGAATAGAATAGAATAGAATAGAATAGAATAGAATAGAATAGAATAGAATAGAATAGAATAATAGAATAGAATAGAATAGAATAGAATAGAATAGAATAGAATAGAATAGAATAGAATAGAATAGAATAGAATAGAATAACAGAGTTGGAAGGGACCTTGGAGATCTTCTAGTCCAACCCCCTGCTCAGGCAGGAAACCCTACACCACTTCAGACAAAGGGTTGTCCAATCTCTTCTTAAAAACTTCCAGTGTTGGAAAATTCACAACTTCTGGAGGCAAGTTGTTCCACTGGTTAATTGTTCTGAAGCATCTGCTTTTATGTGCTTGCATACTGACCACTCGTTCAGTGACCGAATTGTGTTGTTGGGTGAGTGGTACTTACAACCCTTCCTTGACATTCCAGTGGTTTGCAGCATCCCACAATCACCTGATCATCATTTGTAACCTTCCCTGTCAGTTTCGCACAAGCAAAGTCAATGGGAAAGCCAGCAGGGAAGGTTGTAAGTCGCTCTGGTAAATCTCCCCAATCCTCCTGTATTTGAATCTGCAGCACCATCCATCATCCAGCCCAGCCTTCTGTGCTGTGGTCCTCCAAGTCCTCCCCCAGCCTTCCCCAGTTTGTGCAGTCTGGGGACACTTACCAGAGAGATTTAACAACCTTCCTTGCATGGCTTCCCCATTTGCTTTGTTTGTGGGAAACTGGCAAGGAAGATCTTGAAACCTGTGGATCAGAGTGAGATGAGTAATGATTCCCATTTGCCAGGTAGGCAGTTATGTCTCTTAACACGTAGGCTGGCCACTTTTTCTGGCCCCAGGCATCATTGCACATAATAGCTTGCATTTTTCCCCATCACGTCCATGCATTTTCTTGGGCAAGACCGTATGACTCCAATATTTTTACATACAATCTTGCGAAATGTTGTCATTAAGAGAGGTCTTACAAAACTGTGGCAATTGAGGGGGGAGGATTTCTTGAGTCTCTTGTGCCCAGGGCACTGCAACCCCTCTTCTGGAGTCTCACAAGTTAGCCTAATCATCTGAGTTACGCAACAACCGCTTCACTCACCAAAAGATGTACAGCAAAATGTTACAACATGGATTCTGTTGCTCAGGATCGCAGGCCACCAGCAGTGATTTCTTTCAGGATATTAGCTTGATTTCCCTTCCTTTTTGCGCGGGGGTAATTTTCTAAATGGTGGTCGCACTTCTTAAAAGTGTGAATTTTTACCCAGATTTTTGCTGATGTCTTTCTCTTTAGCTGGGTGTACCTTGGTTGAAGATGAAGCAATACCTCTTTCCTAACCAACAAAGGCATTGAGTAGGGGACGAGTAGAAGCACAAGAATCCCTCTTTTTTTCATTTGTTCTCTTTGCTGTTGTCTCCTGAAATGACCCTCTTCTGAGTCAGAGCCTTGTTATTAAGTCCCAATGTGCTCCTTGGTTTTAAACTGACTTCTAGTTAGAGATGGTTGAAATTGATGACAAGACTTTTACATGCAAAGCAGGTAGTCTACTACTGAACTCTGAACCATCCCTGTTGCATTCCTAGTGCCTCAACAAGGCACATTTTATTTCTCTTTTAATAGGAGGCAGTCTGCCTGGGATCTATTTCCTAAGACATTTTATCATTTCTGGATGTGTGCATCAGTAATTCTATATTTTGAATTACGAAATTGCTAAGCAGGCAAATATTTTAAGTGAAATTGTTAAATTTCTGACTCTTGGGACTTGGAAAAGTTAGCAGGATTTTCTGTAGCTCTCCATCGCCCTCTGCTGCCCCAAAACGAAAGTGACTGCCAATGAAAGAGAATATTTGTAGCTCAGGGTTGAAATGAGGGCTCCTAGGTGCTCTCTGAGCTTGCTTGTTTTCTTGCAAACGTTTCATTACCCCAACTAGGTAACATCATTAGCACTGATGATGTTACCTAGTTAGGGTAATGAAATGCTTGCAAGAAAACAAGCAAGCTCAGAGAGCCCCAGGTATCCCTCAAATATGATTGCTTAAATGGGAAGGTGCAATCAACTCTGAGAATCATTATGCTGGATTAAAAGGCTCTGACAATCAGGCAACTCAGCTGGGATCGTCAGAGGCTTTTAAAAGCATTTTTTCAGCCGAAGAAAAAATGCTTTTAAAAGTTAAAAAAAAAAAGCCTCTGATGATTGCACTGCTTAGCTGGGCAGGGGGGGGGTGTTGGGCAGGGATTTTTGCTACCGGTTCTCCGAACCACCCGCTGTCATCGCTACTGGATTGAGCGATCCGTTCCGAACTGGGAGAATTTCACCCCTGGTGTATTGGAAGAGGAGATTGTTTAAGAAATTTTGTATTTTAAGAGGAAGTGATAAGTTACTCAAATGATTTATACTTGTGATGAAGGTGGGAGGTCGCTTCTGCACATATATCTTTTCTTTTTCTGTATTCTGTTCTTTCTTTTCTATTTTTCTTTATATGTTTTTCTTCTTTCTTTTCTGCACCTTCTATTTTTTTTTATTCTATATTTCTTTTAGTTTTTACTTTTGGAATTATAATTTTTAACTAAATAATTATCAAAAGACAATGGCAGAGCTACTTCTTTTTCACGTTTGACAAATGCTGAGTCTAAAGTTGCAGTAGCAGCTTCATTCATCTTTGTCCTCTCTCATCTTTTGGGATAGGAAAAATCTGATGAAAAGAAGATGGCTGAACTGCTCATTCTTCAAAAAAGAAGGGAGGGGGGGGCAACAAAATGCACAAACATTTTTTTTCCAGGGGTGCTTCATAGCTTATTCTGTAATGAGACATTTTCTAACCTAGAAACTGGCACACTCCGTTTATAATTCACATGTTAGAAGGCAGGTCCCTCAACAGGGATCTTTGTAGTCAAATGAACCCTGATAAGTGAAATAATCTCTCTCTCTCTCTCTCTCTCTCTCTCTCCCTCCCTCCCTCCCCCTGTCCCCCTCTTTCCCTCCCTCCCCCCACTCTCTCATGCTGTTTCACAAAATGGAAGTTGAAATTGCCTTCAGGAAATATAGCATGAAACATACAGTGTCGCCCGATTGGGAATGTACATATTGCACACTTCAGAGTACAAAAATAGCAATATTAAGGCTGAAAGTTTCTTGGGGAAATAATCCAGACTCTTTTTACAATATTTATTCAACAATGTCTCTTGTCTTCTCAAACTGCAAACATGTGGAGACACTAGCATACATTAGTCAAAGCTATCCTGGATGAAGGGACAGAAAAGCTTTTGTGTTCCTACCAATACTAATGAATCTACCTCAGAGAATCCTATGCCTCTCAGGATCTCTCTGCCTCATGAGCAGCTGATGAGGAGGTGCATTCCCAGGAGGAAGGAATAACAGTAACAGAGTTGGAAGGGACTTTGGGGGTAACTTAGTCCAACCCCTGCTCTCACAGGAGACCTATACTATTTCTGACAAATGGCTGTCCAGTCTCTTCTTAAAAGCGTTCAGTGATGGGGCACCTACAGTTTCCAAAGGCTATTTTTTCCAATTGGTTAATTGTTCTCACTGTTAGGAATTTTCTCCTTAGTTCTAGGTTGCTTCTCGCCTTGGTTAGTTTCCATCTATTGTTTCTTACCCTGCCTACAGGTGCTTTGGTAAATAAATTGGCTCCTTCTTCATTATGACAGCCCTGCAAGTATTGGAAGATTGCCATCATGTCACCAGGGTCCTTCCTTTTCACTAGACTAGATATATCCAGTTGCTGCAAATGTTCTTTGTAACAATTAAAGAGTAAGAGGCAACAACCTCAAGGTTGTAAGCCGCAATTAAATACAGACCACAACATAAAAATAGGAAGCATAAATTAAAAGTATTGTGCAAATTAATTCGCTTCTGCATGGGATCAAATGCTGACTGCTAAAAATTTGCTGACCTGATCTCACAGTAACACAATTATACTTTAACTCAATTATATTTTAACTCAATTGTCTGTTCATGTAAAAAGCCCTGTAAAACCCGAAGAACATTATACTGCATGAGCTGTGCAGTTAGTTTCTCGTGTTCATTTATTTTCATTCACGAGTTATTACATTTACATTTGATAATGCAATATTAATATGGCATTTTGGCTGTATTGGAATAAATTGTTTGATTTTGGTCATTAATTGAAAAAGGAAAAAAAACTGAACGAGTCATGATGTTGCATTAATTTATTATATATTCAAACTTCTGCTGAATTTTAAACCCTCTGTAGAAGTCTTCGGGCGAGCAAATACACAAATAAAATATCCCTAAAATGGGTAATACAAAATAATCCAGTAGAAATAGCAACAGTAGAAGTGCAAAAAAAAAAAAGAAAGGAAAAGAAAAGAAAAAAGAACAGTGCTAATTGCTAGTAGTTCAGAGAAGATAAATGAGCTTAGCTTCATTTGGCCTGAGTTCAGTGATAATAGTGATAATGCCAGTTGAATCTACATAGGCGCAGCATAGATTTAAAATCAGAATGCTTCAACAATCTGAAATAGAATGTCTCCATTTCAAATATTCTATTTCAGAATTTTACAGTAAGCTTTGTTTCCTTCTCAATTCTTTTCGGTTTGAACCACTCCAGGGGCTCTGGGGCCAGAAGAATCTTTTACCATTACATATTCTTGCCACAGTTAGAACAAAAGTGGTCACAAATGTCCAATAGAACTAGCAATTACCAATAATTTTTGTTGCTCAATAGATTCAGATAATTCTACAGAATGTCCCAGGTTAGGTTCAATCCCAAGATTGAACCACTTTTGACACTTTCGAGTCTTATCACTATTCAACTTGCTAAAGAACTGGGGGGGAGGAAGGGTGAGAAAGAATGCAGATGCCCCAAGAATAGACCATGAGTGTCAAGATCCCACTGAGGTCACTGATGCAAGTATCCAACAAAGAAGTGAGATGTTCTCAAAACAAAAGGATGGTTCGTAATTGGACAATGTGAACATCCATGGGTGGGGAGAAGGCAGAGTTATTGTTTAACCATGCAAGCATTGCACAGGAAAAACCAGAACTGGTTTTGATTCTTCAGTACCGAAATGGTGTGTCCAATAAAGTTTTGCTCTTGGGATTACAAAGTTCCTGAGACTGTCTACTTTTTTGGGATTCACTAGTCGGACCATTGACATTAGGATTCTCACTATAACTGAGGAAAATTGTTTGAGGTTTGATTGGTGAAAGCCAACCCATTGAAATGTGCCTTGAATTGATTAAGGAACTATCACTTCCTTAATAGTCTTCCATTATGGTCATTAAAACTGACTTTTTAGCAAACTTATTCTGAATCAGTTGAAACTTCCAAACAGCTTTCACAGGCTGTGCCACATGTATTGCACTGTAGACAGGTGGAATATCTCTTCTAAGAAGGAGACACAGCTGTCATCTCAACTAAAGTTAACAAAAAATACCTCTTCCTATGGCATCTCCATAAGCACAACTAAATCTCAAAACTTTCTGAAGAATCATTCTAATTTTTTTAACCTTATGCGATTAAACTTTCTATTCTATTCTATGAACTGCCCCCGGAAATACGTAAGATCTCCGACTTCCGGGTATTTCGTTGCACACTCAAGACCCTGTTGTTCCACCAGGCTGGGCTATCAACATAACAATTTTAAATTGGGTTTTTAAATTTCTGGGGTTTTAAAATTTAGCCGAATTTATTTAATAATTTTAAACTTTTTAACTGATGTTGTTTTGTGTTTTTAATAGGCTGTACACCGCCCTGAGTCCTCTGGGAGAAGGGCGGTATAGAAATAAAATTATTATTATTATTATTATTATTATTATTATTATTATTATTATTATTATTATTATTATTCAATGTCTTGTAAGATCTTATAAGGTCTTAAATATATTTATTTATTATCACACCTTATATTTATTGTCACACCTGAACAATATCTCCAGACTAAGTTGTATATTGTTATAATATTAATTCTGTCATCCTCATCATTATTATTATATTGATACGACTCTCCATTATAGATTTTGGGAAGTTTGCCTAACATGAAATAAAAGATAGTATTAAAATGCAAGATAACTTAAGAAGACATTTAAAATGCAGTTTCCTTCAGGTGAACTTCCTTACAGTCAATTAGCCGCTAAGATTTTTTTTTTAATTACACACTGAAAACTCAGGTTTAATTGTTAGATTGACGTAAACTTGTCTCAAGAGATGTTGTGGTCCAGTAGTTATGGTATTGGACTACAATTGGGGACCAATAAAGGAGAATATTTGTAGCTCAGGATTGCAATGAGAGGTGCTCTCTGAGCTTGGTTGTTTTCTTGCAATCATTATCATTATCTGAGAACAAACCCCAGTGGTGGGTTCCTCCCAGTTCGGCCCGGTTCTCCCGAGCTGGTAGCGGTGACGATATGATGTCACCAAACTGGTTCTGTCCTCCCTACCACCACCACCACCCCCCCCCCCGTGGTTTGGCCAGTCACTCTTAGATCAACCATTTTTCATAGGATTACTAAAGAGGGATATCTGTGGAAGTGATCTTGTGCTATTGGAGGAGATGCTGGATATGAAATCCATTGAATAAAATAATTGTTGAAAAAACATTAGCTAATAAAAATAGATTGGTCTCCTTCTGAAAAATTATAAACTCTGTGATAATTGATCCTCTCTGGAGAAGTTGTTTTACAATTAATGGCTAGCTAGGAACACATACAACCGCACCTCTGGAAATAATTTAAAGATTAGGTCAATAGTAATGGGAAAAGGTGATTTTCCAAGCACTTTAATTCCCAAACTTTAAGTGTTTTCATGAGTAAAACCAATACTTTTAACTAAGGGCCCAAAATAGAACAATCCCATGCACAAATAAATCATTGTCATCGTATGAATGTATGAATATATTATTGGATAATATGAATGAGTCAGCCAATCCAAGCAAATTATTTTGACCAGTTGCTATTTCTAGTTCCCTAAATGCAGATCTATATATAACATATTGCAACAGTCAAAATGGGAATGTACCAAAACATAATTAAAACAATTTAAAGTTTGCAAGCCTGCTTCTTCAATAGGCACGTGACCTAGTGAAACTAAATTGGACATTGACTGAACAGGAAATTCACTACTGACAATGTTATTTCCATCTAGCTTAAAATGTTTTATTTATTCATTCTCATTTGGTCCATTGGTTGCACAATGGTTAGAATGCAATACTGCAGGCTACTTCTGTTGACTGCCAGCTGCCAGAAGTTCAATTCTCACCAGCTCAAGGTTGACTCAGCCTTCCATCTTTCCGAGGTCAGTAAAATGAGGACCCAGATTATTGGGGGCAATATTCTGACTCTATAAACCACTTACAGAGGGCTGTAAAATGTTCAGAAATGGTAAATAAGTCTAAGTACTATTGCTATTGCAACATCCGACAACAGCTCCAGAAAGTTTCAGTTTTACCTCCATAACATTGGACGCCAACTATATATTAGTGTTATCAAAGACCAAATCTCCAGATATATTATTTTTGTGGATTCATGTGGCAGTAAAGAGCATTGAAGGTGGGGAACTGGGGAATACAGCAGGTATTGAAAGAGTTGTACGCATCTGTGTTTATGCATAATAATTATTTGTATTATATTATTACTACATGTATATTCCCTTTTTAAAGAGACACATTGTTAGTTTGCTGGACTAGGAAATGGACCAGTGATGAAATCTAAAATTTGTTACTACCAGTTCTGTGGGCGTGGCTTGGTGGGGGGGTAATGTGACTGGGTGGGCGTGGCCAAAAATTTTTTTTACATTTAAAACCATTTTTACATGTAAAACCATGTAAAAAAATGCTTTCAAAAGGCTCTGACGATCCCAGCTGAGTTGCCTGATCATCAGAGGGTTTTAAAAAAACCCTCTGCCGATTAGGCAACTCAGCTGGGATCATCAGAACCATTTAAAAGAAAAAAACTGATTGGCAGGCAACTCAGCTGGGATCTTTAGAGCTTGGATCGTCAGAGCTTGGATCATCAGAGACATTTAAAAGAAAAAAAGCCTCTGATGATTGCGCGGCTCAGCTGGGCATGGGGGGCGGGGGCAGGGATTTTTGCTACCGGTTCTCTGAACTGCCCGCTGCCATCACTACCTACTCACCCGAGCCAGTCCGAACCGGAAGCATTTCACCCCTGAAATGGACTGACTATGGCAGTGTAAATGTACTAAGTGACAGCCAGTCAATTAATATTTTCAAACCCAACCCAATGTCACAGGGTCATCGTTGTGAGGATAAACTTAAAGACGAGAGTATCATACCATTATTCTCTTTTGGCATTTTCAGTAGCTCCCCGGAAGCATCGGAAAAAAATTTGTCAGTTGTGGGCCACTAATCCTGTAAGAATGCCAATGCCAATGTTAAAAGTGTAGCAAACTGAGTGTGTGATAGTGCAGACTGCAGGTCAGGATTCTGCGGGAAGAATAAGGCGTGTACTGAATTCAAAATTCTATATTCTAACATGACCTTTTTCCAGAAATAGATTTTCTAGAAGAAATGATTTCCAAGGTTCGCGAAGTCTGGATCAGTACATTCTAGAAGAAAAATGGAACATTCAGAAAGAAAATCACATATTCTATTAATGTTTTACACATTTATAGACCCAACAGGCACCAATCTGGAACTGATCAGCAGCAGTAGACTGTGAAGGGGTCAAAGCAGGGGTGAAATCAAGCAGGTTCTGACAGGATCTGGAGAACTGGTAGCGGAAATTTTGAGCAGTTTGGAGAACCTGCAAATACCACCCCTGGCTGGCCCCAGAGTAGGGTGGGAATGGAGATTTTGCAATATCCTTCCCCTGGTGTGGGGTGGGAATGGAGATTTTGCAGTATCCTTCCCCTGATATGCCCACCAAGCCACACCCCCAAGCCACACCACACCACACCACGCCCACCAAGCCACGCCCACAGAACTAGTGAAAAAAATTGGATTTCAGCACTGGGTCAAAGCCATCTAAGTAAATATACAATCTGCTTTCTTTAGCAAGCAGGCCATTCTTATAAATCCTGATATTTCCTGAATCATCTGGATTTGAGTGCTTGACTGCCTGATGGTTGTATTTTTACTTGATGCCTTCAGATTGGTGGAAGAACCAGTAGTTACAAGATTTATTCTGCTTGCTTACTCTTCTGTGGTGGTCTGATTTTCATGTTGCCTATTGGAACTGTTTGACCATGCTTTCCTGAGCCAATAGAATACGTAATGACCTTAGCCTATGTGTTACTAAAGATAAACTTCATGTTTTGCCAAGTCTTTATATAATCCAAACAACACAACCACTGACAGCAGAAAGAAGGGAAATCATAAGTTTTTCAGCAGTACAATTTTGGGGAGAGAAGATGTGATATTCTGATTTATTTTTTTTTTAGATTTATATGCCGCCCTTCTCCAGAGACTCAGGGAGGCTTACAATGCGCTAAGCAATAGCCTTCATTCTTTTGTATATTTATACAAAGTCATCTTATTGCCCCCACAACTGGGTCCTCAATTTACCTACCTTAGAAAGGAGGGAAGGCTGAGTCAACCTTGAGCCTTGGCGAGATTCAAACCTGCAGTAATTGCAGGCAGCTGGTCTTAATAACCAGCTTAATAACAGGGTGCCTTAGACCACTGTATTACCAAGGCTCTTAAATATGTCTACCAAGGCTCTTAAATATATCTATCTACCAAGGCTAATTAAATATATCTAGAGATGTGGGGGGAGAGGTTGTGAGGGAGGGAAAGAGAAGCAGAATAGAATATCTTAGAATCTAATGTTACATTCTACCCTACATTTTACTCATGTCCTGTTTCTCTCACAGTTGATTTACACTAGGGATAATAATGATTTCTCAGGCAAAATAGGGAATTCCTGCATGCGGGGTAGGGCAGACCATTGGTATTTTATTTTATTTCACACATTTAAACTTTGCAAAAACAGCTGCTAACTTGTTCTTTTTCTTTATTTTCCCTTTGGGCAATCCAGTTGTTGAATTTTCTTTTTTAAATTTTTTAAAATTCCACCTTTATTATTTTCATAAATAACTCTAGGTGTCGAACATACCTAATACTCCTTCCTCCTCCTATTTTCCTCACAACAACCCTGTAAAGTGGGTTGGGCTGAAAGAAAGTGACTGGCCCACAGTCATCCAGCCAGCTTTTATGCCTAAGGCAGGACTAGAACTCACAGTTTCCTGGTTTCTAGCCTGGTGCCTGAACTGCAAGACTCAACTGGCTGTTTTCCCTTTTTTTCTTTGGCAAACAAATTTCCCTTTGTGAGCAAAGTCAAGCAATACTTAGCAATGACTTTTCTTTTGCTTTTATTGAATATGAGCTTATTCAATAATAACCCGCTCCCAGGTGGGCTCAGCATGAGGATTTCTCCCCAACGTGCGTGTCATCACTCCTGGGTTGAGGCAACCTGCAAAGGGGTTGTGGAGCATCTCCGTATCAGCATCCCTCCAACCTGCGTATGTGCTTGGCAGCAGGGAAGAGGGAGGGGGGGGGAAGAGAGATCTTGGTAGCCTTGGCAACGCCCAGAGTGAAAGCAAGAATTCACACCCTGCCCAGGATGCTTGAGAAGAATAATGCTGCCTTTTTTCTAAGCAAACCATCCAGCAAACAACTGCGTGGTTGCCGAGAGCTTGTTGCTCAGTGCGCATTGCCCTCCTTCAAAGTGGCGTTTTGCTCCCAAAAGGGAGGGCCGACTTTTTCAAAGTGAGCTCCTCCGATGACGTGCCTAGAGGCTGATGCCTAGCTGCAGTGTCACTGCAATGGCTGAGGGGCTGGGGCTTGGATGCTTACAATGAGCTCATTTTCCCAGGAGGAAGAAAAGCAAGGATCGGGGGCATCACCGGGCTACTGCAACCTTCTTGTGAAAATTCCCTTCTAGCTCCTTCCTTATTTCACCTGGCCTGGTTCTTCCTTGTAAGACTGTGTTTGCAGGGTGAGCAGATTTTTCTTTTAAAAAAAAAACAACCAAACAGGAAAAAAAGAAAAGAAAAGAAAACCCTGCACAGTTGATTCTCAGCCCTTTCTCATCTTTCCTCCTTTTCTTCTCTCCTCCTCTCAATGCTTTCTCAGACTGGCTTGCCGAATCACCCTCTCAACTATTTGGAGGATAAAAAATATAACATCTGGAGCAGTCAGGGATGGAGTGGACCTTTTGAATTGATTTTTCAAAATGACAAAATGAGGTAAATGGCAAAACGTCCCAACCAAAAACCCAAAAACCCAACAACTCCAAATTGCAATCTGTCTGCTACAAACAGCCGACAGGTTCTAGGATGAAGCATACCACAAATGCATGGACTGATACTATCACCAGGTAAAGCAAACAAGGAAAGCTGGAGCATGCCTGTAAGGTTAGTTTCCATACTGATTTGTGTCTCTCTTTCTTTCGATCTGAGTGGAACTGGTATCTCTGCACAGTGTTATATAAAACCTTTTTTTGTGCGTTTTTTTTTTCCCCAGGCAAATGGTTGCCAGATCCTGGTTTGCATGTACTGCTGGCAAAATATGTCTATGTAACAAGTAAAGTAACCTAAAGAGTCCCTATTAAATACAGAAAGCTTCTCCTCTTGTCATTGAAGATAATCAGGATGGTGGGACTGGAGAAAAGCAGGCCTTTACAATTCCGTGTTATATTTTATTGCATAAGGCAGCTTTATTCCAATGCTTCCGACTTAAGGAGTGAGTATAACTGCCTATGCAAGATGTTGCAGATACTTTTTTCAGATTAGCATGGATGTCATTATCAGCCTCTGGCAGATTCCAGAGAGCTCCTTTTCCTGGGAACATGACACAGGTAATTCCCTGACACAGCTGACATTCCATTTGTGGCCAATGAAACCCACTGGGATTAAATCCTAGATCAAAGTGGAATTTCTTATTTCACTGCCTCTTCGTCTCTTCTCAATGAAACCCGCTGGGATCAAATCCTAGATTAACGTGGAAATTCTTGTTTTATGGCCAGCTTTTCCCTTGTCGATTATAAATAGCACTTTGACCTGTTAAGTGTCGTATATTTCAAGCGATGGAGCTAAAAATGCTGCGCTTAGTTTATAGACAGTCACAGGGTTACTGTGCTACTGTTTTTCTTTAATCTCTGAGCATCCAGATGTATGAATTATTCTCTCGGAAGACCTGAACTCTGCTGAGCCTAGTTGATGTGTGGAAAGCCATGTGTTTCTGAACCAGGTTCTGCTACGCCTTAAAGAAATATTTGCAGGAACTTTTGTGTGCATGTGAAATAATGCAAGGGGCTAGAGATAAGAGGCAGCACTTACTTCAAAGTTTAATAACCTTCTTGTGCTTGTGTTAAAACAAGGAGGATAATACTAATGAGAAAGGGAAAGGATGGTCCAGCTGGAAAAATTAGAAGAGCAATTTCAGAAAGATGCTGATGGTAAAATTCTGGGTATCTATACCTGGTAGCCTTCATTGAAATCAATAGGATTTACTTATTTCTATATGATAAGGTTACAGTATTTTGGAAAGAAGGAATAGCTTTGCAGATCAAACATATAATTATCAAAAGAAAAAATGTTAGATTTCTTTTTCCATTTAGCTGCAATCTAAGCTTATCTACCTCGAGGGGGAAGCATAATATTGGATTGCACAATATTATCGGAAAGATGTTACTTTTGATTATTTAATTTTCCTTCAATTCTATGAATTTTTGTTACGTATATTGGTGTTGTACTTCAGTAGATTTACCATTTACTCAACTCATTAAGTTTTGTTGCTTCAAAGGAAATTTGTGGAAGCTTTCAAAACCTTACCTTGGTATTTATGAGTAACATTTCCTTAGGGAAATCGAGACATTTATCTTTCAGAAAGACCTAGCAAGAAGCAAATGGGTTTTTAACAGTAACAGCACTCACTGAGCCATACTCTAAGTCCCTGAAGTATATAGAGTCCAAAAGCATATTACCGTGCCATTTTAAAATCTATTTTTGGTCATTGTTTCTTCCTGCAACATGCATGATCAGCCCCTAATAATGGTGAAATAAATATATATGGATGGTCAGTTACATTTGTCCTGTTCGTGCAACACAGATGGTATGCCATATTGTGTTGTTCAAAAACCATAATGCATAATACAATGATTTATATAGTATGTTCTTTTAAAAAGCTATTAGAAAATATTGCTTAGAGAACTCATAGTAAAATTACAATGTGCAGCATAGACTTCCACATGATAGATCAATATTATCTAAATGTTGGTGTTCATTGCTTCAGGGGATTACAAATATCAGTGTTTGTTCACTGCATAATATGACATTTAAGATTATTTCTGCATTCATACTCATTTGTAAATGCATTCTTCTTTTTGTGTTATGTCCGCTTTTCAGAAAGTTTTGTTGGATGTTATTGAAAATGTACAAAATCTGGCATGCTTTGCTGAAATTCTTCACCTAAATCGCTAATTTTTCTCCTCTCACAAGCGTTACTTTTACTGTTGCAGATATCTATATTTATAACGTAGAGATACAGAGATGAAATACAGAGATAAAATTTATTCACTTCATGTGACTAGTGTGTTGGGCTGCTACTAGGCAGCTGCAACTGCCTCATGTTAGTGCAGAGATGTGGAAAATATTTCTCATCTCTCATTTCTCTTCCGATATCTCTGAACTACTATTTCTCAAAATGTTTTTGAATGACTATTCCCTGAATCCTTATCTTTTATGGCCATGCTAATTGTGTCTGATATGAGTTATATTTCAGCAAAATCTGAAAGATTCATTTTGGTTTAGTTACAGAAGCAGTCGATAAATGCATCTAATTTGGCCTATGACATCTCCAAATGGACTTGTCCTGCTACTCGTGGTCATTATGTTTTATGTGTTTAATATAACAGAGATTTTTACTGCTTTATGTTTTATTTCATGTTAAATGGCCTAAAATGCATTTGAATTAACTCGACCTCTGTCATAACTAAAAGAGAACATAGAAATATATTAAAGGAATAATGATGAAAGGGTTTTTTGTTCATTTCTTTGGCCTCTCCACTTCTTTAAGAGATATAATTTACTATTATACTGTATATTGGACAAACTATATTTCTTTATATGATTTTGCATAGATATAAGCTCCTTTTAAGGATTTGTAATGTCAGAAATGTTCTTGAATGATGCCGTTCTTTTCTTTCCATTTTCCATTTTCATTTCCTTGTTTATATTGACTTTTTCTGGAAGATACGGGCAGATAATGGAAAGAAAATTTAAACCCATTTGCCATGCTTTCATAAATTTCCTTCCTTTTATACTTAAACCTCATATCCTAACCATGCATCCTTGACTTCAACAAACTTTCTTTTCATTAAATATGATTAGGATTGTGCTATTACAATACAATACAATTCTTATTGATTTGGACATAAACATTCTTGATTTCCAGAGCTTCAAGAAACATGTCATGATGAATGGTTAAGCTTTTGTTGCTGATTATTATAATATATGAATGAATGAGTTCTGGGATGTTGTAGTTCAGGGGTGTCAAACTCAATTTCATTGAGGGCCGCATCAAAGCTGTGGTTGACCTCGGGGGGAGGGCGTGCGTATGTGGCTGACTGGGTGGGTGTGGCCAACTGGGTGGGTGTGGCCAGCTTGATGCTACTCCCCAAACTGCTAGCGTGTTTCCTCTTCACACTGGGTAGACCGGACCAAAGCCGCACAGGCCAGCCCCTTACATTTTCTTGGACAACTGTGCAGGCCAGATCCAACCACATTGCGGGTCAGATTCAGCCCACAGGCCTTGAGTTTGACAGCCCTGTTATAGTACATTGTCATAGTATATATGTGGATCCAAGCCATGTGGCCTTTTGTACTGACATATGGAAATTTTTACAATGTGCAGATTTTCTAAGTGCTGTCCAACACATTTTGTCCAATAACTACTGGGACCACCATGTCCAGTTTATCTCATAACTCTTTCAACTTTGATTTTCAGATTTTGATACTTTGGGATCTTCTCAATTCTTTGATTTCTATTCCATCCCCTGGTGTTGCCATATCAATTAACCAAGCTTTCTTCTTTTCAAAATTAAATCTTGTGTGTTATGCACCAAGACTTTATCTATTGGTGGCTCCCTGGGTAGCTAAGACGCTGAGCTTGTCGATCAGAAAGGTTGGCGGTTCAAATCCCTAGTATAGGTCTCCTGCATGAGCAGGGGGTTGGGCTAGATGACCTCCAAGGCCCCTTCCAACTCTGTTACTGTTACTGTTACTGTTTGAATTTGGAAATCTGACAATATTTAAACCTGCTCATTTTCAACTATTTCAACACTAAGTTCCCATCAATTTTTCATTACTGGCACATGATAATTTTTAAGATGTCCCATTTAATCATTTTATGACTGGGTTTTATCATTGTTTATAGTCAATTTGTGCAATCTTCCTGCCTGAGATGACTATATGATCTTACTTTTTCTTCGGCTTCTTTGCACAATCTGTACTTTGAATCATGTGATTCAATTTTGGCCTTGACTGCATTAGTTCAAATAGCTTGCTCTTGAGCAGCCAAAAATATCTCTTAATGCTCCAGTTACAACCCATTGCTAGATTTTATCTTTATCCACTTTCCCTTCAATCTTTTATAGAAATTGATCATACAATGCTTTTACTTTCCAGCATTCTGTTCATGATTTTAATTATATTATTTTGATGTTCATGTATTGTTTCCTGTACATTCAGTAAGTTCTCATTTTTAATTTGCATTAATGCTTTTTCTTGATTGGCTTTTACATAATCAGGCAATGCATGCTTTTCTTCTTCAACAGTTTGACTTGAAGTACATCTCTGCCTCCATTTCTTCAGGTCAGATATAAATCTATCAATTTCAACTTTTGGGGTGTAATACTGAATGGTCATTTTTTTCTTTCAGTCCAAATTGTCTAGTTCAGCTTGGGTCCAGTTAATAATTCAAGCAATGTATCATGTCACTGGTATAGCCCAGACGTTTATGGTTTTCATGGTGTTTCAACCATTCAATTTTGTCTTTAACAGTTTTTTTCATTCTTTGGATGTACTCTTTATATTTTTAATTTTTTCATGGTTAATTTTATCCAACTGTAAAATGCTCAGATAATTGTAGTCTTCATCCTTATGGCTCCTGGTGGTTTGACCATTCAGTATTTCAATTCCCATACTGTTCATGATTCTGCCCAGATTTATTATTACCATAGCATATTTCTCTAGGTCAAATTCTATGGCTAAATCTGTGCTAAAAATACTTACAGTGTTTGTCAATTATTGGATTTCACTGAAAGTGGATCATAGCAATGACAAATAATAAGGATGATAATGGGTTGCCCTGGAAGATGCCTCTTCTAATGTTGACAAGCCTATATTTTTCATTTCCAACCACTGCTTCATTATTTTTTCCATAAACATTCTAATATTTTTACTGACACCAGTTGTTTCCAAACATTTAATGATCCAATTTTGTGGTAATGAATCAGACAACTTTTTATAATCAATCCAGACGTATTATTATGATGTATTTATTTTTATATTTTGGCCATTATATTTCACCATAAAAAACAAAATCTTGCGTTCTTAAAACATACCATTTGGGAGTTGGATCAAATTCCTTACTTCCAATTTGTATGTTCCCAGTGAGTGAACATGTTCTAATATTGAGATAAAGTAAATAATGAATTCTTTGGTTCTTCAGATGATCTCAGTTGTAACATGTGCATTTGAAAGCATTTGAGATCTCACAATTTATAGGTTAGGTCCAGTGGTCGGTTGCTACCAGTTTGCCCTGGATCAGGTGAACTGGTAGCAGCGGTGGCGGGAGGCTCCACCCATCCACCTGGATGTCTCTGCGCATGCGAACCATGAGCAAACCGGTAGCGACGGGATTTGAAACCCACTACTGGTTGGGTCCCTCATTCCCAGCCCCAAAATTTCTTCTTTTCTATTCCTAAGCCTAAGCATCCTTTTGTATTATTATTTTTCAATCACAAATTAAGCCATCCCATTAAAATATATATATATATGAAAATCTCTAGTAATAATTACTCTCCACATTTCATGATGAACCTGGCAGTTTTTTATAGTACTCAACTCTTCACTTATTATTTAAGTGCTTCTTCTCCCACACTAATTATGTGCCAGACATTTGATGACAAAATTGATGTTCAGATCAAAGGCAAAGCCTTTAGGGTAAAGCATCTGTTATATCTAGGTGGTTTAGACAGCTCTTTTCTGTATAAAGTTCTGAGGGCAAAAAGCATCCAAAAAGCAATATTATAGTTCTTACTCCAGTGTTGGATGGTATCCTTCAACATTGGATGGTGGAAACTAGATTCTGATTCTTTCCCACATTTCTCATTCCCATAGGTTTTTCAGGTCAAGAAATCTGAATTTGGTGTCAAAGGGGGATTTAATAGGATGCATTTTGTGCCTATATCCTATTCCTATATCCTAAATTCCTCTAGCTTCCTACTACTAGTCCATGTTAGATTTTTTAAAAAACAGCTCCAGATTTATTTCCTTTCACTACTTACAATAGAAGAATTGTTGTGTTACTGTTTTACTAGAAACAAAACCCAAATTTAGGAAGAACAATAAACACTATTCAAAACTAATTCCATCTTGCTGGTCTGTTAGTGGTGGAATACTTAGAAATAAGTTTGCTTGATGAATACTCAATTCAATACAATTCATCTGCTGAAAGCTGGTTAGCATATTGATCATTTATTCATTTTTTAAAATATTTCATAAAATGAAACTTTTTTAAAAAATATGATTCATTAAATATGATATCACAACAACTTTAGTTTAATTCTGCTTTATTATGAAGCAAAAAGTTTGTGAAAGCATGAAAACTCAAAATTTATTTATTTATTTATTTATTTGTTTGTTTGTTTAGACTTATATGCCGCCCTTTCTCCGAGAGGACTCAGGGCGGCTCACAACAATAAAACAGAAAAATAAAACAAAAACTCCGGGTTAAAAGTTACACATAAAATCCCTAAATAATATTAATGCAACAGCTGTTGCTGCTGCTGCTACTACTACTACTAATCAGTTGGGATTTGAATTCAGCAAGAGTCTTTGTCAAAGGATGTGCTCCAGTTCATACACAGAGTATTGAAAGAATATTGAAATTTAGGAGTCTGGTTGCACCTTTCTAGACTAACAAAGAATATTTAAAGCATCTCCTAATTTTTGGCTTCCATAGACTATGACAGTTCACTTCCTGCATAAAAGAAAAGGACACCAACAAAACCCCAACAAAATTAAAAATTGTCCAATTTTATACACAAAGTACAGAAACAAGATTGAGGAGCGTGTTCTTCATCTTGAAATTCTGATTTTAATTGAATATAACGTTGGCTCTTTGTCTTCTCTGTCCTAAGTTGGTTTATATTATATTATAGCCGCTCACAGTCATTTGGTTGAATTGGGTGGCTATAGAAATTGAATAACTGACTGACTGAATGAATAAGCGAATGAATGAATGAATGAATGAGTCCTACATTGGAGAAGGGCGGTATAGAAATTTAAACAAACAAATAAATAAATAAATAAATGACTGATTTTTTTAAAAAAAATACAAAGAATAAGACCTTGAGTAATGTATGCCTATATATTGCCAAAAGGGGCACAATGATTTCCCTGAAATGTTATATTTTGGATTGCAAGTGTTGACCCAAATTTATAACTTGATATAATTGAAATAGAAAATGCATTATTACATGTGACTAACTAATTAACCAACCAGCCATCCAGGGGCTAATTCTGGATGGGCAGCATCAGAGCTCCTCTCCTTTCTTAACAGCTTTCAAAATTACCTGTGTTTCCCCAAAAATAAGACCCTGTCTTATTTTTTTTAACCCCGAAATAAGCGCTTGGCCTTATTTTTGAGGAAGTCTTATTATTTTGAGGCACGTGGACAGGGCTCCTCTTGCCATCTTACCTGATTTCCAGCTCTATCTCCCTAACCAGAGGAAATGGCGGGGACCAGCTGCACATGTGTTTACATATTTTCAGGGAGGGCTTATTTTCAGGGAGGGCTTATTTTAGCGCATGCCCTGAAAAGCCCGATTGGGCTTATTATCCGGGGAGGTCTTATTTTTGGGGAAACACTTTATTATTGTTATTGTTGCTATTGGATCAATGAATAATACAATTGGATTAACTCATAAATATAATGACGGCAGCATTATCTAGATTATGAATGTAATTACAAATCAGAAAAATATTTATCAAGTACATACAAGATTTGTAGTTCTACCAGGAAATTCACTATGTGTTCACTGCACTAAATTATACAATATGATAATGAAGTTTCTGTTTATTATGATTGTGCACACATTGATAACTATTTGGAATGATTACAGGTCATAAGCACACCAAATGTATCAGAATTAAAACAAGATGGTAAAATACAGTAAGATAAGAAAATGAACAGAAAGAACCAGATACAGTAGAATAAGAGCAATGGGGCACACTGAAATGCTACACAATACCCAATCTACATTATATAACCTAAAATTAACCCAAAATTAACTTGCTATTAATAAAACATGAATTTAGCAGGCTGAAAATACAAACTTAGCAATGGCTTGAGTTGTTTTGAGACCTTGGACTACCAAAAGGGAGTTTTACATATGGTCATCCAGGGAATGGCTGAATAGATGTTAAGAGCTGGCTAGGCTTATCTCTACAGCACAGAAACATATGGGCCAGTGATTCAAAGTTCCTAGACTGAGAGTGACAAATCCTTTTAGCACGGCCATTCTTCTAAAACTTGCACTCAAATGTAGTTGACAACCGGGTGCCAAAGCACAGAAGAGTAAAGACCCCATGAGGTTTATTAACTATAAGCTGGTTAAGATACCAGACTGCTTTTAAGTGGAACTTGCTGTGTTCCAATTGTATTCCAGCTGGCACTTTCCTATGTTTGGTTTGCTATTGTACAGCCAGTATCTTTTGACTCAAAATTGCCATTATCTGGTTTTGTCTCAGTAGCAACAGTGCCTTCGGTGCAAAGCCCATTTTCTGAACTCTTGTCTCCCGTTTGATGTTTCTAGGTGGATTGAAGTCTGACTAGCAAGATAAAAAAATGTTAAACCTTAGATTGAAGGTTAATTTTTACCCAGTATTGAAAAATGTTTAGCCATGCCCTTGTCTCAATCATCAGCAGACCTGCCTCCAAAAGTAGAACTACATTACGAAACATGCTGATTGAGGAATTCTGGGAGTTGACACCCTGGCGAATTCTGGGAGTTGAAATCCATATATCTTAAAGCTGCAAAGGTTGAAAACATTGATGTAACTGATAACTGGATCTAGCGGAGCCCTGTTTAGAAGCTGGCCAACATTTGGCCATATACAAATGCAGTGGAATTGGGATAAACTCTAGGAAATAATTGCTTCTATGCTTCTTAACACATCCAATGAAATTTGGATAATATGGGCATTTCACTTACTGTGTTGTTGCAGCACAGATCCCAATTTAAAAAAAAAAAAACTGTCTGATTAGATTCCTATTAAGTCACCAAAGCAATTTTTTAATAAACCCTTCCAAAGTGCATGCTATTAGTTAACTCATAATTGGTTTGTTGTAAATGATCCTTGCTAGAAAACAGATAATCCCCCATGGCTCTTCTTATCAAAGTAAGTATGGTGATAAAATGAATATGTCATCTACATATAAAAGTACAGCTATTGATATATTTGCCAACTTTGGAGGGTGATTCTCTTCTTTAATACCCCACAATTGCATTAAGGTAATAATTAAATAAAAATTATTTAATAAAGCCAGAATACACCATTGCTTATCTTCCTTGTTGGTTACATCTAAAAGATGACTCGTAGTATTTCATCTTCCCCTTGGTTTGGTGTTGCAATGAAATGCATATAAAAGGGTAAGAAGCTACCTATTGGAGAAGATTCAAACATTATGTCAAACATTTCCCCTGGCAATTGATCAATTGACCATGGTGGTGCAGTGGTCAGAATGAAGTAGTGCAGGCTAACTCACTGCTCACTCCAGGAGTTTGATTCTGAGTGGCTCAAGGTTGACTCAGCCTTCCATCCTTCCAAGGTTGATAAAATGAGAACAATATGCTGACTCTGTAAACCGCTTAGAGAGGGCTGTAAAATGCTGTCAAGCTGTATATAAGTCTAACTGCTATTGCTACTTGAGACTTCCAACAAGAATGAGTAGAACTGATTTAGGAGCCTGAGCAAAATGATATCAAACCCTGATCTAGTAGAAAGTAACCCACTCTGAACCATTCCTGTTCCTTACCTATCAGTTTTTCATCTTCTAACCATTCCAGAAGTTTCTAATAAATATGTCTAATATAGACCTTACTAGTTATATTAAAAGGCACACTTTACATGAATACTTAACATCCAGCTGCCTGCAATTACTGCGAGTTCAATTCTCACCAGGCTCAAGGTCGACTCAGCCTTCCATCCTTTCTAAAGTGGGTAAAATGAGGACCCGGTTTGTGGGGGCAATAAGCTGACTTTGTATAAAATATACAAAAGTATGAAGGCTATTGCTTAACGCATTGTAAGCCGCCCTGAGTCTCCGGAGAAGGGCGGCATATAAAAATAAATAAAAATAAAATAAATAAAAATAAATAAAATACAGCAGATATGGCTGCTTTAAAGACACAACTTTACTACTACTTCATGATATCAGCCACATCTTTTTTGCCTGTATACCTTTTCCGTTACCAAAGGACCTTGAGAGTTAAAATAGCTTGTACTGTATGAAATCAGTGCTTTAATGAAGAGCAGAGAGATATTGTCCATACTTAAAGTCCAAAATATTTCTTCCAACTTCTTTTCAGACCGTGGACAGCCCTACTCTTATATCTGTAGAATGTTCACACAAATGATTATATCTTACATAGCAATATTGCTTAGTGTGTTTCATTAATGGACCTTAACCCAGTATAGATTTAAAAGTAAAAAAGCTCAAAATAGGATAGGATTTCAAATAGGATAAATATGCACATTTGTTTTACATCATTTGAATCCAATTAAATTATGGAAAGCTGGATAATTTCATGTGAAAGTTTATAAAATAAAATGCAGTTTCAAATCCAGCACACACAATTGCTTTGAACGTGGGGGGGGGATCTATCCATCTTAATTGTTTTCCTTATTAATTATTCTAATAGTTATAATAATTATTCTATTATTCTAATAGTTTGGAGATATCTATTGCAAATTGATATTTCTTTCAAGTAGACCCATCAGTGGAAACTGTAAATTCATTTGTCTTGACCAGTTGGGTACAGATAACTCCCAGGGAATCTGATGTTGCACAGTTTGGGGTTTTTGTTGTTGTTGTTGTTGTTATATACCCATTTACATACTTTATATTGATTAATGCCTTATATTTCACAGTTTTGGTATAATGCTGAATCATAGTAGATTTTCTCTGTATCTTTGCTCTGATCTGTATCTTTGCTAAATTGATACAGTTACAGTTGATATGTAATCTAATGAAAGATTGTCTCTTGGAAGTCAAACTATATAAATATCCAAACTGACAGTTGTTCTGTTAGTTGGTTTTCTGAGGATAAGTGATTGGCACTGTGGTATTAGAAATGTTGAACTAGGTGAACATTTGATTTCACACAGAAAAGTTCTTCTTATATACTTAGCATTTTTATTATGGGCTCCTCAAGCAGTGGTGCTAATAGTAGTAACACCAGGAAAATAATGATAATAGGATGCTTTCTGACATTATTATTACCAGCAACCCAAATGAAATGGGTACTTTTAAATGCAAAAGACACTCAGTTACACACAATTTGGTAATTTGTTAGGATATCTATTTTATATAAGTGGACCATATCACTAGCCCTCGCTAATCTTCTACCCTTCATACTAGCCAATATGTATTGGTACTAATTCAGATTTTTGGCTGCAACCAGGGGTGAAATGCTACCGGTTCGCTCCGGTTTGGGAAAACCGGTAGCGGCGACAGTGCGAGGTTCCTCCCACCCAACTGGATGTCATTACTTCTTGGTTTTAACCAGGAGGTAACCTATTTTTTGACCCTCTGCGCAGGGCTTTGTCTCTTATGGGAAAAACTTGTTTGGTACTCATTGTTTTTCACGCCTTCCAGGACCAATTAACGATGAGTACTGAAGTCCCACTATATCTACTTGGGCGTACAAACCATGATAGACACAACTACCTCTAAATGTCCTCCCCATGTCAGGTTTCTGCTTGGATCTCTGTGGCTCTGTATGCAATAAAATAGGCATGGATATAGTTAGAATGCACCAAGTATGCATTTCATATAGTATATTACGTACAATACAATAAATCTGGATGGTCTTTGCATAACTTTGCATTCTAACTATATCCAGGAACTTTGAGAGTTTTAACTGCTTTCACATTTTTATTCAAATATTCCGAGGATGATACTTCTAACTCCTGCAGGAATGATCAATGGAAGCCTTAAAATCAATACAATTCAATTTAGTGTATTAAAGAGTTATGGCTCATGTACCATATATCTAGGATAACTCTATGTATTACCTAAAAAAGGAGACAAAAGACTATAGAGATCTGCACATCTCTATATGCTAAACTCTACAAATTTGCAAATTTAGCAATAAATCGCTGCAACAACTGCACTCCATATCGTATCAGAAAGACCAAGCAAATGAGATGTGTGCTGTCCAATTGCCAACTTCCAAAGTTTTTTGGGAACTGTGGATCACATGAATGGATATGGATATGTCAAGACTCAGCCTTTCATTCTAAAGGCTAAAATGGGTAAAATGATGAGCCAGATTGTTGGGGGCAATATGCTGACTCTGTAAACCGCTTAGAGAGGGCTGTAAAGCATTGTGAAGCAGTATATCAGTCTAAATACTGATACTAAGTGCTGTTGCTATTATATCTGCCCACTTGGTATTTTCAGGCAGGTCTCTTCAATTAAATGCTGCCATCTTATAGGAGGGTAGCTTCTGTGTTGCAGTCCCTGCCCTGTGGAACAGCATCTTCTACAGAAATATTGAAAACATCTATAAGGGTATCTCTCAGAATCTCCTTAAGACATGGTTCTGTTCAGAGGCTCGGCTTAACATGATATAATTTACTAGTGGGCCCTGTTGTATTTTTATTTTTGTTGTTGCTGTTTTAGCAACAACAACACATACTAAAGCTGTGTGTGCAGCTGTGTGTGCAGCTTCCATGCTTTTCTATAGCTACAGAATGAGAGGAGCTGTGGAAGAATCATCTTCGTATACTGAACTTGTGGGAAGAACAGCAGCCGTAGGCCAAGTCAATTTATAGAATTGAATAACTACACACACACACACACACACACACACACACACTGGTGGTTTCATTGAATTTGAGACTGGGAACATAAGTGAAGCTCTCTGGACCCTAAGGCAAACCTCTCAGATGTCTCTCCGCTGCCTTCACCTCCAACATTAGTCATTAGAGCTAATGGCTATATTTGAGGAGACCTGTTCTGGTGCCTGGGGCTTGCATATGTAAACCACTCTCAGGAAAGAGACAAGTACTGTGGTTCAGAGTGCTCTTGTGGGGGTGAAGTGAAAGCAGCAGGCTTGTTTCAATACAGCAGAAATCTGGACAACCGCTAGCATTTCTGAATGTTTTTCCTAGTTGGTTGTGGTGACCTGTAACCTATTTCTTTCTGCCATTTCATCCATCATACAGTCCTAAACAAATACCAGGTTTGTCTGAGATTGTGTGGGGCGGGGTGTGTGTGTGTGTGTGTGTGTCAGCCCTGCAGTAGACCTAGGTCAGGCATTATTTTCCTTAAAAGTTGCAAGCCTGGTCAGGGCCTCCTGAATTATAACCCGACTCCTGTCTTAATCAGTTCTACATTTCTGAAGCTGTATTCTCCTTAAGACTTGGTTCACAAAAACAGCCACTATGATGAGAGAGGCATTGAACTAGAGTGCTTCGTTCCAAGCCTGGAACTCCAAAGTTATGAATCCATTCAGTTTTGGAGCCTAATATTTCAGATCTCATCTCTGTTTTGCTGGGAATTGAGCTAACATCTGCTGAATACATTTGGAGTCATCACTTCTTTACAATGTTATAGTCTCAGGTTGTAATGAAGGGTTGTTTTTTTTTTTTTTTTTGATGGATTTAGGAATATCACAAAGAATCATGGTGGAACAAAGTAAAGGGCCAGATAGGCAAACATTCTGTTTCTTGCACAGGCTAACGTTTGTGGGAAGTCGACAGCAGGATTCATCTTATCTTATTTGGCTTCTTTCTGATATTCCAAGGAGTGCTGCCTCTGAAATTTCATTATATATCTCTATCTATCTCTATCTCCATCTCCATCTCTATCATCTGTCATTATCTCTCTCCATCTCCATCTGTAATCTCTATCATTATCTCTATCTCCATCTCTATCTCCATCTCCATCTTCAACTCCATCTCTATCATCTCTGTCATTATCACTATCTCTATTTCTATCTATCTATCTATCTATCTATCATCTATCTATCTATCATCTATCTATCTAATCTACATAAAATTGTTAGCCTGAGAGAGGGAGGGAGGGAGGGAGGGAGGGAGGGAGGGAGGGAGAGAGAGAGAGAGAGAGAGAGCAGTCTCTCTCTCTCTCTCTCTCTCTCTCTCTCTCTCTCTCTCTCTCTCTCTCTCTCTCACACACACACACACACACACACACACACACACACACACACACACACAAAACTGACAGGGAAATCTTCACCTTCTTTTACATAACAGATATAAATTAATACAAAACACTTTGTATTAATTTACTATTTATTAATTAACAAAACATTGTCCGCAAAGATATCACAGTGAACAGAGCACCAAACTGGGATCTGGTTTGCAAGCAACAGGAAGTATCTGTGACTCATGTTCTTTCTACTGAAGTAAGTTTAATAGAAAGCCAGAAGGGGGTGTGGGAAACAGTTAAGGGTCCTCCTAACAACAACCCCCAAATGCCCAGGTCCTCCTGGCTGTGACTTGCTTTTTGCTTTCTTTCACACTGTTGTTTAGCCTGAAGGGAATGAGACAGAAAACATGGTTGAAATTACCTAGCTCCTAAATTCACTTCCTCCCTTTTTTCTAGAGGATCAAAGCCAGATTCACTTAATAATCCTGTTACTAACTTAACTGCAGTGATTCATTTAATAACTGTGGCAAGAGTGGTTGTAAAATGGGGCAAAATTCACTTAACAACGGTCACTTAACAGAAATTTTGGGCTCAATTGTGATCATAAGTCAAGGACTACATGTATTATATTACTTTGTATTCACCATACATACTGCTTTACCCATTGAAATCTTCCTCCTTTATCCAGTTTCACAGTGTTAAGCTGACATATGTGATTATCATATGTAGTACTAAATTGTTGATCTACAGCCCAGTCCTTCCATCAAATATGTGCAAAGATCTTCTCATTGGAAAACAAAATACAGTACAAGAAGGGGATATTTCCGCACATGTGGTCCATGTTTCCTAGCAACTGCAACCATTCAGATGTGGAAGGTTTTAAATATTCAGGAAAGTAATTTTTTTCTCTCATTGTGTTGACAAAATGATCTTTCTCTATTTCCTCTGCAGTTTCTTTCTTACCTTTTCTTTAAAAAGAAAGGTGGGGAAAGGGAAAAGAAAAAGGAAAGGGGGAGGGAAGGGAAGGGGAGCAGGAAAGGGAAGGGAAAGAAAGGAAAGGAAAGGAAAGAAAGGAAAGGAAAGGAAAGGAAAGGAAAGAAGGAAAGGAAAATAATTTTTGGAGGGTGGGAATAGGAATAAACTGACTGCATTCTTTCAAATATTGAGGCTGTTTGGTCTAAGAAATAAGAATATAAGCATCCCAAATATTTTAAATGTGTAATAGAAACCCTGCAAATAATATCATGGGAATTACTCTATACTTTTTTTAAAAAATAGTACAAATTTATAGTACTGCGCCTATAAACATACATGAAAGTAGAAGCTTTGCCATTAAATAAACTCATTAATTTTCAAAATAATTAAGGCTGTAATTGTATGATCGCTTAGTTGAGGCTGTCCAGTACTGAAATAATTGGGATTCTATTTTAAATCAACACACACCAGATTTATTTATTGGACTATGACATTTTAACATTTAAACCTGGACTACAATGTTGCCAAAGCACTGTGTGTTGAATAATCAAACATGCTATTAATATATTTAATCCAAAGTGACGCATATATCAATTTCAAAAATGCATTTTATACTTCAAAGCTGTCATAGCTAAGCTAAAGAAATTGCATTGCATTTTAAGAGAATAGCCATAAATTTTCTTGCTTTGGGGAAACAATATTGAAACAGTATTTCAACTTGTCTGTGGCCTGATTGTTTTATGATAGTCATCTGAACAGAATATTTCAAGAGTTATGATAGTGGTTAGAAATTTGTTTTGCTTATTTTATCGACTCCTATTATTCATTCCTAACATTTCTGTTGAACATTCCTTCTTTTTTTTCTCCAAGTCATATGATTCTAACATAATCCAAAACAGTGGTGAAATCTAAAATTTGTTACTACTGGTTCTGTGGGCGTGGTGTGGTGTGGCTTGGTGGGCATAGCAGGGGAAGGATACTGCAAAATCTCCATTTCCACCCCACTCCAGGGAGAAGGATATTGCAAAATCTCCATTCCCACCCCAGTCTGGGGCCAGACAGAGGTGGTATTTGCCGGTTCTCGAACTACTCAAAATTTCTGCTACCGGTTCTCCAGAACCTGTCAGAACCTGCTGGATTTCACCCCTGATCCAAACCTAATTCTCTGTGGTACTTCCTTGTTCTTTCTATGTAAAGGCTTAGTCATTGTTGGTCTGTCTCTCTATTTATGCATTTGCTTATTCGCTTATCTTTTAACCTTTTAAACTTGTTCATCCATGAATTCATAATGTTATGAATGAATTTAGATTTAAGTTAAGAGATTTCGGCTTTGATCTCTACATATTTCTCTAGTCTGTAATTACTCTAATGGAGCAAAGTCAATGGAGAAGCCAGATTCACTTAACAACCATGTAAGTAACTTAACAAATGCAATGATTCACTTAACAACTGTGACAAGAAAGGTTGCAAAATAGGGCAAAATTCACTTAACAAATGTTTCACTTAGCAACAGAAATTATGGGCTCAATTGTTGCAAGTTGAGGGCTACCATATGGATAGATAAGCAAGGAATTCACCCATCACCAAACTAAGTGCATTTTTAAAATTCCTAGGTGATATTTTTGTATGGAGAAGGATGAGCAGTAATGCTCCTTTGTGGGCTGATGATGCTGTGAGCATTTTCCAGGGATTGCTCACATTAATAACACAACAGAATGACACAGTTCATTTCTGCATTGGGGGGGAATCAGTTGGTTCCTAGGAAATTTTGAAGGAAGTATTTTCACAGTTGTAGCTGTAGGAAGTTAGCACTCACCCCTTTCCTAGAAGAATGAAATATTTTAGGAAATATTTAAAAGGCAGAATATTATATTTCCCTGGTTGAGAAATTGAGAAACATGTTTTAAAGACAAAGCATAAAACGGTTTATCTGGATCCATTCCAGTTGGGTTTCAGGCCTGGGTACAGCACGGAAACAGGATTGGTCGCATTGGTTGATGATCTCTGGAGGGCTCGGGAAAGGGGTTGCTCCTCTGTCCTGGTCCTATTAGATCTCTCAGCGGCTTTTGATACCACCGATCATGGTATCATACTGTACCGGTTGGAAGAGTTGGGGGTGGGGGGCACTGTGTTGCGGTGGTTCTCCTCCTTTCTCTCCGACCGGTTGCAGCCGGGGGCAGAGGTTGACCCCGAGGCGCCTTATATGTGGGGTGCCACAAGGGTCGGTCCTCTCGCCCCTTCTGTTCAACATTTATGTAAAGCTACTGGGTGAAATCATCCGTGGTTTCGGGGTGAAGTACCATCAGTACGCTGATGACACTCAGCTGTACATCTCCACCCCGGACCACCCCAATGATGTCCTTGAAGTGATGTCCCGGTGCCTGGAGTCCATGCGGATCTGGATGGGGAGAAACAGACTCAGGCTCAACCCATCCAAGACCGAGTGGCTGTGGTTTCCAGCGTCCCGATATAGTCAGTTGGTGCCATCACCGACTATTGGGGGCAAGTCGTTTGCCCCCATGGAAAGGGCTCGCAACTTGGGTGTCCTCCTGGATGCACGGCTGTCTTTAGAAGAGCACTTGACGGCTGTGACCGGGAGGACTTTTCATCAGGTTTGCCTGATCCGCCAGTTGCGTCCCTTTCTAGATTGGGAGTCCTTACACATGGTCACTCATGCCCTCATCATTTCCTGCCTGGACTACTGTAATGCTCTCTACATGGGGCTCCCCTTGAGGAGCACCCGGAGGCTCCAACTGGTGCAGAGTGCAGCCGCGCGGGTGGTTATGGGAACGACGTGGCGCTCCCATGTAACACCTCTCCTGCGCGAGCTGCACTGGCTCTCGGTGGTCTTCCAGGTGCGCTTCAAGGTCTTGGTTACCACCTTTAAAGGGCTCCATGGCTTAGGACCTGGATATTTATGGGACCGCCTGCTGCCACCAGTAGCCTCTCACCGACCAGTACCCTCTCATAGAGAGGGGCTCCTCCGGGTGCCGTTGGCCAAATAGTGTCAACTGGCAGCCACCAGGGAGAGAGCCTTCTCTGTGGGGGCCGCCACTATTTGGAATGAGCTCTCCCCGGAGATAACGAGGACCCCGGATCTATGCACCTTCCGCTGTGCCCTCAAGACTTTCTTATTTCAACAGGCCGGCCTGGCCTAACTCCTCCCTTTTAACTTTTTAAATTGTAAATTTTAAATCTGTCTTAAGTGTTGGGAGTGTTTTAATTTGTTCCAGGCCAAATTTATTTAATGTGGTTTTATATTATTCTTTTAAATTTTGTAATCTGTGTGTTTTATTTTTTGGCTGTTCACTGCCCTGAGTCCTTCAGGAGTAGGGCGGTATATAAATTTAATAAAATAAATAAATAAAAATAAAAGCAGCTCCCACCTTCCTGCCCCCCCCCCACCCTTTGTCAATGGACCATCATCTGCAACACAATAGGACCCATCTAGCAACAGAAACTCACCACATGGCAGCTGGGAGGATTACATCAGCCAGCAAGGCTAGCTAAGACCCCCACCCCCTGGGAGTCTGACAACCAATCAGGATACTCTTTTGGGGGCCCAGGAAGTTCAAAGCCAGAGAGGGCATAAAACCCGAGGACTCGCTGCATCTCGGCCCTTTTCTGTTCAGAAACTCAAACCATGTGATCCTATCCACGATTAAACCATCTTTCCAAGCAGTCTCCATGTTTCCAGTGTCTTTTTCCCCACTTGGAGCTGAACCCAGAAGGATATTTCTTCTAACATAGCAATGCAAACAAAGAAGTGTGGGGGAGAAACCAACCCACAATAAAAACAAGAATGAATTTAGTCAGGGCCATTAGCAATGCGAAGACTGGGCTTCTGATTCCTATCTTTCAAAGAGGCTTCTGGATAATTGCTGCTCAATCTCTAAGTGGCTCAATATTCCCCCACACACAATCAAAGGACTTTTTCAGTGCCCTGGGCCTATTTTCAAAGTCCTGCAGCTCTGGCTTCTCATCTCTGCCACTCAATCCTGATATGGGTCATCGAGAAGAAGGGCTGACTTTGAAAAATGTTAATGCTTTGCAGTGGGAGAGACAGGTAGCCTCCAGACAAGTGGGGACTTGAAGCAACATTTGAACATTTCATTTATGTTCTCTTTCATGTGCAGAGGAGACATGTTGTCTCCTCCTCCACCTCCTCCTTCTCTCTCCTTCATCTTTTTCTTCTTTTTTTCTCCATAAAGGCTTGAAATTTATATTCTTGGTACTGCTTATGCTGTATTACTGACTAGACTGAAAAAGACAAGGACTTCTAAAAATCCATTTGCCTGCTACAGGTAGTCCTTGATTTATGACCAAAATTGAGCCCAAAACTTCTGTTGCTAAGCGAGACAGCTGTTAAGTGAGTTTTGCCCCATTCTACCACCTTTCTTGCCACTGTCATTAAGTGAATCACTGCAGTTGTTAAGTTAGTAACACTGACTAACTTTCTGGTTTTCCCATTGACTTCTACTTGTTGGAAGGTCACAAAAGGTGATCACATGACCCCAGAACACTGCAACAGTCATAAATGTGAGTAAGTTGCCAAGAATCTGAATTTTGATCATGGGGCTGCTGTGATGGTCATTAAGTGTGAAACATGGTCATAAGTCACTTTTTTTCAGTGCTGTTATAACTAAATGAACTGCTGTAAGTTGAGGACTACCTGTATAGTTAAAAAACCCAAAGAGTCTTAAATAACTTAAGCAATTGCTTTTTTAGGACTCATATACAAAGCATTTGAAAGAACAATGATAAGTCTTACCAAAAATTGACCATGACGCCTTGGACTGCTATTTCATTGCTCTGGACTATAGTGCCCATCTCCTGTAATCTTCCACCTAAACTTCCTAAGCATAAGAGCAGTTCAGCATTCAGAAGTGGGGTCACAGACATAATACCATCCTCTAAAGATAGGCTGTCAAAAAAGGCAAGATGTTATTTGCCCAATGCAGCCTAAGACTTGCCTCTTTGGATGTGTTTTCAACATCAATGCACATTCAAAAGTGGCAGAGTTTGCATTGTGCTGCCACAACATCATATTGACCTTTTGAACACTTCCTTGCTTAAACCAATTGTGTACAGTTGTGCCAAGGGTGAAATCTACTTACCTTCCCTACCAGTTCAGAAGTGCGCGTGCCGCAACATCATCATGTCTGATTTTTGACCCTCTGCGCATGCACAGAGGCTCAGAAATGGGTTTTAACCAGGAAGTAATGACATCCAGGTGGGTGAGCGGAGCCTCACGCTGCCACCACTACCGGTTCACCAAACCATGCACCACCGGTGCTACCAGCTCACGCGAGCCAGACAGAACCGGCAGGATTTTAGCACTGAGTTGCGCCTTTCTACATCAGGGGCTCTGCTCACAGTCTTCATGCCCTAGTCATCTCTTGATCGGACTACTATAAGGCATTCTTCATGGGGTTGCTACTGAAGAGTGTCTGGAAGCTTCAGCTGGTGCATTTATGAGCTAGAACTGTGCCTGTGTTACATCTCTGCTCTAAGAACTGCAATGGCTGCCAGTTTGCTTCTGGGTCTAATTCAAGATTCTGGTTTAAAGCCCTTTAAAGCCCTTCATAGCATGTGACTGAGTTATCTGAGGGACCATCTCTCCTCAGTTACATCAGCCTATCCCATCAGGTCTGATAGAGAAAACATGCTGTGGATCTGGGTCCTACCCAGTGGTGGGATTCAAAAATTTTTACTACCAGCTCAGTGGGCGTGGCTTGGTGGGCGTGGCATGGCATGGTTTGGTGGGCATGGCTTGGTGGGCGTGGCAGGGGAAGGATACTGTAAAATCTCCATTCCCACTCCACTCCAGGGGAAGGATATTGTAAAATCTCCATTTACTCCCCACTCCAGGAAAAGGTTACTGCAAAATCCCCATTTCCTCCCAATCAGCTGGGACTTAGGACAGAGAATAGATGGGGGCAGGGCCAGTTAGAGGTAGTATTTACCAGTTCTCCGAACTACTCAAAATTTCCGCTACCGGTTCTCCAGAACTGGTCAGAACCTGCTGAATACCCCCTCTGGTCCTATCCACTAGGGATCTCCTCTCCTCTTGGGTGGCTTCCAAAAGGTGGGCCTTCTTTGCCATGGCACCCATTTTATGGAACATTCTTCCCCATCTCAAAGGTAGATTGGTTCTATCCCTGCTAATGTTCAGAAAGTCCTTCAAGATCTGACTTTGTCATCCCAGAGAACTGATGAAATCTTAAGATGGTTCCATCACTGTGGTTGACTGTGGTTCAGTCTCATCTGCGGCTTTATTTGTTTTAGTAATGACTATTTAATATTTTTAAATAATAATAGTTTGATATATTTGTTGTTTTAATTCATTGTTGTACACTGCCAAGAGTTACTTTTTGTGAGTGGGAAGTCATATACATTTCATAAATAAATTTATCAAATTTATATGACTGCCCATCACACAAAAGTGATTTTAATTTGAATTCCTATATAAGCAGCAATCTAAATGTCCCTTCCAACTCAGTAACACAATAGATCCATGATGGTGAACCTATGGCATGCAGAGCCCTCTCTGCGGGCACCGAGCTATTGCCCAGCTCAGCTCCACCCCACATGCGCGCACCCCTCACCCCGTTTTGGCCTTGGCAGGCCTCCCTGCAGCCACCTGGGACCAAAAACAGGCCATGGCCCGTTTTTGGTCCCAGGAGGCTGCAGGGAGGCCTGCTAGGCCCAAACTGGAGTGGGGGGGTCGCACACGCATGCGTGGGGGGGCACAGGGGGCACTTTCGGCATGCAACAACAAAAAGGTTAGCCATCACTGCAATAGATGGATCTATTTTTGGCTTGTCACAAATTGCTTTTCACTCAGAGTAAAAAAAAAAAACTGTATACTTTGTGCCAAACTTATTTTGTGCATAATAAAAGTTGCTTTTGTTTCTGAGACAAATGTTCTTTCTGCCCTTGTCAAGACGCAGCAAAGTAATTGTAATCATTTCAAAGTACATAAGGGTTGAAGGACACGTTAGATCTGAGTCTGTATGAACCCACAGGGAGAACTATTCTGTCATTTCTCTTTTCATTTCTGAACATTCACGGTGAAAGGATTGTGTGAGTGACAAAGTCTTTATCAAAAGGTTTGAACCTTGTCAGACAATCAGAAAGTACTGTTCCATGGCTTGCCTTTGAGAAATTCCCCATCAATACCTCAGACTGATTATATTAGAATATCCCAACCTGGTTCCTTTCAATTTTCTTGGGTAACAATTCACATTACCCTCAGGCAATAATTTCCCCAACTCATATACATGAGTCCATACCATTTCCATTATCACTTCTATAGAATATAAAATGTGTATATTAGACAGGTGGATCAAATATATTGTATTTAAAAAGAGAATGGGTAGATTAGAAGATTCAGGGAAATTTAACAGCATTCCAGTTAAAATGCCAGTATAATAGTTGAAAAACAAATTTTAATTCATTATTAAACCCTTTTCCTTAGTTTTTCTTATTATTATTACTGGCGATCTACCAAAATGATTTTGCTTATTAAATACAGTGTCAGACCTGGAAGCCATCTTTTACCTTTGAATATTCAGGCCTGCCACAAGTTCTACTGTGGGAAAATGGGAGGGGGGATTGTATGGAGTGAAGATAATATGTAGTCAAAATAACATTCTTTCCAGAAAGTCAAGGCCGAGTTGCCCTGCAGTTGTGCTGAGAAGACTGGGGAGGTATCTTCTCTTCCGGAAGGTACCTGACTGGTGCGTGTGATGGACATATGGGTGTTTGGCAAGGACTGGAACTTTCTTTTGGGTGAGGAAAACCCGGAAGCACTCAGATTCGGGTTTTCCCAGATATGCCAATATGACATCTCTAATAAAAATTAGCTTTGAGGAAATTCAAGCCTCGGAGTTTGATTTCGTGGGGAGTGTTACTTGGAACCCTCACATTAACCTGAATGCCCTTTTTAACTAAAGCAGCTCCCCTGAATTTTGGGGTGCTGTCCGGGGTCCTGAGCCCCAAGTGTCAACCCAACCTTGGGCAGCACAAAGACTCAGGGAAGATACAGTAGGCTTTATTCATTATTCAAGATAAGTGATAGTCAAATAGTCCACACATCTAACTGGCTGGCCAAATACTTGATGCTCGCATTTTTTTTTATAATTTCACAATTAACAAATAAACATACTTGGTTGTTCTATGGAGATTCTCATTCTTCCAGATCATGGTTGACTCAAAGGTGGTTTTTCAAGAGGCAACTGGACTTTCTTTGTTTTTCCTTGAAGATTTTTTGCTTCTCATCCAAGAAGCTTCTTTGGGTCTTCAGTCAGCACCTTTGGGTCATATATAGTCGTTATACTATTTTTTAATGTTTTTTCTCACCAAATATATGAGAATGATATGTTCACATAACACATTGATAGAAAACCAAAATAAGCCACCCTATGACTGAATATAATGCGTAAACACAGCCATGTCATCTAAGTTTTTCCAACCACTGATTCCTCCAAATATCTAGCATTCCACAATTTTCAACACAGGTCATGCTGGATGGCAAATTCTGGGAGTTATACTCCATAGCTCATCTCAAGATCAAAATTTGACTCATAATATCAAACTATGATTTAATGCTGTGAGATGAAGCCAAGATAAGCCTTTGACTCTCAAACATTCCTTAGTTTAACAACTTCAATCATAGCCATGAAAAGATCGTCAGCATCCACAATTTCAATTTCTCCTTTAATCACAATTTAGTATGAACCTCAACACTGCTGAGTTTGTTGAAACAAACCAGACTTTAAACTAGCTGTGATTTAAAATAAGGGCATTTGCTGAATTCTTCCAAAAGCTTTTTGAAAAGTGAGGGCCACAGTAAGGATGCCCATGGCATTTGTATGGAAAGACTCCAGATCAATAGTGCGTTTCACTTACCTTTGCTACCGGTTCGGAACTGTGAGCGTGCGTGCAAGCTCAGAGTGTCCATGATGATGTCCGGGCAGGTGGGCGGAGCCTTCCGCCCCCGCCACTACCGGTTCATCTGAACTGGGGTGAACTGGTAGAAACCCACCACTGGTCCAGATGTTTTCCTTTGGGGAGAAAGAATTTGGAGAGGATTTAAGATTCTTCTCTATATTAAGTCTAATTTAGAGAGCTACTTTGGTGTAGCACTTAAGGCATCAGGCTAGGAACCAGAAGATTGTGAGTTCTAGTTCTGCTTTAGACACAAAGCTAGCTAGGTGACCTTAGCAAACTGTATGTATCAGGTCAGTTTGTCATGTTTAAATGATAAAGCAAAAGTTGAGTAAAAATTAAAACACCTTCTAGGTTTGATACCCTGTTTTAACCAGTTTTCTATTTTTGGAATACCCTCAAAGGGGAATAGATGGCTACTTTCAGCTAGTTTACAAACACCCCACTTCCAGGTTTTTTGAGCCTTACTTTCCTCTGCCCACCCAATTTCCTCTTTGTTTCTTTCCTTTTCCAGATCCACAGCATGTTATGTGGGGGAAAAAATGGTAATTTCTAAATGACATTTTGTGTGAATTGTTTTTCCCTGCTCGTTGCTGGATGAAAACCAACGTTCCCTGTTTTCATAGCATAGGAAGAGATGGGGGAGAAGCATCCGGCATTGCTTCAGAGATATCGTTCAGCTCTGGATGGTGACAGCCGAATCTCCCCTTAATGCCTTATCGTGTTGGTAAGTTCCATCTGAAAAATAAAATCAGATCTCTTTGCTGAGTCATAGACGCTTCTGAGCTGCATTTTAGAAAGCCAGGAAATGGTTACTGTGAGGTGAGGAGAGTGTCTTCTGGATGTGTTGTGGTGGTTGTTGTGTTCACAGAGTTGTGCAGGCTTTAAAATTGCAATCCCTGCTTTAAATATTAATTCAGTCGGCTCTCTCCTTTCTATTAGTGCTTTATAGAAATTGCAATGCATGCTGTTTCTTTCCTTTTTTTTTAGGTACAGTCTTTAAGAAATGCTGCTTTCTAAGTCTAACCCCACCCACCCCTACCTCCCTGGGGGAAAAGCAAAGGATGCCCCTGCAACATGACATTTTAGGCACGAGATGCTTGCACATTTACTTGGATGCAGGCTCCACTGTGCAAAGGATTTCAGCCATATTTAATGGCCATTGGAAGCTCTTCTCATCTCACAGTGAACCTGCCTGGTTTGTAGAATGCATGCTTAAAGAATAAGTTCCACCCGAGAGCATTAGGGCTCCAGGAATGTACACTTGGTGCATTTACCATCCAGATGACTTGTGTGTACAAAGTAGCTGGGATGCCTGTGAACAGATAAATCTGCTTAGCAGGGAAGGGCAGATTTTATTTTTTTTTTTAATTTGATTTATATGCCGCCCTTCTCCGAAGACTCAGGGCGGCTTACAATGTGCTCAGCAATAGCCTTCATTCTTTTGTATATTTATACAAAGTCAGCTTATTGTCCCCACAAACTGGGTCCTCATTTCACCTACCTTAGAAAGGATGGAAGGCTGAGTCAACCTTGAGCCTTGGCGAGATTCGAACCCTGCAGTAATTGCAGGCAGCTGGTCTTAAGCAGCTTAATAACAGGGTGCCTTAAACCCTAGTACTACCAAGGCTCTTGATGATAAGTAATTAGGAGAAATGGGTAGAATATGTTCTATTAATCTGCTTTCAAGTCTTTGAAAATGGGGCAAAAGCCTCTAATCTCAAAAAATAAACATTAATTGCTTTTGCAGAATTAAGCATTGCTATATGAATGTGCATTTTTTAAAAAATCTCCTCTTCAAGGACTGAAATTATGAACATTCTCAAGGGGAGAGAAGAGATTTATACCCTTTCCATGGTTGTGTTGTCAACTTGTTTGCCTGCCTTTCTAAAAATGGCTTCATTTAGTTCATGTTTTGGGCCCAAAGGAGATGTGGTACCATATGAATCATGTGCATAAAAAAAAAAAAACCTGAGTCACCTTTGGGGAATGTAGCTGATAAACCAACTTTGAGAAGGACAATTGTCCAAGAGAGAAATGAATTAAATGCTCACGCCATGCTTGTACTCAAACTTCTTGGTTACTCTACTTGCCTCGTGCATCCCAACTAGCGTGGTGTTAAGGGTAGGACAAGGATGGAGGAGATTTTATCTTCATAGAAGTTCACTGGATGATTTGGGACCAATTACTGTCTCTGAGTCTAATGTGTTTTCTTGTTGGAGAAAATTGGAATAAGGAATATTAGGAATGAAATACTTTATGATTGTATATTGTTTTATTGTTCGGTTGATTTTTTGAGGACACTCAATTAAAAAAAGGGTTCTTGGCAATATTTCAAATATATAGTTGAAAAAAAATATGACTGCCTGAACAAAATAACATCAATAATTTTCAGGAATGATCTGACCCACAAATGCACTAATCCAAAATTTTGGAACAATGCCAGGTTTTCAGGGATTTCCAGAACATTTAGAGAATGGAAGTCATATATATCTTCCATGGGATGCTGTTCTACAGGGGAAGGGCAGTCTCAATCCTACAAGATGACAACATTTAATTGAAAGGTCCTGGAGTGGACCCATTCTGCCTAAAGTGTACCAGATGGGCAGGAACAACTGGAGATAGGTACTTCCTGAGATGACCAGATTTTATGCTCTGAAGGACATTGCAGATGAAAACCAGCACCCAGAAGCTGAATGGTTACCAGTGCAGCTCACACAGCAACAATATCGCATGGACATAATAAGGAATGCCCACTACTGCCTGCACTGTTTGCATTTTGGACTTGTTGTAGCTTCCAAATCATCTTCAAAGGCAACCACATCTAGAGTGCACTGCAGTAATCCAACTGTGAGATTGTAGGGCACTGTAACCATCTATAGGGCCTCATAAATGAGAAAAGGCCCTCCTGGCCATAGCTGCCACCCGTCCTTCATACAATAACTGTGAGTCCAAGCTACACACTAATCTTACCTGGGGAAATGCAGCCCCATTTAAGACCAAAGGTAAACGTGCCCAAAAAGCCACAGCTAGTCTTGTCAAGATTGAGCCAATCTGTTCCTCCCCATCTAGACCCAACTAGCCTCCAGATACTGGGTACGTTTAGTAAATTAATAGCTTTACCTGCCCAATCCTGATTGTGATGTACCGATGTATCAATGTATTGGTACCAAATCCCAAACTGAATGATAGCAATAGCACTTAGACTTATATACCGCTTCGTAGTGCTTTTACAGCCCTCTCTAAGCGGTTTACAGATTCAGCATATTGTCCCCAACAATCTGGGCCCTCATTTTACCCAC